>NC_084481.1:19585000-20842000 GCF_030035675.1 Rhineura floridana
CAGGCCACCACCCCTCAAACTTCTGAGGGTGGTGGAACTACAAAGAGGGGCCCCGTCTGCCAGTCTTAACACTTAAAAAGGTCTATACAGAAGAAGGCAATCTTTCAAATATTTGGGGCCTAATCTGCACCAGAAATGCAGCATAACACGATGCCACACGAAGCCCTTGAAGAAATGAAGCGGTAATGTACACTTCTTCTTTCTTCCATTCCATAAAGGTAAAGGTGTCCCCGCACTTGTAGTGCGAGTTGTTTCCGACTCTTAGGGTGACATCTTGCGACGTTTACTAGGCAGACCGTATATATGGGGTGAGATTGCCAGTTCCTTCCCCGGCCTTTCTTTACCCCCCAGCATATGCCGAGTACTCATTTTACCGACCATGGATGGATGGAAGGCTGAGTGGACCTTGACCCCTTTTACTGGAGATTCGACTTCCTCCTTCCGTCGAACTCCGGCTGTGAGCAGAGCTTTGGCTGCGTTACCGCCGCTTACCTCTCTGTGCCACGGAGGCACATTCCCTACCCTTCTTCAAAACATCATAAAGAAAATAAAACAGTTGGAGACAAGTTACACACAAATAATCATAGGCAAATGAGGAGGAGAGACAGTTTATTTGGGTTTATAACATGTGGATGTCCCCGTCTCATCCTGGTTTCTAAATTGCTTGATCTCAGATTATAAATCATCCTTAGATTGTAGATGGTGTAGTGGTTAAGGTACTGGACTACAACTTGGGAGACCAGGGTTCGAATCCCTACACAGCCATGAAACTCACTTGGTGACCTTGGGCCAGTCACTGCCTCTCAGCCTCAGAGGAAGGTAATAGTAAAGCCCCTCTGAATATTGCTTACCATGAAAACCTTATTCATAGGGTTGCCATAAGTCGGAATAAGGCAGTCCATTTCATTTTTCATTTTAGATTGGGGGACATAACATAATAATGGCTGTAAACTGCTCTGAACTCATGGTATAGAATGGCATATAAATGAAATAAATACACAGAACCAAGGAATTAGAGGATAGAAATAATCATTTACAAAAGGAACGCATGCATTCCCATTTATAACTAACTACACAGTTAAATTCACTATATCCATTGCAGATCTGCTGCTCTGAGGTTCTTAAACAGAGAGTAACCCCAGTCTGTGTAGTCACAGCAATGCAACATTAGAATATATTGAAGTCAAAGTTCATAACTATCTCTAATTAATTTAGCAGGAACATGGCAGGATCAGTTTCACATTGGGTTAGTATCCTCTATGAACACCTATAGCAGGAGAATAAATTAGAAATTTAATTTATATAGAAGAATCGGATTAAATTGCAGTGCCGAATATTTTTGGAGCTCTTCATATTTCTGGAGCTAAGGGACTACAGCAGCATACTTCTGATGCATGCAGCACATGTCTAGGTCTGTGCTAATAACACAATATTGCAGTGTAGCTCCTCCTGTTTTATGACTGCTGCTCAGAGGAATGTTTATTTGATAGACAACTTGAGTAAATACTGAAAAGTGCTTGTATTGTGGCACAGCAGCATTGCATGCTGCAGAAAGAAAAATACTGAACAAGCACAGCTTCTTGGGCATATTTCAATATACAAATACTGGTACTTGGACATGGCACTAGATAATAGGGATGTAAATCAAAATGAAGAGCTGTTTACAGCTTTCACTCTGCAAGGTAAGTGGACATTTAAATATTGGGCATAGATCCATGGTATCCTGATTGTGGGCCTTCCAGAAATACCTGAGAGGTTAGAGTTACCAAATCCATAATCATTTTGTAAGATTGTAGTTGGTGGTTGGAATAGCGTGAATGATGTTCTTGGCCAATCTCTATAGAGAGAGTTCGAATGTAACCTCTGCCATGAACTCGCTATGGCTGCAATCCTAACCCACTTACCTGTGAGTAAGCTCCACTGAATTCAGCAGGAATTACTTCTGAGTAAACATGGCTAGGATTGCACTTTAAGTAGTCTTAGGAAGACACCCCCCTTCTCTCTCCCTCTCTCTCTGCTTTTCAGGAAAAGTACCTATAAGACACAGAATTAAAGGATAGATATTCTGCCTGGGAGGCAAAAACTTTATGAGGTTTACAGGGGGGTTGTGCTTACCCGGTGACATTGTTGACTTCTTTCTCACTTGGATCTTCTGATATTCACTATATACTGGTTGTGTTTGCTTGTCAGTTAGCCATAAAGCTTACCGTGCATGAACAAATCACACGTGCTTCTCCCTGCAACAACATGGATGAACAGAAGTCAGTCCTGGCTTAGTGTTGGTAAACCAAGGACTTTGACTTATCATTGTGGTTCGGAGTGAAACAAACCATGACCCTCTGTTTGGATATAATGCTGAGCCGCAGATGGTGGTTTGCTTCCTCCCAGTAGTAGTGCAGAAGAGCAAAGTGAGTATCATTTGCTTATGCATGGTTTTCAGCTTACCATATCCCGTATCTCCCCAATCTCAGCAATGTGGCCATTATATAGTGCTTTTTAAATGTAGGGATAATGTTACTGACCTATCTTGTAGAATTGTTATGAGAATTCCATGAAGATAATGCATGAGGGAAGTGCTTTGAGAATAGAAAATTACTAGATAACTGCTAAGAATTCAACAGTGCCATTGATTAAGAGTGCAGTACCACCAAGAAAATAGTAACTTGGCATCTCCTCTCTCTTTAGTATCTGCACGCTGTCCTTAGCAGTTGAGCATGCTTTTGTCATTTTCTTCTTTAAGAAAAACTAATTGTTTGAATTCTGTTCCATTGGGCTATAAATAGATCCATAGACAATATTTGTCATCTGTGTGTTTACTGTTCTCTGTGGCACACAGGGCGTTACTGCACAGTAAGTCTTGTTGTGCCTCAACTACATTTTAGTGGCCTTTGCATAATCTTTCACCGAGCCCCTTTCCAGTCAGTGTACAGTAGATAACAAATGGCGAGGGGGGAAATAAATGCCCCTGCCCCCCCTTCCCCTCTAGCTGGACGGTGAACACAAATGGGTGGAAGCACACAGCCTTCAACACATTAGGTATTTAAAATACCTAGCAGCTACCTAACAGGGAACAGCTACAGCACTGAGAGGCTGGAGAAGACCTGCCCTGGGAGTATCTGAGCATTTGGGTGCTTGCTTGCTCGCTCCTCTGGGTTGCTGTCTCTTGAGACAGCTAAAGTCCCTGGTAAGTGCTTCAAGGACTGGGACCCCCTGCCTGACCCTGGATCCAGAGAGAGGCTGCAGTTAATCTTGCAGCCTCCTGCATCAGCTCCTGGCTGGGTCAGGGGGCATAAAAGCCCAGCTGCCCTTGGGTGGCTGGTCTGCCGCCGGAGGGGCAACACCAAAGGGGATATCTCCTTGGGGAGCCACTTAGGGAGTCCCAAGGGTGTGGGTACTACCCCATTCTATTTTTTTTAACCAATTTAGAGGAGATTGGTAGTGGGGAGGGCAAATGGCACATGTGTAGTTCCTGCGCAGGGTGAGAACCTGTCCAGTGAACTGAATGATAGGAGAAAGTCACCAGATGCCTTCAGAGTGAGAATCTGCAACTGGCAGAAGGCTGGCCCTCCCTGGGTATGAGACGGGGGGGGGAATAGATGTGCCCTGTGTGAAAGAGATTGAGTGGGTCTATCTATGCCTTGTTCCTCACTCCCACTCCTCTCATGGATAGGTTCCTTGTTACTCATCTGCTATGCCCATTGGCCTCTATGTGCTGTTGTTTAACACCAGATAGGTACACAATAAGTCCACATTCATCCATGAGTTGATTGTGGATGAAGTTGCCAATTTGGTGTGCATTACTGAGACCTGGGTAGATGAGTTGGGAGGATCTGACCCAGCTTTGCCAACCTGGATACTTGCTGCAATACCAGCACAGGCTGCAGGGACGGGGAAGGAGTTGCTATGGTTCACAGAACTTCCATCTCTGTCACCAGGAAACCACTCTGTTTTGGAGCTGGCTGTGGGGGCCTGCATTTGGTGTCGGGCCAAGGAGATAGTAAACTAGGGTTGCTGCTGGTATACTGTCCACCCTGCTGCCCGGCAGCTTCTCTGACTGAGCTGGCAGAGGCCATCTCAGCTGTGGTATTGGAGGAGCCCAGAACAATAGTCCTGGGTGATTTCAGTGTCCATGCTGAGGCTGGTATGCATTACTGAGACATGGGTGGGTGAGCTGGGAGGAAACACTTATGCTGTGGAACAGCAAGGTGTGTCGGACTCTTGACATGGTTGCACCCGAGCACCCTCTCTGGCATTATGGAGCCCGGTTTGCATCTTGGTATACCAGTGAGCTAAGGGCAATGAAACAGGCTGAATGACAGCTAGAGCGCAAGTTGCAAAAGACATGCTGTGAGGCTGACCAGTCACGAGTAAAACATCATAACCGTGCCTACTGTGTGGCGGCGAAGAAGGCCCACTTCTCTGCCACCGTTACATCCTCAAGTAGCCGTCCAGTGGAGCTTTTCTGTATTGTCAGGGATCTGTTGACATCAGCCCCAGAAAATGGAGTTTTAGACCCTTTGGAGGCCCACTGTGAATTGTTTGCAAGACACTTTGAGGGTAAAGTTGCTCGTCTCCATAGCAATCTTGATGCCCCATCCACATCTACTGTAGTCCTCAGTGAGGTGTCCAGTGCAACATGTGTTGCAACCTCTCAGGAACGGTTTCAGTTGATGTTGCCTGATGATGTGGACAAGGTGCTTGCGATGATGATGTGTCCTCTCGACCCTTGCCCTTCTTTGCTTATTAAAGCTTTACAAGGGGGTTTGACTGAGTGGATCCAATGTGAGGTCAATGCATCGTTGCAGGAGGGAGTGGTTCCAGCCACCTTGAAAGAGGCGGTGGTCTGACCGTTGCTGAGAAAGCCCACCCTGGACCCATTGTTTGCGACAATTAATGCCCCATTGCAAATACCCCCTTCTTAGGGAAGGTGATTAAGAGGGTTGTGGTGCAGCAATTGCAAGTACTCTTGGATGAAACAGTCTGGGTTCAGGCCCGGTTATGGGATTGAATCGGCCTTGGTCGCCCTGATGGATGACCTTTATTGGGAGAAGGACAGGGGGAGTGCGACCCTGTTATTCTTACTTGATCTCTCAACGGCTTTTGATATCATTGAGCATGGTATCCTTCTGGGCCGACTTGTTGAGATGAGTATTGGAGGCACTGTTTTACAGTAGTTCTGATCCTGTCTCCAAGATCCTTTTCAGAGAATAGCATTGGGCTATTGTCTTTTGGCCCCCTGGCAGTTGTGCTGTGGGGTGCCACAGGGTACCACCTTGTCCCCCGTGCTGTTTAACATCTATATGAAGCCCTTGGAAGTGGTCATTAGAAGATTTGGGGTGAGGTGTCAGCAGCATGCTGACAATACCCAACTCTAAGCCCTGGACCGCTGTCTGGACTTGGTGGTGGGCTGGATGGGGGCCAATAAACCAAGTCTGAATCCTAACAAGATCGACACGCTGTGGGTTGGTGGTTCCCGAGTTCAGATAATTGGTTAGTTAACTGCTTTGGATAGGGTCATACTCCCTCTGAAAGAGCAGGTCTGTAGTCTGGGGGTGCTCCTGGATCCATCTTTGTGGCTAGAGGTCCAGGTGATCTCAGTGGCTAGGAGTGTCTTTTATCAGCTTCAGCTGGTAAGACAACTGTGACCGTTTCTGGACGAGGATCGTCTGACCACTGTTGTCCCTGCACTGGTAACCTCCAGGCTGTATTACTGTAGTACGCTGTATGTGGGGCTGCTCTTGGTTGGTCCGGAAGCTGCAGCTGGTGGAAAATATGGCAGCGAGACTGCTCACTGGGGAGGGTATCGCCGACATGTCACCCCGCTGCTGAAAGTATTGCACTGGCTACCTATTAGCTACCAGGCTAAGTTCAAGTTTCTTGTTTTGGTGTATAAAGCCCTATACAGCATAGCACCAGGATACCTGAAAGACTGTGTTATCCCTTACATACCCAGTCATTCATTGTGCTGTGCAGGTGAGGGCCTCTTGCAGATGCCATCTTATCAGGAGGTCCATCCTGATCTTTAGTGTAGTGGCACCTACCCTTTGGAATTCCTTCCCCTTAAATATAGACGGGCGCCATCTCTGTTATCTTTTTGGCACCTACTGAAGACCTTCCTCTTTCAACAAGCCTTTTAAGTAGAGACCTTATCCAGTCTGCGTCTTTGTTGCAATTGCTTTTTAATATGTTTTTAAACCTTTTTTAAAAAAATACGTTTTTAAACCTTTTTAAAAAAAAATGTTTTTAAAGATGTTTTGTTTTAATATATTTTAATACTGTTTTTATGATGCTTTAAAGTGTTTTTAGTGCTTTTGTTTGCCGCCCTGGGCTCCTACTGGGAGGAAGGGTAGGATATCTATCAATCAATCAATCTCAGTGAACACTCCCAAATCATGTGGGTTAACTATCAGTAGGATAACACTCCTTTGCAGGAGTTGTACAGCAGTGAAACAATGCAAGCAGTCTACCCACCTTTAACAATTTGCTGGTGTTGAAGTAGTCACATTTTTCCTTTCTGAGGTGCAGTTATCTATATTTACTCCATGAGAGGCCATGCTACAATAATGCCAATAGTGCTTAAAGAGCCTCATGGTCTCATGGGTTTTCTATTCTATACTGTGAAATGTAAACTCTCTGTGTGAAGCATGGCCTCAATCCAGAGATCCTCATGTGTAGTGGTAGGTTGCACACATTTATTTATTTATTTATTGCATTTATATATTCTGCAGCATGCAAGGATTTTCCTGACGCATAGATCCCACTGTCAGAGTCAATTGTGTTAGCCATGTGTTGCAGTCGCACACCCTATCCAGCAATGATTCATACCAGGTGCTGGATGTCCAGTTCTTAGAGCATGTAAGCATGTCCTTTTATAAGCATGGGCCATTTTGCCCTAGCTGGATCAGCAGGGCTTTTGACAGAGTAATGGGAAGTTCCTTGAATGCGCAGGACTTTATTAGCAAGTTCATATTGTTACTATGGTAACTGAATCACAAATTCACAAGCCAAACTGTTTTGAAACTATTTATGTTTTCTATCTTTCTTTTCTCTTTTTATTCTGTCCTGCTGTGCTAGCTCTTATTGAACTTCCTCCTTCTTCCTTGGCCGGACCTCACAAACATGCACAAGGTATTTCAAGTTCCCTTTGTCTTCACCCCTTCCATGATGAGAAATAGTAGAAATGGCTAGTTGGCTAACTCCTGCATGGTGGTTATACTTTTCTTAAGCTTTCATTAGAACTGTTTCAATTAAAACTAATGCCTAAAGTTTTCCCCCCTATTCTTCTTGCTCAACTAGTATATGCTATTATTGTTTCTTGGTTTTCATATATATTTTAGCATGCCTTTCAAGCCCATCTACTAACTTTCACGAGCTCCCAAATGTACATCGCTTAGGGATTCTGGGCGATATCTAGTACTTCAGCAACAGACTTCCATGTGCGCAATGGAACTTTTCCTTTTCCTCTTCTGTCCTGTCCAGCCCTCCACATGCCCTCAAAATCAGCTCGGGATTTGATTTTGGGGACACGTGGAGAGGAGAAGAACTGGAAGTCCCATTGCACTAGCAGAACTAAGTGGGTGGAGCATTGGATACAGCCCTCTGCATTATTCTTTTTAAACCATATTAAGAAGTTGTTTCCATTTTCAGTTCTTGGCACAGACAGACGAGAGCTGGTGACAAAAAACTACAATGATGTTGAAGTGGTCACACATCTGCTGGCTGAGGTACAATGATCTCCTTTTTGTGCTTATTTAGTTTTATTTGCTCTACATGGGAACATATGAAGCTGCCTTATACTGGGTCAAACTATTGATCCATCAAGTTCACTATTATTGATGCTGACTGGCAGTGACTCTCCAGGATTTTAGACAGGGTCCTGTCCCAGCCATACCTGGAGAAGCTGGTGATTGACCTGGGACCTTCTGCATGCAGAACAGATACTCTGCCGCTGAAATTCCAATCTTCCCCATAGATGTCTTCTTGAATTACATAATCTCCTTAAAGATTTGTACAAGTAAAAAGATTCATGACTCAAATACAGCTTGTTCTATATTAAGAAAAGGAAGAACAGCTATACTACCAAAATTGTGTCAATAATTAAGCTCTGCATTAAAGCAATAACTTCAAGAGCAATGTTTCACATTTTAAAGAGCTGCAGATAATTATTAGAGGATATTAAGTGGCATCATTAAAACAGCTAGCTCTCACCTACTGAATACCCGAATCGCCATCTTGGCTCTTACAAACTGTGAGCCTGGGTTTGGCCATTATGACAAGACAGATTCTGGCTGTTTCCAGATAGCAAGACAGCAGCAGAAGCGAGGGGCAAGAGACACAAACGTTGTGTTAGTTACATGCACTAGCATGCTGCTTGTTTGCATTAAACCATAGTTTATTTTTTAACTGTGGTTTCTTAGAAGTGAACCAGCTCACTGAGTGGATGCAGATAAAAAAGTGCATGAGAGACACTGAATTAAATCAGCTGAATGCTTTAAGGGCAGAGAATAGTAAAAAGATAAGTTTTTAAGGCTTTCTTGATTGCTAGAGCTGAAGGGGTCAAGCAAATGTTAACTGGAAGATATTTCCACAACTGCAGAATCATTTTGTATGCTCACCAGCCTAACCAGTTTTACCAGCAGGCACACAAGCAAGACTTTAAATGCAGAACTTAAATTTGGGCAAGATCATATGGTCCTTTTCGTAACCTGGCCTCAAATTGTTTTTTTACATTTGATTTGTGCCTGACGTTCTATATATGACATAGACGTGCACCAGTATATTTTGACACAAATATTGGAGGAACATTACATCTAACTCAGGTTTGAGAAACTCTGCATTAAGTGAAATATTTTTGATGCATTGCAAATGATGCATTTGATGTTTTAAATTAAGATTTGAATAGATACTTTTGTGTAAGAAATAAAGCCCTGTTTTGGTATTTCTGAGCAGAGAGATCGGGACCTTGAATTAGCAGCACGAATTGGACAAGCCCTACTTAAACGAAACCATATCCTAACTGAGCAAAATGAAGCTCTGGAAGAACAATTGGGCCAAGCCTTTGACAAGGTGAGCAGTATTAAACTTGAAGCATTTTTAGTGGCAGGAAGTCCTTGGTTTATGGTAGAAGAGCAGATGATTGCACCTAACTGAACTTCTACAGAAGTGTGTTGATATTTTAAACATAACCTGGTGAGGAAGTCAAATCAGTCAACAAATTAAGTATGCAAAAAGTTGTGGTGCTTGATCAGTGTTAGATATTGTACATTAGATCTTCACATTTGCAATAGAAAAACAATCCCATCTATCTTATAATCTGTTATAGGACAGTGTGCAACTTGGCAAGCAAGTTAAGGAAAGAGTTATTTATTGAGTCTCAAAGTCTCATGCAATTGGCAGTTCAATTCAGGGAGCTACTGAAGAGAAAACAGGTGAAGCCGTCCTGATCTAGGAAGAGAGTATTTTCCTTATAGGAGAGCGTGCTAGGCTGAGGGGTAAAAAGTTGTCTTTCTCTTGTGAGAAAAGGCACAATAATGTTTGAGGGCTACTTCATTGTTACCACTTTACACATGAAAATCATTCCCGGTGTAGCAAGGTGTATGTACTGCTGCGAGCATACCAGTTGTTATGTAGATTGCATCAGTGTTCTCACAGCTGAAGGGGCGTGTGGTATATTAAAATTTTTTTACAGTGATTAACAAAATAGAGGGTAACTTCTTACAGTAAAAGATTTTTGTGTTCACCTTCAACTGTTCTTTGTACCACATTTCAAACATTACTCTTATTATTATTTATTCATTTAATATCCCACCCTTCCTCTCAGTAGGGTCCCAGGGCAGCAAACAAAAAAACTAAAAACACTAAAAACACTCTAAAAGATAATAAAAACAAACTTTAAAATATATTACAACAAAACATATTTTAAAACATCTTCTTAAAAAAGCATTAAAACATCTTAAAAAGTAATTCCAACGCAGACTGGGATAAGGTTTCTACTTAAAAGGCTTGTTGAAAGAGGAAGGTCTTCAGTAGGTGCTGAAAAGATAAGAGAGATGGAGCCTGTCAAATATTGAAGGGGAGGGAATTCCAAAGGGTAGGTGCCACTACACTAAAGGTCCGCTTCCTATGTTGTGCAGAATGGACCTCCTGATAAGATGGTATCTGCAGGAGGCCACCTGCAGAGCATAGTGATCAACTGAGTATATAAGAGGTAAGATGATCTTTCTGGTATCCTGGTTCCAAGCTGTATAGGGCTTTGTACACCAAAACTGGAACCTTGAACTTGGCCTAGTAGCTAATGGGCTTCTTACACACAGAGCTTGAACTCTTACGTAAAAAAATAGGTGTCTGTCCCCATCCATGTGAAGAAAATAACATATGAATTGAATATGTAAGCTTGTGGAGATGTATGTGTGATCTCTCACAAGATGCAGTAATGGCCACCAGCTTGGATGGCTTTAAAAGAAGATTAGACAAATTCATGGAGGACAGGGCTATCAATGGCTACTAGCCGTGATGGCTGTGCTCTGCCACCCTAGTCAGAGGCAGCATGCTTCTGAAAACCAGTTGCCAGAAGCCTCAGGAGGGGAGAGTGTTCTTGCACTCAGGTCCTGCTTGTGGGCTTCCCCCCAGGCACCTGGTTGGCCACTGTGAGAACAGGATGCTGGACTAGATGGGCCACTGGCCTGATCCAGCAGGCTCTTCTTATGTTCTTATCCCCTCAATTTCCACTCTCCTTCTATCTTAGTACAGTGGAAGGATTCAGTCGGGGCTGTTGGGACATCATGTGATGCAGCAACCTTGCTGAAATTAAGCAAATCTTGTGTCTGGTCAGCCCTTTCATGGGAAATCTCCTGGGAACTCAAGGTTGCATAAGTAGAAGCCAATTGAAGAAAAGTGGGATATAAATTAAATAAACAAACTGCATGTATGGATGTGTTGTATTTAAATGTTGCTATTCCCATGGAGCAGCAGGAAATGTGTAGCACACTTCCCATCATGAGTAGAGAATTTCTCATTGATTAAAAATTCTCATTTTAATGTTTTTGGTGCTTTTGTTTGCTGCCCTGGGCTCCTGCTGGGAGGAAGGGCGGGATATAAATCAAATAATCATAATAAGACGACGACGGCCAGCCCTTTATCTCAGTGTATACATGCTGTGCTATGGAGGGTATGCATTGAACGTTTACTTCTAGCCTTAGCACTATTGGCTCTTAAGGCTAAAAAGATAAGGGGCTGTGTGTTTGCAGCCTTCATAGCCCTGTCCTTTCTGTTTCTAAGGGCACACGTTAGGGATAGATCCCTCCCCTCCTGAGAAGAACTGTCAGGTTTCCACAATGCTGGGCTAAGTAGGCTTCCTGTTCCAGGGAAGCGGTTGGAGGGAAACTCAGACAAACGGAACATGGCGTGGGCTATGACACCTTTCACTAGTATTTGCAAGGCTGCATCTTACAATTGTGGAAGTTATTGGATAGTGGGATTTGAAAAGGTATATTATGTAAATAGCTATATGTATCTCAAAGAGATTTTAATATTGTAACTTCAAATAAATCATTATCACCGAGTTTCCAAAGCAAGAGTGAGGTATGAACTGTCAATAGCAAACAAAACAAAAGACCAACGCTGAGAAAGAGAGACAGACACATATATGGTTGCATGGTGATATTATCCTATTATCCAGTGAGTTAATTAGAGGTGGTTGCAATATTATGCAGAGTTGACTGTGTTCACTAAACAAAAGCTATTTGAAATCAGGTTCACCAGCTACAGCATGAACTAACAAAAAAAGATGAGCTGCTTCGTGTTGTGTCCATTGCTTCTGAAGAAAGCGAGACTGATTCTAGCTGTTCCACGCCTCTCCGCTTCAATGAGTCATTCAACCTATCACAGGGTCTCCTACAGTTGGATATATTGCAGGATAAACTCAGGGAACTAGAAGAGGAGAACCTTTCTCTTCGGACAAAGGTAAGCTACACTCACATATCCAAGTGTTATTAACTGGACTTGGAAAAGAGATTTCAGTTACCTAATACAGCTAAAGATATGTTTGTGGTATCTTTAGGATTTAATTAGCTTCTCATGTTCGGTCTCCTTGTTCCTTGTAGAAAGAGCAACTATCCACACATCCTGAATGAATGAATATAGTCTTCATTATAGATTGAAGTTACTTCTATCTTTTACTGAATACCTTTTTTTTTACATTTTAAATGCAAAATACTAATTACTGAAACCTACATTTTTTAAGTCCCACTATGTTCAAAAGCAAATAAGATTACAAACATATTGAGGGTGAGAGGAAAGTCTCTTTTTTATAGTACAAAGCTAATATTTCATGAAAATAAATATGTAGACCTTGGATTCTAATCTAATGAGGAAGGACACTAGCTCAGTGGCAGAGCATCTGTTTTGCATGCAGAAGGTCCTAGGTTCAATCTCTGGCATCTCTAAGTAGGGCGAGGAGAGAATCCTGTCTGAAATCCTGGAAAGCTGCTGCCAGTTGGTGTAGACAGTACTGAATAGATGGACCTATGGTCTGATTCAGTATAAGGCACTTTCCTATGTTTCTGATTTACAAGACAATAAAAGAATTAGGGATTGGGGATGAACCCTCCAACAATCAAATTCCTTGCTATATTTTCTCCTCTCCCATATTCTGTTCATGAGCACAAGCTTCCTACTGCAGATTCCCCCAGCAGCAGCTATCCTGCATATGGTAGTTACACTTGCCAGAGAGTTGTGCATACCCAGTAGCAGAAATTGCCTAGATCAAGTTTTCTAGCTATGAAAGCTTTTACCATTTGTGATATTTATATTGGTGATTTCATTTGTTTTCAGGCAAGTGGATTTCTTTGACAACTCAAATCTTCTCACTTTGTGAATTGTCTGTTTCCCCCAGGTAACATACCATCAGGTGGGTAGTAGCGCTGCCTAGCGTCCAAAGGCAGGAATGCACGGGAGTCAAGACTTCAGCTGCTCCTTCTGGCTTCATCCCATTGTATTCCTGCCTTTGTCCTAGGTTGGATCCTTCAGCTTTAGCTCTGTGAGTTCATTCCATGTTGTTGTGGTTGTCATCTCTTTTCTCTTGTTCAGTGTTCTTCTTTCATCAGGAGTTTGTATATTTTATTTGTTTTTGTTTTTTTTAATTAACTTTTTGGTCATTTTCAGGAGTTTTCCCTGGGTTTGCTGGGGGTTCCTTGTGGGGGCCGGACAGATTCCCTTCCCTTCGTGTCCCCGCCCACCTCTTGGAGCTTGCTTCTGTGGCTCTCCAAGCTCCTTTGTCGGAGACTGTACCTTTGGAGTTTGCGGCTGCGACTCTGATCATCCCTGGTCTTCCCTGCCTCCCGTTTTTCCTGGCTCCAATTGTTTGGAGCCTGTATTTATCAGAGTTTGTGCCTGCGACTCCGATCGCCCCTGGCCTTGCCTGTTACCTCTCTGAGTTTATAGTGGCCCCTGTGGCGGCAGTGGCTTTTCCTTGCCCTCCTGCCCTGACTGGCTTCAGTGCTCACAGCTGCAGCCCCTCTGTCAATGGCTGTGGCTTCTCTGCCTCCTGCCCAACTGGCTTCTGGAGCTGGCGCTACGGCCCTGCTCCGCTCCCACCTTGCCCTGTTCAAGTGGGCTCAATGGCGGCTTCTCCTCACCTCCCGCCCTGACTGGCTCCCAGACCACCCCTCAATCTCGGAGATCACAGCTGCGGCTCTGCTTCGCTTTCAGCGAGTCTTTAGAGGCTCGCAACGGTAGCTCCAGGACCAGCAACAGGCAGCTGGCCATCGCTGAGGGGATTCCCACAATTTTCTCCCTGCCTTATTAGGCAGCTTTAGAGTCACCGGAGCTGCCATTTTGTTTTGTTGCCTTCTTGCCCTTAGGAGCCGACATTTTGTTTGGCTGTGTTTCGCCCCTCCATCCTCCATTTTGGCTGTCACTTTTTTCTTGTTGGCTGCCTGAGGTCATACTGCTCTGCTCTACTGTGGGCGTGTTTCCGCTGGCCTCCCTCAGTCCACCATACTCCTCTACCTATGTGTGCGTTGATTGGTCTTCCACCACACCCCGCAGTCTATGCATGTGTGGCGTGTATAGACTCCTTCATTGGACTATTAACGGTAAGTGTTTACCATCGCTGAGCTGCCTTCTGCTGCACTTACGGAATCGATTACAGAACCGTAGCCACTCATCGGTGATGTACAGCCGCTTGTCCCTTTGCAGTCATCAACATCTCAGGCCGTGCCTAAGGCCAAGTCATCTAAGGATAGGCATTCCAAGCACGTCCCCTCCAAGTGTGCCAAGAGAAGTTACTTCTCTCTACTAAACAGACTGCTAACGGACAAGCTTGCTATGTCAGTCTTCCGTCTTCATGTGGTGCTTCCATTGACGGTCAGCAGGGACTGGAAGCCACTTTTTATTCACCTGCTGAGTCTTCGGAGGATGAATTTGAAGGCTTCCCAGACCAGCCTCCAGTGGTGCCCCCTTGGCAGGGAGTTCCCCTCTTACAACCCCCAACCTCCACACCTGAGCAGCCTGGACCATCTGCTGCTTCACTGCAGCCTCTTTTGTCTGTGGATCCTCTTGCATATATGAACCCCTTGCAAGGTCTGCTTTTGAACCACACATTTCTCTCCCAATTCAGAGACATGCTGCTTGGTGCCATCTCCTCTGAGATTCAAAGACCTGCCCTCATCTCTACACATCGGGCCCGACCCTCATCCTTGTCGGAGGTGAGTCCAGAACAACAGCAGGTCTTGTCTCCTAATCTCTTTGACTTCTCCAGAGGCAGGGTCCGACATGCCCTTGAGACTAAGGCTGATCCACTAGATCCATTCATCGCCCTAGAGGGGAAGGAAGCCGACTGGAGTGGGAAGTTGGATGGAGAGGAGGAGAGCTCGCATTGTTTGACTCTTCGGACTGTCTCGCCTTATTCCACAAATCCTTAAGTACACTGGGACTTGATGCGCCAGTATCTGAACGTTCATCAGCCCCAGTCAAGGGGGCAAAAGTACTGAAAGCTCCCACGTTTTCAGTTCATTCCTTTCCAGTACCTAACCACCTCAGCAAAATGGCAAAGGAGGAGTGGGGTCATCCTCTTCAGGCCCATCACTTGACAGTGTTTGCTAATATGTTTTACTCACTAGATCCTGACTTCATGCATTTTTTAAAAGATCCTTCGGTAGATGGGCCCATTTCTGCTCTTGTTTCCAGATTTCTTCTTCCCAAGGAAGGTGGTTCGCAGTTCAAAGATCCATCTGAGCGGAGACTGGATTTTGTGCTTCAAAGAACCCATGGAGCTTCAGCATATGCAATTAGAGCTTCCTGTGCGGCCTCTCTGATCACCAGAGCCTCCATGATGTGGTTTAATGAGTTACTTGATGACCCATAGCCTGACCAGGCTAGATTGTGCAAGGACCCTGGTCAAGCTACACAAGGCTGCAGCGTTTGTGGCAGATGCTTCGCTTGACGCAACACAATTTGCCATTAGGGCTACATCCACAGGAATGGTAGCCCGCCGCACCTTCTGGCTACGCCACTGGTATTCTGACAACATCACTTGTATCAACTTTGCCACGGTTCCCTATTCTGGTTCTCTCTTGTTTGGGGATGAGGCCCTCACGGCGGTGCTCATCCACCCTAAGGATAAGACTAAATGAGACAATCACAGAGCCACCCATAGATCGTCGTCTTACCCATACCAGCAGTCCTTTTGGTCTTCACAGCCTGCAGGTAGGGGCTGTGACTTTCAATCCTCAAGAGCCTACTGAAACAGACAGCAATTCTTCAGCCGCAACCAGAATCAGTTCTCTAGACACTGGGCGTACTCCACTTGCTGGCCATGGAAAGCATCCCCAGTGCCGGTACTGATGCTATCCCAATAGGTGGCAGACTTCTACATTTTGCCACAGCCTGGAGACATGTAACAATGGATGCATGGGTGCGAGATACTGTGACTCAAGGGTAATTATAGAGTTCTGGGAGTTTCCTCCTCAAAGGTTCCTACCATCTTCCTCTCCACCTCTCCCAACAGGCAGGCAGGCAGTGATGACAGAGGCCATAACCCACTTGCTGTCTGTAGGTGCAATAGAGCAGGTGGATCCCACTGAATTCTACTCAGGTGTCTACTCCACTCTGTTCGCAGTGCCCAAAAAAGATCATTCATGGAGGGCAGTCCTGTATCTCAAATTTCTCAACACCTTTGTCAGGCATCGACACTTCAGGATGAAGTCCCTGGCATCGATTGTGGAGGTGCTCAGATCTGAAGGAAGCCTACCTGCATGTTTCCATCCTGCCCAACCATTGAAAATTCCTGATGTCTGCCTATGACCAGGCTCACTTCCAGTATCGCGCCCTTCCGTTTGGTTTCTCCTCAGCTCCAAGGGTGATCACAAAGTTGATGGTTGCTCTGGTGGCACACCTTTGGCTCCAGCGGATCCATATCTATGCTTATCTGGACAACCTCCTGATGCGGGCTCACTCCATGTCTCAGGTATCCATCCACATATGCCTCACCCTTGATGCCTTGAGGGACCATAGCTTCCTCATTAACTTGGAGAAGAGCCACCTAATTCCAACACAGCATCTTCAGCATCTAGGCGCCATTTTGGACATATCTTGTACGACAGTGTTTCTATCCCCAGAGAGAATAGCTGCCACCATTCACACTGCTCATCATCTGATGACCAAAAGAATGGAGGATGTGATGCTTCTAGCCAAGGCCCTAGGACTTCTCATATCTTCCATTCACATTGTCCCTTGGGCTTGCGACCATACCCTACCACTCCAGTGGGCGTTACTACATTTTCAGCTGGACATTGCCAATTCTAGACACAGGAGAGTACATCTCTCACCTTGTCTGAGGGCATCCTTTCGTTGGTGGATGGTAACCAGAAATCTGTGGAAAGGAACTCCCTTCAGAGAACCCAAGAAGACTCTGATTACCACCGATGCCAGTCTTCTGTGCTGGGGTGCCCATTGCAATTCCCTCTTCGTTGAAGGCCAGTGAATGGTCTCTGAGCAACGTCTGAGCATAAACTTGCAGGAGTTGCAAGCAGTGCATCTGGCCCTCCACTTTCATCAAAGACTTCATCTGACTGATGTTCTCATTTGGACTGACAACTTCAGTGTAGAGGTGCATTTGAACAGTCGGGGGCATACGGTCAAGGCATATGATTCCTCCAGGCAGAATCGACTCTCATCTTCAGCTGGGCCGAACATCACCTAGACTCCTTGAGAGCAGAGCATCTCAGCAGCAATCTCAATATCGCAGCAGACTGGCTCAGCAGACAGCAGGTTCTTCCTTGGGAGTGGAAACTGCATCCCAGGGTATTCCACCAACTGCACTGTCAATACAGCCCCTTCACAGCCGATCTCTTTCCCTCTTCTCAGAATACTGAACTTCCAAGGTTCTTTGCCCAGTATCATCAACAGGGCACCGAAGCAATAGACGCATTGTCAACTCCTTGGTCGAGAGGAATGCTCTATACCTTCCCTCCGGTTCTGCTGCTAGCACGCACGATCAGGAAGATTTGCCAGGAATATGCTCAGATTGTCCTCCTGGCCCCCTACTGGCCATGCAGGCCATGGTTTTCAGATCTACTCATGCTTTCGACCCAGGCACTGTGGGGTCTGCCATCATTGGCAAACCTCTCTCAGGGTCCAGTTCATCATCCAGACCCCGACTGCCTGAGTCTGACAGCTTGGGTGTTGAATGGAATTACTTGAGGCATTCAGGTCTCTCTAAGGATGTTATAGCTACTATTTTGGCTTCTAGAAGGCCTTCCACAGTCCACATATATCAGGCCATGTGGTCAGCGTTTACCGCATGGTGTTTCAAACAGCAGATCCATCCCTCCAGGGCTAAGGTTAATTACCTACTCGATTTTCTCCACACAGGTCTCTCAGTGGGACTGAAGTCTAATACTGTGCGCAGGCAGGCCTCAGCCGTCTCATCCATATTGTCTGCACGATCGGACCAGCCTGCTCTTGGAACACACCCCTTGGTCAAGCATTTCTTGAGGGGGGCTTCTCTCCTATCACCACCTGTAGTGCATCAATTTCCCTCTTGGAGCCTTCCAAAGGTCCTTCAGGCATTGCAGTGTCTGCCTTTCAAGCCTCTCAAGTCTGCATCACTACATTTGCTCTCGTACAAAGTCCTGTTTCTGGTGGCGGTTACTTCAGCCTGGAGGTTATCGGATCTGGCAGCCTTGTCCATTACCCGTCGTCTCGGTATCTTTCACAAGGTCTCTGTGATGTTGCATCCAGATCCTTTTGACCTAAAGTTTTTTCCGTCTTTCACTGCAGTCAGGATATCGTCTTGCCTTCCTTTTGTCCTCAGCCAACTCATCACCTCGGGAAAGCTTGGCACTCCCTGAATGTACGACGAGCCCTAAAGCTCTACCTGGCTAGGACCCAGGATATTCGTCTGTCTGAATCTCTTTTCATCTTGTTTCACCCGAGGACCTTGGGGAAGAAAGTGTCCAGTTCAACGCTCTCCCGTTGGTTGCTGTCCTGCATTACTCTAGCCTATGAGTCCTTTCGGATACTGGTGCCTCGAAATGTCACAACCCATTCTACAAGGTCGAATGCCTTTGTAACCAACACACCCATTGCAGATATTTGTAAGACAGCTGTGTGGTCCACACCTAATTCCTTTATTAGACACTATAAAGTAGATCATTTGGCTTCAGTTGACACCTCATTTGGTAGCCGAGTTCTGCAGCAGGTGCTATCATCATCTTAGGCAGCCTGAGCCCACCTTATTAGGATTGTTGGTACATCCTACCTGATAGTATGCTACCTGGGAGAAATGAACCATTGGTCTCACCTGAAGGATTGTTTCCCCAGGTATCGTACCATCAGGGTACTGCTGAGGGCGGCTCCCTAGCTAGTCTAGAGATAATCTTTTACTATTCCCTAATAACTCTTAAACCTATTTCAATCCACTAGAGTTTAGATTACATCACCTGTGTTACTGTATAAGTTAGGTTACTGCTAAGGCTGTTCTTAATGTTCTTACTGTTCTTACGGTTGACTATTGTTTATGCATGTTTCCTGTTTGGAGTCAAGATGTGTATTACTATGTTTGCTGCTCCTTATATTTTTCTCTGGCTGAGTATGTTCTGTCTGAGGAGAGATGTCCGGATCCAGTGTACAGTTTGTCCAGAATGGAATGGGATCAAGCTGGAAGGAGCAGCCGAAGTCTTGACTCCCATGCATTCCTGCCTTTGGACACTAGGTGGCGCTACTACCCACCTAATTGTATGATGCCTGGGGAAACCACCCTTCAGGTGAGACCAATGGTTCATTTTAGAGTGTGCATGGTTAATTTTTATAGTCAGCCAACTTGTTATAGCAAGAGATGTTCCCTGAAGTGAAATGGAAACAAATCCCACAATTAATAATCAGATTCACCAAATCTCATGATATAGTGAACTTATTTCTGATTTAGTGGTTGGGAAGGAGAGGAGAGAATATATTTACATGTACGACTAACTGTCAAATTAATGAAGACTCCTGAATGTTCTTGAAGGCCTGCCATCTAAAGACTGAAACCATGACATACGAAGAGAAGGAGCAGCAGTTGGTCAGTGACTGTGTCAAAGAGATCAGTAAGTACATAGGTGGCATCATTCCCCGGGAATAAGAAAAATGTTTTTATCTTTGAATATAAATTTATCAGCCACACCCTCATCCTTCCATGTCAGAACTCTATATAAGCAGTTAGCCCTACCAGCATTCCTTTGAAGACTTTAAGCTGTCTTTTTTCCTCTTGTAAATAAGAGCCCAAGAATTCATAAATAAAATGCTAACAAATTTGCAATGCAAGTATTGTTTTGTAAAGAAACATGAAAAAGTATAAATAAAAGTAGCAGAAAAGACAAAGCATGTGCTTTTTACCACATTGTAAAATAGCGTCTCATTGGTATAAACAGAAATTACTGAAAGTTAAGTTGGGTGATTAAATTTATTTCTTCAATTAAGTTTTTCCAAAGCTCTGTCTTCCTCCAACAAAGTTCGTAAAGCCTAATACAAGCATATTTCAGATCTTTTTCTAACTAATCTTTAAGTCGCAATATTTTTGAAGTTTTCAGCTTCCATGTTTTCTGCTTTAATAAATTTGCAATCTAATAGAACACTGTCTTTAATATAAGCCCAGCAGTTATTACTGCATTATTACTGATTCCCCTGAAACTTTGATGAGATACTGCTTTTTCAAAATTGAATTCTAATAATACAAATTAAGTAAATAACCATTTCCCAATAACCTTTCTAGAATTTAGCAGTCCTCTTGCAATGATAACAGATAATATTTATTTTGGAGTAAAACGCACTAGCGAGAAACCAAATTAAAGTGGCATTTTTCAAAAAGGACACATACACTAATAGCTAATATAGAGCTCCCACTGGTATTTCAGAATTGCTTTACCAATATCAGTTTCTCAGTTCTGCACATGTACAATAAACCTACTAGATTCTAATTCTGAAAGAACTGTATGCTTTACTGGGCTGGCGTCTCTGCTGCTGCTATTATTATTATTATTATTATTATTACCACCTGCCCTTCATCCAAAGGTCCCAGGATGGGCTATAACCATTTCAAAACAATTAACCTAAACAACATCACAGAAAATATGGTGGATCCTAAAAAGATATATCTCAGGTGTTGAAGGCCAGGGTAAAGAGGTGCTTCTTCAGCATTCTCCAGAAATTGTACAGTGAGGTTGCTAGATGCACCTTGGTGGGGAGGGAGTTCCACAGTTTAGGGGCTACCATAGAGCATGCTCTCTCCCGGGCCACCTCCCCAAGCTTCTGAGGGTGGTGGAACTATCAAAAGAGCTCCGTCTGATCTCAACACCCGCAAGGGTCTGTAGGGAAGGAGGCACTCTTTCAGATATTTGGGACCTAAGTTATTTAAAGCCCTAAACACTAACGTGACCACTTTGAACTGAGCCTGGAAACGAACTGGCAGTCAATCCAGCTGTTTTAAAATGGGTTATATGACATCTAAAGGGAACCCCCACCAGTAATCTGGCTGCTGCATTTGAAGTTTCTGAGCCATCTTCAAGGGCAGCCCCACGAGGTACATTGGAATAATCCAGACTGGAAGTTACCAGAGCATGGAATACTGTAGCCAAATCTTCTCTGTCCAAAAAGGGCCAAAGCTGGTGAGCCAGACGGAGCTGGAAAAAGGCACTCTTACCCACTGAGACCACCTGAACCTCCAGTCACAGTGTTGGATCAAGGAGGACCCCCAAGCTGCAGACCTCCTCCTTCAAGGGGAATACAACCCCATTCAGAACAGGCTTCCCACCTCCTGGACATGAGAACTCTGGACATATGAAACCTCTGTCTTTTCAGGATTCAAATCCAGTCCATCACTGCCTCCAAGTACTGGTTCAACACCTCAGCTGTCTCTCCTGATTCGTGTGGTATAGAGAGGTAGACCTGGTGTTACTGATGACTCCTCACTCCAAAACTCCTGATGACAGCTTCCAGTGGCTTCATATAGATGTTAAATAGTGTGGGGGACAAGATAGAACCCTGCGGAACACCGCAGGATAATTCCTGTGGTGCTGAACAGTAGCCTCTCATAATTACTTTTTGGGATCAGCTCTGGAGGTACGAGTGGAACCACTGAAGCACAGTGCCCCCACCTCCTCAAGACGTTCCAGAAGGATACCATGGTCAACAGTATCAAAAGCCACATCCCCCTTATCTCCCTCCTGACAGATGTCATCAACCAGGGTGACCAAGTCAGTTTCACTGCCATGGCCAGGCCTCAAGCCAAACTGGAACTGATCCAAGTAATCAGTTTCCTCCAAGCATGCTTACAGCTAGACTGCCACCACCTTCTCAAGTACCTTGCCCCAAAAGGGGATATTTGCCACTGGGTGATAGTTTAACACTTCTGGGTCCAGGGAGGTCGTCTTATCTTGGTTATGCCAAACCCAAGAGAGGAAAAAACCTCAAGGTGCCAAGGTCAAACAAAACTATAAGCAGAGTGGAAACTGTTTAAATGTTTATTCAGTCTCAACACATTTTGGGTTATCAAAATCCCATCTCCAAGGGCAATCTCAAACACCTTGATAGTTACTCCTTTTAGATATCATGGAAGAGCACAGACAAACTGACATGCCATGCACCTTGAGGTTTTTCCCTCCTGGATTCAGTGTTATCTTGGTTATGAAAATGAGCCACAGGATTGTGTGTGCCGTCCCCTATCTCCTTCCCTCTGTTACACAGATTACCCTCAACTTCACCTGCGAGCCTTAACTATGGTTAAGACTGGAATCTGCAGTAGTCTTGTGTTAACCAAGTTTTCTTATTAAGCAGGTTATTGAAACCAAGATAATACACTGATTTCAAAATCCTGGTTAATGTTACCTATCACTATGGCTAGTGCTGTTCTAAGAAGGCAGCTGGAACAGCTGGTCTGGAGTGAGGGTTGTTGCCATCTTGGTAGTTTTTTCATAATGTTGATGTTTCTGGCTTTTGCTGCTGTTTCATTAGGGCTTTCCCCCCGTTGTTCTAACTTTATTCTGTGAAAGCTTACAGATGTATTATTTTAGTGTGGGTGCTAGGCACTTCCTTAACTTAACATGTATTCTGTTGTGTGTATTAGAGGAAACAAATGCTCAGGTTGCAAGAATGAGTGAGGAGCTGATGAGGAAGAATGAAGAGTTGCTTCACTACCAAGAAGAGATTTCATCCCTCTTGTCCCAAATTGTTGATCTTCAGCATAAAATTAAAGAGGTTTGTGTGCTCATAGTCTAGAGCTAGGATGGGAAATCTCCAGCCCACAGGCCAGACTAGGCTTTCCAGGTGTCCTCATTTGGACTGTAAGGCTGTCTTTTTTCCCAGCCACACCCACCTGCCCCACACCTGACATAGTATGTCATCAGATGTGGGGCAGGTAAAGCTCTGGCTGCAGAGTGACAGTTGGAAGCCTTCGAAGGCACCCCTGATGGTTCCTTCTCAAGTGAGGCTTGCATTTGAAGCGTTGTACATTTGGTACCTGGGAGCTGCCGAGTGGAACTGATCCCTGCCTCAAGCACAGCTTCCTTCCTGCAGGGTTTTTTTTGCAGCCATAGCTTGCATTTCAAGCCAGGGTTGCAACGGAAGAAAAGAATTAGGAGCACAATTAGAGTGTGCCCAAAATTCTTCCTTTGAAGCTGAGTCACCTGATGTCATGTGACATCAGGCCTGTGAAGGGTGGGCCATAATCTGGATCTGGCCTGGTAGTCAGATCCTGTTTCTTGCCCCTGATCTAGAGAGAGAGAAGGTCAGGCAGGTCACTGTGTTAAGAAGAAGACTATTGGCTTCCAGTAATATTCTGGGAAGAGAATAACAGCCATTTTCTGTGTTCCCTTAGCATATAATTGAAAGAGAAGAGTTGAAATTGCACCTACAAGCTTCCAAGGATGCCCAGAGACAGCTGACAGCAGAGGTATGGATCCTTCTATTTTTCCACTTGAAATGTAAGGAGAAAAGGACAAGAAAAAAGAAAAACAAGAATATGGATTTCTAGTCCTGTGAAAAACACCCAGCAGTGTGGGTGGAACATTTTGATCAAATTTTTTGCAGTCTCCAGATAGATTGGGATCCCATTTAGCTTGTTTTTATTTTATTTTATTTTATTTTAATAGGCAAAACTTTTAAAATGCCATTTTAATTGTATTGTATATGTGCAAATGTCTCAGAGGTTTTTTCCAGTAGTCAAAAGAATTTAGGCAGAAATAATCAATTAGGAGAAAAATCAATAAAGGATACCTAATGTGGTTTAAAAATTAAATTCAAGCAAATCGAAAGCTTTAATTGGAAACAATTTTAATAGGATACTTGTAAATATTTGAAGAGGTGACATGGCACATCCCTTACATTATTTAAATTTTGAGGAGGAAACCAAGGCACTGAAGGAATGTTAGCATAGTAACATGTCCAAAGAGCTATGCATTAAGTTAATAGATATTTCTTTGATATAGGTATCTGGAACAGGTAATTATAACTTTGAAATTGCCTAATTTGTCTGATATGTTCCTACTGTGTTACTAATTAAGTAACAAAACATTTTCCACAGGAAAATACAGAAGTAAGAAATTCATTGAAGGAGGGGAAATGAATTCTTGAAAATAGCATACTGAAACTTCTGATTTCCTTGCTGCTAAAAAGCCCTTTAATGCCATTTGCATTAAACCTGGAAAAAAGGATATAAGAAAAATGCCTGTATTTAGAGAAAGCAAGAGACATAAAGTTGGGACCCAGAATTCTAAGGTGTTGAGTGGCACTTTGTTTTTGTTTTTTACAGGGATATCATTTTGGGGCTGTTATTCATGGATGAAAGCACTAACATTTCCTTGGCTTATATGTGGCTGGTCTCTTCAGTATCTTTGTTTTCTGCCAAGTACATGATTGACCTTTTGTATTTTAACAGCTGCATGACTTGCAAGAGCGGAATGCAGAGTGTCTGGGGATGTTACATGAGTCTCAAGAAGAAGTGAAGGGACTGCGGAGCAAAGCCAGCCACGCTGCCCTTCTCTGCCGCCCCCAGTCATGTGGAGCATTTCCTGGGGTAATTTAAAGGTTTTCTTACAGCTTTCCAGATCCCACAAGTTCAGCAGAATCTCTGATACTGCCAACAGGTTTTAAGTAATGTAAAACCTCAAGGGCAAACTTGAACTGTCTGCCCTTGTCCCTTAGAACTTAAAAAAGAGCTGACAGTTAGTTAAGGGATCTAATAGTCTCCATCCCTGCCATCTATGATTCCATCTTTTAAATTTAGCCTTCCACTTTTTTGATTTCAAAAGAGCTTCCCCTGTGTTCAGTATTTGCCATTGTGGGTCACCCATATCAGTTGGAGGAGAAAGAAGGTGTCCTTGCATGGTGTGAGGGCACATGAAGCTAAGCATAGTTTGACCTAGATGTATACCACCTCAAATTTCTTGATGAAAGAAAGGCAGGATATAAATAAAAATAAATAAATGCTGCACAAGAAGGCTTTTGACACTTCTAGTATCAGACTAAGTCAAACTATGCCTTAGCACAGCCTTTCCCAACTAGTGTGCCTCCAGATGTTGTTGGACCACAACTCCCATCAGCCTCAGCCAGCATTGCCAATGGTCAGGAAAGATGGGAATTGTGGTCCAACAACATCTGGTGGCCCACTAGTTGGGAAAGGCTGCCTTAGCACGAATGAACAAGTATGTGGGCTTCTTCACTCAGCCACTCAGCCTCCCCAGGATGCCACACGTTCGTGCTAAGGCACGGTTTACTTTACCATGGCATACAAACCAGGCCACTCTGTTTCTGGTATCATGTTTCAATTTATGTTTAAATTTTATTGTACATTTAGCAGGAGGACTCTGAAAAGCATTACCTCTTCAGTTTCAGCAGTGCATTTAGAATGTGGAGTCCTTGTTCAGGATTTCTCACCCTCATTTTAGTGTTATTACAGTCCCCTCCCCATCATGCAAACTTCTCAACCAATCTTTTAGTGACCTCTGTGCCTGCTTTTGCCTGTTCCAGCATCGGAGGAAGGAAGGAAGGATAGATAACCCTGACTTCAGTCATCTGTTTGTCAAGAATGGTTGTGGAATTAGCAGCTGCTTCATTTTTCCTCATCTCCTTTGATACGGGGGAAAAAACCTGCATAATTTAGTAATCTGAGGCTGTGTCGTATTTAATCTTTAGTGACAATTGGTCACAGTTGCGTATACAAAGTATAGAAAGAGTTAATGAAAGATCATATTGCAAAGAAGGATATGCAAACCTTGAAAGGATGCATAATTAAAAAATTGGGGAATTCTTCAGTCTTTCATCCATGTACAGATAATGATTTTTCCCATTTGTCTGCATAGTCAGACTCTGTGTTATGTAGGATCAGAATCTAACATTTAAAAGACTTACATAGGTTTTGTATGAAATACCTTCTTCCTACGCATATTGTTTAAACAGCAGTTTTGTTTGTTAGGAGTGACTTCATTCCTTCAGCACTGTAGGGAAACTCATTGTGGCTGCATGATAGAAATTCAACAATTAATTGATAGATTGCTGACATCAGCTTTGCCACAATAAGCAACTTCAGCAGCCAGAGTTTACAGAACTCCAGTGGTGTTACCATTCTGAACAGTTTTCACTATAACATGGTCTTGTCTTTTTTTTTTAATAGAGAGAGTAGGAGGAAGGAACTTTGAGATGAGTATGTATCGATTCCTGAATTGGAATAAGGTGATACCTGTTGTGTCCCAATTGAGGATAAAGAATGCATCCTAGAAAGTGATGTTGTTGAAGGTTCTCAATTACTTTGCAGAGAGAGTTGTTTTTGTACCTTCCTGCCTCCTTTTCTAAATGACTGTTGGGAACATCTCTTTTAGTAAAACTGTCTAGAATGACCAAGTAGTAGAGGGGGGAAATTGAAAACAATGGGGACTAACCCTGAACTTGGAGAGACGACAAATGTATCCAGAAAAGAATCCAAAGTTACCACTTAGCTCCAAGAAAGCAGTAAATGGCAAAAATGTAATATGGAAAGACCACCTTATTTGGTGATCTCAGTGTGGTTAGCCTGAACAAAGAATATGAATGTTATCAGTTTTTATTGGGGTATGTTTTGAGGAACATGGTAAATACTAATATGTTATCCTCGACTTTAAGGAATCTTTGGCAGCAGAGATTGAGGGAATGATGCGGAAGGAGCTGAGTTTGGATGAAGAAACTGTCTCTAAACAAAAGTAAGTGGTGCTCTTAGTTTTCTACCCTTAATGCATTTTGATATGCCACAAGAAATGTCGATACTAAGACAATTTGGTGTGGTTGGATATGGATGCTTCATTTTCCTTTTCTTTAAATTTTAAATATTCGTGAAGAATTTCACCAAAGAACATGGCCGTTCAACATAAGCAGGCATGGCAAGATGATTGTTATGCACATTAAGAGTACAACCTTTTCAAGCTGTTTCAGAACTCATACGCTGTGCCATCATAATTTATAACTTCTCAAGCACTTACTGAAATTATGTTCTTGTCTACCGTTTTAGGGATTTAGTATTGTTTCCTATTTTATTTTTACTTCATATTAAGCTCTGAAAGATTATTCCATTAAAAGTTGAGGTGTAATAAATTGAGGTGAAATTTATTTCCATTAACTGTATTATCTTCGCAAAAACAGTCGCCTCCTCTTAAAGTCTTTTTAAAGTACATTTCGCTGCAGTCCTGCTTTCTGACTGCCCCCTTTTTTGTGGCCCCCTGAGGAAATTCTGAAGGCTCATTTTTGTGGCCTCTTCCTACCTCTTTCTAAGAACCTTTAAGGCTTCTTCTTAGGTTATGCTGGCAGTGTGGGAGTTGCTGCAAGACAGCTTCTTCTTGCACCCGTAGGCGGGCCTGGGCTTTTCATGTAATCCTAGCAGTGCAGGAAGTTTCCATGCTGCAGCAGCTCCTGCATCACCAGGGTGACACCAGGAGCAGGGTGCAAGTCCTGCTCAAAATCCACCAAAAGTGGGAGTGGAGATGGGAGAATAACATGCATCACTTTAGATTCAGAGCCATATTGAGGAGTTGGGACCACAGCCCACCAACCATGGTGTGCAATTATATGTTGTTGGAAGGAACCTTGATCATTTTTCAAAGGCAGGGTATACATGTTTTAATTAGGAAGATAAGGAAATGGAGTTACAGAAACACTGGTGTGGAAAGGGAAAGTAACGGAAATGGCCCTGATCAAGGTGGGAGCACACAGTGCAATAGAGAGAGAAGGGGGTAGCGCAGGCTGCAAAGAACTTCAGGCTGGGGCCAAAGGAAAAAGGGGACAAACTGAGAAATGTGAGTGCACCCAAGTCCATGGAATAAGAGCAGCAACTGAGAGGTGAGGCTGCTGGTCTGCTCAGTGGAAGAGACCACTTATTATGGGGGGCAGTCACTGAGGAGTTTTGCACTTGTTCGGGGCGGGGCATTTGGCAGAATGACAGATAAGGAAGTTAAGCTAAATGTCCTTTAGAATTATATCAATATCTTATTTAGTCATACATGGTACAGATAACCTCTTCTGCTGGATCAGAATTGCAATACATTTTCATATCCATTTTCTGCTTTTCTTTTAGGATTCAACAAAAGCGCATATTTGATACTGTCAGAGTGGCTAACGTTATACGTGGCCATTCTGCTTTGTGCTCTGCCCCGCTACCCATTCCAGGGTCAAATCGGTCAAGTGTTGTCATGACAGCAAAGCCTTTTCATTCTGGCTTGCAACATGTGGAAGGAAAGGTGCATCAGTCTCAGAGGACCAACCCAGAGAACATTTCCAAGTAGGAATTCATATAAACTGTGATTTAAATTCTCTGATTGCCGTTGCTTATGTAGCCAAAACCACCACCCACGTGCAAGAGAGAGGTATCAGCATGCTTGGGGAAATACTTGAGATTTGCAGAACTACAAATAAGAAAAGAAAAAAACTAAGCAGGCAACCCCCAAAAAAGCCCAATGAGAACTGAATACCAAAACCAA
The DNA here is from genome assembly GCF_030035675.1 of Rhineura floridana. Taxonomy (NCBI): domain Eukaryota; kingdom Metazoa; phylum Chordata; class Lepidosauria; order Squamata; family Rhineuridae; genus Rhineura; species Rhineura floridana. The sequence goes on from NC_084481.1 coordinate 19,613,473, forward strand.
GATCATGATTTTTGGCAAGAAGAGTTTCAAGTCGACTTGGTCTTTGAATGGACGCAAATTGGAACATTTAAATATCTGGGCGTGCACTTTAGCGAGAAACTCTCATGGAAACACCATCTGGTGGCAACCAAACTCTCTTGCTGCAGGTCAATTGGCCAAATTAGAAGTTTCTTTTACACCAGAGGTGGGCAACTAATTAACCCCATGCTCAAAGTCTGTGTGGCAAAAATTCTACCCCAAATCCTTTATGGGGCCGAACTGTGGGAGGAGTCAGCAAAGCAGGCAGTGGAAGTCCTCCAAAATAAGTTCATGCGCCAGATTTTGGGTTTGCCTCAGGGGGTCCTGGCAGCTCATCTGAGAGCGGAGCTTGGTTTACCCTCCCTTGCAGCAAGAATAGACCTAGCATATTTCAGATTTTGGCGGAAACTACTTAGGCTGGACGAATGCTCTTTACCCAAACTCTGTTGGATGGAGCAACATAAGACTGGGCGCATATGATCCAAGCAAAACTAGAGATCTATAATCTCTCCATTGGGAAATATCTGAGCCTTAGCAAGCAGGCACTCAGAAACTGGGTCTTTGATGACGATGTGAGGCAAGATCGGGCAGTAATTGCAGTAGCCCCTTTCTCCCCCTGGTTCCCCCTAGTCAAACTCAATCACGCTAGACCCTTTTACTTTGAAGTCCTGATGCAAGCCCACCTCCGAAGGGCGTTCACGGAACTTAGGTTCCAACTGATGCCCTTGGCCTATTTGGATGGGAGATACCTGGGCATCCCGGTCAAGGATCGGAGATTCATCTTTGGATGCAAGTGGTTAGAGGACATCACCCACTACTTGCTATTTTGCCCCCTATACGAGGATCCCAGAAGGAAATTTCTAGCCTACTATATCCGTCTGTTTATGCACGTAGGGAAAAGCTCCCGAGCCATGGTTGTCGAGCTACTAGCCGACAGCAGTAAACAAATAACAGTTGCAGCAGCCGACTTTGCCTTGGCTGCTAGGAAATTACGGGCGAACCACATTAAGACTTATAATATCTTGTGATCGTTTTAATCCTTGTATAATTTTTTTAGCTTTTTGATGTTTAATTGTGTTATGTTGTATTTTGCAAAGGCCTATGGCTGCACGCAATAAAGTTTTTGTACATTGAGAACTGGATATGCTCAGTGGGCATCAAACATTGATGGGCTGTTGGTGGTGAAAGCAGACAACTGGGTGGATGGAAGAATGGAGCAGCTGTAATCATGAGCAGCCTCACTCTATACGGCAACATTTTATTGCAGGTCCCAGTTCTAACAGGTCAAGCCACATTTGCATGTCACAATGAACCAGGGTTACTGGCTTATCATTGTTTGCTAAGAACAAGCAAGGATTTGTAAGCCAGCAACAATCCATGGGTTATGGCTAGCTGGTGATCTTGGCATGTTAGAGTTTAGCAAACCAGGATCCCAAGTTTGAACTCAATGGGAAGCCAAGCTTAATTGTGGTTTCCTGATTTGCTTCTTGTACTCGTGCTCTGTTCTGACATGTGATACGATGACACTGCGATGTTACAGAAAGACTTGGTACCAATACTGGATGAAGTTTTATGCAAATTACTACCGCTAGAGTAGCATATCATTACTTCTGCCCATAACATTGTGGTTTTGAACTCCACCCATCTACTATATATTTTGGAAAGTTGTTTGTTCGCTATGCGTTTGGACACCTCTTAAGTTATCATAACCAAATTTTGCATGATGCTTCCTGAGATCAAGGGTATGGATGCCATTTTGAATCAAGATGGCAGACTGAACCTTTCAAAACACTAATTTCAAAACTGCGCTGCTAGTCAGCTGTAAAAGTGAGGTTTACGCTGTAAGTTGGCCACTCTACTATTTGGGAAATGTTTGCTTTTTTAATGTTGTACTCCCTGCTTAAATAGGGTGGGGATAAATTTAGGAGGGCTATGACATTTATAATTTTGTATTTCCTGTAGGGAAGCTCAAAAACTGGGCTATCCTGGCGTCCCTGGTGAAGATGATTTAGCCACTGCTCTGCATAGACTTTCCCTCCGTCAACAGAACTACTTGAGCGAAAAGCAGTTCTTTGAAAAGGAATGGGAGCGGCGGATGTGTTCGCTGACTGACCATAAAGAACTTAGTGGCTGTAGCACTCCAGTGGAGAGCTGCCTTTCAGCGGGCAGCAGTTCAGAACCCACTGACTTCTCTGGCACCTCCTGCAGTTTACGCTCCCTCCTCCCGGAGAAACTACAGATTGTCAAACCCCTTGAAGGTAAGATGACAACAATCTGCTTTCCCTCTCACAGCTTTACACTATTGGACTAATAGCTAGCTTTATTCTCAGACAGAAAATTGGACTTGGATTCATCTCTTGGATCTTCCCCTTCAGTCACTGAGAGGGCCTGGGCCAGATTGTTGTCTCTTGGGTTGCTCCCAGATATAAGTGTTTTCTGTTGTTTTTTCATGCTTGGCATCAGCAAGTACCACAGGGACAGCCTGCTCTCTCTGTTGACTGCTGTTCATTCAAATGGCATCCTGGAAACAGAAAGTAACTTTTGCATTAAACCCCTTTATTGTTTGGTACCTCTTTCTTTTCTGTGACCTGTCTGCAACTCCTGATCCTTTCTACAGTGCTCTCATCTCCACCTCCACTTCCAGTTTAGTGCAAAACAGTCCAAAGCAGAAGCTACATTCTGGACAAGCCCTCAGACTTTTTAATACTAACCTATTGCCTCATAGCGTTTGTGGGAATGTACAGCTAAATAAATGAAAGCCTTTTTGCCCACTAAAATTGCTATCTGAATTATTACCTAAAGCAATACAAATATATTTATGCCATCATCCATCTTATGTTTGTACTTCAGTGAAGAATATCTCCTCAGTTTTAAAGTTAAAAAACCTAAAATAGGGGAAAGCTATTTTTATTTGCCACCGCCTTTTAAAATCCTTTTTTTTATAAATTTCCCTCACATCCAATAAATGTCTAGTTCCCCATAAACATCTTTAATTACTTTAGCTGGCTGCCTAGGATTATGTTGTGGAAGAATTCTGACCACTTGACATATTTCTTTTGTTCTCCTTCCTTCCTAGGCTCTCAGACCCTGTTCCACTGGCAACAGTTGGCTCAGCCTAACCTAGGCACGATTCTTGACCCACGCCCTGGTGTTGTCACAAAAGGTTTCACGCCACTGTCTGAAGATGATGCCTATCACCTCTCTGATTTTGAAGAAGATGAGGAAGAAAAGGATGAAGGCATAACCTTCCAAGTGCAGCAATCCCCCCTTGAGGAAAGGAAACTCACAGTGCCAAAGTCAGTGTCAGGAATCTTCCTGCCACCTGTTAAATTAGCAACAGTTTCCCTAGCAGGTAATAAGTGTAGCTGTTGTGATTATAGTTGGCTTATCTGATCTCTTACTGTGACAGCTCTTCTATTACTGCTAGTACTTTGATTCCACTGAATAACTTCAGCATGTTTTCATTTTTCTGTATTTTTTTGCTGTAGAGTTAAATAGACTGAGGTAGTTCTGTAGCTATACAAGATAGACATTTTAAGGGGACATGAAGAATCTGCAGCTTCTCTTTAGGTTTGTGCATGGTTAAAGTGCAAAATCTGACTGAAGACAGGCTTAAAGCCAAGTTTATTTTTATAGTTCATCAGTAATGAAACATGTCTCCCCCACGTCTTTATTGGGAAAGTGATTTTTCTGTGTTAATTTTGCAGAAGGTAACAGCAAACGATGAACCAGTCCTGAGTTGAAACTGCCTTCTGATGCTGGAGATGTAATACTAATTGTAAAGAGTAGGCCATCAAATTGTGCACTCCATCCAGCTTTTCTCTTCTTCAGCATGAATTCCCCCTGCTGACCTTAACCATGGTTAAGGCTTATGTCAGCAGCACACTTAGTCATGATTAGTGCTAACTCGGTTCTAAACTTACTTCAAAGCCTTCATTAGTATGAAATTTGATTAGCATTAACAATAGCTAAGGTTGATGGCAGCATAATCCTTAACCATAGGCAATGCCAGCAGTGGAATGTGCGCCAGTAGGGGGTTGTGTGACCCTAGGGCCAACTTCCAGTGCCTTGACCATCTACTATATTCCCTAGTGGCCAACAGCCAAGATAGACCAATCTAAAGTTACAAAATCAGTTTGGATTGAACGTGTCTGTTCCAGAGCTTGGAACATTACTTTGAAAAAGTAATAAATTACAGTTACAATTACATGACCCCAAAAAGTAGTAATTACCGTTACAATTGCGATTGCTCTAGAAGTCACTGGTTGCTTTACTTTTTCTCAAAAGTAATCACTACAATTACATTTCAGTTGCTTTTAAAAAAATTGTTTTCTCCATTCCACCCCGACTCACTCTCCACCTCCTCCCTCGTTGCCTCCTACCCACCCACAGAGCATGAGGGAAGAGAGACGCTGCACAGAAGCCCAATTTGAGGCACATGATTTTCATCCACAAATCAGAGGAGCAGAAGACTTCTCCTGCTTCTCCCCCCCCAAGTAATGCCCAAAAGTAATGCTGGAAACATTACAGTTACTCCACAAAAGTAATAAAATTAATCCTAGTTCTATTGCAATCAAAATGTAAAGGAATTACCCACTCGTTCCTCAAAAAAGTAATGAATTACAAGTAATTCGTTACTTGTAACGAATTACTTCCAAGCTCTGGTCTGTTCTGTGAACAGAAGGGCTCCTTCTGTTCATGGAAGGTACTCTGATCCAGTGGAGACTCCTGCTCAAGAAAGCAAGGGAAGTGGTTTTTACTAATCTTCCCATCCCCTACACACACCTGTGCTATCTCCAATGCTGTTCTGGAGGGTCCTGCAGCCCTCCAGAACAGATTTTATGGGAGCTGCAGGGGAAATAAGGAATACCTGAAAATCGCCTATCTTCCCTTTTCCATCTACAGGAGTGTCCAGTTAGCAGAGTTCAGCTACAGGCAGGCAACTCTAGATCTAAGTCGTTATGTTTAGGAACATAATTGGTTTTCCTTTAGGCTCATTGTTTGAGAAAAATAACTTGAAAATAATGTGCGAGGCTATCTTGGGAGTGGCACATTGAATGCCCCGTGATCCATGAGTTCCATGGGGTAATACACTCAAACAGAAGCCTCAGTTGAAGACAAGACAGGTAAAGTTCAACAACACCAGATGGATTGAGCTTTGGCCCTTGCTACAGGCCCAGGCAGGACTGGCACCAGCGAGTGGCCAGGTTGGGCCCTGACTGAGGGTCCCTGTCAGCCTGATGGATCGCTCCTTAAGGTGGAAGGGTAGAGCTGCCTTCCATCACCCAAGATGGTGGCAGGAGCATTCCTAAGGGGTTGATGCCCTTGCTGCCATCTTGGGTGGTGGCAGGTGTGTGTGCACAGCACGCAAGGTGTGATAGGTAGGGTGATCCTATATAGGAGGTAAGTGGCATGGGCCTATATAAGCCCTGTGCCACCTGTATCAGGAGGGGGTATTGAAGTGAACACCACTGTGGGTCTGGGGTCAAGCCTGGCGCCGGCTCTGCAGGTTTACACTCCCTTCCCCAGGTAAGGTAGTCCCAACATCCCACAAGGTATAAGAAGAATAGCTGCTCCTTCTCAACAAGCTGTGCCTTGCCTTTCTCCAGTGACATCTGCTGTAGACATGAGAAAGTTAGTCCAGTCCCAGTTAGCTTGGTTAGTCCACAGTGGGGTCTTCCCAGCTTGTGGGGCCGGTAGCACCCCAATAGCCCCTTTCCCAGAGCTATGGGGCTTGGGCAGTGAGCGGTTGAGCAGTCCTGTTGGCTGGCCCTCCTTAGGATCCTATGGCCACACCCAGTGGGCAGGTTCCCCAAAATCCCCTGCCAAAAAGTTTGGGGTAGTAGAGGAGGCCTTTTGTCAGGCCCCTTTGTACTTCTCTACTGGCAGAGGGTGAAACTGCCATGGAGCCAGGAGAGGGAGGCCCCTCAGGCTTCTTCTCCCCTCTTTACTTCTCCGACAAGCCAGTCTCCTCCCTCCTCCTGCTCACTAACTCTGGGCTATTTAAGCTCTTGAACTCCAAGGGTTGTGTCCGACACTGCTGTTCCTCTCACGCAGCAGCCGTCCAGTTGTGCAACCAAACCTTCCCCTCTTCTCCCTTGCAGCCTTCCATACACCCTCAACATCTGCTCTAGAAGATTGGGAGACCCTCTAGAACAAATCTTGGGGGGATGTGGAGAGGGGAGAAAGGGAAGTCCCCTTGTACAAGCAGAACTCTGTTCACACAGTGTTGGGTACATCCCTAGGAGTACTTCATTAGGCCTTGGTAGTTGCAGCTGCCCCAGGCTTCTCTTTGGTGGCCTGAGCGGCAGCAGCAATAGCTCTTGTAGAGGTGGAGTGGGGCTTCCTTAAAGGGACAGTCACAGAAGAAGCCATTCTGCCCGAGGTGTTCCCCTGTGGATCCTCATATAATGTGTGCAACATTTTATTTCAGTAGAATGTATTTCCCTTACAAGAATCAGTTTTTGCATTTACTAATTCAGGATTTTCATTTTTTTTTGTTCTGCTAGTCTATTCTCTATCTTCTTCTCATCAGATGTGTTTTTATTTATATTGTAGCTTCCAATCCAGGAAAATGTCTGTCATCTACAAACTCTACGTTTACTTTTACCACTTGTAGGATTCTCCATCCATCTGATCTCACACAGGTTACCCCCAGGTAAGAAGGCTGATAGTAATCTCAGAATTCTGTTTGCAATCAACTGTAGTCTACACTCCTCAGTAGTGGAGGCTGGTCTGTTAGGGCTACTAGGGCTCAGCCCTACCAAATGAATTGCTCAACATTTTAAAAGAAGTGTCCCCAAAAATCTCAAAGCCACACTCTTTTCTGCCCCACAGATCCTTCCATAATCCATTTACACATATAGAGAGTCCTGGATACTTTTCTCCCATTCTCTGGTCAATCAGCTCTTTGCAGCACTCTGCCAATAAAACCCAAAAGTATTGCTATGGTCAGGAGGTCCTACCCATCTCTCTCCAGGCAGAAAACCCTTTTTTTAAAAAATCTTACCAGAGCAACCTAGGTGTGCAGTTTCTCCCTCCTTCATGTTGTCATTATCTCATTGGTTTTTAATGTATCTAACCTTAATTGGGCTACTTTATTGGGTAGCCCATGAAGCTGTTCTGAGCATGCTCCAGATTCCAGAGCTGTTTCCTCTAGACCACACCTCCAAACTCTTTGAAGCAACTCTTTATAGCCAGGCAGGAGAAGGGGGTGGCTGTTAGTTGAGCAGCTTTTTTTAAATTAGAATTTCATGAGAGAGAAAGTGTATGATCATGGTGGACACAGTGTGCAAATGTAAGTCTCCCTCTGTGATTAATATTTATTTAGAGTTAACGTTTTTGTACGATTGCATTTTTGTGACTAAGGGATAGAAGGATTGGGAGTGGAAATGATGGGGCCTACCTTGTGTCGGGAGGAGGAGGTTAATATAGTCTCCATGTTGTGAATGTTGTGGCCACCCACCCACCCCCAATGGTGGTGCTGCTATGTGCGGTGAGTTAGGGACCTGAGGGAAAGTCTGTTGTGTGTGCAGGCCCTGGCTTCAAGTTCCCTCCCTGCCCGTGTTGCTGCTGAGTGGAGGATCCACCAGGCCGTAGGCCAAAAGGAGAGTTCAGTACGTCCAGTACTTCACCCCTCAATCACTGTCACAGCGCTGCCATGTGGATCAAGTCTGGGATCCATCTGTGGGGCCTGTTGGGGTAAAGATGGCGTCCAGGTGCTTCTGCACGCAAGCAATTGCTTGGCTCACTTCTTTATTCTCAGATGGGTCCTGGACTTGAGGCACTGCAGCCGTGATGGTGAAGAAGCCCCTAGTGCTCTCTCTGGCTCTTTCTTTCACACACACACCGGACTCTTAAGAGCAGTGGGGAGTGGTGGATAAAAAGTGAGCACTTCTTTATTTGCTTCTTGGGTCAGGGAGATATGTGCAGTGACTGTGGGCAGGGCAAAGGCTGGCTCTCTTGGGGATTATCCGACTGCTGTATTGCACTTTTAAGAAAAGAACCCCCTTTGAAGCATCATCCCTGAGGAGGGAGAACTGGCTGTTGCACAGGGGCTTGGGAGTGCCTGTCTGCTTGCTGCCTTCTGCTGTTTTGGGGACTTTATGAGAGTCACTGTCTACATCTCTCATCCAGGATCCATCTGCGGGGCCTGTCAGAGTAAAGGAGGAGTCTAGGTGCTTCTGCACCCAGGCAGTTGTTTGGCTCCTTCTTTATACCAATAGGCTCCAGATGGGTCCTGGACTCAAGTTACGATGGCAGTGGTAGTGAAGAAGCCTCGACTCACACTCTCACACACATACACACTTCTTTATTTACTGCTCCTAGCTCAGGGAGATACTTGCAGTGACTGCAGGCAGGGCAAAGGTTGGCTGTCCCAAGCAAATAGGTTCCAGATGGATCCTGCACTCAGCACATGTGGTGGGTGGTGGCACAGCAGTCAGTGAGTGAGTGAGTGAGAGAGAGAGATATATATGGTAAAGGCATTCCCCTCCTGGGTTGTGGTGTGAACATCCACAGTTTGTAATTGAAAGGGTAGGTGACCTGCTTGCTACCTACTCTGTTACGGGCTGCAGACTGCAGTTATTTGCTATGATGTGGAATTGTACTTATCCAACAATAAATGGATTTACACAAGTGTAGTGTGAATCTTGCAGCCCCTCTGGATCTTGCTTAAAAGCTACATGAATGCCATTACAGATCTATTACTATAATGCAATGTATTTGATGTTACTTCTAGGTAACTTATTTGAGAGTTCTGGGGTATCTTGTATGTGATCTATGGAAATCCTAAGGAATCCTGGTTTGACTATATTTGTTTGTTGTTAGTTGTCTTGGAGCAAGACGTAAAAAGGGTGCTGGCAAAATCTGATTTCTCCACACACCTGCATAGGACTAAGCTCCATCTAACACAGTGGGACTTATTTCTGAGTAAACATCCATAGGGATATATTGGATTACTTTTCTCCTGCTGGGGAACACTGCTCAGTTGATGGGAACATGAGCAGGAGGGCACTCCTGTCCTGCTATTAGGCTTCACATAGGCATCTGGTAGGGAACAGATTGTGAGACTAGATGGGTCTTCGGTCTGTTCCAGCAGGACTCTTTGTACTTTCTTATGCTTCATAGAGAACTGTGTATTGATTGATTGATAGATTTATATCCCACCTTTTCTCCAAGAAGCTTAAGGTGGCATGTCTAGTTTTTCTTTTCTACATGTTATCCTCGCAACAACTTTGTGAGGCAAGTTAGGCTAACAGTCTTTTATTTGCTAAGTATTTGTACAACTGCAATGTCCGCTGTCTATTTGCCAGGGAGGAGGATGGGAAAAAAATAAAAACCTCTTGGCCTCCGGCCACACAGCCGCACCAAATTCAGACTCAATCAGCCATCCCTACTGTTCAGCTATATTTAAGTGAATTGTATATCTAACTGTTCAAAACAGTTTATACATTTAGATAATTATGGTTACTTTTTCATAATTTGAAAGTTTTGAAAATGATTGGGAACAGAGAAGGAAAAAGGGAGAGAACATGTGGGGTGTTGCCATGTAAAGGAAAGGAGCTTTGGAGCCTTGTTGATACAGCACAGAGAAGTCTTCCCTTGATTTCTGAAAGCCGTCTTTTCTTTTGCTGTTGCTATAGCAGATATTATTTTTCTCTTGCTTTCTTTTTCAGTGCTTCATATTCTCCCTTGTGCTCTGGAAGTTGCAGCAGTACAAGCAGTACAGTCACAAGCTCCCCAGCTGTGTCATACAGGCTTAGCATTGGAGAATTCCTCACTAACAGAAGAGACTCAACCATCACCTTCAGTACAAGCTTAGCTAAGCTTCTGCAAGAACAGGGCATCTCTGCCAAGGTCTACAACAGCCCAGTCTTGGAGAAAGTGCCCCTGTGCCAGACTCCCAAGATACTTGCTGTTCCTTCAACACCCCCAAATTCTCCCTTGCATTCCCCTTGCCCTTCCCCTTTGCCTTTTGAGTCTCGAGCAAATGTGTCTGAAAACTTTTTGGCCTCTCGACCAGCTGAAACATTACTGCAGGAGATGTATGGACAGAAAACCTCTACTCCTCCTGATGCAGGACAACTGAAGATGAATCTGGTGGAGAGGCTAAAGAAGCTGGGCATTGCCAGAGTCATCAAGCAGCCCGAGGCAAGGGACAACAGAAAGAGCCAGGGGGCACAAAGTGGCCTGCAAAGGCATGACTCGGCTGTGTATGTCAGTGCAGGCAGCAATCTGATGGGTGGACTGAGAAGAAACCACAGCCTTCCCGTCTTGGTTGGTGCTCTTGGAGGTGCAGTGACCACATCCTCTTCAAAAATGGGAGTCCTGAAGGAGAATTGAGCAGTTTGGCATGGCTGACTGTTAGCAGGAGAAAATATACAAAATGCATAAACGGGGGATGTAGGCCATGGTTAAAAGGATGTTTTAAAAAATGGTTGTTGTAGGAGGCAGGTATATTGGGAGGAGTGACTTTGCACAGAATGTGGAAAAGAAGTAGTACATTTTAAGAGAGCAAAGGTAAAGCGAAAACCAAAGTTCAGTTTTGAGACCACTGAAATCTCTAGCCATCTATCAAGCAAATACATTCTATTTACTACCTTTGATATTACATGGATGGGATAATAAATAATGTGAGTTCTGTCTCTGAGTGTATTTTATCCGGTGTTATCTGAGAGCTCCTAGCACTTCAACGTCATTTGGAGGAGAAGAGCAGGAGCAGGTGGGGTAGTGCCACAGAGCCATCCTTCCGGTACCAACATCACTGCCACTTAACTGGACAGTGCAGCACAAAGAGGCTGCGAGCTCGGGGCTGTGCTGGTGCAGTGGTGAGATGACCAGATTGGCTCCCCCAGTGTGCCCACAAAGCCCTAACCTTGATGCTGCCCTGCCCTTGCACCATCCAGGTAAGTGGCAGCAATGGCAGTATCAGGAGGTCAGTTCTGTGGTGCCACCCCACCATGTCAGCTGCTCCTGCTGAAGAGTCAAACATTTGTTAAACAATGATCCAGAACAAAAGGTGCAATCTGTTTTTAGTGGAGAGATTAGCTTAATTTATAAATGTAAAATTCAACCAATGGAATGTATATAGGCTCTCCTTTAAAAAAAGAATCAGGAACTTAGTGGAGAAAGTACTTGAGATATATATTTGTATCCAGGAGTGCAAAATTACAAAGACATTGCCTTTCGCACAAGCAAAAAACAACCTCAGGCAAATATTTAAAAGGGAGTAAAATCCATGTCCTTTACTTAGGGTATATTATTGATGTAAATGGGAAGCATATATTAAGCAGAAACAGAATAGTGTGTTTAACATTCTACATCTGATTGTATTTTGGACATGTTTAATACTTTAATACTGGAATAATCTGGAGTTATTCCGTGCATTTAAAACACAACCACAGTTTTAAGTGACTGTGGACTGGAGCCATAATCTCTGGGAAGATCTATTTTATAACTAAATTAGATTGATCAGTTTTCTTCTGATTCTTGGCAGGCTTCCTTTGCACATAGAGGAGAGCATCAAGTGTACAAAGTAACATGCACAACTGCCTTTGTTAATGTGGAATAAGATGGCAGCTGTTTTTTCAAGACACAAGTATTGGCATTGCTAGAAATAAATAAGTCTGTCTTCCCTGATAAAGAAATTCTAAATCTTAATGTTTCTGAATGAATTCTGTGCTAGAGTTTTTTGTTTTGGCAGAATGAACAGATAGAAATTTAGTGTCTCTCAGGATAGTTCTAGGTGTGTGGTGGAAGCACAACTGACTTGGGGTACCTCCCTGTTTTTGTACTTTCTGTGTCATGACAAGTGGAAACCTGATATGCAGAAACTACGCATATCTAAAATGAGCGAGAATACTTGCAAATCATGATATGCTTGCAGTGAGCTGTGTTGTAAAATTAAGCACAAATGGTGGCTGTGTGACTTGACCTTTAGGCATACATGATCTCTAGTTACCGCAGGACGTATCCATAAGTTCAAAACAAAATAGATATAAAAGACATGATAAATTGTTTATGCTGTGTGTCATTTACAACATATTTCTCTTAACCAACCCCTTAAACATTCTAGGTGAGGACTTTTGATGGTTTCTGTGAAGCAAAACTGTCTAAAACAGCTACACAAGTACTTTTGCCAACTGCTGTCCCTCAGTATAATCTATGAGCATATATAACAGCTCCATTGGTTGTGGAAATGAAATTAAATCCTGTAACTTGTAAACTTTTATTTATTTATAAATTACTATATACAGGTTAACTCTATTTTAAATTATAAGCATGTTCTAAAATTTTGAAAGCACTCAGAGTGGTTTTCCTTCATTGATTATAAAAGCTTGCACCCCTTGGCAAGACAAATAAAAGGGAATTTTGTTTAATTTGTTCTTAGTTAATTAAGCCTGGAATCCAACATATCCTGCTTTACTTCTGCAGTAGAAGGGGGAAGATCAGCTTATGAAATAGTAGCATTTGCCCAGGATAACCAGCAATACTTAGAGGAAGACAAGCACAAGGTTTCATCTGGTGTGGAGTTGACGTATGCCTGATTTATGTAATCTGTAAATTCCTGCTGCATTCTTTTTTTAAAAAAATAGTAATCTAGATTGAATGTGGATTTCAACTGGCTTTTTTGTAATAGCATCTGTTTTTTAGTTATCTGAACTCTGTTATCAATGGAAGAAGCAAACCATACTCATGTAAAATTTAATTTTGTGAGTATATTCAGTAAATGCATGTTCCTCTGTTCAAAGAGCTTTTTTCATCCTTCCAAGATGGTATCAAGAAATCACAGTCCAACAAAATAGAAAGAAAGCTTGGTCCAGCCCCTGATGGGGGGAGGGAGCTGGCTAATGCAATTGTTGTCATCCCATCAAAGTGTAGCCAGTAAGCAGCAAGGAAAAAAAATATGTTTGTATCCATAGCTATTCAAGTGCATTTTGTACAGTGTGTCTCAGGTCCCTTCTTTCAGTGTAGTAGTACCTTTGTGCCAAAATCCTTTTAGGACATGAGCCTTTGAAATAGTTCAAGAGATGTCGGTATAGATGCAAGAAAAGCAAGTGACTATATAGCGTCCCAGATAGCTTCTGTTATGTAAGGTGGTTTATCTGACAGGACTGGTTTTGCCATTAGTTATAACAGTCCTATAGGATGTCTGGAAGGAAATATTTATCATGCAATGATAATGCAACTGGCCATCTTTTTTACTAGCATATATACTTGAAAATGGGTACTAAACTTGGGTGCCAATTCACCCAATAAAAATCACACACACAATAAAAATCAATATTGAAAATATGTTAATTATGTTCCATGAACTCAATGCACATTTGATAAATAAACAATATATTTCAGTCTCTCTGCTATTTGCACCAGAAGACTGCCATTTTTTTTACCAAATACACATCCTAATGGTCATAAAGATAAGTTGTTTTTACAGGCACAAAGATGAAATGTACTTCAGCTAAGAAGGGTGGGAAGTTCTGTAAAATAAAGCAGTATAGAAAAGAGTGAAGGGCTGACCCAGCAGTTTGTGCAACTTTTCTAGTTACAATCAATGACAGATTGTTTTTGCACATGACTTTATTTTAAAGTGGAATCCAAGTCTGATAATAAATGCATAAAGCCTGACTTTTTAACACAATTCTGGCTGTAGAGTGATTTCTTCCAAACATTGCTAATGTTGATGTAGTTTGTCATTTCATATTGTCCTTCCAGCTTCTGCATTGCCATAATGCAAGACAGATATTCACTAATAGGTAAAAAACCTTGCTGTTTAAGAACGTACCTATAGTCCATAGATATTTCTGTCAAACTTTAAAAAGCAGGGAAATTGGGCAGCTATAGTGAATGCACCAGGGGAGCAGGAGACCTGAACTCCTCTCTGAGATATTGTACTGCCCTACAAATTGGTCAAAATGCAAACACATTTAGGTTGGTATTTCACAGTCCACTTCCTGTGTAGCTTGGAAGAATTTGGTAACGTGTCTCTGAGCATATGGAGAGGTGGTGGCAATACCTGCCATCCTCAAAAGTGGAGAATTACATTTTTGTATGTTGGTGTTCTTACTTCGCTTCTTTCCTGTGTTAATATTGTTTCTATAGAATCTAATCTAGAAAGTTTTATTTCCCTCATTATTCATCCTAGAAATCTCTGTCAAATTTATTTTTATTAATTTCAAAGCCTTCTCATTGGTCAATGTCATATGATGGTGAAGGCAGCCTTTTATGTTTCAAACTGGAGGTTATGATCTATTTTGGGCACATTAACAGTTGACTCTGAAACTGCAGTTTGATGTTAAATCAGATTGATTACAATATGTTGCTACTTAAGCAATGAATCTAGCTGTGGGGAAAAACAAACGACCTGCCCAAGATGCATGATTTCAGCCTGCTATATTTAAAACACTTCATTTAAGGAAAGGTGGGCATGGTCAATTAAAAACATAGAGCACGCTTAGAAATTTGCTGGCATACATTTCACCTCCCACTATTTTATCTTGTGCAAACTGACACTCCTGTTCACTGGAGACTATTCTGCAGAATAGTCAGCGCTACTTCACAATTGTTTTTGGAGTTTTTTTTTTAGTGTAAATTATGCAAAATGTTGCTGTACTTCACATATGCACAGAAACAGAAGCAAAAGAAAGTGATCTATAGGAAACGTCACTAAATGTGCAAAGTAAATAAAACATTTAAAATGACTATCTGAACGATATCAACTATATCTTAATATTGTTGCTTCCTGACTTCCGGGAAGGGTGACTTAGCCTGTGCCTGCTTTTGAGACGGGCTCCTGCCTCAAAAGAAGCTTATTCAGATATATCAGTCAGTTTTTTCTTTTTTTTTTGACTGATTAAACTTCTCCCGGGTAGGGAGAAACGAAGAGATTAACCTCAAAGCCTATTTTTGTTGGGACGACCAGATCTCATTAATTTATGGGACGAGGTCCAGCCGACGAAGGTGGGACGGATTTTTAACAGCAAGCTCTATCTGATAAAGCGAACGTTCACCTTATCTTCTAAGAGAGAACGCACTAACAGGCAAGCACCCTTCTTTCTATATTTTTCTTTTACTTGACTTAAATTGTTGCTGTTTAAAAGAGATTTGCCAGATTGATCAGTTTTTGACATCTCACTGGGGAGCCGTAACTTCTCTCTGCTACGCACTAATTAATAGCTTATCTCTGTTTTTGTTGCAAAAAGCTGTCCTGGATTTGCATTCTAAAGATACACACAGAAGAGGGATTTCTATTCCAGATTTTTATTTTGAAAAATATTATACTGTTTTGAGACTACTCTCTTTTTGGTCTATTTTATTTTGACGAATCTGTTTCTTGACGATTGCCATTAATTGTTTCGATCCTGGGAACTGCATTTTGTTTACTTAACTATTGGAGAGATAAGGCTGTCTGCTCTGTTTATACTGTGATGTCACCAAGTTTGGAGTATTAACCCAATTGTTGCTGAAATAAGAAGTGGTTTTCCTATATTTTTCTTTTAAAATGGCAATTAAGAAAGTGGCTGAAAATCTGGAAATAACTATGTTTCAGAAAATAATGGATGAGATTGAGATAATGAAAATTGAATTGAGTAAAATGAAGCAGGAGATTAAAGATATAAGGGTCCCTGTGAGAGAGGTGACCCTGGAAGGGGTCCCTGTGAGAGAGGAGACCCCAGAGATTGGAACAGGGGTCCCTGTGAGAGAGGTGACCCTGGAGACTGGAATAGGGGTCCCTGTGAGAGAGGAGATCCCGGAGATTGGAACCAACGTGGAACAGGAACAAGATTTGGAGTCTATGGACTTTAGAAATAAAATCTATTGTTTGGAACTCAATGTTATCTCTGAAGAAATGAATGAAGATTCTAGAGATAAAGTTATCAATGGCATGGATAATCTTCTGGACTGGAATGATGTGATGGAGCCCAATATAGAGAAAATCTATGGAATTAACTGCAGCCATGTGACAATGGAAAAACTTTTAAGAGATGACCCAGTGTATTTTGAAAAAAAGAACAGAGATATGATTTTACAGCAGTATTTCAGCAACCTATTCAGAATGGATGGCAAGAAAATATTTGGGATAGAGGTAATCCCCATCAGACTCTTACTATATGACTATGGCTTTGACAGCAAGATTATTATGGAATACTGATAATGGAAGATTGGATATTGAAATTACTGGACTTAACAAGACTACTGAAGATGGAAGATGGAAAATGGAACTAATAGAGATAATAGAACAATGGCTACTGAAATTATTGAACCTAACAGATTCTGATGTGATGGATTAATTGAAATGTTTATTTTGACTATGGTTATGACAATAAGATTATCATAATTAGTAATGAGATGGATTAATCGATATGCTTATCTGGAAAAAAAAATTGATAGATATATTTCTTAAAGAATTGAAACCTCTCTTTGACTTTTTGTGGAAAGAATAAAGTAATGTTTATGAGATTTGATGATTAAGTAAGATAACTACTGGAGGAAAGTGATTTTATAATATGACTTAAGAGACAGGATTGTTATATATTATAGACTTATAACTGATTTGATCTTTGACAAATGGGAAGTCAATATTTTACTCTTTATTTTTTATTTTTGTTTTTTTTTTTTTTCTTTTTTTCTTTTTGTTTAACTATTTTTGATTTTGTTTTTTGTCTTTGAATGTTTTATGATTTTGTCTTGTATGTTTTATGAAAATCTGAATAAAAATTATTGAAAAAAAAAAAATATTGTTGCTTCCTCCCTGCCAAAACAAGATCAGCACAGCACATGTCTTGTTTCTATTATTTGGGCTGATTACAGGTGTTGCCACCACTCACCATATGCTCAGAGGCACATGTTACCAAATTCTTCCAAGCAAGCTACACAGGAAGTGGATTGGACTGTGAAAGACCAACCCACCCAAATTGTGTTTGCGTTTTGACAGTTTTGTAGGGTGGTACAATATCTCAGGGAGGAGGTCAGGTCTCCTGCTCTGGTACATTCACTATAGCTGTCCAATCTCACTGCTTTTTAAAGTTTGATAGAAATATCTGTGGGCTATAGGTACATTCTTAAACTGCAAGATTTTTTGCCTATTAGTGAATTTCTCTGATTTTTAATCTGGGAGGTAAGAAAAGGAATCCTGCGCAAGTTTGCTGAGAATGGATTGATGATTTGCATGCTTATTGAGTTAAGTGGGATTTACCTCCCTGCAATCATGCTTAGGATAGGTGAAACTGACCACAGGGGGAGGGGAGAAGGGCAGGTTTGATCATTTGCATGTTTATTGAGTTCAGTGAGATTTACTGCAGTGCAATCATGCTTAAGATAGCAAAACTGACTGGGGGAAGGGAGGGAGGGCTGAAATGGGATGGGGAGGAGGAAGAGGGGAGGGGAAGAGGAAGAGATATGAGAGGAAAAGGCAGGTCTGATCATTTGCATGCTTATTGAGTTCAATGGGATTTACTCCTGTGCAATCATGGTTAGGATAGGTAAACCTCACCGGGGGGGAGGGAAAGAAGAGAGAAGGAGGAGATTAGATGGGGAGGGGCAAAGGAAGTGGGAGGGAGGGGATAGGAGGGAGGAGAAAGGGAGAGTAGGTTTGACCATTTGTGTTCTTTTGGAGTTCTTTGGGATTTACTTCTGTGCAATCATGTTTAGGATAGGTTAAATTGACCTGGGGGAGAGTCGGAGGGGAGGAGACTGGGTGGGTTGGAATTGGGCAGAGGGGAAGCCCCTTTCCAAAACAAAAACATTGTGAACAGTATCATTGCTTTTCAGCGTTTCCCCCACCTCTTTATTCTACTGCAGGCACACGTAATTTGAACCAAAGCTGTCCCTGGCCATTCCACACCAGGCCTTTATTTCACTTTAGACAGTCATGGCTTCTCCCAAAGAATCCTGGGAAGTGTAGTTAGTGAATGGAGGAGATGCCCTCTTCCCTGTATAGAGCTTCAATCAGAGCAGCTGAGTGTTAAACCACTCTGGCCACTGGAGTTCTGTCAGGGGAATAGGAGTCTCCTCTCAGCACCCTTCACAAACTACACTTCCCAGGATTCTTTGGGGGAAGCCATGACGGTCTCAAGGGAAATAAAGGTCTGGCGTGGGTGTGGCCCCCTGATTAGCCTAGCCAAGCAGCTGTTAGTCTGGCTTTTAGAACACTGACAGTTGGTTCTTACTGCGTATGCCTGACATCATTGAGTTCAATGCTAAATTTCTTAGATTAATTAAAAATCAGCCAGGCATTTTTTTAACTTTTAAACTGCAGAAGATGAAGATCAG
Source organism: Rhineura floridana (assembly GCF_030035675.1). Classification (NCBI taxonomy): domain Eukaryota; kingdom Metazoa; phylum Chordata; class Lepidosauria; order Squamata; family Rhineuridae; genus Rhineura; species Rhineura floridana. The sequence continues at coordinate 19,631,764 of NC_084481.1, forward strand.
AATATGGGGCACAGTCAGTAACATGATTACAGGTACTCAGTGAACATGACCAATTTTTAATTAATTTCAACAAATTTAACAACTCTGACAAAAAAGCCCAAAAGGACTCTGGTTTTTCCCCCTCTCTTTTTACACTCTGAACTCTCCATTCTCTCTGACTGTTTTGTGTATCGCCAAAAAAAAAATTGTTTTGAAAAGAGCTTATCGCGAGCATCAGAATGGCATGGGGGTATGTTTAACATTGCAGAATGTGAAAAATCCACGCTGGCTATAGTATACAGCCACTCTTGTGGTTGTATAATATTGACTATATGGTGCCAACTTACTTTATTCTTTGACCAACTGAAAATAAAATACACTGAATAAAGACTATCAAGATGTGAACACAACACACATAATAGAATTTGACAAAAGAGCCCGGGGACTGTCAATTCTGTTTGCTGCCCTGGGCTCCTGTTGGGAGGATGGGTGGGATATAAATCAAATAATAAAATAAATAAATAAATAGTAAAATAGTTACTTGTTTGTTCATTTCCCTGAAATTAATAAAATATGGGCTTATGTGCCACATACACAGCTGGTGGTCATTTGTTTTTACAAATACTATAGTTAAACCTGATGTATGCCTTGGAAGGATCTTTCTGGGCACTATCTACACAATAAAATGCAAACTTTGTAATGTGGTAATTGTATATACAAATCTGCCATTAGTAAAGCGAGACAAGTATGAAGAAAGTTGACATCTTTATGCATTTTCAAGATACCTAAAAAAAAAAAGTCAGCAATAGCATACAATGCAAGGTAATCTCAATAGTGGTTTGTTACTTTTAAAAAAAATATATGTTGCAGATTTAGCTCTGTTGAAGTGCGAAAAAGCTGTGACACTGAGTGATGGATTGAAAAACTATCCCTGAGGGATTACAAAATAGGCAGAGTTAAAAACAAACCAAAGCTGAAGTCTTTATTTGTGAAGACTATAATGGAACTGAAGATGGGAACCCAGGCCACTCCACTGGCTCTGCTGAGACACCAGCAGTTCAGATTCTTCAATTCCATGAACTGTTTCCATCCCAGCTGTCTTTTATAACACCTCTGTCTCTAAGAACTAGTGCCCCAGTTAGTTTGCTCTTTTCCCTCATCTCTCCTTGTCCCTTTTTCCTTTTGTGTTGTGCCTTTTAGATTGTAAATCAGAGGGCAGGGGCTGTCTTGTTTTTATTGTTCCATCAGTTCTCAGGACCTTTTTTGCTGAGGAGTGGGGTGAAAATACTGTATACAGTTGTATATACAGCACTGAGGGACTGGAGAAGAGTCTGCCCTGCCCTGGGAGTGAGTATTTGAGAATCTGGCTGCTTGCTTGCTCGCTTCTCTGGGTTGCTGTCTCTTGAGACAGCTGAAGTCCCTGGTAAGTGCTGCAAGGACTGGGACCCCCTGCCTTATCCTGACTCGGGAGAGGGCAGTCAATCTTGCAGCCTCTTGCATCAGCTCCTGGCTGACGGGGCACAAAAGCTCGGCTGCCTTAGGGAGCTACTCCCTTTTTTTTTTTTAAACAATCTAGAGGTGATTGGTAGTGAGGAGAGTCTCTGGTGCATGTGTAGTTCCTGTGCAGGGTGAGAGCCTCCATGACGATGGTGGAGCTGTCTCAAGTTGTCACTGGCCCAACGCATAGGGCAGGGGAGGCACACCCTCAACTTGGTTTTTGCTCCAGATGGAGGAAGGTATGGTCTGGAGATAGAGGGGTGGATGTCACCCCATTGTCATGGTCAGACCACTTCCTGGTGAAGTTTAGACTTAGGGCTCCAATCCTTCCCTGCAGGGGTGGTGGATAGATTAAGATGGTCTGCCCCCAAAGACTAATGGAATCTACTGGATACCTGAATGCCCTGGGGGAGCTCCCAGTAGATAGAGCAGGTGACTCTGTTGAAGTCCTTGTCATGCTGTGGAACAGCAAGGTGCGTCGGACTCTTGACATGATTGCACCCGAGCACCCTCTCTGGCATTGTGGAGCCCGGTTTGCACCTTGGTACACCAGTGAGTTAAGGGCAATGAAACAGGCTGAATGACAGCTAGAGCGCAAATAGCAAAAATGTGCTGTGAGGCTGATTGGACACAAGTAAAGCATCATAACCGTGCCTATTGGGTGGCAGTGAGGATGGCGAGGAAGGCCCACTTCTCTGCCACTGTAACAGCCTGAAGTAGCCACCCAGTGGAGCTTTTCCATATTGTCAGTGGTCTGTTGACATCAACTCCAGGAAATGGAGTTTTAGACCCTTTGGAGGCCCACTGTGAATTGTTTGCAAGGCACTTTGAGGGTAAAGTTGCTCGCCTCCATAGCAAGTTTGATGCCCCATCCACATCTACTGTAGTCAGTGAGGTGTCCAGTGCAACATCTGCTGCAACTTCTTGGAAACGGTTTCAGTTGACGTGCTTGTGACGATGCAGCCAGCAATGCGTACTCTCGACCCTTGTCCTTGGCTTATTAAAGCTTGCCAAGGGGGTTTAACCAAATGGATCCAGGGTGTGGTCAATGCATTGTTGCAGGAGGGAGTGGTTCCAACCACCCTGAAAAAGGTGGTGTCCGACTGCTCCTGAAAAAGCCCACCCTATATCCATTGGTTTGCGACAACCACCGCCCGGTCGCAAATATCCCCTTCTTAGGGAAGGTGATTGAGAGGGTTGTGGCACAGCCATCCTGGCGCGTCTGCACTGGCTTCCTATTTGCTTCCGGGCAAGATTCAAGGTGCTAGTTTTGCCCTATAAAGCCTTACACGGCGTGGGACCTCAATACCTTGTGGAACGCCTCTCTCGCTATGAACCTACCCGTTCACTTCGTTCAGAATCTAAGGCCCTCCTCCGGGTACCAACCCATCGGGAAGCCCGGAGGGTGGTTACGAGATCTAGGGCCTTTTCTGTGGTGGCCCCTGAGTTGTGGAACAGCCTCCCCGAAGAGGTACGCCTGGCGCCTACACTTCCATCTTTTCGGCGCCAGGTAAAGACCTTTTTATGCTCCCAGGCATTTTAATCTTCTTAACTTTTTAAATCTTTTAATCTGTATTTTAATTTTTGTAGTATTTATTTTGTTTTTGCGGTGCTTTTCGTTGTTTGTTTGTATATGTTTTTGTATTTTTATTATGATATATTGTATTTTATTTTGTTTGTTCACCGCCCTGAGAGCTATTTCGCTAAGGGCGGTATATAAATTGAATAATAAATAAATAAATAAATAAATTAAATAAATGTTTTTAAACCTTTTAAAAATGTTTTTAAAGCTGTTTTAAAAATGTTTTTAAAGTTGTTTTGTTTTAATATGTTTTTAATGGGTTTTTTGTCTTAATATATTTTATAAGTCTGTTTTTATGATGTTTTAAAGTGTTTTTAGTACTTTTGTTTGCCGCCCTGGGCTCCTACTGGGAGAAAGGGTGGGATATAAATAAATAGTAGACCCTGCGAGGTAAGGAGGAAGAGGACTGTAGGAACGGTACCTTGGCTGAAAGATGTTGTTAACCATTTGGCAACCCAAGCCAGTGGTAATGAACATCAAAGGAGGGATGGTATGTATGGGGGGGGGGCTACTGCCAAAAGAGTGCACAAGCTTGGACTTGATATTATACGTGAATGTACGAGTAATGACGTATATAACACATCACATAAGCAACCAATGAAGGGCGTGTTCCTTCAGATCTCAAAAGGGTCAGACCTTGTCGTTGACGAGAGTGCTCTCACGCTCACTTTAACTTGCTGTTTCCCTGGTTTACCCCCTAATGGTTCAGGAAATTCAGTATTTGGAAGCAAGCTTAACACCTCTTTATTTTTAGAACAAATGGCTTTAAGCAGAATCTGGACTCGTGACTATAGCGAGAAATCGGGTTATTTTGTGTGCTTTGCCTTTAAGAACAGACTGGAAGGAAACAGACAGTAAGCTCGTTGCTATGGTGAGAAAGCAAGCTAATATTGCACACAGAGAGAAAGGGGATAGAAGCACAACTACCAAGACACGCTGTCTGGAAAGATTTCTAAGCGTCAAGTTTAAATTCATGAAACGGAGACAACCGCTAAGCAGTAAGATCTTATAGCTGTAGTTTCTCTTGGTTGGTTTTAAGTGTGCCCTATTAATAGGGCTGGCTGAAGACATTTGGACGCTGAGTTGGTAATTGAATGATCTCCCCCATAACAAGAAGTGACCTCTTGAGCCTGACACTGGTGGTATGAACAGATCCATCTGTTGCTGTGGCAAACTGCACTGATGAGTCAAATAATTTATTCCTGTTCTCCTGCTGTTGTCACATCAACATAACAAAAATCAGATGCTTCTTTTAGCCCCAAATTATTATGTTTGAGAGAACACTCTGTACAGACCTTTACCATAGTTTTGAAATTATATATAAACTTAAAGTAAAAAAGTGGATTGTTCATTCTCCCAAGCTTAGTTACTTGAGTGTGATTTGATACTCTGCTTTTTATCTTTATTTTAGTTTAGTTTTCATTTTAGTTTGAAATTGTAGAACATGTTTTACTGTTTGTCCCAGAATCAGCTGATGTGCAATGGTATAAAACATCTCCCAGTAAATAACAATTGGGCAAAATCTGTATCGGCTTCACTCCTCAAGGGCTGTCCCTGTGTGTTAAATGTTCATGTTACATGCCATGGAACTGACTGAAGCACCATTAAATCTGCAGTGTTGTCTCAAAAAAATATGGCTTCTTACCTCTTGGACTGAAAGCTGTTATTTTATTGCTGCTCATCTCAATTCAGGCCCCATTGGCACTACACATTTTAAGCAATATCTTACCTTTTTAAATAGTTATGAGAGCCAGTGTGGTGTAGTGGTTAAGGTGTTGGACTACGACCTGGGAGACCAGGGTTCGAATCCCCACACAGCCATGAAGCTCACTGGGTGACCTTGGGCCAGTCACTGCCTCTCAGCCTCAGAAGAAGGCAATGGTAGACCCCCTCTGAATACTGCTTACCATGAAAACCCTATTCATAGAGTTGCCATAAGTTGGAATAAGGCAGTCCATTTCATTTTCTATATAGTTAATCTTATCTTAAGATAGGGAAAATATAAAAGAAGGAAAGCAACAAAATAATTCATTTATATGGAGTGGAGTCTGTTCACTCATTACTGAAATTAGGCAGTCCATTTTCCATTAAACAGTCATAGCTTCTAAAGAACCCTGCAAACGTTTGTTAAGGGTGCTGAGAGTTATTAGGAAACCACTATTCTCCTCACAGGCTACAGTCTCAGGGTTTCCTGATAAGAGGGAGACATTTAAACCATTCTGGTGGTTTCAGCCCTGTATGCATGGAAAAATAAAAGCCAAATTGCCTTTGTGCATGTGCAGAATGCTGTTTTCACATCACTAATAGCTCCCATGGCAAGATGGCTTCCAGCCCATGGGCCATTGATTTTTGTCTCTGACAGCCTGTGTCCTGGGCTCAGAAATTAAGCACATGCTTACTATATTTATTTATTACATTTATACTCTGCCTTTCTTTCCATCATAAAAACCCAAGGCGGCTTACATATGATTCCTAGGCGGTCTCCCATCCAGGCACTGACCAGACCTGACGGCCCCATATGCCTTCAGACCATAGCCTGGGACCAAGAGTTACTAGAGTTTTTCTTCCTTGCTTTTCACTATTGCAGGGCTAGGAAACTTTTTCAGCCGAAGGGCCACATTTTTCTTGTGAGTGGCCTTCTGGAGGCCACATGTCAGTGGTAGACAAAAGTGAGTGAATCAAGTGATGCTGCTCGTAACCCAAGGCAAGTAAGAGTCATTGTCATAGCTCAAGAACACATTCCAGCCAGGCAAAAGCCCTCGAGATTCCTGAGGGCTTAACAGAGAGGCCTGGAGGGCTGCATGTGGCCCTAAGTTTCCTTACCCCTGCTCTACTGTGATGAGTGCCTTGCGCAGGATTGGTGCCGGAGGATGGCCAGGTTGGGCCCTGGCCAAGGGCCCCTGAAAGGCCCCTCCTTGGGTTGGGAGGGTGGCACTCCTGTTCCATGATCTGTGGCAGCATCGGGTCCTGCAATCCAGCCTTGTCTCAGAACACAGAGAGAGAGATCCCAGACACCCCCCCAATACAGATAGTGTGGGCTTCAGTAAGCCCACACGCATGCCCCACCTACCTCTCCTGTGGGTGTGAATGCCATGTGTCCTGTGTGCACATGCCTGCCATCACCTAAGATGGTGACGAAGGCTCCCTTAAGGGGCTGGTGCCCCTGCCACCATCTTGGTTGATGGCAGGCATGTGTGCACAGTGTGCACATCCACACAATACAAGAGGTAGGTGGGGCATGCTGGCAGGTTTATTAGCCCCATGCTGCCTGTATCGGGGGGGTTGTTGGGTTACGGCACCATGGTCCCAGGGCAGGCTGGTGCCAGCCCTGGCCTTGTGTCTGCACATATGTGCACCCCACTACATTTTCAAAATGTATGTGCTAAGGTCAGGAGCACAGTTCTCTCTGACCTACTACTGAAACCTGAAATTGCATCCCGTTTATAAAATTGCCTATGCTAGGATGGAGTGGAGGGAAGGACGCAGTAGATTAAGAGCAACTCTAATATCCCTTAAGGCAGAGATGGGAAACCAGCTCCCATCAGCCCCAGCCATCATGACCAGTGATCAGGGATGATTGGAGCTGTACTCCAGCCACAACTAGGGGGGTCAATCCTTCCCTTAAGGAGAAAGCAAAGTGGATGATTATTATGATGTTTTTAAATCAATTAATTGAAAGTACCATTAACCCACCCTGCACCCGTATTGATGCCAAGGTTAGGGGTATAAACAACATAAAATAAACAAAAACAAAAGAAGTTACAATAAAACTATAACATATCTCTATAAGTAACAGGGAAATGTGGTGTTGGAGAAGAGCGTTGCGCATACCATGGACTGCAAAAAAGACAAATAATGTTAAATAATGTTAGAACAAATTAAACCAGAACTATCACTAGAAGCTAAAATGATGAAACTGAGGTTATCATACTTTGGACACATAATGAGAAGACATGATTCATTAGAAAAGATAATAATGCTGGGAAAAACAGAAGGGAGTAGAAAAAGAGGAAGGCCAAACAAGCGAAGGATTGATTCCATAAAGGAAGCCACAGACCTGAACTTACAAGATCTGAGCAGGGTGGTTCATGACAGATGCTCTTGGAGGTCACTGATTCATAGGGTTGCCATAAGTCGTAGTTGACTTGGAGGCACATAACAACAACAATAAGTAACAGGAGCTGATCAAACAAGACCAGTCTACACCTTAACCAGTGTTAGCTTTTGTAGTTAGTGTGCCTCGTTTGCTTCATGTTCTTGTGGGGTGGGGTGGTAGAAGGGATTTTGATGCAATGTTTGGTTTTTGTTTTGTTCTTTTGACATTGTGATTTTGGCTTTAAATTAATAGAAAAAATAGGGGGGGAGGAACCAAAACCAATGGCCGTCAGGTAATATAGGACAGCATGTGTGGGTGATGACCATATGTCTTCTTTAGAGAGGACACCCTTCCATTTGAAGTGTCCAAGTCCAGTTTCAAGATAAAGAACCCTAAGAAAGGAGATCAGCAGGGACTTTGAGGTTGCCCATCAACAGTTAATATCTGCTCAGCAGGCAGACAGCTCACCTAGTCCCCATAGATGATGTGTGGTTTATTTCTATTTAAATGAAGGATGGGGAACCATCTGTGGCCCTTCCAGCTGTTGTTGGACTCCCAACTCCCATCAGCCTCAGCCAACATAGCCAGTGGTTAGGGATAAAGACAACCTTAGCCCAGCAACGTATAGAGGACCACAGGTTCTCCATCCTCCGTGGCGCAGAGTGGTAAGCGGTGGTAACGCAGCTGAAGCTCTGCTCACGGCTGGAGTTCGATTCCAACAGAAGGAGGAAGTCGAAACTCTGGTAAAAGGGGTCGAGGTCCACTCAGCCTTCCATCCATCCGTGGTCAGTAAAATGAGTACCCGGCATACGCTGGGGGCTAAAGAAAGGCCGGGGAAGGAACTGGCAATCCCACCCCATCTATACGGCCTGCCTAGTAAACGTCGCAAGACGTCACCCTAAGAGTCGGAAACGACTCGCACTATAAGTGCGGGGACACCTTTACCTTTTTTTATTCCTAGATGTGCATCTATGCATATAAATCAGCATATGAAAATATCTTTCCTTTATTTGGGGAGGCATTTCCTCTTTGGGGGGAGATTATTATGAAGTGGCCATCCCATGTTTGCTTGCGTTGCATATGTGCATTCGAATAGTTCCTTGAGTCAGAAAGGAGATAAGGCAAGAGAACAGCGTCCCAAGTTTCAGACTATATTCCTCAAGGGCACCCATATGTTTGGCCTGGTTGTACGCAGTTAATTGCTTTTGTTATAAAGGAGGGGTGGAAAAACAGTGGCCCTTTTCAGGCTTCAACTGGCCAATGATCAGGGATGGTGGGAGTTGTAGTCCAGCAACATCAATGCCACTGATTCCCATTACTGTTATAAATAATAACTAAATAGGTCTACGTTCGGACAAGCTTGGAAGAGCACAGTTCAGAAGCATAGAGGCCTGTTCCTTGGGGAAGAAAATGTCAAGACACTTCAAAGGCCACAATTGAACAAAGGGAGTTGAAAACTTCTCAACTGTTGTAGGCTTGTAACTGTACATCTCATTGGGACATACATACATTTTTCAGCCCATTTGTGGTATTGCTTAGAAGACAGGAAACCTGCTGTTTTCTTTGATCTGTTTCCAAATGTTCTGTGCCCCACAAGTACTCGAGATCTTCACTTTAGCAAAGCCTAAAGCTCCACTGGCTTAGAGGAGCACCTTGCTTCCCTTGGAAGCACTTTCTAGGAGACTGTGTCTCTGAATTTCTGTTTTGCTTTACAGGTTTTGAAACACACCATCCCCATGATCAGTAGGCATGTCCCAGTTCCACTCCTTGCACTGTCCTTGTTGGGATCCTTGGAAGATAGGATGCAAAAGGCTGGTCAGAACCAGGGCAGGCACGCTGACTCAGAAGCCCAAGTAAGTGGAAAGTAGCGGAAGATTAGTGGGGAAACAGTGCCATTAGAAATGGAAACCAATTGGGGCCATTAAGAATAAAAGAAGAAGGTACTGGCATCCTCCAGGGGAAAACAAGTTAGAAAAGAATACCCAGAGGGAGCACACACACACACATTAAAATGCAGCACAATGCTCACAAAATGTGTCCCCCCCCGAATACAGTCTTTTTATTTGCGGTTCTACAAAAAACACAAGATGCACAAATCTGATATTAAAACATACATTACGTTTTTCTATCTAACAATTAAATATAAAGCTTTATTTATTGGGGGGGTTGTTTTTTGTTTTTGTTTTGCTCTCTTTAACACAGATTACTGTACGTAGGTTGCAATTTCTATTTCAGCCCATCACACTAGCTGTACTGTCTGGGCAATACTGTAGTCAATAGCACCCACATTCCAAATCTACCAACAGAATGTGCTCTAAGCAACAATATCTTTGTTAAAAAAAAATTAGCTAGATCTTGTTCACCTCTGAAGCATGGCTGTCCAGCTACCAATTCGGTTAATTACATAAGTTTCTAGGTTGCCAACAGCAAGAGGATAGAGTTGGCCAAGTGCTGTCTTATCAGATGGTTTCATGTCTTTGCCCATGTAGCACAAGTGTCTTATGTGACCAGTTCTGTATATGCATTTTGCTACACTTCTCAGGTGGAGATGGAACTGCAAGAAAATCCTCAACATGGCTTTTTTGATTTTGTAATGATTTACATGTTGATTTTTCTGTGCATCATCTTGTGCATCCCATAAAAAGGTGACTTTAAGAAATGTTAAGAATCAGTCACTACAAAAATAAATAAATACCTGTCCTGTTGTCATCGTGTGCTAACAGTAAAAATGCAGTTCTTTAGCAATCTGGCCTATGAGGCTGCTTTGAGGAGAGGTGAGGGTGGTAAAAAATGCTGGTCTTCTTACTGCCTTAGGAACATGTGTGACTTATCATCATGTGTGACTGACTGAATCCAGGAAGATGCTAGCATGCTGTCTTTTTAAATGTCACAAGAATCATGCTCTAGGTCTAGCAACTGCTCAGAATCATTCAGCTCCTCCCCACCATGGGCATCTGCAGGAATTTTTCCAGGGTGGGGCAGTGGGCAAAGTAAAACACTGAAAAGAGGGAGCAGGCTAGTTTCTCACAAATAAATGAGAAGAATAGGGTCTGTATGTTTTGCCTCATTTCTGAGGTTCTGCAAATGCTAGAAACGTATGGGAATCTGGATATTACAAACCAAATTATTCAAGCAGTCTTCTGTTGCACACGCATGTCATGGGAGAATCTGAAGCCAATGGAAATCTGAGTGAACTATGTGCACTTTGACGGGAAAAACGGTTAACTTTGAAATGGATTGAAATCTACAAGCAATGCTAACTCTCTCCAGCAAAATGCAAAGTAATTTTATACAAAGGTAAAATGGAATACTTGTGTAAACCAATAACTCTTTATTTGAAGTAAGATGGATTACAAAACTGAAGTCTTAAAAGGAAAATGCTTAAAATATTTTTGTACACTTTGCTTTAAAAGCATGAGAGGAAACACACCCGACACAGCCACCCACCGAGCTTGCTGTTGTCTATAGAAATCAAGTCATCAATGTGCCTCTTTTAGATGTGTTTATAAAATAAGTATTATTTTATTTGAGAAGACATACATTTGAGAAATAAGTATTCTTTCCACTGTTGTGCAGGAAACTCTCTTGGATTCTGTTAGGAGAAACAAAGGGGTATTTTTTAAAGTAATGTTATCTTATTTCAGACTGAAATTTTCCTGCAGAACTAACGTGCAACCATTAAGAAGCAGGGAGCCCAGAGATGTGAGTAGAATAGATTGTTTCTTGTTTTAATTTGCAATCTTCTTTCATTTTTGCAACAACTTTCTGAGGTAGGAAAATAAATTTTAATTTCAGAAAGGCCTTCAAAGCTCAAAGAGCAAAAGCTCTGCTTCCAGACTCTTATTAAAAATATACATCTCTCTGGTATAGATCAGAATAAATGTTTATTTTTTAAATTAAATTTATACCCCGCCCTTCCTCCCAAAAGGAGCCCAGAGCAAACAAAAAGACTAAAAGCACTTCGAAACATTTTAAAAACAAAAGACTTTAAAATATTAAAACAAAACATCTTTAAAAACGTATTAAAACAAAACATATTAAAACACCTTTGAAAACATCTTAGAACACAATTCAGCACAGATGCAGACTGGGATAAGGTCTCTGCTTAAAAGGCTTGTTGAAAGAGGAAGGTCTTCAATAGACACCAAAAAGATCCCCGTTCCGCGCCCGGGACTTACCGGGTGAAGGTGCGTGTTTGCGGCCGCAGCCGAGCCACCATCTTGGTGGGGTGTATGTGCACACAGCGCGCAGGCGCGCTGACGTAGCACACAACAGGGGCCATTTAAGGCCGTGCCGCCAGCCGCCCACCCTCACTGCAAATTTGGCGGCATTTTTAAATGGCGGCAGGCTCCTGCATCAGCGGCGCGACGCAGCTCGACTCGCTTGCCGACACACGCGGCTTCTCAAGGCTCCTCCAGCAGACCCGGTGGTGCAGCGGAGAGAGCCCTAGGCCTCGGGAGGCCCTCCAGCAGAGCGAAGCTGCATGGCGGCGGCATGGCCTAGCGGCAGCGGCGAATCTCAAGCGCAGCGGTCCTGTGGCCGCGTTCTTTTTCTTTGATTATTACCCAGGGGACCCCTGTGGGAAGGTTCTCAGCCCCTCACCCACCCCATAGCAAGGGAAGTGGGTCCCAGCCCCATCGTGCACACCACCCCATTTGTCACTTGGCGGCCCAGGTGGCCAGGATTGTTGGGGCGAGATAAAGGGGCCCATCGGCAGGGGACTGGAGTGAGCAGGGGGCACAGTCCAGCTGGGCTGTGAGGGTGCTGGTCCCCCTTTAGGTATCCCCACGCTGACCACCTCCTCTTGCTTCCGCAATGGGCATAGGCCTTGGGGGGTCATTAGTGAAGGATAGACCCGGAGACACTCTAGCTCAGGATGCCACCCAAAAAAGGTCAAGGTGGGCCAAAAGGGAAGGGAAGGGCCCCCAGGGCAGAGGGTAGACGCCCACCCCCAGCTGCGGAGGATGGGGAACAAGGGGAAGGCATACTATGGACCGCTATACTGGCTAGGTTAGAAGCCCTGGAGAGGGGCTCAGCCCCTCGGCAGTAGGCCGCAAAACAGAGATGGTGCCTGTCTAATATTTAAGGGGAGGGAATTCCAAAATGTTGGTGCCACAGTGTTGGTCAGGCACAATGTCGGTCAGGCTCCATTCTGTTTCTGATTGATGGAGATATTTTAGACCCAAAGATCCTGTGAGTGAAGTTCACTCACTGTTCCTTCACTCACTGTTCCCAGTGCCCACTAATGGAAGAAGGACAGAGGTGATTTTCACTGGTTACTTCCTCCTTCCAATACTGCCTGAAAATCTGCTCTGGATTGTTGTAGGACTCTCTGGAGCATTCAGTGTGGAAGGTGGTGATTGAAAGAGGGGAGGGGGGAAATAAGCAAAAATCACACACACACACACACACACACACACAGAGTGTTAGCAGGAGCCTCTATTGGATTGAAACGCATCCTGTGAACAGGAAGGCACCTTTGGTTCCAATCCATAGTTCTCAGGGCCGGTTCTAAAGGGCGGCCAGGTGGGGGACTGGCCCAATGGCCCTTGGAGCTACAGGGGGCCTCTCAGCCACCCCTCCGCTCCCCTTCCGCGATCCGTGCCTCCCATGCCCCCCCACCTACCTGTCTGCTGTCTTTTACCATTGCCCTTAATGAAGATGGCGGCCGCAGTTTCCCTAAGGTACTGAAGCCCCTGCCGCCATCTTAGTTGATGGCAGAGATGCGCATGCACAGATACTGTCAAAAAGGCACTTTGGGTTGATCCTGTGAGAGTACAGAAGGCAGTCTGATGTCTAATGTGTGTAGGACCCAACTACTGAGCTTAGATCCTTTATAGGTCAACATCAACAAAATTATGCCCCAAAGAAAATAGGAAGCCAATGCTGAGGTTGGAACACTGCTGTGACATTCTCTCTGCCACTCATCCAAGGCTTTGGGAGAGTCACCAAAGGCATCCAAACATAGATATCATGACAATCATCTAGCCTTGAAGTTATGGGAGCATCCTGAGGCTGAGAACTGCGTAACTTAAAAGTTTTGTTTCTCTCAATGAAATTGCTCCAATAAAAGATATCTGAGTTGTGTGCCTCCTTTGTGTAGCCCAAAGCCCTTAGGAATCTTATGTTTTATAAAACTGCATCAGTCAGTTTGAGATTCCATTTTAGGGAGCATCTAATTGGTTTGGATGTTAAAATCAAGGGTTCTAGAGTTCAATCACTTCTGTTTTCACCCCAGATATCAAAGGAGTTTGAAGATGAGATCGTTCCTGGCTTTACCTTGTCGCACAGTAAGGAACGTATTGGTGTCACACTGGGGGAGGAATTCTTTGAGAAGAAAAGCCCTGTTGAAGAAACTGTCAAGCCCGTTGTGCTCAGGTAATCTTACGCAATAGCAAGGGACGTTCATGTCTGTAACTAGAGTTGCTCCTGACTTCTTCCTGAGGGCCACGTCATATCTGACATGGTTTTTCTACAAAGCGGTGGTGGCTGATGCCCATTGGGACTAGCAGGGCAGAAAGCAGGGAGGTCAAACAGGAGGGGGAGCCGGAACCGACAACAGGCAGAGCTAACTAATTCTAGGTTTGCCCCCATCCTCCTCCCTGCTGAGTTCTACAAGGGCAAATCTGAGACTGAGGAAGAGGAAGCTGGCAACCAGGGCCACCCCCTGGGCTGGTTGTCAGAAGGCAGACAGGTGAGGGTTGGCTGAGGGCAGACTGAGGTTGGTGGGGCAGTGCCCTGTTCGACTTGATAGACCAGTGTCTGCTGCTACACAGGTGTGGGAAGGAAGAGTAATACCTGACATTTAGGTAAAGCACTTTTCACATTGGTATGCCAGGATGTTTCTGCAGATAGGCTGCACTCTCCAGAAGTTGTGAACACATAACATGATGGGTTATACCCCTCAGTCTGTATCATGGTGAGGTGAAGGAGCTACATCTGAAAACAATCACGCAAGGAAATAACAGTTCAAAACAGTATCTCCTAACATACAGACATAACATTTAAACATACCCGTACCTCTAACCACAGACACATACTGTTGGCAGATCTTGGGAGGGCCTATAACGAAAAAAATTGCTGGGAACTGTAATGTGTTACAGCTTTGAAGGAGTTAATGGAATGTCTGGCGGTATGAGTGATGGTATAACACAGTGGGGAGGAGAGCTGGGCTGGGAGTCCAGAGTCTGTGAGTTCAAATCCCCGCTCATGTCTCCTGGGTGTCAAGGGCCACCTAAAGATCACCCCACAGTGAGGGGCTCAGGGGTTACGTGCCCTGCCACCTGTGCAGCCGTGAGCAAGCTGCATAGTCCCAAGGAGCCCAGTTGCCCCCCAGCTGGCAGTTGCGGACAAGGAAGGGGCTGGTTTGTGCAGCTGTGGCAAGCTGAGCAGGCCCTAGGGAGCTGGGGAGGACTAGCCTCAGAGGGAGACAGTGGTAAACCCCCTCTGAATACCGCTTACCATGAAAACCCTATTCATAGGGTCACCATAAATCAGGATCGACTAGAAGGCAGTCCATTTCCATGAGTGATGCAAGATTGCCGGGTGGGAGGGTGTGTGTGAGTGAGAGTTCTAAGGGAGGTTTGAATAAAAAGACATCTGGTTTTGTCAGTTAGAGTTTTTGTTGTTGTTGGGATTTGGAGTGGAAGGAGAGAGGTTGTGTTGTGGAAGTGAGCGGGGTGGGAAAGGGTGATTTATATATTAGAGGGGGCAGGACAGTTAGGGAAGATCGGGACTGTACATCAATATACTATTTAACATCTTGTATTTTAATAAAGTTTGTTCATTTAAATTCCTATGTGTTTGCCTGGTCATGTGTGTTACCATATCAGGGTCCTATTCAGTTCCTGCACCTACATCCTATTGTGCTAACAGGGCACAGCAGTGGTCACCGTTTGGGTGGGACAAAAGGTGGAAGGGCTGAATCTTGTGGTGCAAAGAGTATATCTGACCTAGGCTGAGGCAAGCGTCCCACTGAACCAAGCATGGAGTGTCAGGAGGGATAATCCTTGGTGAAGAATGGGTTTGCAATAGGCCCATGTCATGTGTTCAACACCTCTGAGAAACACCTTTCAGGTAAGGACAATGGTCTCTTCCCTACAACCTTCTGAGCCTTTGGCAAAGAGTTCAATGCCTGTTTGTTATGGGCAACAGTTACCTGAGAATCTTCCCTTTCCCTTACATGTGGTGGCATTTGATAATGCACTGGCTAATGCCTCTTTTCGAGCCCCTTACAAATGTCAGATATGGTTCTGTCAAGACTCAAGAGGTGCTGTTGGAGTGTTTTGTCATAACTCCACATACAATCCCACCACATGTCATCAAGGTAATAACCAGAATTACAGCACTTACTCTGCATCAATGTCCTCAGTAGTGAGTAGACAGGGATAGACAAATCTGTCAATTTTGGTTGCTCTCAGTTTCTAATTTTCCCAGGCTTAGTTCAGTTTGCTACATTTTTGAATCAGTTTGCTAGTTTTTAAAAAGTCCTCATGACAATTCATCAGCGTTTTAGTGTGCATTTCTCTTAATATACACATTTTGTATGCAATTTTGCCTAATTACACATTTTTGCAAGCATTTTTCCTAATGTAATGCATTTTCATATCTTATTTTTACTAACATAACTTTTTATGTACACTTTCCCCTAATATATGCATTTTTCTACACTTTTTTGTTGGAGAACTGAAGATTTGGAGAAGTGTAAATTTCAAAGGATAGCTGTGTTTTGTTTCTCATATTATTTCGGGAAGTATGAATTCAACTGAACCTCATTTCTCATCCATTCATATTGATGGGAAATGTGACTTCAGGATAAATAGATAGATAACTAGATATCCTTGTGTGTATCCAAGATGTCTCCTATTAACAGTCCTCAGTTTAGCAACTTGGAATCATGTTGTATCATGTCCTGTGATGCTATTCTGCCTGTGGGTCACACCCAGCTGGTGGGCTGCAGTGAATATAATTTCTGTATAATGTCTCCAGATACATGTTTGCAGATTTTGCAAAGTTACCGTCAACTGCAGAAAATTTGGTCCATAACTTTCACACACAGAAAATGAGTACAAATCAACCCTTTGACTCTGATACAACTGCTTTTTAATGCAAATGTGTTTGGCTGACGGTACTGGTGCCTTAACAGCATCTCTCTCTCTCTCTCTCTCTCTCTTTGCAGTACTCCTCCAAAGCTGGAAACGTAAGTACCCCCAGCTTCTTCTTTTTTTTATTACAATCAAGACTGTTACTAAATGTATTCTCTTCCCCATTTCCCTCCACCACTTCCTGTAGTACTTCAATTTCATTCCTTCTTCCAGGATATTGCTTTGACAGGAAGATGTATTGTGGCTCAGTACGTCACTGAACGTTGTTACCCTGGCAACGAGAATTATTGTCGTAAAGTTCCTTTGAGGCCCTGTTCAGTGTGGCACTGGTTCAGCTGTACACTAGTTTCTCACTCTCTCTCTCACACACACACACTTGCCCTGGAACAGTAATTGTGAGCTATGGATTTTCTGCGGCAGTGTGTAGTAAGTTCTCTTTTGCTCCCCCAGGGGAGTAGTGTGAAGCACAGTGGTAAGACACTATGATTTCCAGCATGTCAGTAAGCCATAATTGTTTCCCTGCTAGCATGGTATGGCAGGGTTCACAATGAACTGCTCCTGCAGCAGCCAGATCACTGGGGAGTTCCCTTTAGATCTCATATAACCCCTGTTTTAAAACAGCTGCATTGGTTTCAGTTTGTTTCTGGGCCCAGTTTATGGTGCTCACGTTAGTGTTTAAAGCCCTAAATGACTTATCTGAAAGACCGCCTCCTTCCCTACAGACCCCCTTGGGTGTTGACATCAGAGGGAGCGTATTTGGTAGTTCCACCACCCTCAGAAAGGTGGTGGTGGCGGCCTAGAGAGGGCATTCTGGGTGGCAGCCCCTAAGTTGTGGAACTCCCTCCCCACCAAGGGGCATCTGGCAACTTCACTGTACATTTTTAGATGCACCTCTTTACCCTGGCCTTTGACACCTGAGATGTATAGTTTTAGGACCCACCCTATTTTGTGATTTTAGGTTGGTTTTTAATTGTTTTAAATGAGCATTTTAAAATTCTTGTAACCTATCCTGGGACCCGTGGGTGAAGGGTGGGTGATAATCTGCTGGGGAAGCCCAAATACATATTTACTCCCCAGAAACGTCGTTTCCCTCATTCAATCCTTATTCAAGAGCATCTGTTCTTTAGTGAATTGGCAACTCTTCCTGGAGGCACCCACTCCTTCCGTACCCATATACTTTCGTGGACGAGAGTCCACTTCATCAGATGCATGTAGCATGTCCTCACTTGGCAGATACACAGCAATGAAGACAAGGGAAGAACATTTAATTGCCGTAGGGCACACTCTGCTGCTGACCTAAAAGTCACTGTTATTCAACAACAAACATAAAAGAGACTCTAGCATGAAATAGCCGAAAGGATGGAGCAGGAAGTTTGATTCCATTTGTTTAGGACTTAATCCAAACGGTGGTTTATCTTTCACTACAGGTGTTAAATTAGCAAAGCAATGTTAGGAAGATAGCCGGTATGGAGAACAAGTCTTATGAGGAAAGGTTGAAGGAACTTGGCATGTTCAGTCTGGTGAAGAGAAGGCTGAGGGGTGACATGATTGCACTCTTTAAGTACCTGAAGGGCTGTCACATAGAGGAGGGTACAGATTTGTTCTCTGCTGCCCCAGAGGGTAGAACTAGGTCTAATGGTTTTAAGTTGCAGGAGCGTAGATTCAGATTGGACATTAGAGGGAACTTCTTGACAGTAAGGGCAGTTCGGCAATGGAACCGACTGCCTAGGGAGGTGGTGGGATCCCCTTCGCTGGATGTCTTCAAGCAGAGGCTGGACAGCTATCTGCAGGAGATGCTCTAGCTGTGGATTTCCTGCTGTGAGCAGGGGGTTGGACTCGATGGCCTACAAGGCCCCTTCCAACTCTATGATTCTATGATTCTAAGATTGCATTACTACTGTTGTGAAATGTCACTGTTCCAGTCTTACATACATTTAGGCTTTGCATAGAAATAGCAGGCTCTGCCTGTTTTGTTTTATGGTTAACATCTACTGTTAACAAGTTTGTATATTTGTGTGTGTGTGTTTATTTTATAAATAATAGATACAGATAGATATTAATATAAAATATATAAATTTCTGCCAGCTGAGACTATACCTCATGCAACAGATGAAGTGGGCTCATGTCTTTAAGGTGTCAAAAGACTACTTTTCATTTTTACTGTAACATACTCATAGGGCTAGCCCTCTGGAATTTGTTACTCATTATTTTATTGCCAGAGGAGCAAAGCATTTATTCAGGAAATTGTGCATATTCCTATTTTATCTGCTACTGGGAGATATTCACTGCTATTACTTATCATTATTTGCTATGGGGAGATATTTACTCTTCATTCAGAATTTTTTTATTATCTGAATTTGATCATATGGATCTGTATCTGATGATTTATTAGTTGCTTGTTACCCCAAGTGATTTACAGCACTGTTAAAAACAAAACTATATATCATACCATAAAGCAAACTAACAAAACCACCACCACCACCCCTGTTTGTAATAGGGGCTGTTTTATAGATAATGGTTTTTAGCATCAAGATGTGTTTGTATGAATGATTCATTACAGATCTGATATCACAAATAGACTTCATTTCATCTCAAAGCCTCCCCCCCCCCGTGAAGTCAGTTCATACATTCATGTATGTGGAAATGTGGAATGGTGGAAACTCAAGTGGAATACATGCATGTGTGACTTCATGGTTGATAAGGCTATTGGTGGCTGGTCATTATGGCAATATGCTACCACCAGTATTGGAGGCAGTATGACTCTAACATTGCCCTTCCCAGAGTTGCGTTCAACATCTTCCTTATAGAATTTCCACTGAATGCATTAAACGTACCTCTTTACCCCGGCCTTTGTCAGTTAATGGCGTTTGTTGGATTTTGTTTAATTTATATTGTTCTGTTTCACTGGGAATGGTTCTACCTGTTTTATAATGGGTTATTATATTGTGAACCAAACCAACTTTCTCTGCCATCCCTAAGTGTAGTATACAATGGTGCGCTGATGCAGAGTCCCATGAGCTCTGATCTCTTCCAGAAACAAGAAAAGATAATAGTAATCTGCTTCTGGAAATCACAAAATAGCCTTTTCAGTTATATACAGTATAGAAAAGAGGAAGCGGCTTCACCATGATGAGCAAGGAAAGCCTATCATTAATCTCTATCTTCAAACTCCCTTCCAGCAGTTTATATCACTCCAGGGACTGTCTTTCTTCTCCCCCCCCCCATAAGACAGAGCGTGTAAGCACATAGTGGCATCTCGTTTTTTACTTGTTGTACTAGGCAGATAGAAAACTACCTCAGCCCATCTTCTTCTCAACCCTAATTGCCAAGAGAGAGGGGAATCCCATTAAGACTTTTAACTGCCTTTCTTGATTGTCTCACTATTGGTCCTTCCTTCTAACATGATGCAATTTGCCGCCCAATATTTCACTGTATAGACACAATATTGATCTTTCAGGGAAGATATTATTGCTGACTTAGTGGAACAGATATCTGAGCTCACAGCTATGATGGAGCAATTGAGCCGAGATCACCAAACTACCCACAAACAGGTGAGTCACTTTCATTTGGAGCTTTTCTGTTGACAGTTTGAAAGACCCTTGTTCTAGCTTCTTTTAATGACTACCACGTTTATTATGGCATAAGCTTTCAGGGACTAGAGTTCCACTTCATCAGATGCATGAAGGCATGTCGTTAGTTGGCAGGTGGATGGCTATACATATAGTAGTGAGATGGGATTGGACTGAATGATCTCTCAAGGGTTGACTGTGGGTCATTGATTGTGACTCTTGGCCTATAAAATATTAGCCTCTTCTGCGGTTTAAGCCTCAGTGTATGTAAAGTCACTGTATCAACTTTATGTGTGCTTAACCTGTAATATAATTGTCACATCTTGCATTTGTGGCATTTCATTTTCCTCTGACCTCTCTGTAAATGTTTTTTTCTCTCCCTCTAAACCCATATGTGTATCTACCCGCCAAATTAGGGTGACACTTCATGCTCTGCATTCCAGTCCACAAAAGCTAATGCCGCAAAATGCTTGAGTAGCCAACATGAATAAAACTCTTAATACAAACTCCAAACATTAACACAACTCCAGCTATGGCCAGTGATCAGGGATGATGGGAGTTGTACCCCAAAATATCTGAAGGGCAGGAGATTGGCTACCCCTGCCATAATGGTGACATCTGTGGACGTTGTAAGGTGTTGCCCTACAATTAATTGGCATAGAGGGGTGGGGATGGTATATATATGTGTATGTGTGTGTGTGATAAGCCTGTTGATCCCAGAAAGAAACTCCGTATGCAATGAAACTACCTAGGGGAGGTACCCTATAAAGAGGACTCCCCTCCTGAACCATCTTTTTCTAGATGGAGAAAGATATGGAAGAAAAATGCAATGAAATGCAAGAGGAACATGAGAATAAAATGAGGTATGGTTACTCTGTTGTGCAAAATGTGTATCTTTATTTCACAGCTGCTATTCTGCATTTTTTTTATAACCTTCCCTGGTCCAGAACCTGAGGATGGATAACAAAAGGATGAAATCACCCCCCCCCCACACACACACTGCAACCTTAGTAAATATCAGCCTCACCTTGAGCAGTTCCTGTCAGCATTTTGAAAAGCACACCTTAAGTGCAAGGACACATTTAACATCGTGTCTAGTTTAACCTTTAAAAAGCCAAACCATTCTCCCTGTGGGCCCCTCCAGATGTCCTTTTTATTGTGCATTCATGGTGATTTGTGCTCATAATGGTATGGTTATACGCGGTCTCTCTTTCAGTACTGTTTTGGGGTGGACACACTGCTTTGTTTCCAATCAGTGCATGTCCCTGAGCTTCCAGCCAAGATCCTGTAACTTTTTATACCATCAATGCTCCAGGTTTCTTGTTTGACCTGCTTTTGTCCCACCAGATGGCAGTAATGTAACATTGGAAAAGGCTCACGAAACACCTAATAAGATGGAATGATGTGTGGATGGTCTGGTATAAATCCACCACTAATGCACAATTATTTTGTCAATGACATGTTGCAGAATAGCCCTGCTACAACTACCAGTCAGGAAGAGCCTTGTCTCTTTTTGTTTCCCAAACCTTTACTTTTTTCAAGTTTGCTACATGACTCAAGTGATTATTCACCTGCCCAAAGCCAGTAATACCTAATGAATGTCATCATTTCATGTTGTGACACACAAAAGTTGCCTGGGAATAAAAGTTAATAAAATAAATAATATATTATTAATAACAACAGTAGCCACTATTATTATTCTCAAAACAATTTACAGCTGAATTAAAAAAAATAGATCCAATGAACAAGAATAAGGAATAGCAGTAGTGGTTGCTATAGCATTTCCATTTTCAACGCAGTTTAGAACAGCATAATAAAATAATAAAAAACATACGTAGATTCAGTCTGCATCTGTGTTTTAAATATTTATTTTTAAATATGTTTTTAGTGTTTTGTTCGCCACCCTGGGCTCCTTTTGGGAGGAAGGGCAGGATATAAATGTATTTATTTATATGATAATAAGAATAAATAGTAATAGTGCTTGATGTTGGTGGTTGATATTAGACAGAATCCCACGATCCAATGAGCAGACACCACTTTTCTCTCCTCCCACCTCTCATGTCTTCTGCAGAAGGAACACCAACCTCTGGAGCAGATTGTGAGGGTACATGTAGAGTTGTAGTGGCAAGTGACAGCCAGTGTGGTGTAGTGGTTAAGGTCTTGGACTACGACCTGGGAGACCAGGGTTCGAATCCCCACACATCCTTGATGTTCGCTGGGTGACCTTGGGCCAGTCACTGCCTCTCAGCCTCAGAGGAAGGCAATGGTAAACCCCCTCTGAATACCGCTTACCATGAAAACCCTATTCATAGGGTCGTCATAAGTCGGAATCGACTTGAAGGCAGTGCATTTACATTTAGTGGCAAGAAGAGGAAGGCAAAGTCCCATTGTACAAGCAGAAGGCTGTTTCACTCATGCATAGACAGCACTGAATATAACCAATTAAAATCATCAAATCAGCTTACAGCTAAATAATAATAATAAACCCCATCCTTAGATTCAATAAACATCAATACTGTATTAAAAAATAATGCTATACCTAATCCTTATGGACCTCATCTTAGATCTGCTGGTACTAAAACTCTGGAAATACCTTTAAACGCCTTTCAGATCAGGAAGGAATTCTTGAGCCATTCCCAAAGTGCAGACTTGCCCGATGTTGGCAGGCATCACTATGGAGAGAGTTTTGTAAGACTGGACTGGAGCTACCACTCTGGGGGGGAGAGATGCTCTACCATATTTCTTCTGTCACATCTGAACCTTGTATAGTTGTGTTTAGATTACTTTTGTATATATCTATATTTAATGCTTGTGTGAGCCATCTTAGGAGGTCTTTGGCCTTAAAAGCAGCATATAAATACTGGAGATGGGTAAGCAATAAAATGTGATCAGGACCTCCTTTTTTCTGGCTCTGTGCATTTCCCCACAATTGGAGGTGTGCTTTCAGGAGAAATCCTGCAAAGCCCAGCTGTTCAGCCTTGCCCATCTAACCTGAGTTCACACTTAGTGAGGCTGATGAAGATCCTGCGCTGTTCCAAATACCTGACCAACAGTGGCTCCTCCTCCTCACACTCCATTAAGATTGCACCCAGGATGAGCTGGCTCAATTTTTAAATTTTTTAAAAGAAACCTATACTTTCCTGTACCAGTCTAGCACCGCAAAGCTAATTTAGCCCTTTTAAGCAAGCAGATGGCTTTGCTAAGGTTGACCAATGTCCCTGGATATTTCTTGATTTTTCAGCTTTGCAGAGGATGTCTCCAAATGTATAACAAGGAGAAAATTGATTTGGGTTGTATCCAGTGATGCCTTTGCCTTTGCACAAATGTGGAGAATCTTTGGCCCTCCAGATGTTGCTGAACTACAACTCCCATCATTCCTGGTCATTGGCCATGTGGTGGCTAGAGCTGATGGGAATTTTAGTTCAGCAACATCTGGAGGGCCAAAGGTTCCCCACACCTACCTAGCAGAAAACACTTCTGCTCACACAAGTTAGGCCACTTGATTTTCATGGATCCCCTTCTGTGTAACTTAAGCCTCTGTCTAACTTAACCCAAAAGCTATTCCTGAGGGTTGCAAGACCACAGAATAGGATATGATGCAGGACAGGGGGCTGCAATAGTCAAGAAAAGCATGGCAAAAAATCAGGCGGCCCTGTTTGCAGAAGCACATCCCACTAAGCCTATCCTACCTCTGCCCTAAGGCAAAGCCACCATTAGGTGCAACCCATTATGTGTCTAATTGTGCAATGGCGGCTGGTGGCTCCAAGTCATCTTGGGCAGCTCCTTGAACATTTGGGCTAAAACCTGGACTGCATTCTGCTGCCCCGCTGACATGGAGCCACCAGCTGCCACTGTAATTACAGAGTAGTGAAATGCATATCATGGTACCTATGCAACATCAGTGTGGAAATGCCTTATTTATGCCACTTTTCTGTGTTGTCTTTGCAGGGAGATTAATTCATTTCATGCAGCGGAGATGAATGCTTTGGAAGAGCAGTATAAGAAAGAATTGCGGAATGAGAGGGCAACTGCACAAGAGAAGCTGGGTATGAGAGGGGGCTCCTTATTACCTGTTATTACACAGAAGTGCATATACTAGCACTCCAACAGTCCTCTTTGTACACACATACGTATATGGTTCAGGATGGCAGGCGGGGGATTGGGGAAAGATCTCAGAAGACCGTATGTATTTGGAAGGAAAGGGCCTGCTGGTTCAAAAATGTTGAGAAATTGTGACAATGCAATCATATTCCTCAGGTGGTATTAATTTCTGGGGAAGGCATGTTGTTGAATAAGCATTCAGTTCATTTTATGGGAAAAAGAACCCTGAAAAATAACCATTTACCTCAGAGTTAAAGCTTTTTTCTGGCTATTCTATTTCTTCTCTTTTTCCCCCTCAGGTGGGATGCAGAAAGAGTACAAGTATCTTAAGAATGCATTTCGTGTGTACCAGGTAACATTTAAATTACAACCCAACATGGGGCAATATATCCAACGTAATCCTAAACTCCTAAGAGTTTCCTGACACCTTAAAGGCCAATAGCATTGTTGCTGCATACAGTTTTGTGAACGAGGGCCGCCTTCATCAGGTGCCTAAAATGTTATCCTTCAGAATGTGTGCGTGCATGCACACACACACACTGTAAATAGTCAGACCAAGTGCTCATAAAATGTGGCAATTCAATTATCACAGACCTCTTGCATTCCAGGGCTGTTTGGTGTATTCCCAGTGCCAGAATGTGGTACCCGCAGCCAGTGTGATGTAGCACTTAGAGTGCTGGACTAGGACCTGGGAGACTAGGGTTCAAATTTCCACTCGGACATGAAGCTCACTGGATGACCTTGGGCCAGTCATTGTCTCTCAGCCTAACCTTATAGTGTTGTTGTGAGGATAAAATTGGAAGGGAGAGAACCATTTTTGTACCCCCACCTCAGGCTTCTTGGAGGAAAGGTGGAATATAAATGTAATAAGTAAAATAATAAAAATATTAAGTGCCTACCTACAACAGCAGTGGTAGGGAGGCTGTCCAGCAGTGGCACTGAGTAGACATATTCATCTGCAAGACCTACATTTCTCTTTTCTAAATCCCATTGTGGAAAAGAAGGATGATAGGCTACCTTGGATGCTCTTGCATACAACTGTCCCCCCAGTCCTGGTTAATAACTGATATTCCCCTGAAGTGCTTTATGGATCCGCAGGTGAAAGAGGGTAGAGAATTGCCACCTACATTTTTTAAATTGCCCATATTTGTCTCTGTTTAGGATAGTATTTCTGATGAAATGGAGGAAAAGTGGCTGAGAAGGCAAGCAGAATGGAAAAAAAGTGAGAGGACTGAGAGAGAGAAGGCACTGCTACAACAAAGTGAGTAAAAGAAGACTTTGACATCTTTTGTGTACTATACTTCTACAGTGATGTGAACCTCAGTTTTCTGCATCTCCTTTTGATCCAAGTCTGATGCTCCCCCCATTTAAACTCTGTTCCCTTTTATTTCAATTTCTGATTATACCAGCATTTTGGCTTGGCTTAGATCATTGTCATACATGTTCTCGTTTCCTGCAGACTCAGATGGGTGGGCGAGCCTTTAATTACTGATATCCTCTTTGCAGCCAGAGCAATTGCTCATTAACTTTTTATTTCATTTGCAAGATCTCAATTAATGAGCATTTGCTTTGACTGCAAAGAGGTAACTAATAATTAAGGGCCCACCTACTCACCAATCCTGCACAGGGAACAGGAACTGTAATGAAGTGCTAGTTCGGGAAGGTCACAGCCATGTGAGTGGACAGGAAGCAACTAATTATAAAGGCAGAAGCTGAGAAGTAGAAATCTCTTTGAAGAAAAGGGCAAGGAGGAAACTATTAATTCTTAGACCAGCTGTAGAGCAAAGCGGAACCTTTTTTGAACAGGACATTTCTGGGAAAATCTATTATGTTTTCCATGTAGATGAACATTGCTAGATTTCTACGGAGAATATAGCCCTATATTTAGTTCCGTGTGGAACCATAATTTTAATTCTGCTTCTAGATGATTGTGGAAAAACAATGCCTCTGTGACACCAAAGGTCCCCTAATGCAGCCTTTCCCAAACTTTGAGTCCCCAGATGTTGCTGGACTACAGCTCCCATCAGCCCCAGCCACCATGGCCAATGGATGGGAATTATGATCCTGACTTTAGTGTTCAGTGATATATCTTTGTGTTTAAGGACCTTTTCAAGTTCTCTCATAGCTGCCCTCCCCAGTCCTAGCCTTCTTCTGATCTCTTGACTATTGTCTCCATTTTGGTTAATGACTGTTCCAAGGTATTGATAATCCTTCACAAGTTCAATGTCCTCATTGGCAACTGTAAAGTTACATAAATCTTCTGTTGTCATTACTTTAGTCTTCTTGACGTTCAGCTGTAGTCCTGCTTTTGTGCTTTCCTCTTGAACTTTCATCAGCATTCGTTCCAAATCATTACTGGTTTCTGCTAGTAGCATGGTATCGTCTGCATATCTTAAATTATAGATGTTTCTCCCTCCAATTTTCACACCTCCTTCATCTTGGTCCAATCCCGCTTTCCGTATGATATGTTCTGCATATAGATTAAACAAGTAGGGTGATAAAATACACCCGTTTCACACCCTTTCCGATGGGGAACCAATCGGTTTCTCCATATTCTGTCCTTACAGTAGCCTCTTGTCCAGAGTATAGGTTGCGCATCAGGACAATCAGATGCTGTGGCACCCCCATTTCTTTTAAAGCATTCCATAGTTTTTCATGATCTACACCAGCCTTTCCCAACCGGTGTGCCTCCAGATGTTGTTGGACCACAACTCCCATCAGCCTCAGCCAGGCTGATGGGAGTTGTGGTCCAACATCTGGCAGCACACTGGTTGGGAAAGGCTGATCTACACAGTCAAAGGCTTTTCAGTAATCTATAAAGCACGGTGATTTCCTTCTGAAATTCCTTGCTCCGTTCCATTATCCAATGTATGTTTGTGATATGATCTTTGGTATCTTTTCCCTTTCTAAATCCAGCTTGGACATCTGACATTTCTTGTTCCATATATGGTAAGAGCCTTTGTTGCAGAATCTTGAGCATTACTTTACTTATTAAAGCAATACAGTAGGGCCCCACTTTGCAGCGCTCCACTTTGCAGCCTTCCACCGATACAGCGGTTGTCAATTGCAGAAAGGCCCTGCTCCTACGGTGCTTGTTCCACTTTTACGGCGTTCTTTGGGTGTCGGGTGCCATTTTAGAAAATGTTAGTCAATGCATTCCGCTTTACGGCGGATTTCACTTTACAGCGGTGGTCCGGAACGGAACCTGCAGTATGAGCAGGGACCTACTGTAGTCCGATAATTACTGCATTCCCTGGGGTCCCCTTTCTTTGAAATTGGGATGTATATTGAACGCTTCCAGTCTGTGGGCCATTGCTTAGTTTTCCCTATTTCTTGACAGATTTTTGTCAAACTTTGGACAGATTCAGTCTCAGTAGCTTGTAGCAACTCTGTTGGTATGGCATCTGTTCCTGGTGATTTGTTTCTTCCAAGTATTTTAAGAGCAGTTTTCACCTCACATTCTAAAATTTCTGGTTCTTCATCATACGGTTCCTCCGTGAATGAATCTGTCATCTTGCATCTCTTTTACAGAGTTCTTCAGTGTATTGCTTCCATTTTCCTTTTATTTCATCTCAGTCAGTCAGTATGTTCCCCTGTTGATTATTCAACATCCCCACTCTTGGTTTAAATTTCCCTTTAATTTCTCTAATCTTTTGGAATAGGGCTCTTGTTCTACCCTTTTTGTTGTCCTCTTTTATTTTTTCTATACAATAACTATTGTAATAGTTCTCTTTGTCCCTACATACTAGTTGCTGTATAGTTGCATTTAGGGTTCTAACCGTGTTTCTATCTCCTTTTGCTTTTGCTTTTCTTCTCTCTTTAACTATTTTGAGAGTTTCTTCAGTCATCCATTGAGGTCTTTCTCTCTTTTTAACTAGAAGTATTGTCTCTTTGCATTCTTCCCTGATGATTTCTCTGACTTCACTCCATAGTGCTTCTGGTTCTCTGTCAACTAAGTTTAAAGCCTCAAATCTGTTCCTTATTTGATTTTTATATTCTTCTGGGATGTTATTTAAATTATATTTTGGCATTATGATTGCTTTGTTGTTATTTACGTTTACTCTGATTTTTGATATGATCAGTTCATGATCTGTACCACCATCTGCCCCTGGTCTTGTTTTCGCAGAGAGTATGGAACTTCTCCATCTTCTGCTACCAATTATATAATCAATTCGATTCCTATACTGACCATTTGGTGATGTCCACATGTACAGTCATATTTTCGGTTGCTCAAAAAAATATGTTTCAAGAAACACATTATTGGCTTCACAGTATTCGATAAGTCTTTCTCCTGCTTCATTTCTGTCTCCTAAGCCCCATTTCCCCACAATTCCTAGTTCTTCTCTGTTCTCTACTTTTGCATTCCAGTCCCCCAAGATTATGAGCACATCTTGTTTTGGTGTGTGATCAGTTTCTTCCTGTACTTCTGTGTAAAATCTTTTCAATTCCTCTTCTTCTGCATTTGCCATTGGAACGTAGACTTGGATGATGGTTATGTTAATAGGTTTCCCATTAAATCTCATTTATATCACTCGCTCAGACCTTGCGTTATAGCAGCCTTTCCCAACCAGTGTGCCTCCAGATGTTGTTGGACCACAACTCCCATCAGCCTCAGCCAGCATTGCCAGTTGTCAGGAAGATGGGAGTTGTGGTCCAACATCTGGAGGCACACTGGTTGGGAAAGGCTGCGTTATAGCTCCTAATTGCTTTTGCTACATCACTTCTCACTATTAAAGCAACCCCGTTTCTTCTTGATTTCTCATTTCCTGCGTAAAATATTTTGTAGTTTTTTATTGAAAATGTCCCATTCCCGTCCATTTTACTTCACTCACACCAAGTATTGTAATGTCGATACATTCCATTTCTTGCTTGACAATTTCTAACTTTCCCTGGTTCATCCTTCTCACATTTCATGTTCCTATTGTGTACGTCGTACAACTCCAGACTCTCCTTTCGCATCTGTGCGCATCAGCTTCTGGGTTTCCTTTTGGCTTTGACCGAGCTGCGTCATTAGTCGCAGCATTATTCATACTTGTCTATTGTTCTTCCCCAGTAGCTCAGTGAGTGCCTTAAGAACATAAGAAGAGCCTGCTGGATCAGGCCAGTGGCCCATCTAGTCCAGCATCCTGTTCTCACAGTGGCCAACCAGGTGCCTGGGGGAAGCTTCTGACCTGGGGTCAGAAAGGCTGCCCTAGTATAAACACAACCATCCCTCTCTCTCTACACACCACTAGCATTCTGCTAGGGGACCCCACTGCAGAGAGCTACCATAGCTGGCAAATGACATAATTGCTAAATAATAAAATGTATAGATTTTGAGGGCACACATGAATAATAACAATCTAAAAATCTTATCCTATCCACAGAGCAATCCTTGACAAGAAAGTTTGAAATGGAGATAGAAGAACAGAAGAAGATTATTCAGAATAACAGTTTTTTAATAGGTAGAGTCTATGAACAAGAGAGAGAGGTAAGTGGAGTTTCAACAAAACAAAACATCTTTTTTAAGCTCTACTGGGCTACTGATTTTGCCCCTTTTAATGCATCCTGTTGGCATGGCCTGGGAGTTAGTGACATATTGTCCCTTAATTAGCTAGGTTGTATTCCCTGCAGTGGCGGTGGGCTTAAATTACTAGTTTGCTCTCATTGTGTTTGTCCTTGGCTTCTTTTATATTTACATACTATTATTTTGTTGTAAAAGAGTTTCTTTAAAAAATAAAATGAAAGGAGGACAATAGTTAAAGCCTGCTCCTGTGGAAGACATACTAATTAAGAGACAATTCGTCATTAATCCCATTACTTAATTAATCACTAATTAAGAGGCTGAACATAAATATGAGCATGCGGCCCTGAACAGGAAGGATTAAATAGGGCAGACCCTGCAAGGAGAAAGCTTTTAATGAATGTTGCAAGAGGCTTTGCTCAATGGAACCTACTTGTGAGTAAATGTTACACAAGGATCTTGGCTGTGGGGAAGGGCAATGCTAGGCAATATAGTGCTATATTAAGTGCTATTTGGAACTGCCATTTTTATTTCTCCAGTGGGCACCAGGACACCACCAAGTGGGTATTGTCTTCCTTACTAGTGCTTGAGGCAGGAAAGAACACAAGCAGACTGTTACCATGGCCCCTTCCACGGAGTGCCAGTTCGTTTTCCTGCCTTGCTTGAGCAGTACACTTTCTATGACACCCAGATTTGAGGAGTTCTTAGTTTTCATTGTGTCATTTTTACTCATTATATGAGCACCAGTTGGGAAGGTTAGATGCACATGGATACATTTGGGCAGTCGTATGAAGATTTAAATGCATTAGTTGAGTGTGGAGAGCCTCAGAAAGAATCCCATATATTAAGCATCAACAAAAATCTTTAGAATGCTCATGTCATTGTAAAAAGTTTGTGAACCCCCCCCCCAAAAAAAACCTTGCTTGCTTAACCCAGTTTACCTCCCAAACAATATTTTTACATTTTTTGCCATGCAGTTACTGTTTGAAACGTTGGGATGCAACTCTACTTGGGTGGGTTTGCATCAGAATAAGGAAGGTAGAGAGAGGACCCTCCAGGCTAGGTACTCTGCCAACAGTTACTGGACTCAAGAGAAGAGCACATTCCTAACATGGAATTATTTCTTCATCTGTAAAAAGGGAGATGCCCTCCAAGACTTCAGTGTGAGCCCAGAAGAGAACTTAGAATTAAATGTTATGTGCAAATTTGTACTTTTCCTTACACACTGTTCCCTTTCTGTTTTCCAGGAGTTCCAAAAGCAGCAACAAGATTCCTTGGATAAAATAGCTGAGTTAAACAAAAAGGTTGAGGCAAGTATGGTTAACACTTTTGACTAGTAGGAACTGAAGCATCTGTAGAAAAGGTAAGTAAGGCATCCTAGAACCAGCATGGTGTAATGGTTACAACATTGTCCATATGGAAAGTCTAGTTTCTCAGATAGGCAGACAGACAGACAAGAATTCTGAAAGAAAAATAGATGAAACTTGTGTTCATGTACTAGTCCATGAATCTGGCTGTGTTCCATCAGGGGATGTTGCTAGGTTTAAAGCACAGAAGGTCGCAAGCTTAACTCTCATGTCTACCCAGCTATCCTTTCTATAATTTGCTTCTTTTTCAACCAAGACCTTGGTCTACCCAACAGAGACTTATGAACTCTGTGACGCCCTTCCCTGGCTCTCCCTGTCAGGTTCCTACCTGCTCGTGGTTACTGCCTGTCACTAGGCACCACCAGGGACTCCACCAGTCCGGACCGCTCTCTCTTATGGTTTCTCTCCCCGCTGTAGCACAGATCTCAACAGATCCCCCTGCTAGGCAACCACCAGTAACGTCCCAATACTAGTATTCCCAGAGACTCTGAATACTGGTATTGTTATTCTCTTCACCGCTGCCACCATTTGTTACAGTTCCCCTTCAGCCTTGGTCATTACCTTATCCTCCCTTCTGGTCTGTGAAACCCCAGCCAAGGATCAGGCCTTTGGTAAACCAAATTAAGTATTTATTACAGATAACAAAGCTAACAAGATTAACAAGATTTCTTCTTAAGGCACATAAGCATATGGTTTTACTCAATACTAATCCAAACTCCACCTCCCTCCTGGCAAACAACTCTCTAAACCCCACCAAGCAACCCACTCAGTTCTCTTCTCCCCCCCAGATTCCACTCTCACTCTTCCTTTTATACGTTCAGCCATTTTAAACACTCAGCCAATCATCTCGCATTCTACTGCCCATTCACTCCCCCTCTTTCACTCCACTTACCATGTATCTTCTAAACAACAACACTTACCATATATACATTAATATAGGAACATCACATTCCCCCCCCCCTTAAACAACAGCAGAGTATTATTCCTGTTCCAGGATTTATACGTCGCGTTAACAAATAAAAGTCTCTATGGGGAAAATGTCTTTCTTTGTTCCTCTGTCTGGTCACGTCACTGCAGTCCCAGCCACTTGCCTGGAAAGTCCATCGGCCAGTACATTGTCCTTGCCTTTGATGAACTGGAAGTCCACCTGATAGTCCTGTAGGGCCCAGGACCACCTCTGCAGCATAGTGTTATGGTTTTTCATAGTCTGCAACCATAACAAGGCCCGATGATCTGTAGTCACTGTGAATCTTCGTCCCCACACGTATGGGCGCAACTTGTTCAGTCCCCACACGACCGCTAGGCACTCCTTCTGGACCAACGAATAGTTTTTCTCCCTCGGCATCAGCTTGCAACTCAGGTATGCCACTGGATGTCTGGTGCCTTCTCTCTCCTGTAGCAAGACGACTCCCAGCGCGAGGTCCGACGCATCTGTAGCCACGATGAATGGTTTCTCATAGTCTGGTGCTATTAATATGGGTCCTTGGCACAAGGCTTGCTTCAGTAGATCAAAAGCCTTCTGACATTCATCCGTCCATACCACACGCTCAGAACACTTCTTTGTTAATTCATGCAAGGGGGTTGCTATTTCCCCAAAATTTCTCACAAACTTCCTATAAAATCCAGCCACACCCAGAAATGCCCTTACTTGTTTTTTGGTTAAGGGGATCGGCCACGCTTGTATTGCCTCCACCTTGCTCCATAAGGGGGTGATTTTCCCACTCCCCACCTTATGTCCTAAATAGATTACTTCCTTTAGTCCAAACTGGCATTTCTTAGCTTTTATTGTGAGGCCTGCTTTTCTTAAGGCCTCCAATACTGTTGTCAGGTGTTGGACATGCTCAGGCACCGACTTGCTAAAAATGGCCACGTCATCGATATAGGCCACTGCAAAATCTGACATGCCTCGCAACACAGTATTGATTATCCTCTGAAATGAACTTGGTGAGTTCCTTAGTCCCATGGGTAAGGTCACAAACTCATATAACCCATCTGGTGTACTGAAGGCAGTTTTGGCTCTGGATTGCTCGTCTAGTTCCATTTGCCAAAATCCTTTACAGAGATCTAGTGTAGAGATAATGGTTGCTGCCCCCAATAACTCTAACACTGCGTCTACCCTAGGCATAGGATACGCATCTGGGACCGTGATTTTATTGATTAGCCGATAATCAATGCAAAACCTTGTCGTTCCATCTTTTTTCGGAACCAGGACAATACTTGAGGCCCAGGGACTGATGGATTCCCTGATCACTCCTAATTCCAGCATCTCTTCCACCTCCTTTTTGATCTCATTCAAAACTTTCCCATTCACACGGTACGGAACAGATCTGATTGGGGCATGATCTCCAGTATCAATGGAATGTATAACTATACTGGTTCGGCCAGGTTTGTTGCTAAAGAGATTCCTATAGGTTTTCAAAACTCTCAGAATCTCCTCTTTTACTTCCTCCTTCACCTCCTCTGATCTACCCCTCCTTTGTCTTTGCTTTCCTGTACCAAATCTGGAAGTTCAGGCCCACTTCCCTCAGGGAATAAGGTAACTTGCAACACCTGTGCATCCCTGGTATGGTAAGGCTTCAACATATTTACATGAACCACTTTGCTTTTGTTTAATTGGTCTGTGGTAATTACATACGTCACTGTGTCAAGCCTTTCTCTGATGGTATATGGTCCTTCCCAGTTAGCCTGTAATTTGTCATGTTTCCTGGGTATGAACGCCATAACCATATCTCCCACATCATACACACGTTCCCTGGCTGTTCTTTCATACCAGTAACGTTGCTTCTCCTGTGCTTGACTCAAATTCTTTTCCACCACCTCCATCATTGATGTTAATTTATTGCGGAATTCCAATACAAAATCTACTACAGATGTTTTGTACTCTCCCAGGGTTCCTTCCCATGAATTTTTTAATAGTTCCAAAGGTCCCCTCACTTTTCTAGTGAACATGAGTTCAAAGAGTGAGAAGCCTGTTGACTCCTGAGGGACTTCTCTGTATGCAAATAAGAAGCATCCCAACCATTCATCCCAGTCTTGTGGGTGATCTTGAACATAGCTTCTGATCACGCCCTTCAAAACGCCATTGAATCTCTCTGTTAACCCATTAGTGGCGGGATGGTAAGTAGTGGTCTTTAGATGTTTTAGACCACAACATTTCCACATACATTGCATCACTTCTCCCATGAATACACTGCCTTGATCCGTCAGCACTTCATGAGGGAAACCCAGCCTCATAAAGATTTTTAATAAAGCCTCTGCCACTACAGGGGCTTCCACGGATCTTAGTGCTTCTGCGTCTGGGTACCTGGTGGCAAAATCCACCACCACCACTAGATATTTCTTGCCATGCCTTGTGGGTTTGGAAAAAGGGCCCACCAAATCTATTCCCACTCTATAAAAGGGTTGTCCAATTATAGGAAGGGGCTTTAAGGGTGCCTTAGTCTTTACTCCACTTTTTCCCACCTTTTGGCATATTCCACAAGATAGACAATGTTGTTTTACATCTTTGGAGATGTTTGGCCAATAATAGTGTGCAGCCAATCTCCTCTTGGTCTTTTTTATTCCCAGATGTCGTGCACATGGGACATCGTGGGCTACCTCTAGCAATCTGGTTCTGTATTTGCTAGGTACTATTAATTGCTTCACTGGTTCACATTCATCCTTTCTCTCAGCAGGCATCCACAGTCTATATAAAATCCCATTCTCACACACAACTTGATTCCTCAGTTTGTCAGTGAAAGGAATCTGTTGGGTCAGAGCTTGTTCCTTTATCTGCTTCAAACTTATATCTTTTTGCAGCTCTTCCCTGAATTGATCTGCCTCATCATTATCAGAGACCACTTGATACAGTTTGTCTCCTTCAGCAGGCCTGCTAGTGGTTGCTATGGTGACCTGAGGCTGGTTAACAGATTCCACCCTGTTTGTTTCAGCCCCCCTTAATATGGCTTCTTTTTCTCTGCCAAGTTGCTGTCTGGTCACTACATAGATCTTTCCTTGGGTGCCCATTACATCCCTTCCCAGTATTACTGGTTCTTGTTGCTGGGCATTAATGCCTACTTTATATCGGCCCTCTCGGCCTCTCCAAGTCATATCCACCAGGGCCACAGGCAAACTTTCTGGTTGACCCCTCACTCCTTGGATAGTCACAGCTTCCTGAGGTAATATTACCTCAGATTTTATTAAATCTGGCCTCAGTAATGTCTGAGCGGCACCAGTATCAAGCAATGCCCAATAATTTGCCCCTTGTACACTCACTTCCTCTCTCAGACTCGAATCAAGGTCTGTTACTTCTGTCCAGTTTATCTGGCAGAACTGAACCTTTTTCGCTGTTTCTAAAGCCTTGGGCTCTGTTTTCACTGTCCTTGTCTGAGCAGGATTACTAATGGGGTTGGCAACCTCACATTGAAAACGTAGGTGCCCCGGTCTACCACATTTGTAGCATAATTTCTCCTCACTTTTAGGGTACACAGATCCACTCTGGGGTGTCCTGTGCCCTTCAGATTTTACTGGAGGACTCACTTGCTGTGGTACCACATCCCTTCTGCCAGCATTATATGGTCTGGGTTTAAAATCTCTTGATGTTTTCCCCACCCAGCCAGTTCTGTTGGAGGCGAAGTGATCCGCCATCTCTGCGGCCTCCTGCACCGATGTAGGGGAACGGTCTTTGACCAGGAGCCTTATTTCTGGTGGTAACTGATGGTATAATTGATCCAATATCATGAGGTTTTTCACCTCCTCCACAGACTGAGCTTTTGCACTTGTCATCCATTTCCCAAATATGTCCATCAGTTTTGCCCCCAGCTCCACAAAAGACCTCCCTGTCTGTATCTGGCAATTTCTGAAAAGCTTTCTAAAATAATCAGGCCCCAGTCTGAATCTTTTAAACACTGCTTCTTTGAATTCAGCATAGGTGACGGGCCTGTCTGAGGGGAAATATTGGTATACCTCAGCCAATTCCCCTTTAATCAGGTTTGATAAATACTGCATGTATTTATCTTCAGGTAGCCCCCACAACTGAGCTGCCTTTTCAAAGGTGCTGAGGTAAATTTGAGGATCTTGACCAGGCTCATAGACAGCAAAGTCCTTTGGAGTAATTTTTATTTTTGCTCCATCTCTGTCCTTTCTTGTTTCATCAGAATGAAACTTCTCTCTTTCCAATTTTAATCTTTCCCCTTGTATCTCCGCATCCACTCTCATTCTCTCAGTTTCCATCCTCAATCTCTCAGTTTCCAACTCCCTCTGCTTGTCTTTTTCCTCAGCCTCCATCCTCAATCTCTCAGCTTCCAACTCTCTCTGTTTGTCTTTTTCCTCAGCCTCCATCCTCAATCTCTCAGCTTCCAACTCTCTCTGTTTTTCCTTCTCTGCACCTTCCATCCTCAATCTCTCAGTTTCCATCTTCAACTTCTCTCTCAAGTACTCTATATAAGCGGGATTGCTTATATATCCTTCTGGGGTCTCTTCCCTGACCGGTTGTTTTTGCTGGGCAGTAGCAAATCCTATAAGTGCTACCCTCAATTCATCTACCCCTTTACCCTCGTGAGGTAAATTGAATGTTATGCACTTCTCCACCAGCTCCTCTCTTTTCATTTTTATGTATTCAGCCATGGTGTTTGAGTTCACTCACTCTTTGCCACACACTCTTTGCCAGTCACTCTCACAAGTAATCTTGTTTTGTTATTTCTGTTTGCCACACAACTATTAGGGATTGTCTAGTATTCGTATCTCACTGCTACAGCCAACACCTGTGACGTAGTCTCCTTTGTCACCACGTGTCTTTGGGACTCTCTTTGGTTCGTATCTGGATTCTCTGTTGTTCGTATCCCACCGCTACTGCCACCACATGTGATGCCCTTCCCTGGCTCTCCCTGTCAGGTTCCTACCTGCTCGTGGTTACTGCCTGTCACTAGGCACCACCAGGGACTCCACCAGTCTGGACCGCTCTCTCTTATGGTTTCTCTCCCCGCTCTAGCACAGATCTCAACAGATCCCCCTGCTAGGCAACCACCAGTAACGTCCCAATACTAGTATTCCCAGAGACTCTGAATACTGGTATTGTTATTCTCTTCACCGCTGCCACCATTTGTTACAGTTCCCCTTCAGCCTTGGTCATTACCTTACCCTCCCTTCTGGTCTGTGAAACCTCAGCCAAGGATCAGGCCTTTGGTAAACCAAATTAAGTATTTATTACAGATAACAAAGCTAACAAGATTAACAAGATTTCTTCTTAAGGCACATAAGCATATGGTTTTACTCAATACTAATCCGAACTCCACCTCCCTCCTGGCAAACAACTCTCTAAACCCCACCAAGCAACCCACTCAGTTCTCTTCTCCCCCCCCAGATTCCACTCTCACTCTTCCTTTTATACGTTCAGCCATTTTAAACACTCAGCCAATCATCTCGCATTCTACTGCCCATTCACTCCCCCTCTTTCACTCCACTTACCATGTATTTTCTAAACAACAACACTTACCATATATACATTAATATAGGAACATCACAAACTCCCTTTAAAAAAAATCCGATAGAGATTTGGTGCAGAAATGGGCACTCTGCTTTAGCTCTCTGCCAATTTTGTTTCCCGACTGTGCCGGAATGGATCTCCTCTTTCTATTAAAGCTTATTAGCTTTATTCATCATTATTAGCAAAAATGGGAAAATCAGCCTCAAAGGCTGTGATAGAAGGCTCGAATATCTGAGATGTTAATTGTCTTCATTGCAGATTATTTGTCAATAACCTTTTTTTAAGATCAGTCTTAAAGGGACATTGTCCATCTGCCTAAGTCTTATATTTTTCACCTGAGACACTCTTCCAGATTCTCCCTACCATCTGCAGTTTGGTGGGTGGCTATCAGAGAGAGGACTTTTGGGGCATGGATATAGGATGCCCTCTGCAAAGATGCTTGTTGGGTGTCAACCTTGATGTCTTTTCAGCACTAGGCAAAGACTTTCCTTTAGTTGCCCAAACATCTGAGCATATTTTATGAACTGGTTCTAGTGCTGCAGCTTCTGCAATTCTCTCTGGTTTTGTTCTTATGTTGTATTTGTTTTGTTTTCACTTGTACACTGCCCTGAGAATACTGTTGCAAAAAGCTGTCTTATAAATTGACTAAGATTACAGTCCTATACATACATACTTGAGAATAAGCCCAACTGAATTTAGTGGAACGTACATATGCGAAGACATGTATAGGATTATGCTGCATGCGAATAAATAATAGGGGTTATATCCAAGGCTGCACAAATGGCATTCCACTCATGCAATGGGATTTCCCTTCCTCACCTCTCCCCATGCCCCTTCTGAATCTGGGTTTCCTTAACCCTCTGGAACAGATTTTGAAGGTGCATGGGGGATGCAAGGGAGAAGAGAGGAGGGGGAGGTTCTGTTGGACAAGCGGAATGGCAGTGTTGGATACAACCCGTAGTATGTATAGTTTTTCAAGAATTAGCCTGCAAATCTATGCTGATTGTAATTCATGGGGCATGTATAGAATCTCCCCAGTTTGTGAAGCCTGTATGTCTCTGTACCAATTGGGAATGTTTGCTTTGGATTATATTAACTCTGGGCGTGACACAGTGTGGGTAGTTAATGGGCTCTGTAAATATGTCCAACCTTAGGGAAACTGCAGGTGGTGGTGGTGGTGATAACCCTTGTGTGCTTCAGTTCAGATGACCCTGATGAAACACAAGCAGTTTTCTTTTAACAGGAATGTGGTGAATTAATGGGCAGCCAGCTCTACCCGTTATGCCAGCACCACAGAGTGTCCTTTTAAGACTGAGAGCCCTGCTCTGAATACTATCCCTTTAAGACAGAGCTAGGAAACATTTTTCAGCCTGAGGGCCGCATTCCCTTCTAGGCACCTTTATTCAGTAGGCTACTTTCTACATATACTCCCACACCACTCTCTGTCCTCTGTCTAGGCATTATCAGAATTCAAGGACACATTCCAGCCAGGCAAAAACCCTCAAGGAGGGTGTGAAGGAAGAGGTGTGGCCAGGAGAGAAGGGGACTGTGGCTGAGAAGGGGTTGTAGTCTGAGGACCATAGAGAGAGAGGCTTAGAGGGCTGTATTTGGGCCCTGGGACTGAGGTTCCCCACTCCTGCTCTAAGAGATTAAATTGTCAGTGGATAATCCTAGTGAAGATGTTTATGAACTTGGGTACTGAAAATGGGGGGGGGGACAAATTTATTGTTTTGTTGTCATTACACTGATTTGAAAAATCTCTAAAATTACATCATTAAAACCCGTCAACAGAAAGGAGCAGGGCTTTTTCAGTGTCTGGGCTTTGTCAAATTAACGCTTCCCAGAGTCCTTCAGTGATCCTTCTAGCCTTTAGACGCCTCTGTATGTAAAATGCAGGTCTTTGGTCAGATGGGGGAGGGGAATGTGCCTTGGCTCTGGAGGTGTCTTAGGAATGGATTTACATTTTAGTTTGTTTTATTGTATTAAGTTATTTTTTTAATTGATGTTGTGAGCTGCTCCGAACAATTGTGGATGTGCTGAATATGAATGCATTAACTTAATTGGTTACAATTTCTTTTATCCAATAACAGACTTTGGAGGCAGAACTGAAGGAGAAGAATGAGACTTTGGATGCTATCGCCTCCTCTCTTCACAACACAGAGATGGAACTGCAGAATGAGGTGAGAATTGGGGAGTAGATGATCCAGCATTTGAGAAATGTCAATAATGCCCAGGTCTCCGAGTGGTGAAGGGGAACAGAGCATGGCATAAATGTAACAATATTTAATGTGTGCTTTCTATGACATGGCTCTTTAAATGTATTATCTGTCTCTGGCATTTCATTAAGACCACCACGTGTCATTCTGCAGAAACTAGGACAGCTCTGTTTAGAGGTGGCAGCACACAAGTTATCGTAAATAAAATAGATTAATCTGCTTTATCTCATTTTCATCCTGCCTTTCCTTGTAAGAAACTTAAGGTAGCATATAAAGTCTTATCTCATTTAGGCTAGGTATGATCCTAAGCTTGTTTACTCAGAAGAAGGTCCCACTGAATTCAATGGGACTTCATTTTTTGTATGTGTGTTTATGGCCAAAACAGAATGACTCTATCCCCATCATTCCTAAACTGTGTGTCAAGAAATGATAAAATGACTTGAGTCTGACAGTTGTATTCAGCTTAGTGCTAAGTGAGAATTTCTCCTCACACAATGGAACATTAACTCTCTTCCTCCTGCCCCATATGCCCCCTAAATCTATTCCGGGGGTTCCCCCAACCCTCTGGAGCAGGTTGGGAGATGGCGCAGGGCACAAGTGAGAGGAGAAGAGAAGGTGAAGTCCCGTTGTACTAGTGCTAATGATTTAGTTACTAGTGCTATAATTTTGCCGAATACCTCCCAGAATCACTTGTGTGCCATAAGAAATTGTTTGAAAGACTGTGAAGCTCCTTCCTTCCAATCCATTTCATCCAAAGGCAGATAATTCTGATGTCAAGAGTGATTGAATATCCAGTCACATTTTGCATAGAGGTGCCCCTAAATTTGCTCACCTTCATAGGAATTCATCTTCTGTGTCTCAATGTGAGTCACCAACCTTTGTGTGCCTTCTGCCATTTTTTTTATAAGTAACTGTGCTTCCAGTTTTAATTTGGGGAAAAAAGTGTGTTTCAGCTAATCAGAAATTTGGGAAATACTGCTCTATCCACTTCACCAAACTGGCTCTGACTTGTGTTGCTGAATTCAACATGGATTGCTTGAACTTTTGCACCATAATTCATAAAATTAAAGGAGATGTTTTTAGATGCTGAGTAATTCACATTGTAATGCTTCTTAAACAAATTTGACTTTTACTGATCGGTCTAAGATATACTAGTTTAACTTTTGTTCTGATAGATTGAAGCAGGCAAATCCCAAAGGACTGATACTGTTGATCTATTTCAGTCTTCTCTAACCTGGCCGCCTCCAGATGTTGTTGGACTACAATTCCCATTATACTTGGCCATTGGCCATGTTGGCAATTGCTGATGGGCGTTGGAGACCCAAGCAACTGGAAGTAGATGATAAGCAACTGAAAATTGTCAATTCCTGGGTCCCACCAAATAATGATGGAGAACCTAACTCTTTTATCTACAGGTAATCATCAACCCCAATTTAAAGGAATGACAGAGAGCTGTGCTGTCAGATACTCTCCCAATTGCCAGTAAGAGGAGGACGATATGAACCTAGATTGACCAATGCCTGGTGTGGATTCATATGATCTCTTCTTTCTGCTTACCCCTCTGTTCCATTTCCTCCTCTTTACAGAAAGCCAACACAGCAGAGATGGAGAAAAGTATCCAGCAACGAATTGCATCAATTGAAGAGAAACATCGAATTAATATCTCTTCTTTGGTAGAAGAAAATGTCATTCTGAGGTAGGGAAAAAAATATCTTCCAAATCCAAATAGTGAGCTAAGTATTTATCTCTTGAGGAGCTTTTCACAAGTTATATAAAGGTTTCCCATAGAATTGTTTGTGAAGCAAACTCTTGATCTATATTGCAAGAGATGTTGGTACATTCCTCAGTAAAATTCTTTGGCTTTATTTGTATTATGTATATTGCTCAGTTGTCACCAGAGCTGGATGGATTCTACACCCCTCTGAATATTCATATTCTGTAACAGACTTGTTCTAAGTATTTGCTGAATTATTTATATTTATTTATCTGTTACCTAATTTATTATGCAAGTAAAGTAATGCTCAAGATTCTACAACAAAGGCTGTTACCATATATGAAGCGAGAAATGCCAGACGTCCAAGCTGGATTTAGCAAGGGAAGAGGCACCAGAGATCATATCTGTCATGGCCCCGTCAGAGGACTCCTCAGATGAGGACGACTCGGGAGTAACAGCAGCAGACCCAGGAGCAGCAGACTCAGAAGGAGACATGGAGGAGCCTCCTGAGAATCCAGCTCCTTCTGCCCCTCAGCTGCAGAGCACCCCAGATACAGCAGAGTCCCTGCAGCCAGACACAGACAGTGAACAGGATACTCCCCCCTCACCTGCAGAACGTAGACAGCAGAAGGTCAGGCAGAAGAGAGGCAGGCCTGTCTCCTTAAGGCCCAAACGCTGAGGACTCACACCTGCTGTCAACCTTGCTCTTTATAAGGCACACCTTGGCTGCAGCTTGTTGCTGACTGCAACGTCAGGCGTGGCTTCGTGTATTCCTAGTTTCCTTGCAACCTCTTTGGACTGACCCCTTGGCACTTGATCCCAGACCTCTACTGACCTCGCTTCTGGACTCCTGACTCGGCAAGTATGCTTCGGACAGGCCGGGGCCTTATCAGATTCCCTCCTCCTAAGACCTGGCAGATTTATGGCCAGACTGCCGGCTAAGGACTTTGCTTCCCTGCCAACCACCCAGGAATTTCCAGCCCCCACCGGCACTGCTGACGCAGTGTAGAGCTGACAATATCGCAAACATATGTTGGATAATGGAACGGAGCAAGGAATTTCAGAAGAAAATCACCCTGTGCTTTATAGACTACAGCAAAGCCTTTGACTGTGTAGATCATGAAAAACTATGGAATGCTTTAAAAGAAATGGGGGTGCCACAGCATCTGATTGTCCTGATGCACAACCTATACTCTGGACAAGAGGCTACTGTAAGGACAGAATATGGAGAAACCGATCGGTTCCCCGTCGGAAAGGGTGTGAGACAGGGGTGTATTTTATCACACTATTTGTTTAATCTGTACTCAGAACATATCATACGGAAAGCAGGATTGGACCAAGATGAAGGAGGTGTGAAAACTGGAGGGAGAAACATCAATAATTTAAGATATGCAGACGATACCATACTCTTAGCAGAAACCAGTAATGATTTGAAATGAATGCTGATGAAAGTTAAAGAGGAAAGCACAAAAGTAGGACTACAGCTGAACGTCAAGAAGACTAAAGTAATGACAACAGAAGATTTATGTAACTTTACAGTTGCCAATGAGGACATTGAACTTGTGAAGGATTATCAATACCTTGGCACAGTTATTAACCAAAATGGACACAATAGTCAAGAAATCAGAAGGCCAAGACTGGGTAGGGTAGCTGTGAGAAAACTAGAAAAGTTCCTCAAATGCAATGATGTATCACTGAACACTAAAGTCAGGATCATTCAGACCATGGTATTCCCAATCTCTATGTATGGATGTGAAAGTTGGACAGTGAAAAAGGTGGATAAGAGAAAAATCAACTCATTTGAAATGTGGTGCTGGAGGAGAGCTTTGCGCATACCATGGACTGAGAAAAAGACAAATAATTGGGTGTTAGAACAAATTAAACTAGAACTGTCACTAGAAGCTAAAATGATGAAACTGAGGTTAGCATACTTTGGACACATCATGAGAAGACAGGATTCACTAGAAAAGACAATAATGCTGGGGAAGACAGCAGGGAGTAGAAAAAGAAGAACGCCAAACAAGAGATTCCATAAAGGAAGCCACAGACCTGAACTTACAAGATCTGAACAGGGCAGTTCCTGACAGATGCTCTTGGAGGTCACTGATTCATAGGGTCGCCATAAGTCGTAATCGACTTGAAGGCACATAACAACAACAATTTCTTATATTTAAAGTTTGCATTTTTAATTAATTTGTTTTAATTTTGAGTTGGTTATACTTATGTAAATGGTCAGTGTTCCGCATGTTTTTCCTATTTACATATCAATGAGGCCTTTGAGTCTGTGTCTTGTCTCAGGCTAACATGTGCTGCTTAATGATTCCCCTTCCTTTTGCTATTCACTGTTCTTCAATTAGTTTGTCAGCAGCACTGCAGCATCACCAGCACCACCACTAGTACCACCTTGTATTTTTACTCACACACACACATTTAGGAGAGAGAGAGAGAGAGAGAGAGAGAGAGAGAGAGAGCGCCCCTGATGAGCTGAGGACAACAATGAAAGTGGAGCGGGGTGGGTCACGGGGATCAGTCTCTCTCATCATCATGTTTCCTGCTCAAGAGGATGGAGATTCAGACTGCTTTGAGCTGCCTTGTATGAAAAACATGAAATTACAGGATGATTTGACAATTAACATTGATGACATTTATAGCCAGAAGCAGGCCAGGCAGCCAATATTTTTTGCATTTTATGGCGATAACGTAATTTTGTTCATAATATATAATGGACAAATGGTGATTATCACACCTACACTGTTACAAATGTAGCAACTTTGAGGAAATTATGAAGATAATTATGTAAAATAGGAGGAAAAATTCAGGAAAAAATCCATGCCAATTATAGTGGCAGCCAACCGCAAGAAATCAATGCCGGTCCAAAAAAATACTGAAGAATTCAGTCAGAATCCGGTACTAAGTCCGATTTAGCAGATATTCTTCATCATCCCTAAATGGAAATGGACTGCCTTCAAGTCGTTTCCGACTTATCGCAACCCTATGAATAGGGTTTTCATGGTAAGCAGTATTCAGAGGGGGTTTACCATTGCCTTCCTCTGAGGCTGAGAGGCAATGACTGGCCCAAGATCACCCAGTGAACTTCATGGCTGTGTGGGGATTCGAATCCTGGTCTCCCAGGTTATAGTCCAACACCTTAACCACTACACCACACCTAATTCTCACTTCTTGGGAGTTAGTTCCCTGAAAATAAATGGAGTTCAGTTCTTTTAAAAAAATTGTGATTAGGATTCAGCTGCAAGTCTAATTGAAATCACAGGATTGTGTCCAATGCTGCTGTTCCACTTGTGCAACTAACTTCCACTTGCACAAATGTAACTTCCCTCTCCTCTCCAGCACCCAATGTACCCTAAAAAATCTGAAGATTGGGGAAATGCTTGGAGCGGATTTGGGGGATGTCTGGGGAAAGGAGAGGAAGTTCTGTTGGGTGAGTGGAACACTGCTTGCATGGCATGGGATACAAC
This sequence comes from Rhineura floridana, assembly GCF_030035675.1. NCBI lineage: Eukaryota > Metazoa > Chordata > Lepidosauria > Squamata > Rhineuridae > Rhineura > Rhineura floridana. The sequence goes on from NC_084481.1 coordinate 19,676,431, forward strand.
CCAAAGTGACTTACCATTAGTCATACTAGATCAGATTCCATGGTTTTTCAATGGAACTTAGTCATGCCTAGCTATTGCTAGATTGTACCTCCTGTGCCTGCTAGGGTTTGAGAGCTAAAGCAGGTGTAGTGAACATGCTGCCCTCCGGATGTTATTGGTCTACAAGTCCCATCAGCATGTGCAATGTTAAGGGATGATGCAAGCTGGGAGTCCACAACGCCTGGAGAGCACCATGTTGGTTTCCCGTCTGTATGAAGTTAGATATACAGATGCAGAAAGAATGTGTAACTACTACTAATCTCCTCCTCAGGCGCAAGCTCATTAGGAAGAATGAAGAGATATTCAATCAACGTGCCCACCTAACTGGCAGCTTTGAGACATTTGACTAGGACGATGAGTAAGAAACCAACAAGTGTTTTGACTATGGCAGGTCAGCATGAACCTGCTTTTCTTCCCAAGATCCTGCATTTAAAGCCAAATCTGCACTCCTAGAATAATTGGAGATTATTTGCCGATATAAGCCATTATGTTGTTCACTCTAACATTAGCTACTGCCGAGTAATCGTGTGTCATATTTCTCTTTTCCTGCCTTTCTGCTCCTGAACATGAGAACAAAATAGGGCTGTCATTCACTTATGTCAATCACCACTTTGTATATATACAGTGAACAGTTCTCTGGCACTGGTGGTGGATGTGTATAGCCTAGGTATATAAAACAAGAGGACCCAGCTTAGCTGAATTTAACATCCAAGCCCTTTTCATTTAAATGTGGGAGAGAGCTAAGCGGAAGTTTTCCTGTCCCATGACAGCAGTGGGGTTTTTAAAAAATGCTGCTGCCTTGTGCATGAGGTGATGTCCAGAGTTATAAACTATCTACATAATAATTAAAGCTGTGTTTGCGTGCTATTACATGCCATGCCAAGGAATTGTGATTTTATAGGTTGAGTTTTTCTGAACTAGCTTTCGGTGTTGCTTAGTTGCAATGGGTGGGCTTGTAGAGAGGGTTGGGGGTGTATGTGTAAAAATGGGAATGGTTTGCTCTCCTGCTATCGCAGCTGTGCAATAGGTATCTGACCAATGTACAGGTAGTTTAGAGAATATAACAGGAAGACATGTATGTCAAAACAATTTAATTTATTCATGTAACACGACTGTACAAATAATGGGTTTTTATTAATTGTGTCTGTAAGACACTCACACAATGAGCCCTTAAAGGTATATTGATTGGGGTTTTCTATTTTTTTGCTGGTAGAGGTAATTCCCTTCTTTTTAGGGATCTGAGGTGAACAGTAGTACTATTTCCTCTTTGCCTATCTTGTCCCAGCATTTACAGTCTCTTCGCTTTCCTTCTTGAGGTCTTCTCAATCAGACAGCCTAGATTAGCATTTTGTCACTTGTCATCTTGATTTTCTTTTCACACTGTGTCCCTCATTCTGCTGATTGTAATGCTCAGACTTTATTTCCAAACCCTATAGAACAGGACAGATGTTCTCTAACCTATTTCCTAGAGGACCTGCATATGAGCTCTTTTCCTATTTACTGTCTTTCCACAACTTGTTATTGTGAGACCTTTTAATTCTTTGTCTGGCACAAGCCACCGGTAGCCCCATTTGCCTTCTAAAAATCCACCAACCCAAGCTTTTAATCTTGTACAGACATGCAAGGGTTGGGAAGGAGAGGACTTCTAAAGGGCAAGAGTGCGCTAGCCTCATCTTCCCTATTTACTTCCATATTCTGTGAAAACCATGCTAAGTTACAACTTGCTAAAATAATTGCCTGCAGTTGGTATGAATATATACGTTGGACTCCAGCCTGCATGGCCAATGCACAAGGATCAAGGGAAGTTGTAGTTGTAGTCCAATAACAAATCATAACATCCCCAACCTTGAACGTTATTAAATGGATAGTGGCACTGTGCTAGATAGAAATCAACAGATGACACTTTTCTTGCCATGATGATGGCTGTGAGAAAAGAAGCATCTTTGATACACTACACGTGTACATAAATCATTGTTAAAAGGGATCTGGCCCCCAAGGTAGTTCTCTCAAAGTAAAAGCTGATGATACTTCTGTTGTGGCAATTCTAGAATCAGATCAGGATCCATTCAGTCCAGTATTAAGCAGTTACCTCTGGAAGTTCCAAGCAGCACATGAAAGCAATCTTCTTGCTGTACTGGTTCACAGTACCTAGTATGATTGGCTCTGCCAACAGAGGCTCTGTTTAGATGATATAACAGGTGGGGCTTGAAGCATAATGGCAGATACAGTAGGCTACAAGTAAATTACTGGGAGGAAAAAAATATCTCAAAATGCTGAGTGGTTGTTTGGGCTGGGGTGCTTGTATTTATATGTTGAGGCTACCATTTGCAGAAATGACTAGATAGGAGTATGTCAATATGGTACATGGACAGCTGAAGTACAAATCCACACTCCCATTGGTGGAAGGCAGAGAGAAGATGAGATGGCTTCTCTCTCACCATCCAGACACAAATTCTAAGTGGAATTCTCTGGTATGCTCAAAGCATGGGGAAGATTATTTGAAAGCCAAGACGGAGATAGCTTTACTTTTTCTACAACCAAAACCACTAGTCAAGTGGTCTTCAATGATCCACAATGATTGATGGCCAACAAAAATTCTACAGCTACTATAACAGTGGAAAAGGATCACTGGGCACAGGAAATATCAGTTTCTTCCTGAGGGTGTAAGCTGGCTGTGGCATCTGCTTCTTTAACCCATGAGAGTCTGAACGGTTGCTCACGTCTGCATTGACTGCTGTAAGAATGGACAAGACATCTTCACCTCTGCAAAGAGAATTAAAGCACAAATAGATTAGAATGCAATACTTCTTCCACTGTTATTTACGGTCCTATGAGCATTAATTATGAACTAGTATAGAACATTAAAGAGGAAAAGCACAAGGTCAGTTGTAGCCCTGGATCAGAGATTTTTCTTTAGCATGATCTGCTGTGTCTTAAGTCTACTTCCACCCCCACTCTCTTGCACTTGGGCAGCCTATTTCGCTCCTGAGATGACCTTCCCAGCAGAGAATTGCCAGTAGCACCAGTTCTCTGTTCAAGGAGGAGGGAGTGTAGGACAACAACACAGAACAAACTCTGCCCCCTCTGCTGCCCTTCCCCACTATATTAGTGGGATTGTGCAGCTATGTGCACACTGCTCATTTGCATACAGCTTTCACCTCATTAGGGATTGATTTAAAAGTTTCATTTCTGTCCTGTCAATTTCACATGTGTTCATTCTACCCTGTTCCCATATTAATCTGTGTTTTTAAAAGTATGCATAAACATTCATTTTTTAAAATTTGTATCTATCTAAGTAAGAGCTCTGCTGGATCAGTCCAAAGGCCCATTGAGTCCAGCATCCTGCTCTCACAGTGGCCAGCCAGATGCCCATGGGAAGGCTGACAGCAGGCCCTGGACACAGCAGTAGTCTCCTCACTTGTGATTCCCAGCAGCTGATACTCAGAGGCACTGGCAGCATTTAAATAATATATTAGATCACAAAATATTATTTAAATTTATGTTTTTCTTAATGCACACATTTCTAAAAGGATTTTATCCTAAAATACACATTTTGATATGCTTTTTGAGCATTCAGATAAATGCAAAAATTGGAAGATAACTGCAGTCTGATCTACACATTAATCTGGGAAGTGCATTGGATTTCACAATTAACTGAATTCCTTGAGCATCACCACTCATGCACCTCACAGCTAGGAATGTCTTCTTATGCATTAGCACAGGTCCCAGCTAAATTGGGGCACTTATCTTTCAAAAGGTGCTTCTGCTTGCAAAGACCCTTTTAGCTAGTGATGGGTAATAAAATAAATAAAAAAATTAGTAAATCGCATTCACGAGTGGCTGTCTTTGAAGATAAGAATCCACTTGAAGGGTTCACACTAAGTTCTGCACTGTCTCTCAGCAGTTACCAGATGCCTTAGGGAAGTTTGGAAATGGTACATGAGGCCACCCTAGTGTTGGTCCCTCACAGCACCTGCTAATCTGAGCTATACTTCCTTTGTGTACAGAGATGTTGTTCAGTTAGTACACACAGTTAGTACACACAAACCATCTAAGATAGTGGTCCTCGCCACTTTTTCCTATTTATTTATTTAATTAATTTATTAGATTTTTATACCGCCCGACTAGCGATAGCTCTCTGGGCGGTGTACAACAGAAAATACAAAATACATCTCATAAAAAGTGCATAATAAATATTACAAAAATGTATAAAGTACAAAAATCAGATTACATAATTATTTAAAATTTAAATTAAAACGCCATAGAAAAGAGGCAGGTCTTAAGCTGGCGCCGAAAAGACAGCAGCGTCGGCGCCGTACGCACCTCAACGGGGAAACTATTCCAGAGTTCGGGGGCCACCACTGAGAAGGCCCTAGTTCTTGTCACCACCCTCCAAGCCTCTCTATGAGTTGGGACTCGGAGGAGGGCCTTCGGTGTAGAGCGCAGTGTCCGGGCAGGTTCATATCGGGAGAGGCATTCTGACAGGTATTGTGGTCCCACGCCGTATAGGGCTTTATAGGTTAAAACCAACACTTTGAATCTGGCCCGGAAGCATATTGGCAGCCAATGTAAGCGAGCCAGAACAGGTGTTATGTGTTCCGACTGCTTGGTCCTCGTTATTTGGCCGCCGCATTTTGGACAAGCTGTAGCTTCCGAACTGTCTTCAAAGGCAGCCCAACGTAGAGCGCATTGCAGTAGTCTAATCGCGAGGTTACCAGAGCATGTACAACTGATGTAAGGTCCCCTCTGCTCAGGTAGGGACGTAGCTGGGCTACCAACTGAAGTTGGTAGAACGCGTTCCGAGCCACCGAGGCCACTTGAGCCTCAAGTGACAGGGAAAGATCTAAGAAAACTCCCAGACTATGAACCTGCTCCTTTAGGGGGAGTGTAACCCCATCCAGGACAGGGTAAATATCCACCACCTAGTCAGAGAAACCATCCACGAGCAGCATCTCAGTCTTGTCTGGATTGAGCCTCAGTTTGTTAGCTCCCATCCAGTCCATTATCGCGGCCAGGCAGCGGTTCAGCACATTGACAGCCTCACCTGAAGAAGATGAAAAGGAGAAGTAGAGCTGCGTGTCATCAGCGTACTGATGACAATGCACTCCAAAACTCCTGATGACCGCACCCAACGGCTTCATGTAGATGTTGAAAAGCATGGGGGACAGAACCGATCCCTGCGGGACTCCACATTGGAGGTCCCACGGTGTCGAGCAATGTTCCCCAAGCACTACCACTATTTGACCTATGAAACTGTGAAAGACAGAATACACAGTTTAACGGTTAGCTCTATGAGGAGCATAGGGGTCTCCTAACAACACTCAGCACCCTTCACAGACTACCCTTCCCAGGATTCTTTGAGGGAAGCCATGACTGTTTAAAGTGGAATAATAGTGGAATAAATGTCCAACAACTCTTAGAACCCTTAACAAACTACACTTCCCAGAATTCTTTGGGGGAGGCCATGACTGTTTAAAGTGGAATAATAATGGAATAAATGTATGGTGTGAATTTGGCCCTGGTCAGGATGAGCCTTGTAGCCTGCCTCCTGGTCATTTTTTTCCTTGATAGTGTACGCAAAGAAGATACGAGGTATAGCTTTCCCCATCTCTGTAGCACAATGACAGAAACCCTGGACTACATTTCTTCTGCAACTTCATATAACTAAGTTTTGGAAATACAGACATTAGTTCAAATTCAGTGGATTAACCAACGTGAAGTCAACGAACATTGATAGCTGTACTACATCTCATTGAAATCCATGGACTTGTCAAACTTAAGTCTATTCATTTCAATGGGTCTAAACTCCAAGTATGGCTTTGTTGGATTCAAGCCAAGGTGTTTTATCCAATATACTAGATTACAACAGTGGAGAGACTGCCATATACAGTTAGTAAAAGGATCACCTTGGTACCAGATCCCGCAGCATGTCACAGAGAGCCTGAATGAACCATGTGCCATGTTGTACATGACGGAAAGAAAAATAACCATCCACGGTAGCCATGCCAAGAAGGAAGTCTGCTTCTTCTGGAATACTTGAGAGCATCTGCTGTTCAGAAACAAATCCTGAAGTCTGCGCATCTGCTGCAAGGGAGTCAGGGCCTTGGGTGTCCGGCTCAAGATAGACAGGCTGTTGAATCTTTGTACCTTGACATGCCTGGATAAAAAAGAGTTTGGGCTTATTAGCCAGCAAAGGACACTGTCTGGCTGTGAAGTAGGACGTGATAGCACGGATTGGGATGAGACGCCCATCCGTTGCATAAATTTCTCCAGATTTGCCATGAGACAGAATGCAGCATACAAGGCAATCACTGTCTTTCCAGCTTTCACAGGATTGCCAATTCTGCAGAAGTTCCTCAATTTCTATCGACTCCTTGTCATCATACTTTTTCACATCAAATCCAAGCCATGTAAAAACACGTTCCAGTTCCACTGTTAAGAGAGAGGGGGAAGGGTAAAAAGTTTAGCATGACAAGATAACACTAATGCATGACAAAACAGGCATCCTAATTGAAAGTGTTATGCATTGATTTAAAATAAACAAAAAACAGATCCCAGTTTTATTTTTTACATCCAGTTTTCCGTATTCTCATTATTAGGACAAAACAGATTTGACACAATTACTGATTAAACTGTATAATTTACATTAGTTTTGCTTTTCCTTAATAACCCAGTACAGTCTTAAAGTTCCACTTAAATCAACAGTACATAACTCAGTAAGACTTCACCAATTCTCTTTTCCATGGATTAAACCAATGTATAGAAGCCAACATTTTTGTTTTAACATATTTTAAAGTCTGTTTCTATGATATTTTAGAGCGTTTTTAGGGTTTTTTGCTGCCCTGGGCTCCTACTGGAAGGAAGGGGGGACATAAATATTATAATAAACAAAATAAACATTTTATTGCTGTGTGCTTGTGTGTTATGTGCCTTCAAGTCGATTATGACTTATAGCGATCCTAAGAATCAGTGACCACCAGTAGCATCTGTTATAAACCATCCTGTTCAGATCTTGTAAGTTCAGATCTGTGGCTTCCTTTATGGAATCTCTTGTTTGGCCTTCCTCTTTTCCCCAGCATTATTGTCTTTTCTAATGAATCATGTCTTCTCATTATGTGTCCAAAGTATAACCTCAGTTTCATCATTTTAGCTTCTAGTGATAGTTCTGGTTTAATTTGTTCTAACCCAATTATTTGTCTTTTTCGCGGTCTATGGTATCCGCAAAACTCTTCTCCAACACCACATTTCAAATGAGTTTTTTTTCTCTTATTTATTGCTAAACACACATATATGGTCTGTGTAATAAAGCACAATCTAGTCAGGGGAAAATGCATACAAAAGCAGGTGTGAATGTCTCACTTCTTTGGGAGGGAGAGTGGAGTTAGATCCTCTGCTTCCCTTGAAATAGCTTATTGGCAGGAATGCAGATTTACACAGGTCTACCTTTGACATGAGCTCCCCAGGACTGGACTCTCTCATTTACAAGCAGATTAAGTTCTGGTCCCCAGCTAGATTACTTGTTTTAATTTTTATGTAAGTTATTTTCCAGCATTATGTATAGCTCTCCAAAGATAAAATATACTATCTAATGCATGTGCCTGTTATGTTCTTAAACACTTGAAGGAAACGAAAAGTAAATTGAGTATCATTATTCTGTCTCCTCACCAATTAATAACAGTGCACTTTTGTTAAAGAATTAGAATGTCTTCCTTATGCTCATCTCAGAAAGTATTATCATTTATTTATATAGTGCCATCAGATGGACGTGGTGCTGTACATAAAATAAAACAATGAAAACAAGTCCCTGCCCCATAAGGCATACAATCTAAATAAAATAAATTGAGGACAACAAAGGAAAGAAGGGGAAAGAGATAGAGGACAAATGAGGGCTTCAAATATACATACTCTAAGTATACAATACAGGGGGCAGGGGAAACCCCTAAATTGAAGCTCCAAAAGTTTGGAAGAAAGGAAGGTTTTAAAATAAGACTCAAAAACTGAAATCGAGAGAGCAGTCCATAAGTGCTTCAGGAGACAATTCCAGGAATATGAGCAAGTAAATTTCTGGCCTCTAATAGAATCATTAGTCTTAACTTAGGGGTAGCCAACCTGGTGCCATCCAGATGTTCTGGATTCCAGGTCCCCAGTCAACATGGCCAATGGTCTGTGATGATGGGAGCTGTAGTCCACAACACAGAATCATAGACTTGCAAGAGGCTTATAAGGCCATTGAGTCCAACACTCTGCTCAAGGCAGGAATCCAACCTAAAGCATACCCGACAGGTCACTGTCCAGCTGCCTCTTGAATGCCTCCAGTGTTGGAAAGCCAACAATCTATCTAGGTAATGGGTTCCACTGTCATGTCGCTTGAACAGTTAAGAAGTCTTTCCTGATGTTCAGTCGAAATCTGGCTTCCTGTAACTTGAGCCCATTATTCCATGTCTTGCACTCTGGGATGATCAAGAAGAGAACCTGGCCCTCCTCTGTATGACAACCTTACAAGTACTTGAAGAGTGTTATTATATGTCCCCCTCAGTCTTCTCTTCTTAAGGCTAAACATGCCCAGCTCTTTCTGTCTCTCCTCAGAGGGCTTTGTTTCCAGTCCCCTGATCATTCTCATTGCCCTCCTCTGAACCTGTTCCAGATTGTCTGCATCCTTCTTGAAGTGCGGGACCAGAACTGGACGCAGTACTCAAGATATGGCCTAACCAGTGCTGAATAGAGGGGAACTAGTACTCCACGAGATTTGGAAACTATACTTCCGTTAATGCAGCCTAAAACAGCATTTGTTTGTTTTGCAGCCACATTGCACTATTGACTCATATTCAGCTTGTGATCAAAAATAATGCCAAGATCCTCCTCGCATGTAGCATTGCTGAGCTAAGTATCTCCCATGTTATAACTGTGCACTTGGTTTCTTTTTCCTAGATGTAGAACTTTGCACTTATCCCTGTTAAATTTTATTCTGTTGTTTTCAGCCCAATGCTCCAGATTATCAAGATCACTTTGAATTTTGTTTCTGTCCTCCAGGATATCAGCTATCGGTCCCAATTTTGTATCATCTGCAAATCTTATAAGCATGCTCTGTACCTCCTCATCCAAGTCGTTAATAAAAATGTTGAAGAGCACTGGGCCCAGGACTCTGTCCTGTGGTGACCTGCTTGTTATCTCCCTCCAGTTTGAAAAGGAACCATTGATAAGCACTCTTTGAGTACAATTCTGGAGCCAACTGTGGATCCACCTGATAGTTGTTACATCCAGCCCATATTTAGCTAGCTTGCTAATCAGAATATCATGGATCACTTTGTCAAACGCATTGCTGAAGTCGAGATATATTATGTCCACAGCATTCCCACAATCTACCAGGGAGGTTACCCAATAAAAAAATGAGATAAGATTAGTCTGGCAGGATTTGTTCTTGACAAATCCATGTTGGCTTCTAGTAATCACTGCATTGTTTCAAGGTGCTTACAGATTGACCGCTTTATGATCTGCTCCAGAATTTTCCCAGGAATTGATGTCAGGTTGATTGGTTTGTAGTTCCCCGGTTCCTCCTTTTTGAAGATATGGACATTAGCCCTTCTCCACTCATCTGTCACTTCACCCATCCTCCACGATTTTGCAAAGTAATAGACAGTGGTTCTGAGAGTTCTTCAGCCAATTCCTTCAATACACTCTAGGATGTAGTTCATCAGGCCCTGGAGATCTGAACTCATTCAAAGTGATTGGTTGGCGATCACTCGTGACCGAGTAAGATTGTCTTCCAAGATAATTTGGTTGGAAGACGCCTGTGCGTGAATTTGTTTTATGTGGGGAGATCGGCACACGACGATCAACACATAATCTTTACAGAAAAAGGCTTTGATCCAATGGCAAGGATACCACGACGATTGGAAGCCTTTTATCTGCTGCAGCCTTCATCCGCCTTCACAGCAGTTGTCACGTACACATTGTTATCCTCCGCCTGTTCTGCCGTTGAGGACTTTCTTGGATCGTTCTTTGTCTGGTTCCTCTCCCTTGACCTTACCGCCATGGGTGACCCTGCTGGGAGTACATGACTCCCGACGGCATTGCTCACAGGGTTCATTGGAACACGCAAGCCCACTCACCACTGCAAGGTGACAATCCAGCAAGGGGTCAAAGTGATTAGGTATTTCTTGACCATTTTTTTTATCACTCTCAAGCTGCAACTTCAACTTCACGTTTGCCAGGAGGGTCACGGATCCTTTTTTTGGAGAGGCAAAGTAGGAACTGAGCACTTCTGCCTCTTCTTTGTCATCTGTTCTCGTTTTATCATCTTCATTGAGTAGCTGAACCACCATTTCTTTTCTCTGTCTGTTACTATGGATGTATCTGAAGAAAGCTTTTTTGTTGCTTTTAGCATCCCTCGCTAACCTCAGCTCATTCTCAGCTTTAGCCTTCTTGACACCATCCCTGCAATTCTGTGCTACCTTTGCGTATTCTTCCTTTGTGGTCTGGCCTTCCTTCCACTTCCTGTATGTGTCCTTTTTTGTGTTCATGTCACCTCTAAGCTTCCACACTGGCTTCTTCTGCTGCCTTCCACCTTTTTTCCTTGTTGGAATTGTTTGCAATTGTGCCTACTAAATTTCCTTTTTAAAAACTTGGACCCACCTTGGACTCCTTTTCTCATTAAGGACACTTGCCATGGAATCTTACTTATCATTGTTCTGAGTTTATTAAAATTAGCTTTCCTGAAGTTCAGTGTATGTGTATGGATACTCTCATACTTTTGCTTCATTTATAATCAAGAACTCAAGTATAACATGGTCACTTTCTCCCAGAGTTCCCATAACTGCCACTGCATCCACTACATCATCTCTATTGGTTAGAATCAAGTCAAGGATAGCTGATCCACTTTCTATAGGAGAAAGGTATCAGCAACACAAGTTAGAAATGTCTTGGAGGGTCCCTGTTTGGCTGAATTTGTCTCCCAACAGATATCGGGGTAATTGAAGTACCCCCGTTACTACTACATCATGCCTCCTCAAAACATTGGCAGTTTGCTTTTGAAAAGTTTCATCCTTGTCTTCTCCTTCATTGGGTGGTCGGTAGTAGACTCCAACCACCATGTTTCTTTTATTCCTTGCCCCATATATTTTAATCCAGATACTCTTGGTGGGGCTATGGAGCTCATCCTCTTGTGTTTGTATGCAGGGATATATTTTTTAACATATAGTGCGATTCTGCCTCCCTTTCTATTCCTTCTGTTCTTTTTGAAGAAGTTATATCCTTCAATTGCTGTATTCCAGTCATGGGAGTCATCCCACCAAGTTTCAGTTATACCTATCAAGTAGTAATTGCCCTCCTGTATTAAGAGTTCAAGTTCGTCCTGCTCGTTTCCCATGCTCTGCACATTAGTATACAGACATCAAAGACCATGTGATTTATGGTCTGTCTTCCTTCCTACATTTTTATGATTACTGGGCCTCATTAAAGCTGTTCTCTTAATTTCTGTCACAGCTGGAGGGCACCTCATTGGCTATCCATAGTCCAACTTATTCGAGTTAGGAGCAAAATAGGGATAGCTGCATTATGGAGAGGTTGGAAAAAAAGGTCTGAGAGCCTCATATTTTCCACAGGGTTAACCCAAAGCCTGCAAGTGATTTTAATCTGCATGAGCCCCATTTCTAAGTTCAACAGCTTCAGGCTACCCATCTCCCAAGTAATAAAACCATGGCCTAGCAAACAACTTTTGCTGAAGAAGCTGAGATTGTTTTAGAAGTTTTCTCCAAGCATTCAGACCACACAAGGCTCTCAATCAAAGTAGTAAAAATCAAAGCACTTTTTCTGAACACATACAAAAAATACAAATGTTTCCACTCCCTGAAGCCACATAAACCTGCAGACCAGCAACAATTCCCTGCTCTGTGTGAACAAAACACTTTTAAGGAAGAGAAGTTCAAGCAACAGTGAGAGAGAGGAGACACTCCAACACAAGCTTTTTCATTCAAGTCACTTACAGGCATCTTTTTGAGATCCTTCCCTTGCTTTGAGATCCCCTGTGAAATTGACATTATTGAAAATGAGGCAATATCCTCTGTGTGGCCCATCCATTTTATAGACAGCTGATTTCTGTGAAATGAGGGAAAGTCATAAGTTATCATCTTATAAAATATTTTATCAATCGCAGCCAATGGTACAGTTAAGAAACTTTAGACTTTGGACTTAACTGATATCCTCCCAGACTTAATGATCTTACAGGGACATCTCACCCCACCCATCTTTATATGGCAACATGTCTTACTTTATTTACTTAAAAGTGTGATATGCCAACCCTGCTGCATTTGGGGATATTGTTGCTCATTCTGCCAAGGGGGGCTCTGTTTCACAGACCTACCTGAACAGCACCCTGATCTCACATCTAGATTCAATGTCTCTGGGACTCCTCAAAAGGATATACTCGCTGCTTGTGCACCAGTACCTGCAATCCTAAGATGTTCTCTTGACAAGGGTGGTTTATTCCATACGAAATTCCTTCATCTCTCACTAGAAAACCAACTGGAATGCAAGTGCAGTCCTACTGAGTCAGACCAAAGGTCTATCGGATGGTTCCGATCCTTTCTCCAAGGTCGTTTTCCGAGAATAGCATTGGGTGATTGTCTTTCGGCCCCCTGGCACTTGTGCTGTGGGGTGCCGCAGGGTACCATCTTGTCCTCCATGCTGTTTAACATTTATATGAAGCCCTTGGGAGCGGTCATCAGGAGATTTGGGGCGAGGTGTCAGCAGTATGCTGACGATACCCAGCTCTATTTCTCTATAACATCTGAATCGGAGAGGCTGTGCAAGCCCTGGACTGTTGCCTGGACTCGGTGGTGGGCTGGATGAGGGCCAATAAACTGAGTCTGAATCCTAGCAAGACAGAGGCGCTGTGGGGTGATGGTTCCCGAGTTCAGATAATTGGTCAGCTACCTGCTTTGGATGGGGTTGTACTCCCTCTAAAAGAGCAGGTCCATAGTCTGGGGGTGCTCCTGGATCCATCTTTGTGGCTAGAGGCCCAGGTGACCTCAGTGGCTAGCTTCGGCTGGTAAGATAGCACGGCCGTTTCTGGACCAGGATAGCCTGACCACTGTTGTCCATGGACTGGTAATCTCCAGGCTAGATTACCGTAATGTGCTCTATGTGGGGCTGCCCTTGAGGTTGGTCCAGAAGCTGCAGCTGGTGCAAAATGTGGCGGTGAGACTGCTCACTGGGGCAAGGTATCACCAACATGTCACCGCGCTGCTGAAAGAATTGCACTGGCTGCCCATTTGCTACTGGGTCAAGTTCAAGGTTCTGGTTTTGGCGTACAAAGCCCTATACAGCTTGGGACCAGGATACCTGAAAGACCGTCTGATCCCTTATATACCCAGTTGATCACTGCGCCCTGCAGATACCATCTTATCAGGAGGTCTGTTCTGCACAACTTAGGAAATGGACCTTTAGTGTGGTGGCACCTACCCTTTGGAATTCCTTCCCCTTAAATATTAGACAGTCATCATCTGTTATCTTATTTTTGGCGCCTATTGAAGACTTTCCTCTTTCAACAAGCCTTTTCAGTTCAGGCCTTATCCCAGTCTGCACCTGTGTTGGAATTGCTTTTTAATGTTTTTTAAACCTTTTTTTTAAAAATAAATCACTATGTTTTTAACCTTTTTTTCTTTTTAAAGATGTCTTCAAAGCTTTTTAAAAAATGTTTTTAAAGATGTTTTGTTTTAATATATTTTAAGTCTGTTTTTATGATGTTTTAAATTGTTTTTAAACAATGCTCTGAAAATAGGGGCTATTTTATCTAACCCTGTGTCATGGTCAGATCACTATCTGGTGAATATAGACCTCTCAATGCCACATACCCTTCGCAGGGGACAAGGACCTATTAGAATGGTCTGCCCCAGGCGCCTGATGGATCCGAATGAATCAGAATTCTTTATTACAGTCATTAGACCAGGTAGCAAAAATACAAACAAACAGCAAAAAGACTGATTATTAAACCGCTACAATTTCATTGAGACAGATGCAATTTAAAACTCATTAACGATAGGAGTTAGATTGGATTTAATTTTTGACAAAACTGGACAAATAAATATAAGGATTAGCTCCTATACAAAACCTTAAGGGCTAAAACCACAAAATCGTTTAACTATAATAAATATATTTAATTAAAACTGCATAGGTTAAAACTTGAGGGTAAAATTAAAATCGGAATAAAATTAAACCGGGTTATTTAGGGTTACTTTCCTATGGTTTAGTACTGCTAAACTATACTTGGTGACTGATAAAGTTATCGCAGGCGAGTGATCGCCGAGCAGGTAGTCCAGCCAAAAAGATTCAGGTTTAATTTCAAAGGGTTCTAAAAGGGGAGAGATTAAATGGAGTCTCCGGGCACAATAGAATGGACAGCGGAATAGGACATGCGCGTTGGTCTCGATGGATCCGAATGGATTCCTGAATGCACTGGGAGATTTGGAGCCTGCCGAAGGACGCCCGGTCGAAGCCCTGGTGATGGAGTGGAATAGGGAGCTCACTAGGGCAGTAGACCGGGTGGCTCCGAAACGTCCTCTCCCCCTGAACAGAGCTCAGATAGCACCCTGGTACACACCACGGTTGCGGAGCCTGAGACAGGAGGTGAGACGACTAGAGCGCCGGTGGCGGAAATCCTGCTCTGAAGACGATCGGACACTGGTTAGAGCAGCAATAGCGGCCTACCAGTTGGCAACAAAGGCAACAAAGAAGGAATTCTTTGCTGCCTCTATTGCGTCTGCAGAGTGTTGTCCCAGGAGGTTGTTCCAAGTGGTCTGTAGCCTGGTCGGTCCAGTTGCTCAGGAACCCATGGAGCATTCTAAAGCCTCCTGTGACATATTTGCTAAACACTTTGCCGATAAAATCGAACGCCTGAAGAGCATGATTCCGTATGCCGTGGAGACAGGAAGCGAGCCAGAGCTGGCCAGTTGCATTCCGGTCTGGTGGGATCGGTTTCAGCCTCTCCCTTCTGAGGAAGTGGACAAGGTGCTCTCTACTGTGAAGCCAACCACCTGTCTGTTGGATCCTTGCCCTTCATGGCTCATTATGAGCTGCAAAGAGAGGCTGAGCGAAGGGATCAGGGCAGTGGTAAATGCATCCTTGGAAGAGGGTGCAATGCCAACAGCCCTCAAGGAGGCAGTAATAAAACCCATCTTGAAAAAGTCCTCCTTGGATCCCCAAGAGTTAAACAACTTTTGCCCAGTCTCTAATTTGCCATTTTTGGGCAAGGTGATTGAGCGCGTGGTGGCCAAACAGTTACAGACACACTTGGATGAAGCAGATTATCTAGATCCATTCCAATTGGGCTTCAGGACTGGACATGGAACTGAAACAGCCTTAGTCGCCCTGGTGGATAATATGAGGTGGGCGTTGGATAGAGGAGAATATACCTTCCTCGTTCTCCTGGATCTCTCAGCGGCTTTTGATACCGTCGACCACGGTATCCTTTTAGATTGTCTGGGGGGATTGGGAATTGGGGGCACTGTTTTACGATGGCTCTGTTCCTATCTCTCAGACAGACATCAATGGGTGGCATTGGGGGATGAGGTTTCAGACCCTTGGCCTCTCAATTGTGGTGTGCCACAGGGATCTATCCTCTCCCCCATGCTATTCAACATCTATGTAAAGCCACTGGGAGCCATCATCAGGAGATTTGGGCTGCAGTGTCACCAATATGCGGATGACACTCAGCTCTATCTCTCGTTCAAGTCCTCACCAGAGTTGGCTGTGGATACCATGTCCAAGTGCCTGGATTCCGTAAGTGAATGGATGGAAAGGAATAGGCTGAAACTGAACCCCGACAAGACCGAGGTGTTGCTCGTGGGAGATAAGAGAAGGTTGGGAGACATAGACCTGGTGTTTAATGGGGTAAGATTACCCCTGAAAGACCAGGTCCGCAGCCTTGGGGTCATTCTTGACTCCCAGCTGTCCATGGAGGCTCAGGTCTCGGCAGTGAGCCGGGCAGCTTGGTATCAATTACATCTGATACGAAGGCTGCAACCCTACCTTCCTGTTCATCTGCTCCCACGGGTGATACATGCCCTGGTCTCCTCTCGCTTAGACTACTGTAATGCGCTCTACGTGGGGTTACCCTTGAAGACGGTCCAGAAATTACAGCTGATACAAAATGCGGCGGCGCGCTTGATTAAGAACAGCCGTCGCCGTGATCATATCACCCTGGTGTTAGTAGATCTACACTGGTTACCAGTTGTCTACCGGGTCCAATTCAAGATGTTGGTGTTGACCTTTAAAGCCCTATACGGTTCCGGCCCAGTTTATCTGAAGGAGCACCTCCAGCATCACCAATTATGCCGCCTGACAAGATCAGCCACACAAGACCTTCTCTCGGTCCCATCAGCTAAAACAGCTAGGCTGGTGCAGACCAGAGAGAGGGCATTTTCTATTGTGGCCCCCACCCTCTGGAATTCCCTTCCTTTCGACCTTCGCCATACCCCCTCCCTGACAGGTTTCCGCCGGGCCTTGAAGACCTGGCTGTTCAGGCAGGCCTATGGGGTCTCCGGGGGTGGGTCAGTTTTTAATGTTGTTTAGTTTAATGTTGTTTAATTTTAATTTATTGTATTTTGGTTTTTATATTGTATTTTATTCTGGCAATGTACGTCGCCTAGAGTGGCCGTTCAGTCGGCCAGATAGGCGACTCACAAATAAAATTTTATTATTATTATTATTATTATTATTAGTGCTTTTGTTTGCCGCCCTCGGCTCCTGTGGGAGGAAGGTTGGGATATAAATCAAATAATAAATAAATAATATATAATATATATAAATAAAAAAATATCTATCCCAGCATTCAGTTTCCAACAGCGGCTAGGCAGAGGTCTGAGATAATTGAATTTCCTGCTTTAAGCAATAGTCCTCCCATTGAATGTCCCCAGCATCTGGTATTCAGTATACAGTCACTGTCTCTAAAAATGGGGGTTCAGTTTAGCAACATAGCGTGCAAACAGGACAATTTCCAGGGGCTGGCTCTACCATTAAACAGAATGAGGCCACCCCCTCAGGCAGCAGATTTTGGGTGATATGAAAAGGCAGCAAACAGTTATTTATTGTTTCTGTCAGAGAGCAGGAAAGGCACTTGTAGGATTTGTTTGTTTGTTTGCCTCAGAAACCAAAAAAAACTTAGCTGGCCTTGGAAACGATGCACCTTGATTTGTGGGAGGAGTACACCATTTGCTTCTCCACCTCAGGAAGCAAAATGTCTTGGCTGGCCCTGATTACTTCCAAGGACAGGATCTCTTCCTACACCACTTGAATCACACCTATCCAACCTGGTGGCCTACTGATGTTGCTGGACTACAACTCCCATCATCCACGACCATTGGCCATGGTGGCTAGGGCTGATGGGAGATAGGAGTCCATCAACAGGCAGGGCTGTGGAGTCGGTACGCCAGACCTTCGACTCCGACTCCTCTATTTTTCTACTGTCCGACTCCGACTCCTTCATAAATGGCAAATGTATATTAACTAGCAATAACACATTTACTGTAGTAAAATGGTAGCACAAGGCATTTCATCACCACCACGTGAATCCAGAGCTTCGAAAAGTTACTTTTTTGAACTACAACTCCTATGAGCCCAATCCCTGGGGCTGATGGGAGTTGTAGTTTAAAAAAGTAACTTTTCCAAGCTGTGGATTCACGTGGTGGTGATGAAATGCCTTGTGCTACCATTTTACTACAGTAAATTTGTTATTACTAGTTAATATACATTTGCCATTTATGAAGGAGTTGGAGTCGGTACATTTCTACCGACTCTGACTCCACCCAAAATTGCTCCCGACTCTGACTCCATGACTCCAACTCCACAACCCTGCCAACAGGAGGACAACCTGTTCTCCTTCCTCATCTTATCTGATGAACCTTTCTGGAGATCAGCACAAACTTACTCTGATCAGCTCTTGGGCTCATTTGGGAAGAAGGGGAGGGTGTAAGTTTAAATAAACAAGCAATAAGGTTGGCGGTTTTTGTGCAGGACAATCGCTCTTGCTTTAACCATGGTGGTTTCAAGCCATGGTGCTACCGCCATTAAAGCAGATGAACAAAATTAGTCTTTAAGAGGATATTTAAAGATGCAAGGACTGGCCAGTTATAAGCTGATATATACACTGATTATTCTGGGATATTCAGAAAACTATTCAGAACATGCCAAACCTCCACAGTAGGTTTCAATTCATCATTTCCCACAGGCTGCTGCAAGCTCAGTTCTTGCACATTTCCTGCTTTTACATCTACAAAGCAAATACATGGGTACATCTGAATTTAGATTTATTAGAATTATTATCTTAAAAAACCCCTTAAAAAGGTAACATCACTCACCCAAAGCCGTATTTAGATGACCATATATTGACTTAAGAAGCCAAGATATGAAGGAGCCTCGTGCTCCCGCATGGAGCACCTTCATTCCTCCCTTCACACAAGCGAACAACGTCTTCAGTTAACTGTAGCTTCCTGTTACATTCAGATCAGGAAACTATGGTTAATGGTTTCAAGCAAGCCAGGATATGAGATTATGGTTTAAAACTGACTTCAAATCCTGGCTTGTTCAGAAGCCATTGGAGAGGAGATAACTATGTACACTACTATGAGCTCCTTGGAGGAAAGGTAGTATATAAATGTAAATAATAATAATAATAATTATTATTATTACCACCACCACCTCCCCAATTTGGATGTAAACAGGAAGCTGAAGTTAGCCTAAGACTTCCTTGCCTGTTTTCAGCTCACGCAAAGGACTGAAACAGCTGGACACGGGGCTCATTCCTCTTATTTTATTATCATTATTATCTTTATTTATACCCCTCCTTTTTTCCAAAACGGGAACTCATGGCGGCTTGTGGCTTACTAAGGCCACATTCAGAGAATCATCACTTTTCTTTTGAGTAAATTCAACTAAATATTCTTTGGGGACACACATTTACTTCCCGATTGATGTGTGGCTTCCTTGTTCAACACAGATGTTTTACCAAGAATAGTATCAGTAGTAGAGAGGGGACATTCGTTTTACAGCTCAAATGTATAAGGAGAATGGTGTTTAACAAACAAAAGCTAATTCCCAACTGGGACATTTCCTCAAAGTTACAGCAGGTCCACTGTAAAAAAAATGGTAAAAGCAAAGATACCAAGGCATTTTTTGGAGCAGAATTGTATCTTGGAAAGGTATCAAAATATCTATCAATATTGTTCTAGGAAAATATTTGACTACTGCATTGCTTTTCTTAAATTCATCTGTTTCTGAATAAACACATGCAAAACACCCAACCCTTTTGGAACCCCCATGCTGCTTCTTATTACGAGCAACTTTTGTTGTCTTTAATACATATTACTCTCTTCATGAAGCCTCAAAAGTCCTGCAGTTGTTCAGCTTTCTTAAGGAGCAATAAAATAAAATAAAATCCCCCAGTTACTCAAGCTGTCCTTCTTGGTTTCCAAAGTATTAAGACAAGCAGGATTTGTTTTTGGAAAGGAAAGTTAGAGACTATATGCATTTTCCTGGGAGAAAGGATATGAGGGCCCCATGGGTGCACAGAGGAGACTGGGAATCCTCAGAGAACAAGGAGGACCCCCAAAAAGCAAGAACGCTAGCCCAGCCATTCCGAATCCAGGATAGCTATGACTATCGGCTCTTGGAATAGATCACTCACTCACTCACACACACACACACACACACACTCTCACACACACTCTCACACACACTCTCACACACACTCTCACACACACTCTCACACACACACACACACTCTCACACACACACTCTCACACACACACTCACACACACACACACACACACACACACACACACACACACACACACACACACACACACACACACACACACACACACACACCATTTTGCTCCCTTCCCCTTCTGCCTTGTGGCAGGTATCTGAAGACATTCTACAATTCAGTTTTCTCATTTTTCTATACCCAGGGTGAACCTAACACCACAGTTGTTTTTGAATCCTCTCTGTGGGCAAGTATGTAGAGCATTTTTTTTTTTTTGGTTAACACACAAACCCCTGGCATGAGTTGCTACTCAGATACGGTGAAGTGTGGGTGCTTAAAAGGGGCAAGAGGGGGCAGAGAGATTGTTTAAGTGCCGTCCTGCCTCCTCTCCGACTCTGGAGCTGGTTCACACAACTTCGCTACACCTCGTGTTTTTGAGGAGAGTCCCCGTTCAGACGCCACTCTAAGACAAACCATGGCTTAGTTCAGAGCAGAGCAGCAGTAAAAAAAAGTTCGGGGGGTGGGAGCAAAGAGGGTGCAAACTCCTCTCTGGAAGCCCATGCAGTGTCGCTAAGCCATAGTTTGGCTTACTGTGTTATGTGAACCAGGTCTCTGTGAAGCCCCAGTGGCTCAGAGGGGGTCTCTCACAAAGGGAGGCCCTTGAGAGGCATACCTCTACTCCTTCATTCTTGCTGTCCTTTTGCTTTCCTTCCAAGTGGCTTCTCCTTCCATAGCTACATAGAGGACAGCTCAAAATAAAAAGGCGGCAACTACAAGACAATCTCACCTTGATTTTCAGCAACTGAGTGCACACTTCCAGCATGCTCCCCCATGTGCTCCAGTTCTTCAGCAGTGCACGGATCTATTTAGAAAGAAAAGGAAAAGAAATGGTATGATCCACATACATGCCATTAACTTTCACCGCTTTCCTTAACAGCTTTAACAATGGCCTCAAATCCGACACTGCACCACTTTTAGCAAATAGTTACCTTCTGATTATTAGCAGAAATTATTTTCTGTACTGACTTGGCAGGTGTTTAATATGGGCTTACAGTGTAATCTTAAATCATGTATATTCAGACATCAGTCCTATAAAATTCAACGGGATTTACTCCTAGATAAGTGGGGTTGCAGCAGCCTCAGTTACTTTAAGTCAGAACACGATTTTGAGTCATCAGAATTACCAAATTGTGTTCTGATAACTCACCAGTCATTCCAGAACCTAAAAATAGGATTAGCCTCATTGAAATAAGACCCAGAATCTATGACATCCAGAACCTACAACAGAATGGATCAGTACATTTATCCCAGTTGTTCTGAATTGCCTGTTTCCATGCACAGTTGATGATGGACACTATATTTGAAATTTTAAATGTGTGGAGTTTTGTGGATTTTATTGTATGTTTCATACAGCTTTTATCGCAACCTACATAAGAATGTAAGAAAAGCCTTGCT
The DNA here is from genome assembly GCF_030035675.1 of Rhineura floridana. Classification (NCBI taxonomy): domain Eukaryota; kingdom Metazoa; phylum Chordata; class Lepidosauria; order Squamata; family Rhineuridae; genus Rhineura; species Rhineura floridana. The sequence continues at coordinate 19,697,682 of NC_084481.1, forward strand.
AGATCAGGTCAATGGCCTATTTAGTCCAGCATCCTGATCTCACAATGGCCAACCAGATGCCTGTGGGAAGCTGGACCTGAGCATAACAGCACTCTCCCTCCTCCAGGTTCCAGCTACTGGTATTTTTTGCAGCCACATCACACTGTTGGTTCATATTCAGCTTGTGATCAACGACAATTCCAAGATCCTTCTCACATGTCATATGGCTCAGCCAAGTATCCCCCATCTTATAACTGTGCATTTGGTTTCTTTTTCCTAAGTGTAGAACTTTGCATTTATCCCTGTTGAATTTCATTCTGTTGTTTTCAGCCCAATGCTCCAGCCTATCAAGGTCCCTTTGACTTTTGTTTCTGTCTTCTACAGTGTTAGCTGTGCCCCCCAATTTTGTGTCATCTGCAAATCTGATAAGCATGCTCTGTACCTCCTCATCCAAGTCGTTAATAAAAATGTTGAAGAGCACTGGGCCCAGGACTGAGCCCTGTGGTACCCCACTCATTACTTCTGCCCAGTTTGAGAAGGAACCATTGATAAGCATGCTTTGAGTACGATTCTGGAGCCATCTCTTCATTTCCTCCCCACCCCCAACAAACTCTCAAGGCTCCCAACATATTTAAAAGCAAAAACATAGCAATGAAAAAAATCATACTAAATTGCCACTCTCCAGTCCAGCCTTCCCCACCATAGTGCCCTCCAGATGTTGCTGTACTACAACTCGCATCCTCCCTTACTATTGGCCATGCTGGCTGGGACTGATGGGCACTGTAGTCTAAAATGTTTGGAGGGCATCAGGTTGGAGAAGGCTACTCCAGTCTATCTTATGAGGACAAATTAGGCAAAGACCTGTATTACCTTTTCTGTTGGATTGGTAAAGCAAGCATTAACCTGTTGCAAGTCAGGCTGTGCCCCTTCTATCTCAGCAGCCTTATGTCTTAGGGCACCATTGCAATAGGCTAAATGGTACAGGATGCTACTTTCCCACCAAATATTGTTAACGAAATGGATTTTTTACCTATACTATTCTTCTGTCATTCACAAAGTACTTTGAAACTCAAAATTTGTTCGTTTAGGAATCCCATCAGCCCATCCTGTTGAAAAGGCAGGGACTACCAATCCACAGGCAGCATCAGAACTATGAGATACTTAAGGCAGGAGTGGGGAAACTGTAGCCCTCTTGATGTTGTTGAACTACATCTCCCATCATCCCTGACCATTGGCCATTATGGCTGGGGCTATTGGGAGTCACAGTCTAAAACACCTGGAGGGCCACAGGTTCCCCATCCCTGCCCTGAGGCATAGCACAGATAATCAGTCTTTAATTTATCCTTGATATTTTGCAGTGTCTCTATATATTGCTATTATTTCTGTTTTACATACAAGGGACTGAGACTGATTGTGGCTTGTTCAGGTCAAGACCACTCAGCTAACCCAGGGCTGAGCAGGAAGCTCAGCTCTCCCAGCTGCATTCATATCACATGAATGAGAAGCTCCCGTGTTAGAACATCAGTGGCAAATCATGAACAAGTTCAAGATTTCTTAGAGCCAAAGCAAATGAGCATTCATTTATTAAACACATGCTTGCCCATCCAGCCACAATGTCAGGTGTGGGTTAACTCCCTCTCCCCAAAAAGAGCCCACAGAGAAAGGGTCTGAAATCTACCCTGTCCCCATGCTCTGTTACATTAAGCTGTTTCCCCCCAGCCCAGCTCAAATACCAGCAGTGAGCCGACATGGGGAGCAACAGCATAAAGAACTTGGGTGCTTTAAGGGAATGCAGGGGAGGAGATAACCTTCCTTTCAAATATAAAACTTAACCCTCCACCACCTCACTTTATCGCTAAATGGGCAAGTTCAAATTTAACACACATCCATGTCTGGCTTGGGCCTTCGTTGCATTGCCATAGCAACTTACTCAGGATATACACCAATAGCTATCAACTGGATAAGAGGAACTATGTGTGTTTCAGTTAACTTGTTAGGAGATGGTTTACTCAAAATTAGATACCTTGTCTTTCTTTATATTTTGTCAGTACTTTCAGGAGGTCAGGTGCTATTTTATTACAGATATCTTCCAGCAGAGAGAGGTTGGTCTCTGTCAAAAGTTCTTGCTTCTCCAGGGAAGTCAGTAGTTCTAAAACAGACTAGAAGAAAAAGTAAACATAACAGTTGTGTGCTTGCTTATACCTCCCACCCAACCCCTAGTCACAAAGTCTTCTTCATTATCAGATATACTTTTATCAGCAACAGAGACTCCTGTACTCCTCAATCAACCAAAGTGAAGAAACCCAACATAAAACAGGCCTAGTCAGTTCCTGCAATTCTGCAGATTGTCCAATGAATTTGGAGTCCAGAAAAATCTCAGATTTCCGAGATGACCTGTATGCTCATATCACTGTAAACATAGATAGCAGTTTACCATGAATGCACAGATGTTGTCTGTCAAAGATCCAGGGTCCAACCCCCTTACCCCTGGGCAATTGTCTCCAGGCAGGCACTCCCCATACCTCTCCTTACCAGGGCTGAGTTACACCCAATGCCAACCCTATAAGGTAGACAGATTGCCACCACCCATTAACCTGGTCTCCTACTCTGAGCAAAGGAACTCAGAGCGCCAACGGACTGGCAGAGATCCCCAAGAGCAAGAGCTATTGTTGCACTTGCTGCTCAGGAGCTGTTAGCCAAACCTAAATCAGTAATCAGTAGCTTTGTGGTCAAAGTACTGGTTTCAGAGCCACAGCCCCATGTAATACACACCAAATAATATGAGGTAGTTTATTAATATATTAAAAGTGCATATAAAAGAGCAGCATACAATTTCCTTTAAGCCAAAACACCCTTAAACAGGGCTAGGCATAGCCAACAACCATACAAAATAAATGAGAGGTTCACAGACATAACAAAACTTACCAGCCTAAGCTCACACCATAAAGTATAAGAGCCTGGTCCCCTCCTGGCTCCTTATTCCACAATGCATCATATAGGTAAGTCAAGATGGAATAGGAGCAACTAACTGAAGAATAGCCCCTTTTTTATGGGGATTTGCCCGGCAACAGCAAGAGGGCCAATTGGCCAATCCTGACACCTCTTGATGATGGAAAAGTTCACAGCAAGGACAGGACTACTAATTTACGGCTACTCAGGCCTCCTGACCTTGGTACCAAGCAGTAGAGATAAGATTCAGCTGCCTCCCTTTAGAATAACAAGCTGCAGTTGGATGGTATGAGACCCTAATTTTTCCCAGCACAGAGCATCCCAGGAACCTATGCAAAATATTCCCCACAATTCTTTCTGGTTGAGCCATCTTACTTTGGCCAACCTTAGCCGTTCTTGACATTGCCCACTTGACTCCTCCCCTAGATCTCTGGCTTAGTGTTATGTATGAACCAGGGAACGTGGTTGGCTTCATTCTAAACAGAGCTTGGAAAAGTTACTTTTTTGAACTACAACTCCCATCAGCCCCAGCCAAGCATGCGCTGGCTGGGGCTGATGGGAGTTGTAGCTCAAAAAAACTAACTTTTCCAAGCTCTGATTCTAAATTAACTACAATGTGAAGCCAAGTTTTGTTCTTGACTTTATGATTTAAGCAAAACAAAATCAACTACAACAAAAAACAAACCATGAATCCCAGTTCGACTGCAGTGCTCACGCAGGAATTGTGGTTTAGTGCTGCTGGTAAGGGAGGACAGAAGCACACACCATCTTCGTGGTAAAACATGAAGTATAGTTTACCGTGGCACATACCCTAGGCCATTCTCTTATACTTTTCAGCCTTAGTTTTTGTGGCAATACAAAAGTGCTGTATGAATGCTTGGGCCCATACGAACCTACTCGAGTTCCAAGATGGAGGCCCTGCACTCTGGCTTCTCATTAGTTATGATAGTATGTTTTAAATATGTTGGATATTGTGTAATTTAAATGGTTTTATTGGTGTCGCACTTTGTCCTTTTTTGTCGGGGGGTATGCTGCCTTGGGATTTATTTTTTAAATAGAATATATATAAGATGAAATAAAATGTTTTTAAGGTAAGGTTCCAGTGTTCAGGAGATTGTCCAAACCTACCCTCTGTTTTTCATCTGCTTTCAACGCAGTGATCATTTTTGTGAATGCTACAAGTCAAACAAGTGTGATGGCACTACCCTTGGAAATCCCTTGCTATGTGAAGATGGCATAAACTTCCATCTCCCCACAATCCTGTCATGTGTCAAGAGCATTTTTTAGCACATTCTGACTTAACTCAGATTCATCTCAGCTGTTTATCTGAAACCAGCTGGAATATCTGCATCCCACACAGCTAATTGTCTCTTTCTCATGACCTTCAGTCATAGACCCCACCTGCCCAGCAGTTAATTTAAAAAATAATAACCGACTGAAGCTGATCTCAGATTAATACAGCTGGCTCATAGGTACATTACTTGTGAACAGACATCATTTAAACCATTTCCAAAGGGGTAGTCATGTTAGTCTATTGCAGCAAAAAAGTCTTGTGGCACTCTAAAGACTAACAAATTTATTGTGGCATAAGCTTTTAGGACTGGAGTCCACTTCATCAGATGCATCTCCACTGAGAATAACTGCATTGGATATAAAAGTTCTGCCTGTTTGATCCAAGAGAGTTCATTCATGCCTTTCATTTAGACAACTGGAATGTGCTCTACATCGGACTTCTTAAAAATTCATCAGTTGTGCTGGCTCTCAGTCCATTTCCAGGATCAGTTTAAAGTGCTGGCTACTTTAAAGGACAAAACGGTTTGGGACAAGGTTACCTGAAAGACTGCCTTCTCCGATATATACCTACCCAAACCTTTGGAGGTCCTGCCCAAAGAAGTGAGGAGGAGTAACCAGTAGGAAGAGGAGTTTTTTGGTAGTAGCACCCTGATGATGGAATAGCCTTCCCAGAGAAGTTCACCTGGCACCATTGTTTCAGTCTTTTTGCCACCAGTGGAAGAATCTTTCTATTCACCCGCACCTTATGTTTCACAATCTAGGCCTCTCAGGTTTAAACTGTGCTCCAGTTAATTTACAAGTTAATTTGTAATCGTTTTTATCATTTTACATAGTATTTATTGCTTTTTGAGCCACCCAAGTAACTTCTACTATGGGATGGCTACATAAATGTAATAAATGTTAATACACACAAGTTGCCATTTAATTCTATGGGTTTACTCCCATGATGAACATGAATGTGGAAGTCACAGCTCCTATAGCAGAGGCACATGCTCAGATAGGCTTCTTTCGCTCTTTTCTTTAATTTTCAGGTGACATGTTCCAAAGTGTACAGTAATGCAACCTTTGCCAACCTGGTGCCCTCCAAATGTTATGGAGTACAACTCTTATCAGTCCCAGCCAACATGGTGCTGGGGGAAACTGATGGGAGTTGTAATCCAAAACATCTGGCACCAGGTTGGGGGAAGGCTGGCTTAATGCCTCTTTTTTTAAACCTTGCCTTGGTTAAGCAAAACAATGTGACCATCAACATACTGTCAAAATCTTTCTGGGCATTTCCCCCACCCCATTAACATGGAACTATTTTTAAAAAGCCTTTCTGCTTTACTTACAGTAGTGGATTGCTTCTTTGGAATATGGTTCCTCAGAAGGAACACGACATCCTTCACTTCTTCCTTAGTGAACCCTTCTGACAAAACATACAGCATCTGTCTGTGGGACAAGTTTGGTAAGGTAAGCTAGTTGTCATTATATAAATCCCCCTTTGGCATCCCACCCACCAGCAAAACCTAAACCTCTGCACCAGAAACCTCTGATGGCAACCATCCGGGATAGGGCTCCAAAGCCTTCCCTTAAATCTGGATAACTCATAAGAAATGTTTTCACCAGAAAGAAGGTAATATATACAGTGCCTTGCAAAAGTAACCAGACCCCTGACCAATGGTCTCATATTACTGAATTATAAATGGTACATTGTAATTTTGTTCTGTATGATATTTTATTTTGAAACACTGAAACTCAACATCAATTGTAAGGTGACATTGGTTTTATGTTGGGAAATGTTTGCAAGAAACATTAAAAACTGAAACAAGTTGCTTGCATAAGTATTCAACCCCTGTGCTATGGAAGCTCCCAGTTTACACCGATGAAAGAAACTGCGCTATCGAGGACACAATTACTTTACCATTGGCCTCCACCTGTGAACCATTAAAGTTACTGTCACATTGTCAGGATAAAAACCCCATTGCTGAAGGATCATTAGTTACGCTATGGATTGGAAGGAAAATTAAGACCAAAGAGCATTCTACAGAAGTGAGAGCTAATGTAATACAAATGCATGGATTAGGAAAAGGGTAGAAAATAATATCCAAGTGTTTGGATATCCCAGTGAGCACAGTTGGATCAATAATCAGGAAGTGGAAGCTGCATCACACCACCCAGGCACTGCCAAGAGAAGGCTATCCCTTAAAACTCAGCGCTCGAACAAGAAGGAGACTTTTGAGAGAAGCCACAGAGAGGCCAACAATCACTTTGAAGGAGTTGCAGAGTTCAGTGGCTGGAAGTGGAGGAATGGTGCACCAGTCAACCATATCAGGAACTCTGCATAACACTAGTCTGTATGGGAGGGTGGCAAGAAAGAAACTATTACTCAAAAAGTACCATCTGGAGTTCGCCAGAAAGCATGAGAGTGCCCCAGCTGCAATGCGGGAAGAGGTTTTGTGGTCAAATGAGACCAAAATAGAGCTTTTTGGCCAAAACTCAAAGCACTGTGTGTGGCGCAAACCTAACACTGCCCATGTCTCAAGATACACTATCCCTACAGTGGAGTATGGTGGTGGCAGAATCATGCTGTGGGGATGCTTCTCATCAGCAGGGACTGGGCATCTTGTTAAAATTGAAGGAAGGAAGGAGCAAAATACAGGGAAATGCTACAATAGAACCTTGCTTCAGTCCACTAAAAAATGGAAGCTTGGGAGGAAATTCACTTTTCAGCAGGACAATGATCCCAAGCACAAGGCCAAAGCAACACTGGAGTGGCTCAAGAATAAAAAGATTAATGTCCTACAGTGGCCCAGTCAAGGTCCTGATCTCAATCCCACTGAGAATCTGTAGTGCTCTTTGAAAATTGTGGTCCACAAGCGACGTCCAACCAGCCTAGCGAATCTGCCAAGAAGAATGGGCCAAAATCCCTCCAACACCGTGTGCAAAGCTGGTACATACCTATCCCCAAAAACTTAAACCTGTTATTGCAGTGAAAGGTGGCTCTACCAAATATTAATGTGTGTGGGTTGAATATTTATGCAAGCCACATATTTCAGTTTTTTACATTTCTTACAAACATTTCCCAACATAAAACCAATGTCACCTTACAATAATTGATTTTGAGTTTCAGTGTTTCAAAATAAAACATCATACAGAACAAAATTACAATGTACTATCTGTAAATTAGTAATATGAGAGCATTGGTCAGGGGTCTGATTACTTGTGCAAGGCACTGTATCAACCAATGCTTTTCAAGCAGAAGAGTAACTTCAAACATGGAATACTCACCGGAATTCAGACACCCTCCCTCTCTGAGGCAGATCGTTTTTAACTTCCTCTTTGGTATAGCCAAGTTTCCGGAGCAGGGAGATATTCTTAATTCTGTACAGAAGCTCTGCTAGTATAAAGGAATCCTCCTCATTTAACAAGTCTTCATTCATGAGGAACTGGAAAATATCCTGTGCCGACTCCACAGTTTCCAACTTCTTTAAGGGGATGAAGTCAATGCAGAAAAATTTAAGAGCCTCCGTATCTTCCTGCCCTAGGTTCTCACCAATTGCCAGAAGCTTGTGGCGAAACATCATACTATCACTGTCCATCATGATGGCTGCTTTTCTCAGGCACTAAGATTTCTAAAAGGGGAAAGAAAAACAGGCAAGGAGGTGGTGGTTAAACACAAGCATAACAATCCACAATCCAGAAAAACAAACAAAAATATGAGTACTGGCAATTACCCAAGAAGACCAACCCCAACTGCGCTGACAGAAACTGCAGCAATTAGCCAGCTAAAGAATTTGCCAGGAGGAAACTGAAGGTAAATAGTTCAGCAGATGATCAAACAAAGGGAGGCATATACATAAGCCAAAAGTGTCACTCACCCCTGCAATGTGACAAATCCACATCAGGACAGAATGTGTGCATAATATGGTGAAGAAGGCAAACCCCTATTTTGCCATTTTGTTGAATACATTCTTATAACTATTTCATTTAAAGTACATCCACAGCAGATTTTTATACTCCTTCAGACACAAGAACACCTGGCAGTGTGCACCTCATGCTAAGCCTGCCTCAAATTTGGTTCTACAAAGCTTTGTTTATAACCCCACTAAAGTCAAATGCAAACTATAAACATTCATAGCCTAATCCCTATACAGTTTGGGACCAGGATACCTGAAAGACCATCTTATCCATTACATACCCATTAGATCACTACGCTCTGCAGGTGAGGGCCTCCTGCAGATACCATCTTATCAGGAGGTTCGTTCTGCACAACTTAGGAAATGGACCTTTAGTGTAGTGGCACCTATGCTTTGGAATTCCCTCCCTTTAAAGATTAGACAAGAGCCAGAGTGGTGTAGTGGTTAGAGTGCTGGACTACGACCTGGGAGACCAGGGTTCGAATCCCCACACAGCCATGAAGCTCACTGGGTGACCTTGGGCCAGTCACTGCCTCTCAGCCTCAGAGGCAGGCAATGGTAAAACCACCTCTGAATACCGCTTACCATGAAAACCCTATTCATAGGGTCGCCATAAGTCAGAATCAACTTGAAGGCAGTTCATTTCATTTTCAAAGATTAGACAGGTGGCATCTCTGTTGTCTTTTCGGGGCCTGGCGAAGACCTTCCTCTTTCAACAAGCCTTTTAAGTTGAGACCTTATCCCAGTCTGCATCTGTGTTGGAATTGCTTTTTAATATGTTTTTAAACTTTTTTTAAAAAAAGATCTTTTTAAAGCTTTAAATTTTTTTAAAAAAAGATGTCTTGTTTTAATATATTTTAAAGTCTGTTTTTATGATGTTTTAAAGTGTTTTATTGCTTTTGTTTGCTGCCCTGGGTGCCAACTGAAAGGAAGGGTGGAATATAAATGAAATAATAAATAAATAAATAATCCAACTGTTTGTCAAAATAGCAAGTCACTGAATAGCAGTAACTAATATTCTTGTCATAAACCAATCCAAGGGAATGTCAGAACATTACACTTCAAAAGATACCAGGAAGCAAGTGGGATACAAACAGGGAGAAAAATTAATACATGTAGTCTCTGTAAGGTACAGGGATAACTTGTATTGGCCTGTTCGTGCTAGTCAAGGACAATCTGATCCATCTATTGCACAAAGTTAGCAATAATCTTTATGCTGACTTTATCCCCTGCAAAAACTGTTCAGGGCTGGCACCATATTTTCCATAACTTCCAACATTTACCCAAAGATTCAGCAAGGTCTAAACTCCTGCCTTTGGATAGGGCAAAATTACCACAGGCCAAACCACAAGTGCCAAACCACAAGTGCCAAAGACACTTGAAGAGAGACACTGCTTACAAATGTCTGTACGCTAATGCTAGGAGCCTCCGAACCAAGATGGGAGAACTGGAGTGCTTGGTCTTAGAGAAGAGCATTGATATAGTGAGCATAACAGAGACCTGGTGGAATGGAGAAAACCAGCGGGATACGGTTATCCCTGGATATAAACTATATCGGAAGAACAGGGAAGGACGTATTGGTGGCGGAGTCGCTCTATACGCGAAAGAAGGCATTGAATCCAGCAAGCTTGAAACCCCCAAAGAGGCGGACTCCTCCACAGAATCGTCGTGGGCGGTGATACCATGCCCCAGGAGGGATTTAATACTGGGAACGATCTATCGTCCCCCTGATCAAAATGCTCAGGGAGACCTGGAGATGAGATATGAAATTGAGGAAGCATCCAAACTAGGAAATGTGGTAGTAATGGGTGACTCCAACTACCCAGACATAGGCTGGCCGCATATGTGTTCCAGTCATGACAAAGAAGCAAGATTTCTAGATATTCTAAATGACTGTGCCCTAGACCAGTTGGCCATGGAACCGACCAGAGGGACTGCAACTCTGGACTTAATCCTCAGTGGGGACCGGGACCTGGTGCGAGATGTAAGTGCTGTTGAACCAATTGGGAGCAGTGACCATAGTGCTATTCAATTAAACATACATGTAAATGGCCAATTGCCAAGAAAATCCAACACGGTCACATTTGACTTCAAAAGAGGAAACTTCACAAAAATGAGGGGATTGGTAAAAAGAAAGCTGAAAAACAAAGTCCAGAGAGTCACATCACTCGAAAATGCTTGGAAGTTGTTATATTATATTAGAAGCTCAACTGGAGTGCATACTGCAGATCAGAAAAGGTACCGCCAGGGCCAAGAAGATGCCAGCATGGTTAACGAGCAAAGTCAAGGAAGCTCTTAGAGGCAAAAAGTCTTCCTTCAGAAAATGGAAGTCTTGTCCGAATGAAGAAAATAAAAAAGAACACAAACTCTGGCAAAAGAAATGCAAGAAGACAATAAAGGATGCTAAAAAAGAATTTGAGGAGCACATTGCTAAGAACATAAAAACCAACAACAAAAAATTCTATAAATATATTCAAAGCAGGAGACCATCTAGGGAGGCGATTGGACCCTTGGATGATAAGGGAGTCAAAGGTGTAGTAAAGAACGATAAGGTGATTGCAGAGAAGCTAAATGAATTCTTTGCATCTGTCTTCACAGTGGAAGACATAGGGCAGATTCCTGAACCTGAACTAACATTTGCAGGAAGGGATTCTGAGGAACTGAGACAAATAGTGGTAACGAGAAAGGAAGTTCTAGGCTTAATGAACAATATAAAAACTGACAAATCACCAGGCCTGGATGGCATCCACCCGAGAGTTCTCAAAGAACTCAAATGTGAAATTGCTGATCTGCTAACTAAAATATGTAACTTGTCCCTCGGGTCCTCCTCTGTGCCTGAGGGCTGGAAAGTGGCAAATGTAACACCAATCTTCAAAAAGGGATCCAGAGGGGATCCCGGAAATTACAGGCCAGTTAGCTTAACTTCTGTCTCTGGAAAACTGGTAGAAAGTATTATTAAAGCTAGATTAACTAAGCACATAGAAGAACAAGCCTTGCTGAAGCAGAGCCAGCATGATTCTGCAAGGGAAAGTCCTGACTCAGTAACCTATTAGAATTCTTTGAGAGTGTCAACAAGCATATAGAGGTGATCCAGTGGACATAGTGTACTCAGACTTTCAAAAAGCATTTGACAAGGTACCTCACCAAAGACTTCTGAGGAAGCTTAGCAGTCATGGAATAAGTGGAGAGGTCCTCTTGTGGATAAGGAATTGGTTAAGAAGCAGAAACCAGAGAGTAGGAATAAACGGACAGTTCTCCCAATGGAGGGCTGTAGAAAGTGGAGTCCCTCAAGGATCAGTATTGGGACCTATACTTTTCAACTTGTTCGTTAATGACCTAGAATTAGGAGTGAGCAGTGAAGTGGCCAAGTTTGCTGACGATACTAAATTGTTCAGGGTTGTTAAAACAAAAAGGGATTGCGAAGAGTTCCAAAAAGACCTCTCCAAACTGAGTGAATGGGTGGGAAAATGGCAAATGCAATTCAATATAAACAAGTGTAAAATTATGCATATTGGAGCAAAAAATCTTAATTTTACATATACGCTCATGGGGTCTGAACTGGTTTTCAAAACACTACCATCTTCAACAGCCCAGGAAAATTTAAATTTGTTTGACTTGTGAACACAAGAGAAAAAAAGACTTTTGTACTGCTTACTCAGTTTATGATATTTTCAGATAAATAGGAAAAAACAATCATTTTCTACCTTTGCAATGGAGTCTACGGACTGCATGGAGGCCCAGAAATCCCTTGTCAATCACAACCCTGACTTCACTTATTGACTACAAACCTGAAAGGGCAGGTTAGAGCAGCCAGCTAAGAGATTATTTCACAGAAGTTGGGGGGGGGGCTGACGTTTTGGTGTATATCTCAAGGACCGGACGACCTAGAAACTTAATTTTTTAAAAAAATGAAAGCTGAGAGTCCAGATTAAGGCTGACTCACCCAGAGAGGACCCCCAAAAGCTGAAGTATCCAGATGAAAACCAGACATCTGGTAACCCTAGGCTCAGAGGTAGTGACAGGCCCAAAATCACACAGTGAGCTTCATGGCTGTGTAGTCTGACACTCTAACCACTACACCACACTGGCTCACCTAGTTTCTTCTTACATCAGTGGTTCTCATACTGTGGGGCACTCTCCCCTTTTGTGGGACATAATGCACCTGGAGGGACGGGTGAGGGATCCTGAAACAGGCCTTTTCCCCCCTTCAGCAAGATCTGGCTTCAACGTCCCCAGCAGAGAACTCCACTGATCCACACTGTATCTGAGAGAAGTGATGGCACCTTCACTGCACCAACATCTGAACACAATTTGGGAAGCAAAGAATCCCAAAACGGCTTGGGACTGCAATACTTGATGGAACGTCTCTGCCAACACAAACCCATCCGTACATTACGCTGAACATCCAAGGCCCTTCTCCAGGTGCCTACTCTGAAGGAAGCTTGGAGGGCAGCAACAAGGGAGAGGGCCTTCTCAGTGGTGGCCCCCAAATTATGGAATGATTTGTTTGATGAAGTGCACCTGGCGCCAACACTTATCTTTTCGGTGCCAGGGTAAGCCTTCCCTCTTCTCCCTGGCATTTTAGCATGTGTTTTTAAATTGTTTTTTAAAAATCTGTTTTTAAATTTGTATATTTGTTTTTAATGTTTTAATTGTGGTAAACCTCCCAGAGAGCTTCGGTTATGGGGCGGTATACAAATGTAATAAATAAATAAATAAATCTGCTGCTGCTTTGTCCTAAAGATGAGTCCTTGTACATGGTGTTAGAAGAGGAGTCATAATTATCTTGTTCTATTGCTCTTCTAAACCAAGTGACATGCTCCTTGCATATACGCTCATGGGGACTGAACTGGCAGTGACTGACCAGGAGAGAGACCTCGGGGTTGTAGTGGACAGCACGATGAAAATGTCGACCCAGTGTGCGGCAGCTGTGAAAAAGGCAAATTCCATGCTAGCGATAATTAGGAAAGGTATTGAAAATAAAACAGCCGATATCATAATGCCGTTGTATAAATCTATGGTGCGGCCGCATTTGGAATACTGTGTACAGTTCTGGTCGCCTCATCTCAAAAAGGATATTATAGAGTTGGAAAAGGATCAGAAGACGGCAACCAGAATGATCAAGGGGATGGAGCGACTCCCTTACGAGCGAAGGTTGCAGCATTTGGGGCTTTTTAGTTTAGAGAAAAGGCGGGTCAGAGGAGACATGATAGAAGTGTATAAAATTATGCATGGCATTGAGAAAGTGGATAGAGAAAAGTTCTTCTCCCTCTCTCATAATACTAGAACTCGTGGACATTCAAAGAAGCTGAATGTTGGAAGATTCAGGACAGACAAAAGGAAGTACTTCTTTACTTAGCGCATAGTTAAACTATGGAATTTGCTCCCACAAGATGCAGTAATGGCCACCAGCTTGGACGGCTTTAAAAGAAGATTAGACAAATTCATGGAGGACAGGGCTATCAATGGCTACTAGCCATGATGGCTGTGCTCTGCCACCCTAGTCAGAGGCAGCATGCTTCTGAAAACCAGTTGCCAGAAGCCTCAGGAGGGGAGAGTGTTCTTGCACTCAGGTCCTGCTTGCGGGCTTCCCCCAGGCACCTGGTTGGCCACTGTGAGAACAGGATGCTGGACTAGATGGGCCACTGGCCTGATCCAGCAGGCTCTTCTTATGTTCTTATGTTCTTGCATGGAGCATGCTCTGCTGTGAAACTGATTGCTGGCGTTATGCCCAGCAAGACCAGGAGAACAGAAGTAGAGGCACGTACAAAAGAAGTTAAAAACTGACTAATACAGAAAGTCCCACATGTTAGTTACCAACCACTCTAAAACTAGCAGCTTTTACCATTCTGAGAAAGTAACAATTCAGTCCTCAACAGATTCACCTGGAAGTTCACTGAGATGTTCTCTCGCATCACTGTGCATAATACCAAGCTTTCCACGTCAATGCAGCAACTGTAGGCCACATTCGCACCATAAATTTATTACACTATTATTCCACTTTAAACAGTCATTACTTCCTCCAAAGAATCATGGGAAATGTAGTCTGTGAAGGGTACTGAGAGGAGACCCCTATTACCCTCATAGAGCTACAGTTTTCAAAGTTCTCTGGGCAGATGGACTGACAGTTAAACCACTCTGAAAACTGTAGCTCTGTGAGGAGTCACCTAACAACTCTCAGCACCCTTCACAAACTACACTTCCTCTGGGGGAAAACCATGACTATTTAAAGTGGAATAATAGTGGAATAAATGTACGGTGTGAATGTGATCCTACTCATATTTATTTAGGAATATGTGCCCTTGAACTCCGTATGGCTTCCTTTCAGTAAACGTTCAATAGGACTGTGCTGCATGTCTAAAAAACAGGGGTGTCTTCAAAGCTCCAAAGTAAGGGGTTTTCATCACACTCTGTGAAAGTGTTCAGAAAATACTAAGGCTGAAAACTTTAGTTCTAGAGTCACCAAAGTATTCTGGGACTGCCAACGAAGTGCCTGTGGGCACCCCCAGATACTTCTATTGGCATCTGCCGAGGCCTCTTGCTCCTCCCAATTGTCTGCAAATTTTAAAGGTTATTTATTTACTTTTGAGAGGCAAGCTCTGGCTTCTAACTACCCTGTTTTCTTCTGACAATGCTTCTGGGCCCAGAGATATGCTTAGAACAGGAAAGGCAGGGAACAGGTGATCTGGATCTGATGCTTTGTTTTCCATCATGGTCTGCCAAACTGCCTTGTTTTGTTTTTAAAAATGGGGGGAACCTGCTAAGTTTTTCGGGGGGGGGGATATCTAGGGGGCCTGGATGTGCAGCTTTTGGAGCAGGGTAGCTGCATTGTGTTGCCTAGGCATGCTTGGTGTTTTTGTTTTGGGGTGGTGGAAGTGTTTCCTGAGTGAGTTTGGTGTTTTGTTTTGGCATTTGAAAAGAATGTTTGTGTGAGTGAGCATGTTTTTTGTGGGGAGGCCATGTGCCCATAGCAGCATCTCACATTTTAAAATGTGCCACAAAAGGTTGACAACCCCTGCCTTAGTTGAAAATAAGCAAATACACATCCAAACAACTTTTTAAAAAGCCCACTCCTGATTAATCAGACAGCATATTTTTAATAAATACATTGATTTTAGATGTTATATTTATATATATGAAGAAAAATCCTGAAGAGGATAGGTGCCATCTTAGCAGTCAGAGGAAATGCTTCTTCTAAGGAGGTGCCTACAGTGTCGTGCCATGTTACGTCGATCACCTAAACTATAAATAAAGTGTCTCCCTTCCCCCCCAAAAAACCCAACTCATGTTTTGTTCAGATGCAGAGGTAGGCATAATTCTATCCTCTGCTACTCAGAAATACGATTGGTTTCAGTGCGGATCACTCCCAGACAAATGGATAAAAGACTGCAGCCTTAATAAGAAAATAAACACCCAAAATCCTCATATGATGAACTAAGATTCTCCTTACTAGGTGGTAACAGCCCTACTAAACGCAGACCAGGGAGGCCCGTCTACCTTCTGGATACGCCTTTATCACAACTGCGAAGGCTGGGCTGTTCACCCTGGCGCCTTTTTAATATTCCCCAACTCCTTTTCTCATTCCAGGAGTCTGCGTTTCACGAGTTCTAGTTTCCCCAGATTCTTTGCACTAAGCTCTCTGTCTCTCGTCCTTTCTTCTGCCGGAGCTGAACATGTAAAACCTTTAAAATTCCCTGTAGCTAGTTGCAAACCGGGGTCTTTAGTTAAGGCTGCAAGCCTAACCCCATTTACCTGGGACTAAGGTCCATTGAATTCAACAGAACTTACTTCTGTGTAGGATCAAGCTATTATTTTCTCTTTGCTATTTATTAGCGGGGGGAATCAGAGAGTGAGCAAACAAGCTGATTTCCTGGAAAAGGGAGAGGTTGCAGTTGGAGGGGGAGGGGTGCAACTTAAGATAAAAAGGCAGTCAAACAGTCGTTCATATTTCTCAGCGTGGGTTTCTGGAAAAAATCGTCAGCTTCAGATCTAATAAAAGTTCACATACGGAAAACGATTTCATAACCTACCAAACGTCACGTTTTCCCTCCAAGTTCATGCGAACGAAATGAAGCGCAGTATTAAAACGCTTGGACAAAGTTTGCTGGAGAAAGCATGGCTAATTTGATCTGATTCCCACGGAGTCAAAAACAAGAAAAGAGGAATCGAATATCCTCCAGCCGCTGCTCCTCTCGAAGACTCTTCTTTTCACTCTCAACACTTTTTGAATTTCCTGGTTCGATTTCACACAAAAAACCCCACCCGATGCTGCTTCGTAAGTCTCACGTAGGTAGACGTAGACGGAGAAGCTCCACCCACCTGCAAACTCTTAAACCCGTTGGAGAGGAAGAAAGAAGCCGATCCCCCCCAACTCACTTTATTTCCGCCCATTTCATGCTATCGAGTGAGAAAATACGACCCTTGAGAAATCACCACCACAAGCTGCGCAAGCCCAAGACCTTCCACTTTAGGGCTGGTGGAGTCTTACAATTGCCTAGGTTAAGGTTTAAAGTGATTCGAGACACTGTCGCCCGCTCTTCGAAACAGAGTTAATTATAAATATTTTTTAATAAATAAAGACACGGGAAGGAGAGTACTTCGGTTCCTTCCTCTTAGAGGAGGTTTCTAAAATGTATTTTAAAATGGTAGTACTGAAATGAGTGCCTTTTTGAAGTTTTTTTGGTCAAACATTCTGAATCTTGGGCTTGTAAGGTTTGTAGAAATCATATTTGTTCAAAAATTGTTTTGCCACTTTAACCCTGCAGTCCTAGACGTCATCAACCTTTTGGGGCCCACGCCTTTGAGAAACTCTTATAGGTACATTTTCATCCCCCAAAAGCAAATCTACCCAGACAATATCCCACACCACTCATGCAACATTTTATACACACATCTAAGAAAAACCCAAGCATGCAATCAAATCCCCTAAAGAAGAAGGTAAAGGTCAAATAATCCAGGAAATCAAAAATAGATCCTCTTTAATTCACAGAATTTGTCCACAGATATGCCTCAAACCACCATCAAATCACAAATTGCATGTTTCCTCTGACTGAACAGTAAAAATCATGGATCTGGTGGTTTTTAGTTTGAAATCCTTTAATCTTCCTAGCTCGCATAAACAATTTTAAAAGGATCTTTTGACACTTTGTTACTGTCAGAGCTAACTTGCAGTGGGACATTCAATAACAAAAACTAAAAGCTATTGTTTCAGTTACTGTATTATGTTTTTATGCATTCTACCTTTCCTCCAAGATGCTCAAGGTGGCATTGATTATTATTATTATTATTATTATCTTTATTTATACCCCACCCTTTCCCCAAACCATGTTTTCCTTTTTCCCCATGTTATGGTCGCAGCAACCCTGTGAGGTATGTGAGACTGAAAGACAGTGAGTGGACCAAGGTCACATAAGAGTTTCATGGCTGGTTTTAACGCTTGTCTCCCAGGTCCTAGTCCACTTAATATCCCTTTACCTTATTCCACATTCTGGAAAAAAGGTGTAGAAGTTAAAAAACTGCAGGAGGAGAATAATATTTTCCCATAGGTCTGGAAATTTTTTGGGTCCCTTGTAAACAGTCTTGTGTGGCACCTTTAAGATTAACCAGTTCAGGCTGCAATCCTGCACATACAGTACTCAGCGAGCAATCCTCATGGAATTCAGTGGGTTTACTTCTGAGTAATGTACAGTTTCTTGGACATGAATCCACACTACAAATTATGACAGCAGGAACCACTTTTGAAGCAAGATAAGGCACTGAAATGCTAAGCATTGATAAAACTGACATGTTTTAAGTATCCACTGTTTCCTTACAAAGGAGGAGGACAGGGCGAGAATCAGAACAGGGGGGAAGACAAAACAATTCTTCCAGCAGAGAAGCAACTGTGACAGTAGGGACCCCTTTTAAGTTTAGGTAACCGCTAACTATTTGTAAATTTTTAATGCTCAAGTATCCACAGTAGCTTTGCAAGGGAGGAGGATGGGGAGAAAAGCAGAACCCCTGAGACCACGGCTGGCCATGCCCCTCAATCCCCACCAGGTCTAGCAGGCACCAGCTGCCACTGGATGTAATGGTCTAAATAAGAGTAGCTGTGTCTACTGCAGGGGTGGGGAACTTGTTGCCCTCAAGATGTGATTGGACTCAGTGACGTCACTAGGGTTGGTGTCACCCGGTACGGCCCACAGCGCCTTCTCCCTGAGACTGTGAGTGATTGCACGCCCACACAGCCAAGCACCAGGGCCCAGGAGCGCGCTGCCGCTGCTTCCACCTTCTAACAGCCGAGGAAGGCAGCCAGCGCGGCACGCGAAGGCTCTCGGTGCCTAGGCGGTGCCTGGGGGGGGGGCTCTGGGTGTCACCCCTGTCTGGTGGTGTCACCCAGTGCAGCCCGCACCTGCCGCACTGCCCTAGTGAAGCCCCTGATTGGACTGTAGCCCCCATCAGTCCCCAACAGCATGGCCAATTATCAGGGGTAATAGGAGTTACAGTGCAACAACACCTGGAAGGCCACATATTCCCTAACCCTGATCTATGGTGAGGAAATACTTTTGTAATGCTTTCTGAAGGAATTGGACTTTGCTACCCTGGCCTGTTAGTATGGATTATGGCTTCTTATGGGATGCTGCGTATAGTATGGAAATGCATGTCTGTGCTTGCCTGTTTAGGAAGTTTTAGGGTTAATCTGTCCAAATTAGCTGGCCTGGCTGATCACATGAACTGGCCTGGGGGCACAACTATCATGGCAGTGTGCCCGCCATTGCGTATGTGTGGAAAGTCACATCCCAGTCGGGACCATTTATGACGTCCTAGAACCTACTGGGGTGGGGCGTGTGATTGGCAGGGGGCAGGTCAACAGATATGATAACTGCAGGCAGCCTGTCTGGAGCTAGGCAGAACAGAGTCTAGGGACTGCTTAGACTAGGGCAATGGTACTGTGTTTATCCAGTTTTAATTTGGTTTTGCTCCAGTGAGATTTTCTGGGTTTCCTGTAATTTTTTCTGCATCACACTTGGTGGCATTTTGGGGCATTGCATTTCTTTCTCTATAACTTTGACTTGGCTTCACCTCCACATTTTTTTTGTCTTAGTAAACTCTTCCATTTGTTCATAAACCTGCTGTGATCTCTCTTTTCACCACCCATGCCTGAAGCCATGCTACCATGCTACCACAAGAGGCTTCAGAGAGATTGCAGGGAAATTTGGAGGCTACTTGATAAGGGGCAGCCTACTGAAGTTTTGTAGTTCTTTAACTGGTGGTGGCGAGAACCTCAAAGCGGAATTGGAGGGTTCGAAGAGAGGAGTACACTCTCTTGTGGCTGGATCTCCTTTCCCCAGGCAGCCAGGGACCCAGAGTGGCTGGGTGTGGCTTGACAGTGAATAACCTTGTATGTTTTTAATTTTGCATCTTTTGTATTAATCTGTTCTGTTGTCTTTTACTCAAGAAGACTCCCAATCCAGAACCTTTTATGGCAACTTGTCATGGAAGACAAATCTTTCTGAGGAGGGATAGGGGGTGGTCAGTGTAAATAAGCAATCAAGGCCTTGACAAAAGAATATGAATATTTCGTAATGACAATTGATGGTCTGCTGAGTGGAGAGTGACTCTGTGTTTGCCATCAGGGAATGGTGGTTTCCACCTGCCATGCCCCACCTTTCTGCGTTAGGAGCCTTCATAAGGGAGCAGCTACCAGAACTCTGGCCTTTTTTGAGTTTGGTATAAAAGTGGTGGCAGTGATAGGGTTGCTAGGTATTAATGCCATCATTAACATTGAATATTGTTAAGTGACCTATGGGTAAACTTTGTGCTCACTTTTTCATGTATATTAAATTATTATTTATTGAATTTATATTCCACTCTTCTTCCTGAAGTAGGCCAGGGCAGCAAACATAAACAAAACAATTTAACAAGAAAAAGACAAACATACTAAAAACAGTTAAAACATTCCAAAGATATGATTACAATTTAAATATTCTAAAGCACAGTTCAAAATATTCCAAAAAACGGGTAAAAACATTCTTTAACTGTGATTTTCGGATTTTAAATGAACTGTTAATTGTTGGCGTTACGTTGCAGTGATGTTAGAACTTTTATTATGTATTATTATGTACTGTTATTGTAGGCTTCTTTTTCTGTGAACTGCATTGACCACAGATGTATTTCTGGGAAAAGTGGCATATAATCAGACGATGACTATGACTACTGAATGGGCAATTCACTGACGGGTGGGGTCTGAGACAGGGCTCAGGCAGTGTGTGTTGTGGAAAACTGTAATTGTGTTTTAGAATGTTTTTAATTAATTGTTTTTAGAATGCTTTTCTTGTTTTGTAGATATGTTTGCTGCCCTGGGCTTCTATGGGAGGAAGGGCGGGATATAAATTTAATAAGTAAATACTGTTAAACGCTAAAGTCATGATCATTCAGACCATGGTATTCCCGATCTCTATGTATGGATGTGAAAGTTGGACAGTGAAAAAAGTGGGTAAGAGAAAAATCAACTCATTTGAAATGTGGTGTTGGAGGAGAGCTTTGTGGATACCATGGACTGCGAAAAAGACATAATTGGGTGTTAGAACAAATTAAACCAGAACTATCACTAGAAGCTAAAATGATGAAACTGAGGTTATCATACTTTGGATGCATAATGACAAGACATGATTCACTAGAAAAAACAATGCTGGGAAAAACAGAAGGGAGTAGAAAAAGAGGAAGACCAAACAAAAAATGGATTGATTCCATAAAGGAGGACACAGACCTGAATTTACAAGATCTGAACAGGGTGGTTCATGACAGATGCTCTTGGAGGTCGCTGATTCATAGGGTCACCATAAGTCATAATTGACTGAAGGCACGTAACAACAACAAAATAAATACATAATAAATAATAAAAGAGGCATTACGGAGTTTGGGTGATTTTTGATTACTGGACTATGGATGGATTGCCTTCAAGTCGATTCCGACATATGGCAACCCTATGAATAGGGTTTTCATGGTAAGCAGTATTCAGAGGTGGTTTACCATTGCCTTCCAAGTTCCTCTGAGGCTGAGAGGCGGTGACTGGCCCAGTCACCCAGTGAGCTACATGGCTGTGTGGGGATTCGAACCCTGGTCTCCCAGGTCGTAGTCCAACATTCTAATCACTATGCCACACTGGCTCTCTTTTTGATTACAGTTAGCTGGAAATGGGGGTGAAGAAGTTGTTGCCCTCTGTAGAGCTGAAGAACTCTCAGCTTGCTTCCAGTGGCCTCTGTTTGTATTTTTATAAACACATAAAATATTAAAAGCATCCCTAAGGGTGCAATCCAACTGCTATTTACACCAAACTGAGAGATGGATGTGGTGGACCCCCGGCTGAGCCAGCTCAGCCAGATTATGCCAGGCTACACTGGCAGAAGACCCTCATCCCAATTTAGCTGGGGCGGAGCCCGGATCTAGCCAGCTCAGCCAGGGTTCCACTAGGAAGCTGAGCCTGGCAGAAGGGAAGATGAAGGTCCGAAAAAAAGGTGTTCTGGAGGTGTGTCAGAAGAGGGACTGAGGGGGTGGGACTCAGGCCGTATTGTGTTCAGCGCACTCCTGCAGATCCCAATCCAGGCAGAAGTTATGCTGGGAAAAAGTTGGTCTAAGAAAATAATTGCAATAGGAGTCAATGGAGAGTGCTTACTCACTGGTAGGGATATTTATGTGAACTGGCTTTTACTTTCCAGTCCATGTGCACAGATCCCAGCTGAGCCAGCATTCAGCCAGCCCGGAGGCTTCTGAATGGCAATTGGTTGCTGTGGACCTTCCTGTCGGCTCTTACTGGCTCCCCTTCCACTGGATTGCTCTGCCACTATTCTAGTCCTCTAGTGCTCCCCATCCAAAGGAAATCAAAGCCCTGAAACTTCCACCACTCTTGAGAAATGGGATGCATGATTTTGCTATTGCTTGCTGCTTGGGTTTACAATGCAATACTAGCAAGAATGCTTGAGAGTTGTTTAAGACAACAGTGTTAGAAGTGCAACTAGAATGTATATCACAGCTCAGGAAAGTTACCACCAGGGCCAATGTAGTTACTGAGCAGTGTCAAAGAAGCTAATAGAGGCAAGAAAATGGAAATCTTGTCCAGATGAAGAGAACAAAAAGGAACACAAACTTTGGCAAAAGAAAATAAGGGTCGGCACCAGGTGTCTGGGGGTCATTGGCCCCATCCTTTCCTTCTTAAATCACACCCCTCTGTCTTCCCTTTAAACTAAAACAAATTTTGATTGATGTGGCAACCCCTGTCAAAGAATAACAACACAAACATAGTTGCCTTTTTATTTTTTGTCAACAATATAACTTAGAGGTATAACTTAATCTGCAATCTTGTACACACTTACCTGCTATCCTGGGCTCCTTTATATCCCACCCTTCCTCCTAAACTAAACAAAATAAGGTCAGCTTAACAGACTTATAGGGGCTTCTGAGTAGACGCTTACAAAGGATTCTACGTTCTACGTTCAGAGACAGAATGTAAAAGACGTGTAAACAGGAAATGCACATATCAATAGTGGCAGTTATCACTGACTGTATTATTTGCATCTCGTTGCCATTCAACTCCCACCTTGCAACTCTGTCTCTCTCTCCCTCCTGGAAATGTGAGGTTCAAGAGTAAGGCCAACAGGGTTAGGGGTTTATGCTCTTTTCTGGATCTTTTCTAGATATACAATATAATTTAAGAGTTGCAGCAGCCACAACTATGCATAGCACTCCAAGTGTGGTTGGACCATAGACGTCTATAAGCACATTATAATATTTCCAGTTTTATTTTCAATCCATTTTCTAATGATTACTAATACAAAATCCCCCTTTTTGAGAGCCTCCGCACAGCGGGTCAGCATCTTAGTTGAGCTGTCTACTACAACCCCAAGGCCTCATTCCTGGTCAGTCACCGCACTGCCAGTTCAGACCTTATTAATGTGTACATGAAATTTGGATTTTTGCACAAACTTCCATCACATTAACTTGCTTACATTGAACCAGATTTGCCATTTTAATGCTCATTTAGCCAGTTTGGAGATATGCTTTTGGAGCTCCATACAACTCCTTTTAGTTTTAACCACCCTGAACAACTTTGTGTCATCAACAGCAAACTTGGAAATCTCAGTGCTCACCCCTAACTCCAGGTCATTTACAAACAAGTTTAAAAGCAGAACAAGGAAACTTCTGTACTTCAGAGGGTAGACAGCACTGAGCTAGGTGGAAAGGTGGATTCATATGGTATGGCCTCTTCAAATCCCTCTCATTTGGAATACCAAAACTCAAGAAGAGGGAAAATACTCTGAAAGGACATGTGAGGCTACCAGCCCTTTGACCTGCAGCACAGGAGGCTTTGTACTTTCTTGGAATTTGAATAAGTAGCAAATATTAAGCATGTAGATCCTGGGGGGGGGGTCTGGAAATTACAGTCTGGTTACCTTAACATCTGTCTGGGAAAACTGGTGGAAAGCATTGTTAAAGATAGATTTACCAAGCATATAGAAGAACATATCTTGCTGAAGCAGAACTAGCATGGCTTCTACAAGGATACATCCCTGTCTTGCTAAGGTATCGGAGTTCTTGAGAGTGTCAACAAGCACATAGACAGAGGTGATCCAGGTGACATTGTGTACTTAAGATTTACAAAAAGCTTTTTACAAGGCATCTTACCCAAAGACTCCCGAGTATGCTTAGCAGTCATGGAATAAGAGGAGAGGTCCTTTTGTGGATTGGTGGAATAGAATAAAAGGACAGTTCTTCTAATGAGGGATGTTGAAAGTGGAGTCCCACAAGGATCAGTATTGGGACCTGTGCTTTTTAACTTGTTCATAAATGAATGATCTAAACTTAGGACGTGCAGTGAAGTAGCAACGGTTGCTGGCAAATGCAATTAAGTGTAAAGTGATGCACATTGGGGGGGGGGATCTAAATTTCACATATACTCTCATGAGGTCTGAATTAGCAGTGACTGACCAAGAATGAGACCTTGGGGTCATAGTAAATGGCTCGATGGAGATGTTGACCCACTGTGCAGCAGCTGTGAAAAAGGCAAATGCCATCATTAGAAAAGGGGTTAAAAACAAATCTGCCAATATCATAATGCTGCCATACAAATCAATGGTGTGACGGCATTTGGAATACTGTGCACATTTCTGGTCACCTCACTTCAAAAGGGATATTGTAAAGTTGGAAAAGGTTCAGAAAAGGGCAATCAAAATTATCAAAAGGATGGAGCAACTCCTCTGTTAAGAAAGGTTACAACCATTTGGGTTTTTTTAGTTCAGAGAAAAGGCGAGGATGAGGGGACATAATAAAGGTGTATAAAATTATGCATGGCATGGAGAAAGTGGATAGCAAAGTTTCCCTCCCCCCTCTCATGATACTAGAACATGGGGAGATCTGATGAAGCTGAACATTGGGAGAGTCAGGACAGATAAAAGAAAGAACTTCTTCACACCCTGCATAAACTGTGGAAATCACTCCCGCAAGAGGTATTGATAGCCACCAACTTGGAAGGCTTTAAAAGATTTGGCACATTCATGGAGGATATGGCTATCAAAGTCTACTAGCCATGGTGGCTATTCTCAACTGTCAGAGGAAGCATGTCTCTCAGAGCCAGTTACTGGGAATAGCAGTTGGGGGTAGATTGCCGTTTGTACTCTGGTGCTGCTTGTGGGTTTCCCATCAGGCATCTGGTTGGCCACTGTGAGAACAGGATGTTGGACCAGATGGAAGTTTGGCCTGATCCAGTAGAGCTTTTATGTTTTTAACAAGTGTTCTTTCCTCATTTTCTCTTTCATTTCCTTATCTCTTCCATTTCCCCTCCCCCCCCCTTATTCTTTACTTAAGGAATGTGTTTGGGTAAGAGTCAGAGCAAGTTTGTTGCTAAAATGTTTTTCCGAGTGTGTGTAAAAAAAGCAATCTGGGGAAAAGCAGTAACATTAAAGAACAATAAAAAGGGTGCAGTTGGCAGTGTTTCCATACATGCTGCTTACAGCTATACTCTGACATACCTCCACTGCTGGAGGCAGTATACCCTTAAATGCTAGTTGCTGGGATTCACAAGTGGGGAAGGTGCTGTTGCACTCGGGTCCCGCTTTTGGGCTTCCCATAGGCATCTGGTTGGCCACTGTGAGAACAGGGTGTTGGATTAGATGGGGTTTTGGCTTGATCTAGGCGGCTATTCTTTTGTTCTTATTTGCTAGGAAAGGACTTAAGACACTTTGCTGAGTCTGAAATTCTTTTGTAAAAGTATCAAGACGATCTATTTTGTGCTGTTTCTGGTTGACCTGATACACAATGTGGGTCTGAATGAGTTTCCAATATGACATTAAGTTAGAATTGAACATAAACGCATGTCTTGTTAATGATTCAGTCCTATTTCAGAACAAAGGAGTCAGACTTCAATACTTTAAAACGGGTGATTAACCTTTTTTTGTTTTTTGGCCCAACAGCCACATTCACCTTTGGCTAGCCCTATAGGGCAGGGATGGGAAACCTTTTTTAGCCAGAAGACTGGATTTCCTTCTGAGCAATCTTCAAACGGCCATATGCCGGTGGTGTGCAGAGCCAGAGGCAAAAGTGTGTGGACCAATGGATATGAATTTTATCTTTGTACAGGCGGCTAGTTTTCACACATATACACACAGACGTGCCTTATTCTCCATCTAGAGGAGCAAGAGACACACTCCAGCCAGGCAAAAACACACAAAGTGTGAAGTATGGCTAGTGAGGGGTGCAGCCTGAGAAAGCTTGGAGGGCTCCTGGGCCTGAGGGTCCCCACCACTGCTCAAGGGGTTGAACACAAGCAGTGGGTGTGGATGCCCTAAACTGTTTGTCTCTGTCTCTGAGAGAGAGAGAGAGAGAGAGAGAGAGAGAGAGAGATCAGCTAAGGGGGGATGGTCATGTCCTTTTGCTTATCGAAAGATCTAGCTGATAACAGAAGAGGGGGAGATTTGCATCCCCAGGAGGGCACTTCAATCCAGTAGCTACTTTAATTTTTGTTGTTGTCACCAAAATAAGTGAGCACAGGGAAGACGGAGGGTACTGAAAGAATGTGCTTGGGATGTCAGATCAGGTGCTTGCACTGGGGATTGGCCACCTGTTTTAAACATAGTTAATACTCACCCCACTCAAACAACGACTGCCCAGTTAGCCTGACATATGAACATTCTTTCACCCATTCACAACAGTAAGAGGAAGATGTATAAAACACTTGAAACAAGTAAATGATGGCTCAGTTCTATCACTTAATTACAGCATGCATGTATGAATCATCATGGGCCATCACTTCAATCATCATCTTACCTCAAACACACTGCTCTTAAATGGAGTCAGTACACATAGCCATCTTTGGGTCATCACTGATAATTAATCAGGTAATACACTTCCATGTGTGAAGCGGCCCTGAGGAGAGTCACCTTGTATTGGAAAATGTCACTGAGTGAATCCAGCATAAGCTGGAGCCAGTTGACACTCATTTACAACTGCCTCCAAAGGAACATGTCAAATTGAGACCAAGGCTGGGGGGACCCAGGTCGTGGAGTACTGTGTGTGAATGTTCTCAAGGCCTGCTGTCATGATCCCTTTGCTCGGAGTAAAAGAACAGAAGTGCTTTATGTGTTATGTAGAAGAAACATGTTGTAAATCTTAGGTCATAGATCCAAAACCAAGGCCAGTTAATACTTTACTCTTTAAAGTTAGGTACATACAGTACTCAGGTTTAAATGGCAAAATATATGCAACACCATCAACTGTTAAAAGGATATGTACATTTACATGGCCAGAGTTCCTTGCAAATGAGAAGTGGGTTTCCTGCATCCGGTGGCATAATTTCATACAGGTGGCAAGGAGAAAAAATGGGGGGAAAGGGACTGGTAGAGGGGGGGAATGCCCTATCTTCTGCCTTGTCCTCAACCACCAGCAATATGCAGCTCCCAACAGACCCCCAAGGGAGTGCAAGCCTTGACAAAAAAAATCCCCAATTTTGTTGCAACAAGGAAATTGCATAGAAAAAGGATTGAGTATTACAACCCAAACCTATGTATATTCATAAGTAATTCCTTCCAGTTTTAGTGGGGTTTACTTCTAGGTATCTTCATAGGTTTGTAGTCTTACTGTCTGATCTTATATGTGTTATTTCCAGAGGGGTAGCCATGACAATCTGTTGCAACGAAAGCAACGAAGTCTTGTGACATCCAAAAGACCAACATATTTATTAATCTTTCAAGGTATCACAAGAGCCTTAGTTCTTTATATAGAGTTCAGCATGCTTAAGCTCAACTCTTCCTAATTCTGCATGGGACAGGGATGCCAGCCTATTACTAAAAGAGGTAACCTGGGACATCCCAGAGGCTTTATCTTTCTGTAACATGAAATCCCGTCAAGTGACAATTACTGTAGAAAAACTCTAGCCTTTTAAGGTATGCTAAAAAGAGCAATATATTACTTAATCATGAGTCCCTTAAGACAGATATGAGGAAGGGTTAATATCTGAAATACCAGTATACTATTTTAAGGCTACATACACACCAACCTGTTTGTAGCACAAAAACATAGTTTTTCTCAATCCAGAATCATTCATGAGTGTCCACAACATGCTTTCAATCTAGATTGTTTTGAAATCCTGCTGTCTACAAGGGGTGGGTGTGGTTACTTGATATGCATTTGAAAACCCTCCCCTTGATTAGGTTATCCACACCCTTCCCTCCCTACGCATGCCCCAGATGAATGAAGAGGTGATTGCAGATCTTGATATATGCCTACCCACTATGTAACTGGTTAGCTGTGGATATATCCCCTTCCCCATGTTGCCAGGACTGCCTACAATTGTTTTCAAATGGACACACTGCAGGGCAATGCAAAATCAATCTACAAATAGCTTTTATTTTCAGAATGAAAGCAGTTCCTCAATTACTGCTTTTCAGGAGCAAAAACTATGTAGGAAAAACAACTACACAGTCTCCACTGATTCTAGAATAAAATGTTGTATGCAGCCTAATATTGAGTATAGAGCAATATCCTGCACTGACTTAACTTTCCTTTCCAGCACCTGCTCCCTGCTGAGATCTGCTCTGGAGGATTCCTGAGGAGCAGATTTTAAGGGTGCATGAAAACTGAGGGAGGTGTTGTCATGTGTTCTTAGGCTAATTTCCACTTTGGTTCATTTGGAGTCTGGCATATTCTGGACTACATTTCCTACCCCATACCCCGTTTTCTGGCTCGTTGTGCCTTCCTAAATACTGTGAAATGAGGACAAGGAGCAAGAACCATCTTTTGGCACTTTTGGAGGAACATGAAGACCCTGAATTAAATATTATCTCAAAAATGTTGTTTTTGGCAGATTTCCCTCATGCCCAGCAGACCAATCCCATTGTTCAAAGACAGCATTAGAAAGCAAAAACAGTTTTTCTTAGTGTCAGCAAGAAATACACACACAACATGAAATCACCTCATACCCAGACCCCTCCTTTTCATGTTGATTTGTAAGAGGGAAAGTGTATTTAAGAGCAGGGCTTGAGACCTAAGATTGGCGGTCTGAGCTCCAACATGTACAACTGCACTCTCAAGGAATGTGGCGCAGGACTGCAGGCCACAGAATGGGAAGGGAGTCTGTGTCTTGGTGCAAACCTTGAGACAAAGAGATTCCTTCCTGCTTTTTGGTCAGAGCTCCTTCACACCACTCCAGCTGTATTCCACTGCCCACTCCTGGGCCTAGGACAGGTAATCTCCGCTACCTGTCATTCCTTACAGCAATAGGGACCTGTTGTTTCTGTAGTTTAAAGTTATGAATGGGTTAGTGTATTAATGATTAATGCTGCCACACACCCAGTAATTTTGTAGTGCTATTCTTCTCTTTTTTCTCAATAAATGAAAGCTTTGCTTTAGTCTAGTTTGGACCTGCATTTTTTGAGTTATGCACCCACTATTTAGGCACATTTCAGGGCAAAGCAGTTCTTTTATCCCTAGCAAAAGATCCCCCTCCTCTCAAGGAGGTGTGTTTAATGGGACACATGGGTGGTAGGTTCCCACACTCAGGTTCCCAATAGACACGTCTTAACATATATATTAGAAATCCACAATCTGCAGTCAAGAAAGCCGTACAAGTAGAATACAGTAATATTAAGACATCTGTTTGCAAATTGCATCCCCCATTTGATCTTTAACATTTAGCTGCCTTATACCAAGTTAGATCATTGGTCTGTCTAGCTCTGTATTGTCTACACTGACTGGCAGTGGCTTCTCTAGGGCTTCAGGCAGGGAATCTTTCCCAATCCTACCTGGAAATGCTGGGGATTGAACCTGGGACCTTCTGCACGCAAAGCAGATACTCTACCACTGAGATACAATCCTTCCTCAATGATGCATTTGACACACTTAAAAAACAACCACCCTCAATACTCCAGAAATTTTCCACAGTTGATATTAACAATGTTATGATACACCACAGAAATGTATTCAAAAACACTGAATGGGGCTTACCCCCAAGTATGTAGGGTTAGGACTACAGCTCACTACTATGCAGCATTAAGTACATCAAAATCGACTGATTTAGCTACCTAAATCTGCGGAGGATCATGGTGTAAATGTACCTTTGAGTTTTTCTTGAGCTTTTTATGCACACATGGGCATGTTTTTATATCAGTGATAGGGACCTGCGGTTTTCCAGTATGTTGGACTCCGACTGCCATTAGCCCTGGCCAACGTGACTTACTCTCAGGGATGATGGGAGTTGTAGTCCCACAGCACCAGAGGGCTACAGTTAGCCACTCATGTTCTAAATGAACTATTGGTAATGGATTCTTTGTTAAATGGCTCCTTTTCAGGCCAGCTGTACCCATGCTTGTTGAGGAGCAAATCCTACTGAGTTCAGCAGAGCTTATTTCCAAATAAAGGCGTGTGTGGTTTCAGTCTTAGACGGAGCGTCAGCTTAAATGTGAAATGATTTGAGTGCTCAAAAACTGACTATTGGTTTCACTATGCTTCTTCCCTAGCACAGTCCCATTTCTCTCCCCTTTTTAAAGAGAATTGCTGTTCTGTTTCACTCTACAAACTTTATCCCCATTTCATTTCCCCAAGTGTACATTCATCAAGCAGTTAATATTTGGTAGGGGTCAGGCCATTCAAGGGAGAAACGTTTGGGAGAAAACAAGCAAGTTTTGGGCCATTATGAAGCTTCAATTATGGTATATTTGAGGGATTTTATTACCCCACGTTGCAGCTCAAAGCTGATGTTACCATGCTGGTTAGCAAAAACAGAAATAGCTTAATTCGGTATTCCCTATATATATATATATATATATATATATATATGAGAGAGAGAGAGAGAGAGAGAGAGAGAGAGAGAGAGAGAGAGAGAGAGAGAGAGAGAGAGAGAGAGAGATGATAAGGTACTACAATTCCTTTGGAAAGCTACTATACTAAAAGCCACTTTGGTTATTATCTTAATAGAAAAGTGGGGTGCAAATATTAAATGAACCTTAAATGACTAAATTAATGTAAAAGGCATTCAAACAGTTGTTTAGAAGAACTGGGGTTCCTCAGATCCTATTAAAGATATGGAGAAATTTTTCAAACATAAACAGACATCAGGGCATATATAAATTTTTAAGTCTGAAATGCCTGCCTTTTGAGGGAGCTGGAGGGAAAAGCAGGAGTGGGGGTAGGGGAAACAATTATTGAAAAGCAACTTTTAAAAAAACCCATGCAATCACACATGTAGGTGAAACGTATTTTATATTTTGAAAAATAATAATAAATAAATATATTAATGATATTGCTTGCTAAAGTCTCTCAGTCTTATGGCTTACTGACATTACCAGCCGAATAAAAATCTCAAACAGAAAACACATTCTGATTCAATTCTACATCAAGACTTTCTACACTCCATATCTTGGTAGCAGATCAATCTTTCCCCAATCAAGAACATACAGAAGTATTCCTTTTTTGTTGTAGTAGTATTCTTGGGTCTCTGAATGCTACTGGACTACAAGTCCCATCATCCCCAGCCAGCTTAGCCAATGGTCAGGGATGATGGGACTTCTAGTCCAACAACATCTGGAAACCCAAGGTTGAAGAACAGTTTACCATACACACTAGACCTTGTTTAATCTGTCATGAACTCAAACCTATGAAGCCAGTTAGACTAGCGCCATCCCATAAGCATAAGCTACAACAGGGCTATAGGCTGCCTGTACTTGGTAGAAAGCTAGTATGTGTTACTTTGAAACTCTGGATACATGTGATATTTTGGGGTGCCTCCTCTCCATGTATTCCACACTGCAACAATTGGTGAGGTTAGAAGTGCTTGGGCACAGAAGGGGAGAGCTACTCACTGAAGAAATCAATCTGAGATATGCCTCCTCCCAATAAACCTTGAATGGGCCCAATTATGAGCCCTACCCAGGTGTTAAAAGGGGGAAAGAGGCAACGCTGGGACTGGGAAGCCATGCATAGCTTCAAGGCCGTGCAACTCTCCTGGCCCAAGTTCTCAAATGCGCAGAGAGCTTCCATGGATATCAAAGGGCACCCCACTGCCAGAGTTCACGCTCTTCATGAGAATCATGTGATCTCAAGGGGGAGGGGCTAAACATATGATCTTGCAACTCCACTGCACCTGCGTTGTTTCCTCCCCCTTTTAATGCCTGAATAAGGCTGTGGTGCAGAAGTGATCGCAGATTATGTCCAAGAAAGATGCTACATCTTAGTTCTTGGCTGCTAAAGTCTACATGTACAACCCCAGCCTGTCAGTTTAGACCGGGTATGGGGAACCTTTCAACCTCCTGATGTTGTTTGAACTATAACTACCAGCTCCAGTAAGCATGGCCAACGGCCAGGAATGATAGGAGTTGTAGATTAGCAACATCTGGAGGTCCAAGGTTCCCAACACGTTTTATTCCTTCAAAAACAATGAGCAGCTGACAATCGTGGTCTCGCAGCAGCTTTCAGAAACATTTGGTGTATTGTTTAAACACTGGACGTTATTGACTCTTAGTGACATATTAGATTATTTCTATTCACTATTTGAGATTATTCTTCGCATGTGAGCCATTGCTTGTTAATTTACTTTGTTAGATTGGGGGGGGTGATGCTTGTATAATGATCATATGTCAATAAAATAAACATACAAAACAACACCAACAACAAACAACAAAGACAAGTGTAATGTGGTGTCAAAGCTAAAAGGGGTCCCTGTTCAGCTAAGCTCCTTTTCCCAGTGGCATTTACACCAGAAGGCTCTTCTGACCAAGCAGTGGTACTTCCTTTACTCCGTGTGACTCAACGGGCCAAAGTCCTTGGACTTACTTGTCGCTGCCCTTGTTTACTCTCTGTCTGTGAGCTCAAACAGATCTGTGGCATCTTAGTCTGCACGCTTCCTTTCCACTGACCTCGCAACCACCCAAGAGGGGAAAGGGGCAGAAAGGAGGAGACTTCTCTGAAGGAAACCCTAACAAAGGTTTAAGAGAAAAGTTTAAAAATCAAGGTATGTGCTCAGTGACTTCTATTAACCTGCTACACGTGCTGTAGGAATAGATACTTGCCAGCTGCCTCCTTTTGCCCAGCATCTGTCTGAAGTCTGGATACCTGGTGGCTTAAAGAAAGGACAAAATCTTACCATGCCTGGTAACACTTGGCTTTTCAAGGGAAATGGGTGGATAATGCTCAGAAACAAGCCTCACTAGGGCACACCCATCGTAAGTTAGGTTTGTACATTTAGCTGACAGAAAGAAAAAGTTTTTTCCTCAGGGTGTGCTTCAGCAGGACTGAATATTGGTCCCTCGGGTTAGTCCTGTTCCACTCATAAATTTTGCTGTTCAGCTCCACAAGAATATCCAGCAGGTGCAACTTCCTGTAAAGAAAAAGGAGGAGCGGTCGGGAAAGAAAAGAGTGAACATTTTCAATAATTAGGTACATAGTAATCCATAAACAAATTACAAATAATCTCCAGACAAACAGCTTGGGGCTTTGCAAGAATATTTTGTTGCAATTGAATATAGTGGAGTGTATCCAATGCAAGTAGTCAAACTCAGAGTAGACCCATTGGAGTTAATAAACCAGAGTAACTTAGGTTTATTAATTTCAATGGGACTACTCTGAGTAAACCTTAATGGGCTGCAACCCAGTATTACTTGGCTGCCTGGTATTGACAGACCCAATTTTGAACATTCCACTTAAAAAGGTCCACTCCTAATAATGTTCACTCAAAAGTAAGTCCTATTGATTTCAACAGGGCTTGCTTCCCAGTAAATACTGAGGACGGTGGCCTTGAGAGATTTGAGGATGTGTATCTTGCACTGGTCTTGTCCCTCAAGTCAGGGCCACACCTTGCCTCATGCAGGACACTTCACCCACTGAAAGACAGCAAAGTTGGACATCAAGTTGGATAATTCTTGATTAAGGGTTTCCAATTTTCAAATACAGGAAGGAACATAATTATTCTTTCTTGAATGTTTTCATTCCGTAACTGTAAAATAGAGAGTCCCGTGTGCAGAGTCTCTGTGTAGCTAGCAACGGACA
This sequence comes from Rhineura floridana, assembly GCF_030035675.1. Lineage (NCBI taxonomy): Eukaryota > Metazoa > Chordata > Lepidosauria > Squamata > Rhineuridae > Rhineura > Rhineura floridana. The sequence goes on from NC_084481.1 coordinate 19,731,308, forward strand.
TAGTCCGAGGTCTTTGATGTCAAAGGCTTCCTCTTTGCACATGTAAAAGGAAGTATTATGTGAAGCATGCCCTTGCTCACATAGGGCAGCAAGGGGAAAAACCCAACTTGTAGAGCTGTGCATGCACATCAAAGATACAGCACTTTTGCCCATGCTTTCTACTGCAGGAACCAGGATCTGAGCTGGATTATTAATGCAAAAAAATTAAAATATTTTAGCCAGATGCATGCTCTGCACCAAGAAAAGCTGAAATCTACGCCATGCATAAATGTAATGCTATGAGGAAATCTGCACAAGTTATCCTATTTTGTGTAAGTTATTCTGGTGTTGCTTTTCATGGCAAAGAGCAAGGAGTATGAGAGGTGCTAGAGTCTTGCACCCCAACCACCAGGAGTCTTATTCAGCCACCCCTCTGGATTCTGAGATGTCAACACACACACTTAAAAGTGTATAACAGGGCAAAGCTTATTATAGCTTGGTGATACAGCACATGCTTTGCATACAGAAGTCCTCAGGTTCAATCCTTGGTGCATCGCCAGTTAAAAAAGAATTCAGGTGGTAGGTGATGGGGGGGAAAATCTACCCCAGACCTGGAAAACTACTGTCAATCAGAGCAAATGGTATTAGAAGAGATGGACAAATAGTCTGATCTCATATAAGGTCACATCCACACCATACATTTAAAGCATATGACTTCCCCAAAGTATCCTGGGGACAGCAGCTTTTTAAGGGTGCTGGGAATTGTAGCTCTGTGAGGAATAAACTACAGTTCCCAGGATTCTTTAAAGCATTAAAGTGTTATAAATGTGCTTTATATGTATGGCATGGATGTGGTTATGATAGTTTCCTATGTTCCTATCACAGCTGTTGCTAAGTACTTGGGACAGTGTTTATTACATAAATTTGCATAACATTTGTCAATTTGTATCTATAGATGCCTGGTGGTTGGAAGTCTCACCAGCACTGTGCTTTGCAGTGTGCTCTGTAAGCATTTTCTTTTTTTTTGTCTGTCTGTCTGTCTGTCTGTCTGTCTATCTATCTATCGGCCACCCCCTTAAAATGCTCCTGCTTCCTCTCTTCATTGCTATACAGGCTAGAAACTTGCTATTTAAATGAAAGCAGATTTTCTCAAAAGCTGTATTCTGCAGCCATTTCCACATCACAGTGCATTTTCTGTGCTCGTGGAAATGCAAAATACAAACAGGAATGACCAGGAGGACAAAGTGGAATCGTTATCTTCTTGATGGTGATGACTTCCCACCTTTTATGCGGATCAATCAGAAGCTCAGTTAGAGCAGACAGATAGTAGGAGGATGAACTCTGTGATCTCTCCATGTTCGATGCATTCAACATGGACAGGCTCCAAAGAACGTCTGCTCCTTGCGGGATTGTACACAGATCTCCATCCGCCTCTAACAAGCTGGGGTTTTCTTGCCAGGTTCCTGGCTCAACATAATTCTGGATAAAGAACAGCTTTGGCTTTCCCGAGAGATAAGGGCATGCATCTCCAGTAAAAAAATTCTTCAACCTCTCCAGAGAGAATCCGGGAACGATGGGATTTGTGCAGAAGATGCCTTGGTGGTTTCCTCGACTGACTAATATGCAAACAAAGCAGTCATAGTCTTTGTGTTGTTTCAGTCTTGCTACCTCGTACAGCTCACGCACCAAGGAATCCACATTTGGGAATAGGCAACAACGAACTTCGAAGCACAGTGCTTTAAAGGTAACTGTCAGCATACCTGGAGAAAGAAAATCAAGCAAACAAGATGGAAGTTGAGTAGTCATGTTGCTTGTAAGCTTTCATCAAATGGATGTAGACATACAAGCTGTCTTTGAGAGTGTTGCATTCCCCATGAAGGACCATGTACATGGTCTAGGAAGTACTTCTGGAATCTGAATACAGTAGAAGCTAGGTAATAAGGTGTTTTGCTGTACCGCAAATTCAGATATACTACAGGAATGACGACGTCCTCGAGTACAACAGTGTATATCATACCACAGTTTTCGTTATAATGCAGGTGTATCCTTTGTCTCTTAACCCCAATGTTGAAATAAGCTTCCACTGTATAAGAGTCCTGCTGGATCAGGCCAAAGGCGCATCTAGTCTAAAATCCTGTTTCATAATGGCCAACCAGATGCCTCTGGGAAGCTTAAAAACAGGACATGAATGCAACAGTTTTTTCTATTCCCAGGAACTAGTATTAGGAGGCACACTGCCTCAGACAGTGGAGAAGAACATAATCATTGTTGCTAGTAACTGTTGATAGCCTTAACCTCCATGAATTTGTCTAATCCTCTTTTAAACCCACCCAAGTTGGTGGCCATCATTGCCTTTTGTGGGAGTGAATTCCATAGTTTAATTATGTGTTGTGTACTTTCTTTCATCTGTCTTGAAACTTCCAACATTCAGTTTCATTGGATGCCCCCATGTTCTTGTATTATAAGAGACATAAGAACATAAGAAGTGCCTGCTGGATCAGGCCAGTGGACCATCTAGTTCGGCATCCTGTTCTCACAGTGGCCAACCAGGTGCCCAGGGGAAACCCTCAAGCAGGACCTGAGTGCAAGAACACTCTCCCCTCCTGAGGCTTCTGGCAACTGGTTTTCAGAAGCATGCTGCCTCTGACTAGGGTGGCAGAGCACAGCCATCACGGCTAGTAGCCATTGATAGCCCTGTCCTCCATGAATTTGTCTAATCTTCTTTTAAAGCCATCCAAGCTGGTGGCCATTACTGCATCTTGTGGGAGCAAATTCCATAGTTTAACTATGCGCTGAGTAAAGAAGTACTTCCTTTTGTCTGTCCTGAATCTTCCAACATTCAGCTTCTTTGAATGTCCACGAGTTCTAGTATTATGAGAGAGGGAGAAGAACTTTTCTCTATCCACTTTCTCAAGGCCATGCATAATTTTATACACTTCTATCATGTCTCCTCTGACCCGCCTTTTCTCTAAACTAAAAAGCCCCAAATGCTGCAACCTTTCCTCGTAAGGGAGTCGCTCTTTTCAATACCTTTCCTAATTATCGCTAGCATGGAATTTGCCTTTTTCACAGCTGCCGCACACTGGGTTGACATTTTCATCGTGCTGTCCACTACAACCCCGAGGTCTCTCTCCTGGTCAGTCACCGCCAGTTCAGACCCCATGAGCATATATGTGAAATTAAGATTTTTTGCTCCAATATGCATAATTTTACACTTGTTTATATTGAATTGCATTTGCCATTTTTCCGCCCATTCACTCAGTTTGGAGAGGTCTTTTTGGAGCTCTTTGCAATCCCTTTTTGTTTTAACAACCCTGAACAATTTAGTGTCGTCAGCAAACTTGGCCACTTCACTGCTCACTCCTAATTCTAGGTCATTAATGAACAAGTTGAAAAGTACAGGTCCCAATACCGATCCTTGAGGGACTCCACTTTCTACAGCCCTCCATTGGGAGAACTGTCCGTTTATTCCTACTCTCTGCTTTCTGCTTCTTAACCAATTCCTTATCCACAAGAGGACCTCTCCTCTTATTCCATGACTGCTAAGCTTCCTCAGAAGTCTTTGGTGAGGTACCTTGTCAAACGCTTTTTGAAAGTCTAAGTACACTATGTCCACTGGATCACCTCTATCTATATGCTTGTTGACACTCTCAAAGACAATGCCCAACTGCACCTTTTACTGGCTCCAGTCATACCTGGAGAAATCAGATGTGGCCTTAGTCATACATTCCTTAGCTCAGGTACGGAGAACCTGTAGCAATCCAGATGCTGATGGACTTTAACTCTCATCATCCCTGACCATTGCCAGTGCTCAATGCGACCAAGATTTCCCTATACAGTAGGGTCTCACTCATAAGGCAGGTTAGGTTCCAGACCCCCGTCGAACAGTGAAAACCGCCAAAAGGTGGATCAGCTGTAGCGCAGGGGTCTGGAACCTAACCCACTGATCGCACCAGATGAGGAGGAGATCAGCTGTAGCACGCTACAGCTGATCTTCCCCTCCTCAGGCATGATTAGCTCAAGTGTGGGAGTCTGATTGCGCCAGAAGAGAGGATCAGCTGTAGCGATCTTCCCCTCCTCCAGCACGATCAGCTGGAGTGTGGGAGTCTTTTTGCCCCTGAGGAGAAGATCAACTGTAGTGCACTACAGCTGATCTTCCCCTCCTCTGGCGAGATCAGCTGGAGCATGAGGAGCTCCAGCCCTCCCTCCAGCTGATTGCCCTGCTAGCGTTGTATTAGCGGAACACCAAAAAATGGGGTACCAAGAAGCGGGGGCCTACTGTACTGTTGACAGTGGGCAGCCTTAAAGGATGGCTCAGAAACGATAACTGGTGCAAGAAATGGCTGCCACAATATTGCTTAGTGCTCAATGTTCTGAATGCATTATGGAGATTTTACATTAACTGCACTGGCTCCCTATCTGTTTCGAGGCTCAGTTTAAAATACTAGTATTTTATTTATTTATTATTTAATTTATATCCCACTCTTCCTCCCAGCAGGAGCTCAGGGCGGCAAACAAAAGCACTAAAAACACTTTAAAACATCATAAAAACAGACTTTGAAATACATTAAAACAAAAATCTTTTAAAACCTTTTTTTAAAAAAGTTTTCAAAACATCTTAAAAAAAAGGTTAAAAAAGGTATTTTCCTTTAAAGCCCTTAGCAGTCTGGAGCTAGGTAATCTTAAAAGGACTGCCTTTGCCCATATGAAGCTCCCAAGCCTTAAAATTGTCTTGTTTTCTAGCCTATTGCCACAGGAAGTGCAGTTCTGGATATGAGCCACAGGGGCCTTCTTGGTGGTGGGGCCATGGTTATGGAATGCGATCTGGCAGTTTTCCTCTCTTCCAGCTTTTAGATGGGCAGCAGTTAAGATTTTTTACTCAGGCAGGTGTTTAGCGTTTAATTTCTCTGCTGTTTTAATTTATTTCATGCTGTCTGTGCTGCCCTTTTTAATTTTTTTCTTATTGTTACAATGACAGTTTTACTATTTATTCTCTTCACTGCTTTTAACATTCCAGAAAACAAGCTACAAATAATATGAAAAATAAAATACAACCAAGGCACTCTCTCTGCCTGTCCATTCATCCCTCCCCTTCGGTATAGCATCCAGACTCTTGAGAATCTCAGTTTCCATTCATTAGAATTCAGTATCTTCTTCCTGTGGCTATGGAGATATGCTTGAAATTACGTGGGAAGTGCCTAATGAGAACTCACAAGCCAGAAGAGCTGTCGGATGAGATTTCCATTGACTGGGAGATGGGGTATTGTATAGTGACTTACTCCATGCCATGATTAGCTAAACCAGAATAGATTATGCATAGTAAGAGAAATTGCATATGGCTGCATAATCTGAAGATTATGATAGGCCTGATTGGTGATTGGACTGGGTTTGGTACATCACAAGCTGTGTAGGCCAGCCTCAAAGATACACAACCTCCGTTTCCTGTCAGTCCCCAGAGCAGGGATGGAGAACTGTTGCTCTCCAGATGTCCTTGGACTACAACTCCCATCAATCCTGCCCATGGTGGCTGGGGCTGGAGTCCAAACAACACGTGGAGGGCCGCATATTTCCTTCTTGTGCACTAAGGAGTAAAGCACTCCACTTTAGGAAAGCCTTCTCTGAAATGAAGTCAAATGTTTTCAGGATCGTCTAGAAAAAGCAGCGCCTTGACATTTGAAAAAACAGTATCTCGGAACAAAAACGTAAAATTGTCTGAAAGAACATACAACGGAGTGGGAGATTATACAAACCATGTTGTACAGGTAAGTGAAAATTCTCTGGTTCTATGAACTTGTGGGGTGGGGGAGGGGAAGAAAGATGCCTGTTGCAGTCAGTAATACAAGAGTTAGGCAGGTGTCATGTTAGGTCTTGCTGGATTATTTATTTGTAGATAACCAATTTTAGTTGCAAACACGCGCACGCGCGACAGACAGTAAAATATCACTTCTTAACAGGAATGCTCCTCTTCAGGGATTCAGCCAGCCATGCCCGCCTACAGGATACTTCATTCTATTCCCACCCCAACTCTACTTCCATTTTTTTCCTTTTCCAGCCTACAGTAAACAGTCAATTTTCTATGGCAACTAGTACTGAGCATGCTCAGTCCTCATGGGGCTGTTTTAAAGGAAATGAAAATACAGTAGGGCCCCGCTCATACAGCGGGTTACGTTCCAGACCCCCGCTGTAAAGCGAAAACCGCTGTAAAGCGGATCCCATTGACTTACTTTGACCAAAATGGCGCCCGGCGGCAAAAAACCGCCGTAAAAGCGGAACAAGCGCTGTAAAGCGGGGCCTTTCTACAATTCACAACCGCTGTATTAGTGGAACGCTGTAAAGCGAAGCGCTGTAAAGCAGGGCCCTACTGTATTTATCCCTTCATGAACTCTAATATGCAGTCCAGCCATGAGAGGGCAGTATTGCATAGTTATACCACCCTCTAATACACAGTGTACATCAAAATGAGGAGCAGGGGTAGGGTACAGCACACCACATACTCCAACCTGATTTTAAAAACATCATCTATCATGAAACTTCAAATGGAACAATTTTTCTCTAAAGGATGATCAGCAGGAGGCAAGGCAGGCTTAGTGCCCCCCCAGTCTTCCTCCAATATTAAAAAAACAGGCACCCTTAAAAAAAACCCAACCCAAACCATTGCTGGATACTCAAAAATTCTTCTGATTTCTCTGGAATTGTTTTGCAAGACTAATCTTAATAGAAGAAAAGATAGAGAGAGAGGTGATCACATAAATAAACCTAGGATGTCACAGTGAGTAGCCGGGAATTTATTCTGTTTCATGCATGATGAATCCACTTTGACTGCTGTCAGCTTAATTTTTCATAGACAGCAAATAGTAACTCCCTTTTACATACGACTAGGATTCCAAAGAATTTAGCTATAATATGAAGCCCCATCTTATAGGCCCTTATAGGGCCCAATTCAAGGTGTTGGTATTAACCTTTAAAGCCCTATACAGTCTCGGCCCAGTTTACCTGAAGGAGCACCTCCAGTACCACCAACTTAGCCGCCTGACTAGATCAGCCACGCAGGGCCTTCTCTCAGTACCACCAACGAAAACAGCTAGGTTGGTGGGAACTAGGGAGAGGGCATTTTCAGTGGCGGCCCCCACTCTCTGGAACTCCCTCCCGTTTGATCTTCGACATGCCCCCTCCCTGGATGCATTTCGCCGAGCATTAAAAACCTGGCTCTTTGGACAGGCCTTCGGGACCTCCGGGGTGGGCTAAGCTTTTATCACTATTACTGAATGCCCGTTGTCCACATACTGTTTTATGCTGTAATTTAATCCTTTATTGTCGACTGTATTGTATTGCTATGTATTTTAAATCGTATTTTAAATTGTATTTTACTGGAATTTAATTGTGTACGTCGCCTAGAGTGGCCTTGGCCAGATAGGCGACACAAAAATTAAATTATTATTATTATTATTATTATTACTCACAAGTATGTATGCATGGATGTACTTAATACAGCATTAGGCTGCCACCCTATGCACCCTTACCTGGGAGTAAGTCCCACTCAACACCGTTCAGCTTGCTCCTGAGTAAATGTACTTAGGACTGCTATGTTGAAGTTCTTAATTGAAGACCCATGTCCTATTATAATTGCAACAGGACTCAGGGTGCCTACACTTTTCTGGATCTTAGCTCAATGCCGATGTCTAGCTTTCTTAATGGCACCCCCTTTCCCGAATCATCAGGCTAAGCCCAATGAGAAGTAGGCCCTATTAAGGGCCAGCACAGCTGGCAAAATCTATCGTTCTGTTTAGTACTGATGTTCAGGCATGAGTGCTATTGGTTTACATAGCCAGCACCACCCATACACAAAAACCAGGGTTGGGTAGGGCAAAAATAGTCCAATGAGAACTGAGTATGTTCAGTGGCCATATACTGCTGGCTGCTGAAGGAAAGAAAAATAAAATTTGAAAAATGAAAATCGGGGTGTGTGGAATGTAATGGAGTATTGTTGATGAGGTTATGGCTGGCTGGCTGAATGAAAGAGGAGCCCTCAACACAAACATTTTGTTGCTGGTCCCACTAGTCTTTAATAATCTTGGCTCATGTTTAGTAATGACAACTTTCCCTTTCAGGCTTAGTATGCTTTTATTGGATACTCTCATTTCATTTTGTCTCCAAAGCTAAAACACACTTCCCTTCCCAATTCCAGAAGGTCCCAGGTTCAATTCAATTCAGAAAGGAGCAGGAGATGGGAAAGACTTTATAACCGAGAGCACCACTGCCAAATCCAAATACAGAGATCTTGGCTCTAGTTCGACTGGCTGCCTCTCTTGCATCATTATAGTGATCATCCCACAGACGTTTATTTATGGCAAGATGTGTAAGCTGCACATAAAGCTGCCTCTTCTCCGGAGATCATTACTCATGAGAAACAAGAGAGAAAAGGTGACAGCTCCCTTTCTCCCTCTGCACCCTAAAGGCACAAAATGGCCCTGATGACACTCACTCTGTATGTACTATTTTTAGTCCCTCATGTGTTCAGCCAGCATGTTTGAAGCCCTCAAGAGATTTTTGTTTCTGCTTATATAGGAGACTCATAGGGAAATTTCCAAAAGTGATTGGAATGGGAGGAGAATGTGTCAGGGTTAGCCTAGGCATACCCTTTTACAAATGTTGCACACATGCATTCTATTTTTAAAAAAGTTTTAAATCCAAAGGAAACAAAAGAAAATTGATTCTTCAGTTTCACAGGGGATGCGAAATGCACACAAAGGCTCTTAAGTGCATAAAAAAAACCAAGGATGTGGACAGAATAGGAGAAAATACAACTTTAAATTCTAACTACAAAACTAAGGAAGGTTCTTGCTTTGCATTCAATAGCCTGGATAGACTAAGCCACATTCACAACTGCAAATGTGAATGACGCACCTTGCTTCACCCATGAGCATGCACTCATAGGCATGTTTAAATGCACTTTAAAAATTCATTAATGGCCCCAATTGTGAGTACAGCAAGGTAGTTAGAAGTACGAAGGAGCAATTAATCCTCATTAAGAGAGATCGAGTACGCTCATCTAAGGTGAGCTTGGTCTGTAGGAAGCTGATTTCACAAATTTTCTGCTCACCATGGTGAGATTGTCCCCTACCTGTTTAGCAATGGTTGATCAGTTCCACAACAGGAAGTTTACAGTTCTGTCAGAACAGAAGGAAGGCTTGCCAAACAGTTGGCACCTTGCAATCAAGTGAAGCTCTGACCAGATCCAACAAGCCTCACAGATTTCAGCAGTTCTGGATTGATCAGATAGAGGATCATGCCTGGTCTATACACATGCAGCAGAGTGAGGTGGATATGAGGTGGGCGGAGTTCTGTGATGGGAGGAGAGACCTTACCTCTTTAGACTGCAGGTGGGGGGATACCACTTTTGAATCTCCCCACTGATTTTAAAAAAACAAAACAAATCCATTGTAAGCAGAGAACCAGCACAGCAAGGAGTGGGCTGAGCAAGAATCATAGGGCTCATCCAGACGACTGCAAAATGTGTGACATGACCGCTTTGTGTTCTCATTATTTTTTGGTCGTCCTGATGACGCCGAGTGCAAAAGCGCGTTTTCGCGCGGTTAAATCCGCTTTCGCACAACCGCGGAAAATGCGATACACTTTTTAAAAGCGTGAATCATCCGCGGTTCCTTCGGCCGCTTGGACGCAATACAGCGGATTTAAGAGATGACGCTGTTGCATGGGCGGTCCTGGGGTGGTTCCCCAGTCCCCCTCCTCTTTTCCAGCCAATCCCGTCCTTTGCACGTTTGCGCTTGTGTGGAAACGTCGCCCGGGAAAACGTGGCCAATCAGTGCTGTTGGATATACTGCGCAGGTGCGGAAATGCAGGTTTGCGCAGAAGCAGGAAGTCATGGTGGAAAAGCTGTTTAACTGTTTTGGATTAACGTGATTGCAGAAATGCAAGAAAGCATATTTGTGAAAGCAGCAGAAGAAAGGGGAAACTGGAAGGGGAAACACAAATCACTTTTGCGCCCAAATTATGATGTACTTGCAGGGGCTTATAAATGGCTGCAATAGGGAGTGTTTGGCAAGCCGAAAAGGGAAATATCCAAGAAGCCGCTTGCTAAATGGAGTAACTTTTCTGCTTTACCACGAATGCGCATTTCTGCGAGACTTGCCAAGCAGATATGCTGCTATAGGTGCTCTGTCACAGAGCTATAGCCTTTCGCCCATAGCAACGGAATTAGCTGCGATCCTGACTTATGGCTAACTGTAACCAGAGGGAGTGTTTGGCAAGCTGAAACGGGAAATATCCAAGAACTCGCTTGCCAAATGGAATAACTATTCTGGTTTACCACGAATGCGCAGTTCTGCAAGCCTTGCCAAGCAGACATGGTGTAAAGTGGGGGACACCGTAACCATAGGTGTTGTTTGTGTGCGATGAGAAGCTGGGTGGGCTGTGGCGTGTTTTTCTCCTTTGTAGCCGTGCAGCCTCGTAAGCCGCTTCCCGCTCTTGGGGCACCCCCCATCCCCAGATGAGTGGCTGGACAGCTTCCCCCCTCTCTGCTCATCAGCTGTGAATCGGGTTTGTGTGAGGTACTTTGGCGGGAGGTTTGAATCCCCTGAGTGAATTCCTTGTGCTGCCCGATCCCGGCTCATCAGCTGTGAAGCAGGCGTGCTCACAGCTTTTAGGGGGGAGGTGCGAATCCCCTGCCTGAGTGGGTTCTTTGTGCTGCCTGCTGCCCTTTCATCAGCCACCTATGATTTTGCCCAGGACCCCACAGGCTACGGGAGGACTCGTGGCCCCCTCCTCCAAATTCGGTTTGGGCCATGACCTCCATTGCGCCCACAGGAAATTCAAAGTTTCGCGCTTCCGCGTTCAAGCATGCATGTGCAGAACTGATAGCAGTGGAAGGGGAGAGGGGAGCAGACGTCATATTTTCCCAACGAATCGGAACATAGTGGGATGTGTCGGGGGCATGGACAGGAAAAAAGCGAGAAGATGCCGCATGTTCGGGCTGCGTGTGCGGCCGGTAAAAAAGCGTGTTTTTAATATCAGCAAAAAGCGGGAAAGGAGTGGGAAAAGGGGCAAGTGAGGACTCTCAGCTGACAGAGCGGGTATGGAAAACCTGGATTATCCCGCTCCGTCTGGATGAGCCCATAGTCTCCAGTTGCTAGCATTTTTTTTTATTTACTGGCAGGGAGGTTTTATTTCATGTAAAAACATTAAAGATGATGTCACTCCTGCAGTCTGAAATGATTTAGTCCACTGCTAATTACATATGAATCCCACCTTTTCTCCATGGAACTGACAGTAGCTTGCAAGGTTCTTTTTGACCAATTTTATCTTCACAACGACCCAGTGAGCTTCATGGCAGAGGGAGGAGTTTGAGCCTGGTTCTCCTTGGTCTGCTACTCTGACTGCTGCGCCATACTGGCTCTCTACCATCTTGCATGTGTAGACTAAAACTAACCCTTGAAATCAGAAGGGCTTGAGGCAAGAGCAGAAAGTTTCCTTCGCAGATACAAACTGGATGTTGGATTCAAGGTGAAGAATATAAGATAATGCGCACAAGGGCATTTCCAGATATGCTTTTTTTGCACAACAGACAGGGGAAATTTTTAACATTGATAAAATATGATCAAACCCCTCCCTCACCCACCCCTTTTCTACTGAGCGGAATGTGGATATGCAAATATCATAGGTACCTGCAGATTAGGCCTGAGATTAGTTGTAGGCAACTCCCCCCAGTCACATGCTATTTAAAACGTAACTCTTTTTAACATTATTATTATCATTCTTATATATCTATCTATCTATATATGGAGAGAGAGAGAGATCCATCAGATGCACATGGCAAGGTACATAAAATAAAACAATAGAAACAAGCCCCTGCCTCAAAAGGCATACCATCTAAATAAAATAAAACGAGGAGAAAAAAGGCAGGGGAAAGAAAGCGAGGACTTCAACATATACATACTCTAGGAATACAAACACCAAAGAAAGAAAAAAACACCTAAACTGACATTCCAAAAGCTTTGGAACAAAGGAAGACTTTTAAATAAGACTTAAAATCTAAAACTGAGGGAGCAGTCCGTAAGTGCTCCTGGACATTATTCAGTTACTGTCTTATTTGGTTTGTTGTTACTGAATTGACCGTAACATCTTCTGTCTGCTCCCCCCTTTTCCTTTTCTTTGTTATAAAATAGCAACAAATAATATCAAGTGATTGGCTTGTACAAATTTAGCGCTAAGGGGGAAAAGCAATGCTTGACTTGCTTTCTGATTGGGTGCATGTGCCTGGGTCAGCCTCTGCAAGTCCTTAAACCTATCACGTAATCTAGGGAAGAGTAAAACTATGTGTGATCTGATAATCTAGAGACTGCCTCCCTTCCTCTTCCAGGAAGGCTTTTTGTGACAAATCAAGTGAGATATGGTTTGTAAATAAATTTGCCCATTTAAGGGTGCTATCCTGATGTCAAGTTCATAATTTTTAGCCTGAGCTTGCGGACACCATTGTTTTGCAAGCAAGGAGTTGCACTTATAAACTGAGACACTGGGGGCCCAAGTCCATCCCACCAAACCTAGGGTACTAAAAGAACACACTAGTTACAGGGTAAGGAGAAATCCAGCTTTTCTAACGCTTACCTGCATCATTGCCAATGCAGTCTATAATCAGGCATACTCCCAAAGGCTGACTCTGCATTCTGTACTTGTTAGACACCTGCAAATATGACAAAATGTAATTATGATGCTTTCCCCTCCAACCCATGGACCTTCTTGTTCCCTTGTTCAAGGGGCTTCCCTATCTCTGCCTAGCCCAGTTCTGAATATGAGTAAATGGAAACATAAATGGAGGTGTTGGCAGTGATAGTTTCTTGGAAACAATGGCTCACATTTCGTACTCTGGGAGAAGTCTGTAGGTTGGATCCAGACTACAGGCTGTATCCAATGAAGTAATCCCATCTGTGCAAGGACTTCCACTTGAGCAATGGAACTTTCCTTCCCTCTCCTTTCCCCCCACATGCCCCCCAATTTGCCCCAGAGGTTTGGGGGAACCCGCAGAACAGACTTAAGGAATGCACAGGGGGGGGTCCATTGCACAAGCGGAAACCCTTGCATAGATGAACAACTTTGTTGGATAAAACTCTCAGACTGCAATCCTAACCCTATTAACCTGAGAGTAAGCCCCACTGAATTCAATGGGACTTACCTCTGAGTAGCTGTGACTTGGATTGCAGTCTGCATTAGTTGCACTTAGTTCCCAGTACTGTCTACTTCCACTGGCAGCAGTTCTCCAGGGTCTCATGCAGAGCGGAGAAATGCCAGTGACAAGATACGTAAGCCAATTAGGCCTAAGCTGCTGTTTAAAAACCAAGTATTTATTTGCACGATTCTGGAGTATAGAGCACGCTGGGTTTTTTGTTGTTGTTTCACATGGTCCCAGGCAACAAAAATCTCACAAACGGTTATGAAAACTGTTATAAATAATATATGAAAATAACCACAAGGGGTTTTTTTGCCTATGAGTGAATTTCTCTGCTTTTTATCTGGGAGGTAAGAAATGGGATCCTGTGGAAGTTGGCTGAGAATGGACTGATTATTTGCATGCATATTGAGTTCAGTGGGATTTACTTCCCTGCAATCATGCTTAGGACAGGTGAAACTGATCACGGGAGAGGAGGAGGAGGGCTGGAGTGGGCAGGGGAGGAGGAAGAAGGAAGAGGGGAGGGGAGGAAGAAGGGAGGAACAGGGAAGAGAAGGAGGGGAAAGGAGAGAGAGGGAAGGAGAGGAGGGGGACAGGGAGGGGAAAGGCGGGTCTGATCATTTGCATGCTTACTGGGTTCAGAGGGATTACTCTCGTACAATCATGCTTAGAACAGGTAAAATATAGTTTAAAAAATAGGGAGAGGGAGAAGGGGGGAGAGGAGAGGAGAGGTAGGGGCCGAGGAAGGGAGAGGAAAGGGGCAAGAGGGAGGGGATAGGAGGGTGGAGGAGGGGAGTGCAGGTTTGATCATTTGCATGCTTTTTGAGTTCAATGGGATTTACTCCCACACAGTCATGCTTAGGATAGGTGAAACTGACCTGGGGGAGGGGTAAAGAAGGGGAGGAAGAGTAGGGGAGAGGGAGGGGATTGGGTGGGTGGGCACTGGGCAGAGGGAAAGCCCCTTTCCAAAAGGAAAACATTGTGAACAGTATCATTCTTTTTCAGGGTTTTCCCCACCTTTTTATTCTACAGCAGGCAAATGTAGCCTCCCACCCAAATTTAAACCAAAGCTCTCAGTGGCCACATCCACACCAGACCTTTATTTCACTTTAGACAGTCATGGCTTCCCCCAAAGAAACCTGGAAAGTGTAGTTTGTGAAAGGTGCTGAGTTATTAGGAAACGCCCTATTCCCCTCACAGAGCTACAGTCCCTAGAAGAGGGGCTGACTGTTAAACCACTCTGGCCACTGGAGCTCTGTCAGGGAAGTAGGAGTCTCCCCACAACTCTCAGCACCCTTTACAAACTACACTTCCCAGGATTCTTTGGGGGAAGCCATTACTGTTTAAAGTGTAAAAATATCTGGTGTGGGTGTGGCCCCGATTAGCCAAGCCAAACAGCTGCAATTCTGGCTTTTAGAACACTGACAGTTGGTTCTTACTGAGCATGCCTGACATCATTGATTCCAGTGTTAAATTTCTTAAATTAATTAAAAATCAGCCAGGCATTTTTTTTAACTTTTAAATAGTAAAAGATGACTTTCAGAGTATGGGGCAAGGTCAGTAATAGGATTATAGGTACTCAGTGAATATGGCTGATTTTTAATTAATTTCAACAAATTATGGGACCACTGACAGAAAAAAGTCCAACAGGGGTCTGGATTCTTTTCTCTTGTTTTACACTTTGTGATGTAGTGGCTAGAGCAGCCTTTCCCAACCAGTGTGCCTCCAGATGTTGTTGGACCACAACTCCCATCAGCCTCAGCCAGCATTGCCAATGGCTAAGGCTGATGGGAGTTGTAGTCCAACAACATCTGGAGGCACACCGGTTGGGAAAGGCTGGACTAGAGTGTTGGACTAGGACCTGGAAGACTAGGGTTCAAATCCTCATTCAGCCATGAAGCACACTTGGGCCAGTCATTGCCTCTCAGCCTAACCTAAATTAGGAAGGGGAGAACCATGTATGCCAGTTTGAGCTCCTTGGAGGAAAAGTGGGATACGAATGCAATAATAAATAAATAAAGTCTCAATTCTCTCTGAGTGGTTTGTGTATTGCCATGAAAACTTGGAGGGTTCTTAAGCAAGTGTTCCTGAGTTCAGGTCTATAGGCTTTGTGAGGTTTTGTTTTGAAGTGAATTTATGGGAAGCAGCAGTATGGCATGGGGGGTATTTTTCAATTTAACATTGCGGAATGAGAAAAATCCATGCTGGCTATAGTATACAGCTACTCTTGTGGCTGTATAATAAAGTGGCAAGCAGAGCAGAAAGGCATAGGCAGAGGTGAACCCAGAAGAATTTAATGAGGAAGGACTTGTCACCCTTCACTTTCTCTCCAGTGCAATGCACTCAGTAGTTCTACAAAGCCCAGTTGCAAAGCATGAAGGAGAATGCAGACACTGAGAACCTAATTCATCATTTTCCAAAACTGAGTTACTTTTTGGCCCTGTGCCCTCTACCCAGAAATAGATCCAGATGGTAAGAAGACATGCATCATCATATTGTAAAATACCTGTGCCTGGGCTCCGCCCGTTTCTGGTACTGATATGTGAATCTGCTCTGCTGTAGATACAAAATTCAATATTGTTACTGGTAGTGCATCTGTATTTTCTCACAGTGTTGTTTGTAATTATTAACAAAAAAAAAACCCCACACACCAACAGCTATAACATTACAGCAGGGTAGAGAACCTGTGGCCCTTCAGACATTGTTGGACTATATTACCCATCATCCCTGACCATTGGTTTTGCTGGCTGGGACTGATGGGGGTTGGAATCAAAGAACATTTGAGGACACCATGTTGCCAACCTCTAATGGCACATTTCACCTGGCCAAAAATCTAAGCCTGCATTATAAAAACATTTCACCTGGCCAAAGTATCTCACAAACCTATTAATGCCTACACGATTAAAAATGAAATGCTCTCAGGCAAACATCTAGGACCCAGAAGCACCTTCAAAATCTGTTAAAATATAACTTTTTAAAAATATATGAAAGTGAACTGGAAAAAATATATTACTGTGTATTCATGCATAAAAGGGTCTCGATTCCCCAGCAGAAGACAGGCAGTGAATTTAAGTGGCTACAGTGCTGGCTTTGGATATGGAAGACCCCAGTTCAAACCTTTGATCAGTCTTATACGAGACTCAAAGAACATAAACATGCAGAATGTTTTATTACTGAAATGAGATTTCTGGATTGATAGTCCAACAGCACAACCCTACAGATGTCTACTCAGAAATAAGTCCCACTGAGTCCCAGGTATAGGATTTCGGCCCCAAAATGTTAGGGTTGACAGGTCTTACCTTGAATAGCACATGCTCCATTTGTCAGTCTTCCTTTGTTCACAACCTGCAAATCGAAAACGACAACTCATCATATTTTACCTCTTACAAAAAAGGCAGCATTATGACCCTTAGAGAAACAAACAGACTCAGATTGGCTGTGCTGCGGCAGGAGAGGTCGCAAATTCTACACTGACGATTGTTAGGAAAGGGGCAGACAATCTAAAAAGGAAGTTATAGGTTCAGGCTGACCAATGGATGCGATTGGTAGTAGGCTCAGGGCTGACAAAAGGACACCTTCACACAATACATAGTTCATTATGGAATTCTGTGCCACAAGATGCAGTGATAGATAGCCATGGGCTTAGATGGCTTTACAAGGGGATTAAAACATATTCATGGAGGATAGAGCCATAATAACCAAACACAATCTCCATGTTTCATCGGGGAAGGGCTGCAGCTCAGTGGTAGACCATCTGCCTTACATGCAGAAGGTCCCAAGTTCAATCCCCAGCATCTCCAGGTATGGGTAGGAGAGACACCGCTTGAAAACCTGAAGAGCCACTGCCAGTCAGTGTAGATAATACTGAGCTAGATGGACCAAGGGTCTGATTTGGTATGAGGTAACTTTCTATGTTCACATTCTGCGGCAGCGTACCTGTGACTAACAGTTGCGGGAGGAAGGCACACAGCAAGGGGTGGCTGTTGGCTTCATGCCCTGCTTTGAGCTGCCCAATCATCTGGCCAGCCACTGTTGGAAACAAGATGCTGGGCTAAATAGAACCTGGCCTGATCCTGCAGGGCTCTTCTTAAGTTCTTCTACAGCAGCATTTGTTTTCTAAAAAAGGTATGTGTGCCTACGCATATATATTTACAATAATGTTAACTAGAGATAGTTTACAGCATTGTGTGTGTGTGTGTTTATGTAGCATCTCTAGTGAACATGTTTCATAGCAGGGAAAAAAATTAGGGTAATCCATCAAAAAACAAAATGACAGGAACTGCTTTCTCTGTAGTGAAAGAGGTATTATCCAGCACAGAATGATAGCTCAGTTCAAGTATGCTTAGAGAATCGATCCATTAACAACACAATCCCCTACTGAGCAAAGGAATGATTCACACAGAGGAACAGGCTTCTGTGTAAATGTTCTGCCAAGCCCTCCCACAAGCCTCAGCCAGCATGGCCTGTATAGTCAGAAATGATGAGAGCTGTAGCCCAAGAACATCTGGAGGACTACAGGTATCCATTGGCCATGGTGGCTGGGGCTGATGGGAGCTGAACTCCAACAACATCTGGAGGGCCACAGGTTTCTCACTCCTGGCCCAAGGGTACTTACCAAAAAGATGGTATCTTTGTTTGGGATCTACTTATCAATTCCAGTCTTTCATCTGGAAGTTAAGCCTCTTAGACCATGTTGTCCCAAACACCCTGCTCTGACAGTCCACCAACCAACATGCAATAAGGGCCACCTTATCATTTGGTAACAGGTGAAATTCATACTTTGTGTCTATATTCTGTATTCAAACTTCAAGCAGGGTATGAAAGTGCTGTATCATGCCAAGTCCACTTTAAAAGAGGTCCTAAAGCAGCCAACTCATTGATTCAGAGTCATTAAAGCAATGCCTTTTTACATTCTGTTGGTATTTTGCACTTTGGAAGACCATTGCTCCTGAAATTATGTCTTGGCAACAAATTTCAGTGCACTGGATTCCTTACACTTACCCCTGGAGGGTCAGCAAGAGACAGCTTAGGAAAGGATACCTGAAGTCTGTTTGCATAGACAGGTGGAGATCCAATGGGTTGCCCTGGAGCTGAAAATTGAACAGAGGGTCTCATAAATGCCACCAAGAGTAGTTATTCCATAGAGCACACTTTTCTACTCCATCCCCATCCATTGTTTAAAAAGTAATTTTTACTGTTTACAAAAATGAAATACAAATACCTGTCCCCTCCCTCCTAAGTGTGTAATACATTCTTGCAGTCACTGTTGATTGATTTTGTTCCGTAACCATGGAATGATCCCTATAACTGAACTGAGCTTTGCTTCTCAACACCAGTTCCACTTTACATGTGGAACTTCACACAAGAGGACCGTCCATACACTTCCCGGAAGGATTGCTCCGCCTGTGGCTGCCTCTGAGATGAGCTCTGTCTCAGAGGAAGCTTTTTTCAGTTTAAAATCAGTCAAAAGGGAACTTTGACTGGTATAAATGTTCTCCCAGGCAAGGGTGAACCGAAGATTATCCACAGAAACTTCGTTAGGCTGTCGGTGGCTGGAATCGATCAGGAATTCCCTGGGAAAAGAAGGCATACCTAGCAGCCGAGGACGGAGTTAGGACTTCCAGCAAGCTGGGCTGAAAAAAGCGAGACGTTTTTTCTTTTAAACGATCCACAATGGGCGAGCTTTCTTCTGTCTAATCTTATCATTTGGCTTAAATTACTACAGTAAAAGAGATTTGTTTAAGAATCAGAAATCAAGATACCTGGGTGAGTTACACTTCTCTCTTTTATACAAGGAATTAAGGAGGAGGAAAGAAAATTTAAAAAGCTTATCTTATTTTTTATGGCAAAAAGCTGGCCTGAATTTGGAAACGATAAAGATTAAAATGGATGAGGGGCAACTTACCTGAAGAGAAAATCTGATCTAGATGATTATTTGATTGATATATGTCTGGGACTACTTTTTCTTAGACTACTTTCTTTAGACGAATCTGCTGTTTGTGTATGTTACTAATTGTTCGGCGCTGTGAACCAAATTTGTTTTGCATTCTTGGACGTGCGGGAGATAAGAACTGTGCTGGCCAGATGATGTCAACAGGCCTGGAATATTAACTCCCTTATTGCTGGAAAAAGAAGCAAATTACTCTTTGCTTGGGAATTGTGGCTATATTGGAAATTTGAAGGGTTTTTTCTTCGGCTTTAAGAATGACAATCAAAGAAGTGGCAGAGACCCTGGATGTATCCCTGGAAGGGTTTTCCCCTCTGGATATGTTTCAGAAGATAATGGATGAGATTAAGATAACGAAACAAGAACTGGGACAGAGTAGACAAGAGATGGCAACTGAATTCGGTAAAGTGAAACAGGAGCTGAAAGAAATAAAGGATTATATGAGAAAAGGAGCAGATGGACAAGCAATAGAAGATGAAAAAGAAATTAAAGGGAAGGAGCAAATTCTGGAGATTGGATCAGATATATCAAATGTGGAATTGGAAAAAGATTTGGACTTTATGGCAAAAATTAAAGGGAGGATGCAAGTCCTGGAGATTGGAACAGATATATCAAGTGTGGAACTGGAAAAATATTTGGAGTTTGTGGATCCTGGAGATAAAGATTACTGTTTGGAATTCGGCGTTGTCCCTGGAGAAATTGATGAAGATATCAGAGATAAAGTTATTAATGCTTCGATGGAATTTCTGGACTGGAATGATTTGATGGAACTTGAAAAAGAGAAAATTTATATAATTAATTCCAGATATGTGACAATGGAAAAACTCTCAAGAGATGTGCTAGTGCATTTCGTAAAAAAGAGGAACAGAGATATGACTTTACAACAATATTTCAGCAACACATTCAGAATTGACGGCAAGGAAATATTTGTGATGAAGGAAATTCCCATCAGACTCTTACTATATGACTATGACTATGACAGCAAGATTATTATGGGTGCAAGGATGGAAGTTGGAAGATGGAATTAACACCGATAATGGAAAAATGGCTATTGAAATTACTGGACCTAGCAGACTTGATGAGATGGATTAATTGACATGTTTATTTGGAGAAAAATCGATGGATATATTTCTCAAGGAGTGGAAACCTCTCTTTGACTTTTTGCGGAAAGAATAAAGTGATGTTAATGAGATTTGATGATTAATTAAGATAACTACTGGAGGAAAGTGATTTTGTAATATATTAAGAGACAGGTTTGTTATATATCATAGACCTATAACTGATCTGCGACAAATCTGAAGTCAACATTTTATTTTATTGTTTAATCTGTTTCTTTTTTGTTTTGTTTCGTTTTGTGTTTGAAAATTTGAATAAAATTAATGATAAAAAAAAACAAGAGGACCGTACATAAAGAGCTGCCCCATTAATTGTTTTTACACCTATCACTGTATAACAGCAGGGGTGGGAAACATGTGACCCTCGTGATATTGTTGGACTCCAGTTCCCATCAGTCCCAGCCACTATGGCCAATGATCAGGGATGATGGGGGTTGGAGTCCAACAGCATCTTGCGGAGGGGGGGGCATAGGTCCCTATTCCTTGGATAGAAGTTTTCTTCCTCTTCATTGAGAAAGACTCCACATTTTACACTAGGAAATGCCTTTGTCTCTAGAATTCTCCTTCAACAACAACAACAAGATCCTAAGAATTACTACAAATCAATACCAGGAAATGCAATGATAGGCAAAAACAGGGTGCATTATGTATTTGTGATCTCAAACAAGATTCAAGCATTCAAAATGAAGATGCTAACACCTTGACTCTAAATAAATTAATTTGGGAGGATGGCCAGAGGAGGAATTCGTACTAGTTTCTGTGGAATCTCCTCCCAAGCGAGCAGGCTTACGAATGCTGCCAATGACCATTGCTTGCAGTCCCGAGCTTCCTTCAAGATGAATTAATTTGAAATGTTGGGGTGTGGTTGCTGCTTTGGCATGGTTGGATCTCCACATTGCAGCAATAGCAATGTTTATGTAACTGGGACCCAGGGATATTACATAAGGTTAGAATCCTATATCTGCTTACCTGTGAGAACCCCCCCCCCCAATGCTTCAACGGAGCTTGCTTTTGAATAAACAATGTTGGATTGCACTCTAACAGCAGAATCCCACACACAATTTCTAGGTAGGGAGTGAATTCCTCTTCAACTCACTGGGACTTACTTCCAAGTAAACCCGATTAAGATTAGGCTGTTAATGACCTTGGGCAAGCCACTGACTTCACTCACGTGTAACAGTAAACCACAGTTAGAAAAAACACTATAATTTATCATGAACTAGCA
Source organism: Rhineura floridana (assembly GCF_030035675.1). Taxonomy (NCBI): domain Eukaryota; kingdom Metazoa; phylum Chordata; class Lepidosauria; order Squamata; family Rhineuridae; genus Rhineura; species Rhineura floridana. The sequence goes on from NC_084481.1 coordinate 19,752,754, forward strand.
GTGAGCTAGTACATGTTGCTCAAATTGCACCTCCATACACACTCCTCCTCTCCTTGCCAAGCTGGGAGGGAAACACCCCCAACACAGGATCAGTGCTTAGTGTGAACCAGCCAGAGATCATGGGCTGTTTCTCTCTGATGTTTGTTCCTGGCTTCCTCTTGTGGCTTCTTTGGAGAGAAACAAACCACAAGTGCTGGTTTACACATAGCGCTAAGCCACCACTGTAGTTTGTCTTCTCCTAGCTTGGCAAAGGGAGGAGCAAGGAGGGCACAATTTGAGCTGCAGGCACCAGCCCACTGCTCGTTCATGGTAAGCCATAGTTTGCCTGGGATTATGGTTTACTGCGATGTGTGAACCAGATCATTGTCTCTCAACCTTGCATCTGAAAGAGCACTTCCTCCATTAGGTGATTGGCTGCCTATAGGTTTGGAAGTGAAACAAAGCTGCCAAAAATAAGGGAGCATTTTCTACATATTTGGGTGTCTCCCTAGGTACACAGAAGTGCTTAACTTTGTAAGTTAAAAGAATAAGAAAAAAATTAATTAAAAAAATGGCCTGGCAAAAACCTGTACATCCAGGAAGCTAATCACAGCTGAGCCTAGAAAAAGAGAAAAGGTTCTAAAGAAACCAGAAGTCAGACATACTGTGCAAGTATATCAATTAATACCGAATTCCTATATTGGTTGTCCCCAACCCAGGGGTTTTGGACTCTATCTCCCAGGCAGCATGGCCAACGCTCAGGGATGAAGGGAGTTGTAGTCCAAAACATCTGGATGACACCAGGTCAGGGAAGGTTGTCTTCTATGCATCTGTTCAGAAGCATGTCCCATTGAGTTCTACAGAAATAAGTCACATTGAGTTCAGTGAGGCTTAGCTTATTTTTTTTTAATCACATTTACATCCCACCTCTTCTCCAAAGAGCTCAAGGTGGCGTTTATGGTTCTCCCCTATATATTTCATCCTCACAACAACCCTGTGACGTAGATTGTGCTGAGAGGTAGTGCTAGACCAAGGTAGCTTTACTCCTAAGTAAGTGTGTATAGGATTGCTGCCTATGGGTAAGAGTAGCTAACAGACGGAAGCAAAACCAAAATAGGAAAAAGACAATGGAGGGCAGGGGAAGAGAAGGAATTGGACTGCTCAAGCCCCAGAAATCTCCTAGAAAGGAGAGTGATTGTGGTTAGGGGGATGCATGTGTGAATCCTTTCACTCACTCACAAAGGAGAGGAAAGGAAAAATAACACCTTTCCCCATTTCCTGAACTGTGTCTTCGCATCCTTTCTAGGTAACTGTACAACTAGCAGCCCTTTATCACTCTATAGCAGAGTGGGGAAAGCCTTTTGTAGAGGAATGAAAAAACAAGGTGTCCTTTATTCTTTCCTTCCTCATTTCTCAACTGGTGAATAGCATCATACGGCTCAGGACTGCAATTTCTAATGCCTCTCCCGACTCCTGGGTCCTTCATCTGAGGATCTTCTCCAGCTGCTCTCTCTGAGAAAAGTTTGGAGGGTGGTGACAAGAAAACCTTTTCATTTCTCTCCCTCCCCCCCACGCCCCATCTATGGAATGCTCTCCCCAGTGAAGCCTGCCTGGTACTGACATTAACATTCTTTTCGCAGCATGTGAAAATGTACCACTTTCCCCGGGCTTTTGAGGGATTATGATCATCATGATTATTGCTGTTTCTGTGGGTGTGTGTATTTTGGGGGCAATATTAGTTTTATTGTTAAACTTGATGGTTGTTTTTAAATTGCATATCAAAGTATATTGTGTATGTTATCATCAAGTCACGTACAAAGCCAAAGCAAAATATAGGGTTCTGTCCTACAAAGTCATCCCAGACATCTGCCTGTGTAACAGGACTTCCTCTCCCCATGTGTCCCCTCATAAATCTGCCCCCAACCCTGCGGAGGGGTTCAAGGAAAAGGGGAGGCAGAAGAAGTCCCGTTGCAAAGGTGGAAGTTCTTGCACTAATGGGATGACTTCATTTGATATAACCCAGAGCTTCTGCTTCCCTTGTAGGAAATATTTTAACAACACCTTTGGTTGAGTTTTTTAAAAGTACATTTTATACAAAGAGTTCAGCAATGTTATTTAAACATTTGGTGCAATACTATATAAACACTTAACACACACACACCCATGGTGAAATACTCTTGCTTTCTATATAGCCAAGATTTACAGCTAAAATCCTATGTATTGTTATTCAGAAATAAGGTCCTCTGTGTCCAGGGAAGCACATAAAAGGGATGCATGCTTATGCTTCCAATTTGCTTAGTGTTCAAAGTACCTCCACATCTCACTTCTCCCATGGAAATGGTGCCACCATTTAAATCCCCATTGTCCATACCTACTTGCACAGTGCATCTCCTTTGACTACCACAGCACAATACCAAGAATGTGTACTGTAATGTACAGCTGCTGAAGAGCAGCAACAGGCCCACATCATTTTTATTTAACTTAACTTTTTTGTTTTTTAAAAGATCACATGCCACTAAGAACTTTCTGTCTAGGAACTATTCTAGCACAGATCCTTTTAAAAACAACATGAGCTCCTAAGATGGTTTTCAAAAGCAACGTTTATGCTGTTTATTCCTTAAATCAATCTACATGAAAAACCTACGTTCAGGACCCCTCCCTTACACCCTAGTGGTCTCTTTAGCTCAGTTTGGACTGGCAGACTCCTGCCCTCCTTGGGGATGCCAAGGATTGACCCTGGGATATTTTCCACACAAAGCATGCATTCAATTACTGAGCTATGGCTGCTTCCAAGAACATATGTTCAATTTCTCTCCCACACTATGTTCCACGTTAATATTACTTTAGAGTCTTGTGTGAAAATAGCCTTAGCAATTGGTCCACACCCTTGATTTTTGATACACCAGAATGCCTTCTAAGCATTAAGGCCTTTCAGGAAAATTCTGTTATTGTACAAGGGATACACAGTCCTTACTCAGTCGTTTCTCCTAGCCAATGCATCTATAAGAGGTGCATCTATTGTTGGAAAGTTGAATTTTCCCCAACAATAAACCACAATGTTTAGAACTGGAAAAATGCCATGCTTCCCCCCAGTCACTGCCTCAAATGCTCTAAATACTGCCAGGAGAACTAGGACCTCATGATGGTCATAGCTACCACATGTGACACTACACGGGACATGACACTCTGATTTCTCCTTTTAGGATGTTGAGGACTCTTCTCTCTAGCAGTCCTGTAGGAGAACGATTTAAGGACTTTTCAAAATATGAAAGAAGAAAAAAAACTTTGGTAATACCAGCAAGGGAACACCCCCCATAAAGCACTTGTCCAGCATTACCTCCTTTTTTAAAATGTAATATATTTCTAAGTTGTGAGCTTCCTCTCTCTTTCTAGCACTGGAACATACATGTGCCCTTTAAAAAGCGGAGGGGGAGAGAGAGAAAGGGAACTAATGACAAGGCAGCCTTTCTGTTATCCGCTGCAGCAAGGCTAGCCACCACACCTCACCCATGCACACAGCACAAAAACATAAGAAGAGCCTGCTGGATCAGGCCAGTGGCCCATCTAGTCCGGCATCCTGTTCTCACAGTGGCCAACCAGGTACCTGGGGGAAGCCCGCAAGCAGGACCCGTGCAAGAACACTCTCCCCTCCTGAGGCTTCTGGCAACTGGTTTTCAGAAGCATGCTGCCTCTGACTAGGGTGGCAGAGCACAGCCATCATGGCTAGTAGCCATTGATAGCCCTGTCCTCCATGAATTTGTCTAATCTTCTTTTAAAGCCATCCAAGCTGGTGGCCATTACTGCATCTTGTGGGAGCAAATTCCATAGTTTAACTATGCGCTGAGTAAAGAAGTACTTCCTTTTGTCTGTCCTGAATCTTCCAACATTCAGCTTCTTTGAATGTCCACGAGTTCTAGTATTATGAGAGAGGGAGAAGAACTTTTCTCTATCCACTTTCTCAATGCCATGCATAATTTTATACACTTCTATCATGTCTCCTCTGACCCGCCTTTTCTCTAAACTAAAAAGCCCCAAATGCTGCAACCTTTCCTCATAAGGGAGTTGCTCCATCCCCATGATCATTCTGGTTGCCCTCTTCTGAACCTTTTCCAACTCCATAATATCCTTTTTGAGATGAGGCGACCAGAACTGTACATAGTATTCCAAATGCAGCCGCACCGTAGACTGACACAACGGCATTATGATATCGGCTATGTATATGCTATGGCCCCAGCCCACACCATGATAGCGCTATCTTAGCAATGATTTTGACACAAACAGTTTAAAGGGGTGATGGTGATGTGGAAATGCCTGACAGACACTTGGTTTTGTAACCATGAACTCTAAAGTTCTGGGAAGGGATCTGCAGCATACAGGGGCATTATGGCACTGTTCTTCAACCTTGGGTACCGAGATGTGGTTGGACTACAACTCCCATCAACCCCAGCCAGCTTAGCCAATGGCCAAGGTTGATGCGGAGCCAGCCAATGTTGAAGAACAGTGCATTATGGAATCAGATTGTGTATTACTAACTAGCCTGATCCTACCCATATGATGTTAGAATACAATTTCCATCATCCCTCACTGTTGGCCATGCTGGCTGGGGCTGATAGGAGTCCAAAAAATCTGGAGGACACCAGGTTCCCCATCCTGGTTTCGCTCAGAAGGCTCACTGATTTTAACAGAATTTAATCCCAAGGAAGTATGCATAGAATTTCAACATCAGACACGCAAAGTGTTTCTCCCACAGAAGAGATTCATTTATTAGCCCAGGCAGCACATTGTGTGAAAACTGAACGGCTAACCCAGTACACCTTATTACCTTCCTGTTTGTACTTCTGGATCTTCTTTGCCAAGTCTTTCCTGCGCATATTCAAGAAGCAAGTTTCTATTAAATCCAGACAATTAGGTGACACCAGGTCTAGTTTCTCAAGGTCAGTTATAATTGCCAGGAAGTTCTACAGGAAAATTAGAACAAATGTATAAACAGCAGACCAAGCAATGTACACCTAACTTTCAGGTAGGCCAGAGAAACAAAATGAGGGGAATGATAGTTTATTTTAATCTTTCCAACAATAAAGACAATTTTATTTTTTATTTCTGTGCACTCGGAGAGCCAACACTGACACCAGTGTTTCCTACACAAGCAACTTTCCTAACATTGTGAAGACAGAGTGTGACCCTACCCATCTTAATACTGCAAGGTAGATCTTTGATTTCCCCATTTTACTAATGAAGAACTGAATCCCAAGACAGAGGTGGCTTGGGCACAAGGCTGCCAGCATAGCGAACTTACTGCTGAACAGAGTGTGAGCCCACATCTCGTACTCCAAGCCCAAGACTTGTGTTTCCTGCAGGGGTGGGGAAAGCTTTTTCAGCCTAAGGGCTGCTTTCCTTTCTGAACAACCTTCTGGGGATCATATGCCAGTGGTGGGTGGGGACAAAGGCAAACAAAGGCAGAGCAAGGAACATAAATTTAACCTGTGTACAGTAAGAGAGCTTCTACACACATTCACACATCCCCCTCTATTCTTCATCCAGGCAAGCAAGAGGTATTGTCAAGGTTCAAGGACATACTCCAGCCAGACAAAAAGAGTCAAGCACAGTGTGAAGCAAGGCCAATAGGGAGTATGGCCTGGAGAGAGTCCCAAGGGCCAGATACAGAGGCCAGGAGGGTCACACTCTGACCCTGGACCCCATGTTCCCCACCCTTGATCTACTGGAGCACAATCCCCTCATCTCAAGACAAATCATTCTAAGAAACTTGCAGGTGGGAGAATGGAAGGCAGAAGGGTTGTTCGCTATCAAGTGAAGAGTTGCAGAAGAGCCTGAAGATCTTACAAGACTGACAGAAAGAGGTTCTTAGAGGAATTATTTGCATTTCTTTCCCCTGCTCAGTCAGCCAGGGAACTCGGCTTCCTATCTGAGACACTATGTAAGTAAAATGGGGAAGTTGAAGGGCTTCCCCCTTGACTAATTATTGTCAATACTGTTAATTCTCAAATGACCTTTCTTCCCCATCAATGTGGGTTCATTATCTCCCTATTACAGAACTCCTCTGAGACACAGATCAATGCTTTCAAAATTCCAGTGCAGGAACAACAGCACTATTAAAAGAGCCCTCTTTAAATAAAAATGAAGAGGAAGAAAAGAAAACTTTTTTCTTTTCTTTACTCATTCATGTAGATTTTGATTTTCCCCCACTCCAAATCTTCAGAACAGGTGACAAAAATATCCAATTAAAACCAGCAAATCAGTTTTTAAAAAAAAAAAAAAACCAAGCATATATTATATGCAATACTTATGAAAAGGTGCTTACAGGGAGAAAAAAATATCTCCCAAGTTGATATGGCAAATACCCAGTGCCTTCCTACACACTCTTTGCTGTCTGAATTTGGTGCATGGCTGGAATGATAGGAAGGTGCTTTCTACTGAACTGAACGTGAGACGGCATGCTGTCTTTGGGGCACACTGGGCCAAAACTGTTTATCGCAATGTTAGTTGAAACCTGTTTATGTATTTTACTTTTGCAAGAACATATTCTTTTATTCACACATTTGTAAGGTTAGTATTATAGTACTAGCCTCATCACTACAGAGCTCTCTTTCTTGATCTTTCCACTCCACTGTGTTTGTTAATTCGGGCCTGATCACGGGGTGGCAAACTTTCTTTAGCCCGAGGGCCTCATGCCAGTGGGGGGTGGGGCCAGAGGCAAAAGTGGGTAGAGCAACAGATGTCGCTCCTACCTTTAGACAGTAGTCAATATTCCAGCTGTGCAAAAATCAAGGGTTTCTGACACCCATGTCTCTCCGTCAGGCACTAAAGAGGCATTGTCACAGTGCAACACCACATTTCACCCAGGCAAAAGCACTTGAGGACAATATGGAGCAGGCCTGATGAGTCCCGAGAGCCAGACAGAGAGAGCTGGAGGGCCACATTCAGCCCCCCAGGCCTGAAGCTTCCCATCCCTGTCCTACCCACTAAAACATTATCTGTCTTACAAGTCAGCTGTCCTCTAGTGGTTACCTCCTTCTGTATATTTGTTTTTCTTCCATTAAAAGGAAGAAGGAACACATGGTTCTTTGTGCTTTCTCTCTCCTTCATCCAGTATAAACTTTTTGTTCGCCATGGGAATCACTTTCCACCTCTTTCTCATTTATTCAAGGACTTATAATGGTTGTTGTTCTTACTTACCCAAAAGTCTCCAAACGATTTGCAACGTTGTGAAAAACGAAAGTAAATACACCATAAGAGCAAAATAACAGAACCACCACCCCACAGAGCCACAGAAAGCTTTGGCAGCACACTAATGCAAACATCATCATCTCAGATTATCAAATGCCTGGGAAAAATATTATTACTTACTAGATTTATTAGTCACTTGTTACCCAAATGTCTCCAGTTTCACTCAACAAACACTTGGGGACGGGCAGCAGAATAATTTCCACTGGCCTCACCCCCAAAGCATATTTGGCACACCCTGCAAAACAAGGCCACATGCGTATACTTTGTATGCACAAGGGCATGCTTTGTATGCACAGAGGCTCTTTCACAGCTTATACTGAACATACAAAAGAGAAGAGGCCAGTGGGCACAAGCAGGTGGAACACCACTCCCCATTGCATCTGTATTTACTGGAGCACAGGAAACTGCTTTATAGTGAGTCAGACCATTGGGTCCATCTAGCTCAGTAGTGCCTACACTGACTGGCAGCGGGTCTCCAAGGTTTCAGACAGGGGATATTCCCAGCCTACATGCAGATGCTAGGGATTCAGCCTGGGACCTTCTGAATGCAAGGCAGATGCTCTACCGCTGAGCTATGGCCCTTCCCCTTCTCACTGTGACACATGGACATGTCCTACTGAAGAACTATGTTGTAGAATCATAGAGAGGAAACAAACCTTTTCTTTTGCTGCCTTCACATGGGATGTTCCAAGATCGTTCATCAGAAGGAAAACAAGGGAACTCAAGTCTTCTTTATCCAGATCCTCATTGATTTCTGTCATTAGTACCCTGCAAACACACACACACACTGAGTTGCCATTTGCAGTTAATTCACCTTCAGCAAAATCCCTTTTCTCCTGTCTGATTGGTCCAGTCCTTCCTATTCATTTCCTGAACTACAATGGAACACATACACACACAGAGCTTAAAGTATTTATGCTCATGGACTGGAACAATTATTCTCAGCCTTGTAGTCCCCCAAAACACTCTTAACTAGGAAGTTAAGCCCCACTGAACACAGTGGGTTATGCTCCTCTGATCATGGAAGGCTCTTTGATCAAGGGGAAATGTCCACAAATGGAAGCAGTGGAAAGTGATTTTTGTGGATTCTCCCACTTCTCAAGATCTGCTCTAGCAGATTAGCAGGGCCATTGGAACTGCACGGGAGGGTGCAGGAGAAAGAAGTAGTTTGCTAAAATCACCTCCCTTCATGGAAACCTCAGCCTGAAGAAGGAGCCTTCTGTTGAGTAGAGGGACACAACTGGACTCACTTCTGAGGAAACATGCACAAGATTGCATTGTCAAAAGTGTGAACTGCAAGGAATAAGTGAATGAACACTTGAAGGCTGCTGTCAATCCAGAGTACTGACTCCACGAGGGGATTTCTGCTGTATTTGTGCACTGAATGTGACTCGAGCATCACTCCTAATGCAGAGCTGCAGCCAAGTCTCTCACTCTCGGAGAAGGTTGCTCTATTCTCATCTCACCTCTGCACAAGTAGCCGACCTCTTACCAAACAGGAGGCACAGCAAGAGACCAGATCAGTGACTCAGGAAGAAACACAGGAGGTGAACTCCTGCGAAGGTGAGTCATACTCAGCCTTGCACATTTTAAAAAAGAAACACCAAACAAAGAGCATGACGCGCAGTTCCAATTTTAATGTAAAAACCAGTGTGCCTTAGCTCTCTGACGCAGGGGAAACACTGATTTAGAAGCTTAAAGGTGGGAATGAGAAAAAAAGGGATATAACCCTGGCCTAGAATGAGGATGGGAGGTGACGTGAGAGAGCATAACACAGAAGTAGTTGTAATGGGAGCCTTTGGTGGTCTTAACCCGGATACACCAGTGTAAGCAAGGTGAAGGCTGTATCTATAAACATCCTTTGCACGTAGAAAGTCTCCGGTCCAATCCCTAGCATCACCAAGCAGAGCTGTCTAAAACCCTGGATAGCCACTCCCAGGCAGTATGGACTTGCCTTTCCCAACCTGGTGCCCTCCAGATGTTTTAAGAGTTCAGATCCCATCATCCCTGACCATTGGCCATGGTGGCTGGGGCTGATGGGAGTTGCAGTTCAGAATGTCAGGAGAAAGCAGGAGTAGGCAACACTGAGCTAGATGGCCCAACGCTCTGGCTCAGAATAAGGCAGCTCTTAATGACATTGAGCCATTCTTTCTCTGTTTCAATGACCTGGTTCATAATCTCATTAAAGTATAGTTTAAAACAAACTGTGCTTTGATGGGCACATGCAACATACTGGGGCACTCAGCTGAAAAGTTCCTGCAGTATTCCTCTCCCGCTCCTGTCATGCTGCAGATAAAACAAGCCAAAGTCTAGCTAGTCATGTCATCTGAGTCTGGGCTCGTGGTTTGTTTCCTCCAGAAAAACCACATGATATGAGGTTTGTTCTTGAATTACCTTGGTTATGGAAATTATCATTCACTCTAACCCTCAAATCAGCAGAGCATGAATACTTGAATTTTACTGTTATAATCAATGCCATCAATATGACTTTTAAGTTCCAGTTATCCATACAGCACAATTCTAGGCATATCACACCATATTTGTGGGAGTTATGCACTTAGGATTGCAGCCTTAATGAGGAAGCCAGAATTTTTCCTCCAAGGAGCTCAAGGTAGTGTCCATGATTCTACCACTCCCCATGTTATCCTCACAGCACCCTGTGCTTAGGCTGAGATACAGAGACTAGCTCAGGGTTACCCAGCGCGCTTCATGGCGAATTTGAACCTGGGTTTCCTAGGTGCTACTATACTCTAAACATTACACCACCATTCTTCTCCTCCAAACAGACGGAGAGCCCAAGCCAGAAGCCATCAACTTAACTTAAATCCCACAGACTTCAAAAAATATCAAAGTTCTGTTCAAGTAAAAAGAATGTTTGTTGGCATAAAGTGTGTAAGGGGAGTGTTCACATGTGTGCACCTCCCCTACCCACCCGATTCCTGCCCACTCACCCCAACTTTTCCATGCTCAGTGGGAAGGGAGGCTTCTAATTGCATTCAGTCAAATGCACTTAGAAGCATCATGCACAAAGATAATGGGTTCAATGGGTGCACCTGGTGTGAATGGGGGGCAGAGCCAGCACCATTCCCCCTTTACATTTTATGCTCACATGCACTCTCTTGAAAGCACAAAGAGGGGAACAGATATGGAATCATTGGGATCACCTTGAAGATCAATTATCATGATATAAGTGGCTTATGGGTTTGGATATTTTCCTTTGGAAGGAGAGGAAAAGGAAAGAATACTGCACTGCAAAAAATTTGCTGAAGCCCTGCAAAATGCTGCTAACAGATCTTTCTTGACGCTTAAGCATAGCTGCTGAAAAGCTGCTGCAAGTGTGAAAAATGTTCTCAAGCCACAGAAGAAAGACAGGGGCCCTGGAGAAACAAATGAAGAAAAAGCCAAGTCACAACTCACTTAAATCCCATTCATTTCAGAAGGTCAAAATGAGGCTTCCAGGTTCAGCTGCTGGCTCCCTTCCATAAATGTGGATTGTGCAAGCAATCCACTCATGTCATTATAGATAACATCAGAACCACAAACCAACAGGAGAGTGCTATTTCTCTTCCACAAACTTGATGGAACTGGAGCTGTGCTCTCACACGTTTGCCACTCCTATGTCACTCTATGCATGCAAGTAGAGCACCCAGGTGAGGAGCAATTCCTGGGAGCAAGCCAGCAACTGGATCAAACTGAATTTGTTGTCAATAATGGGCAAGATGGAGAATCGTAACTAAAAAGTAAGCAAGCGAGAGAAAACTCATCTATTGAACTCACCTGTATTTTGATAACATCTGAGGACACCTAGGCAAACTGGCTTCCACAGCTGTTCTCCCAGTCCCTAGAACTTTCTTCAGCAAGTCAAATCTCTTCATTCTGTATAAGAGTTCAGACAAGCTGACAGGTGTCAGCATCTCCCTCTCATTCAAAGCCACCAAGAGCTTCCGAACATTTGCCGCAGGTAGGTCAGGAACGAGATCCCGGCACAAGAAGAGCATGGTTTCCTTTTCCTCTGCATCTAATTCCTGCTCAATCTGGTGAAGGAGGGCAGCTGGCACTCTGTAAACTGTCATCACAAGCCACTGTCCCTTTAAAAAGTCCTCTGCGTTGTTTAAACAGAAAAGCCACGTCATGAGGTTTGCTTCTAAACAGAGTATCCTCCTTCCTCTTTGATCTTCAGCAGCTGGGCTTGTTGTGTCTTATGTGTCAAAGAGAAGCTCTAAGAAGAAAAAAACATTAAAAAAATGAAAAGACCCACTGCACAAAACAGCTCCCAAAAGGTTCCTTGCTTGTGCTTAGTAACTGATTCTCATCTGCTGCAATCGTTAATGTCATGCTTGGCAATTGGACTGGAACAGTCTACTCTTTTCTTGAGTGCGCAAGGCTCAGACTGAATGAAAAAAAGGAATATCCAGTTCAGAGCAAAGCTTTTGTCACACAACTTGGAATGCCCATGAGGAAGGAAACAAAACTAGACAAAAGTACGTGCTGAAACTGAGAAGCCACATCTGCTAAGCTACTCCCACACAGTTACTCTCTTTCACTAAAACTGTACAAAGATAACTTAAGGAAGTGCATATACTGATTTTAGATGTACAAAACTTCAGCAAGATTCTGCACAGCCTTGGTAGTTAGAATATTTACACTGATAATTATTGTTATTACTGAGATTATTTTTATTATTATTTTGGTATTGGGGATGGGGGCTAAAGTTGAGAGAAAGTGGATTTCTCAAGGCTACCTAGTGAAGTCACAGCAGAGGAGCAATCCTGTACACATCTAGTCAAAACCAAACCCCACTGAGTCCAGATAAGGTTGCAATCCTATACCCACTTAGCAACTAAACAGACACAACCAGGCAATTACTTGGACACATTCTGTAACATTCCTCTCTAAACAGAGGATCAAAATATGCCTGCTTGCTTTCATTTAATTAATTTATGCTGTACACCGCCCTGGGAGCTTATTGCTATAGGGCGGTCTAAAAATGTAATAAAATAAAATAATAAATAAATAAATTTATTTATATACCCCATCTTTCCTCCAAGGAGCTCAGGGGGGTGTACATGGGTCTCCCCCTCCCAATATTATCCTTACAAAACAACTCCTGTGAGGTTAGGCTGAGTGGCAGTGACCTCACCCCGTGACCTTCAGGGCTGATTGGGGATTCGGACCCTGGCCTCCCAAGTTTGAGTCCAACACACTTAACCATTACACCTCACTAGCTTTATAAAGTAATTACTGCTATAGATACTTTATAAAGCTAGTGAGGTGTAATGGTTAAGTAAAGTAATTACTGCTATAGATACTCCCCCTTTAGGATGCACACCTTAACGTGGTGAGGGGGTTTGAGAGTGCTGAAGAAGCTGAGAGCAATGCTGTCAGGAGTCTAGACCAAGAGACTTCATACATCTTTAGTCCTTTTACAGCGTTAAATGCTTTAACATGTAACAAAGCTTCATGCCCCAAATAAAAGAGTAGTAGTCTTTCTGTAGCTAAGGGCATTGCATAGAAATAGAAGCATTTGGGCCTCAACTGGTAACCCTTGGGAAAGATGAATGAGCCAACAAATATATTGTTGTGCAGTTACTGCGGGGTGGGGCTATCATTATGGGTTTGCCCTCAAGCAAAACCTGATTGCGTACTTGGGTTTAGGGAATGTTAATATTTCTTAATGGCTAAAGATGGCCATTGGTAGGACTGTCTGTGGATAACAAAATAAGAGTAAGAACTCTACATTAACAAACCTAAATTTGTTTGAACACTTTCGTATATTATACAGCCACGAGAGTGGCTGTATACTATAGCCAGCATGGATTTTTCACATTCCGCAATGTTAAATGGAAAATACCCCCGCATGCCATTCTGAGGCTTCCCATAAGCTCATTTCAAAACAAAACCCTACAAAACTTAATAGTTCTGAACTCAGAAACGCTTGCTTAACAACCCTCTCAATTTTCATGGCGATACACAAAACAGTCAGAGAGAATCGAGAGTTCAAAGTCTAAAAAGAGAGAGAAAAACCTCAGAGCCCTTTTGGACTTTTTTCTGCCAGAGTTCTCATAATCTGTTGAAATTCATTAAAAATCAGCCATGTTCACAGAGTACCTGTAATCCTAATACTGACCTTGCCCCATACTCTGACCTTCATCTACTGCAGTTTAAAAGTTAAAAAAATGCCTGGTTGATTTTTAATTTAAGAAATTTTGGCTGGAAGCCTATTATAACGTGGGGCATGCTCAGTAAGGACCAACTGTCAGTGTTCTAAAAGCCTCACAGCTGCTGGGCTTGGCTAATAAGAGGGCCACACCCACACCAGACTTGATTTCACTTGAGACAGTCATGGCTTCCCTCAAATAATCCTGGGAAATGTAGTTTGTGAAGGGTGCTGAGAAGAGACTCTTATTCCCCTGACATAATGGTTTAACAGTCAGCCACTCTGATTGAAGGTCTGTGAGGGGAACAGGGCGTCTCCTAGCAACTCTCAGCACGCTTCACTAACTACACTTCCCAGGATTCTTTGAGAGAAGCCATGATTGGCTTTGAGAGAAGCCATGATAAATTCTTTTAAATTGTTTTTAAAAGATGTGTTTTTAAATTTGTATATTTCTTTTTATTGTTTTTAGTTATTGTAAACCGCCCAGAGAGCTTCGGCTATGGGGCGGTACATAAATACACTAAATAAATAGATAAATAAATAATGATTGTCCAAAGTGTAATAGAGGCCTGATGTGGATGTGGCCAGGGACAGCTTTGTTTTAAATTTGGGTGGGAGGTAGGGTTGCCAGGTTCAGGGCCTGAGACTGATCCTGTATCTTTAGTAGAAGAGAAAGTCAGCCAAATGCAGGTGTTCTTGCAACAATGTAATGGGAAAAACCACAAGGTAGAATTCTCCCTTCCCGCTGCCCAACTTTGAAAGATACAGAAGACATCTTGGTTGCCAGGCCCAGCCTGGTCAGTTTTACCTATCCTAATCATGATTGCATAAGAGTATATCCGATTCAACTCAATAATCATACAAATGATCAGACCTACCTTTTCCCTCCTTCCCCTTTCCTCTCCCTTTCTCCTCCCCTCCCCTCTTCCTTCTTCCGCCTCCCCTGCCCACTCCAGCCCTCCGTCCCTCCCCCCCCCCCCCGGTCAGTTTTACCTATCCTAAGCATGATTGCACATGATTGCAGGGGAGTAAATCCCACTGAACTCAATAAACATGCAAATTACCACATCTGTCCTTCTTCTCCCCTCCCCCTCCTGCCTGCTCCCATCCCAGTCCTCCCCTCTGCCTTTCCACCCTTCCCTCCTCCCCCTCCTCCTGTGGTCAGTTTCACCTATCCTAAGCATGATTGCTCTCTCTCTCTCTCTCTCTCTCTCTCTCTCTCTCTCTGTGTGTGTGTGTGTGTGTGTGTGTGTGTGTGTGTGTGTGTGTGTGTGTGTGTGAGAGAGAGAGAGAGAGAGAGAGAGAGAGAGAGAGAGAGAGAGTCCCACTTAACTCAATAAGCATGCAAATGATCAATCCATTCTCAGCAAACTTGCGCAGGATCCCATTTCTTACCTCCCGGATTAAAAAGCAAAGAAATTCACTAATACACAAAAAACCTTGCAGTTTAAGAATGTACCTATAGCCCACAGATATTTCTACCAAACTTTAAAAAGCAGGGAAATTGGGCAGCTATAGTGAATGCACCCTGAACTCCTCTCTGAGATATTGGACTGCCCTACAAAGTTGTCAAAATGCAAACACCATTTGGGTTGGTCTTTCACAGTCCAATCCACTTGCTGTGTAGCTTAGAAGAATTTGGTAACATGTGCCTCTGAGCATATGGTGAGTGGTGGCAACACCTGTAATCAGCCCAAATAATAGAAAGAGATATGTCCTGTGCTGATCTTGTTTTAGCCGGGAGGAAGCAACATTATTAAGACAGTTAATATAGTTCAGATGGTCACTTTAAATACGTTTGATTTACTTTGCAATTTTAGTGAAGTTTCCTATAGGAAATCATTTTCTTTTGCTTTTGTTTCTATGAATATGTGAAGTACAGCAACACTTTGCAAAATTTATACTAAAAAAACTCCAAACATAATTGTGGAATAATGGCACTGACTTCTGCAAAATAGTCTCCAGTGGACCTCAGAAGTATCTCAATTTGCACAAGATAAGACAGTGGAAGGTGAAATATATTCTAGCAAAATTCTAGATGTGCTCTATGTTTTTAATTGATCGTGAACACCTTGCCTTAAATAAAGTGGTTTAAACATAGCAGGCTGAAAACATGCATCCTCTTTTTTCCAACAGCTAGAGTCATTGCTGAAGTAGCAACCTATTGTGATCAGTCTGATTTTACATGAAACTGCAGTTTCAGATTCAACTGTTAATGCACCCAAAATAGAAATAGAACATAACCTCCAATATAAAACACAAAAGGCTGTCTTCACCATCACATGACAATGACCAATAAAAAGGCTTGGAAATTAATAAAAATACATTTGACACAGATTTCTAGCTGAATAAGGAGGGGGGAAATTTTCTGGTTTAGATTCTCTGTAGAAACATTAGTAACACAGAAAAGAAGCAAAGTAAGAAGAACACCAACAAGCATACAAAAATATAATTCTCCATCTTTGGAGATGGCAGGTGTTGCCACCACTCACCATATGCTCAGAGGCACGTTACCAAATTCTTCCAAGCTACACAGCAAGTGGATTGGACTGTGAAAGACCAACTCAAATGGTGTTTGCATTTTGACAACTTTGTAGGGCAGTCCAATATCTGAGAGAGGAGGTCAGGTCTCCTGCTCCCCTGGTGCATTCACTATAGCTGCCCAATTTCCCTGCTTTTTAAAGTTTGGTAGAAATATCTGTGGGCTATAGGTACATTCTTAAACCGCAAAGTTTTTTGCGTATTAGTGAATATTTTCTTGTTTTGCATAAAGAATTTTGCTTTGTTAACAGCACAGTATTATGCATGTCTACTCAGAAATAAGTCCCACTGTGTTCAGTGGGGCTTATTCCTAGTAAATGTATTTAAAATTGCAGCCTAAATCATTAGGACCTTAGCCAATACCCTTGCCTACTGCTGTAATCTTTTGGTTCTGTTTTTGTCAGAACAGCACTGAACCAAATCAAATGAACAAACAGGAGTTTGGGAAGGATGCTCAGTTTCTAAATCACAATAAACATAATTTCATCCATATCTCTGTGACCAAATTTGCACCATACATTTATTCCATAATGAAACCACTTTAAACAGTCATGTGTTTCCCCCAAAGAATTCTGGGAAATTTAGTTTGTGAAGGATGCTGAGGGTTGTTAGGAGACCCATATTCCTCCTACCGAGCTCCAATTCCCAGAGTTCCCTGGGAAGCAGGACTGACTGTTTAAACCATAATAGGGCACACACACCCCACACACCTCTTCTTCACAGCAAGTGAATTCATTTGGGAGCAATTTTCTTCTATCTCAAGACTTGCCAAAAACAACAGACTTCTTTCCCATAATTAGCCACCTACGCATTGTATTCCTGCTCTGTCTAGCTAGAACAAAGACAGAGACCCATTAAACTCCCAAGGCAATGCACTGAAGACGGCTCATCAAAACCATCCTTCTAGTACCAACCCTGCCCCCCCTGAACAAAACATCAAAATCTTCCATCTCATTAAGGCTGCAGTTCCATCAGCCTTCCACAACCCGGTGCCCTCTAGCATAGCCAATTGTGAGGGTTATGGGAGTTGCAGTCCAACACATCTGGAAGGCACCAGGCTGGGGAAAGCTAACATAATCCTTACTTAGGAATCAAGACCCACTGAACTCAATGGGCTTATTTCAGAGCATACACACACAGGGCTGAACTGTTAGGCTACAATTAAAAAAACTTAGCAGAAAGGAAACCCTGTTCACTTACTCTGGAGTAAACATGCATAAGATAGCAAAAATGTAAATAGCAATGTCTTCTGGAGGGAAAAATAGTTTTTATTCAGCTTTTATTTATGTTAGTGAACACTAAACCATGTAATGATATGTATCAGTGTATCATATATCAGTGATACAAGAATTTAATTTCACAATCATTTTCAGGCTTGTAGAGAGACTACCTTACCACTATCAACTCTCAACAGCCCTGCCTGCATCATGCTTTTAAAAATGCAGATGTCTACCAGCTGAAAGCTTCTAAAAATGATGGGGGGAAATACAGTAGTACAAAGTAGTATAATCTTGCTGTGAAATACAAGTTACAACAACGCTTTGAATGCTTTGCCAAATTCAGTGGCAGCTGCTATAGCCTAATTCCATTTCCATTCTGCTAAAATGGAGCAGAATCAACACTCTAATTCTGTTGATATGGTCCCGCACTGCTCTGCCAGGGACGTGCAACTGGAGACAGCACATAGCTACATATTGTTGAGAAACAACTATCCTGCTGCTGGTGGGGATCATCACAAAGGGTTTCCCTTAAAGGAAAACCTGATCACAGGCCGGGCTTTACCAAAAAGAATGTTAAACGTTTCTTAATGGTCCAGGATGGCCAGTAGATGCCTGCCTGTTAGAAGATCCTTTACTGATGCAGGTTATCTGCCTGGAATTTTTGGAATGAGAAAGCCTGGAGCCATTACAGAAGATGAGTGTTTTCCTCTTCCTGGATGGGGGGGGGGCTGTTCTCAATGACCATACCTGTATTGCAGTATTAAGCCTCTCGAAGCACCCTGTCTCAAAGCTTTTCCTGACATCTGTAATAGCCCTAGGAATCCTTAACATCAGGTTGCAATATGGATTCAAAAACAGATGCAAATATTCAGCTGAGGGCTCAGTGGACAGCTCTTTAGACAAATTCATTCTCTGCAAATCTGTCACTAAAGAAGAGAGGTCTTCCCTCTTGTGCACTTCCAACACTGTCTTATCTTCAAAACTTCCAAACTAATTAAAATGTACAAGGAATTCCAGAAGGCTAGCTGTTGTAAGTCTGTTGCAACAAAACACTGCGAAGAGTCTTGTGGCATCTTAAAGACCAAGGGTTGAAGCCCGTTAGTCATACTCAGACCAGAACCACTGAAATCAATGGCCATGACGCCCATTGACTTCAAGGGGTCTGCTCTGACTTAAGACTTACTTGGAATACAACCCCTATAGATATATTTCATGGACTAAAGTCTACATATCAGATGCCATCTGATGAGTTTTGCATTTTCAAACAGAGCAGCCTTTGCAGACTAAACAGAGACTACTTCATCAGATGCCATCTCTTTGGTCTTACAAAAGCTTCTGCAATTGAAAATGCAAAATTAAGGTATTCCACTGTGATTAGCAACACTTGGCACCACTATAATAAGACTCTGAAATGTCTGCATCTTGGAATTAATTATATAAACAAGGCAAACAAGCTGAACTTGAATTGCAAATATATACATACGTGTAGGTGTGTGATGTGTATGGGAAAAAATCCCACTGCTGGAGTACTTCTGAATACTACACAAGACTGTCCTATTCTCCTTCACTTAAAACAAATAGTAAACACCACGCAAACTTTTTTATTTGTGTTCCTTCGAAGAAAATTATTACAATCATACCTCAGTTAACAAATCCCCCGGGAAAGAAGCTCCTTTTAACAAAGTTTTTTTGGGGTGCAGGAGATGCGCACACTCTGGCTTAGTCAAAATGTGGCTCCTTGTCTACTGGATTGCTCTCTCACACGTGGCTGGAATGGTGCTTCTTGCTAGGTGGCACAGGAGCCTCCACAGGAAACAGTGCTTCGGGTGCCAGGGGAGGATGGCACAGAGAGGGAGAGCACACAGGGTGGTAATAGTGGCTGCTCCTTGCCTGCCTGCTTGAGTGTACGGAGAGGAGAGCTGTGCTCAAAGCTTTAGACTGCTATAGCAAGATGATACATGATAAAAGAAAAAAGGCAAGGCAGGCATCCCTAGAAGCATCTTGGAAGAAGCATTCAAGTGGTCTGTATGCAAGGCTTACCTGATCTGGTTGTTTCATTTCAGACATGTGTATTGTTAGTTTTGAATAAAAAGTTTGCTGAAATATGTTGAACTGCTCTTCTTTTTTGTGGTGCAGGAACCTATCCCTGTTGTTTCCATGTTATTCCTACCTCTGGTACCAAAGTTTCTGTTAAAGAAGTAATGTCCAAGAATGCATGTACTTTGTTAACTAAAGTATTACTGTAGTTTTGTTGAACCGCAGCCACTTTTGCCACATCCCATGTTGTGGGAAACTTTGACTTGTCAATCATACTTTGTAGACTGGTGGAGCATCAACACATGTCCATGTTATCCTGACTTTTAATTTCTAGAACAAGAGATCTCTGTTAGGGTTATAATACCCTTGTAAATTACTACTCCCAGATGTCTTTGGCAAATTAAGAATAGCCTCTAGCAAACAAGGCAGGAAACTGGAAATTAACAGGCTCGTGTTCATTCTTTTAGGACATCAGGCTGCCACAAATAACTAATGCAGGCTGTTATGTGGACATAAAGACTAGTCGAAATGACCATAGGCTAGGAACTTTGTGGACTTATTTGTAAGGCTAGACTAAAACCTGTTTGGAAGACATCTGAAATTCTTTTCCTTGAATCCATGATGTGTACATGTCTTAGTTATGGTTGCCCAGTGAAAGAAACACACTCTGTACATGGTCAGAAATACTGTCTTCCTTGTCATGTGAGCCACTGCCATATACTTGCATGGGGAATGATTTCCAGAAGAGCACCCTGGGATCAGACGTAAGCCAGATACATGCACTCTAATAAACCAAAGAACAAGGATGCTGTATTAGCCAGGGCCTTCTAGATGTTGTTGGACTTCAACTTCCCATCAGCCATCACCAATGGTCAGGGATGATAGTGAGCTGTCCAACAAAATATGGAGGGCTGCAGGTTTCCCAGCCCTGAATTGGAGTGTCGTATTAAGGCCTGGGTGACCCAGTTTGAACCCCCACTCAGTCATAAAACTCACTGGATGACTTTGGGTCAATCATTCTCTCTCAGCCTAGCCTACCCCACAGGGTTGTTGTGAAGATAAAAGAGAATCATATACACCACCCTGAAGGACAGGCAGCGTATAAATGTAATAAAGAAGCAAAAGAATGAGCAGCTATAACTTGAAACAAGTATACGGTAGGCACATAATGGAAAGCTGGATGCAAAGTCTAACTATGAACATCAATCTGAGGAGAGTTTTTGCAAGTATCTGGGCATCCATTTGCTTACTGTATTGATCTGAGCATTTTTATGATCAACTTGAAGTACTTGAAAAACAGTCTTGCCAAGTTTGTAGCAAGACACAAAGCCAGTTCAGTTTGCAAACAAAGAACAATAGACGAAGGATTCAAAGAGACTATGGAAAAGTTTGCTAAGAATCAAAATATTAAAACTGGAATGGCTGCTTGACACACAATAGAACTGCTGAGAAGGGTTTGGTAGGAATAAAATTGATTGTTATAATAGGGGAAAAATCAATCAATCAATCTACTTTTGGGTGGCACTGTAGTTAGGGAAATATCAGGTTCAAACCCCCATTCTTCAGCCATGACACGCATTGGGCGACTTTGGGCCAGGCATCATCTCTCACAGCCTGATGCACCTCCCATAGTGATTGCAAGGCTAAATAAATAAACAAGAAAGGGGCATAAGCCATGTACGCCTACCTTAAGTTCCTTAGAGGAAGGGCAGGATCAAAATGAAATAAAAGAATAAATAAAATATGTCCCCATTTGGTCTCCCCATGTTAAAAGGAGTAGGATTAAGCCCTCTTCCCTCATGAAGAGAATCGCAGAAGAACTCAAATAAAGCAACCATGTTCCTAAGGTTGCTACCCTATGCATGCTTATGTGAGAGTAAGACCCACTGAATACAGTGGGGATTTATTTCTGAGTAAAACGTTTTTTAGGATTTATGCCTCTTACATAGAGACATCCAGATCAGGGCCTCTGTCCCAGTATAATGATCCCAAGACCAGGAAAGCCCAATATCATAATACAAATCACCAACAGAAGATTAACTTCTTGGAAATTTCAGCAGAGACATGACAAATTAAACATACCTAGACACTCAAATTACACTTTCCTAAGTCCAGAGGCTCCTTCTGTTCATGAGCAAAAGTCCCAGGAAATGAAACTGCTTCTTTTCTGTCCAGATCATATTCTCAATCCTGAAATTAGTTCCTGTGGGACCAAGAACAATGGAGAAAGTGCTTTCTGTTATCAGAAGAGAACTCCCAATTCTTATCCTTGCAATCCCACATGAAATACCACTGATGTCATGGCACTGGCATTCCACACATCACTTGCATACCTCTGAAATCAGTCACACTGTTTGATGCGTTTTGTAAAAAAAAGCCACCCCCCCCCCAAAAAAAATCAACCAAGCCAAAGGGCAGCTAGTCAATCTGCAGCACTCTCAAAAGAAAATGTATAAATATAATAATAATAATAAACTTTATTTCTACCCCGCCCTTTTTCCAATAGGACTCAGAGCGGCTTACAACTAAAAACAACACCATTAAAACATACAGAGTATATTATTAAAAAAGAATTAAACTATGAGAAAAATTAAAACCATAAAATATAGGTTAAAAACAGCGGACAATTTAAAATAATAAAATCATATAATGAAATCACCAAACCTATGACACTTAATCCTGGTCGTTCTCTATCCCAAATGCCCGTTGAAATAAAACAGTCTTTACTTGTTGCCGGAAAGACGGCAAGGAGGGAGCTGATCGCACCTCACTCGGAAGGGAGTTCCACAGCCTAGGGGCGGCCACCGAAAAGGCTCTATCTTGTGTCCGCGTCATATGTGCTTGCGAAGGTGTGGGGAACACAAGAAGGGCCTCACCTGAAGATCTCAAATCCCGGACAGGTTCATGTAGGGAGATACGATCTGTCAAATAGTCTGGACCTGAGCCGTATAGGGCTTTGTAGGTCAAAACCAGCACTTTGAATTGTGACCGGAAACAAATTGGCAGCCAGTGGAGCTGTTGTAACAGGGGAGTTGTATGGTCCCTGTAACCAGCCCCGGTTAGCACTCTGGCTGCAGCTCTTTGTACCAATTTAAGTTTCCGAACAGTCTTCAAAGGCAGCCCCACGTAGAGTGCGTTACAGTAGTCTAAGCGGGATGTAACCAAGGCATGCATCATCCTAGTCAGATCAGGCAGCTCCAGGAACGGGCGCAGCTGGCGCACCAGTTTTAATTGGGCAAATGCGCTCCTGGATACAGCAGCAATCTGGGCCTCCAAATTCAAAGCTGAGTCCAGGAGTACACCCAAACTGCAAACCTGAGACTTCAGGGGGAGTGCGACCCCATCCAGCACCGGTTGAATCCCTATTCCCTGATCTGCCCTCCGACTGACCAGGAGTACCTCTGTTTTGTCAGGATTTAATCTTAACTTGTTTGCCCTCATTCAGTCCATCACTGATGCCAGACACTGGCTTAGGACCTGTACGGCTTCCTTGGCTTCAGGTGGAAAAGAGAAATAGAGTTGAGTGTCATCAGCATACTGATGGCACCGAACCCCAAAACCCCGGACAACCTCTCCCAGCGGTTTCATGTAGATGTTGAATAACATGGGGGACAAAACGGAACCCTGAGGGACCCCATAGGTCAATGGCCAAGGGGTCGAACAGGAGTCCCCCAGTACCACCTTCTGGGTTCGGTCCTCCAGGAAGGATTGGAGCCACTGTAACACAGTGCCCCCAAGTCCCATCTCGGCAAGGCGGCCCAGAAGGATACCATGATCGATGGTATTGAAAGCCGCTGAGAGGTCCAGTAGAACCAACAGAGACACACTCCCCCTGTCCAGTTCTCTGCGTAGGTCATCCACCAAGGCGACCAAAGCCGTCTCTGTCCCATAGCCAGGCCTGAAACCAGATTGAAATGGATCCAGATAATCCGTATCATCCAGGAATCTCTGGAGTTGGGCGACCACCACACGCTCTATTATCTTGCTTAAAAATGGAATATTGGAGACTAGCCAGTAGTTACCTAGTAAAGAGGGATCCAGGGAGGGCTTTTTCAGCAGTGGTCTTATAACTGCCTCCTTTAAGCATGATGGAATTCTACCTTGTTGTAGAGAGGCATTAACTACTCCCCTGACCCAATCGACCAGTCCCCCTCTGGTACATCTAATGAGCCAGGAAGGGCAAGGGTCCAGTACACACATGGTGACACGCGCCGCTCCAAGGATCTTGTCCACATCCTCGGGTAGAACAAGTTGAAAATAATCCATTTTAATTGGACAAACAGGCGCCGAAGTTACATCCTCAGAGACTGTATCAATTTTAGCGTCCAAGTCACAGCGAATCTGAGTGACTTTGTCTGCAAAGTGCCGTGCTACTTCTTGACAGCGGTCTGCTGAGTGGTCAGAATTACCCTCACGGGGGCTGGAACTTAAAAGCCCCCTAACCACTCGAAACAGTTCCGCTGGACGGCTCCCAGCAGACGCAATGGAGGCCGAGAAGAAAGATTTCTTCTTAGCCCATACTGCCTCGGAGTAGGCCTTCAAATAGGCTGTAGCCCGAGATCGATCATCTTCGCTCTGAGTCTTCCGCCAACGTCCCCGTCTGACACTGCCCACCCTTCAAAAATATTGCAGCAGTGTACAAAAAAGAAATAAAAACAGATTGCAATAGCAAGTTAAAATGCTGATAAGAATACATTCTATCTGTAAACCAACAGGGGGAAATATCCAGCAATGCTACCATGAAAAAACTGGTTCAGTGAAAACACTTCAAGGACAAATTGTTGCCACAATCTTAATTTCCAGGGGAAAGTATGGGTGTTACTGCCCCGTTTTGCCCCAGGTACTCATTAAACAAACTTCCAGGATGTCTGACACCCACAAGACAGCATTGCCCAGTGACCTAAGGATTCAAGCAGGGTGACATGGGAAAAGATCTTTCAGGAAACAGGCCCTAAAATTCCATAAATAAATAAATAAATAAATCCAAAACTGGATTTCAAACAGAAAGGAAAAAACCCATGAGATCCATCAGTCAGGTGCCGGCTGATTATCCTTGCTTGTTCAGTTACAGTTATGTTATTCCTGCTGCATGATTATTAGTTTTAAGACATCCATACCAATTCTTCTACAACTGTGCAGCTCCAAGCTCCTTCCTGAGCCCAGGCTTCAACATACACCTCAAAAAAGAAGGGGAAGTTTAAAGCACTGAAACAGACACAGGGCTAATTCACACAACACCTTAAGTTATTACTTTGTTGAGACTGCATTACTGTGCTGAGCTGCACTAAGTCTTGGCATAGTGTGTTCTTTGAACCTGGATTCATGGTTAAGCTCTCTTGTCACTAGCCATGGGCCAAAACCTCAGGTAAAACAGTAAAGAAGACCAGGAAGGTACAAAGTGGCTGCGAGCTCCTCTCCAGGAATGTACATGTTTGCATTGTCTTACAAGCCTTAGGTTGGCTTACTGTCGTGAGAACCAGGGTCACACTCCCTGAAATATGTCCAGTTCACAATAACTTAATATAAAATTTGGAAACAAACCTGTATCATTTCTTACCACTTTCCACAATATCCAGCTGTTCCCCCTATATTTTCTGAAAACTGCACACAAGTTTCAGTCCATCTTTGTGACAGCATAAGCAATTTAAAAATAACATCCAGATTAGTATGCCACTGAAATTTACCTGTGTTTCTCCCTCCCCCGCCCTACATTTTAAATTAAAGTAGTATGATCCTAGAAGAGGAACGGGTTGGCTCTTCAGTTTCCGGGATTTCATGTGTAAACAAACTAGCACACATTTTCTACAACTTGCCCAATAAAACTTTTGCCTAGGGAGGTGGTCTGTCTACACTCAAGGGGGAAAGTTGGGTGCTTGGAGGGAAGTGATCCAGATCAGGGATGGGCAGACTTCAGGCTTGTGGGATCTGCTTTGTTTTTTAGTTTGTGGAAAATAGTGGCTCATGTGGGTGGACATATACTAGGAAGTAAGGAATAGTGAGTGTCTGAGCACATGCTGAGGCCAGAAATTTGCAATCAATACTGGAACCAAGATCACATGACCTTTTATACAAAAATTCATTCTTCCCCCCTTCCAGGGTTCTTCTTCAGCAACCTAATTTAGGCGGGCAAAACAGTTCAATTGCTGCTATAGCTAGACAACTGGGTGTCAGAAACCCTTGTTGCTGATCTACAGCTAATCATCCAGACATCTCAGCAGAGCTTGGAAAAGTTACTTTTTTGAACTACAACTCCCATCAGCCCAATCCAGCGGCCATGCTAGCTGGGGCTGATGGGAGTTGTTCAAAAAAGTAACTTTTCCAAGCTCTGCATCTCAGGGTAGATCTTGGTCCACATTTTGCCAACCCGATTCTGTTCCTGCTAGAGCTGAATTATCTCCTTCTCCTCATCTATAGCACCTTTATTGCTAACTGGAATATGGATGAATATCAATCACTGGAACTTTCTCTGGGAACCTCACAAGCTCTCCAGGATAAAGGGAAATAACTGACTCTCATGATTCACAATGACGTGCTTCATTTCATGTCCTTTAAAGCACGTGAATGAAATTTTTTCTTAAAGGGGGGGGAGTTCACTTTTGAAAATAGTTGATGCAAACAGAAAATCCAGATATGTATATATGACACCTCCTGCTTGACAGGGGAAAAAACTCCACTCTAAAACCTCAAAATAATTATGTAGGTTGCCTTGACTTTAAAAAAACCAACTAACACGCCCCTTTCTGTGACTAAAATGTAAGGGTACCATCTGCAACAGACTAACAAGTATATCACAAATATACTTAATTTTAAGTAACTAGGTTTTTTATCATTTCAAGTAAGTAAATGTGGAACAAGTGTGCCAGGCTCTTCATTGTTAAGACGCTTTATATGTATACAGCCACTCTCGTGGCTGTATAATCCCTATAATTGCCTTATTATTCTTGTACTCAAAGTGGCTTGGAAACATTTATGAGGAAAAACCTATACACCCGTTAACAAGCAGGGCTGCAATCCTATGGACGCTTACAATGGATTTACTTCCCAATAAGAACACTGGAATATACTGCTGAGTAAACAGGATCGGGCTCTCATTCAGCTCCATAAAAAGTAACACGCTTTCCTTCCTTTGTCCTTCTTCCCTCGGGAGGAGGAAGAGTGCAAAGGGCAGGAAGGGGAACGATTAATCAACCCTCACCTCCCTCTGTTCGCAGCCTCGGAAGTCGTTTTTCATTAAAGAAAAAGACTTGATTTTATTATAATGATGATGATGGCGGAAATAAAGCAGCACGTAACTGCTCTTAATGCATATTTGGGCCCTAGTGACTAGTCAAAACTCAAGCAACGCTTCTGGTGCACAAACCGCGCTGCCTGTTCACACGACACAGGGCAACTTCTTTGATCAAAGTTGTTCTTTCGTCTCCGCCGTTACCCTCGAAGTGTCCTCCTCTAGACGGTTCTCTTTATTCCGCCGTTCTTCAAATTTACAGTCCAGGCCTATTTATCTTTACCCAGAAGTAAATACCATAGTGTTTAATGGGGCTTACTCTCAGGTAAGCGCGCGGAGGACGGTAGTTTTCGCCCGCATGCGTTGCAAAGGGGAAGGAGTGGCATTACGGCTGCCCTTCTAATGCAGGCTCACATACTCTCGGTGTCTCACTGAATTCAGTGGCTCTTACTTCTGGGTTAACCTGCATGGGATCGCGACGCTACGCAGAGCGGTTACTGCAAGCAAATTTACACCACGCAGCACTTACTCCGAAACACACTTTCAGAGCCAGTCTAGTTTTAGCTCCGTGGGGTGGGGACTGGAGAGGCTCATTTTTCCCAGGTACTTAGAAAGGAAGGGCAAAGGGGATGGATGCTGTGGGTAAACCTCGCTCCCAGCCACGTCGCTTCTCAACAAGCTCTACTCACACAACCACACCGCCCGATCCGCTCCCCGGTGGATTCCCACTCCCTTCTCAAGATGGCAGCCTCGCAACTTCGGCAACATGCCAATTGTACTCAGTCCTGTTGCGTTTTAAGTTTCGGGTTTTGGGAGCGGCTCTACATACACGCAATTCCTCTGCAGGCCAGAAGGGCGACTAAACTTCCCCTTACTAGGGCCTCCGTCCGTCCTGATCCTGCGCGCGCTGAGCCGGGCAAGTAAAGCCGACGGAGAGTCCCCTGGGGGCAGATGGACTTACTTCCGAAGATCCGGCCGCGCGTGCGAAGTACTGTACCGAAAGTGCTGGGGGTTTCTCTAGTCTAGAACAAACGCGACGTCTTCCTCCTAACAAAACCAGTTTGGGCGCGGAATGGTTGATTTATTGTAAAGTATGGCGAGACTGGGAAGGTTTGGCCCTTGTAATAATTTGCTGTGGCTATGGTATGTTTTGGGTAACGAAGTGTAGATGTAACGGCTGTGTGTATGTGTGAGAGTCTTCCGTCACAAACCGCAAACGAAACGGATGAGGGAGGTACTTGGGAAAAAAGGCAAAAACAGAGAAAGAGATGAGGAAACGAAAGAGAAGGAATCAGCGGAGGTCAGAAAGCAAAAATACCAGCCGACCTGAAGCGCCATCTTGATGACGAAAGGCTATGAAATGCTTGGGGGTATTTTAGGCTGTAGTCCTATACACACTTGCTTGGGAGTAAGAGCCACTGAGCATAGTGGGCCTTACCTCTGAGTAAACAGGCAAAGGAATTGCACTGTCAGCAGAGAAAAAGCGATTCGCAGTGCAGTCCCTTACTGTACATGTCTGCGTAGAAGTAAGGCCCATTGAGTTCAGTGGTGTTTACCCCCAGGTAAGTGGGCGTTAAGACTGCAACTTCAAGGAGGGAGGAGAATGTGCCTGACAGAAGTTTATAACATCATGGATGGTACGAGGTATGAGGACAGGAGCTAGAGTAGAGGTAGCCAACATGGCACCCAGAGATCTTTTGGGTGTCCTCAGGGTCCCCCCTACAAGAAATTAGACTTGAAAGAAGCATTCTGTTAAAACCGATAGAATAGGTTGCAAGATGTGTGTGGTGCCCTCAACAGTTTCTCAGGCTTGCCTATGGGCCCAAAGAGGTTGGTAGTGACCCCTGAGCTAGAGGGTAAAAAACAAGAAATCTCTCCTATCCAAACTAGGTTATACAATTAAACTGATGGGTGGCAGGGTCAGGACAAAAGCAAATACTTCTCACACTGCGTTCTTAAAGATGCAGTCCAATTCCTTTGCATAATCTGGGAGTAAACTCCACTGAACATAGTTAGAGGGTCTTCTCCAGAAACAGGTATAGAAATGCACTGAAACTGGAATGTGCAGATACAAGATGTAGTGATGGTCTCTGGCTCAGATGACTTTAAAAGAAGCTTAGACAAATTTGTGCAGGAGGTCTGTCAATGGCTATTAGCCATAATGGCTGAATGGAACCTCTGTGGTTAAGGTGTTGGACTACGACCTGGGAGACCAAGGTTTGAATCCCCATGCAGCTATGAAGCTGACTGTGTGACCTTGGGCCAGTTACTGCCTCTCATCCTCGGAGGAAGGCAATGGTAAACCCCCTCTGAATACCGCTTACCATGAAAACCCTATTCATAGGGTCGCCATAAATTGGGATTGACTTGAAGGCAGTCCATAGAATAGTGGTCAAAGGCAGTAGACTTTTGAATAGCACAGTCGGGCTCTATCTCCATGCCCTGGTTGTGGATTTCCTAGAAGCATCTGGATTGCCACATTTACGAGTGGGATGCTGGATTGTGGTTGCAATCCTCTGCCTACTCACCTGGGAGTAAGCTGCAATTAATGCCATGGGATTTACTCCTGAGTAAGCATGTGATTGGGTTTTAGATAGACTCTTGATCTGATCCAGCAGGGTATTTCTTAAGTTCTTACTTGTTTTTCTCTTTTCTTTGGTTCTTGGACCTTTCAGGAGGAGGAGTTCCAAGTGACTTGCAAAGATTTATACACGGGTTGTGTCACAGGAACACAAGAAGCTGCTTTATACTGAGTCAGACCATTGGTCCATCTCACTTGGTATCGTCTACACCACATGTGGGAATCTTTCGCCCTCCATAGGTTGCTAAACTACAACTCCCATCTTCCCTAACCATTGGCCCTGCTTGCCAAGACTGATGGGAGTTGTAGTTGAACAACATCCAGAGAGCCAAAAGCTCACCCCACCAGGTCTACTCTGACTGGTAGCAGCTCTCTTTTCAGATAGGAGTCTTTTCTGGTCTTAGCTGGAAATGCCTGGGACTGAACCTGGGGCCTTCTTGCATGCAACCTTTCCCTTTTGGTTGCCCTGTGTTCCCCAGGGATGGGCGAGAAATTCGATTCCAGTTTGCATTTAAAGGCTAATTTGCACTTTCTCAAACAGTACACAAACTGAAACGCAGCCATCCTTTAAAATTCACATTTCTCTTAATTTTTCAGTTAATTCCTCCAGCCAAGTAATGCATATACTAGGGTAAAGTATACATATAAATACTTATATTGGTGAAAATAACATACAAAAGCCTATTATATTAGGGGAAATTGCTGGCAAAATATATATATCTCAGGAAAAATTCACACTAAAATGCTGATAAATTTTCATGAGGACTTGAAAACATTTTTGATTTGAAAGCTGATGTGGAAATGTGGAGAACTGAAGTCTGGAAAAGTGAAAAACTGAGAGAACTGAAAATGACATATTTATCCATCCCTAATTGTTCACTAATGTTAGCTGAACTCCAATTAACTATTTAAGCTTACACAAGAGGCTGTGAGTACTTCTGGCTTTTCCCCTTGAGCAGCTGAACTCCCCTAGTTCTTACTGTAACTGCTTCTGAAATCCCACCCAGCTTCAGAAGAAATTCATCACCTGGTGTGAGATTTAGGCCACATTCACACCAGATATTTATTCCACTTTTATTTCCCTTTAAACAGTCATGGCTTCCCCAGAAGAATCCTGGGAAGTGTAGTTTGTGAAGGGTGCTGAGAGAAGACCCATATTCTCCTCACAGAGCTACAGTTTGCCAGAGTGGTTTAACAGTCATCTCCTCTTCCCAGAAAACTCAGAATTATAACTCTACTTTGTTGTTATGTGACTTCAAGTCGATTACGACTTATGGCGACCCTATGAATCAGTGATCTCCAAGAGCATCTGTCATGTGAAACACCCTGCTCACATCTTATAAGTTCAGGTCTGTGGCTTCCTTTATGGAATCAATCCATCTCTTGTTTGGCCTTCCTCTTTTTCTACTCCCTTCTGTTTTCCCCAGCATTATTGTCTTTTCTAGTGAATCATGTCTTCTCATGATGTGTCCAAAGTATGATTACCTCAGTTTCATCATTTTAGCTTCTAGTGATAGTTCTGGTTTAATTTGTTCTAACATCCAATTATTTGTCTTTTTCGCAGTCCATGGTATACGCAAAGCTCTCCTCCAGCACCACATTTCAAATGAGTTGATTTTTCTCTTATCCACCGTTTTCACTGTCCAACTTTCACATCCATGCATAGAGATCGGGAATACCATGGTCTGAATGATCCTGACTTTGGTGTTCAGTGATACATCTTTGCATTTGAGGACCTTTTCTAGTTCTCTCATAGCTGCCCTCCCCAGTCCTAGCCTTCTTCTGATTTCTTGACTATTGTCTCCATTTTGGTTAATGACTGTGCCGAGGTATTCATAATCCTTGACAAGTTCAATGTCCTCATTGTCAACTTTAAAGTTACATAAATCTACTGTTTTTCCATGAACATCTTTTTGTACTTCCCCCAATCTGCTGAAAATATCCCTCCTCTATGTGGATAGTGTTGTTTTACTCCTTTTCCCTCATCTTTAGGTTCTAACCACTGGTCACTGTTGGGGTTTACTTGGCAATCTTCTTTTCACATTAAGTCTCATTGAAGTTAGCACACAAGTTTACTCAAATATAACATGTATAAGATTGGCCTTCATCGGATTATAGAACTAATGGCCACAGGTCCTTCTCTCTCCTTTCCTTCCTGCTGTTATACTTTTAAAACAGATGTTTAGCTTACAAAATGTTTTACAATCTTTGTACTTTTATTATTGCCATTTTATAGATACGAAACTGAGGATCAAAGAGTGTGACTTGTTTACCAAGACCATCCATAGCTGAGCTGAGAGTTGAACCTTGGTTCTGAGCACAACATTCTGTCCACTGGTCTCACTGGCTCTTTCAGGCATCTACCACTTTGGTAAGGGAATGTTGGTTTCCATTTCAGATGGGTAACTATGCTGATTTGTTGTAGTAAAACAACCAAGAGTCCTGTGGCACCTTAAAGGTCGACAAATTTATTATGGCAGAATGTTTACCATTCTAAAAAATGCATGTAGCAGAATTTTATTTTCTTTCAATTACATACTTTTCAATTTTTACTCTCTTCACTTTTAAACTGGGTGTTAAAGGAATAGCTAGACAAGTCCAACTCTTATCACTTTTCACATCGTGTTAATGGAAAACAAGTTCTTATTTCACAAAGTTTAAACAGTAATAATGTAGACTTTATTCATAGATCTGAATGTGATGTTTAAGTGCTACAGCCAGTGTGGTGTAGTGGTTAAGGTGTTGGACTATGACCTGGGTTCGAATCCCCACATAGCCATGAAGCTTACTGGGTGACCTTGGGCCAGTCACTACCTCTCAGCCTCATGAAAACCCTATTCATAGGGTCACCATAAGTCGGAATTGACTTGAAGGCAGTACATTTACATTTTTAATCTCCCCTGTGTTGCTTATTCAAACCCTAATTGCAAATATTTACACATATGTGATGCTTAACCATTTCACTACTCCAGAGTTTAGATGATCAATTAACAAGACAGTATTTAACAATGCAATCTTATGCATGCTTACTTGGAAGTAATCACAATTGTATTTGAATGGGCTTATTCACTTTATTTATTTATTTTATTAAAAATATTTCTATCCTGCCCTTCTACCCTGTAATAGGGCACTCAGGGTGGCTTACAAAAATAAAATTAAACACATAATAAAATTGTAAACAATAAAATCACAAAACATTAAAATACATAAAATACAATTAAAATACTATATATATATATATATATATATATATATATATACATATATATATATACACATATATATATATATACATATATATATATATACATATAGACACACACACACACACACGCACATATATATATATATATATATATATACATAGAGAGAGAGAGTGGTACTAAGGTGGACTACAAGGGTAAAATTTAACGTAGAATGCATAAAATCAGTGTCAGGCTCTACCTTCAGTCCCTCCCAAAGGCACTCCGGAACAAGATGATTTTCAGAAGTCTCTGGAAAACCATCAAGGAGGGAGCAGAGCGGACTTCTTGGGGTAGGGTGTTCCAAAGCTTGGGGGGCACAGATGAAAAAGCTCTCTCTCGCATGCCTGTCAGTTTGACATCTTTCACTCCAGGCGCACAGAGGAGACCAGAGGCAGATGATCTTAAATCCTGGGTAGGTACATATGGGCGTAAGCGGTCCCTCAGGTACATTGGTCTAAGGCCGTTAAGGACTTCAAAGGTCAGAACCAGCACTTTGAATTGGGCCCGGAAGCAAATTGGGAGCTAGGGGTGATACGCTTCCGCGCCATGCTCCAGTTAGCATTCTGGCTGCTGCATTTTGAACCAACTGCAATTTCCGAACCGTTATCAAAGGCAGCCCCACATAGAGTGCATTACAGTAATCAAGCCTCGATGTCACCAATGAATGTTTCACTGTGGCCAAGTCAACTGCCTCCAGGAATGGACACAGCTGGTAGGCCAGTTTGAGTTGGCTAAAAGTACTCCTGGCTACTGCAGCCACCTGATATTCAAGCAGCAGGGCAGGATCCAGGAGGACTCCCAAACTGCGGACCTGCTCCTTCAAGGGGAGTGCAACCCTATCCAAAACAGGTTGCAACCCCGTCCCTGGTGCAGTTTTTCCCTTGACCAGCAGTACTTCCGTCTTGTCTGGATTAAGTTTCAGTTTGTTAGCCCACATTCAGCCCTTCACAGCCTCCAGGCACCGGTTTAGGATGAGCACTCCCTCCCTGCAATCAGGTGGTAGGGAGAGATAGAGCTGAGAGTCATCAGCATGTTGGTGACATTGTACTCCAAATCTCCTGATGACCTCCCAGCGGTTTCATATAAATGGTAAAGAGCATGGGAGACAAAATGGTACCTTGCGGTACCTCACAGGCCAACAGCCAGGGGGTTGAGCAGTAGTCTCCCAGCACCACTTTCTGGGTCCTGTCCATCAGGTAGGACCGGAGCCACCGTAAAACAGTGCCTCCCAATCCCATCCCAGCTAGACGGCCCAGAAGGATACCATGGTCGATCGTACTGAAGGCCACCGAGAGTTCCAGCAGCACCAACAGGGATGCACTCCCCGTGTCTGATGAATGGCGTAGGTCATCAAGCTGGGCGACCAGGGCAGTCTCTGTCCCATGCCCAGGCCTGAAGCCTGACTGAAAAGGGTCTAGGTAATCCGATTCATCCAGGAAAACTTGGAGCTGAGCAGCCGCTACCCTTTCAATCACCTTGCCCAGAAAGGGGAGATTAGAGACTGAGCAGAAGTTGTTAAGATCCACAGGGTCTAATGAAGGCTTTTTTAACAAAAGTCTTATCACAACCTCCTTCAACAATGTTGGCATAGAACCTTCCCTTATGGAGGTGTTAATTAAATATGCCAACCAGTCAGCCACTCCCCCTCTGGCAGATTTGATTAACCAGGATGGGCAAGGGTCAAGGGAACAAGTAGTGGCTCTCGATTCTCCCAGAATCTTGTCCACATCCTCAGGTTTTACAAGCTGAAAAGTATCCATAGAAAAACAGCCAGAGGAAGCTTCGAGGACATCTGGCACACCTGGAAAAGCATCGCTGGACGACTGAGCAGACACAATGATGGTAGAGAAGTGCACTTTCTTCACTGCCATCACCACCACATGATAGGCTCGAAAATGCGCTCTAGCCTGTGTTTGATTGGAAGCGGACTGAGTTTTTCTCCATTGTCACTCTAGCCGTTGTCCCTGCCGTTTCATCAGGCCCAAGGTTTGAGTAAACCAAGGTGTATTATGGACCTTCCCTGGTGGGAGAGAGTGCTTTAGAGCAATAGTGTCCATTGCCCGGGTCACCTCCATATTCCAGAGATTGACCAGGGCTTCGGCCATATCGCCAGCCATGCTGGGAATATCCCCCAGAGCATTCAGGAAACCATATGGATCCATGAGTCTCTGGGGGCAGACCATCTTAATTGGCCCTTCACCCCTGTGAAGGTTACTAGGGGCACAAAGTCTAAACCTTGTCTGGTGGTGATCCGGCTATGACAACGGAGTCACTAAGAACCCCTCCATCAGATCATCATCTTCCTGTCCCGAACAGAACACAAGATCAAGTGTGTGTCCTGCCACATGCCTTGGTCCAGATGATATTAGAGACAGCTCCATGGTTGTCATGGCAGCCATGAAGTCCAGAGCTGGACCTGCAAGTCTAACCTCTGCATGTGTGTTGAAGTCACCCAGGACCATAAGCCTGGGGAACTGCAACACCAATGCCAAGACCATCTCCACCAGCTCAGGGAGGGAGACTGTTGGGCAGGGGTGGACGGTACACCAACAGAATCCCCACTCTGTCTCCCTGACCCAATGCGAGGCGCACACACACTCAAAGCTGGAGATGTTAGGGACAGGGTACCTGACAGGGGAGATAGATTCCCTGCAGACAATTGTGATCCCACCTCCCTGTTTCCTGGATCTAGGCTGCTGGAGTGCCACAAAACCTGGTGGGCAGAGCTGGGAGAGACCTACTCCGCCTTGGTCATTTAGCCAGGCTTCGGTAATACAAGCAAGGTCAGCGCATTCATCCAGGATTAAGTCCTGAATTAAAGTGGTTTTATTAAGTCACTGACCCTGCATTCATCAGCAGGACAGTAAGATCCAGGGAGTTCCCAGCATATAGCTACCAGTGTCCCGAGGGTTGGAAGGAATGCAAGCACGAAGATGTCTTATATCCCTTCCCCTGTAACGACCAGTCTGCCTCCCACCGCTATTACGCCCCCTGCCCAGTATTACCTCAATAGCAGGCCCCCGACTACTACCCCAGCACATGTTAAAAGAAGCCTGACACGGAGGGGGGGGGGAGCCTTGGGTAGAGGTGGCTCTCATGAAGGGGAGCTCTCTTCCCCACCCTCTGGCAGTTGTCCTCTCCCTTGTTAGCCCCAGCTGGCTTCAGCCAGCACCCAGGCCTTGCAGGGGGTAGCAGTTGACACCTGAGGAAGCCTGCAGATGGAGTTTTGCAGGAGGCCACAGCAGCAAGGTGTAGGTTCTGCTGGGTTTCTCTCACCTTCCTCCTTTAATCACTATCATTCACAACAGATCTTCTTTTCATTCTGTTAGGTCTTTATAGTTTACTTAGATCACATCTCGGATTTATTTTGTATAAGAAGAATGTAAGAATTGACTTGTGGGATCAGATAAAGGGGCTATTTAGAGCAACACCATATTTCCAGGAGTGACCAGAAACAGAGGAGGGCGTCCCCAAATATAAATAATGACAGGTAAAGTCACAGGAACCCAATTGACAATGAAATAATATAAAATTTATGATTATTTAAATATTAACAACTTTACAATACAGTACTCCAAAACAGACAGATAATAATTGACAAGATCTCCAGGATTATATCCTTGTTCAGAATCAAACTGGAGAATTATGAATGGATGACAGCCATTAATCTCCTGATTGCCCCCAAATTTTCTTTTAGGAATATGCGATTCCTGTTAATTGTGATTTTTCTACATGCACTTAGTCATTTGAGTTCAGCCTAAAAGGTTGTTACTCCTAGAACTGTATCCAACAGTTTGGAATTATAGCCAAGGAGTGAGAATACTGATATGTAGGACCTGCTACTGTTTGTCAATTATTATCTGATTGCAGTACTTTGTTTCACATATAGTGAGTATAGCTTGGAGAAATTGTATTTTTGTATTTTACTCACATATATTTATATCTTTATGTTTAAATAATAATCATTTTTTAATATCATTCCATTGTCATTTGGGCTCCTGTGACATTGTGTAACAAGGCTAACCAGATGTCTGTGAAAAGCCCACAAACCAGTTAAATAAGACTCCCTTATTCTCTTGTATCTGGTACACTGAGATATACTGCCTTTGAACATGGTGCATCCAATTTAGCTATTATGGCTTATAGCTGTTGAGGCCATCAGGGAAAGAGGAAGCAGGCAGTCGGGCATCCTCCCATCATGCCTGGATATAGCTCCAGCTGAGAGCCCTCTTCCCTCGAGCTACCATCACTGAGTCTACTGGGAGAGCAAGCAGCAGTCTTTCCATTGTGCTTGGATGTAGTTCCTTGATCTGCTGAACTTTGTAACTAAGAACTAGTCCCTGAGTTTGCTTTTTCCACCTCTCTCCCAAACCTTTCCCTTCTGTGTTTTGTCTTTGTAGACTAAGCTTGTAGGCAGGGACTCTTTTACTTCTGATCTTTGTAAGTAGCTCTTTTATGTGAAGAGCAGGGCAAAAATTCTCTTAAACCTAGTCTCCATTCATTCTGTGTAGTGGTGATCATCCCATTGTGTGGCAGGTAATTTCAGAATTACACATTTTAGGATGAAGCACTTATTTTTGTCAGTCCTAAACCTACTCCCAATCTGTGCAATTAGGTGACCCCACATTACACTATTATGAAAGAGAAATGTATGCTCTTGCTATACTTCTGTATAAATGTCTGTTATATCACTCACACCAGCTCCACCCTAGGCATATATGCTTATGTTTATAAAGTGTACTTGGATCACATCTCAATGCTTTCTTTCAATTGCAACCTAAAATAAATAAAACTTGATCCTTGAAGCAGTGTAAGATCTATATGGTTCCCTTCTCTTCTTATCCAGTCTGGCTACATAGTAAGCATTCACACAGCAAGAAGGTATCCATTTACAAAACATAACAGTTACAAAATTTGTCACACAATGACCTAAAAGAGCACCCATGATGTACAGTAGGGCCCCACTCATACAGCGGGTTATATTCCAGACCCCACCGAAAAGCAAAACCCGCTGAAAAGCGGAACGCTGTCAATAAAATGTTGCCTGACGCCCGAAAAACACTGTAGAAGCAGAACAAGCACCGTATGAGTGGGGCCTTACTCTAATTGAAAGCCACCATATTAGTGGAATGCCGAAAAGTGGGGCCCTACTGTACTGTATCATGCCTTAAAACTGCCTCAAGGAAAAGTGGTTACATAAAATCATCCTCACCAATAATAAAACTGCTGGGAAAGTGAAATGTACTTCTGCAAAGATTCAGAATAATACAGCAGTCTGGCATACACAAGCTCCAGTCTGAGGCCAAATGAACATTTATTAATCTGCCCATCCTTTAATTTGCCAGTTCCCAACATTCATGCTGCCATGACCCAGGAAAACAGAAGTGAGCAAGATGTCCCTTACTATGTCTCTGTGTTTGTGGAACGAGGTTCTTTTTATATTCTGTGCACTGTTAGTGGGGCATAGATTTTATGTCTGCACAGAGAGACATACTTTGCACCATCCTGCAACATGGTTGGCAAGTGACAGATAAGCTAACCAAGGTGCCAAGTCCTTAAGTGCTACTTCATCATCCCCAAGCTCCCAGCAGACACTGGAAGCAGACTTCTTAGGCAGTGCAACCAAGAAGAAAATTATCTTTACAAAATAAATAAATCTGGAGTCTGGAAAGAGTTGGGAGAGAGCCATCCCTCCTTAGTCTCTCTCATGGTTATGGCCTTGGGTAAGCTGGGATTTAACATTAACAGGAACATTGATTGACACTTTAAATATTCAGGTACATTTTGCTGTTCCACTAGCCAATATCCTTAAAGAAGTGCCTTTTGACATGCCTCAGGGGATGCAGTTTCAAGCCCCACCTTGAAATGTGAAGGCTGGGGGGGGAGAATGGAATAATTGAAAAAACAGACATTCTTCTGTTTGGTTTTTTTTTAGAAAAACGGGGGGTGGAAAAAATTGGGGTCTTTTCCTGAATTTGCTGTTTTTTTCCGGGCCCCTAGCCCCACCTAATAGACAAATGGCTCTTTCCAGATAATACATTGTCCAATCTCTTGATCTTAAGTCTATGAGGTCATTAATATGTAGTGAACTGGGATTATATTGTTCATAATCTTCTTAAACATTATTTTCTTCCAAAAACATCAACTGAAACACACACAGTCACAAGAGAGATTTATGGTCAGGGTTTCAGATATGAGTTTAGTAGTCTTAACGGAAAGCACAAATGATTTTTCACAGAAGATGTGTGTTAAATTAGTAACACCTGTTTTGCAGGTGTGAGACTCTTCTGCATATGAATGATGGACCCCACTGCTCCATCCACAGACCATCAACTCCAGAACAAGCCAAATGCCTGTGTGCTCCCTCCCCACCTTGCTTCCCCTTGAATCTTGATTTCAGGGTTACTACTTAACTTTTTAAAAATGATTCTCTTGTGATATTTGGACCAGGAAACCATGGTTTAATGGCTCCATCCAAACTAGGTGTAAAAACAGGATACTGTGGTTTAGGAAAGCAAGACAGCTTAGTGGAAGCAGGCCGTGGAAGGTGAGGAGAGAGCACATGGCTGCACAACTTGTTCCTGGGCTGATAAATCGTGGTTTCATTATGACTGAACCAGGCTATTATCTATTTATGTTCTCAGCTACTCTGTGTGTCATATTTCTATTTCACAGAACTAACAGGAACTCAAGATTCCGTACTTGAATTTTATATTTGACAAACGAAACACAATTCTATTTTCATATGCAGGCTGGTCTCTTAAGGAGCAGTATTTATAAAAGTAGTACTTTCAAAATATTAACAAAACAGTGCTAAGGTGCTGTTAAGAAGATAAAGACCAGACCTGCATAATTTAGGATCCACCAAGCCAGACAAAGTCTATCATGTACTGGGGCTTGCTTGATGTTTTACTTGACAATCCCTCTGCTTTTTCAGTCTCTGGCAAGAAGCAAAAACAGTTTACCAAGCCCCACTGCCCTGCCATATCCTGCCATAAATGGCTAGCATACTTCATTAGGCTTGGTGGGTCACAACATGTGCAACCTGCATTCAAAAACATAAGATATAACTGTGTTTCAAAAGCTTAAATCATCACTGGGGATCCTGTGGTGCTCCAGATGCTACTGGACTACAGCTCCCATCATCTCTGATCATGGTCCATGCTGGCTGGAGCTGATGGGAGATGGAGGTCCAGCAATAGCGAGGGTACCACAGGTCTCCCAACCCTGGCTTAAATTGCATTCTGTCTCTCAGGAAATATTTATTTCAGGTTTATCCGTACAGATTTATGTTAAGCTGCTCTCATACACATTTTATACATAATGCAATCTAATCTCAGCTGACATGCAATATATTTTAAGGCTCATAAATTTTAAGATATTGAATAAACACTTCTTTAAAAACTTAGGTTTTCGATGGTCATATTTTCTCTATGGCCAACGTTATATGCATACATGGTAAAACTTGCTCTATCCTGAAGTCTCATGGAGAGTAACAATGAATCTGAATACATATAAAATATCCACTGAGGTGAGAACAGTCCTATAATCCAATCTTGATGAGATGAATAAAACTGGAAAAGTATTTCAAATAGTTAAACTGCAATCCTATGCATGTTTACTTGGGAGTAAGACTCATTAAACTAAATGGGCATACACGTTTACTTTAACATGCTTAGGATTGCACTATTGAACAGATGCATAATCCAGAAGAGCTGCATTTAAACAGATGCAAAATAAAGAAACTATCAGTTCATTTTAGAAGCTTAACTGCCATTTTATAGCTGTTATAGCATCACTATATCAGGTGCTCCAGGGCACTGTGGAAAATATTACATGATGGGTGGCTTTTCTGTGGTTGGCTGGGGGAGTACCAGTGGGGCAGCCAAGTTGTCAGGGCTCACCTTGCCAGGGCCCCCCTCAAACCCATAGCCACATCTGTCTAGCTGCACTGGCTGTTGGTCTGCTTTTGGGCTCAGTTTTAAACTCTTATCTTAATCTTTAAGGCCACTTGAAAAATGAGTGAAAAGTAGGGTATAATTAAAAATAAAGGCCTGTGACCAAGATATCTTAAGGATCTGGTTTATCAGTAGCAAGAGAGGCATACATCACTAGCCACAGAGAAATTAAAATAACGTATGTAGAGAGACTATCGGCCTTTCGCTTAGATCAGTCAGCCCAGTTCCAACTGACGTCCATTCTATTTTTAGACTCTTGTGTTTGGCACAAGCTCTCATGTTGTTGTGCTCTGTTGCCAACATGTGAGATCTCTAGATCCCTGTGGCTATCAGTGTTTTGTGAACTGTGATCTGTAAAGTGATCACGATCCTGCTTCTAGGCAGCTGCTTTTATTTTTTGGATGGTTGTTGCTAGTTACAGACATGGACAGCTAAGGCTCTTGGTATCTGTAGAAAGAAATTTCTCCAAAATAAAATAAAGCCATGTTTTTTTTTTTAAAAAAAGTTTTAAAATGAACATCTATAACAGAGCATTGCATGCACACTTAGAGGGACACCAACATTTTTGTTATGCTGTAAGCAGTTTATTTTGCCATGCTTTGTAAAATATCCTTTCAGCTTATGCTTAACTATCCATGCTTCTTTAATTCCTGTTCTAAATATAAATAGCATTGATACAACATATTGCAAGTAATCCAAGTATTTAAGCGTACATTATCTCAGTATTCCTTACAAAAAGGTATACGGTAGGTCACATCATCTTTAAACTGCAGATGCTGGTCTGAGGGTGGACCATTCAGGAGGGGGCTTATTGCAATAAATTAGCAGCTAAAAACCAGTCCCCTAGGACACCTTTCAACATGTTTCCAAAGCAGGGGTGGGGAACTTTTTTCAGCCCAAGGGCTACTTTTCTTTGTGGGACGTGTTCCAGGGGCCACATGCCAGTGATGGGCAGGAACAAAGGCCAAAATGGTCAGGACAGTGGCTGCGACACTTATCTTTGTACACGAGGCTACACTGCATACACTGCAGCCACACAAAACATTTTGACACATGCATAAACACATCTTTCCATCCAACCATCAAAGCAAGCAAGCAGCATTATGAGAGTTCAAGAACACATTCCAGCAGGGGAAAGCACTTGAGAAGCGTGCAGAATAGGTGCTGGTGAAGGGTGGGGCCTGGCGAGAGTCCCAGGGGCCAGGTACAGAGGCCTGGAGGGCCATATTTGCCCACCTAAAGGCCGTTTCTTTTCACTGTGACACGTTTCAAAGTAACAGGAGAGAGAATGAACTTTTAAGTGTTCCACATCACTCAATCCAGTAAACACAGAGCTTTTAGAAAGTTGTAACTTGCTTTGTGGACTACTGCTTGAGTCCCAAGTCATTGCAAGCACGATTTAACCTTGGCCCTAGCTGGTACACAACGTATAGAAGCCAACGCAAATATGTATTTATACCGAAGCCTGGAACATAGAGAGGAAGTTTTGTATGCAGTAGCTATTAAGCACTGTGCCCTTGTTTTGCTCTTTTGAAGGAGTGGCAGATGAAAACAGAAAGCTTGGAGCATGGAGAGGGCGGTGGCAGAGTGTTAAGCAGGGAAGTGCAATAGGTGAAACAAGCTGCTTTTCATGTGCAGCAGTAGATTGGGATGAGGTTGTAAAGTGAGGCAAAATTTCACAAGTATTTCATGACAGTCAGTATGGTGTAGTGACTAGGAAGCTGGACTAGGACCTGAGAGACCAGGGTTTGAATCCCATCAGCCATTAAGCTCACTGGATGTCCTTGGGCTAGACCCATGCTCCAAGCCTAACCTACCTTACAGGGTTGTTGTGATAATAAAATTGGGGTGGAGCAAGCCAGATACACTATCTTGAGATCCTTGGAGGAAAGGTGTGATCAGTGTAATAATAAAAGAAAATAAGTCTTCTTTGCTGGATTTGATTTTGGAGAAACTCATATACAAATCCCAAGGTCACTTGCGTTGCCTTGGGCAGGTCCAGATGTCTGCTGATTCCCAAAAGGGCTGTCATGAATTGATGCAAATACCAGGATATATTATTGTCACTCATCCTAAGCAAGTGAGATGGAAACACAGAACAGAAATCTAAATGAATAACTATGTCCATCAACTTAAGTTTTGAATTGAGCCTGGTGGCT
Source organism: Rhineura floridana (assembly GCF_030035675.1). NCBI lineage: Eukaryota > Metazoa > Chordata > Lepidosauria > Squamata > Rhineuridae > Rhineura > Rhineura floridana. The sequence continues at coordinate 19,795,101 of NC_084481.1, forward strand.
CATGGGCAGCCAGTGCAGTACCCTGATACTAATGATATATCTTGCTTGGCTATTTGAAACAATGGTTGGCTACCAATCCCAGTTGTGTGTAAAAAACCAAAAATTAGCAAAGGTTGAAAGGCCTTTGCTCTTTGAGAAACCTATATACACTCTGGGCACAATTTAGACAAACTTAAGTCCCATCAATCGTGTATGTTCAGCCCATTTACATAAACAGAAGTTAATTTTGGCTGGGTTGTGCCCTGTAGTTTACGTGAAGTAATCCTAATCTACAACCTCGTCAATAAATTGTGTTTTAAAGGCACACCTACAAAATGTTTTTATGCTGACAGGCCTATGCAGTTGTTTAAAATGTTCTTGAGTAGCTAGTCGTCTTAATGATTGTTCTGTGCTTTTAAAGATTTTTTTTGTGCACTGCCCTGATGTCTTGTGACAGGCGGTATAAATGAATAAAGCTTGATGTGATAAATGGGCATTTGCATGGTGTCTCACACATAGTATGGTACAAGTTTGTTTACCATTGGCGGTCATCTTGGGCTTGCCCTTCCTAATGTATGAAACAGCTCTTAGGAAGGTTATATTTCTACCTTACTATTTTGAGACAGAGGGGAGAGTCATAAGCTTTTGTGATGTTTCAAACGGTACTTTACTTGCATGTCCTCCTCTTAACCAGACTAGTAACAGCATTGTCATGATGCAGTTACTGCTCCTCTGTCCAAAGTGTAGTAGTTTCACAAGAAAAGGCCACTGAAGAAGGCTAAAGGCCCATCTAGCCCAGCATCCTGTTCTTACAGTGGCCAACCAGATGCCCATGAGAATCTCACAAGCAGAATCTGAGCACAACTGCACTCTCCCCACTTGCAGCTCCCAGCATTCAGGGGCATTCTGCCTTCAACAATGGCAGTATGCCTCTTCTTTTAAAGCTACCTCTTGTAGGAGTAAATTCCATAGTTTAACTATGCACTGTGTGGAGTACTTTCTTCTTTTCTGACCTGAATCTTACAAAATTCAGCGTCATTGTGATGTCTCAGTTGTTCAACTCAGACATCTTTGGAGATTTTAGTTCAGATTCTGCCATTTCCCAAGCCTTTGCAGTCCTGAGAAATGTGCATGTGGATGTCAATGTAATCATGTGCATAGTAGCACAGAAATCCTTTTAAAGGTAACTGCAGTGTCTATTACAGTAATACCTCAGTTAGGGAATCCTCCAGAAGGAAGCTCCTTTTAAGAAGGAAGCTTTTTAAAGTGAAACTGACTAGCTTTACTTTGCTATGGATAAACTTTCAAGACTGTGCCTTTGCTTTAAACTGGCCAGGCTGTGCGCTTGCTTTGCATTAAAGAGATCTCTTGCTTTCTCCCAAGGCTGGGGAGGGAAGGATCCGATATGATTCAGGAGGAGGTGGGGGGGAGTGGGGGGGCAGGTAGGCACCCTGCAAAGCCCCTGCTGAAGCTGCCCCACTATCTATGAGTGGGTGTAGGAACCTATCATTATTTCCATGTTATTCCTACCTCTGGTACTGAAGTTTCTGTTAAAGTAATGTCTAGGAACACAGCTATGTTGTTAACTGAGATATTACTGTATTCTGCTCTATATTTTCCTTCTAACACCGACTCAGAAGAGGGGGAAATGTCCTTTACATCCCTTATATATTTTTCCTCTCTAGTAAGATGAATTTATAATTCTACATCTAAAGAAGTTTGACATCTTGGATAATATGCCTGCTGTGACAGTTTAGTATAGGGAATTGTTGCCATGGTGCATACTGCAAAATGGGGAAGGTAATCTTTAACTGAAGCAACAGCTGTCAGGCTGCACTACTAAGCTTCTTCTACACCCCAATAAATCAAGTTCCCAAGTGCATGTTGCAGCATACTTTCATAGGACAGACAAGGCATTATAGGCAAACTGAATACTCAGGTTTACAAAAATGTTAACTGCCTCCATGTTTTTGAAAGTTTGGAGACACAGCAAGGTAGTGAGGAATTAGTAGACACATTTGGGAGTTTAAGAGTGAAAAGCAGTGGCTCATGCTCCACCACAAACAGAAAGCAGTTTGAACTTCTTAAAGATAAAGGTACCAGAATTCTTTGCAAGGCAAGGAAGGCAACACAATAGATATGATTCAGGGTTGATTAAGGATCGATGCCTCCTATGTGTAAATGTCATAGGAACATAGGAAGCTGCCTTATACTGAGTCAGACAATTGGTCCAACTAGCTCAGTATTGTCTACTCAGTATTGTCTCAGTGTTCCTCAACCTTGGATCCCCACATGTTGTTGGACTACAGCTTAGCCAATAGCTAAGGATGATGAGAGCTGTAGTCCAACATCTGGGGACCCAAGGTTGAAGAATAATGGTCTATACCAGCCTTTCCCAACTAGTAGGCCACCAGATGTTGGACCACAACTCCCATCAGCCTCAGCCAGCATTGTCAATGGTCAGGAAAGATCGGAATTGTGGTCCAACAACATCTGGTGGCCCACTAGTTGGGAAAGGCTGGTCTATACTGACTGGTAGTGGCTCTCCAGGATTTCAGGCAAGGTTCTCTCCCAGCCCTACCTGGAGATGCCAGGGGCTGAACCCAGGACATGCATGCATGCACGGCAGATGTTCTATCACTGAGCCATGGCCCTTCCCCAAATAAGAATGTCCTTATGACAGCATTCCATACAGCTGTTATAGTATGAAAACATTTTTGCCCCATACAGCAGCAGCCCAACACTAGCCCAAGATGCTGCCTAGAACATTCACACATACTTTCTATGGGCGAGGACAAGGACCCTTTTAAAGGAGAGCTAGGATAGAGTAGTGGTTAGTCTTGGGAGTGGAGAGACCTGGATTCGAATCCCTACTCAGGCTCGAAAGTTCACTGGATGATCTGGAGCCTCTCAACTTCTCTCAGCCTAACCTACTTCACAGGGCTCTTGTGAAGATAAAGGAGGGGATTAGCCACATCTGTGTGTGCCACCCTGAGCTCCTTGGAGAAAGGGTGAGACATAAATGTGAATAAATGCTAATAATTTGGGCAGCCACCTGGACTACAAACACAGGCAAAGTCATCCCTGTGGCACCACATACAACAGTAGTCACGTCTATATTGGCCTTTTAGTTTCTCTCCTGGTCTCTTGTCCAATCAAATGGATGAGAAAGCAATTAGGACAAAAATAATCCCAGATCTATATTGCTTCACCATGGCATTCCAATCAGGTCTACCAATCAGAGGCTAATGAGTTTCAACCTCCTTCCTTCTCCAAGATTGGGGGGAAAAAGACAATACACCGAAATACTTGTTGAAGTACTTTAATAGGCATCTTTCTATGCAAAGTCAAAACACAACTATTGATTCAGAACTTGGAAGAGAAAAAAAAAGATCTTCAGTGGTGCCCATCATCTTTCTTTGGAGGGAAAAACGTATACTCAACCGCAAGAGCTATGACAAAAGCTGCAAATCCCCATTTGAATCCTTTGCCAAAAACTTCCATGACAGTGACAGGTTTTTCAAAGACACCCTTATACCTCCATACTTCGTTGCTAGAAGCAAAACAAAAACAAAGACAAATGAAAACTAAAATATGTCCTGTTGGCCTACAAATTTAATGATACATCCTGAAGCAACAGCTGAAAAGTGTTGTGGTTCCCCATCCCTTCCCCCTCAAATATTTTTTTCTGAGAGTTCCATCACTTAAGAATTGTTTTTCTTTATAGGTTGTGTTTATGGCTTGCAGTCTCTTAATAAGAATCCACAGAGCTGTATTCACAAACCTCCATATAATTTTCTTTGTCTGTCCACTATAATCATGGAGCTTCTTTGGAAGAACAGTTCTTTAACAGTTCTTTTAATGCCATCCTGGGAAAACATTCTAGACTGTCAAACCCCTTCTCTAGATAATACAACATCCTTTCTTGCAAGAGTCACTTGGTACTTAACCTTCAGGCACAATAAATGCTAGCAATTTAACAAGCAAAGACAACTGACAAGTGGGAGTAACTAACAATGCAATGCTATACATGCCTTCTCAGAGGTAAGTTGCATTGAGTTCAGTGAGGGGACTGCCATGTCAGGAGCAAGCACTACAGATACTATCTGAACCTTCACCATTTTCCATCAGGATCTAAACTCCTACTAATCTATGAAGAGCTTCCTCACGCTGTTGAGACAGCCAGTCTCCATTGCTAGCCTAAGACATTATGCTGGCTGAGGAAAAGGACGAGACTTTCTCCGCCCTTCCCCCTCAATTCCATGTACAGAAACCAACCACGCTGGCAGCTGAACTTCACTTCAACACCGATGATCACACAGGAGGCAGCAGACAAATTTAAGGTGTGTGGCATTCACAGCTCTGTGCTCTAACTGAGGGGAATAGCTGGGGAGGGGGGGGGCAGGATTCTGCCTAATGATAGGGCCGCTGGGTCGATGAAGAGCTGTATTCAAATGCTAGTGCTTTGCATCATTTTCTGGGCTTCATATCTGGCAACGTTCATTAGACTTCCACTTACAAAAAGACAAGCCGTAAATAAGTGATATTTGAGGGACAGCCTAATGATGGGAAAATACAAGGTTAGTATTAATAAATGCAGAGGACTGTGGTGCTAGACCTCAGAGTATGTGTTGGTAAATAATTTAATGGATAGTACAGCTTTTTCCGCTATAGCTTTAAGAAAAGAGCCAGGTTTAGTCTAAAACATTTTTTTTGGCTGCCTATATCTGCCTTGGGCAGCGCTGAGCCCAGTGCTTCTTTAAAAGGTAGCACGTCATAATTAAGCAATCCAAGGAATCTGGGAGTTCTGGACAACTCTCTGCTGGTGTTGCATGGGGAAATCCACTTTCCTCTCACACTTCTTAAACAAACTTGAGTGACTAGACCTCCAATTTCTTCTAACGCCCTGGATTACTTGAATGGAAGAGCACTGCTGACCTGGCATTATAACAGTCCTAACTTGTGAAGTAGTCCGAGTGTGGATGCAGATAGACCCTAAGGCTTAAGACACTGACCATCTTTATATTAATATAGTTTTGGGTCAGTGTTTTTTGAGTGTGTGTTTTGCCCTAAACAACATTTTGTAACATAAAAAAAATAGTATACACGTTTTGGAAACCCCACTCCACAGTCGCCACCTTCCATGCCACTCCTCTTTAGAAAGCAGTATTTTACATTACGCCTACTTGCTTGTAATAATCCATTTGACTCTTAAACATAACTATGCTTTAAAAAATACTTTGATATTAAAAAAATCCAGATGCAATTTAGTGTGTACTCAGAAGGAATTAAAAAGTGAAATACATGCTGAAAAATATTGGGGTGGCAGTTACTTGATTGGGGTCTTATTCAATTAAATTTCAATAAAATTACATAAATTCACTTATGCCTGAATATTATACCAATATCTGATGAAAAAACAACATGCCGTTGTTATTGTAAGAGGTATTATTTTTGTACACTGCTTGGGTTTGTTTGATGAAGTGGTTTATAGTTTTTTCCTCAATAAATACATAAAATATTAGAACTTGCCCTTTAAAATAAAATAAAAATGTGTTGGTTATTTTATTTTTTTGACAGCATGCAATAATCCCCCACATGTGTGCCAAATTCTGGAACAAGCTGAAGAGCAGCAAGACATCTCAGTGCTTTCTGAGGCTCAGTACAAGCACTGGGTGGGTCCCTAAAGCGTGAGTGCGGAACCTCGGGCTCTGTGGCTAAATGCAGCCCTCTATGCTTTCCGGTATATCCTTGGAACTCTCCCCTGATGACACCTTCTCCCCAGGTCCTACCCATCACTGGCCCTCCTTCATACCCAGAATGTTTTGCCTGGCTGGAATATGTCCTTGAACTCTAATAATGCTGCTTCCTTGTGTGGATGGAGTGTGTAGAAACTAGTCTACTGGAGAAAGGTAAAATTAACATTCAGTGCACCACCCGCTTTGGCCTTTGGTTCCATCCACCATTGGCATGTGGCCCTCAGAAGATTGCTCAGAAGAGAATGTAGCCCTTGAACTGAAAAGGGTTCTCCACACTTAACCTAAGGGTTTCACTGGGCTGTGTTCCTGAACTGACTTTTATGCCCTCTCTTACCGAAGCCATGGATCCTTCAGACCACGCCGAGCCAACCTTTCCTGGACCTCTTGTAGGGGAGTGCCTTCTACCTTCCAGACTCTGTAATCCGGAAACACCATTTTGCCATGTTCATGTCCGTGCCCCATGCTTCTAGGGAAAGATTTTTAAGAAGCAGCTCTCACAAGATATAGTGTACAAGGTTATTTATAATTTTGCACTCAGATCTTATCTTTTTAAAATAATAGGAAATGCACCACCCACCTTATAATGGCCACATAAGAAATGTGCCAAGTATTGTTCAGAGAGAACTCCGATTATTCCTAACAGTTACTCTACTTCGCAAAGGCCCTTTAAGAAATGAACAAACAAAATGAAAACCCAAACCCTAGATCTTATTAAGTAGTGCTGAGCTTATACTAGAACCACACAGAATCTGACACCCACTAACAATTGTCATGAAATGGATAGGAGAATCAGTCTTGTTCTTTATCATTTCCTTTTGTAAACCAAATTTATTTATTTATTTATTAAATTTATTTGTCGCCCATCTGGCTGGTTGTCCAGCCACTCTGGGCGACGTACAAGATAAAAAACAATACATTAAAACGTTAAAATTTAAAACCATAACAGTAAAAACCTAACCCACCCCAAAAGCCTGCCTGAAGAGCCAGGTCTTCAAGGCCCGGCGGAAGCTCACCATAGAAGGGGCATGAGAAAGATTCCCTCCGGAAAGTTTTCCCTTCCTTTTAAAAATTTCATACATGGCACAAAGGGTGGCTCCTGAAAGCCTTCCTTGTGTCAATTTCACTGAGCCCGAACAGACCAATATAGGAGAAACATATATATGTATACACACAGGCTTGGAGTGGGTGGGGAAAGAATGTATAGTACAGATATCCCACAGTCTCCCTTAATGGAGATAGAACCATTCAGTGTGGGGGGCAAAATGCGTTTTTTTACTTTTCCTACCATAGAAGCAAATGGCAACCAAAAATGTATTTGAAAGAAATAAAAGGTATATACTTATGACTAGTAATACCAGTTTCTTGAATGAGGGGGTTGTCTATCCCCCAGCAGTCCTGGAACTGGCATTGGTTTTCTCTGTTTTATGAAATTAAATAGAAACCACTCACAAAGGAGCCCATTGCTACCTGGTAGCATTTTAAGTTTAATTTCTTGGTTGTGTTAGAGTGTGCGAAAGAGATCTGGCTTTTCAATGCAAATACAACTTTAAAAATAAGTCTCCAATCAACAAATGAGGAAATTACCCATTTTTATGAGACAATATGTATTTAGTAGTTCAAAGCTGCATTAAACTGCATTTTAATAAGCTTTATTAGTTAGTTAATTTTACATTTAGTATTTAAAGGACTTGCATTCTTAGAACTACTGTGCAAGATCATGGAGCATCTATTGCTTGTGAACAAGATGTACTGACTTGCATTAGTCATACTCCAGATCTGTTCATAATAAATATTAGACAATGACGCTTTACAGACATAATCATCATTCTGGTTTTGAAAGTACTCATTTGACTCAGCAGCAAGATAAGCACACAGAAAAGACTATACAAGAGTGAGGCCTAGAACTATGCAACTAAACGATAATGAGAAAGTTAATTGGCATTTTCCCATTCTTTTGACAGATAAGAACATGCATTTTAATGGGTACTTCAATAAACTTTAAATGATTATTTATATTTTCAAGACACAATGTATACTGACAAAGCTTTTAGTCCTCAAATAAACTTAAAAAAAATCCCACAAGGATGACATTTTACCTTTTGGTACAGGAGTAGTATCTAATATTCCCTGTTGCTCTTGTCCAGTCCCCTACCCCCCAACCTGCCTAATGTATCTGCTTTTCAAGTGACGTTGTGCATTTGACTAATCAAATAGTGTCAAACAATAGGCAGGTATTTTGAAAGCACTAACTTTATTAGGTTTGCAACCCTATGCATATTTACTTGAAAGTAAGCACTATTGAAAACAATGAAATTTATTTCTGAGTAGATATGCTGTCTACTGGGTTGTCTGAGTTGTTTACTCAGACTCTGTTATCTTTTCGGCACCTATTGAAGACCTTCCTCTTCCAACAAGCCTTTTAAGTAGATACCTTTATCCCAGTGTGCATCTGTACTGGAACTGATTTTAAGATGTTTTAAAATATTTTTGAAAGATGTGTTTTAAGATGCTTTGTTTCTCAGATTTTTGAAAGATGATTTTAGTGTTTTATCCTCTAAGAGGAAGGGCAGGATATAAATTTAATAACTAACTAACTAAATAAATGTACAGGATTATACTGCTGAACAACAAAAAGTTATTTTAATTATTAACAAGTTTGATACATATACCAGTTAGGAAAAAAAAGCAACTTAATATCATTTCTCAACTACAGCTACCTTTTCAAAAATGTACAGTAGGGCCCCATTTGTTGGCGTTCTGCTAATACGGCGGCGCCAGCAGGGCAATCAGCTGCAGCGCGGGGGTACTCCAGCTGACAGCTATCAGCTGGAGTGCGCTAGCTCCCCACGCTCCAGCTGATTCCTGTCAGCTGGAGCGGGGAGCTTGCGCGCTCCAACTGATTGCGTGCTACAGCTGATTGCGCGATCAGTTGTAGGGCAGGGAGCTCATGCACTACAGCTGAGTAGGGGCCCACTTTCTGGTGGTTTTCGCTTTTCGGCAGAGGCCTGGAACAGAACCTGCCATATGAGTGGGGCCCTACTGTAATGAAATATAATAAAATGTCTACCAGTACTGGGCCTAGTTGCATAGATACAAATGGAATTGAACATGACTTTTCTGTGGCTTTTATTCCTGTATGCCAGGGTCAGACTACAGTTAAAAAATGTAAATGTACTGCCTTCAAGTCGATTCCGACTTATGGCGACCCTATGAAAAGGGTTTTCATGAGGCTGAGAGGCAGTTGTGCTATGTAGGCAGTAGCTAATGATGTAGGGTGGAAAAAGTTTTCAGTGCTTTATTTGTCAATAGAAAAAAATTCATTTCATAAGTTCATTAGTAACAATGAATGGATACCACTTGCAAATACAATACAGTTTCAAAGTTGCAAGTAAATTAAACATGCTAAATTAGATCACTCTGTAGGCTATCAGGAAATTTTCCAAAACAAACTGAAAATTTCCCGATGCAATTACCCTAATCTGCATAGGGAAATTTTGAATTCAAAATTTCCAGAAAACCTACATCACTGGCAGTAGCCAAACAGCAGCAGGCTGTCCTAGGCAGCATCCTTTGCCACTGATGGCTGCCCATATTCCCTTTTGGAGATGCCCGCAAGTATAGTGGGGAAGGGGAAGTAGCAGGAGAAGCTTAGCTATATTCCTGTTTGTCCAGATTGCTGCAGAGCTAAGGGGCAAGGGGCTTCAACCTTTCCCTTGCTAACAAAGGACACCATACTGAAATTTAAAAAGTAAGCTACCAACCTATGTGGTGGCTTTCTTGGGAGAGAGCCAGTGTTGTGTAGTGGTGAGAGTGTTGGACTAGGATCTGAGATATCAGGGTTTGAATTCTCACTCAGCCATGAAGCTCACTGGGTGGCCTTAGGCCAGTGACTGCTTCTCAGCCTAACCTACCTCACAGGATTGTTGTGGTGATTAAATGAGGATGGGAGAACCATGTATGCCACCTTGAGCCGCTTGGAGAAAAAATGGGACATAAATGCAATGAATGAATGAATTTGACTGTCTTTGGCAGCAGTGAAAAAAATAAGTGGTCAATTGGCAACATCCAATTAGTAAATTAACTGGCTTGACAATCCTAATTTCAGCACAGAATCCCTGCACCAGCAAATAAAAGCCAAGTAGGATATATAGCAGGCATATAAATCGCTAGTTGTCTGGTGGCCTGGAGGAGATTCTTGCTTGCCACAGGTGACTAAACATGGAAGCCTTGCAAAAACTGGTATTTTCTTTATTTCTTTTAGGCCACAAATGACTAAGGCTGCAATCCAATACATATCTACTCAGAAGTAAGCTTCATTGCATTCAATGGGACTTACTTCCAGGTAAGTGTGTGCTGGATTGCCGTCTAACATGGACAATGCTCAAGCAGATGGACTAGGAAAGTTTCTGAACTTATTTGCCAGGCTCACATCCCGATAGACTCTCTGATCTGTTAGGGATTACCAGGTAGGTTAAGTAAAATCTGAATTATATGGCACATCTAAGATTATATGAACAACACAAAGCTACTGAACTGGTGCTCATTATATGCAGTGGAATGTGTAAGCAATGGAAATACACAGTATTTCTTCATTTTTAGAGCTTCCAGTCCCTTTGACAGCCAGAGTTTGGCTACTGGTATGCTAGTTTCACTGCTATAGTAACACTGTTCTAGGAATATAGCAAGAGATTTCATCAGACCAGCATTTATTCCATGAATGGTTGAGAGTCATTGATGTCTCTGTCCTCCTCTCCCGATTATAAGACTTACCAGCTATCATTATTTCAGAATTACCTGGATACAGCATCAGCCATTTCACTTTAGTCTGACACATACATACTCTGCTAATAACTCGGACACTGGATAAGAGCAGACATTGCAGCTCATGGTTTGGATAAAATGGAAGATATACTGCTGCTGCATTATTAGGATATTGATAATGCTGAACTGCATATCTCATCTGATTGGATCCGGGGCCTGATATAAGTCCTGAACAGGCTGGAATCCTGGACTAGGCAATCAGCACATTTTAAAAACATTCCAAATTCAGTATTTTGTAAACTTACAGTTTTTAAAACTTCACCCTTCTCATAATAGCTATGTTTTGTTTAATCTTGCTGTATTCAGACCCCTCCCCTTCAGTAATCACGTATCTTCAGCTTGGTTTGCGCTATGATTCAAAAAAGCTTAAACTGTGTTGAAATACAGGACACTGAAAATATCTCCTGAATAGGGTTACCAGGTCTCCGGTTTTTGGCCAGAGTCTCCGGTTTTTGGCCCCCCCCCCCGTCTCTCTGGCTAGCGCCCCTTAATCTCCGGACTCTCAGCTTCAATTTAAAAAAAAAATAAGTTTCTAGGTGGTCTGGTTCCCGAGATATACACCAAAACGTCAACCGCCCCCCGTGCGACTGTTAAATCTGTTTTACAGATGTTTAGAACAGCTCTTAGCTCTAACTACAACTCCCATCAGCCCAATCCAGTGGCCATGCTGGCTGGGGCTGATGGGAGTTGTAGTTTTAAAAAGGTAACTTGTTCAAGCTCTGGCTCTAACCCTGCCCTTTCAGGATTGTAGCTAATAAATGAAGCCAGGGTTGTGACTTCTTGATCCAGGCATGCCTAAGCTTAATTTCAACGTCAGAAAATGGAGGCTTTCAGATTTTGCAGCTTGTGTAAGTAATATGGCTTAAAGTTTTTTTCCTCTTCCGTGCAAGAGTCAGACCCTAGGCTATGAAATATGAAAGTATTTAATCCAATACTCCATTAGGACTTACTTTTGAGTAGACATGGTTAGGATTATATGGGGTGTATTTTTACACCTCTGTGTGTGTGTGTGTCCTTTCCAACAACCCTGGGAGGTAGGGTTGGTGATTGGAAACCAAGGCAGCTCACAATAAGAAATAAATCACTTTTAAAACCAATAGCCATAAAACAAGTATAAACAGTTGCAAAACAGCTTAAAGTGGCATGATTCTGAATTTTGGGTTGAGTGAATGAAGTTTATTTATTTATTTATATTTATTTATATTCCACCCTTCCTCCCAGTAGGAGCTCAGGGCAGCAAACAAAAGCACTAAAAACACTTTAAAAATCATAAAGACTTTAAAATATATTAAAACAAAACATCTTTAAAAAATTTTTTTAAAGCTTTAAAAACATTTTTTTAAAGAAAAGGTTTAAAAACATATTAAAAAGAAATTCTAACACAGACAGACTGGGATAAGGTCTCACCTTAAAAGGCTTGTTAAAAGAACAAGTTCCTTATCACTTCAGGGTACAGTTTTTCCTGGTTAAGTAAGCCCCATTGAATACATTGGGACTTGCTTCTGAATAAACAAACATAGGATTGCACTATAAATATCTTTACAGGTTGTATAAATAATAAACATATTTGATAGTCATGCTTATATAAATATTTTGTCATACTGTGTCCCAATAAGTATCCGATTTCACACTATGGTTGTACAATACTTCCTTTACATTTTAAGTATGCCTTGGGGTGGTCATGGTTCTCCATTGTTTTCATCCTGAGGGGCAGATAGGCTGAGAGATGGTGAGTAGCCCATGGTCACCCACTACAGTTTATAGCTCATTTCCATTTTGAAAAATTATTTAAAACAATTTACATGCAGGCAAAATTTATTAAGTGGATTCACACAATACGTTTAAAGCACATCCAACTCGCATTTAAAGCACATGACGTCCCCTAAAGAATCCTGGGAAGTATAATTTCCCCATCACAGTTATAGTTCTCACCACTCTTAACAAACTGCAGTTCCCATGATTCTGTGATGGGATTCATGTGCTTCAAATGGGTGTTGAATGTGCTTTAAAGGAATGGTGTGGATCTGCCCTAGGTATGATGTGCATTCAAGAGTGAATGGAAAAGAACAATTTTAAAAGATACTTCTTCCTCTTACTCATTTCTCAGACCTCTTTCTGAAATGAAGGGTCAAATCTGTAAAGAAATTTGGAGCAGCCACGTTAAAAGATAAGGGCAGGGCATTCCAGGCAGGGGGTTGCCAACCCTGCTTGGATATGGATGTCTTTGTAGAGGAACCCTAGTCAAGGTTTACCAACAGCACAATCCAAACTATATCTACTAGAAGTCAGTCTTGTTGAGTTCTATGGGGCTTAATCCCTTAGTAAGTGTGTTTAGAATTGCAGCCTTCAGGAGCATCCATCTTTACTCCCGAATGCTCCCATCTAACATCTCCACAACACTAGGCTCCTTTGACCCTGCAGTGGCCTTCTGGTGACTGGCCTGGCCTGAAGGCACTTAACCCTTCTTGTGAAAAGCAAGTAGGCTAGATTAAATGTTCCCTACCCAGACTCCATTTTTTAGCTAAGATTTCTCTCTTAATTTCCAATCAGATTTTTTAAAATGGTATGCTCCAAGCAACTGTGATTGATGCTTAATGTATCATGCTTAATGACATCACTAGGGCCCACCCCGTGACATCACTAGGGCCTGCCCTGTGACATCACTAGCCCCCCCCTCAAATCTCAGGTTTTGGGTTGCTTCTGACCTGGCAACCCTACTCCTGAAAAAACAGGCTTCAGACCTTGCCCGCTTTGCATCCTGGGATAACCGACAATGTACCAATGCTGCTATTGTTTACGTTTGGTACACAGAGGTGAATGAAATGCTGAATTCACAGCACTCCATTGATCTTTGAATGATCATAAAACAAGCAAGAAACTTCAGTTGAAAAACAAGTTATTTCAGAATAATAAATCTGATACAATAGTCTTACAGTAGAATAAACGAGTACATAGTCTTACAAAAACAAGCTCTTCAGCACTCTTGCATGGGATATTCAGGCATAAGCACACTAACAGGCAGAAGAGGACATCAATAGTGCTTTATACAACTTGCTTTAAATTAAATAGGATTTTCATAAATGTGTTTAGGACCAGAATGTCACATGATTTAATAGCTATATTTGCATATATAACCACTAAGCACAGTTTTGCTTTGTTTTTAAATGCCTGGCTCTTGAATTTCAGAAAGAAATGTCCCTTTTCAAACTCCTGCAATCCTTGGTTATGACCATGTAGGCTCGCTAAAAATACTCTTATATTTTTATTTATTTCATTTATTAATTAAATTTATTAGTCATTTTCCTTCATAAAAATGAACCTGAAGCAACATATAATCAAAAGATTAAAACCAATATAAACTAACACTTTAAAAACAGCACATGGATAAGAAGGTGGAACAACCCTAAAAGAGGCTACATCATCAAAAGCTTTTCAAAAACCCTCCAAAAAATCAATAGCCAAATGTCTGGGAAAGGAATGTTTTTGCCTGGCTCCTAAGAATAGATAATGATGGTACCAGGCGTGCCTCTCTGAGGAGAGTGTTCCATAAGCAGAAATGCTCTTTCCACATCCCTAAATGTTGCCCAATTTCCTTTGCATGTGAACTATTCTCAGCTACAATGAACTTCCCAGCAGCCAAGGATAACACAAGCATAGGCTTTAAGGAGTTCAAAGCTTTTATTTTGAAATGCTAGGTCACCAACTGTGAAGATCTATATCAGAAAATGAATGCAGCTTAACTCAGAACATCACACTCTATATGCAGAATTTGCATCTTTCAAAGCCTATTCTTTGAAGCACACAAATTTCTTCTTTTTGTTGTAAGGGATTCAAGACATATTTCCTCCAGCTGGAACTTCTGAGATGAATCCAATAAAGTTTCAAACAAATATATTTCAATTCAAACCAGAATCTCCCCCATAAAAAAGAGCTAATCTGCCAGAAGATAGTAGCTGCATTAACAACAATAATGCTACATGCAAAATAGTTGCACTACTGCTATTTGCACCCATAAGTTAATATCTGTGAGATGATGAGCAATGCAACTCCCATCTTCACAATTTTGTAATTAAAAAAATCCATAGCAGGACTGTGAGCTATTTTTTATTTGCACCCAGCTGACCTACTCTACCTTGAGTGTCTACATTTGCTTCAGCTAGGGAGCAACTGCAGTAGTTCTCCCTTCATACATCACCAAACACTGTATACTTCATTTTCCTGCACTGGAGCGTTATTTTCTACAGGTGTGGTATTTTCTTTTAAGGTAACCAAACAGTAACACCACTATTTCCTCCTCCCTTCCTCCCAATAAAGTGTATGTATCATAATGGTGTATTGTCATTTTACTAAGGAACATACACAGGGCTATTCCACTGTTATCTTCACATCAGTCTTGCATTGTAGGTGGTGACTGATCGCCTGGAAGGGCTCCTTACAAGAAGTACTCCACAAGCTACCAGTATATCTTTGATTTTAAGATACCAGAACTACTGTGATGTATTCAATATCCCTTAGGGAAAAGGCCAAACTACAGTCAACCATCATATTGATGATCTTACATTTTTTATCTGGATCACTGACTATTAGAGCAGGAAACGAGGTTTCATTGTAAGGGTCAGATGCAGACTCTTAGGAGAAGATAAACGGGGGGGGGAGGAGGAAGAGAAGGAGGGAAAGCGTTTAGGATAGAAGGAACTTATAACCAACCCATACCTAGCAGTTAGATGACCCTTCCGCAGAACTTCAAGGAGCCTAACCGGAAACGGAAACCAGTCCGTACCTACCAAATTCTCCAGGAAACTCCAACCTAGCTCACAGGATTCCGCTGCTAGGGAACACGAAGAAAGCGAAGAGGGTTCTTCCGGGTTCAGAAGCCCCTCCCCCTTCAGGCTCTGAGCTGAGGCGCTTCGGTGTAAAGTGTCCCTCCCCGCCAGCACGCACGCCAAGAGAGGGAAGCCAATGAACGCTGCCCTTGTTGGGGGCGGGCCGCTGCCCAATGGGCGGGCGCCTTGTTACGTTGCGGGAGCTTCTGGCAGGAGCTGGAGGAAGCGGCGGCAGCAGCGGCAGCAGCAGCGCCGATAGGAGGAGGAGAAAGGAGAAGGGAAAGGGTATTAGCAACAGCGCCAGTAGTAATGGTGGCGGCGAGAGGCCGCTGTGGCTAATGTCAGGATTTCCATCTTCGCAGGGCGGAGGAAGCAGGTTGGTAGGTGAACCCCTCTCTCTCCTTCCTCCCTCCCTCCCTCTCTCCCTCCCTCCCTCCCTCTCTCTCTCTCTCTCTCTCTCTCTCTGTTATCGAGCGCGGAGTTCTGCGCTCGATATAAGGCAGGACGGAGGGATTAGACTTGGATCGGGATGGCCAAGAGTATACCCGAAGCTGGGTCTATCCAAACAGGCGCGCCGGGTGCTGTGACAGCTCTCTCTCTCTCTCCCTTCCCCCTCCCCCTCCTCCCCGCTTTCAGGCAGGTTCCCTTTACCTCTCTGGTTTTAAACTTCCCTCCCGCGTGTGCCATGCAAAACCCTCCAGGACGCTCGTTGAGTTGTCCTCTTCCTCAGGAATTCTTGCCGCACCGCCACTGTATAAACAGATAGTGGTAGCCCTTTTCTTACCCTTGACAAGCTGGAGTCTCTCTTTCTGTTTCATCCTTTCCCCCTTCTCTTGTTCCAAGACTGGGTTCCTTTTCTCCCAAGGCAGGACCTTATTTCGTCCCTGTATCTGCTTGCTTCTAGAGTAAGCTTCAGACCACCACCACCACCCTTCTCCAAAATCACACAGCTCTGCCTGAGAGTTTTCATATCAGGACAAAATAGAATAATCTCATAGTGCCTTTTTTTTGTAAGATGTTTGATGAATCTTTCACTTCAGGCTTGCATTTACTGCTGGTGTTTTCTTTTCCCCAAGATGTCTGAGGCCCCTCATTGCACCCTTATTCATTCATGGAATTGTTAGCAACACACTTTGGAAAGGTAAAGGTGCCCCTGCACTTGTAGTGCGAGTCGTTTCCGACTCTTAGGGTGACATCTTGCGACGTTTACTAGGCAGACCGTATATATGGGGTGGGATTGCCAGTTCTTTCCCCTGCCATCCACTTTACCCATCTTAAAAATAAAAAGTGAACCCCGTTTTCCAGTCAGTAATGCATCTTTTGGTTTGTGATGTTGATCTTTGAGGTGCCTTTTCAAAAAAAAGTTTCTCTTTGCGCTGTCATCCCTTTCTGAATTGGTTTCTGGGAATGCTCTTCTTAACATTAATTTATGATATTGTGTGAGAAATGTGACTGAGCAAATTTGGTAGGGACACTTTTACACCTGCAGGTTATGTAAACTCTCAGCTACATTGCACATGCAGGCATTCACCTACAGACTTTGTATAGAGCGTATACATAGATTACATTCATAAAAACACATATGCATCTGTAGCTTTGAAGTTAGAAGAGAAAAGGCATCTGTTCACACTACTTAGTGTTGGCATCTTAGTGTTGGCATGTTGGCATCTGTTCACACTACTTAGAATACAGTTTCTTTAAAACATAGATTGGGTTGGTGGGCTTTCAGGAAAAGCAGAAAACAAGCATTCTGTAATCCACATTGGGAGGTAAATGAAAGTTCAGTATTTCCTTAGACTTGAATATTAATTCTATTTATTATAGCTTTGTCCCCTCAAGTAATTGCTTTTAGGGAGCTTGTAGCTATTCAAAGGGATGAGTAAGATGTATGTTAATTAAGGTGTCTTCTGAAGATGATTCTAACTTGTAAGTCAGATGCCATTATGTGGGCTGGCTGGCAGATGCACCTGGGCAGTGTAATCTGTTCTGTCTTCTGTGTTGTGTTCTAGAGTGCGTAGCTGTTTTCTGGTTAAGAACAAAAATATATCTTACTGCTAATCTCGTTATTTTGTGTCTACAGGCAGGTTAGGACAATCTATTACAGTTAACATAGGAGAGGGAATTTTTTAGCATGTTTGTGTCAGACATTTAAAATGCCTCATTCAGAACAAGCCTCAATTTTTTAGTCTTGTTTGATCAATTGTCTTACAATGTTAAGTTTTTATTATGTGGTAATCAAAGATTGGAGAAAGGAGCTTGCAAAAGAACAAGGTTAACATCTAAACAAGGTGTAGCCAATGTAGTATCTTTCAGATGTTGTAGAATACAACTCCCATCATCCCTGAACCTAGGCCATGTTGGCTGGAGCTGATGGGAGTTGTAGTTCAAAACATCTGGAGGGCACATGGATTGGCCATCCATGAGCTAAACCATTTGGACTAGGTTGTCTGTCCTTATTTGGTTTCATTGTTGATATATTTGTTTCTTCTTTAAGAGAAGATCTGATATGGATAGCCTTTCCTGTTCCTGGGATGCAATTACAATCTAGGCAGGAGTAAAGTGGTCTTCACATGCTTGGCTTTACCTTAGATGCAAAACTGATTAGTGTTCTATCTTTAGACAGCTAGCTTGTGTGTGCTTACTGGTTTGTGGTGCCCATCGTATGCAGGCAGTTCATATTAAATGTATAAATCACTTTGTGTTACTAAGTATGTTTAATCTTGTAGATAATGTTAATTTTTAGTATTTGATAATATTTGATAACTTGTTTTTTTATTCATAAGAATTGAATAAAAATGATTTTTTATTCATAAGAAGTGACGCATGATTTGCCTACTGTAGCAGAATAGGTTTATATTGGAGGGGGCAGATGTTAATGTTGATCTCAATTGGATGAACCATCTGCTCATGATACATAAACTATGACTTGCCTCAGAACCATATTGTTAGTAATAGTAATCCTAGATGACAAGGGAGTTACTTTTCTTTACACAGGTGAAATAGCTATAATTTTGGTTTATCCTACTTATTTTTTTCCCAATAGATGGGGTGGGGGGGAGAGAGGATGCTTGAGAACATCTGTGTCATTGGTATTTTGACCTTCAAGCTGTTTACTGCATCCAAATACACTATTTTAATGGGTTTCTAGATGCTCCCTCCAAAGACCATCATAGGCAAATATTTTACATAAGGTATATGTGGTGCTCTTGAAAAGCGTTATGAAGAATGGGCAAGATTGGTCATGAAATGAGGAAATTCTGACAATAGGTGTCGAAGAATCTCATATGCATTGTAAATATTTCTTCTCTTCTGGGGTTATATAAGGCTACACATGCAGTTATTTTATTTTCAGGCATTTATGTGTTCTGAACTTTTCTATAGTAACAATAGCAAAATGAGAAGAGATTGTGTAGTATAAATGTTCTTTCTTAAAACTCAGCATTTTATAAAAAGTCTGTAAATGAAGACAAATGTGCAGCAACGGCTGCTTAAATATTATTATTATGAGCATTCTCGTTTTCACAAAAAGTTATGCAAAGTGGCTTATAAATAATAGCAATTGCGAATTAGTATCCAGTTTGATGGTTACTGCTAAACCATTGCTTGCATCCTTACAGTCTACTTTGTATCTTATATTTCAGCCTACCTAATTTATTATCACATCCTCTACTCTGAGCATAGTTTAGAAATGCACTTGAGTTTTATGTATGCCTCACTTGCTCTAGGCTCCAGTGGGGTCTCTTTTTGACTTGTTAAGATTTGCAGAGTGGCTGCCTGTTTTGGAAGGCTAAAGGGAGGATTGTGCAGAGGCTTGCTCTGTCTGTGGACAGGTGGTTGTGGAGGTATCTATGGAAGGACATCATGGGTGCATCAGGTGGATGTTAACCACTGCATTCTCATTTGTAAAGTTCTCAAAATGGAAGGCAAATGTATATAATGGGATGCATATAGATGCTTACGGTAATATGAGGTCATCATGAATGCTTGCAGCCAAGGTATAATAGTAGCTGTAGACTACTATTTTGCAGTCCTGACTAACAACCTATACTCCTAGAGAAAGTAAAGCAGCAGAAGCCTGCTGGTTTTTGGATTTTGAAATGTTTTGCTTGGGAATATCACCCCCCACCCCCAGCAATGGGAATATTTGAGAGCTCTTGACCCAATCTATTGCTATTGGTACAGTTCTGCACAGTTCAGCTCACTAGACTAAACATTTTCTTCCTGCTCTGTTACTGCACTTATTTTCCCCTCCCTTACTTTATCTTCCCCCCATTCTCTCTTTATTAGTAGGACAACACAGAAATCTGTATTATAGTCTTGTTTGATCCATCATTTTAATGTAGTTAAGTCTTGTAGGGTTGGGAGACAAAACCAAGAGCTTTGGTTTATATTTATATTGTGTTTATAAGAGATCTCATGATCTTTCCCCTCATTTTCTTATAATTTATTGGGGTACATCCTGTGCTCTATGAGTACAAGAATGCTCACTCAAAGGGAATTCTCCACTCCTCTTCCCCACTGAACCTGCCCTATGCTTCTAAAGATACCAAATTATACAGCCTTACTGCTTAGCATTTTGATTTGAGACAATGAGATCTCAGTGTTCTCTAGATG
Organism: Rhineura floridana; assembly: GCF_030035675.1. Taxonomy (NCBI): domain Eukaryota; kingdom Metazoa; phylum Chordata; class Lepidosauria; order Squamata; family Rhineuridae; genus Rhineura; species Rhineura floridana. Next base: position 19,815,097 of record NC_084481.1, read on the forward strand.
GTCTTGAGACAGTAGATGCCGCTGCATTACTTTACAGTTGATTTGTCCTTTTAGCTGTTCTATCCATGGGCTAGGTAAATATTATCTAAATAGAAATCTGATGATACTGGCTAAAATACTTTACCAAGGAATTACTTCTGCATTCCTTGATAAAATATAGGCCCCTGTAGAAGGTAATGGTTGTGATACAAAGAGGTTGAAGTGCATCTTCATTTGGTCACCTAAAGCTTTTAGATAGTTTCCTTTGAAGCTTCCTGCATAGAAAACCTGGCCCCTAAACTTAAGCATACAAAAAACACTGGGAATTGACAAGCAAGTTCTTGAAAAGGGAAACGATAGCTGTTACATATATAATATTTTCCTCATTGGGTTTGCCTTTAACACCTCTCATTTCAAAACACCAAATAGTTTTAAGAGCTGTCTGGAGGGTCCTTGATGAGAATATCTGAAAGGAAGGAGCCTTGCTTCACCTCCTTCCCCTGCTTATTGTGCAAACAGCCCTGAGAGTTATGGAAGATCAGTATAAAAATACATGTATTTGGTTGCAAATGTTTGTTTGGATTGTGAATGACAGTAGGATCTAAAAAGCAAACTATTTCTGAGAGTCCAACAGGGCATTTGACTTGTTTTTTCCTCAAACAGTAGCCCTCTCATGTCACATGGCAATCTAGTCATGAAATTTCCTTCAAGCTTATGTGAATTAGGTACCATTCTGTTTCTTCTACACAGTTGAATCACGTTTCATATCAAATTATGAACTAATTTGCCATGTGTTCACCTTCTAGTGTTTCAGATATTTTAGAATATACAATGAAAGTAAATAAATTAAATATGAATTGAAATGCTTTTCAATCTGTTAAATGAGATGAAAACTCTGAATCTCTTTGAAGATTAATATTGTGGGATGGTTTGTGAAGTTCTCCTAATGAAAGAAAGCCATAGAGGAAAGCAGGTTTACTGGTCTTATTGCAAGCCCTGATTGCAATAGCTTAAAACAGTGTTTCCCAAACTTTTTTTTGATTTTTTTTGTTGCTGGACTACAACTCCCATCAGCCCTAGCCAGCATGGCCAATGGTCAGGAATTATGGGAACTGTAGTCCAGCAACAAAAAAATAAAAAAAGTTTGGGAAACACTAGCTTAAAACATTAAGAATGGTTTCATTAGTTCTCAGTTTGCTATTGAAGTTGTAGCTCACTGTGTGTATCTGTTAGTAAAGCTAGTTTTAAAAATACTGCATTGCATTGAGAAGTAAATAAACTATATCTACCCTGCCAGAGCAAAAGACTGTTCACAAGGACAAATACAGCATGTTAGATAATTCTAAAGTGATTGTTTAGAAATTAAACTCTACACTTTATACCATCCCTATCCAGAGAGGGGTTCGTCAAGGCTGTCTTCTAGCCCCTTTTCTTTTTAATTTTTATATAAATAATATCGTTCATGAATTGAAAGGCCTTGAATACTTTCCTGTCACAATTTTAGATACTAAACTTTCAGTTCTTTTATCTGCAGATGATTTAGCTTTGATTTCACTTTCGCAAGTAGGGATGAGAAGGCTGTTAAGAGCTCTGGACAATTTTTCCACCAAAGAACATCTAGTAATTAATCACGACAAAACGGTAGTGGTTGTATTCGGAAGAAAAAGGAAAACCCATGTCTGGAAACTAAATAACATACTGATAAATCAACATTATAGTGTTAAATACTTGGGGCTGAGTTATCAGGCAAATCTTTCTTGGAAATCACAATTTGATGCTGTTAAACTGAAGGTCTTCCTCTCCGCGCATTCCCTTTTACACTTCTATAATACCAAAGGGGGAGGTCTGGTCTTTCCAACTGTTGAGGTCTTTAGAAGAAAAATAGTCCCTCAGCTTCTTTATGGAGCTGAGATTTGGGGACATGCTAACTTTTCTTCTTTAGAGTCAGTCCAGAATTCCTTTTTAAGATCCATGCTGGCTGTCCCTCAAGGCACTCCAGCAGCTCAACTGCGGATAGAAACTGGACTCCACACATTGGAATCTGCGGTTCACGTGGGCCTTGCCCTTTATTGGCTCAAGTTGGCCTGCATGACCGACTCCCGACTCCCCAAGAAATGTTTAGTCGAACAGATACAAAACCCATCCACATTTATGTGGTTTAAACGGACCAAGACAATACTTTCTGTCTATGGAATAAGTATTGATTCTTTCCCCTCAAATACATCAAAGAGAGCGAAGCATCTCTTAAGGGAAAGAATCTACCTTTATTCCAGAAGATGGGATTTGTATTCTATAAATCATTCAAACTTCTCCCCGTGGTATTCATTGTTTAAAACAAGTTCCGGTATGGAACAATATTTCACCTTTTTAACTTCCGTCTCCTTGAGAAAATCGTTTACATCATTGCACTTTCAAACTATGCACACGGCCCTTCTCGAAGGGAGATATGCAAAAGTTCCTATTGACCAACGAGTCTGTCCCGGTCTCTCTGGGGCCATAGAAGATGTTGCACATTACCTCCTTAATTGCACCCTGTATAATGCTCCAAGACTCAATTTTCTCTCCTCTATTCTTATATCATTGTCAAATAGATCTACCCTGGAGCAAATTTGTATACTTCTTGCCGGGGTTGATATTTATCTAACCACTCAAGTAGCGAAATTTGCCGTGGCAGCAGGCAAAATCAGAGCTAGATTGCATAAAAATCCATCTTAAATTTTACCTACGTAGTTTTTAAATGATTTAATATTTATGGTTCTAATTTCTAGTTTGTTTTAACTCCGTTTGTCCAGTCTAATGTTATATATTAAGTACATCACTATTTTTGATATTGAATTTCGTTTATACGTAATTTTTCTATGTGTATTGTGACGGCCAATGGCTATGAACAATAAAAGTACTACTAACTTTATAGATACAGGCACATTACTAACAGAGCAATCAAACTCAGGATAAACCAGCATAAGTTATGCTGGAGCAAGAGAAGCTGGCGTAAAGTTCCGCCATATCTAATTACCATTCAGGAACCTCTAGGTTAGCTGAATGCTGGCTCAGCTGGAAGCTGTGCACAGGGACCAGAAAGTAAAAGCCTGCTCTCCCAAATACCCATACTGAGGAGTAAGTCTTTTGCATTGATCTCTGTTGCAATTATTTTCTTAAACCTTTTTGCCAGCATAACTTTTGTCTGGGCTGGGACCTGCAGGAGTACTCTGAACACAAGTTGAATGTGGCCAAAGTCCCCTCACCTCGGCTGTTCCCCTGGCATTTATTTTAATTTTAATAATAATTTTATTATTGTATATGTTGCTATGTTTGCCGCCCAGAGAGCTGTTTGCTAGTCGGGCGGGATATAAGCTGAATAAATAAATAAATAAATAAATAAATTTATTGCACTTGTATACCGCCCCATAGCCGAAGCATGCCCATTTTCCGGGCCTTATGCCAGCTCTGCTTGTACCGGTCTCGGCTGAGCCAGGCTGAGGGACTTATGCCAGTATAGCTTGGCTGAGCCAGGACCCAGCTGGCTCAGCTGGACATCTGCTGCATCCAATTCCCCTCAGCCCAACATAAATGCAAGTTGGCTTGCGCCCTAAAAGGACTAAGGAATAGGACCATGTGTTTCTCTTCTTCTCTAATGTTGTTTGTTGCCTTTTAGTTCATAATGAGAAGTGGGGATAAAGTAAAATATCCTGTTTACTGAGCAGATCGTTGAGGATGGCCTCAACCTCAAGTTGTTGTACTCTTAAAAAAAAAAAATGCAAGGAAACCTTTAATGGAGTATCATGGAAAATCCCTAAAGCAATTAACTGAGCAGATATTTTCCATTTTTAATATAGATGCTTATATTGGATTGTACTATATTTATTTCACAAAAAGTTCCTTCATTGATATCTATTAGTGAATGTTACATAGCTCAAGGACTACAGTGTTCTAATAACTTTTTGGTCCTTTGTTCAAATGATGATGAAGAGCTGGGAGAATTCTAATTAGCTACAGGCTCTCTAACTGGATTTCTTACTCAATGAAGTAACATGCCAGGGATTCCCTTCCCTAGTACATTATGTTTTTGGAATTGGTCCCACTAGTCAATAAGCCTCAACTCAAAGTGCATCTCTTACAAGGACAGACTTCAGGTACTTAGTCTGCTCTGTTTTGCATTATCATATGCTCTGTCATCCCCCCTCCCTGCTCTCAATTTTAATACTTGACTTGTATGCTTTGTGCAAATATTGGACATGTGTTTTGCCCACCTTGAAAAGAAATAACAGCAATGAATAACAAATATTACAGCTTGCTTGAGAGCAAGTACCATATAAATTAGTAGGATTTCTTCTAAGTAAATATGGCTAGGATTGGGCTACAATTCTGAAGAAAACTGCCTGCCCCATATCATCCGCAAATCTTCATATCGTCTTCTAAGGCTGCTAGGATTTTTAAGTCTAGAAGAGTAAAATACAGTTTGGATATCCTATTTAATTGTAGATCATTGGTAAAAATGGGGACAGTATAAAACACTATTTCCATTAAACTTAAATATAAAGTGTATTTCAAAAATATTAGAGGATACTAAAAGGTCAAAAATATTTTTTAAAATGGAATTAAGTTAAATGTAAAGTCCATTAGGTCTACCAAAGCTCAGCCCTACCAAGTGAAATGTCCAGCAGTTTTTTTAAGTTTCCCCAAGAATCTCAGACATATTTTTTCCTGTTCCACACATTCTCTCATAATCCATTTCTATGTAGAGAGTCCTGGATACTTTTCTCCCATTCTTTGGCCAATCAGCTCTCTGCACCAGTCAGCCAATCTCAGTCCGAAAGAATTGCTATAGCCAGGAGATCCCACTTATCTGTCTCCAGGCAGAAAAAAATGTGTTTGATTTTTTTTAGTTTATCAGTGCTACTTGTTTGTTTGCCCAAGTTGTGCAGCTTTCACCTTCCTCCTGTTGTCAGTATCTAAGCTTAACTGGTCTACCTTTCTTGCAGACCAGGGAGCTGTTCTGAGCATGCTTGAAGGGTACATCACTAAACAGCTGGAAAGAGGCTTTTTATAGGCAGGCAGAAGAAAGGAGTGGTGGTTAGTTTGAGCAGCTTGCTTTTTTCTAAGTTAACATTTGCTAACAGAGAGAGAGCGCAACAGTGGACAGTGTGAGTCTCTGTATATAATAATTAAAAAACATTTTAAACTGTTTGCATGTATTTTTAAGTGACTGGGCTGGGGAATATTACTGGATGACTGGGAGGAGAAATGGTAGTCTGTAGTCTATGCCCCTAAACTTGGTGGACTATTGGGAGGTGGGTAGCTGGTGAAGGTAAGTTATTTTCCAATTCCTCCACATATCCACCCTCTATGTGCTTGGCAGTTGTCCTCTTCTGCAAGCATGTCTGCTCCCAAAGACTTTTGGAAAGTTGGGAGCAGGAAGTTGCAATAAGTCTTTACTCTCCCAATGTCCCATCTACCTTTCTATTCTAAAAGCCCACAAGATGCTTTTCCTTTCTATTTTACCTATAAAAGTAAAATAGTAACCTTTTAAAAAAATAATTTAAAAAATAAACAAATCACTCTTATTTTCCACAGTCCTCCACCTCCAAGGGCTGCGGGCCTAAGATAATTCTTCTTAGGTCTCAATCTCCTGAGGACACTATCTTGGAAATAAAATCAGCTGAACACAAGTGGGATTTATGCAATAATCAGGCCAGATTATGGTTGGCTGAAGCCTCAGAGGTGCACTAATTTGCAGGGGGTGGGCAGAAAAACATGGCCCTTTATTGTACAAAGATGCTTCACTCTGGTTAAAGGAACTGAAATTTGATGCCTATGATACAAGCACTAAGTCTCCCTTTGCATTTTATTCCTCCTTTGATATCTCAATAACAGTCCTGTGAGGTAGGTTAGGCTGAGAATTAGGAACTGGCCCAAAGGCCAGTGTGAGAACTAGGAAAGAATAGTTGTTAGAGTGTCAGACTTAGACCTGGGAGATCAGGGTTCAAATCCCCACTCAGCCATGAAGCTTACTGGATGACCTTGGCCCAGTCACTGGCTCTCAGGCTAGCCTTCCTCATAGGATTGTTGTGAGGATAATATGGAGAGGGCGGGGAGAACCAGGTACGCTACTGTGAGCTGTTTGGGGAAAGGGTGGATTGTAAGTGTAATAAATGAATAAATAAATCAGAAAATGAGCAAAAATAGTGAGTTCAATGACTTTAAATTGTGGAACTTCACATGCTCAGAGTATTTTTCTGTTTATAAAGTTTGACAAAATGTTTTTGTTTTTGTTTTGCTGGGAGTTGTGAAACTGCACCTGTTCAGGGTATCTTTTGGAGTCCACAAAAGGTTATGCCATAATAAATTGTTAGTCTTGAATTTAGCACAAAACTTATTTTGTGGTATCTTATTTCATGCATTCCTTTCTAGGAGAAGGGGGCCCTGTTTTGGAAACTCCATGAGGGTCTCCAGACACACTAATCTCACCTTGATTTTTGCATAAGCTTCATGGATTACCAAAAATGATGCATCTGATGAAGTGGACTCAAGCCCAAGAAAGCTTATGCATTCTTGAGTCATCAAGGTGGTAGTACTGTTCAGTTGTTTTGCTAAAATTGTACTGTGACCTACTTTACAGAGGTGTTGTGAGGATAAAAGACTATAAAACACTTTAGCAAATTTAAAATGCTATTACAAAAAGTAGGAAGCTACAGGGCATCGTTCAAACCAGAGTGTGCAGAGCCTATGTATAGTATAGTAGTATGGATTACAACCTGCCTGCAAAGCACCCCCCCCCCGGCAAGCCTGTCCCAGGAGAAAGCCACACATTGGATTTGCTGAGGACCTGCATGTAAAGTCCAGCGTGTGAACATCCTAGCTGTGTCCCAGATTCTTTTTTCTTTGTTTTTCAGATTTTTTTTCCTCTTGATTTCAAACCTGCATCCTCACTCCTCCCCTAGTTCAAAATCAGGGACAGGCAGGCTGGATATAGTTGTTTTTAATTTTTTTATTTGTTCTTATTTGTCATTATTACATGTACATTCACTCCACCTTTCCTCCAAGGAGCTCAAGGTGGCATTCATGGGGTCTCCTTTTCTCCATGTTATCCTCACTACAATCCTGTGAGGTAGGTTAAGCTGACAGACAGTGATTGGCTCAAGGTCACACAGTGACTTTCATGACTGAGTGGTGATTTTAACTGTAGTCTCCCAGGTCCCAGTCCAATTAATTTCCCTGCATTTCATTCCACATTCTGGAAAAAAGATGTGGAAATGAAGAAGCTGCTAGAGGGAGAAAATAATATTCCTCCATAGGCCTAGAAATATATGAGGTCCCTTGTTAACTGTCCTGTGAGGCACTGTTAAGATTGACCAATTCAGGCTGCAGTCTTGTACATACTTACCAGAGAGCAATCCCCATGGAATTCAGTGGGGGCTTACCTCTGAGTAATGTATGGTTATTCTGGCATCAGTCCAAATTAGAAATTACGGTAATAGGACTCCCTTCTGAACCAACGCTTATGTGTTAAATATTTTTTTAAAACTGCAGTGTTTAAGTGTCCACTGTTTCTTTACAAAGGAGGAGGATGGGGAGAGAACCAGAATAGGTGGAGGCCACACAGCTTTTCTGCCAGCAGAGAAGCAACTGTGACTGAAGGGACCCCTTCTAAATCAAAGTAAGACATTTTTCAGTTTAGTTAGGTGCTAACTATTTGTAAAACAGAAGTACTTATGTATCTACAGTATTTTTGCAAGGGGAGAAAGCCAGAACACTCCTGTGACCCTGTTAGCAGGCCCATTATATCTAGTAGGCACCAGCCACCAGTGTGTAAAGTAATACTGTATGCCTTTTGCCTACTTCTTCCTGGGTTTACCTGGTTTTATTCTCCTCAACTTTTTCTCTCTCTGTCTCCCCCTTCACTGTTCTTAAAGGCACAAGCCGAGTATTATGTTTAATTTAGCTTTGACCTCTATGCTAAATTAATGTGTCAAGATACTTCATTGCTGTGTGTGGAGCAATATTCTATCTTGGTTAAAGTTAATGGGATGCAGTCTCTACACAAACCCAATAATGGGTGTGGAATGTACTAACTGAGTAACTGTCTCAGTGTTTTCAGTCATAGTTAAGAAATGTTTTGAAATAAGCAGAGTTGATACATTTTGCTTGAGAGATGTTAAACTTTAGTTAATTACAGTTTAAATTTAATAGTTCTGCTGCTACGTACAGATTTTCAGGGAAGAAACCTTTTTCATAAAAGAAGAACCTAGTTTCTAGCCAATTGTGTTCAAAAACAGCTAACTTGTATATACCATCAGCTTTCTATTTTAGATTAAAGCTTCAGTCCTATACACTTTTACTTGGAAGTAATCCCTATTCAGTTCAATGGTACTTACTTCTCAGTTGACAATGTGTATAGGCTTGCATTGTAAATATTTTTTATTTGGCTGAATGTAAATTTTATCTTTATCTAAATGTCCAGATCTCAAGATGTTTTGTCTTCTGCCTTGAGTTAAAAACATTGGATTATTTTGTCAAATTCATATTCCTTGGCCAAGGAACAATTCTTTAAAATATTTCTTGAGACTTATATAATGATTATATTTAAAGACTAAGAGTCTGGAGTTCTAAAAAACTTCAGAGGAATGTTGTCTTAACTGGTCTAGTTAGCATAGAGAAAAACATAGTTGGTAAGTCAATATGTAGAACAGTGGTTCCCAAACGTTTTTTACCCGCATGGACCACTTGAAAATTGTTGGGGTTCTGAACAGACCACTTCATGATTTTTCTGCCTTTTGAACCAATTGTAATACACTCTGTCAGATGCTGTATGATTTTTAAGTGTATTTTATTGCTCCTTTTATTACTCATATATTGTATTCCATAGAATTCAAAGTGTAATACAACAATATACAATATAAGAAATAAAAGCGGCAATAAAAATACAATTCAATATGAATTTGAATTCTGAATGAATTGGATGTGCTGTCTTTCATCTGCAACTACAAATCCACAGACAGATTGCAGACTACCTGAATAAAGCTTGGTGGTTTGCAGTCCACAGTTTGGAAACTGGTTGATTACCAGATTGCTATGCTGCAGATTATTGCAGAGAGTCTCAAGGTGAGATTATTACAGAGAGTCTGAAGGTGGTATTTAGCTGTAGCCACACTTCTGAAGTTCTCAAGACAAACCATCCATGCTGGGCACATGTGTGGCATCCCCACATCCTCCACCCACTAGGGATGGGGGAGAAATTCAATACAGTATGCATTTAAAGCTGAATTTATCAAATTCACACTTACAAAAATATTTTGAGACCTGAAACACAGCCATTCTTCAAAATTTGCACTTATCCAAATTTTGTGATGCAGTTCTCCAACCTAACAATGTTTACAAAAATGCATATATAAGTGGAAAGTGTACACAAAATGAATATATTGGTGAAAATAACATGCAAAAATGCATGGCATTAGGATAAATTGCTTGCAAAAATTAATACACTAATCAAAACTGCATTCAAAAATGTATTGATTAGGAGAAATTCACACTGAAAAGCTGGAGAATTTTCATGAGGATTTTTTTTTTAAATAAAAATTGTTGAGAAATGTGGAGAACTGAATTTAAGATTAGAGAAAATGAGAAACGGAGAGAACTAAAACTGACAGATCCTTCCATCCCTACCACCTAGTTGCTGGCCCTCTTCAGATCAGATTCTTCTTTCCTCTGTTTTAAGTAACCAGAGCAGTTACTTTTAGAGACAAAAGGGAAGGCTCTTCAGTTACACATAGTAATATTTGCCCCTTCTCAAATCCTGTTGCTATCAGGGTCTACCCCGGGGGCAAATGTTGCCCCCCCTCCATGGATGGTTCCTCCATGGCTCTTCATGGCTCTTGTTCATTTGATGCTTCCTGCCACTCTTGTTCCTATCTGCCCCACTTAGTTGGAATGGCTGCATGAAAAGTCTTTGATGGCTGCACTTGGGGGGGGATGGGGGCGTGCACTGCTAGTTAGATTCAGAAATGCTCATATTCACTGTTTCCGGTCTGTCATTCTGTAGGTTGTATTCCTAGGACACTCTTCCAAATTGTGCTCGTCAGAAGTTAAGGGTAAATTCTACTGGGTTCGCTGGCTTTTCAGATGGTGATGATCTTTAAAAAAAACTATTTTGCTTTTCTTAAAAATAGATAATCCAAAGCCATTTTCAATTGAAAAGGAAAAAAATTAATCCCTTGGAAAGCTTTTATGTAACATTTGGAAATCTTCAGTTTGTGAAAACAGTGAGCAAAAGTATGTCACTGTCTGTGGGGAATGGCATTAAAGAGCAATGAGCTACTCATATGTCAGATAGTTTAATGTTAAATCAGTTGTTTTAATTATGAGAGAAGCATCTGTTTACACCTTCTGCTTGTGCTGTGGGGCAATGAATACTGGATGCTAACAACACATATATATGTGACATGTCCGCACAGCTTCAGAGATGGTACTGACTCCCAATAGGTGTTTGGATTCAGAGAAGATTTAGCAGAACTCTGCTCACACAACAGGGCTTTCCTGGCCCCTCACCCCTTCACTACAAGCTCCTGCACTCCACCAAAGCTACTCCCAAGGGTTGATGGACCCTCTGGAACCTTGTGGAATGAGCATGGCAGCAGAACTTTGAAATTAGAGGAATTCAGCTGATCCACTTTGCACAAGCAGAAGTGTGTTTTTGCTTGTGCAAAGCATCTCTTGTTCCAAGCCAAAAACATTATAATGCAGTCAGAAATTTAACTTCAGATGAATATATTAGTAAATGTTGGTAATGATGACAAATTGAAGATAAAGAAAAAATTGCTATCGAGGGTCACTAAAATAATGACTTTTCTCAGACTCTCTTTAATTTTGCATGGTAGGTTAGACTGAACTGTAAAGGCGAGAGGAGATGGGGAGCTAAAAAAGGTCTGTCTTGACATTGGCTGCTTCATGAAGTGTTGGTTGTAGCTTTTTTGTTACCCTAATCTTAACTTTCAAGAAAACTTGTACAGTACCTCCAAAAAGAAGAACTATTTTAGGTGCTTCTTGGTTGGGAGCCTGGGATATTGAAGGTTTCAGTTATGGCATAGATTAAATGGAAGTTTAGGTTGTTTGTAGGGCATATCAAGCTTAACAAGCTTCTCTGACCAACATGCTAGTATCTTTTTTCCCTTCCTGCTGTTTCCCTTTGTCCCAATCTTGGCTGCTGTATTGCCTAATAATGCTACACAGCAGTTTTTTAAGCTCACTCATTATAGACGTGCACTATAATGCACTACCACAGAGTCAGTGATGGACAACATGCTTTGCATGCAGAAGGTCCCAGCTTCAATCCCTGGCACTTCCAGTTAAAAGGATCAGATAGTAAGTGATAGGAAACATCACTGCCATACCATGGAAAGCTGCTGCCTGTCAGAGTAAATAGTTGGTTCTTAATGTATTTGATGATTGTTGTATTAGCTGCCTTGGACTGTACAAGGAAAGGCAGGATACAACTTCTAAACAAATGTCTGGCACTGCTCTTGAACCATAGCTGGACATGCTACATACCAAATTGCTTTAGAAATTGAGGGGAATTTAATCAGCAAGTTCTGACGTGGGTTAGTGGTGTGCAGTTCACACAAAGCAAAAATAAAGAAAGAAATCCCACCAGGTGTAGTGAAGGGCTTGTATGAAAGTATCTCTTTGTATCCCAGCTGGGATATACAGAAGTGCATTCCCAACTTCTCTGCTAGGAGGATCTTGTTCCTTGAAATTGGGTCAGTGTCTGAGTTCTGTAGGCTGCAGAGCCATGGAGAAGTGTTAAGCATTCTCTCTTTGACAGTTGAAGGAGTTCTAATAAAGGGTACAACAGACTTTTTATGTCACTAATTTGTACATGAACAAAAACAGTTTTTAAGCTGTAATAACTAAACAGTCCTGTTGAAATTAGTTTTCTCAGATAACTCTACTGTCAGTGAGAACAAAAGTTAATCTCCTTTAAGGTATGCATTTAAACTGAAGTATTCGAACATGGTGTCAGTTTGACACCCTGGTTTTTAATGCTTGCATTCATCTGCCTGCAATTCATACATAATCCAATGACATATATCACATCCTGACTTCGGGTCTGCTCTGTATTAGCTAATCTTAAAGTCGGGCATACATCCCCCCCCTCAAATTAAATGTTTAATCTCAACAAAGGTTTACAATTCTTGATGGCTAAACCAAAAACTGTGGTTGCCAGATTGTTTCTCTGTCTGGCACATTAGCCCATGAAGCCCACATTCCTGCCTTTAACGCAGGAAAGGATGGCATGGAGTGTTGTGTGGTGGCACCTCTACAACAGTAGCCAAGGAAGCCTCCCCACCTCCCTTTTCTGCATGGGAGCAGGAAGTGGAGACTTGTCAGTATGTTCCTTTGTGGTAGAGAAGCTCTGTGTCCCTAGGTCAAGCACTAGCTAAACAATCACCTAGCCTTCCTCCCAAACTTGGGCCTGGGGAGAGGCAGGAATCACCAGAAGATGGCCGCTCACCTCTGCAGCTTTCATCTTGGGAGGGAGGCTTGCCAAAGAGCCATGGTCTGTTGGCAATGGCAAATGAAAAATTCAGTGCCTGTGTAAGTAAACAGCTTAGTTAGGGAGCACATGATTTGTATACAGGTCTAGTCTCTGGCAGATAAAGGGTTCTTGGATAGCAGGGACCTAAGGCCTTGGAAAGCTGTTAGTAGTCAAGATAGAGTTTACTGTGCTCAGTAGATCAATGGTCTGACTTTGGTATAAGGAAGCTTCATATGTTATATATTAATGTTACTTTACTTATTAAATGGGGTAAAATGTAACACTCTAAGCCTCTGTCAGACCTGAGAGTAGCTGGTTTCTCTACTGTTGGATTGTTGGCTTCAGATCTGAAGAATACCTGTAGCGTGTAAACAATAGGCAGCATTGTATTTAACTATTCAGTAGCATAGTAAATTATTAAACTAGTATTAGAAGGTGGCGAAACTAGCTTATTTTATATTTTACAAGGCAACAACATGTGTACCTATTGCAGTAATTTTTTTTGCTAGTAGGCTATAAAATGTCATTGGTTGTTTTGGTAGTGTTTTTTAGTGTGTTTTTAAAATGCCTATAACTTAAGGTAAGTAATAATGCTTTCTCCCTCAATGAACAAATGATAGGGGACCTGAGCTTCTTCTTCTTCTTTATTAGTGAGATTATTAATTATACAGCATAGGTAACTTTTTTGTGCTTCTTCCTGGTACTTTTCTTCTTATGGGGCTGTACTCTGGTTTGAGAGCTCCCTCTTCTTGTGGTTAGGTCCTCTGTTGCCATAGTTAGAGACACCTATATATTATATGCTGAGCCCCTTTGTGTGTTCCTCCCCATAGAAAGCATTTCCACTTAGGAAAAACATGTATGAAATAGTTCTGAGGAAATAAAGTTAAGTCTGTCTTAGTTTAGTACTATACTTTATAACAGGAAGCACTCAAAAGCCATAAAAGGACTATAATTGTCAAAATATGGTAAAAGGGATTTCCGGAACATATGAGGTTTGAAGAGAATTTCTTCACTTTGTTTGCTATATATCTTCTGTGACTGTGTTCACACTTCTCAGTAAACCACTCCTTCCCTAGTGTGAGCAACTAACCACACTCCTGGCTTAACATTGCATCTGAACCAGAGACTGGTTTGTTTTGATCTAACAAACTATGATCAGGAAGACAAGAGCAAACCTTGGCTTTACTTCATGGTTCATTTTGGAAGAAAAGAAGCCATGATCCCTGACTGACATGATACTAAGCCAGGGATCACTGTTTGGTGCATCTGTTTACACTAAGGCTGGGGTAAAATGGAAGCCATCTGCTTTTTATGGTAAACCATTAACCATGGTTTACTGTACTGTGTGCCCATAGCTTATGTGTCATTTTGGTTTGTATCCCTTAGTAAAGATTACTTGTTTATACAATTCCAAGAGGATCTATAATTTGCTTAAAAAATTTCAGTGGCATGCATCTGGAAAAACCATAAATGTTTTGACTCAAATTCATTTAAGAAAAGGTGATTTTTAGTGTGCAAAGTAGATATATAAGCCTAAAACTGGTTAAGTTTGCATTGTCAGAGTTTCAAAACCTTTCCAATGAATATCTCATACCATGTTCTAAGTATATGCTCATGGAATAGATAAGGAGATACAAAACTGGGCAAAATGTCTATTCTGGAAAAGCAGTCATAGGAAGCGGTTAATTCGGCTGTACTTTTTTATTTCTTTGCGTAATTATATCCCATATCTTCACGATTAATTTATGTTCCCAGAACTGTTAACAAATAGTAAATGAAGTGCATTTTAAAATATTAATTAAATAAGCAGATGAAACAGCAACAGCTGATTCACATAGAAAGTAAAACCAAACTGATCTAAGTTAAAAATGGTAACATAGCAATTCTCAAAAGCCTTGAAACAAATGTTTTTGCCTGGTGCCTAAATGACAGTTATGAGGACTTCAGGTGGCCTCCCTAGAAGGTATTCCACAGGAAGGAGCCACCACAGAAATGGCGCTCTCTTCAGTAATCACCTGCTGTTCTCCACAGACGCTGGAGCTTCTTAAGTGAAGCATCAAATGATTTTTCAGCTGGTGGGCAAATTTGACACTTGCAACCTTGTCCCTGAACGCTTTGGCATATTGGTTATCAATGTCCAGTGAATATCCCTCATGTACCAAAATGATGTCATGTTTTGTGGCACTGCCAGACAAGACTTTGTTAGCACAGCAAGTCTTATAAGGTCAACAATTCTCTTCAGGTTGAGAAGAACCAAGTTTCAGCTACTAATGCCTCCACACCTTGTAGGAGTCAACAGATATACTAGGAATAAGATTATTGTATCTTGCTTAAATTTCACGTTTTATAGTCATGTTTTACATCTGAAATTGTGTATAATGTGTTAATGGTTCTGAACTGGTAAAGCATTTCTGAGAGATCACGATCGCTATGATACAGAGGCATTGATTTGGTTAAAATGATGGTGCTGGGACTTGGAACATGAAGCTTATTCAGAAATTATAATTGGTAGCATTTGTTTCTCCATACATTTCTCTTGTTAACTTTGTTTATGATTTCTCTTTTATTTGCCAACAGTACTTGTTTTTACATATTGGATTTGATTCTCACTGCAATTAAAGCATTTTAACTTTTTTTTAAAAAGCTAGCAATTTCCTTCAGTGCTGTAAATACCCTTAGTCAAATTTGTATTGCTTGCAGCAGCTGGAAATTATATTGCTAAATAATAACAAAGGTGCATGGTCTTCTTACTTCTAGAGATATCCGCAGGTTCTGTTTCGAAAACTCTGATAAGGGAGGGAAATTAAGAGAAGATACAAATCATACTCGTGGTAAGAGTAGATTTCCGGATGCTTGCTTCATGCACTTTTTTTCTTTTGGCTAAATTGGGCACCCATGACACCAGCCAGAAATGAAGGTAAATTTGGTTTAGATGCCTGAAATTCAGGGAGCTTCTGTTCTCTCTAAACAGATCATTACTTATGTTGGGGTCTTTGACCATTAGCTAGGATAGTTGGCTGCTGCACATCTATGTAATTTACATCTCATTGCTGAATTGAACATGTGACTTGTGAAGAAGTCCCAGACATAAAAGGAATTTATTTTCCAATAAGAGTTGTTAAGATGAAGGTGTCTGTTGGTCGCTTTTTATTAAGTTTTTTAATCTACTGTCTGTGTCTTTTATCCTTTAATTTTGACCAAGTACCGAATAATAAATTTTGGCACGCTTTTGCTTGTTAATGGTACTCAGGCACATATGACGACCTCTCTTTGGTAATGTGCAAAATTTCTGATCTTCTCAAGCTAGATAGTTCAAGATATGTTTGTATAAACCCAAAGCTGTGCATTTTGATTACCCTAAAATAATTAATAAACATGTATTTCCTTGAAGCACTTGGGAGCTGATCCATGGCAACATAATGTCGTTACCGTCATAGTTACCAGGTTAACCATATTCAGTCTCTGGTCTCAGCAGTCTTTTTAGCTGGACAGTAGGGTTCATGTAGTGAAAAGCAAGTAAAGTAAGGCAGGAGGCTGCAGTCTCACCTGATGTACTCTGCCCTTCCCTGTTTCTATTAGGAAACTTCCTCACAGATACTGTTAGTTTAACCCAACCCTGCTTTGAGACAAGACCCATTTTGATTGGCATTGTCAACAAAAGTAATTGATTTACTGAACTGGAAGGTGTGAAATAATCTTTTGCTTCATTCTTTCTGTTCGCTTGCAGCATGATTTGTATATCTACAGGTACCTGTGCGCAAGGGAGAATTCAATGCCAAGTTCTAAGTATACCATGTCCGCTTTACAAGTTGAGTCATGTATAAATTGCTGCCCTGGGCTGCTGCTGGGAGGAAGGGTGGGATATAAATCTAATAATAAGTGAAATAAAAATAAGTAAAATAAATTCTTCCCATGTTACAGTAGCGTTTTAACACTCCTGTGAACAGAAATTATAATATAAAATGTGTACCTCTGAGTGAAAAACACAGTAAGCATGTGTGAAACTGTAACATGGTTGGTGGCTGTTTTATGCTGTTTCTTATCATTGGTCATGTGGCTTTTGGAGAATCGTACAAAGTGTATGGGTTGAGGAACTGGAGAACAAATGGACCTGTGTGTAACAGAGGACAAAAAAGGCATGAGCGTAGCAGCTTCTTGGCTCGTGCAGGTTGGTGCTGAGAACCAAAATATGCCTTAGCATTGCTACCCTTTGCTTCTTTTGGGAGGAAGGGTGGGATATAAATTTTAAAAATAAATACAATAAATAAAATTGAGAACCAGCTTCTGGGCCTGCATGTGATGCAAGCTGAAGAATTTCAAAGCAGTGGACAGAAATTGTTAGGAGCCCTGCTCAGCAGTGAGAGATTCTCATGGTTGCATCTGCTGCATAGCTGCTTACAAAGGGGGGCAGGGGGAAGCAGGTCACTCAAGACAGAATGGCTCCCTCTCCCACTTTCTTTCCCTGCCTCCCTCCCACCCACGTGTATACAGCTGTTTGGGAGTAGTGGTCACATAGCAGCATCTGATGTTAAGGTAAGAAAGCAAGTGGCTCCAGTTGGTTCTGTATATTGAGACTGGTGTGCATATGCATGTCCCCAAAAGGAGTAAAATGACTGGAAACTTGGAAATAAAGTCTTCCCCATTTTTGGCCACATTTCAAAAATGTTTCATCTTGACAGGTCTTGATACTTAATGTAGCTTAACAGATGAACTTTAGAAGGTCAGAAATTGTTTTGGCAGAAAACGGGAATAGATCTGGGAAGGAAAAATTGCGTGTGTGAGGACTAGAGAAGTCAGTTTTTCATTGGAGTGAGAATATGTAACAATATTCAATGTTACATTTAGTATAAGAAGAGCCAAATCTGTTATATAGGAGCTGATGAAAGATGGATTGGAAATCTGTCTTGTTTTGCATTGGTTGAGTTATCACACAGTAGCTGATGAGAGTGTTTCAGATTTAGTGTAGGATGACTGCATGATGTTGTTTCTAGGGAAACTGGTGGTGGGAGCATGTAAAAAGGTAAGAAAATTTGTTCTTGAGACAAGCACTTCCAATGGGTTTATGAGGTTGCTGTGTTTATTATGCCTTTTCACCAATTTTCTTCTGCTTTCAGAGCCTTAGAATGATGGGCTGTATTCTTTTGACTATTGTTCATATTAGAACTTGATTTTAGAGCATCTTAAACTAATGTTTTTTAATCAAAGTGTCATGAGATGGAGAGTTAGGGTGAGCAGTGAAGTAACCATGTTTGCTGATGATACCAAATTGTTCAATTGTGGTTAAAACAAAAAGGGATTGCAATGAGCTCCAGTTACTCTCCAGACTAGGTGAGTGGGCAGTAAAATGGCAAGTGCAATTCAGTGCAAGCAAGTGGGACAAAAAGAAATCTAAATTTCAAATATAGACTAATGGGATCTGAACTGGTGGTGGCTGACCAGGAATGAGATACTGGGTTGTAGTGAATAGTTCAGTGAAGATAACCCAGTGTGCGGCAGCTGTGAAAAAGGTAAGTGCCATGCATTGCCACCCTGGGCTCCTTCTGGGCATAAATTTAATAAATAAATGCTAGGGATCATTCGGAAAGGGATTAAAAATAAAACTGGCATTAATGACGCTAAACAAATCTGTTGTGACCACACTTGGAATACTGTGTACAGTTCTGGTTGCTTCACCTCATAAAGGATATTGTAGAGCTGGAAAAAGCTCAGAAAAGGGCAACTAAAATTATCAAGGGGATGGAGCAAGTCTTCTATGAGGAAAGATTACATTTGGGGCTTTTTCAGAGAAAAGGTGAGTAAGATAGAGGTAAAATTATGTATGGTGTGGAGAAAGTAGATCTAGAAGTTTTTCTCTCTTAACACTAGAACCCATGGATATCCAATGAAGCTGAATGTTGGATAATTCAAGACAGACAAAAGAAAGCACTTCCTCACATAGTGCTAAGTTAAACTATGGAATTCTTTCCCACAAGAGCTAGTGATGGTCACCAAATTGGATGTCTTTAAAAGAGGATTAGACAAATTCATTGGAGGGAGAATAAGGCTATCAGTGGTTCTACCACCACTGTTGGACACAGTAAGCATCTGAATATCAGTTGCTGGGAATTGCAGGTAGAGAAGAGTGCTGTCACAATCAGGTTCTGCTTTCAGACTTCTCATGGGCATTTGGCTGGCCACTACGAGAACAGATAGCTCTTTGGTCTGATCCAAGACGCTTTTCCTTCTCAAACTGGGGGGGGAGGTAACAAGTGTGGTTCCATAGTGCTCAGTCTGGGGCCCAGTGTACTTCAACATTTTTATTAATGACTTGGATGGGGAGGTGCAGGGAATGCTTTTCAGATTTGCAGATGATATAAAATTGGGAGAGATTGCTAATACCCTGGAGGACAGAAACAAAATTCAAAGTGATCTTGATAGGCTGAAGCAAAGGGCTGAAAACAACAGAATGAAATGTAACAGGGATAAGTGCAAAGTTCTACACCTAGGAAAAAGAAATCAAGTGCACAGTTATAAGGTAGGGAATACTTAGCTAAGCAATACTACATGCAAGAAGGATCTTGGAATTGTTGTTGATCACAAGTTGAATATGAGCCAACAGTGCGATGTGGCTGCAAAAAAGGCAAATGCTATTTTAGGCTGCATTAACAGAAGTATAGTTTCCAAATCACGTGAAGTACTAGTTCCCCTCTATTTGACACTGGTTAGGCCTCATCTTGAATACCATGTCCAGTTCTGGACACACACTTTAAGAAGGATGCAGACAAACTGGAACAGGTTCAGAGGAGGGCAACAAGGATGATTAGAGGACTGGAAACAAAGCCCTCTGAGGAGAGACTGAAATAACTGGGCATGTTTAGCCTTGAGAAGAGAAGATGGGAGATATGATAGCACTTTTCAAGTACTTGAAAGGTTGCCACACAGAAGAGGGACAGGATCTCTTCTTGATTGTCCCAGAGTGCAGGACACGGAATAATGGGCTCAGTTTACAGGAAGCCAGATTTCAGAAAAAACTTCCTAACTATCAGATTGGTACGACAATGGAACCAATGACCTGGAGAGGTGGTGGGCTCTCCAACACTGGAGGCATTCAATAGGCAGCTGAACAGCCACCTATCAGGTAAGCTTTAAGTTGCATTCCTGCATTGAGCAGGGGGCTGGACTCGATGGCCTTATAGGTTCCTTCCAACTCTACTCTTCTATGATTCTTGTATTCTTAAACACTGCTGCAACTGAGATTTTTAACACATTTCTTATTTTGACCGTGCAGCTACATCGGAGCATCCTTTCTGACTCCCCTACACTTTATGTTGATTTAGAATCATTTGCAGTTGCTCGTTGTGCACTGTTGGTCCTAAATATAGAATAGAATTAATAGTTGTTATCATCATCAGCATGTGTGGGGCCTGGGGTAAAAGCATAGTTGGGGCCCCCCACATTCTTTCTTTCTCTATATATGTATATATATTTAGAGAGAGAGAGAGAGATTTTATTTATGAATATATGTAATTATAATATTTACATATGAGGCTAACAACCTATTAAATACAAATATGATTACCTTCACTTCAGGGAATAAGCCTCTAGTCAACCTGTTCCATACATATCCATTTCTTCACTGGTCTCTCGACATCTGTCTTCCCTTTGTTGATATCTGCTAGATATGGCAGTCTGTTTCTAGGCATATTTTCCCATCTTTATCTTCCTAACTAAACAATTGAAAACACTTTGTGCAGAACCATTGTTTTAAATATCGAGGATGACAGAATTTAATCATTTCTGTAAATGGCTGGGCCTGGCTGCTTTGTTGATGGGCGATTAAAATTAAAATAATACAAATATAAGAAACTATATATTTATTCTCAAAGATTTATTTTCCTTGCTTTCACTTCTGCAAAATCATTAATGAACTTGTCAAAATCTAGATTTTCACAGCTGATGAGCGGCGGCAGCACAGGGAAGCCACGGACTCAGTCACGCAGCTGAAGAGCAGGCAGGGGATTCAAACCTCCCGCCTAAAATCAGCTCGGGAAGTGGCTGGCGAGACAGCTGCTGCATGGCTGAAGAGAGAGGAAGACCCTCACCTCAGCCCAGCTTCTCAGATCGCCAAGCACGTCCCCCCATAGCGTGGGGCCCGGGGCAACTGCCCCGCTTCCCGATGCCTAGGGGCGACTCTGATCATCATTTATCTACAGTTGTAAAAGAGGAGTACCTGTGGATGGAAGTGTAATCCTGTATTCTGGAATTGTTATGGTGTCATTGACTGTGAGATTAGCAGAAATATAATGCCATTTTCTTCTATAGTAAATTAAATGTAGAACTGTAATAGTGGATTTAGTCCACTAGTCCATTAAAGTTCTGTGAAATGATCGATGAAATCTCTTTAAGACCCTTTGAGTTTCATGACACTATGCCGAGTTTGCAATTAATGGTTCTCAAATGTTTGCTTTATGGTACCTAGTCCTTTACAGAGTAATATAAGCAATCTAAACAACAAATGGAGGACAGAGGAAAAGGGAATAAAACTGGATGTGAACAAATGCTGTATCTTAAAGTCACAGCTTAACTTCGTCATGTATCCGTGGACCAATGAATGTTGAGTTTATGTAAATAGAATAGAGTTTATTAATTACCCCAACACTGTGATGTTGTCTTGACTTCTAGTTATGATTAGCAGTTGTAAAATGGGAAAGCTGCTTGATAAAGGAAAATATTAGGAACATAGCAAGCTGCCTTATACTGAGTCAGATCATTGGTCTATCTAGCTCAGTATTCTCTGTACTGACTGGCAGCGACTTCAGGAAGTGATCTTTCCTAGCCCTACCTGGAGATGTAAAGGAATTGAACCTGGGACCTTCTGCATGCATTTGCTCTGCCACTGAGCTACAGCCCTTCTCCTTTGCTACAGATCGTCAAAGATCTTAGCCAAAACTGATATGTGAAATTTAACTCTCTTGATTTTATATTTTACTTGGCTCATTCTCTTTCTGAAATGGACTGCCTTCAAGTCGATTCCGACTTATGGCAGCCGTGAGAATAGGGTTTTCATGCTAAGCGGTATTCAGAGATGGTTTACCATTGCCTTCCTCTGAGGCTGAGAGACAGTGACTGGCCCAAGGTCACCCAGTGAGCTTTGTGGCTATGTGGGGATTCAAACCCTGGTCTCCCAGGTCGTAGTCCAACACCTTAACCACTACACCACACTGGCTGTCCATTCTCTTTCTAGTATCATGTTATTATCTGCCATCTTGTATGTTGCTAGTAGAATCAGAAATGTCACACTTTATAGATGGGAAAGAATCTACTTAGTATAGCATAATTGGTTTATGTAGATCAGGATATGATTGTGTATGGCTTGTGGTCAGGATGAAACATGAAATGTTGTTGAAGCTCCTGGGATTCTCAGTTTTACTTGGGCAAGTTGGTAGCTTTCCTAATTGTAGACAAGAACATGAAGTACAATAGTATGCTGCAAAAACTCAGGCACTAGATCAGTAAAGTGCTCTGAATTTATTTCCAAATATTCTTGAATATATGGCCACCACTGGATTTTGGCAGATTCATCATTTATAAGAAAAAAAATAAGAAAGGTCCTACTGGCATGTTAGGAAATGTTTTCTGGAACTGTATTGGCTGCTGAGTAGATGCTTTTTGTAGCTGAAACGTAAGTACAAATGGATCTTATAGCATGTAACAAAATTATAAGTGATAACTTATAAAGTTAAAAAAAAAAAACACCCTTAGCATCTCTTTCTAAATTCTAGGAATAAGCAATTAATATAGCAGAACTTCTTAACAGAAATAAATAACATAAAATATTAAAATGAATGTGGCTGGAAAAAATTCTTAGTGCCTGGTTCTTTATACCAGTCTAAATAATTTATACTTATGCATAGAAATTTAATAATAGTTTTCTGTTTTCCCAATGTTGTTGGTTCTTGCTTTAAGATCTGAAAATTGTAGCCATTCTTGGGATAGGTGTTCAGATAACTTTGTTTGTCAAAGTTAGATGCCTTTGTTACTTAGTTACTCAAATGTTTGCTTGCTTAAAGAAATTTGAAAGGGCCTTAGGCACCATATTCAATGAATTTCTTTAGAATCTTAGTCACAAATCTCTTAGTGTGTTTGTGGCATAATGCCCTTTTGAATGGATGTGTATGTACCAATGAGATCTTTCTCTTAGTTGTAGTCATGTTGTGGCATGTTGCTTGTCCAGACAGCTGTCTGACAAGTGGTTGCAATTTCTGCCACTGTGCTAGAATTTCTTGTTTGAGTACATCATTTAGATAAGAAGTAGTTAGATAATAACAATGCATTTTCCCTTTTATCTACTATTCCTTCTGTTTTTTTAAAAATATAGCTTAGTTGTGTTTTGATTGTAGTGGCTAAAGTGATTTTAGTTGTCATTATACTGTCTATGCAACAGTCTTGGTGTCATGTAATATATTGGTTTTGTGGGAGGGCCCTTGTAGTAAGACAAGCAACTATTGTTCCAGCTGAATCCATTGACAGAGCTCTTCCCTCCCATCATGATGTCTCAGTAAGCAGGAACGATGTCTGTCTGTCAACAAATGTAGCTTCTTTGATGTGAAATATTAGAGGATCCACAGTATGTGTCATCAGAACATTTAGGCTGTAATCCCAATTACCTGGGAGTAAGCCCCATTGAACTCAATGGGACTGACTTCTGAGTATACACTGGATAGAATTGAACTGAATTGAATTGAATTGAACAGAAGAAAGAAAGAGATGGGCAGTTTAATTCCATTTCCTAACGTATTGCTTATCGAGAAATCATATGTTGATGGTATGAACTATGTGTGTAAAGGATAATCTCAAATGGTTGAAGTGCATAGTGTGTGTACACTGCTGTGTGCAGTCACTGTACTTCAAATGTGGATATGGGGTATTTGCTATTCTTGTAATCATAAGCTAGTAAGCAATACATCATCTGACATTTTTATTACGGCCTTGTAAATAAGCTCACAAATGTTACTAGCCTGTAAAAATGTTCGTTAGTCTGGTGGGAGCAGGCAGAGGAGGGACAGGGAACTCTGGCTGTCCTCCAACAGCCCACTGTATTTCTAGCCAGAGGGACAGGATGCTGGGTAGAAATCCTAGGCTTCTGTGCTGAGTGCTTACTCATTTGCATGCCGTTTATTGTCACCTGTGGCGCAGGTGCCCTCAGCCACAGGCTCAAGTAACACCCCTCCCAGAATACACTGACTGCAATGTTCTGCTGCAGGGCCCCATTTTTTGGTGATAACAGTAACAACATCCAATCTCTGGCGATTCCTAATATCCAGAAATCACCCCAACTCCTTCCAATTTGTTGGTTTGCATTTTTGATTATGAATATACACTGTAGGTCCAAGAGACTCTCAAAGCAGCATAAAAAAAGATATTGATGTGTTTTTAATGACAACACTGAGGGCTACTTTAAGATTAATCTCCTAAAGTAATTTGTATGTTAAAGACTACAGATAACCCTTGCATGGTTTGTTGATTTGGATCAGCCGTTCCCAACCTTTGAGTCCCCAGATGTTGGTGGAGTACAGTTCCTATAATTCCTGACAATTGGCCATGCTGGCTGGGGCTGATGGGAGTTGTAGTCCAGCAACCTCTATGGACCCAAAGGTTGGGAAAGGATTATTTATATGTCAGATTTATTTATTGATTTTATTTTATTTAAAATATTTCTATCCCACTCTTCTACCTTATAATAGGGCACTCAGGGCAGTTTACAATAAAAACGAACACATACATAATAAAATTGTACACAATAAAGATCACAAAACATTAAAATATTTTGAAATACATAAAATGCGATTAAAATACATAAAATACAACACACACACACACAAACAAACAAACATATATATGGGAGTGGTACTGAAGGGACTAAAGAGGTAAAATTAAAATAGAAGGTGTAAAATCAGTTTCAGGCTCTACCTTCAGTCCCTCCCAAAGGCTCTCCGGAACAAGATGGTTTTCAGAAGTCTTCGGGAAACCCATCAGGGAGGGAGCAGAGCGGTATTCCAAACCTTGGGGGCCGCAGCTGAAAAGGCTCTCTCAACAAATTAATCATGACAAAAATACATGTCTTTATTTTACTGTGTATGTTTGCAACAGAAAGCTGAATTTATGGTATAGGATGTCAGACCAATATTTTCCCATAGACATCTGGTTGGCCACTGTGAGAACAGGTTGCTTGATTAGTTGGGCTGCTGGCCTGATCCAGCAGGCTTTTTTACGTTCTTAATTTTGAAATTGGGTAATCAGTTTCAGTATCTAATTCTTGTTAATATACAGAGGGTGTGACTGAGTCAAAATAGCTGTGCTGTGTGGGTTGTACAGTGGAAGGCATGGGGGTTGAGAATAGCCATGTAGCCCAAGTTACATCTATCCTGAATTGATAAAGCATTCTGATGAGCCTTCAAAATGAGATGAAACGAAACTGTTGAGGCAATATAACTTACATTCATGCTTCTGAGTGTGGGATAGCCATTTCACAGCTAATGCACCATCATCATTTTGGCAATAGTACTGATTCTCCCCCACCATAGTATTGGAACTTGTTCTTGAAATGATTTTGGTATATTTAGATTTCTAGATGCCAATTTCTAGATATGAAACAAAGGTCTGATGAGAAGAGGACATTTTAAAATGTTTTCTCCCTCTAGTGAGCTCTGTTAAAAGTATGCTGCCCTTGGATACAAACAGTCTATTTTTACACTGCAATATGTTATCTGTAGCCAGAGAACATAAAGGGCCCATCTGGAAGTCAAAGTGAAACATGGTTTATTGTGATGGCTGCAATGAGCCTTAGACCTGTGTCCTCCTTCCCTCCTCCATTGTGGCCACAAGGAGGAGACAGAAGATTTTGCTTCTGTTTTTGATTAACTACAGTTTGCTTCATCTGGATGCAACAGACTTGGTTTATTTTGCACTATGGCCTGTTAGAAACAACTCATCTTCAACCTATGGGTTATAAAGCTGACTTGTTTCAACTAACCATTTTAACTACAGTTTGCTCTTTGGAAGGAAAGCTAAACTGGAGTTTAAATTAAAGACAACTACAACAAAGTGAAAGCTTGCACTGTTCCTTCCTCATGGCTGCACAGGGGAGGAACAGAGTTCACAAGCCAGATGTTTGCTGTGGCTTGTTCCATCATAATCAACCATGGTTTATCATGGTCTGAACCAGCTTATAGTTGCGGAACCTGTGTATGGCTGTGTATTCATTTGAGGATTTAAATAACTCGTTTTTAATTTTGGCGTCTTACGTGCCAGAGCTTCATGATCTTTGTTAGACTTTTTTTAGCCAAGATGTTGTTTGATACACAGTAATGTCTATGTTCATGCTTTAACATAGTTTGCATTTTATTCATTTTTTAAAAAAGTATACTTTCTTGTGTGTGTTTTTTTGTTGGCAGAGCTGGCGATTGTTTGAAGGACTGTCAGATGTATTCTGAACTGGAAAATGGCTGTATTCTGCTGCGAGCTTCTTTAGAGAACTAACTTATCCGAACAGAGGTAGAGTGGAATGCAGTATATGCTGTTAAATGTTTTATGTCAATGAAGACAAGCTAAATGATGACTTGGTAACCAGCAGTGTATTCTGGTGGTGTTACTGTGAGATATTCTTCAGTTTTCTTCTGATAAGCTTTGCAAGTGTTTACAAAAGGGCCAGTTCATATATACATATATATTGCTTGATTGGTCCTCATATAATTTAACGTGCAGTTGAATGTGTGAATTTGACTTCATTGAAAATCACTGTGTGTGAGTTGATATGTGGTGAATTTTATCTATTGGATAGGATCCAGAACTCGGTAGGTATAATGGGGACTGGCATGAGCTCTGCTCATGGAAGTTGCCTTTATCTGATTATCTTTTCCTCTTAGTTCCCCAACACCATAACTTACCTGAAACAGCCAAGTTCCTCAACTTTCAGTAGATAATTTCCAGGGGATAAGGGGGCTGTGGCCGGGGGTGTCAGTTGCCAGCCCCACTTGCACAATTAACTCTGGATCCAGCCCACAGTATTTCATCTATGCACAAGTGAGTCACCTCTTGATGCTGCATCAAGTGATGAACATGCGTGAGTGAGCCACTTAAGAATATGGGAAATATGGGCAACTGAGTTGGTGGTGATTTCAGTATATGCCAAAGACAGAATGAGGAAAGAAAAGGAAAAAAGGGGAGCTTGCGGTTAGAGTGTTGGACTACAACCCGGGAGACCAGGGTTCGAATCCCCACACAGCCATGAAGCTCCCAGGGTGACCTTGGACCAGTCACTGCCTCTCAACTTCAGAGGAAGGCAATGGTAAACCACCTCTGAATACCGCTTACCATAAAAACCCTATTCATAGGGTCAGAATCAACTTTAAGGCAGTCCATTTCCATTTTGCAGGACCACAAGGGGTCTGTTGGAACAGAATTCAAGGAAATAAAACTCCATGAAAAACGGACTTCTATTATCTCATAGTTTTAGAATCATGAAATGAAGAGCCCATTCAGTTTTCATCATGTCCAGTTGAGAAGCTCATGAATACTGATCTGGATGAGAGAGTCAGAAAGGAGTTTGTTCCATCTTAGCAAAACTTTTTCTTCTTTTTACTGATCTATATTTGTTTATCCATTGTGGTTCAATTCTTCCCCCCCACCTTCCCCTTGAGTCAAAGGGCCTGTAAATACAAAGATTTATTTTGTAGAATTTTCACTGGAAAATGCAAATGTGGCTGGTACCAACAGCATTAGCACATCTACAGCTTTTGGCACTATAGTCATTCTGACAAAAGAACCTCCATCATTTTACACAGTTACTTAACAGTTGAGTTATGTGAAACCCCATACCCTAATCCTTTAGTGACATAATTCCTCTAGCTAGTCTGCTGTTTTAGACTCATTGCGATCAAGAAGGGCTTTTCCCAGCATTTGCATCTGCAGAAGATCATAACACCTACACAGCAACAAACTGAATACTTCATTTTTGTTACTAGTAGTAGTAGTAATAGTATTGGATGGCAGGCGTGTTACAGAAATAAACCAGTTATGAATTTGAGGGGCTGGTTTTGTGACTTGAAACAGAAAACTCTTACTACCGTATATTCCGGCGTATAAGACAACTGGGCGTATAAGACGACCCCCAACTTTTCCAGTTAAAATATAGAGTTTGGGATATAGTCGCCGTATAAGACTACCCCTGCTTATGACATGCAGGTACCTAGCAGGAAAACTGTCACTTATAAACTTATAAATATTAATATTTGGATTGTCCAGTTGTTTTGTTTTTGTGCCTAGGAATTACCACCAAAAACTGGGGAAAGATGTGAGAAATCTTTTTTTTAAAAGCAACATTAAATGCCTAGACTCTAGTTTCCAACACTATGGAGTATTTATTGATTGATTAAGAGAATTTATATCCTGCCCTTTTGCTGTTAAAAACAGAGCTCAGCACAGCTTACAAATATAGTAAAAACAATAAAAATACACAATCAGAGAAAAACAAGCCAAAATGTTAGGAAAAGGAGTCTTTCACACCACATGCTCAGTTCTAAATACTGTTGCAGCAAGTTTTACAAGTTCCTCCAGTATTCCACTGGTGCAGGCACTCAGACATTCAAAGTACTGTATGTTTCTTAGGTTTTATAAAAGCAGAGCTTTGCTTAACTCAAAATTTCTTCTCCCTTTGATAACCACATCTACACAGGTTCCACCTCCATACTCAAAATGAAACTGAGCCTGGAAGTGTACAACAACCCCACACATACCTTGCTAATTCGATTATCAATGCCAGGATGTCTGTCTTATCGACTACTCTCCTGCTCCCCCCCCCCACACACACTGGGCATCATGAAAGACCCAGTCCTGGGCTCAGAAAGAAAATAAATATCTGGTCCTCTTCAAAGTATTGATAAGCCTCTTGTTTTAATTGAAATAATAATTATAAATTCTTGTTCTTATCACTAATGGGAGTTAATTATCTTGCATATGCTGCTGTTGCTTCTATGGCTGTAACGGAGTGAGGTTAAAGATAAGTGAAATGCAAATAGGAAAAAAAAATACAGAAGGCAGTAACACTTTTCTAAATGTAATACCATACCAACCACAACAAGATTCCTATAAGGCAAAAAACTAAGCATCTCACAACCAGTCAGGATTCCTAACCAAAAACCAAAAATATGATAAATGAAGAAATATTTATATAAGCATAACTATCAAATATATTTATTATTTACACAAACTGTAAAGATATTTATAGTGCAATCCTAAATTTATTTATTCAGAAGCAAGTCCCAGCATATTCAATGGGGCTTACTCAAACAGGGACAGAAATGCAACCTCAAGTGGTAAGCAACTTCATTCACACAACCCAAAATTCTGAATCATGCCACTTTACACTGTTTTGCAACTGTTTATACTTGTTTTTATGGTTATTGGATTTTAAATGGCTTTATTTCTTGTTGTGAGCTGCCTTGGTTTCCAACCCTACCTCACAGGGGTGTTGGAAAGACTCCATACACGCACGCACACACTGCAGATATGCAGCCCATATAATAGTTTATTGTCAAACCAATTGGTCATTGCAGAAAAATCAGTATTAGTTTTTTAAAAATCAGTATTAGTTTCCTACAGAATAAAAACTGCAATACCTAAGTAAGCCCTGCCTACTTGCTTTAAAATAGGACTGGGGGGGGGGGGCAGAAAGAGAACACAAACACAATTCTTTTTTACATTCACTCCAAAGTCCCATTGATTTTCAGCACATTCATAATCATGTCTACTCAAAAGTAATTCCTACTGAATTCAATAGGATTTACTCTAGACATATGGGATTAGCACTGTTTTTACCCCCAAAAGCAACTATTGGGAAGGTTTTCAAAACACTGCCCAGGATCTGACTCCTACACACAACAGGGGGAAAAACTGAAATGTATATACGTACCCAATTTATGAGATTTTCAGATAAACAGGAGGGGAAACCACCATTTTCTGGCCTCGCAATGAGGTTTTGCAGACACTGCCACCAAACAAACACTTCACTGATTGGCTGAAATCCTGAACGGGCGAGGTTAAAGCTACGAAGTGCTATACAGTAGTTTAAAAAAAGATTTAACCGGGGGGGGGGGGTGCCTGACGTTTTTATATATATCTCGAGACCCGCACCACCTAGAAACGTAATTTTTTTTTTTAAATGAAAGCTGAGAATCCGGGCAACCTAAGGGGCTAGCCGGGCGCCGGGTGGCATGCTTAGAATCCGGGTAAAACCCGGCTATCCAGGCAATATGGCAACCCTAATAAGACGACACCCGGCGTATAAGACGACCCCCGACTTTGGAGAAGATTTTCCAGGGTTAAAAAGTCATCTTATACGCCGGAATATACGGTAGTTTCTTTTCTGACTTTCTTAATAAATGTGCCATATATTTTCAGATCTGTTATTTGCTGAATAGAAACTTTTATTTATTTTGTTTATTTATCATTTGATTTATATCCCACCCTTCCTCCCAGCAGGAGCCCAGGGCGGCAAACAAAAGTGCTAAAAACACATCAAAACATCACAAAAACAGACCTTAAAATACATTAAAACAAAACAACTTTAAAAACATCTTTAAAAAGGGTTAAAAAATAAATTGTTTTTGAAAAAAACATATTAAAAGCAATTCCAACACAGATGCAGACTGGGATAGGTCTCAACTTGAAAGGCTTGTTGAAAGAGGAAAGTCTTCAAAAGGCGCTGAAAAGATAACAGAGATGGTGCCTGCCTAATATTTAAGGGGCCTCTCGCTTAACATAAAAAAACCCAAAGTGCTTCATCAGCAAGTGCGAACCAATTCCTCTGTAGCACCATCAATCCAGCTTAATGGTGTGACGCTGGAGAATGTCGATCACTTTTCTTATCTTGGCAGCCATCTCTCTGTAAAAGTTGACATCGACGCTGAAATTCAGCATCGTCTGAGCTCTGCAAGTGCCGCATTCTCCCAAATGAAGCGTAGAGTGTTCAAGGATCAGGATATTCGCAAGGAGACCAAAATGCTTAGTTACAAAGCCATCGTACTACCGACCTGTGAAACATGGACCATCTATAAACGCCACTCCCAACTTCTTGAAAGATTTCACCAATGCTGCCTCTGGAAAATTCTGCAAATTACTTGGGAAGATAGGTGGACTAATGTTAGCATATTGGAAGAAGCAAAGACCACCAGTGTTGAAACAATGATCCTCCAACATCAACTTCGCTGGACTGGCCATATTGTTCGAATGCCTGATCACTGTCTTCCAAAGCAGCTACTTTACTCCCAACTTAAGGATCGAAAATGGAATATTGGTGGACAGCAAAAGAGGTTTAAAGATGTTCTCAAAGCTAATCTAAAAAAATGTAACATAAGCATCGAGAACTGGGAAGCCTTGGCCCATGAGCGTCCCAGTTGGAGGTCAGCCATTATCAAAGGTGCTATGGACTTTGAAGAAGCACAAGTACAGGGCAAAAGGGACAAACAAGCTAAGCGGAAGGCATGTCAAGCAAATCCTCATCATGACCATCTTCCATCTGGAAACATATGTCCTCACTGTGGGAGGCTGTGTGGATCCAGAATTTGCCTCCACAGTCACGGACCCACCGTTAAAGACCTTATCTTGGAAGACAATCTTACTCGGCCACGAGTGATCGCCAATGAATGAATGAATGAATGAATATTTAAGGGGAGGGAATTCCACAGGGTAGGTGCCACCACACTAAAGGCCCGTTTCCTATGTTGTGCAGAACGGACCTCCTGATAAGATGGTATCTGCAGTGTTGGAAGTGGGGCAAGAACAACTCCTGTTTTGTTCTTTTATTTGTGCTCCAGAAGGAAGATAAGAGCTAGGGTCCTCCAGATGGACAGGCTTGTTTACCTTTACCTGTGATGCTCTGACTGACTTCCTTCTGTCACTAGACTGCTTTAGGGAAGCTTTGCTGCCCCTCCTCCTTCTGCCCTTTCTACCTCCTTTGCTTCTCTGTCTGGGAGAGAGGAGACATTGCTTTGTCTCTGCTCTCTCCAAGCATGGGGCTAACTCCCACACCTGGGCGTTACACATCCAACTTAGTTAGTTAGTTAGAACTAGGTTTGCTTTTCTATCTACAATGTATTTCTATAAATAAAGTAGCTTTTCTTATTTTACTAAGTCTCAAGTCTCAGTGATGCTGATGCAGGGTAAAAGCCTGCTTTCTTAGGCAAACGCACGGACACACTGGCACACTCGCATTTCAACATCTGTTACTCTGCTGCTGTGGTGTTGCTTTAAATGAAATTAAGCACACAAATTACACACAGCGCAACATGCAGGAGGCCCTCACCTGCAGAGTGCTGTGATCGGCTGGGTATATAAGGGATGATGAACTTTATTGCTCAAAGCCAAAGGCCGTCGCAGTGACATACACAAAACTTACAGATACAAAAAACGAACACCAATATAAAATATACATATATCAATCGTCAATAAAATGGATCAGCCAGGTTAAGATTTTACTATCTTACAGTAAAGGGGAGGTTAAACAATCCTGTTTAAGGGTGAAAAGTCCACATATAAGATCTAAAAGGGGTAGAACCAGCAGATGGAGCCAGGTCTAAAACCCGGTCAAGCCTGCTTATATCAATTTAACCAGAAATGGGGGCCATTGCGGAAGACTCTGCTACCTTTTGATGCTTAGCTCTAATTTTCGCTGCAGCGAAGGCAAAATTTGCCACTTGTCGAGTTAAAAAATGTCCGTGCCCGCTAAAAGAACACAAACTTGTTCTAAAATCGATCTATTCTTAGTCAGGGACAACTCAACAAATAGTGGGCGATGTCCTCCACGTCGCCTGAGTTACATATACAGCAACGTTGGTGGATTGGGATGTTTCCATATCTCCCTTCAAGGAGGGCGGTTGTCATTGTTTGGAAACATATGGCAGTGAAAGCTCTTCTCAGCAAAGGGGGCTCTAAAAAGGAAAAGTAAGGTTCCCTAATAAAGGTGGTTTTAAACATGGGGAACCAATGAGAGAAGGCCGTCTGCGTGGAGGCGTGAATATCCCATCTTTTGGAATATAGAAATATTCTATCCTTCAGCAGCAGTTTGGCTCGTATGGGAACTTGGGCAGGCAGGGACTCTAGACTGATCCTGTACAGGGCAAGGGTGGATTTAGTCTTATTTAACCAATTATTTTGGAAAGGGTTTTGTGACTGTTCAAGGAAGCATTTTTTTGGCAACCGGGTGTCATTCATAGAGACTAGTCTTAACCAATAGGAGGCAAGGGCTGCATGGGCAAAGGCTTCTAAAGGATAAAGGCCTGTCTCTGACCTCAAAAAAGAAACTGGTGTTCCCTTCGGTGCTGCCAGCACCATACGGATGAAGGCGTTTTGAATTTTCTCTAGCGGCTTCATATTAACATGGCCCCAGATCTCTGCACCATAGAGGAGCATAGGTATAATTTTCCTTTGAAACACCTCCAATGCAGGCGGGACCAGAGAGCCTCCTTTGAGTTTAAAGAAGCGCATAAGCAGTTGGATGGCGTTGGAGGTCTTCAATTTGGCTGATTCGACATGAGCTTTCCATGAGAGGGAGGAGGCAAAAGTGAGACCCAAGTACCGAAAAATACGTTGTTGCTGTATAGGTTTTTCATTTATTTTCCAGGTATGGCACTTAGTTTTCCTACCAAACACTACAACTTTAGTCTTGGAATAATTTATTGTTAGCAGTTCCTTCGAACAGAAGGAGCCGAGGCTTCTTAGGAGCCTCCTCATACCAATTTGCGTAAGAGATATCAAAGCTGTGTCATCAGCATAAAGCAACACCGAAAGAGTAGAATCTAAAATTGAAGGGGGGAAAAAGGAAGGGCCCGAGAGTTCATCAACAATGATGTTAATATAAAAATTAAAAAGAAAAGGGGCCAAAAGACAACCTTGTCGTACTCCTCTCTTTGTTGGCACAGTGTCTGATAGGAGGCCATTGGCACCTAACCTTAAGGAGCGTATTAGTGTGGAGTATTTGTAGAAGGCAGAATAGGTGTCGATCAATGTTTGTGACAGCCAATTTCTGCCAAAGCCTCTCCCTATCAGTGAGGTCAAAGGCAGCTGAAAAATCCACAAATGTGACAAATAATTCTTTTCTCCTATGATGAGAATATTTCTGAATTAGGTGGAGCAGTGTGAAACAATGGTCCACAGTTGACTTGCCCTTAATAAATCCTGCCTGTTTTTCTGCACTAACCATATTTTCATCTGCCCAAGATAGCAGTCTCCCCAGCAAGTATTTGGCATTCAACTTTGCAGCGACATCTATTAGGCTAATTGGTCTAAAGTTTTTCGGGTCAGACTTAGAACCCCTTTTATGAATTGGGTTCACTATACTGACCGCCCATCCCTCCGGGAGTGAGCCACTGTAGCTGATAAAAGTGAACAGCTTAGCTAGGACCGGGGCCCACCAATCAAGGTTGGCTTTAAATAGTTCCGCCGGCATCATGTCCTCTGCCGGTGCTTTTTTAGTGGGGAGGACATTGATCAGAGAGCGTAATTCTTGAGGGTCTACAGACTCCCACTCTTTACATGCCTGTAGAGTCAGGGGTAATAGATTAAATTGAGTGT
Organism: Rhineura floridana; assembly: GCF_030035675.1. Lineage (NCBI taxonomy): Eukaryota > Metazoa > Chordata > Lepidosauria > Squamata > Rhineuridae > Rhineura > Rhineura floridana. The sequence goes on from NC_084481.1 coordinate 19,849,214, forward strand.
CTCTAATGGGGGAAACCTTGCCTCCAGAAAATAGGTCCGCAAAATAAGAGCACCATTTGATCGAGGGGATTTGATTTTCTATACAAAAATATTCCCCTTTGAACCCTCTCAAGATCAGATCCCAGAAATTTGCTGAGTTGGAATCCATTAAGGCTGCCAACTCCTTCCATTGTTGGCAGATGAAATTTGCTTTTTTTTTTACGTAAAAGGTTTTTATAGGCCCTGCATAGAGATATGTACAAACTAAAATTTTCTGTTGAATCTTCCCTACTTAGGGCTCTTATGGAACTAGTTCCTTTTTGGCATTAGCACATTGACTATCAAACCACCCGTGCTGCCTTTGGGCGGGAGGGCGGGAGGTAGTCAGTATGGGCCTTAGGTCTTGAATTAGGGTCTTATAACTGTTGAGGGGGTCAGCCTCTGCTAAAAGTAGGTCTCTATGCATAAGAGTGGCCGGGGAGTTTAAGTAAGAGTTCAGGTCGTCTTGCAGCCTCGCATTCCACCTAATCCTTCAGCAGATAGATTGGCATATGGTCACTTTCAGATCTAACCAATACAGTAAAAGCCTCTAGATAAGGCATTAGGGCAGGGGAGAGGATCATAAAATCGATCACACTCATTCCTCTGGGTCTATAATACGTATAAAGCTCCGAAGACGGGTTAGTAGGGGAGCCATTACAGATAATAAGGTGGTATTTGTATAGCAGGGTAAAAAGCGCACAGCCCGCCACAGTTATTACTGGATCTCTCGAACACCTAGGAGGGCAAAATGACAGGTCATCCCTATAAGGGATAAAGTGGTCTTTCAGGTATCCTGGTCCCAAGCTGTGTAACTTTTCAATAACAAATAAATAGATTTGATTCCATTTTGACTTTGAGAGGCTTTGTAAAACTGTTTCCATTTGTTCCATGGCCAGGATTACCATTAGACAATGTCATATGGTTTTGTTCCATGGTACATTTCAGCTTGTTCTGATTGTCTTTTCTTTGTGCTATATTTGGTAAGAGAACGATTTGTCTTGAAGTATCTCCTTTTCCTTTCTCTTCCCTCTTCTCTCTATCCCCTGGCACTGTTGTACTTGAAAAGCTTAATCACATATTCATCATTAAGAAATAAGGTGAAGTTAAAATAATATTTGGGTTGCTTCAGATAAAATTACACTGTTGGATGTTAAAAATGTTTCTTTTTAGTATACTTTGTATCTAGCACTGTGCTTCATTGCAACTTTTCCCTTTCAAAGGTGAAAGGAGTAAAAGTTATAAGAAAATGCTTGGATCAGAACGTGGTGTGGTAGAAGAATGGCTATCGGAATTCAAGGTGAGCAAAGGTGTTTTTTTTTAAAGGTAGGTATGTTTTGAAACTTTCAGGTGTGGCTCCTAGATATAAAGGACCGGTGTACCTTCCACTATCTCCCTCTCTCCCTCCCTCCCCTTCAACTTACATGGATTGCCTTAACTGGATTGGGGCCAATGTATTTGTTTTTTGCAGTCAGTGCTGAGAGCCATGTGTTGATAAGCAATCCATTCTCCACACTGCTGTATTTCTTCTCCTAGGCATTACCTGAAATGCAAATATCCAGTTACGCAGCAACACTTCACCGGAAGAAAACACTGGTCCCAGCTCTCTATAAGGTCATTCAAGATTCAAATAATGAGGTATGAGATAGCAAAATTGCTGTTAAAAAAACATTTGTATTAAGATACTTCATTTTAAGATACTTTCTACTTGCTGTTCCATTACCTAATGGAACAAAGTTTGTTTCCATCTATCCTGCATTATTCTGCTTCAGCAGTCTTTTGACAGCTGCAGAATGTTTTCCAGTTGAGTGCAACCTATTTAAAATATTTAATTGTATTCAATATTACTGCTTGGTTTTGATGGTAGTCATGATACAGGGACTGAGATTTCATCTCAGTCTGGATTGCATGAAGTTTATTATAAATTGGACAAAGGACCTTGTACATCAATACAAGGCACGTATGTTCATTTCTAGTCTACAGTAGAGTAGTGGAAGGAATATGTTTTTCTACAGTAGTAGAAGATTAAATAGGGCTGATCAGTTTAGCCTTTAAATCGAGAATGGGGAATCTGTTGTCCTCTTGATGTTGTTGGACTGCAGCTCCCATCAGCCTCAGCCTGGATGGCCAGTTGTGAGGAATGATGGGAACTGAAGTCCAGCAACACTGGAAAGATCACAGGTTCCCCATCCCTGCTTTAAATAAACCAAAACTGTGTGATTGATCTGCTTTAAAATAGTTACTGCTGCCTTCTGAATGTGTATAATTGAGGGAGAAGGAAGCATGCTGGTGTAGCAACTGAGTTTCAAATAACTTTTGTATGGTTCAGGTGCACCCATGTTGCAGGTGGAAGGAGTTTAAATCCTGCTGGACTAGCAAACCCAAATCCCCCCTTAGTTTCAAAACCATTTTACTATAAAGTCACTGTTGGGGCATGTTGAGATGTTTGGATCCTGGGCCATCTTTTTTTGTTTTCGTTTCAGAAGACCAAATTTTAAATCAAGATTTGAAATTCCCTTTCTTGGTTTCTGGAAATAAGACTAATGAGAAACCATATGGGTTAATGTGAACTTGTTTGATTACAAAATTTTCAATAGTGTTATCACCAAAAAGCTGTAGAAGACTTGCCCTTGGCTGCTGCTGTTATTTTAAAGAAGAAATGCAATGCACCTTCCCCACCTCCAGCAGCGTGTTCTTATGACCCTTGGGGAAAATTACCTGTGGCTCTTCAGGTCGCATTGCATTGCCAAGATGGGCCTTGGTTCAGACAAGCTCCTCACTACTAATGTAAAATGAGCGAGTCATTAAAACAGATGTGTGTCAATATATCCCTTAAGAAGTGAGCATGGTGTTCCTAATTAAGTCTGAAGTATTTCAGTTAATCTTTTGCTAATGGCAAGCTGAAAAACTTTGTTGCAATTTTGTATAATTGTGAAGAACAGGTTCAATGAAAAGGTGTTTCATTTTCTTCTAATGTGCAGTTGGCAGGGATATAGGACAGTGCCTTTTTTTTGTTGCAGCACCCAAGCATTGGATACTCCATTTTAAGCTTCCTCCATTTTAAGCTTCAGAGAAGACTTTTTATTCCATGTGACTTTTAATGTGGCTTCTGAAAGTTTGCGTATTGCTTTTGATTTTACTGTGTTCTTTGCTGGGTTTTTAGGAGTGTCTATGCTTTTTAAGCCACTTCGGGATATCATAAGGCCGAAAAAGGGGATATAAGTAATTTTAGAAATAAATAAAATAAAGTAGGGAAGCACTGTCTTATTCCATAGACATACAAGTAATGCTTGCTTTTGCTTCCCGTTTTCCTGTTTTGGATTACTCATCTTTTTGGAGGATTTTTCCAGTATCTTTCACTGTTTTATTTTGCTTTAGAGCAGCCTTTCCCAACCAGTGTGCCTCCAGATGTTGTTGGACCACAATTCCCATCTTTCCTGGCCATTGGCAATGCTGGCTGAGGCTGATGGGAGTTGTGGTCTAACAGCATCTGGAGGCACACTGGTTGGGAAAGGCTGCTTTAGAGGCTTATCAGAATTGGTTTTGTTAATAATAAAGTACTGCAAAACCAATTTTTCTTACTAACCCATTTGTAAGGGCTGATATGTTAATTCTTGGCAGGGTGTCATTTTAAAACTGGTTATTGGTATGCTGTTCATTAATAGACCAGGTTAATAACACCTTTGGTCTCTGGGGTATGTGTCTGTTGGGTTCTTTGTCTCTTCTAGCTTCTGGAGCCTGTCTGCCACCAACTCTTTGAACTGTATCGTAGTTCTGAGATTCGTCTCAAAAGATTTACGCTGCAATTCTTGCCAGAACTGATCTGGGTTTATCTGCGTCTAACTGCTAGCAAAGACAGGCAGAGTAATGGTTGCATTGAAGCCCTGCTTTTAGGAATTTACAACTTGGTAAGTAAGACTGATGGAAAACAGTTGAACCTCTTCCATCAATATAGAATAAAACAAAATCAAGACACCAGGATATTGCCACTCTTTCATGATCTGTTACAAAGTTTTCAAGACTCTGATTTCCTTAGAATATTTTTATAAGATCGATTCTTCTTAAATTAGGGTGGGACTTTTATTCCTCCCCCCAAAACATTTTTGGTAATACTTTAAAGGAATCTATATCATGCTGTTGTCTTTGAAGCTTAATCCAGAGCAAGACAGGGGTGGAACTGTACTACTAACTACTGACTGGAATTGGAGTTCAGCTTTCCTTGGATGGGGTTGCCTTCCCTTGGAATTCTTATTAAAAGATTTTCACCCTTTTTATGATCTATAAAACTGCTCAATATGCTTTACCTGCAAGGAAACTTTAAGTGAAAGAAATTGAAAGGATCGGAGCAGTTACTGTAGGGGATTATTAAAGAAATAATAAATATTTTAAGGATATTCTTCTGTTAGGGAAACCTTTATTTTAAATTGTATTTTATATTACTGTAATTTGTGTAATGGGGATTTTATATGGAAACTCTATCTGAAAGTTGCCAGGGCCAATGGTTAGTTCAGTAAAGTTGTTAATAATGGATGATCCTTTGAAAGCATGGGTCTGCTTTTGAAAAGTGTCTGGAAACTTCAGCTGACAGATAAAGTTTTGACCACAGTATATTTTTGCAACAGCTTCACTTGTTTCTGGTCCATTCCCACTCCAACTTCAAAGTGTTGGTCATTACCTTTACTAGCCCTAAATAGCTTAGTACCAGGATACTTAAAGCATCATCTCCTCTCATATGAGGCTGCCTCCCCGTTGGGATCAATTGTAGAGGCTTTCCTTTGTGTTCTGCCAGTGGCAGACATGTGTTTGATATAGACATGGAAAAGAGCCTTTTAGCTGATGTCTAGGCTTTAGAGGCCTGTCTCATCCCCTCTCTGATGTTTCACCATTTCATGAATACCTTTCTCATCTGGCAGATGTTAAATTTATGAGCTGATGATTGCTTTATTGACATAGAGAATGAGTTACCTTGTTTGTGAGAGTGGTCGATTGCCTGTTTTGGACATATTTATTTATTAATTATTTGATTTATATCCCGCCCTTCCTCACAGCAGGAGCCCAGGACAGCGACATAGGCTTCCATAGTGCCTTACAATATTGTTAATAAGACTGTCCTTTTTCTCGTGGTTAACAATCTAAAAAGAAGCGACATACAAGGAAAAAGAGATGGAAGGGAGGAGGGAAAAGACAAGCTCAGGCACTAGTTCTTTTATAACCCTAGAGAGTTCTGTCTACGAAGATTCTGGCTGTCTAGGAGAGCAACGGCCCACCTGTCCCAGATTAGATCTGGGAGCAGAGCAGGTGACATTGTCTGGGCCTAGAAGACCCAGGGCTACTTCTGCCACACAGTTTCTGCCTCACTTTTATGGCATTTGGAATCCTTACAGGAGGGGGCTCAATGAAGCTGCCTTCCCTCACTGATGTCAGTGGTGGTTCTGGCTATGTTTATCTGTTGTACTTTCTCTTTTTAAAAGTTTACTTATGTTTTAATATTTGCTGTAAGCTCACCCAAGTATTTTTTAAATGGAAAGGTGGGATATAAATATCAAAACATAAATAACATAAGATTTGCAGGACTATTGAGCAAAGGCTAAAATGCAGTTGACAATGACTGACAGTAAAACTGTTGAAAGCTAGCTACCCCATATATTGTGCCTGGGTCTGCTGCCCAGACAGGGCCTCCATCATAGTCTGGTCTTTCACTTGGTAGGCAGATCAGTTGCCACGTGGCAACCTTGGTTGCTAATGTTTAAATTTGTTAACAAGGCGCTATGACGCAAAGTAATTTAGTTTTCCAATACCTTTGTCTTCATTGTAGGAAATTGCTGATAAAGATGGGAACAATAAAGTTTTATCTTTCACCATCCCTTCCTTATCCAAGCCATCCATTTATCATGAGGTAAGGGTGTGGTTGTGTTGCAAAGCAGTTCTAATTAGAAATGTTAAGTTTTTCATTCATTTCTAAGAGAACTGTAAGTTGTCAGTCTAAAACTAAACTGGACCTGGTATATTTCTTAGTTTATTGTAATAGGATGATCTTTTTGTCAGTCTTAAATGCTACCACCCCATGTTTCTCCTTTTTCCTAGACATTCATAGTGCCTTCTAGTTAAGCACAATTGTAATATTTTTCTTTTTAATTCTACAAGCCATCTACTATTGGATCCATGGCTTTGACTGAGGGAGCCCTATGTCAGCATGACCTTATCAGAGTGGTTTATAGTGATCTTCACCCTCAAAGAGAAACATTCACGGCACAGAACAGGTGAGCAGGTGATTCACCAGAGGGTTCACTACCAGTCTGCCAACATCTGTATAAGCCACATGATATGAAAAGAAGAGTGCTCCTGGTCAGAGCTAGTTAAGCAGAGCACAAAATCTCTGGTCAATGGGCATGTTCTGATACAGGGATGGGGATTTTTTTCTGGCTTGGCAGGCTTGATCCCAACATATCTCACCCCCTGCTTTGATGTTGGGAGGGGCACCCACCTGTCAATCCCCTGAAGTCATTATGACATCAGATGACAACTTAAAAGGGGCTCTCCTATCACCGCTGATCAGTTTTGAAAGTGAGTCCCTTTAAGGTGCACTTTGAGCACCAATCAGCTGATTAATGCTGATAGCATGCCTTCAGAGGGGCTCACTGTGAACTCTGCTTTGTCTGTTTGCAAGCGTGGTTTGTATCCAAACAGTACCTAAAACAGACAAAACAGGGCTTGCAGTGAGCCCCTTTGAAAGTGCTGTATCAATTTTAAATGGCTTTGATGAGGGACCCCCTGGTTCAGCCTATCCCACTGGGACTCACACTCAGCTCTGATCAGCAAGCTCTGCTTGCCAAGAATCAAGAGTGCACTTTAAGTTCCTAATTGTTCTTTGCAGCCACGACTTTACAGGTGTGTGGGGCAGGTGGGCATGGTTTGGAGAAAACTGCCTTGCAGGGCAAATTAGGCTTGGCCTGTGAGCTGGAGGTTCCTCATGCCTGTTCTAATTGGTGCCTTTTAATATACTATTCTTAAGGCTTTGTTTTATTATTAAAATGTTATGCTTATCTAGAGGTTCATGTAACTGTTAAATTATTACACTTTAATAGATTTATAGCCACTCCTGAGACAGCCTTGTTCCTGGTTGGCACTTTTTCTGTTGTTAGATCCTGTAAGTCCTTGGAAATTCATGGTTAGAATGTAAACTTTCTGGTACATCTATGACTTCCAATTTTGGTATCCTGTGTAAAGGAACTGAAGAGGCTGGTTGCCTCTTAATATTTTTGCTGTGGGATAGCTAATTATGTTGTAAGTCTTGTGACACCTCTCTGCCAAGTTCAGGTAGAATGAAATAAAAGATAGGCACTCTCTGCTAATATACTCCTGCAAGATAGTTCTGTTGATGGGTCTATTGAGAGACTATCAATTTGAATCTCATGTTCAACTTGTCTTTCTTTAGGTTTGAGGTGCTGAGTTTTCTCATGCTGTGTTACAACTCTGCTGTTGTCTATATGCCTGCCTCTTCCTATCAGTCACTTTGTAGGATGGGTTCCAGGTGAGAATCATACACTTGGTATTGTTGAAAAAAAATGTTTTTTTGAGGGTTTTAAAAATCAGTTGTGCAGAGCAAAAAGGAGGTCTAAGTTTCATGCAACATTGGTTACATTTGACTTAAAATGTAAACACCTGATTCTGTTTCTTAGAGGATTAACAATCTGTGTCTTTATTCTTTTGTTTGATAGCTTAACATGTAATATGCTGCTTTATGGGCTGAGATCGCATTTTCCTAAACACACTTTGAGAACACACTTCAAGTATCCCTGGGTTCCTTTTATAAGCCACTTCAGCAGTGGTTTCATATAAACCTAAATATGTGGGGAGGGAGAACTTGTGAAAAGAGGGGCAGGGCAGGAGAAAAGAAAATGCACACCCTGGTTTGTTTCTAATTATTGACACTTTACTAGGACAGGGACATGCTTCTCTCCAGATGCTGTTGGACTGCAACTCCAATAATCTCTGACAGTTGTAATCCCATAATTGCTGACCATTAGTCTTACTGACTGGAGCTGATGGATGTTGCAATGATGAGTCAGAAAACCTTCCATCAATAGAATTCTGCAATACACATGACATTGCAATGTGCTCATCCCACCCTCCCCAATCATTCGTCCTGGCATGCAAGAAGAATTATCAGTTCAAAGACAGACTCCAGCCAGGCAAAAACACTCAAGGAGGATGGAAAGCAAGGATGTGGTATGGAAAGAGTCTGAAGGGCCAGTTAGAGAGGCCTGAAGGGCCACATTTGGCCCCGGGCCTGTGGTTCCCCATCCCTGTCATTTAGTTTATAAATATATAGGATATGTAATAAGTGGGTATTTGTGAAAATATATGGGTAAGATGGAGTTCAAAGGAATGGTGTCTTTGGAGCCCGATTGTCCCTCTTCTTGTGATCCTTTCAGTGACAAAGTGGCAGCTCCCCCTCCACACTGCAAAAAAGGATCCTCGCAAGGGACGATGGATTTTGGGATCCAAGGTCTGCATCAGAGCCCAATTCTCTCTTCCTTTAGGATTCTTTTGTGAAAAAGGATTGCTTCCCTTTTCTGTTAAAAAGAATCTTTTTGGTTCATGAAGGTTTTCGATTTGGTTGGAGCACAAATTCCCTGTGCTAGGCTAACCCATGGTTAGATGTTACATGTGCCTTGACAGTAACTGCAGTTAGACCAAGGATAGGGAACCTGTAGCCCTTCAGCTGTGGACTCCAGCTCCCATCATGCCTGACCACTGAACCTTTTGGCCTCTGGAGGGCCACAGGTTCCCCACCCTTGAGTTGGACCAAGGCAGGGTTTCTTGTAACAGCGACTATTGGAAGGGCATTGGCAACTTCCTTGTGCTTCGTTCAGATGTTTCCCAGGAACAGAAATTGGATTGACCTTGTATTATGATTAGAGATATACTGGTTTTTTATCTCTAGTTTTCCAAGAGCCATGTGTTAAAATTTTCTTGATTCATTCCAATAAAGATCCCTAGAGATACTAAAATTGATGGATTCCACACACCCCTTCCATTTTATCCAAGTAGCTTCTTTTGGAGATTCGAGCTATAATTAATTATGCACAATATGTAATTGACAATATTAAAGCTTATTTACTCAAAATGTTTGTTAGATCAAGATTTTATAAATGTTCATAATGTTTTGCCAGACTCTGTGTGAGTGGGTTTCCACGGCAACATGACAAATGCTGGAAGGAAAATTGTGGCAGAGTGGTACTGGATCCTGACTTCATGGTACAGCTACTCACTGGGGTCTATTATGCTGTGTAAGTATTCAAAGTTTGGACAAGGGAGAGCTTTCTTATAATATATTTTCTTCTTGTGCCATCTGGCTGTTGAGGCATTGAACACTCCATTATTACCTATTTTTCCCTAGGATTCACCACTTCAGTTAGCTGGCATTTTGTAACTATTTTATCAACCTAACAGAGCAATCCTATGCATGTCTGCTCAGAAGTAAGCCCATAGAGTGGTATTATTAGTCCTACTCAGCGTAGACCCACTGAAGTTGGTAGACATTAATAACTTAGATCCATTAATTTCAATGGGTCTATTTAGTGCAGAACTTAGTTGAATCCTATCCATAGTATTCAATGGGACTTACTTTTATGTCAGGGTGTATAGGATTTCACCTGTTAGCTTGTCCACCAACTTTAGACTCTGAGGATTTCCACTTGCAGCTTGTTTTAGATGCATCACATCAGCATGCCTTTAAAAAAAAAGAATGTTGTACCTCTGTGTCTAATTGTACATGTAGGTTATGTGTAGGTTTACATGTGAAAAAAATATTGAAAGGAGATTTGTTTATCTAAATAGCCTGTACTTCACACACAGGGCTCCATTGTTCTTTATTCAGTGGCTATAGTACTTCTGTGATGTGCTGGTGTAAATTACTCAATTATTTTCTACATTTGTTTTAAAGATACAGTGTTGTTAACAATCCTGCCTGATTGTAATGTTTACTAATTACACTATCTTGACTGGGAGAAGTGCAGGTAGGATGCAGTTGTAAAGAGTAGGTATTGTTTTGATTATAGCTAATTATTGAAGTAAATTAATTATAGGAAACTAATTGAAGTAAACTAATTAAGGAAGATGGAAGCAATACACTGAAGAAAAGAGATGCAAGGATGACAGATTCATTCACAGAGGAACCACATGATGAAGAACCAGAAGTTTGGAATGTGAGGTGAAAGCTGCTCTTCAAACACTTGGAAAAAACAAATCACCAGGCATATCAATAGAGTTACTACAAGTTACTGAGACTGAATGTCCAAATTTGGACAAAACTTTGTCAAGAAATATGGAAAACTGAACAATGGCCCACAGACTGGAAACTTTCAATATACATCCCAATTCCAAAGAAAGGGCATCCCAGGGAATGCAGTAATTATCGAACTATTGCCTTAATATCCCATGTAAGTAAAGTAATGCTCAAGATTCTACAACAAAAGCTCTTACCATACATGGAGCGAGAGATGCCAGACGTCCAAGCTGGATTTAGAAAGGGAAGAGGTTCCAGAGATCATATTGGAAACATATGTTGGATAATGGAACAGACCAAGGAATTTCAGAAGAAAATCACCCTGTGCTTTATAGATTACAGCAGAGCCTTTGACTGTGTAGATCAGCCTTTTCCAAACAGTGTGCCTCCAGATGTTGTTGGACCACAATTCCCATCTTTCCTGACCATTGGCAATGCTGGCTGAGGCTGATGGGAGTTGTGGTCCAACATCATCTGGAGGCACACTGGTTGGGAAAGACTGGTGTAGATCATGAAAAACTATGGAATGCTTTAAAAGAAATGGGGGTGCCACAGCATCTGATTGTCCTTATGTGCAGCCTATACTCTGGACAAGAGGCTACTGTAAGGACAGATTATGGAAAAACTGATTGGTTCCCAATCAGAAAGAGTGTGAGACAGCGGTTTATTTTACCATCATATTTGTTTAATCTATACACAGAACATATACGGAAAGTGGGATTGGACCAAGATGAAGGAGGTGTGAAAATTGGAGGGAGAAATATCAATAATTTAAAATATGCAGACGATACCTTACTACTAGCAGAAACCAGTAATGATTTGAAATGGATGCTGATGAAAGTTAAAGAGGAAAGCTCAAAAGCAGGACTACAGCTGAATGTCAAGAAGACTAAAGTAATGACAACAGAAGATTTATGTAACTTTAAAGTTGACAACAAGGACATTGAACTTGTCAAGGATTATCAATACCTTGGCACAGTCATTAACCAAAATGGACACAATAGTCAAGAGATCAGAAGAAGGCTATGACTGGGGAGGGCAGCTATGAGAGAACTAGGAGAGGTCCTCAAATGCAAAGATGTATCACTGAACACTAAAGTCAGGATCATTCAGACCATGGTATTTCCGATCTCTATGTATGGATGTGAAAGTTGGTCAGTGAAAAAAGCGGCTAAGAGAAAAGTCAACTCATTTGAAATGTGGTGTTGGAGGAGACCTTTGAGCATACCATGGACTGCGAAAAAGACAAATAATTGGGTGTTAGAACAAATTAAACCAGAAGTATCACTAGAAACTAAAATGATGGAATTGAGGGTAATCTTATTTTGGACACACAATGAGAAGACATGGTTCACTAGAAAAGACAATAATGCTGGGAAAAACAAGGCCAAACAAGAGATGGATTGATTCCATAAAAGAAGCGACAGACCTGAATTTACAAGATCTGAACAGGGTAGTACATGACAGATGCTATTGGAGGTTGCTGATTCATAGGGTCGCCATAAGTCGTAATCGATTTGAAGGCACGTAACAACAACAATTATAGCAGCAAAAAGGGGGTGGTGACTGTATTTCAAAGGTGAGCAATCAGGAGAAAGCTCAAGTTCAGAAAAATAATGAATAATCTTGTTTCCTTTTTATCTGTATGTAGTTACAATGGACAATGGGAACTTGGCCAGGAAGCACTGGATGACATAATTTACAGAGCACAGCTTGAACTTTTTTCTCAGCCCCTGTTGGTAAGGAAAAAGTAACTGCAATCTGTTAATGTGATTAAAATGTGTGTACATACATTATGAATATTAATCTATTACTTCCAAATGACGTGTGGTGTTCTAAAACCCTTTCAGGCTCAATTTAATCTTTCCCCCAGTAGTCTGCGTGGTACTTGTAGCACTTTCATGATAGACTGTGGTCATTTGGAATGTTGACAGAACCATGGAGGTCTGTGCATCAAGCCTTCCGAAGGTAGGCTGGGATCCAAAGAATTGGTCAGCCTCACAGAAGGCGGACAGAATGTCAATTGACTGAGAGAAGAGTGGAGGTAGACCAGCAACTGGCACTCCCAGCATGTTTGGCCAAAGTGCTCTTTTGGGAACCAGGCAAATATAGACTTTGGCTACACTGTATGGGGAGAGACCCAAGGGTGGCAAACCTTTTTGGCCTAAGAACTACATTCACCCTTGGCCAACCCTCTGGGCACACGTCAGCAGTGGACATAATTGCTCACTTGTGCACTCTTGTATACATGCACACACTTCACCCACAAGTGCACAGCCTCCCCTCCTCAGCTGACCTCGGTTAACAGAGGAGGTAGTTATAGCCCCCCCACTCATCGAATGATCTATCTGATGGCCATCCTCACTCACCCCAGTTTCCTTCCAGTTTCTTTTTCTTTTTTTCCCACTTCCACCAAAACTGGTGGAGTCTTGAGGGCCAGAAAAAATTGCTTCTGGTCATGCATCAGGCCCCTGGGCCCAGGGATTAACCACCCCTGTTCTATGGCTGTGCAGCTTGAATGGCTTGATCTAGCTGCTGCTGGCCACCCCTCTCTCTTTCCTGGCTTGAAGGAGGCCAGCATTAAGCCTTTAGGGAGGGGGAGCTGCTGGAGTGTTTGAAAGCCATGGTAGTGGCTCCAGGCTCTCCAGCCACTGTAGCTCACATTTTGTTGGGTAGACAAACCAGGTGGGAACATAGAAGGGAATTTGAGATTGCCTTTGAATCCTCCACCAAGGAAGAGTCGTGATGTCAGAAGGGTACTAACTCTTCTGATACATAGCAGCCACCAGCCCACCAACTCGCTTTCCCATAAACCTCCTTGTCCTGGAGGTGGTGTGTGGATCATCCATTAGCACTTATGAAGAGATGGGAGTCTTTGAGATTGACTTGAAGTGTGCTTGCAGTGCCCTCTATGCATTGCCTGCTCAAGTCTGCTCCAGCAGCAGGAGGATGGTTTTATTTATTTAAATAAGTACTATCCCACTCTTCAGCCATTCCATTTTCTCCCAGAGTGGCTTACAGATCACTACAAACTAGACAGCTCCTGCCCTCAAGCTTACAGTCTAAAAAGATACTACCCAAAATGAAAAAGGATTGGTAGGGAGGAGGAACCAATGCAGTGACAGTACAGGTTAGAGGTGTGTCTGTGCTGAGAGCATGTCTTGCATCTGCATGTCTTGTATGTGTGCCTACTCTCCGTGTTTTGTGTGTATATGATAGTGTATTATGTATCGATGTCCTGTCACACATGCTTGTGATAAAGGCCATGGTTATAGGCTGTGTCTATCTTGAGGTTCATATGAGCGATACAGAGGATGAGTGTTCTTGCACACATACTTGTGTGCACACGTGTTTCTTTACGCTTAAAAGCTATCTGTTTCTTAGCAAAAAGAACCTAGTACCTTTGCATTCAAGCCATTTTGTGTCTCCTTGCCCTCTCATTTGGTGATCCAGTGTGTCTGAAATCTGTCTATTTTAACACAAGAGGTTTGTGTGAGTGGAATTTTTATTTCCTCTGCCGTAGTACAAATAGCTTTTTAACCTCCCACTCCCCCCAAATCTTGTGTTTTCAAAAGGAGTTTGCCATGCAGTATATGGGGCTGCTGTTTGAGGGGAAAACCAGACAGAAGCAACTATAGATTCTTTATTTGATGGCTCCCTGATTTTCCCATCCTGGTCCCCTTCAACTCTCAACATCCCTGCCCATTGGCCATGCAGGCTGGAACTGATAGGAGTTATAGTCCAAAAAAATCTGGGATCCGGCCAGGCTGGAGATGCCTGTTCTAGTCAGTTAACATATATTAATTTGTGTCAGCAATAGCTGAAAAAAAATAGAGCTCCAGTAGGTGAGATATTGTAATGGTAAGTATCCTTTTATATAATTGTGGTGCCACCTTGTCTTGTTTTCCCCTCTTGATTTCTGCTTTACTTAATTTCTGTTTCAGTTACTAGTCATCCTATGAAGTTTTTATACAGGTGACGGGGGGTCAGTTGATTGGCCTAAGGAGTCATGTCTGTGTAAACTTTGGCAGATGATATATGAACATTGAATGATAAAAACTGTTGAAGTAGTTGGCTTCACCTATCTATAAATAAAAACAAAACGATTAATGAAATGAGAGCTGCATCTTTGCTTATGGATGTGGAAGGAAAAAATGACATTCAGAGCATGTGTTAGTGGACTAAGGTCCTATCCCAAATATGGGCTGCTGGCAACTCCTATTATTCCTGCCACCATCCTCTCTATACCCTTTTCACTTCTAGGTTGCTTATGAGGGTGGGGGAGCAGAAAGATTTGACCTAGGCCTGTTAGTTGCTGATTTCTTTAAAGGATAGAGGCAGAGGATAAGTGGAGGATACACTTCCTAAAAGGTAAACATAGTAATACTGAAGTCTGATATACTTGCAGCAGTCTAAAAACTAACCCGAATAAAAATGTGTATATGTTGCGTAGCATTTTAATACTAGCCTTTTTGCAGAGTACTGTGGAATCATTTATTGGCAGAAAAGAAATGCATTTTTCATTTTTCCAATAGATTTTGTTAAATAGCTCTTATGATGAATTGTAATTGGTTGAAACATTTAGTTATATGCTTCTCAATACAAAAACGTAAATGCTTCTTACCTGGTGAATTATTGGAACAGTGATTTCCTTAAGGGAGTGACTAAATGCACTACTAGATTGAAAAATTAAATTAAAAATTGAATCTACTGCTGGGCTCCCTCAGAGACTAACTATACTAAAAAGCCTGTAGGTGGATTTATATTTGAATTCAGTTTTCACTGCTGACTAAACAGTGAGCCTAACAGAAAATTAACCTGTGCAGTTCTTGATTGATTGGTGTTGTGTTATAATACTACTAGTAGGAGTAATCGCATCCGCATTTCAAACATTTGTCAATTTTGTCCTAGACTACTTTTTTTCTCTTAGACCAGCCTTTCTCAACCTTTGGGTCCCCAGATGTTGGTGGACTACAGTTCCCATAATTCCTGATCATTGGCCATGCTGCTGGGTCTGATGGGAGTTGTAGTACAGCAACATCTGTGAACCCAAAGGTTGGGAAAGGCTTCCCTACATTATACAGCCACAAGAGTGGCTGTATACTATAGTCAGCATAGATTGTTCACATTCCGCAATGTTAAATTGAAAATACCCCCCATGCCATTTTGATGCTTCCCATAAACTCATTTCAAAACAAAATCTTACAAAACTTACAGTCTTGAACTCAGAAACGCTTGCATAACAACCCTCTCAATTTTCATGGTGATACACAAAACAGTCAGAGAGAATCAAGAGTTCAAAGTGTAAAGAGAGAGAGAGAGAAAACAGACCCCTTCTGGACATTTTTCTATCAGAGTTCTCATAATCTGTTGAAATTAATTAAAAATCAGCCAGGTTCACAGAGTACCTGTAATCCTATTACTGACTTTCCCCATACTCTGACCTTCATCTTCTGCAGTTTAAAAGTTTAAAAAAATGCCTGGCTGATTTTTAATTAAGAAATTTAGCATTGAACTCAATGATAATGTTGGGCATGCTCAGTAAGAATCAAATGTCAGTGTTCTAAAAGCCAGATACACAGCTGCTGGGCTTGCTTCATCAGGGGGCCACACCCATGCCAGACCTTTATTTCACTTTAGACAGTCATGGCTTACCCCAAAGAATCCTGGGAAGTGTAGTTTGTGTAGCATGCTGAGAAGGAGACTCCTATTCCCCTGACAGAGCTCCAGTGGCCAGAGTGGTTTAACAGTCAGCTCCTCTGACTGAAGGTCTGTGAGGGGAACCGGGCGTCTCCTAGCAACTCTCAACACCCTTCACTAACTACACTTCCCAGGATTATTTGGGAGAAGCCATGACTGTCCAAAGTGAAATAAAGGTCTGGTGTGGATGTGGCCAGTGACAGCTTTGGTTTAAATTTGTGTGGGAGACTACATGTGCCTGCTGTAGAATAAAAAGGTGGGGAAACACTGAAAAAGAATGATACTGTTCACAATATTTTCCTTTTGGAAAGGAAAGGAGATTCCCCTCTGCCCAGTGCTTACCCATCCAATCTCCTCCCAACCTCCTTCCTCCCTCCCCCTCTCCTTCCTGTCCCTTCCCCAGGTCAGTTTCACCTATCATAAGCATGATTGCACAGGCGTAAATCTCACTGAACTCAAAAAGCATGCAAATGATCAAACCTGCCCTCCCCTCCTCCTCCCTCCTATCCCCTCCCTCTTGCCCCTTCCCTCCCACTTCCTTCACCCCTCCCCTTCCCTCCTTCCTTCTTCCCCTCCTTCTGCTCCCCTTTCCCCCATTATTTGGGCTGATTGCAGGTGTTGCCACCACTCACCCTATGCTCAGAGGCACATGTTACCAAATTCTTCCAAGCTACACAGTAAGTGGATTGGACTGCAAAAGACCAACCCAAACTGTGTTTGTATTTTGACAAATTTGTAGGGCAGTCCAATATCTCAGAGAGGAGGTCAGGTCTCCTGCTCCCCTGGTGCATTCACTATAGCTGCCCAATTTCTCTGCTTTTTAAAATTTGATAAAAGTATCTGTTGGCTATAGGTACATTCTTAAACCACAAGGTTTTTTGCCTATTAGTGAATTCTATTTTCTTTTACAGCTGTCTCCCTTCTGTGATTTTCTCTTATTTAAAAAATAGATTGAGTGTCCTATCTCTTTCCAATTAGGTCTCAAGCTCTACCCCAGTCCTAGAAGAGAATGGATTGGCTATCAGTGACCTTGAGAAACCAAAAAAGGGGTCAAAGACCAAGATGCTGGAAAATAGGAACTTTTATTATAGATAAAACCCAACGCGTTTCAGCCTGTTATCTGCAGGCTTTCATCAGGGGCTATGGTAAATCAAACAAAAGGGACAAGTTAACTCTACACACATATAAAATCATACACACATACATTGTACATATAAGTCTTTAGGACAATCTGATACTCACATAATGGCTTATAAGATTATAAGACCAGCAAATCGCTTTCTGTACTGTGTCAAAGTCAAATGTCTCTATGAGTAATGCAATTGGATTGTCTGTATATATACACAAGCAGTCCAAAGCGAAGTACAGGTGAATACAGTAATGTTCCCTGTAGCATGAGGAACAGCTAACACCTGGATGCAAGAAACAAATGAGGGACTAAGGGAAATTTTTGAAATTTACAGTAGGGGGAGAAGCTCAAAATCTTCATTTAACCCACTAGGGGTCATTGTTTTTAAAGTTAAAATCCAAGATAACTCTTTTCTTAATAGAATATCTTCATTCTCTCCGTACACCTTCTCCAAAACCCAAAATCTTAGATCAGTTATGGAATGTGGGCATTGGCTATAGTGATCCACTAGAGGGGCTCCCATCCTTTTATTCCTTAAGTTGCTAAGATGCTCTCCTATGCGTTTTTTAATCATTCTTGAAGTCTGACCCACATACATTTTTGAGCAGCCACACTGTTTCACGTAAATGACTCTTGAAGTGTTGCAAGTTGAAAAGTGATTCAGAGTGTGTGTCTTGTGATTGACTGGATTGGTAAATAATATTTAAAATAACAAATATGATTGAAAGCACAGACATGTAGCCCTAGTTCAGCTGTCACGCTAAACTATGCTTTAATATTACATGAATTAACCTTGGGCTTGTCAGCTCCCCACTCCCCTTTCCTCTGGTGCAGCTGTGAAGAAGAGAACAAATGCTTTCCATTCAGTTTTCAATTAACCATAGTTTATTATTATGACCAATCCCTGTGGCTAGTCTTAAATAGGTGTAGGAAAATCCTGGTTTTCCCTAGTTAACCATGGTTAAGAGTAGCCACAGTTTGGGGTCTGGTGTAATGATAAACCATGGTTAACTGAAAATGGAAGCCATAGCTTCCAGTCACCTCCTTGTGACTTTCCTGGAGGAAGAAAGGGTAGAGGGGAAGCTGATGAGTAGTACTAAACCAGCCTTCCTTAACCGAGTGCCCTCCAGATGTTGTAGACTTTAACTCCTGCCATCTCTGACCATAGACCATGTTAGGTGGTCCAACATCATCTGGAGGGATGCAGTTCTCTATCTTTCCTTGGTTATTGCATCCCAGCCAGGTTGTCATCTCTTCCTATGCAATATGTGTTCCCGTAGAAAATGGCAGTGCACCTGTTTCAAAGTCTTAAGCAGAAGAGACCAATATGAACTTATCTTCCCAGCAGTTCTTAGTGTGATTTTATGCTTTGGGAAGGTCATTCAGGAGAAATTTTGCAAACTGTTAAATTTGAGGCTTCTTCATAATTGCTTTACTGTTGCACTCCAAGTGAGTTGTGTCTGTGGTTCTCAATATAGAAAACAATTCTATAGTAAGCTGAACATAAAAATTGCAAACAACAGAAACTCTAGAGATTTGTGGTAAGGGTAGACTGAAATGGAGAATTTTTTTTGACAAAATATACTTGGATCGCTATAAAAGTGAGTTTCTTCTTTGTCATTAGAGCATCTCAATTTCAAGTTACATTTTGCAATTTCCTGTTCATCTGTCTTGGGCTGATGCAAGGGTGTATCTTCAAGGGTGTTTCAAGATAGTTGAACTTATTAGAATGACATTGATGTGGTGGAAGCGAGCAGAAGGGAATCGCACCATAGTGGGATGATAGGGAATTGGAAGGGATATGAGTTGCTATGAGGACCTCTGAGAAGGAAGGATGGAAGGAGAAAGTGGGTGTGGGGAACTGGAATAGTCTTCTATTGCTTGTGGTCATTTTTGAGCTTTCCTCTGTCAAACCACTAGTCGTTTCAAGGCACTGCTTCACACATGTTCCCCCCTGCCTCATACCAGTCAACTCCCCATAGGAAAAAATGATCATCACTTTTGTGCCTTGCCCTTTCTCCAATGAGGGTACATAGGATTAACGTCTCTTATTATCACAGTATACCTGTGAATTGGGTTAGTCTGAGAGAGACCAGGATACCCTCTGTTACACCTCAGTTTCTGACTTTATGAATGTTTAGCTTGTCGAGTGTCAGGAGGACTTTGGCCACAACAGTTTCTTGACATGTATATGCTCATTAAAAAAAAACAAAAAAACGCATGCCATATTTCACAAATGGCTGCATATGTGTTTTTTCCATTGGATGTTATCTCTGAGAAGGAAAAAATCCAGGGCAAAATAGCTCTGCATTGTGTTAACCATGCAGGGAGTGCTGTGTTGTAACATACTGAGAACTAGAGTTGGTTTGTAGTGTCTCCTTTGCCAAAAGATACTGATCAGCTCCCACCATCTTGAAGGTCAGTGTGGCTTGCAGCACAACCTTTGTAAATTGATCTGATTGATATACTATATTCTTTAAGTGCAAGTAGGCAGCAGTTTGTATGTATATTGCATGCTTTCTTCAGGTCCTAGAGCACACTTTCCCAACCTGGTGCCCTCCAGATGTTTTAGACTCAGGCCAATGATCAGGAATGATGGAAAGCATATTCTGAAACATCTGGAGGGCACTAGTTTAGGGAAGCCTGCCCTAGAGTTTGGCAGAAGCACAGAAATATGCCAGGAGAAGCTCCCAGATCTGATTGTAAAACCAGTACCTGCCAGCTGTGAAGTAGAATTGAATAGATGGTACACAAAACTTAGAACATTAGCTGACCAGAAAATATGAAAGGGAATATATATTATGGCAAGACCAGAGTTGTAGAAGGTAAAATATGAAGATATCATATATAATGATCCTGTTCAAGGTTATGAAGTGTAAATCCTTGGATTGAAGCTACATTTATATAATACTCTTGGCTCCTCTTCCAGTTTTTTTTGTATTAATTTGCTTGTTGAGAGCCAATTTGTATAGCATTTCACTGTTGTCATAGGTTGCAAATGCTATGAAGAACTCATTGCCCTTTGATGCTCCTGATGGATCGCAAGGGGGACAGAAGGTGTTGAAAGTGGAAGTTACTCCAACAGTGCCGAGGATTTCTCGGACTGCCATTACAACAGCTTCAATCCGTCGACATCGCTGGAGAAGAGAAGGTAATACTTTCCAATATGAAGCAGTTAATCTAGCATAGCATTATTCATCTCCATTGCTACAAACTGGTTTCTGAGTGTGAATGGTAATGTCAGTTTCTGTAATATATATAGTGGTGATCAATTTATGTACACTATGTGTAAACGTGATCATGACCTCATCCTATAAGGAGGTAAGTGTCCTTACTTTCTTGTAGGAGCTCTAGAAGGGTCTAAGTGATTTAAGTGGAATCTTGTGCTACAGAATTTTTATTGCAGGGCTAGAACTTATGCAGTGCTGACATCTTTCCCATCTTCTGTATGTTGGATCATATTGCCTCTCCATTTCTAAACTGTCTGACACATACTCTTGAGGCTTGAAAATGCCCTCCTTTGCAGTTTGTGGGTGATTGCAGCCAGACAGTATCTCTGAAAACTACAGCCTGCGTTGTTTTTACTTTTTCAAAGAATTTTACATTCCAAAAGGTCATACATATATAACTTTTGGTATTTTTTTATGCTCTTGGAATTTGAAATGTATATAAAACAACTTCAAATTTCAAAATAATAGAATTTGGATTGAGAGAATTTACACTTGTAAAACCATATGTTCTGATTTTCATTGTCAAAATGTATATCTGGCATTCAAGAAATACTAAGAAGCTTAGATAGAATTTTCAGGCCCTACAGTCTTAAACATATTGGTGAATGTCAATGTGTGTTGAGCTAATTTAGGAATTTTCTTATTATTCTTCATGATGAGCAGCTTCCTGTGAATTATATTTTAAATCTTTTAAATCTCTGTGTAATAACTTCTGTACAATAATTACTCTTCATGTGAATGGCTATATGTTTCAGAATAATAATAGATTCTTATTGCTGCTTATATAAATACAGTAGGGCCCCGCTTTGCAGTGCGCAGCGTTCCACTGACACAGCGGTTGTGAATTGCAGAAAGGCCCCGCTCCTATGGCGCTTGTTCCACTTTTATGGCGTTTTCCGGGCATCGGGCACCATTTTAGACAATGTTAGTCAATGTGTTCCGCTTTATGGCGGATTTCGCTTTACAGCGGTGGTCCGGAACGGAACCTGCCATATGAGCGGGGCCCTGCTGTATTATGTTAGAGTAGAAAGGCATAACATCCAAACTTTAAAAATGAAATTCTTTTCTCCTTTAACTTTTTCTTTGCTGATACTCTGGTTTTTCATTCTATTCCAGTTTCCTGACCCTAAAAACAAGTACTACCATTTTGCAAATCCTTGGTCGTGTGTGTCCTTATTGTTGATATGTTGTATGCTGGTCTCTTGTATACAATATCATACAGCACTTCTAACTATTTATATGGTGCTTACCCGGTCTCTGTCTAGTAAAGTGCTGATGGCGTTCTTGTGTGTTCCATGTAAACCTTAATTTCCCTGCCTGGGTTGGAATGTTTAGGGAAAGAGTAGAAAAGCACTAAAATATTATATGTTGAATCCCAGATGGCTTTGACTTCTCAAGCGATGCTGACTTGAGCATTCCTGGATCTCCGATCTTACACGGCTCCACAGACCTAGGGATCAAACGCAAGCAAGAGGGGAACGTGCTGGTGCTCAGGACCCCTGAGCATGGCTCACCGGAGCCCAACTTGGCAACAGCCACAACAGAGGGTAGGACAGTGATGAGGAGGCAGAAGTCAGTGAGGCTGTGGCTGGGGGAGGATCCTGGCTCCTTATCCCCAAGCAAAATTCCTTTTTGTTCTAGAGTGTGTTTCCACTATCCCAAAGTGTACTCTTTTCTGTTTCTAATATGCATATCCTTTTTATGCTTAGCACCAGATCAAGAGCTACCATTTCTAGTATTGTGGGTCTTGAACCTCTGTCACACTTAGCTTGGCATGGCTAAAATAAGGCAAAGAGCCACCCCTGATAACTTTGGGATTGCTTGGAAACATCTACTGAGCATGTTAACTCCTTTAAAAAAAACAAAAAAGAATAAGAGAATGCACCAAGTAAACATGCTGAGATCATTTTGGAAATGGGGTATGCAAAAGTCTTTCCCTGATTTAAGTTTAAATATTTAATTTTAAAAAATCTAAAGGTTTTTTTCTTAAGCATTTTTCACAGACTTCTTCATTTGCTGAATTTCCAGTTTGCTTAAATGTTTTCATCATCTGTCACGAGACCAATGCAAGTGGATCAGCTATTTCCTAAAGCTGAACTATATTCTAGTTATGAGATTGTGTCTCAAACCAGGTTGTCCTGATAGATTCAGCCTATTCTCTGTGAACAATATAGCCTAATACAGTTGTGTTCTTCAGGCCATTAGTGTCCTTTTATTTTGACCTTGTCCTCTTTAAGTAAGCGGTACTCTTTTTATGCAGTGCACATAATCCATCTGCAGCCACTTTGGTGCTGGTGGAGGGATATTTTAATGTGCTGTACAGTTATATGAATATATTTTGCTCTGCCTCAGGTCCTCCTAACCTGTTTCTGTGATGTCCCCTTTCTATCTTTGAAGTAGTCTTTTGACATTGTTGACGACTTAACTCGTATCTGATGTCAGACCTAGTACTTGCAGATTATGTACTGCATGTGCTTTGCAGTTGCCCCAAATCCTTCTAGAGTTAATGTTTTGTTGCACACAAACTGATCATGTATAACTGGAGATCTCATAGTGACAGGAGGGTCGAGACCTTTAGACATCAATAGAAAATTATGGAAGTGTTAAGCAATGTTAGAAGTAGCACCTGGTGCAGAATGAGTTTGAGCATGCTCAGTAAATAAGAGCCCCAACCTCAGCCTTTCTCCATTTGTCCCAACTGGTCTTATTTTGTTATACTAACTAAAACGTTGCATGTGCATGACCAGAAGGATGCTGAGAAATCCTCACACGCTGAGTATCTTCTTTTGAAAAAGGGTTCCTACGGATGTGGCACTCCCTTTCTTTTAACACTTCAGTTATTTTTAAAGACATTGCAATAACTTTAAATGTTTTTCCCTGTGATTATTCCTTTGGAGTATGCATCACCCCATATCTTGGTTATTGGCAAATGAAAGGAAGAATACAGGAATATAGCTCTGAATGGAGAAAATTTAAGATTAACTTGGCATTGAAGCTGAGCAAAACTGTTTTTCCAGTGATGTTCTAGGATTAAGTGAAGAGTGTGGTGTTTCTTTGGCCATGATCTCAAAAAAAAAAAAGTCCTATATTTGTAATGCATTATTCTTATTGGTGATGTTGGTCTTACAAAAAATAAAATTAGTAAATACTCTTTATGGACATTGCATAACATCAACATGGGAAAAATGATTTTTCTTGGCTACACTTGATTTCTAATATTCCATGTTTTTAATAATGAATGACAGGTAGAAGACTTAGCTGTTTGTGAAATATGACTGTGTTGGTTTACATATTCCCTGTCTGGAGAGAAGTATATGTTGAAAGGGGTGTGTTGATCTTCCTCTCGCACTGTAATAGTGGCAGCAGCTTTTGGGTATAGTTAGTAGTCCGTGGCCATGGGACAAAAAAAGCCAGGAGTCAATAGTGCAAAGAACCAAAAATAAAAATATTTCAGTAGGACAAAAACTGAGCTGATGTGTGCTTTTGCTTTTTGGTTCTATCAGAATTTTTGTTGCCTACCTGGGCTTTGGTAAAGAACATTTTTACATTTTCTGTGGGACCCTGGCTGCCTTGTTTTAACTAAGGCCAGAAATGAAGTAGGAGGGTGGATATTGAATAGTAACTTAGTTAAGCAAATTGCTCAGAAACCTCACTGGAGTGTCTGGGATCTGGCTTGAAAGGTATTACCCTGCATGTTTTGTCTGATTCACTCTCAAGCACCGCTGAGCTGCCTGGGCCTCTGCATGGTGGTAGCCTCCTAGAAGCCTCTCTGACTCTTTTCTCAAAGTAAAATGGATACTTTACAACATTACTTCCTCAAATATTATTTCAGGTTTGGTATCTTGCAAGTTCACACCATTTAATTTTGAGTACTTTGCAAAATTATCATGAGACTTCAGTTGTACACATTTAATACAACTTTGGCCATGTAGTTCTGAGGCCTCTCCATGCCAGTTGTGCACTATCCATTAGAATAAGAAAGGCTTGAGAGAGGTGGTGTAGGTGGCGGTGGCTGCTGCTGCTGCTCAGCCAAACACATTATCATCTGGCTTTGCATGTTGTTCTAAAAGAGTGTGATGCTGCATCTGATAAAAGGGTGCATTTGCTTTCAGGATATTCTGTTCTAGGTATGTATTAAATGGCTTTTTATTTTTGTGTGTGAAGAATACCATGTACAGAGTGGCTTGTTTTTTAAATGTCATCTTCGTCATATTGAGAAGCATTGTATGAAAATGTAAGTCAAGCAGTTGTCTAATTTTATTTTGTTTTGTAGAGTAATGTTATGTTAATATTTATAAAAATGAAGTAAACAAATCTTGCTTAGGAAAGGATAGAAAACATCCCTTCAATGTGTAAAAAGTGTTTTCCCTGATGGCTGAATATAATACTAGATTTCAGAATTTTCCATTATGGTAACCTTTCTGAGGAGAAGAGATGAAAAGCAAGATAAATTAGGAAGCACATGAGAACTGAGAATTGCATAATTATGAAAATTGAGTTGGGACAACGATTTCCAAGCAATGGATTGGAAGACGCCAGTTGACAAGCTGGTTGTGTTTTAGTGAAGTGTTAAACTCGTTTACTTAAGTGTTACAGATGCCATATCAGCTCAGAGGGATACTTCTATAGTTTTACAATACAATGACACAGGATTGTGCTTACAAGGGGCCATTCCTTTTGTTACCTGCCTAGGTGGAGATGGTGCTGGAATTGCTTCCATATGGCACTAATTCCATGCTTATAGCATTGACAATTGAAGACTGCTCACCATGTAGGTTGCCCCAAATGCATGGAGCTTTAATCCCAGTGCTGCATGCTTCCAGCAGCAGTAGTGTTGACATGGAGAAGATCTACACAACAGGGGCAAACCATGTAGTGAGTCAAGTGGCTTTCAAAAGTTACGGGTCCAGTATGTAACTGTAGCCCATGTAGAGATATGAAGTCTGGGGGGGGGGGGCGACAGAAAAGTTGGGGAAAAAACACCCTGAATTCTTCCTAATGTTTATGGAAAAAATGGGGAAAAACAATAATGGGGGGGAGGAATAGTTTTTTTCCTGAGTTTTTCTGGGGGGGTTTCTGCTCTTTATCTCTAATCCCATGGAAGCATTTCCAATGGCACTTTACGCAGAAAGGACAATATAGTGAGATTCCACCATAAGTTGCATATATCTGGAATTACAGCATGACTTGAAGGATGAATGCAAGGAGTAAACAAGCCAAACTTCTTTGCTTGTCCATGTTGCTTTAGCTTTAGTTTACTAAATCTGTCCAATTTCCCTCTCAATGTGCAATTAATATTTTTAAAAACTGCACTAAAATTTGCAATCCCCCCAAAATTTCAAATGATTTTTTTATTAATGACATTAAAATGTTCCTTCAACACAAAAGCCCCATGAGGCAGCAATCTCTTTTTCAATACAGTAGGGCCCAGCTTTTCAGTGATCCGCTTTAGGTGGCCCACTAATACGGCTGCTTTCAAGTAGAGTAAGGCCCCACTCATACGGTGCTTGTTCGCTTTTATGGTGTTTTTTGGGCGTCGGGCATCACTCTATTGAATGAGTTTTGCTTCAGGCACCTGGTTGGCCACTGTGAGAACAGGATGCTGGACTAGATGGGCCACTGGCCTGATCCAGCAGGCTCTTCTTATGTTCTTATGTTCTTATGCTTTTCTGCGGGTTTCGCTTTTTGGCAGGGGTCTGGAACGTAACCCGCCGTATGAGTGGGGCCCTACTGTATAATGTTGATGGGAGAGACAGTATGTCAATATGTCCCATCTGTCCCAGGTACATTTGCTGCCTCATTTTAAATAGGGTCACTTTGGGTCCTGGACGGACTGATGTTTTCTAGCTGTTACCAGTGGTGAAAATACTTTAGAATTTTCAAAACAGCTCTTGAACCATCTCGTAAAAACCTAGTATTCCAAGAGTGTGGCAGAAAACTTTGGACCTGAGTGTGAACTGAACTGCATAATTTATGTTCCAACCCACACGCTGGTCTAGGTGGTGCTGATCAGGTCAGTTCTGTCTGACATGGGGAGCTCGTGAATTCCTCTAGCATCTCTAATAATTGAATACATAAACAGCTTTGAGAGAGAAGCAGATATTGCCAGGATGCACTTGGAATCTCACAGTATCAGTCCGTTTCAAGCTAGCTGTATGCTTTGTTGTTTTTAAATGCTTATATGTTGAAGGAGCAGTACAGTGTCATTCATATAAGAAACATTGCTAAGGTCAGAATATTGTATGAAGCACTTTGAGTATTTGGGTAAAAGTGCTATATTGTAATAGTGTTTAAGGTCCAAACTAGGTGTGATGTCAAATGTGTGATTATATGTAATGTATTTAGGGTTTTTTCTTCTAAAAAACTCTTCTCTCCCCCCCCCAGCTGCAGTTAGCTGTGAAGGGGAAGCTTTCATTGGCACTAATAGAAGCCTCCTGGGGCTAATAATAGCTGGTGGGTAGTGGTGGTTTTCATCCTGACTGTAGGGATGGGAAGGATTAAACCCCCTCTCCCAGTGTGCCTTGATCTAAATCCTCATTGGCCCCACCCACAGCTGCTGTTTTAAGAGAAAACAAAATAGATATGTTAAATGCAATTGTGTCTACTACATGTCTAGTTTGGCCCTAACTATTGAAAGTGAGAGTAGGAGGAAGAGTGTTTCCAATGGAAGGTAACTGATAGGAAACCCTGTTTAGGATTACTGCCATCCAGAGTAATCCTAAACATGTTTTCTCAAATGTAAATCCCTCTGAATAAGTGAGTGTTAAGGCTTCAGCGTTTTATAGATTTTCTGGACTATGCCAGAAAATGTATTTATTCTTGTGGCTTCAGTCCTAACCACATTTACTAGCGAGTCAGTCCCAATGGTAAGCACAAATATATAAAGAAATGGCCTAGGTACAAATAATAGAAATGTTATGAAATTTGAACCATGATGGTTTACTTTCTCAATCTGATTTCTTTTGGGTTTTTAGATGCTGAGGGTATCAACGGAAGAGAAGAATCTGTGAACCTTAATGATGCCGATGAAGGATTTTCATCTGGGGCATCCCTGAGCAGCCAGCCAGTTGGGACCAAACTTTCATCCACTTCCCAAAGGGGAAGCTTAAGGAAAGGAGCAACGGGACGTTCAGCCAAGGATAAAGAGATTTCTGCGGTTACCAAATCCACTGAGAGCCCTCGAGAGTCTGCCCGTAAGCAGTACCTGCACCAGTCCATTGACCTCAGCACAGATGCGACTGAAATGACTCCTACAAAGAAACACCTGAGCCTGCCCGCTGGGCAGGTGGTGCCAAAAGCCAATAGTGTGAGTTTGATTCGGACTGCTAGTGCTTCTTCCAGTAAGTCATTTGACTATGTGAATGGCAGTCAAGGAGGTTCAGGAGTTGGTATTAGCAGTGAGGGTGTTACTAACTTAGCAGCTGGCAACACCAATCGCTTTTCGACCATTAGTCTACAGGAGGACCACTTAGGCCACGCTGGAAATGGTAAAGATGTCATCTCATCAGGAGCTCCTCTGACCAAGCAGTCCCGATCCCCAAGTTTCAATATGCAACTCGTATCCCAGGTTTAACATTGTTGTCCTTCCTATACTTCCTCCTCCCCCATCTTTTACCCTATTCTTCTTTGAGCAACAACAGCAACCATCATCATATAGTGTGAAAATCCAGGCTTCTGTGATCTTGTTCAGTTCATTTTAGATGTCATACTATGTTTTGTACGGAAACAGCAATAAAACCTCATGTTCCAAGTCCTCCCCTTCTTGCCCCCCCCAAATGTGGTTGTGAAACAGTAGGAAATGTACTTTATGCCTTTTCCATGCCTTCCTTTCTCCTTGGGTGATGTGCAATCCATTGTAGGCTGATCAGTCCCATTTCAACACTGTGAGTTTTGAGAAGATCGGAGGAAATGGTGAATGTGATCCCTATGGAAATGAAGCTTTTGTTTTTTGAGAAATAGAAACGGGTTAGCTTTCTCAATCTACAGTTCTGTAAAGACTACTGAACTGTGACTTTTTGTCTCTTGGAACCAGGAACGCCTCAGAGATTCTAGTAGGACTTTGGACCTCTGAGTTAGTGCAATCAAATCTGAGGGAGGAACATACTGTCATTGCTCCTGGTGGCTGTCTTAAATGCACTTTGTTATGAAAATGAGAGTAGTCCTTCTCTACCGTCCCTCTACTCTTACTCCCCAAACACTTCATGTTCAGCTATTGAGACATGCATGTTTTCAAGTTGTTGCCTCCTCAGAAAAAGTGAGCTGTAAGTAGACAGTGTAGGTTACAATCCATCTTTAATGGCGTTGTAGCTGTATTTCACGTTACATGTCTTCCCCCTCCAGGACACAGGGTTGCTTTGCCTGTATATGCTAGGACTTCCTGAAAGATGAATTATGTTTAAAATAATGGAGAAGTAGAAAAGGGGGACACGTTTACCCAGAAATTACTATTCAGCACTGCTCCTTTAAAAATAGAAGATACTTTTGTAAATTGGCAATGTTTGAAATGAACAAGAATTGCAGATTAAGAGAGGCTGCTTGCTGTGGTGTGACTAAACTTGGTCACAGAATAGACTCGGAAATCTGCAGTAATTATGGAATGTTCTCCAGCACTATTTGGCAGGAACAGAGGTAATGGTTACAGGAGTGTCTGAGTTCCTTTAAAATATTGCCCAAACAGTGGGATTTTGGTCAGTCCTCTCCCCCAGAAAGATAACAATTCACTGTCTATATTTTGATTAATCTGTTGCAGTTGTGACTATTTCATCTAGCTAATGTAAGTGGGGGGGATCCTCTCCCTCCACTCTAATTTGGGGACTTAATACAATTGAAACTAATCTTGAATGCATGTGACGTGTGTGGGCAATATTTGGCATTTATGCTGTAGATCACTGCTTTAAATTGCATTTCTTATTCTAAAGGAAAGTATTCATCATATTTTGGACAGTCTTCTGTATACATAAGAAGCAAAAGAGGGCATTTTGTCCTTTTGTCCTGTGCTATATGTTGACCTGGAAATGTGTAGGTTATTAATCTAAGGAACAGGTGTAAATTGTATTTCCCCCCCCCCGGCATTTTGGGTTCATTGTATTGGGGAGGAAGATTAAGAGGAGTAGAAACATAATAGGTTATTTTTAGATGGATTAAAGACTATGATATTTAGAACTACAAAGTGCCATTACTCTGCTAAAAAATAAGCGTTAAAACATTTTTTAAAATACAATTGACACCTTCCAGTCTTCTGCTCTTTTTCTTCCTTAACTTAAAATTCCATTTTTTCAAAAGAGCCTAGCTAGCCTCATAGTAATGTCTTTTAGTACAATTGCTGTAAGAGTTACATTTGCTCTGTAAAGAGCTTTTTATGAACTCTAAACTAATGTTAAATCACTAAATACCATGGGATTGGATCTAGATGCACTTGGTTCTCATTGAAATCAGTGGGACTTGTAATGACAAACTTGTTACATTGATTTCACTGAGGTCTGAGTCCAACCCCATCTAATTGAAACTCAGGAAGGTTCACCTGTGATTAAATGCAACAACTCAATATACAGAGTAACACTAAATGGTATGTAAGGTGTAGGCTGGGACTCCTTTGGCTCTGAAGTCAGTAATTATAGGCTACATCAAGAAGGTATACTTCAGAAAGGGCTAATGTTCCATAGACTGGTGAAGGGGGCCTGATCATGCCTGTTAATTTTCAAGAGTACTGGTAGGATCCACACTTAATCAAGCAGTTTTGATTCTGCAGAAACATTTCCCTTTTTTAATAACAGAAATAATAGCCAGGATCCCAAAGGCTGCATAGGGGGCTTTGGGCTTGTGTGTGTTAAACAACAGCTCACCATGCCACATGTCAAACCACATCTGAAATTAAGGGGATGTTTAAAAGCAGGTTGTGAATGGCAGGGCGGTTGTGGGAATGGTGGTGTCTGCAATTCAAATGGATTTTAAAAAATGGGTATGGCCAAGGTCATAGGCACGTCTCAAGTAGCTTTTTAGATCCTGCTCCATGAATTCTATATAGATGAAGCCAAAAAAAGTGAACCTTCGTCAAAAGAAAAACAATATTACTGTAAAGCAGGGCTGTGTAACCTGTCGCTTTCCAGCTGCTGTTAGACTTCAGCTCCCATCATTCCTGACCATTGGGCACGCTGGCTGAGGCTGATGGGTGCTGGAATCCAAAGGCATCTGGAGCGTCCACAGGTTCCTTATCTCTGGGCAAAAGTCTACTGAGGACCAAATTGTTTTTGTCCTTTTTCTTTTTGAAAGATGTGGAATGTTCAAACTAGTTTTGATAGAATGTGCCACCATATGCTGATGTATAATTGTATGTACACAAAATACAGAAATGCATATTATACATGTTGATGATTGGTAGTCCTGCTATCAAATTTGAATGTGTCTTAAATATAAGTCCATCTTAAGGGGTATAGCTTATTAAAAAAATGTAGTGTATCCTCAGCACATTAAAATTACAAAATTTTCTCTGTGTTGGATAGAGGTTGACTCAGATTAGGGTGCTGAAACCCAAATTTGTAGCCTGTTTGGTTGTTTTATGTTTTGCTGTAGAACATCCTATACTTAGTTTTTTGTTTGTTTTTAGTGCCTTCTGGCGTAAATCTAATATTTGCTTGCTGCTCTTCCTCTTGCATTACTTTCCTTGTCCACTTCTGATGCAATTCAGATTCCATCCCTGTTTAATATGCACTTTTCCGCACATTGTGGGTTCAAGTGGTATGCTTACCTTGTCCCCAAGGATCTTTACAGTATGTTCTGTAAGAGATAAATGCTGCTAAACGTCTTTTCTTAAAGTTGTGTGTTCTCTTCTGCTGATACTGAGCAGTCATTTTAACAGGTCGTGTTGGTGCTGTTTCAGTGTGTGATAGTGTATCGGCTGCTTCATGCTGTGGTGTTCCAAAGTTTAATGGAAAACACTGTACTGATGCTTAAGGGATTTAATACTGGCTCAGTACAGATGTAACATCTCTTCCCGTCCCACCCATTTTTTTTTACCTACGGTTGATAATGGTAGTGCCCCCAAGTGTGTACCTTTCCTCTTAGCTCCTTGGGTTTTTTACACACCTCCTCCCCTCCCCTTCCACCTGTTTCTGGATTCATTTGCACACTCGCTTTTAAAGTGTGTATGTATCTATAATGTATTTTATAAACTTTGATACAATACCAAAAGTATACAAAAAGTCAAATGCTAGCTTTCAGTTCCTACTTCAAGGCTAACTTGTGATTAGCATTCAGCTTGACACAGACGGAATGCTAATACAATGTTGAAAAGAGAGGTGGGGAAGGACCAGAAGCATGTGAACCTGAGGGAGCTCTGTGATGCGTCCTTCCCTGGCTTTCCCTGTCAGGTTCCTACCTGCTCGTGGTTACTGCCTGTCTCTAGGCACCACCAGGGACTCCACCAGTCCGGACCGCACTCTCTTATGGTTTACCTATCCGCTCTAGCACAGATCTCAACAGATCCCCCTGCTAGGCAACCACCAGTAACGTCCCAATACTAGTATTCCCAGAGACTCTGAATACTGGTATTGTTATTCTCTTCATTTGTTACAGTTCCCCTTCAGCCTTGGTCATTACCTTACCCTCCCTTCTGGTCTGTGAAACTCCAGCCAAGGATCAGGCCTTTGGTAAACCAAATTAAGTATTTATTAAAGATAACAAAGCTAACAAGATTAACAAGATTTCTTCTTAAGGCACATAAGCATATGGTTTTACTCAATACTAATCCGAACTCCACCTCCCTCCTGGTAAACAACTCTCTAAACCCCACCAAGCAATCCACTCTTTCTCTTCTCCCCCCTATTCCACTCTCACTCCTCCTCCCACACATTCAGCCATCCCAAACACCCAGCCAACCATCCCGCATTCCACTGCCCATTCACTCCCCCTCCTTCACTCCACCTACCATGCATCTTCCAAAACAACAACACTTACCATATATACATCAATATAGGAACATCACAAGCTCCCAATTGGTTAAGAGACTGGAGAAATACTAAGTCTTCACTGAGCCACTGTGCTTTTTTATAAAATGAAATGAATTGAAATGGAATAGCATTGAATTGACAGGGAAAGGCCAGAGTTGTCAAACTCATTTATCATTTGTCTTACAAGCTGTTTACACAATATTTTAAGCTTCTCTAACTCTGTCAAAAACAGATATTGCCATCTGCAGTTCTTCCCCCATAGTTACTGGTAATGTCATCGCTTCAGTTATGTGGTGATGACGACTCTTTAGAGTGTGATATTCTAGGTGCACATGGGAGAAGAACAGAACGCTTACATGTCTCATGTGTAAACTGAAATACCTGTGGGAGGAGTGTCAGCAGGAAATATGTTAGCTGAAAATGAGATTTTGTAGGTTGGGAAGATAGTCCAGTGGCACACTTGGTACTTGCATTCCTCTACTGAGCAACAATGTTGGGTCTGAACATTCCCACAATTAAATAATATGCTGCTGTTAATTTTGCCCCAGGCTTTATACAAGAGGAAAGGTGGACATAAAATTGCAAATAGACTAATTTTAGTTATGTTTGTGCATTGGTTTCATGATGCAGACAACAAGTGTAAAATGTAATGGCTAGATAGACATCAAACAAGATTGAGCATTGCATTGGGTATGAAGGTGTATCATTATACATCTCAAGTGTACAACTTAAAGGCAGGTCTTTAGTGCAGTTCTTAAAGCGCTTGTCTGTCAGACTCTACTTCCATACTGGAATGATAAATTCATATCACAGTGAGTATCTATTACTTGTAGGATTTGCAAATATGGTAGTGTCTGATTCATGTATGAAATTTTCTAGACTCATGTTTTTCTGTCTAAATTTAAGATAGACAATGCTTATGTTCTGCTATTGAAGAAAGGAAAATCACAATGTTTTCAAGCTGTTTTATTTGCACTGTTTTGTGAACAATAGAATGGGATGGGGGGCAGATCTTCCCCTTATGGAATGAGTGTACGTGAATAGGTACATTTGTCATAGGTTGACAATCGATTGCCTCGTTTGTATGCAATATGTCAATATAACCATAATATTTTCTTGCCTCTTAAAAAGTTAAAGTTTGCATTTTCATTTTTATCAGTGTTTACCTATCAGGGAATAGATGTTTGCAGTTGGTTAAAAAGAAGTTCTAAACTACTCATTTTAGAGTAGAGAGTCCTACCCTATGGTCATGGTTTAAGCTAAGATGATTTTTCCTTCTGAAGTTCGCATTGCAGTTTGGTTGATAAGAAACAGTTCAAGAGATTAGACAGATGACAAAACGTACTGAAAAGTGTCCAACCTAACAAAAAGCATTTGGATAAATTATAATGTCAGAAATATTGTTGCATAATGTCACATAGATTTTGAGACAAAGACCGAAAACACTGCAATTATAAACTGTCTTTAGTACTCAAAATGTAGATCAGACAAACTTTCAAGCTGAACTGGGAAAATTCAGTCCATGCCAAAGACTGTTGATTTGATGCATTGTCTAGTATTAAGTAATCTAGTGCCCCAAGACTCAATTTATGTATGCAAAAGTCTGCTTTGGTAAATTCCAGATTCATCTGCTTCATGCCAACAGTTTTAACAAATCTATTTATTTTGTTTTAAACAGATAAATCTTAAAACAGATAAATGTGGCGGAAGTAAAGCATTATTTTATCTTACGGATTTCATGGATAGACTAGTGCTTAGCAGCATGTTGAATCAATGGGACTTGAGCACTTATCTCATTGATTTTAGAACAACTTAAGCATGCTTAAATTTTTCTGGGTTGTACCCACTGTGGTTATTAATATGAAACTTGTTTTTTTGTTGTTGACTGGGATCCAAAGATTATTTAGAATCACTTAAGTGCTTGTAATTTAATTTCTCTTTAAAAAACCACCCAAAACTGATACCACCATTGCTTCTGATGCCGTACTACAAGCTGTTGTTGAAACTTCCATTTTTACACCCATGTGGCATTGTGGGCCTGCTGTTTTGAAGAAAACAACACCAAAATCTCCTTGGGCGCTCAGAACTATTTTTACAGGCTTTGGACTGTAGTTGCTATTTATAATTTTGTTTAGTGTTCTAATCTTATGTGCAGTAAATAATTTGAGTAATCAATGTTCTGTTCTAAAATATTTGAAGATAATTATATAGATTTGGTAGAATAGAATGTATTTATCAAACTGTAAGAATTCCAGAGAGCAAATGAGTGGGATTCTGAAAATCAGGTATTTGTATATGTTAAGCCACTCTCATCATTTTTAAACTCCAAGATAATTCCTCTGTCGCCGTTTTTAAAATGCAGAAACAGAATATGTAGCTAATAGCCATTTAAAATAAATATTTTACTGGATTTCCTTGGGATTATCAGGATTTGGGCTTGGAATTACATAAATCACAATAGGTTCTGTAGTCATCTTTAGAAGCAGAAAATATAATATTTAGGGTAGGTGCAGGATTGTATAACTTCATGTGTGTGTGTGTTTTTAATTCCTGAAGGTTTGTGTTAAATGTGCATCCAGCCTTCAACTTTTAAAAGCAAAGTTCCCAGAACTTGGTCTACTGTCCTTTTCCAGAAATAATGTTACACAAAATGCATAGGAATAGTTGATAATCTTGCATTTTTCTTAAAGTCACTTGTGTTAATAAGCTGCTTTATTCTGAGCACTTAATTTGCAATGCAGAGACACATTAGTGGGCACAACAAAATATTTGTGTATTTTTACTTGTGTCGGTTTTTTAAAAGATGATTTCAAAATGGTTGTCTCTTGTGCTAAATGTTGAGAATTAAAATGCTTATACATTATATTATAAGTCGGTACCAGATAAAACAATGGGAGAACTCTTTTTGGTGCTTTAATTCAGATGGGACCAATGTTCTTCCTTTTTTGGCACTAAATGTGAATTCCTGTAGCTAATAGCCCACTTCTTTTAACCATAACCCAAGTCTTTATCAACCATATAGCAGGACTTTAAATTGGCAGAGGGTTAAAAAATACTGAATTTCCTTACATTTACCGAACTTTTGTTTCTGTTTGACTTGAAATTTTTATTTATGATGAACATGAATATATATGGCTTTTAACCTGTTGATTTAAAATTACAGTATTCTGGAAAAATATGTTTGTGAAAAATACTCATGGGCGTTTGAACTTGTGCGTGTATGTGTGTATAATGGTTGCCTTGTAAAATTTCTTTTTACAATGCTCTCATTAGTGTAGAGATTTGTGGGAAGGGCATTAGTAATTTTTTCCCAGCTATTTAGAAAGTAGCTTGTAAGCCATAAATTATAAATAAGACTCTTAATTGGGAAGACACTTTTTCCATATATAATTTAGTTGTCAGTCTCACAATTCAGTTATTCTGAAACTATACACTTGAATCTGAATATTTTTAACAAATTAACAAGTTGTGAATGGAGTTGTCAGTGAATTTTTAATGTTTGTAATACCACCCAATTTTCAATTGATCTTTTGATTTTTATCCTGCAGAAATTGCAATCAATTTGATAAGCAGCTGTATAATGTTTAAATATCAGAAGCCTCCCCCCTCATTTTCTCTCATAGAAAGGTTTACTTCTGAATTAAGATTTTTGAAGGATTTTAACTATTTTTGCATTATGTAACCTGTTTTACCTCGTTCACAACAGGAGCTTAGGCAGCAAATACCCCACTTACTATAGTCAAAATCTATTTGGCAGAAAGACTTGAATTATGTTAATGTTCCTCCAGCATGAACATGCATGTTGGTATAACACCCAAAACATTCAGAATTTGGTGCTGGTGAAATGCTAATCAAAACGGATGTGTAATAAATACAGTCTTCTTGGTGTTAGGACCCTAAACTGGGACCTGTGGAAAAACATGTATTAACAGAGCTCAGATGACATGTTTGAAGATCATTATTATATTGGTGCATGCAAGCCATTATCTTAACTGTCTTACTGAATCTGGTTAATGCTGTTGACTGTTGTTGAAATGTGAAATGTTGATCTTGTAAATACCTGCCAGAGAGACTATTTTAAATCATTGTAAATAGAGGTGTATAAAATTGAAACAAATCTGCAATGCAGAAGATATATATATATATATATATATATATATATATATATAAAGATGTTTAAATAAATATTGTGCTGTTTCTGGAAAAATGTTGCACTGTCATATTTCTCCCCAAATTTACCCTTCCATCCTTCAAATTTTTAAATGAAGATGGGCTGCTGGCAAGAGAGGCTTTGCTTTGTACAGGTGTTTCACAAAGCAGTTCAAAAATATTTATTGCTTAAGCACATCCCTCAAAACAGCTAGAATACAATTACAGAAGTGTATTTCCTTTGTTTGATCTCTGGCACAGTGAATAAGGATTTGGGTGATAAAGCCTGCAGAACTGTAGTCTCTGGTCTACACATTTATGTGGGAGATTACATGTCTGAATGCTTACATTAAACTCCTTCCCCATGCCAAGGAAAGGTAATATGCCAGAGAGAAGGATTAGAGCACTCAAACACGCAATGTATGTAAAACTGTCATTTCACAACTGTTTGTTCCAGTATCCTCAGAATAACTAATTCAAAGATATGTGAATTCTAAGGAGTGTATACAAACACATTTTACAAACTTAGAGCAATGTAAATACTCTGTCAAAAGTAGTAGGAATGTTATCTGGCCTTCCTTTAGGATTAGAGTCTCCCTACTATTAGTATTCAACCATCATGGAAATAAGCAGGCAGACAAGAAAGCTGAAACCATGGGTGCATGATCTACTAGAGCAGCATTTTTAACAGGAGTAATTGAGATATCAAATTATATTTTCAGACTAATCATATTTCTATCCTGCTGAAGAGGGTGTTCACTCAGAGTTAAAAAGTTATCCTCTGCAGCATGCATCAGGGTAAGGTATTTGTGTGTTTGCATATATGTATGTGTGTTCTGCCTTCTTGGTATAATTTTCATAAGGTGGTTTATAATTAATAAATATAATTAAACTATTGAAAAGTTAAACTAAAACATCCATAATTAAAATTCTAAGCAGAACAACATTAAAATCTACTTCAAAGTAATCAGTGAAGTGGCCATATGTACTGGAGAGTTCCAAAAGTATGGGCTTATCATTGTACAGGCTTTGTCACTTGTACCTGCCAATCTGATAGTTCTTAGTAGTAGGCTGGGCAGCAGGGCTTCTGAGAGCAATCTTTGGGCCCAAGCAGGTTCATACAAGTTCAGGCAATATTTTATGTAACCTGGTCCCTAATGTTGCAGAGATTTAAAGTTCAAGACCAGTATTTTAAAATGAGCATGAAAATAGGTAATCAATGCAACCGGCACAGAATCTGAATGGCTGACACCTCACAAGCATCCTGCTGACTGTAGTTTGTACTGGCTGAAGTTTCTGAAGTCTTGAAATACGCCATCTAGAAAACATTGCAGTAATCTACTCTGCCCTTACAGATGTTTTTGTTTAACCAGTCTCTTAGCAAAACAGTGGTGACTGTAGGTAACCGTCCATTATGAGGCCCAAGTACCACTTGCAAGTGTAACTCATTAGTAACTAAAGTTCTTGTCCATTTATTATGACAGTGTTTCACTGGGGGGGAGGGGGAATCATGTCTGAAAACACTCAGACACTCGTGTCTTTCTCTAAGGCGCATCAAATTACTAAAGGCCTCCAGAGCCTTTTTAGCTGTTTACTACAACCTGGGAGGCCAAGGTCCGAATCTCCACACAGCCATTTCATTTCATTAAATTTATATACCGCCCATAGCCGAAGCTCCCTGGGCGGTTCACAACAATCAGCATAAAATACAATGAAACACATATTTAAAACAGTTTTTTTAAAAGCTTAAAATTTAAATTTAAAACATAAACATTTTTACACATACTAAAATGCCTGGGCAAAGAAGCTCACTGGGTGACCTTGGGCCAGCCACTGCTTCTCAGCCTCAGAAGGCGGCAATGGTAAACCACCTCTGAATACTGTTTACCATGAAAGCCCTATTCATAGGGTCGCCATAAGTTGGAATCCACTTGAAGGCGGCCCATTTCCATTTTTCTTTCAACTTATCCATATTGTCTCACAATGTTAATCTATATCCTCCTTCTTCAATCTGTCACTTTTGTCTACTAAGAGCTGTTCTCAATAATAATATGGCTTTAGTCACTTGGAAGTGTTAGGAGCCTTGTGGATTATAAATGTCGTATTCAAAGCGTGGTTCTGATTGAACTGAATTTCAAAATACTTTCCTTACTTTTTATGTAGCCGAGGCTTTTTAGCATATTCAGTCAACAGTTTATTTTTACTTCAGTGATCGAAGATTCTTAAGAAAGTGCTTCATACCTATCATAGTAGCAAGACATAAAGGCCATTATTATCTGGATAAAGCAGAATGACCTTGGGCCAGTCACTGCCTAGCAGCCTCAGAGGGAGGCAATGGTAAACTCCCTCTGAATACTGCTTACCATGAAAACCCTATTCATAGGGTCACCGTAAGTCAGAATTGACTTGAAGCAGTCCATTTTCAAAGCAGAATGCAAATTGTGAAATCAAAAATTCGACAGAAGTACTGAGGACAATGAAAATCATGGACAATGTTATTCCCTTGTATAAATAATTGCACCACTGGTTCCTACCTTTCCCTCTCTTTTGGTTGTGTGGGTGAAGTTATTCATCTTGATACTGTGTTTGAGGCACTGAAGTATGGCTTAATATATCTTGCTCTTTAACAATTATAGTCAGTCAATGCATTCTTTTAGTCAATGCATTAAATTTTTCATAATTTAACTCATTTGGTGATGTTGTGCAAATAAACCACTGGCTTAAAAAAGATACAATATCCACAATTGTGAAATTGTAATTAATGTATCTTGTGAATATTTACCTTTGCAAAATCATAAACAAAGGCTTGCCATAAGACTCCTAAAAAGCGCTTGTACAATCTCTTCCCCTCTTTTTAAAAGTTCCAAGAACGCTTTTTAAAAAGTGCGTCTGACAAAAGTGGGCTTGAGTCAACAAGAGCGTATGCCATAATCAAGTCGTTCGTCTTTAACCAACTAGACTGTTTTTGCTGTAATAGACTAACACAGCTATCGGGGGTGGCGTTGTTTTTCATGGTTTTGGTAACCGCTGCCATCTTCTGCCGAAACACAAAACAGCATCTTCCTTTAAAGATGGCAACTTCCTTTAAAACAAGGAGCAAACCCGTCTGTATCCCTTTTATATGCCTTTGGCGTAGGGGAGCAACAAAAAGATGGCAGAAGAAAAAGAGTTCTTGTAACTCCAGCGGCTATTTAAAAAAGGGGTTTCTAAGGAAGCATATCTGTCTACACCCTTCCCCTAAAACCAGGATCCACCCCTCAAAATAACCTGTTTTGTGGCAAAACTGAGGTGAAGGCGCTCTGTCCACCTTTATCACAGTTATTTATTTTTTTGGCTGCTTGTACCCTACTGAAATCTGCCTGAAATACTGGGAACGGGTGAAATTTTTTTTAAAAAATTAACACAACACGTACCAAATACTAATCCACTCTAGGAAGAAGAAAAACCTTCTCAAGTCCATAGTGGAGTAGTATTTTCATTAGGACCATATAGGGTTGCCAGGTTGGAACCATCCAAAAACCAGAGAAAATGGGGGCGGGCCCTAGTGACATCACGGGGCGGGCCCTAATTAAGTCATTAAGCATGATACATTAAGTATCAACCACAGTTGCTTGGAGCATACCATTCAAAAAAAAATTCTCTGATTGGAAATTAAAATAGAAATCTTACCTAAAATAGGGTGTTCTCAGGTCCATCTGAAGTGACAAGGTCATTCCTTTTCACAAGCTTAGGAAGCATGGATGCAAAATGGAAATTGACTGCCTTCAAGTTGATCCCGAATAGGGTCTTCATGGTAAGCTGTATTCAGAGGTGGTTTACTATTGCCTTCCTCTGAGTCTGAGAGGCAGTGACTGGCCCAAGGTCACCCAGTGAGCTTCATGGCTGTGTGGGGATTCAAACCCTGGTCTGCCAGGTCACAGTTCAACGCCTTTAGGGAGCATTTAATCTAGCTTACTTGCTTTTGGCAAGAAGGGTTTAAGTGCCTTCAGGCCAGGCCAGTCACCGGAAGGCCACTGTAGGAAGAAAGGAACCTAGTGCTTTGGAGATGTTAGATGGGAGCATTCGGGAATAAAGATGGATGCCCCTGAAGGCTGCAATTCTAAACACACGTACTAAGGGACTAAGCCCCCATAGAACTCAACAGGACTTACTTCTGGGTAGATATAGTTTGGATTGTGCTGTTAGGTAAAGCTTGACTAGGGATCCTCTGCAAAGACATCCATATCCAAGCAGGGTTGGCAACCCCCTGCCTGGAATGCCCTGCCCTTATCTTTTAATGTGGCTGCTTCGAACTTCTTTACAGATTTGACCCTTCACTTCAGAAAGAGGTCTGAGAAATGAGTGAGAGTAAGAAGATTCTTACCCTTTGTGCCTACCCTGTGGGCTGCTATAAACTCACTTTGACAGCCAACCCAATTCCAGGGAGTAATAATTTACAGAACAATTGGGAACAACTGCAGCCACACTTTCAAATATGTGAATTCTCTTTTACCACTATTGGGCAAGAAACAAACTGCCATGCAACTGACAAGGTGCATCACCAGTGGGTTTTAGGGGGTTGAGCTGAGCGCATGGAACCACTGCTGTTGCTTCTATGGATATAAGGGAGTGAGGTTAAAGGTAAATGAAATGCAAACAGAAAATGAAAAACAAAAGACAGTGATGCTTTCCTAAATGCAATACCATACTAACCACAACAAGATTCCTATGAGTAAGGCAGACAACTTAGCATCCCACAACTAGTCAGGATTTATAACCGAAAACCAAAACTAAAAAAATCCTGGTG
This sequence comes from Rhineura floridana, assembly GCF_030035675.1. Taxonomy (NCBI): domain Eukaryota; kingdom Metazoa; phylum Chordata; class Lepidosauria; order Squamata; family Rhineuridae; genus Rhineura; species Rhineura floridana. The sequence goes on from NC_084481.1 coordinate 19,890,462, forward strand.
TGGCAGCCACGCAGTTAATGCAGAATGCTGGGGCATGATTGCTGACATGAGTGAGATCCTATCAGCACATAATCCCTCTGCTCTGAAATCTGCATTGGTTGCTGATTTGCTACCAGGCCAAGTTCAAGCTGTGCTTTCCATGTTATGGGTGCCACCTAGTACTTGTTCTGCTCTTGTAAGAAATCAGTCCTGTAAAGTGGCAGCATTTTGGATACTCTGTTCATAGGGTTTCGTGGTAAGAGGTATTCAGAGGTGGTTTACCATTGCCTTCCTCTGACTTTGGACACATATCATACTTTGGACACATAATGAGAAGACATGATTTATTAGAAAAGACAATACAGAAAAACAGAAGAGAGTAGAACAAGAGGAAGACCAAAAATAGAGATGGATTGATTCCATAAAGGAAGCCATAGACCTGAACTTACAAGATCTCAACAGGGTGGTTCATGACAGATGCTATTGGAGGTCACTGATTCATAATGTCGCCATAAGTCAAAATTGACTTGAAGGCACATAACAACAACGACAAAGTGGCAATACCTACGCTTTGGAACTCCTTGCCTATTGACATTAGGCAAACGCTCCTTTTCAGCACCTGCTAAAATAATTTTTCTTTAGGCAAGCCTATCCACGCATGTAAAAGCTATTGTGTTTTTAAATCTGTTTTTAACTCATTGTTGGTTTTATTAATTTGAATGTTTTTCAATACGTCTTTGTTTTTGCCAGTAATTTTATTGTTTTAATTCTTTCTGTAAACCGCTTTGAGATTTTTTACAATAAAGCAGTATATAACTGTTGTAAATAAAATACATAAATAATTTTTGGAGTCACAGCTTATAAAAATGTTTTTAAATAAGTTTTGTTTTAATATATTTTAAAGTCTGTTTTTATGATTTTTAAAGTGTGTTAGTGCTTTTGTTTGCCGCCCTGGCAAAATAAATAAATAAACTTCATTCACCGAACCCAAAATTCAGAATCATGCCACTTTAAGCTGTTTTGCAACTGTTTATACTTGTTTTATGGTTATTGGTTTTTAAAGGGATTTATTTCTTATTGTGAGCTGCCTTGGTTTCCAATCACCAGGGCCGGCTCCAGGAAGGTGGAGGCCCTTGGGCATTAGCCTGCCCCGAGCCCCTCTGCTTCCCTTCCGCGATCTCGCGGATCACAAGACGAGCTTCCGAACCGCTTGTCATCCCCCGCCATCCCCAGCGCTTCACCTACCTTTCTCTGCTGTTCGTGCAGGGTTGCCATCAATAAAGATGGCGGCCGGGGTTTCCGTAAGGGACTGAAGCCTTTGCTGCCATCTTGGTTGATGGCATGCAGCGCGTGCATTGCTGCCATCAACCAAGATGGCGGCAGAGGCTTCAGTCCCTTACGGAAACCTTGGCTGCCATCTTTATTGATGGCAACCCTGCACGAACAGCAGAGAAAGGTAGGTGAAGCGAGGGGGATGGCGGGCAGCTCGGAAGCTTGTCTTGCGATCCGTGGGATCGCGGAAGGGGAGCGGAGGGTCCCTCAGGGCCCCCCCAAGGGCTCCTTGAGCTGCGGGGCCCTCGGGCCCGTGCCCAACCTCGCCACCCTTTGGAACCGGCCCTGCCAATCACCAACCCTACCTCACAGGATTGTTGGAAAGACTCCATACACACACACACTTGTAAAAATACACCCCATATAATAGTTTATTGTCAAACCAGTTGGTCATTGCAGAACTTTTTTTAAAAAGAACAGTATTAGTTTCCTACATAATAAAAAATGTGATACCTAGATGAACCCTGCCTAATTGCTTTAAAAATTGGATTGGGGAGAGAGGGAAAGATTAACAACACAAACACAATTCTTTGTTATGTTTACTCAGAAGTCCCATTAATTTACAGCACGATCCTAACCATGTCTACTCAAAAGTAAGTCCTAATGAATTCAATGGGGTTTACTCCAGGTACATGGGATTAGCATTAAAAGCAAGTATTGGATTAAATACTTTCATATTGCCAAGGTTTTCAAAGCACTGCCCTCTCCAACAGCCCAGGCTCAGCCTGGGGCACACAAGAGAAAAAAAACTTTAAGCCATATTCTTACTTATTACTGAAGCTGAAGATCTGAAAACCACCATTTTCTGACATTGCAATCAAGCCCAAGCACTGCCTGGGTCAACAAATCACAACCCTGGCTTCCCTTATTGGCTACAATCCTGAAAGGGTGGGGTTAGGGCCCCAGCTTGGGAAAGTTATTTTTTTGAACTACAACTCCCATCAGCCCAATCCAGTGGCCATGCTGGCTGGGGCTGATGGGAGTTGTAGTTTAAAAAAAGTTAATTTTCCAAGCTCTGCTAAGAGCTGCTATACATAATAAACAGATTAATAAACAGATTAAACAGTCACGGGGGCGGCTGACGTTTTGGTGTATATCTCAGGAACCAGACCACCTAGAAACTTAATTTTTTAAAAAATTGAAGCAGAGAGTCCGGAGATTAAGGTACGTTAGCTGGAGACCCAGAGGGGACCCCCTGAAAACCAGAAACTCCCACTGAAAATCGGACACCTGGTAACCCTACTCCATCTTGCACCCCACCCCACCCCTGTTGGGACACCACTGGGTGGTGGTGCTGCTCCTTGGCATCGCCTGGGCGGGAAGGAAGGAGGGAGGGGATGCAGCGAGCAGCAAGCAGAGGATGGCTGACTGGGAAAGGGTGGGCGGCCAGAGCCTTTGGTGTATGCGTGTGTGAATCACGCATGTGTGGCTGGGGGAGGCGCTGGAAAACCGGAGATCCACGTGTTTGAGGAGAATATGGCTGGAGACCGCAGACGGCCCCCTTTTGCCGAAGACTGGCTGAAAACCGGAGATTTGGCAACCCCAGGACCATATCAAAAAGTCACAAAAATTTGGCAAGCTTTCGAGTTCTCCAAATGTTACACAAGGTAGGGGGGCTTGCCAGCCCCTTTCTGGCGGACGAAAAATCCATTAGGGAAGGCCCAGAACCAATTCTAGTTTATTTATTGACAGCCCAGTTTAGGTTTCTGACATGCTGGAACTCAAAGGGACCACCAGGGCCTAGCCCCACCCAAGCCTTCTTCGCGCTTCCTCAAGGCGACTGCTGCATCGTGTGCGTGCAGCCCTGGGAGCAGCAATGAGCCGCCAAGGAGGCTGAATTTGGGCTGCTACCGTCTTTCCCAGGCCGCTCCCGATCATTTTCTGCCTGTGCAGAGGCCGCGGCTCCGCCTACCTTACAGAACGCGCGACTTAGACTGAACGGGTCAGGGCAAGAGAAGAGGAGTCATTCGCCATTGGCTGCAAAAGGGAGTCAATCACAAATCCCAGCGTAGGTTGCCTATTGGAAGAGGGCGGCCAGCCAGGCCCAGCCCATTTGAACGAGTGAGGACAACTCTAGGAGGGGGCTGGGCTAGGGCTAGGGCCGACGGCGCGGGAAGCGAACGCTGCTTCCGGCTCCGCGCGGAGGGCTGTGGCGTTCGTCTCTGTGAGTTAACGGTGGGCTGTGGCGGGGCGGAGCGAAGCGGTGGATGGTGGGGGTGTCCCGCGTGCGCGGTTGGCCAGCGAGGGGAGCGCGAGCGCTGGGGAAAGCTAGCATAGAAAATGTTGAACTTGCAACCCAGTATGTCCTTATCTCAGAGTAAGCCCTGTTGAGCTCAAAGAGCCTTGCCTCTGCATAGACTTTTCCAGGACTGTGCTGTACAAATCAACGGAAGAGCAGGTAGCCATAAGTTAATGAGGTCTGATGTTTCTTAAAACTGGCTATGGACCTGTGGATGGCTTGCCTCGCGAAAATCGTCATTTGGAGTCATGTGAGAATCCTCACCCCCCCCCCCCGCCACCTCCTAGGAAAAATAAAATGGGCATATTTAACGACCTGTTTCTCCTGGTTCCGTAGGAACGAACAAAATAAATTCTGAAAACCATCCATATATAAAAGGAAAGCCTTTCCTCCATCTCTGCAACAGTCAAGTGGGCAATTTTTCATCCCGGTCCTGAATTCAGCTGGTCTTTGTTCCTAGTGAATTGATTGTTTTAAGACTGCAGTTTTCGCATATATCTAAAATGTGGTTACTCAGAATTAAGTCCCGTTAATTTGAGGGGGGATAGTTCACAGTATGTTAGTGTTTTTGGAATGCAGCCTTACAATGTAATTGTAAGTATATTTACTCAGAAACAAATCCTACTGAGTTAAGTAAGACTTAATTTGGAGTGTCCATAGTTAAATGCTACTGATGTTCAATTAAAATAAGTCCCACTGTTCAGTGTTACATAGTCCTGAGTCAGTTAAATTGTATATGTAGGTTTGTAGCCTTAAGCTGTGTAGTATACATACTTATGTAAGAATAAAGCTTCAGTATGGGGTCCCTTAAGGTTTGATTCTATCCCCCATGCTATTTAAGATATACACAAAACCGCTGAGTGTGGTCAACCAGAGTTTTGGAGTTTGTTGTCAGTAATATGCTCATGACACACAGCTCTAGTTTTCCTTTACATTTGCAGGTGTGGCAGTGGATGTACTAAATTGGTGTCTTGCCTCGGTAATTGGCTGGATGAGAGCCAGTGAACTGAAGCTTAATCCAGAGGCACTGTTAGTGGGTGGTTTTATAGACTAGATCAATGGTTCTCAAACTTTTTTGGTTTGCGGCGCACTGTAAAACATATAAAAATTTTCTGGCGCACTTGGTGTACAAAATTAAAAATATATTAATATACTTTAAACTATGAATAAAAATAACTATACAAATGGGTTTCTTCTCATTTTTAAAATATACTTTCATAATATTCACAGCACACCTAGTCACCTCTTGCAGTGCACCAGTGTGCCGTGGCGCACCGTTTGAGAATCACTGGACTAGATGGATGAGTTGTGGCCTGCTCTGGATGGGGTCACACCCCCTCTGAAGGAGCAGGTACATAGCTTGGGGATACTACTGCATCCATTACTGTCGCTTGAGGCTCACGTGGCCTCGGTGGTGCGGAGTGCATTCCATCAGTTTCAACTGGTGGCCCAGCTGAGCCCCTATCTGGTCAGGGATAGCCTAACTTCAGTTGTCTATGCTCTGGTAAGCTCTAGGTTAGACTACTGTAATGTATTGTACTTAGGACTTCTTTTGAAGATGGTTTGGAAACTCAAGCTAGTGCAGAATTCAGCGGCCAGATTGCTCACCAGGGTAAGGTACCAATTCTGGCACAACTGCACTGGCTACCAATTACTTTCCAGGCTGAATTCAAAGTGCTGGTTTTGACTTATAAAGCCTTATGCGGCTCAGGACCTCAATATCTCAAGGACTGCCCCTTCTCATATGAACTGACCCAGACTCTGCGGTCATAATCAGAGGCTATTCTTAGTGTGTCCCCTCCTTAAGAGGTTTGGAAGACGGCATTGGGCCTTTTCAATGGTGGCCCCCAGCTGTGGAATGCTGTCCCTAGCTGTGGAATTCTTTCCCCAGGTAGCAGGGCCAGCACCACACGTGACTGGGCACTTGGGCACCAGTGTGTCCTGAGCCCACGGAGCCCACATGCCCAACCTATCTACCTCTCGGTTTGTCCTTAGGAAGAATGCCCTGCTCTCTGTGTGCGTAAGGCTGCCATCAACCAAGATGGCAGGGGGGGGCTTCCCTAAGGGGCTCATGCCCTCGCTGCCATCTTGGCTGATAGCATGCATGTGCGCTACGCACGCACACATGTCTGCCATCAACCAAGATAATGGTAGAGGTATCAACCCCTTAGAGAAGCTTCTGCTGCTATCTTAGTTGATGGCAGGTATACCCACGCAGCGTGCACAGCATTCATGGCAAGGGAGAGGTAAGTGGGGTGTGCGGATGGGCATTGTGGGCCTGTGTAGTCTGTATGGGGGGCTGAGAGCTCCCTCTGCGATCTGTAGCAGGGTCAGGAGAAGGGGAGTGCTACCCTCCCACCCTAAGGAGAGGCCCTTCAGGGGCCCCCCTGGGTGGCAGGGACCCTCGGCCAGGGCCCGACTTGACCACCTTCTGGTGCTGGCCCTCCCATGGAGGCATGTCTAGTGCCTTCTTTAGACATCAGGCAAAGACCTTCCTTTTCACTCATGCCTTTGGCCCTTGAGGTGCGCTTAGCTTTTCTTTTGGGTTTTAAGTTTTTATATTGTATGTGTTTAAATTTGTGTTATGTTAATTGTGTGTCTTCTGAGTAAAGTTGCATTAGGTCAGTCTCAAATTAACATTCCAGGCACCTACTGTATCCTTACATCTCCTAAATTAGGTTGTAATCCTGAGGGTAAGCCTCATTGAATTCAATAGGTCTTAGTGTAGGACTTATTCAGTAGGACTTCTTTCTGAGTAGACATGGTTAGGATTGTACGGAAAATGATAGTTCATATGCAATGTAGCATGTCGCAGTTATGGTGTGATAGCAGATGCCCCTCAAAAGATCTCCCTTTCTTCCTAGAGATATTAAATTACAGATGTTAAAAATAGAATTCTGACATCAGACTATTTGAGGAACGGTGTAAATTTGTCTTTATGCTTATCATTGGCTTTCTTCATTTTGTGTAAAGTGTAGTTTAACCATGTACTATTGCTTATGCAGTAATGAGCTTCACCATCTCAGTTCTGTGAACGTTCATCTATTTATGCAGTAGAAATATATCCCACTTTTCAACTCAAGTCCTTAAAGCCGGTAACAATGTATATAAAATGCAACAAATAAACTGAGAACCATGCTCAAAAGTAAAACAAGCAACCATACTAGGCATTAGGGCAGTTACTATAAGTTGGCCCTGCGGGAGTCTGCAAAGATTTGATCCAACTGGAGCAGGCCCTGATGTTGTTTGTGCCTTGCTCTCTTCTTCCATACCACAGGGCAGTTGGTGTCAGTTGGCACAGGATGAGGGGTGGGAGAGTGGAAAGTCTGATTGGAGTAGGCTCTGATGTGTTCTTTGCCTGCCTCTCTTTCTCCTCCATTCCACAGGGCAGTTGTTGTCAGTTGGTCCTGTGCCTGGGAGGTTGATAAAAGTTGGCAAGGACAGTAAAGGCACCAACAGACATACCTGTATGTAAAAAGAAAATTGTGTGTGTACACTTAGACCCACTTGTCAATACCGAAAAGTGAGAAAACTCAGATAAAACAAAGCGGGTGTCAAAAATTACATACCTGGATCCCTTTTTCCCAGGTTGCAGATTTTAAAAATTGCTTGTGGTACAGTTGGGGAATCTTTCAAAATGTCAGTATATTGTGTCAAATCCACCTTTTGACCATTTGCTGATGTTTCTTCTGACTTTTCTTTTTATTTCAGATTAAACAATGCTATGTGGGACTTGGACAACGTTGGCTCATCCACTTACATAGGCTCACCCTATGTAAGTGAATTCTTTCTACGCTCATCCATTCTGATACATAAGATTGGTTTTATGTTTGTAGTTCATTTGAATAGAATTCATTTCAGTGGTTGGATTTTATATATCTAAAGTGAAAAATCTGAATTTTGCTTTGTTTAAGATATGATTAACAGTGGGGTTCTACTTAAAATTCAAGATGACTGTCAAGATGGCTGTTCTAAATGCTAATAAACATCAGCAAGCGCTTGACTAAGATGTCCAATACCTTGTTTAAAGTGAAGAAAAATGATTAAGTCTTTATGTACAAAGAAGAAAGGATTATTACTGCTACTACTCATAAATTCTAAGCTTTTCTTCCTATGCCATGCATTTCAGGCTTGGTTACTGCTCATATTGGCAATGAGAATAGTTAATGGTTCTTGTTCCTTGATGGGAATATGATACAATGCTTTGTTTTTGGTTGTAGTCTTCTTGCTATGAGTAATCCAAAGATAAAAACTAGCAATGCCATAGAGGTCAAGTTTGTGGCAGATGAGGATGTTTTGAAGCACATTTCTGAAGATTCAGGTATGGATTACTTGGCATTAAAAGGCCACCTTATTTTAATAATTATAAAATGAGGTACTAGACCTCTCAGCTTGAGGGTTTTTGTTTTTGTTTAAAAGTGATTTGGATATATTTAAATGCCTTTTAAGTTACATACTTTAAGAAAGGAGAATGCCTGATGCTCTCTGAATACATGTCATATTGGACACCCCTATTTTTTTTGTTGGTTTTTGGAAACACACCAAAAATCTCAATCTTTCATCCGTTTCTTGAAGGAGCTGACTATTCTTTGTACAGTTTTCCCCCTCTCATGATGATGTCCCATGAGGTCAGGACTGAATGCTTATTTAGCATTCAGAAATCTTAGGATTGCAAGTTCAGATCTGCATTGGTTTTATTATCACTAGGGCTTTATACGCTTACCCACTTAGGTTGGATTAGCAGCGGGGAGGCTTTTGTTGGAAGACTGTCTTTGGCTAGTTCTGCTGTCTTGCCTTCAGCTGAACCGTTCGCAATAGTGGCACCTTCTTTTGAATAATAGTTTTTGGTCACCTTTTCTCAATAAAAACAGGCTAAGAGATTTAGGCTGCAATCCAATACATGTCTACTCAGAAGTAAGCTCCATTGGGTTCTTTTGGACTTATTCCCAGGTAAGTATGTATGGGATTGCAGCCCAAGTCAATGTTCTCAATTGCTCTGAACTGAATGAAGTCTAAATGGAAAATCATGTATCAGTACATGAAAAGGGCTAAGGCTGCACTTATTAATATGTGCTAGAATACAGTGGGTGTTACTTCTGAAGAAACATTTATAGTATTGTGTTAAGTGTATATGTAGATAAAGAGTTGGCAGAAACAGAAGGACAATTTACTGTTGTTGTTTTTAAAAAACAAGCCTTGCTGCTCTTCCAGGTCTTAAGGTTCGGAAGAACAAAACTCCACATACACTTGATGTAAAAAGATGGGTGAAGGAAACGGAAAATCGCTCAGATGGTGAGGGCCAGGATATTTTTGAAGAGCAGGACTATGTGTCTGTCCTAGGAATAGACATCCAAGGTATTTATGAGAAAAAGGTAACACTTTGGGAGACCATTCACAGCCATAGCCATGTGGAAATTGGGTAAGAAATGGCTGTGTTCAACATTGATATCTGTGTTTTCCTTTGCTCTTTGGCAGATAATTGTTACAATTCCCCCCCCCCCAAAAAAAAACACCTAGTTTGCTTCTTAGTATTTGTTTGTGTTTTTAAGGTTCTTTGAAAAATGGCTCCAGTGCAGGTGGTGGGGATGTCTTCTCATTCCAAACTCCAAAACGTTCTAACAAGATGGCAGAGATGGGTGTGTACTATTTTGTTGAGCAAGTTTAATTCTTTGATCTTAGTCTTGGTGCCAGATGGGAAGGAATTTAAAATTTCAACTATTTTATATTTGTTTTCAGTTATAAAAAGTTACTTTCTGTTTAGAAACTCAGGAAGTTCAAAAGGTCACAGGCAGCCCAGGATACTGAAGACAGAAAAAGAAATCTTTGCTGTAGGAAGCAGAAACTTAACAAAACTCTACTGTACATCTGAGGTTGTGGGTAGGAGTTAGAATAATAAATATAAGCAAAAGGCAATCAGGGAGCAGAGAGTAATTGGTGGGGTTTAGTAGAAAGAGAAAGAGCTTGAAATTGGGAGAAGGCCAGATTGGGATTGAAAGTGGGAAAGGCAGAGGACCCGAACAGATTCTAGGAACAGCAGGGAGGCTGGAATCTGCACTGCCAGTGGATGAACTAAAATTGATTTGTTACTAGGGCTAAGTAGGGAAACAGTGTAAACTAGTTTTGGATGTGGTTTTTTTCCCCCATGCTATTTTAGCGTTCTAATTGTTCTTATGGCTAAGTGCTTTAAAGTTGTTTTTTGTTTCACTTGCTGCTTTTTGAGAACTTCCAATAAAATCTAAATTTGTTGCTCATTTAAAATTTTACTGGTGCCTTGATTTTCACCCTACATCTCATTATCTTCTCACACTGCCCAGTACAACAAGTTGGCTGGGCTAATAAGTGGCCTGGTTCGCACATAATCCTAAATCATGGTTTAGTTAGCCTAACTGTGGTTTTTCTGAATGTGAGAACCCAGCCCAGCAGGCTAGCCATGGTTTGTGTCCTGCCAATAATTTACAATGTGAAGCCATGGTTTGTTGGCGGCTCATGTACCACGGCTTGTTTTAACTTTGGTTGCTATTATATCCAAACCCGTTAGCTTTGCTTGACCATGGTTTGTTTGGCCACTCCACCTCAGAAGCTTGTCAGGCTACAAAGGTTCTAGACAAGAGGTGCTAGAAAAGAAATTAAGCTCTGGAAAAACCAGCATTTGTTTGCTAATCTGTGAGACAGTGAGTTAATTTGGCTCCTCCGTAGTCCTTTTTGCTCCTGTGTTGTGCTGAGCTAAGCCATAGTTTGAGATAATGTATCATCTGAACCAGGCCTGATGGTTGAGTTCTCTCTTCCCTAACCACAAACCATGGTTTGGCTTAGCATGTCATGTGAATCAGACCAGCTTGTGACTCAGTGAGCAAATAATGGCTGGACATTATACATGAACACAGCCAATCAGTTACAGAGGTTATAGGGTTGTTTTAGTGAAACAGGAGGAATTAATTTAGCTGATTTGCTTCCCCCGCTTCCTCACAGTGCAGGCCCATTCTGTTTACTTTGATACAGTACATCCAGTGTCTGTTGGTGCTGTTGAGTAACAAAATATTTGGGATATGAGCATGACTTTGGGCGCAGTCCTGAGAACCATATGAGTAGCCCTGTAGGGTAGTGAGGCTTTTGACTTCTATTTCTGAGCCCTTCCCTTCCTCATGACACTTTGTTTCTAAGCCTTGGAAGAGCTTCAAAAAGCGTTTATGTAGCAGCATGGTAGATGCTATAGTTCAAATGTTTAAAAGATAAAGATCTCCTTGGTGTATGCAACCCTTGATGCCCCTATAGTAGATTCAATATTGTAGTTTTAAATATGCTGTTGGCCACACCCCTCTGGTTATCTTGGCCTTTTGTGGGCATTTGTACCATGCTGCTTGTATTGTTTTTGTAACTGTGTTTTGATCACACCTTTAACATTGTAATAAGCCACTACGACTGAACAGTGAAGTTCTTTAACCTTATATGTTACAATGACTAACCGATTGTTTACATCAGCCTTCCCCTACCTGGTGCCCTCCAGGGTTTTGGACTACAACTCCCATCAGCTCCAGCAGAATGGCCAGTGGTTAGGGATGTTGGCAGTTGTACCCCCGAAAGCCTGGAGGGCATCATGTTGGGGAAGGCTGTTTTGCATTATATTAATATGTTGTGTGCATGCTTCTTTAATCTGGCGCTTCTCTTTTTTTTCAAAGCCTCTGAGCTAGCTCAGACAGCAGCAAATAAAGTAAAACATGAGAACCTGAAGAATCTTGGAAAGGAACCAAGCACCCCTCAAAGCAGCACGAGTAAGTTCTATTGAAACGAAATCAAATGCATTGGTAAGAGCTCCATTTGGTAAAAGGTGCTTTAAAAAAAATCAAATTCTGTCCATTTGTTGGAACCTAAAAATTCAAGTTTTGCTTTTGGGATAAATCTTGCACATTGTATGCTTATGCGCCGTTTGCTCTTATTTCTTTTGGGGGTTGTATTTTGTAGCACTTAGAATTTAGTATTGATATGCTTATTCTTAACGAGAGAAGGAGAATTGGGGCATGGAACGTCTGGACAATAGGTGAGTAAAGTCAAAGAGATTAGGACTTTGGGAGACGTATGCTGAGTAAAGAAATCCCACTTCTTGATCAATGTGAGCCTGAACTAGACAAACTAGATTGTTAAATATTTAGCAAAAATTGTCACACTTATTTCTTTTCTTCATAGCCACCCATGCACACAGCCAACTAGCTATTTAAAAAGAAAGTTGGATTTTGGAATCCCATATTTGTAGCTTTATACTGTGTTTATTTATTTATATACTGTTTCAATCTAAAATATTCATTAAAATAATCAGTAAAAATAAACATCAAGAACAAATTACATACATTTTTTAAAATAATAAAATTATACTTAAATAAAATCACATGTTAAAATTGCATGCTACAGCGCTCAGGGGTTGCATAACTAGTTAAAGTCTGTTTGTAGCATGATTATTGCTATGCAGATTCCAGGGATTTCAGTCCTAATCCAGCAAATTTTTCCACTTGTTGGATGATAATCTGTTGCTATTCTCATGACTGGATAGTTACTGAATGAGTATTGAGTGAATGGCTCCGATAAAGGAACTGCTTGCCAGTGATTCCAGGAAAAGCACAGTCTGGCTCTACAGATTTGCTAGTGCACAATTTCTTGTCAGCTGCTTGTACACAGCCATAAATCTATACACATATTAAGAACCCGTATAAAAATATGCTGGTATTCAGAATTGGGGATCGTGTATTATTTGAGTGAGCAATTTAGTTAAGATTCAAGAAGCGTTGGGGTGATAGGAAATGGTTTACCTAGAAGAGATTCAGGTAGTGGAGCAGCCAAGGCTGAAAATTCCCTGTGCTAGGCACAGGATTATGCCCATACAAAATATTCAGGATAACTTGGTTCATCCTTTTTACATGGAAAGGCACAATGATGAATTTGTCACCAGCAGAGAGATTGTGTTACTTCTCCATAGAGATGAGGAGACTATCCCATGTCCAACTTTATTTGCAATTTGCAGTTTGATCTGGGATGAGTATCTCAAGATACTTTGTTGAGGAAGTACAAAAGAGCTAATGTTTGTAGGTAATTTGTGACACAGTCTTTGTTTAATTTCCAGACTACTCTGGTTCAAGCAAGGGCCAGGTAGAGGTGAGTGGCAATTTTTCGTTGTCAAAAGCATCAGTCATTGATGGGGAAGGACCTTTCTTCTTTATATTTAGAATCCCCTAAGTATCATCTTCAGTAGTTTGGTCAAATACAGGACTGTCTGAGACAGCTCTGAACATCTTGTATTGACTCTGAGATCCAGTAAAATGCTTAGATTTCCAGACAAGTTTTAAAATAAGTTAGATAAATTTTCTCAATTGTTTCCTTTCAGTGATCCTAGACTTGTATTCAGTAAAACTGTACTGCTTAGCTATGTCCATTTTGTTTAAGTAGCAACCCATAAGGTTTTATCCAGCAGTGTTGCTCAGCTGATAGTTGCCATCAGTGGGACTGAGAAGGAAGCAGTTTTCAGCTATTCCCACTCCTTCCTGCAACCCCTGCCCCCCTGTGTCCTGGAAAGTCCCCCAACCCTCTGGAGCTTATTTAGGGAGTGGGGCTGCAAGGGGAATTTCTGCTTCCTTCCCCATTCTGCTGATGGAAGCCTTACTGTCAGCTGAGCAATATATAAAAAAGCATTCTGAAGTATTTTGTAAACTAGGGATTGGAGTCATCTAGCAGAACAATATATTAATCTTTGCGATAAAATACACACCATATGTAGCAGCAGGATAGGCATGTCCTCCATATTGTTGTTCAGGTTTAGATGTGAATTGGGTAGCTGGAGCTTTTAAGGAAACTATTTCCATCACAACTGGCCACCCATATGGATTTGTCATGGCCCAGGAGTGCTCCATGAGCTGTCCAAGCATTAAGATCAGCATCTACTCTCCGGCTTATCTTTACAAGATAACTGATTGACAGGTACTATAGCCTAAGCCATCTTGGTGGAGGCACTGCAGCTATGGAACTCTCTCTTTAAGGAGATCTGACAAGTTTCCTCTCATCCCATTTTTTAAATGGGTATTGACATCTTTTTAATGCTAGAAGACATTTTATTAGTGATTGTATGGGTGCAAGGTTTTAATTTGATTTTTTTTTCTAAATTGTTACTGTAAGCTGCTTTTTTGTAAGTTGCCTTGAAAACTTGTCCATATAACTTATGGATCATTCTTGAAAGATCAAGTCATGGTCTCCCATGATCTGATTTGTTTGAGTATGAAGTACATGTGAGATGAGATGGAGATTGCTTAATGTAGTCCACATCTTCTGCAAATACTCATGACATTTCCAGATCTTTTTAAAGTGTGTTTAATCTTCAGATATCCCTCTGAAGTTGATAAATGATACCTGTAAATCTGTAGGTTTGGAAGCAACTTAGCTAAAAAATTAAACAAGTACAAACTGGATTCTTAACTAACTTTGTTAGTCTCTAGGTCCAATAATATGAGATTCCACAACTAGATTCTGCAAACTAAATTCATTTTCTGAGATTATATAGTGATCTGATTAGAGAGTATACATTTTAAACAGAAGAAATTTTGTTTTGAAGACACCTAGTATGCTTGCTGTTGTTAACAGAGTAAAAAGAATGAATTTGTGTCAAAAACACCTTACAGACTCAGGAAAAGAATTACAGGTAAGGCATTTACATTAAATTCTAACTAACATAGTTTGTTGCAGCAAAACCAGCAAAGAATGTTATGGCACCTGAGAGACTAACAAATGGATTATCACATTAGCGTTCGGTTTTTTGTGCTCTTTTCCAAAGTATAGAAAAGCAATACCTTCATAATGAGCGTACTGTGGTTATGTGAGGTTTTACACCTTGTAGATTGCCAGTGAGGTTCTCAGGTCCAATGTAACTGAATTAGCAGAACAAAACTTGGGGAAATTGTGTAGAACTTCCTTCTATCTGAAAAGTTCAGTGACACACAGAGATTTCCCCTAATACCAATTCTGAAGCTATTGTCTGGGTGGATAGATCTGTTAGTTGGATTCACTGTCTGCTTTGGTAAACCGAGTGTACTTAATCCAAAATGTAACATTTCTTTAATGTCTTGGATTCAGTTAAGTAGTCTAATTCTGTAGTGTTCACTCATTTTTAGACCGAAACTGCTCTGATTGGGATGGGGTTTTCATACATTATAGCAGATTCCTGGGTTTCTGTCTGTGCGCTCATTTTTCCACATTAATATGTGCAAAATGTGGCGTGCAATAGATATTCCCTGTAATTCCAGTGTACAAAGTGCTGTTTATATGAACTAAAACGGCACCGCCCATGTAGAAGAGGGAGGTATTGGCAGGCTCAGAGGAAACCGAAGCTTTGAAGAAGTTAAGAAAAAAATCATAAGGCAAAAACCGAGGGAGAACCCCAAAAGCAGACCAATGATGATAGAGCAAATTTGGTGGCGTTGGAATTATGACTGATTGGGGTGAGGTATAGAGTGGCTGGAATCCTGAGCAGCTGCATGGCGTACAGGAGCCTTTTGCTGCAGGTCCCACTTGTCAGTATCTCTTACTGAAATTCTGCTTCTGCCTCCAATTGTGTCCCTCCCTCCAGTCTGTCAGAATAATGGAACCCTTGGGTTAAAAGTGGCATTACTTCCCTGCTACATGTTGTCCCGCGCCCACCACCAGGTTGTGTTGAGATTCTGCTGTTATTAGGGAAGGTGACTGCATGGCTTATGTGTGCGTGTCTGTGAGTTGAAAGGAGAGCTCCATTTATTATCTGTGGGAGAAAGCAAGGAAGCAATTAAGGATTATTTGTAGATGGCTTTCCCCCCTATCTAGTATGTCATCTGAAGTTTATATACAAAATAACCAATGTACAAGATATGTTAGGAAAAGAAACTCATGACTGTCTCTTGCCAAATGTTTCCTTTTTTTTAGCCTTAAATATGTGCTCTGATAGCGAAAGTGATTATTCTACTTCGTGCTCTGAAGAAGAGGAGGGTAACAGTTGTAAAGAAACCGCTGATGGAGCTGTTGATCCAAAAATGCCAACCAGACCCCAAACATCTTTTGTTCCAGCCAGCAGAGAAACACCAGCTAAGAAGCTAAAGAGAGATGTTCCTGTGAGTGTGCGTGCAGTTCAGTTTGTTAATTACATTGACTATTGATCATAGCAAACTGAATAAGGAATAAGGCCTTCTGAAACATTTCTGTTGACAGTCCAAAATTAAATTAAATGCAGCTCGATCTCTGGAAACATTTTGAACATGTTTAATGGCAATGTAATCCAAGCTAGCTTTGAATCTCCAGGCTTCACTCTGCAGAAATGTTCATCATAATGACCTTTGAAAAAAGAGTACACTGGAAATAATCTGTAATATTTCCTTGGGCTTGTCAAGAGATGAAATACAAACGTTACATATACGTATAAAAAGCAATTCGTATAAAACCCAATAGAGCTTGGGACCTGGGATCTTGAAAGAGTGCATTCTCCCATCCAGATGCACAAGTTCATTGAGATCCAGGAAGGAGGTCCAATTCTTAACTATTTTAGGCACCAGCTGAAGGCACACCTCTTTGCATGGACATATGATGGACATTAGTGTTGAGCCCATTGTTTGGTTGTTCCGTGAGTTCTGGTGGTTTACATGATTACCTGTTTTTATTGTATTGTTAATTGTATTTTTTTTTAAGTATCTTCTGGGATTGACCTTGAAGAGTGGGTAACAGATGTTTTAAATAAATACAATTAGTATGCATCTTTACTTAGAGGTAAGTCCCTGTATATTCAGTGGGATTTATTTCCCAATAGGTGTGTTTAGGATTGCAGTTTACAGTGCAATGCTATGCATGTCTCCCCGGAAGCAAATCTGAGTATCTTGCATACTCCCAGGTAAGTGTGTATAGGATTGTATCCTAAGTCTATGATAAGACTTGAAGCTTTTGCCTTGTGTATAAGACAACTTCTTGACTAAGACATAATAATGACTGTAGGAGCTGTTGAATGTTTGCCATAGTCACCCTAAGTGTGCTTAAAGAAAACCACCATTGTTGCTTTCCAAAAAGGAATCAAGACCAAAAAAGTTGTATTCTTCACTCTGATGAAACTCAGCTAAAATTAAATAGGGGGGGGGGGGGAATTGGGCTGTCATTTTTTTCTAACAAATTTAATACACATGCAAAGATAGCATAAAGACAAATCTGCTTTTCGCCTACCATTGTGTGTGGGATATGAAGGCAGTATTCATTTTAAATTATACCCTGTGCTCTCAAAGTGATTTCTTTTCCTCTTAGCCTCTTCCCATCTTTTTCGTCTTTGTTCCACCTTCACGGAAGCAGCTTCCCACTCAGGCTTGATTTGCAAGCCATAGTTAAAAATAAACTCTGGTTTACCACAAATGAGCAGTGCATGCTGCTCAAATGGTCCCCCTTAGCTTCTCCCCTACTCCATGTCTCAACTGAAACAAACTAGAATGCTGGTATAGCATTACATGGAAACCTTTTACTTTCTTTCTCTTAAAACAATGACTAGTGGAAGCTACCATTTGTGGTTTGTTTCCTCTGAACAAACCGCAGGTGCTGGTTTACATGTAATGCTAATCCGATGCTCTGATTTGTTTCCTCTGTGCTGGGGATGAGGAGCAGGGGAGGAGTGAAATGGGCACGACTGAGCACTGGATGCACTGTTCATTCATGGGAAACTATTGTTTATTTTTAACTATAGCTCAGAGAGTTTATGGTCTAGATTAGAATGGTGAGATTAAGCCATCAATTCATTCCCCCGTTAATGTTTTCTGGAGAGAATACTGATGATCCTTGTGTGTCTTTCTTTCCTCAGAGCAATTTGGTAGAAGAGTATTTTGAAGCACATAGTAGTTCCAAGGTTTTAACTTCTGACCGAACACTCCAGAAGCTACAGAAAAAAAAACTGGATCAGGTACAGTTCATGGCAGGAGTGACTGCTTGTATCAGAATTTTCTCTTGAGATGTTTGATCAGAGAACGTGCAAGCAACTGTCACTAGGTTTGTTCCTGGCAGAGCCAGGTGGCTTATTGGCATTTTTTACCTTACTGGTGGTAGCACAGTTAAAACAGCATGTTTTATTATGAGTCATCTATTTGAGGTATTCTTACAGAATCTGTACTTGGTGTCAAGAACACCTGGTTTCTAAAACAGTTCTGAGGCCAGGAATTGTGGGGAAACATCTTGCCAGAAATGGGGCCTCTGTGAAGGCCATGAGTTTGCAGTTCTCACAGCGAAGCTAGTTAATTAGGCTACAAGCACGAACACCTGCTTATCAGTGGAGACTGGTACTTCAAAGCCACAGACCTGGAAGGTTGGTGAATGCATGACTGTTGGGCATGAAAGCTCCAGAAGAGTTCATCATCAGAAAGCCTGCTGATTGGCTAATTAATTCCTGGCTGTTGCTGGGCATTTTCCCATAAGAATAGGATTCAGACCTTAGCCTTTGTTCCCCAATGTTCTCTTATGGTTGCTGATGCTACCTTTGTGGGGTTCCATCTTCCACCTGCTGTTCAGGCTATGCATCTCTTGAGAGATGTGGAACCATGAGGTGGTTTGCTTTTTACCTCTGTTGTAAGTGTAGATTAGGCTAGACAGTTTTGTTATTTTTGTCTGCAACTGTAACTCTGTTTTTTACCTGGCCCTCGGGTGTGGATTTTAAGAAACTATTTTGCTGCTATATTTGTGCAGTTATATTTTAATAAAGCTACTTCTTATTTACTAGTGCATGTTCATTGCAGGGGAGATTTGTCTAAATCCAGCACCTTGGCCATTTAACCACGGACTACCGTATAATTGGATATTTTGCCTAAGGCTCCAGAACAAGGAGTGCATCTTTGGGTCCTGTCTCTGGAATTCTTGGCAGGTCGTTTTCTGGCACGTTGGCCCAGAGTGGATGACCAGGATTAAGGGGTGGTGGCAGTCTACTTACCTTGCAGGGTTGGTGTTGGTTTATTCAGTCTTGGTAAGGGAGGCAAGGGTTTGTGCCTTGCCAGGATCAGTTGCCCAGGTTTGGGAAATGAGTCCTGGGACTGAACTGGGAGTGGGCATGACATTGGCACTAAGAAGCAATGGTTTGTCAGTATAACAGATATCGGTAAGCGGTATTCCGAGTGCAGGACACAAAATAATGGGCTCAAGTTACAGGAAGCCAGATTTCGGCTGAACATCAGGAAAAACTTCCTAACTTCTAGAGCGGTACAATAGTGGAACCAATTACCTAAGGAGGTGGTGGGCTCTTCAACGCTGGAGGCATTCAAGAGGCAGCTGGACAGCCACCTGTCGGGTATGCTTGAAGTTGGATTCCTGCATCGAGCAGGGGGTTGGACTCAATGGCCTTATAGGCCCCTTCCAACTCTACTATTCTATGATTCTGTAAGTAAGGGTGGTAGGGTATTAAACATAATTAGAGACAACATAGATCCTAATCATTGGTGTCTTTCACAGAAAATGCCTCCTCATTTTCAAACATACTATCACTTTGAAAACTCCATTTTAAAAAGAAAACTTGTTGTCTGGAATCCAGTTCCTGTGCAAATTACACATGTTTGCAGAATAGTATATTTGCCAGTTAAACTTAGTTTAAACTTAGTTGACAGAGAACCAGAAGAACTATGGAATGAAGTCAGAGACATTATCAGGGAAGAATGCAAAAAGACAATACCTCTAGTTAAAAAGAGAGAAAGACCTCAATGGATGACTGAAGAAACTCTTCAAATGGTTAAAGAGAGAAGGAAAGCAAAAGCAAAAGGAGATAGAAACACAGTCAGAACCCTAAGTGCAACAATACAGCAACTAGTACGTAGGGACAAAGAGAACTATTACAATAGTTATTGTATAGAAATAGAAGAGGACAGCAAAAAGGGAAGAACAAGAGCCCTATTCCAAAAGATTGGAGAAATGAAAGGGAAATTTAAACCACGAGTAGGAATGTTGAATAATCAACAGGGGAACACACTGTCTCACCGAGATGAAATAAAAGGAAGATGGAAGCAATACACTAAAGAACTCTATAAAAGAGATGCAAGGATGACAGATTCATTCACAGAGGAACCATATAATGAAGAACCAGAAATTCTAGAATGTGAGGTGAAAGCTGCTCTTTAAATACTTGGAAGAAACAAATCACCAGGAACAGATGGCATACCAATAGAGTTGCTACAAGCTACTGAGACTGAATCTGTCCAAATTTTGACAAAAATCTGTCAAGAAATATGGAAAACTAAATAATGGCCCACAGACTGGAAGTGTTCAATATATATCCCAATTCCAAAGAAAGGGGATCCCAGAGAATGCAGTAATTACCAAACTATTGCCTTAATATCCTATGCAAGTAAAATAATGCTCAAGATTCTACAACAAAGGCTCTTACCATATATGGAGCGAGAAATGCCAGATGTCCAAGCTGGATTTAGAAAGGGAAGAGGCACCAGAGGTCATATCGCAAACATACATTGGATAATGGAACGGAGCAAGGAATTTCAGAAGAAAATCACCCTGTGCTTTATAGATTACAGCAAAGCCTTTGACTGTGTAGATCATGAAAAACTATGGAATGCTTTAAAAGAAATGGGGGTGCCACCGCATCTGATTGTCCTGATGCGCAACCTATACTCTGGACAAGAGGCTACTGTAAGGACAGAATATGGAGAAACCGATTGGCTCCCCATCGGAAAGGGTGTGAGACACCCTATTTGTTTAATCTGTACATAGAACATATCATACAGAAAGCGGGATTGGACCAAGATGAGGTGTGAAAATTGGAGGGAGAAATATCAATAATTTTAGATATGCAGACGATACCATACTCTTAGCAGAAACCAGTAATGATTTGAAACGAATGCTGATGAAAGTTAGAGGAAAGCAGAAAAGCAGGACTACAGCTGAACGTCAAAAAGACTAAAGTAATGACAACAGAAGATTTATGTAACTTTAAAGTTGACAATGAGGACATTGAACTTTTCAAGGATTATCAATACCTTGGCACAGTGATTAACCAAAATGGAGACAATAGTCAGGAAATCAGAAGGCAGCTAGGACTGGGGAGGGCAGCTGTGAGAGAACTAGAAAAGGTCCTCAAATTCAATGATGTATCACTGAACACTAAAGTCAGGATCATTCAGACCATGGTATTTCCGATCTCTATGCATGGATGTGAAAGTCGGACAGTGAAAACGGTGGATAAGAGAAAAATCAACTCATTTGAAATGTGGTGTTGGAGGAGAGCTTTACGCATACCTTGGACTGCTAAAAAGACAAATAATTGGGTGTTAGAACAAAGTAAACCAGAACTGTCTCTAGAAGCTAAAATGATGAAATTGAGGTTATCATACTTTGGACATATAATGAGAAGACATGATTCACTAGAAAAGGCAATAATGCTGGGAAAAAAGGAGTAGAAAAAGAGGAAGGCCAAAGAAGAGATGGATTGATTCCATAAAGGAAGCCACAGACCTGAACTTACAAGATCTGAAGAGGGCAGTTCATGACAGATGCTTTTGGAGGTCACTGATTCATAGGGTCGCCATAAGTCGTAATCGACTTGAAGTCACATAACAACAACAAATATTTGCCAGTATAATGAGAGATTGGTTTGCATCCAGTGTTTCCCTTCCATTTGTCAAAAGGCTTTTGATTCAGCAGAGGCCACTAATAAAAGGGGGGAAAGAGGGGGTTTTTTGCTGATTTTTCCTGTCATGCTGTTCTGGAGGGTCCCAGGTCTCTGGAGCAGATTTTCAGGGGCTACAGGTGGAGGAAGAATTGATGGAAATTGCCTCCCAGTCCCTTCTGTGGTAGCAAATGCCTTGGCTGGATCATTGGATGCAACCTGTAGTAATTAAAAACTTTCTGACCATATCTTTAATTTAAAATGTTTTGATTCATTTCTTTCAGCCCTGCACCTTTTCTAATGGCTTATTTTTTCCCCTTTCTGATCCAGGAGGCCCTGCAAAACCTCTTGAACAAAGTACCTGTTGCTTTTACTTCTGAACGTGAAGAGTTAACCAGACAACATGAATCCCTCTTTTATAAATGGATGTTGCAATTGCAGTAAGTATCCCATGAGTTTCTGTTAAAACAAATTGAAGTTGGAATTAAGCCATTGTTTTATAGATAGACTCAGAAATAGTTCTCATTGCATAAAGCTGCATTTTCTTTACTGAATGTAGTTAATGTATTTTCTAGAATTAAGGGCCTGTTAAACAGAAACTCATGTGACTAGTGTCTGAGGGATGGAAATGCTTTTTACCCTGTTTCTTAAACAGACAGGAATTTATGGAAAGCACTGTGGCTGATGATAATTGGTTCTGCGTAACAGGAAAATACATGCAATGAAATAGATCCTAGATTGTACAAGTCCATTAGTTAATTGTCATATCCATTTTCCAAAGAAATATATGAGCAATAGGAACAGATTAGGTCATATTCTGTACATATTTCTATCCCACTTTTGATATCAGGAAAATAATCAGAAAATTGGCATAGATGCTTGCATTTTTTTATGTTCATTGACTGATAAAGGACAAACAGCAGTCTGGTAGGATAAACATTTGCAGCATTTGCATTGCAATCCTAGAGATGAGGGTTGGGCTGAGACCCTGGCTAAAGGACATCTCTACTTGGGTGTAGCTGATTTTCTAGGTCTTAAGCATGTAAGTAAATGTTGTGTATAGCATTGCCGTGTGATAAGAGAAAAATGGTCTGGAGTCCTGAAAAGCATGTGGTCTGCAGAGGAAAGCATTGCCACCTGTGCTTTGTGGTTGCCTTCATCCTCCATTAAGTATAGGTCATCCAGTAGAGTATAGCTGAGACAGCTGGCCTTGTGCTCAAGAGGCTTACTTGCTACTTTTAGCATTGCTGGTGCAGTACTTGAGCCAAAAGAGGACCTGTAGGGCCTTTATTACATTTCTATCCCACGTGCCTTCCAAGAAGCTCATGGTCGCCCCTCCCCATTTTATCTTCCCAACAAACCTGGTTAGACTGAGAGACTCTCCCAGTGAACCTCATGGGTGAGTAGGGAAATGTACCTGCATCTCTCCAGTCCAGTACTGTAACCACTACACCACATTGGCTCTCAATATTTATCTATTGCTGATTAAAAAAAAGGTCCTTGCAGTGGTTTTGTTATGAACTCCGCTTTAGAATTTAAGGTAGATGATGAAGGATTTGATGATTAACAGTTGAAAGCAATCGCGTGGCAATCACAGGATTTCCATTCCTGTGCTCCCTGTGCTGATGTGCAAAACACTTGCACTGTGAGTATGTTTGTGAACACGGGAGAAGCAGCAGGTAGGATGGTATTGTCTGAGCCTTTCCTCGCAGACCAATTTTCCTTTGCAGTTGCTCCACTTTTCCTCACTTGAGAAACAAGCTTGTCTTTGAATGCCAGCTTGAAGGAGAGTGGACATGGGAAAGACTGCAAAGGACCACTGGCAGGGGGAGAGATAAATGCCCTCCTCTCTCTCTCTCTCTCTCTCTCTCATTCAACATTTCCACCCTTGAAAATGTCTGCTACTCCTCCCTCTGCTGCTTTGCATGTGAGTGGTACACATGGCAGTGGGAATCCCATTTTTGCCACTTAGCATGTAGTTTTGATATTCAGAACTGGAAAAAGTTTTTTTCCAAAGATACTAAATTTAATCTGCTGTTGTTCAGAAATAAAGACAAAAGGTATGGGTTTACAAAAGAAAAACAAATTCAGTTGTAACTGTCAAAAAAAAAAGAGTAGATGCTGTTATTGGTAACAACTCTTTCAGTAGGGTATACTATGCAATCTGCTCACTATACACTATCTTGTAAAGCTTATGCATCTAGGCTTGAGATTTATATTCCCCAACCATGCTGCTTACCTGGAAAATTTGACCATTCCAAAATATTGGTACTTTTTCTCCAGAGCTAGATTTACTTGCCTTCCCTCTGCGATATCGGAGGGCCGCTTATGACAAACGAGTTTGTCCCTGTATGTCTGCTGATATCGAAACAACAGCTCATGTTCTTTTTGTTTGTAACCTTTGTAATGCCGAACGCTCCAGATTCATTCTTCCCATTATCAAAGGTTTCCCAGGTAGATCTACAGACTGGTATTTGAAATACCTATTGTCTGACACAGACAAGTCAATTTCAGTGCTAGTTGCTTTTTAATTCAGTCCAGAGTATACGTAAGATGGTTACTCTTTAAACTTTACTTATGGTAAAGTTATCCTATAGTACTGTATAGCTATACGCATTTTAGATTGTCTAATCAATTGTATATTGGGTCTGTGACCGCATAATAAAATTTGTTTGATTGATTGTAAAGCTTAGGGATTTTTTTATTTCTTACAGCCTGGGATTCAATATTGTGCTGTATGGACTAGGTTCAAAGAGAGCTCTGTTGGAGAACTTCCGCATTTCTCTGTTGCAAGATTGTGTTCATATTGTTGTGAATGGGTTCTTCCCCAGCATAACTGTGAAATCGGTAAGCAAAAGAAATATACGCATTCATTTAGAGAAGCAAGCAAAAGCTTCAGTCCAAGTTGCGTGGTCTAGATAGCTTTTCCATTCCATTAAACACAGCTCAAAATGGAGTTCATTTACATTCTGTTCAGCTCTTAACTCTAGAACACAAAGACAGTCCACGTTCTGGATTTACTTTGACTGCAGCTAGAGTTCATTTGCAAATTCCACTTATAGGAAAGGGCAAGCTACTATAAACATATTGCACCAGTTGGAAACTAGAAAAGCTTCACTTGTGTGTGTTTTACCTTTGTGCTTATGAAAGCAGCAGACTGCTAAGGGGTGCTTCACATATTTTCAAGTACGTGGAAGGCCTTCTGTATATTGTATGTGTGGATTTTTTCACTACATGTTGCTTTCAGTGTAGGAATTCTGTAATGTGTGAGGTAACCTTAATATTCAGAAGCTTGTTTTTAGCCTAGACTTAGAAGAGAGCTTAAAAGCCATTCTTAAAAACAATAGTCACAAAGAAAGATGGTGACTTGCCACTTCATTCTGTCAGATTCTGAATTCCGTAACAGAAGAGGTGCTGGATCATGTGGGCACTTTTCGCAGCCCTCAGGATCAGTTGGACGTGATCATGAAAAGATTTAAAGAAGGTAAAGTATATGCATAAGATATCCTAGAAGTTTGGACTCTCCCTGTGTTAAAAAAAAGTTTGGATGAGCCTCACTGTTGGCTTTTCTTACTAATGCATTGCTTGCACGTCCAAATACAGTGACTTCAATGGTGCTTATTTTGGTAATTCAGCTCAGATGCAATACTTACTTATAAAACATGGGACTTGCTCCAATAGGCTTTGTAGCATTGTGGGGGGTCAACAGGTTATAGCTGGGATTGGTAACTATGCATTAGTTTCAACTAACCAACTGTGAAGTCCACTCCCACCATGACAGTGCAATAACTTCATATGCATTTATCAACATAGATTGTTGTTTCATGAAATTATATAACTCAGGCTGTAGGTTGATGAAATAATTAAATTTCTTTTTTGTACTTTGACATAGATTCATTTCAATTTTTGACAGTTTTAAAAAAAATTCGATTTATTTAAGACTTATTTCTGTCTGTCTGTCTCTCTCACACACACACGCACACACACGACATCTCAGCTCTGGGTTCTTAGATGGAAAAAAAAGATTTAACAGCATTTAGTAACCATGGTATCCTTCTGGACCTTCTGGCAGGGATAGGGTTAGGAGGGGAACTGTTTTACAATGGTTCCAATCCTTCCTTGAGGGTTAGTTCAAGAAAAGGCATTGAGCAACTCATGCTGACCACTATTGGGTTATAGCATCCTGTAGGCATTTATCTTGTTCCCCATGGTGTTTAACATCTAAAAGGAACCGCTGGGAGAATTGTCCAGGTGTTTGTAGTGCATTGTCACCAATATGCAGGACATGGTATGGGAAGAGTGGCATCAGACTGGGGAGTAAGTCCAAGGTATTAGGCATAAGTAATATCCTGTACCTTTGGGAAAGCGACAGCAATGATCTCCAGTTAACTGGACTAACTTATTCTGATATTCTTGGCCTGAAGACATCCTGCATTCTCTTGACAACCATAAAATGGCACCGGTTCATAGAATCATAGAGTTGGAAGGGGCCTTGTAGGCCATCGAGTCCAACCCCCTGCTCACAGCAGGAAATCCACAGCACTGCAGGTTAGGTGCACTGCTCTCCATCCAAGATCTGCATCACACCTCTCACTGAAGCCAGGCAGGTCTGGGCAGTCCTTCAGAAGAACATCTCCCCTTGTCTGATAGATGTTGTGCAAGATACAGCATACCATGATCATAGCAAGGTGTAAAGCAACCTTTTCCTCACTTCTAGACACCCAAAGGCTCTCTCCGCTCCCCAGAGAGGAAGGTGTGCCCCTCAAGCTTATATGCCAGGCACAATATTTGAAAAATAGTTCACAGCCATATCATAGTTCCTCCCAGAAACGCTGGTGTACACATGCATAAATGGGCCCTTGGCTTCGTCAACTGTCTAAAAGAACCATGCTGTAGAGGCACTTTCAATTTGCTGGAACAAAAGGTGCTAAAATTATCCTGAAGTTGTCAGCTTACAAGCATCAGACTTTCTGTTTATTCAGGCTCTAACATTGAGCTGCTTCTTAGCTTTCTAGGTTCTCATTGTGTTAAAGTCAGAGGCTAGGTACACACCATGCATTTAAAGCACGTGACTTCCCCCAAAGAATCCTGGGAACTGTAGTTTGTTAAGGGAGCTGGGAATGGTAACTCTGTGTGTGGGGGGGGCAAATAACAATTCCCAGAATTCTTTGAGGGCAGTCATGTGCTTTAAATGTATGGGGGTGTACACAGCCAGAAATGTGAACTTTTTAAACATTACCAGTTTTCAATACTTTAACTCTGATAGCCTTAATTCTCTTCTCCACCTTCAGAGCTATTCTTTTTGTCCTCTGTGGCATTAAGCAATTTAATGAAAGTACTTTTGACCATTGCTGTGTACTTTTCCATTATACATTGTTGCTTTCCTATTCATCCCTTGATAGAGGTTAGCTGGACAGAATAACAGCCATCCCTATACATTTTCTTCACTTCACCTCACAACACAGAAGCTGAGAAAGTTTTCTGCCTTGCGAGGGAAGCCTTGTTGTGGAGGAGTGAGGCAAGGAAGAGATCCTGCTGCTAGGCACAGTTAGGAGTGAGGCTTTCTTTGGGAAAACACCAGTTAGAGCAGCTTAGCCTTAGGAGTGGTTTCATTTTCCATCCACTCGTCTTGTGTTTCTGTAGCTTGTCGAGTGACCTGGGCAGGACAGCTGAACAAAACCATGGTTAAGCAAGGGTGCTGGGTGTGCATGTAGCACCAACTCATAGTGGTGGTTTAAAAAAAAAAAAATTCAGGTTCCCAAGCCAAAAACAAAAACCATGGCTGCAGATCATGGTTTGTTGTATAGCTAAGCTGCTGGGCAGGGTTCTGACAGTCAAGCAAACAGTGGTTTAATAAACCATGGCTTAGCATTGCATGTAAGTCAGGTCCCTTGTTATCCCACCTAGGATGGAAGCATGTTTGAGTGGTACAAGAGTGGTGTCTTATTATCTGGTAATTTAACTTGAAAGAATGTGCAATTCTTTTTTCAAATATTTGCTTGTAGCAGAGGAATGGGCCCCAGCACCCAGCACCAAGCTCTCTGCTTCCCTTTACCAGTTCCTCACCCTTGCACAGCACAGCTTGCTACTTTGGTGTGTCTTAGCACTAGAGGAGAACTAACTGCAGATGCCACATAGAGGTGTCTCAGCGCCCTGTTGCTACTAGCTTGTTATACTGTCCTGTGCTTTGCTGTTGAGCAGTTTAAGTATCTTCACTTGCCTTTACTTATTATTTATTTATTACATTTATATCCCATCTTTCTTCTAAGCTCAAGGTAGTGTGCAAGCTTGAACTTTTAAGGTGCGTTGAAGTGGAGTCAGGTTGTCAGCCTTTCTCCTGCCAGGATCTAAAAAAATAGAAACTTGCTTTATAAAAAGTCTGCAACTCTTACGTTAAAGGATTTAGACTTTAAAGGACAGCCTTATAATAATGGTGCTTCTAGAAAACATTTCTCAGCAGTGATGAGAACCAGAAGCATTTTCTTCAATATGAAAGGTCAGATTCTAAACTAAAATCTCTGCAAGATTCCACAAGATGTATATACGTGTGTATACAACACAAAAATAGACCTGGTGGTTATTAGTTGGAAATTATTATTCGAATGTCCCAACTAAAAGATGAATGTTTTTTTCCAGAATCAGTATTTTGTACATGATGCCATTAAGTACCATCATCATCATCATCATTTTATTTGTATGCCGCCTTTCCACATAAAATTGTGCTCAAGGCGGCTTACAACAAGGTGAACAAAAATACATGTCAAAAACAATTGCAAAAACAATTTCCTAATAACAAAAAATAAAACAGTGACATAACAAATATAATAACCAAAAACAACTTTTCAACATTATGAACATAATAAAACAATTATTTAAAAACAAAAAAGTAACGATTAACACCCCAAACCCCTAAAGAAAACCATTTACTGTATCTCCTACAAAACTTCATTATTCAGAGGGGAGGCTTGTTTTGTATCAGCACATGTCTACTCAGAAGTACTTCTCACTGAGTTCACTGGGGCTTACTCCCAATAAATTGGTGATAGGATTGCAGTAATCCTATCCCCTTATTTGAGAGTAAGCCCCATTAAACTCAATGAGACTTATTGTTGAGTAGACAGCATATAGGTTTGCACTGTAACTCTTCTATTTGGCCAACAGTTACAGCATTTTCTTTGAAGGCGCACTTCATGTTGCAATCACATTTGAAATATACAATGCACAATATGTACTACTGAAGATTTGCTGCTTTCCATAAGAGATGGTCAGGATTTTCTCCCTTTTCCTTTCTCTTCATTACAATGTCTTAGGTTGGGTTTCTGATTTCTCTTCTGTTAGGTCTTTAAATCCCAACTTTTCCAGCGGTTCTTTGGACATAAGTTGCCTCTCCATTCTGCATTCTAAATATTCTTTTGATTCCTGTCTGCACAAAGCATTCTCAAACCTATTTTCCTTCAGACACTTCATGAATTTTTCTTTGAATGCTGTACATTCACCGAAATGATCCAAAGGGAAAGAGCCTTTGTCTGGTGGCCTCGGCTTGAAGCTTTTAGTCCCGAAGTTCATAGCCGTAGACATGGCGAAGATCCTCTCCCCTGGCAGCCGCTGTGCCTCTTAGCAAACCATGCATGTTACTCTACTAGAGTGCAATTCATGGGTGTTTCACTGGAGAATGGAGATTGGTGTGGTTTCTTCTCACTGTGATATAAACCATCATGTTTATAAAGGCTTCTTCTAGTCCTGAAGTTAGTTCCACACTCCATGCATTTAAATGGTTTCTCCCCTGTGTGGCTTGCTTGATGCTGATAAAGGTGTCCTTTAGTTTTGAAGTTCTTTCCACATTCTATACATTTATAAGGCTTCTCCCGTGTGGATTCTTTCACGTTTACAAAGCTTTCCTTTATTGCCGAAGCTCTTTCCAAAATCTGTATGTTCATATGGCTTCCCCCCTGTGTGAGTTCTGTAGTGTGAAGTAAGCTTGGCATTCTCTCTGAAGCACCTTCTATGCTCTGTGCATTGATATGGCCCCATACAATCCTCACGATCCTGCACATCACCTGCTGCTGAGGTGTCCTTCCCGTCTTCTTTGGAGTCCTGGTTAGGCAGATCTCCTTCTTCCAAACAGGAAATGAGGCCGCCTGATGGGCGACTCTCCCCTCGATGACATTACTCAGGAACAGAAAAATGCTTCCATCCCCAGACCAAAAGAGGTTCCACAGTACAGATAAGCACCAACCTGCTGAGGTCTCCTCTTCTTCTTTGGGGACCTGGATAAACAGACTTTCTCCTTCTTCCTTACAGGAAGCGAGGTCTCGTTCTCTTTCTTTGTCCTGAGTCCTGGGCACGCTTCAGCGTTCCTCCTCCTGCTCTCCAAGATCAGAGCTAAACCAGGATGGTTAAGCTTAGAATCTTAATTTTCTATTTTTATTTAAGATGACTAGTATTAATTTCTAGCTGTCTGATTAAATAGTGATAGAATTCTAGATTTGAATCAGAGCTTAACCAGGATGGTTAAGCTTAGAATCTTAATTTTCTATTTTTATTTAAGATGACTAGTATTAATTTCTAGCTGTCTGATTAAATAGTGATAGAATTCTAGATTTGAATGAGGATACTGCTCAGTGTCCTTAATTACAAATGAAATATTTTTTTAAAAATGCTTAACATTCAATGGATTTCCTAATCTCTCTCCAGTACTAAATCTTAAAAATAAAAATTACCATGGAGGGTTTTTCCAGAACAAATCTTGGGTGGGGCTCTGGATTTTAGGTACTACAATATATTATAATATGGGTTAAAATGGAATTCCTCTTATTCTTTATTTGAATATTCAGAAAACACCAACTAAGCACCAACTAGCCATGAATCTTGGATTCTTAGACACTTGAATAAAGGCTGTTGGGCCAGAATATCTGTGTCCTTAGGAATTGGTACAAGGACTTTTGGAGATGATGGGCAGCCACAGAGAACTTTCTAGCATTGGTTTGTTTTTAGACTACAGCTGGGAGACTTGACATCCTGTTTTTTACTTTTGTCTCCTGTTACTTCTCATTTGCCAGATCCTTCGCTGGAACTGTATCTCATCATCCATAACTTGGACAGTCGGATGTTGAGAGGAGACAAAAACCAACAAATCCTAGGACAATTGTCGTCTCTTTCCAATATCTACCTCATAGCATCTATTGATCATATTAATGCACCACTCAGTGAGTATTTAGGCCTTTCAGTCCTCTCTGCGTGTAAAATTCATCGTAATTAGTAGTAACATCTATTTTTGGTACATATGTAATATGTTCTTAACGATCTGGTATTTGCATCTGAACCGAAGCTTGTCTGCAAACCTGGTATTAGTATTGTGTACCCAGGTATTGGTAGTCATTAATAGTTATGGAATCCACACAGCTCCATAGACTAATTGAATTTATAGGACTGGGCACATTGTTGTTCATCAAGGGTGGGGCACTGCCAGTCCACAGTGTAGTGCCATCTGTGGCCTCTCCTCTTCGATCCCATTGTGGTTTCCGCTACAGCAACTGATTTAAGAAGCATTATTCCCACCCCTGCCAAAATCATCTTTCTTTACTTTTATTTGTCTTCTGCCCTTGTAGTGTGGGATCAAGGAAAACAAAGCATGTATAATTGGTTGTGGTATGAAACAACCACTTACAGTCCTTACATAGAAGAAACATCCTTTGAAAACTCCCTCTTGACACAGCAATCTGGGTCTTTGGCTTTGAGCTCCCTCACACATGTTCTGCGCAGCCTCACTCCTAATGCAAGGTAAGAAACCTTCAATGTGACCAGGGCTCTTAATTCTCAAGTATTAGGAAAAATCTTTTGGCACGAAACATTTATGTTGGAAATGGAAAGCTTCTTTTTCATATTACAAATCTGGGTTTTCAGTAGGGATGTAAAGAAGGGAGCAGATACATTGATGCATGAGAGAGGGAGCTGTACAAGAAAGTACAAAACCAAAAATAGAGAGAGGATGCGAAAAGTGACCATGTGTAGATTTGAAAGCTTTTTATTTTCTGAATTCAGAACATTGTTTCCTCCAGTATTGTTGTATGATGACAATAAGTAAGTTTCCAGTTTTGTTTAAATACATTTGTTTTGTTCTTTTTCTCCTTAGGGGGATTTTTAGGCTTTTGGTGGAGTATCAGTTGGAGAATAAGGATAACACCTCATTCCCAGGTAACTAATGGACCTATTGTCATAAATTCTTATTAATTTAAGAACATAAGAAGGGCCTGTTGGATCACGTCAATGGCCCATCTAGTCCTGCATCCCATTCTCACAGCGGCCAATTATTTCTGGAGGTCAGACTAGTGTAGTGCTGCTACCAACACCACTAGTGATACCCAGACATAGATTCTGGTAGAAGTCTTGGATTCCAGGCACAATGCCTATCAGTATAAATGTGACAAAGCTTCTATTTTATGTGAGTCAGTCATTTCTACTTCTTGATTTATATACTGCTTACATGCTGTAATAGTACTGTGCATCTGGACATTTGCTGCAGTGATTCACACAAGTGGGTGGGATTGTAAGCTCTTCTAATTGTCATGAAACCAGTCATTGAAAAGTGGTGTAGCTTTGAACTGAAAAGAGAACCAGGCTAGGAGCTGAGATCTAAAGTATTTAAGAGCAGTCTTGGAGGCCTTGCTCTCAGTGCAATCTCAGGTAGACATGCAAAGGTCCAGGGAGGAAATGGTTGGAGGAAATGGTTGTCCCTCTCCCCCCCCCCATTTTTCCAATGGAATTTGAGGGAATACTGAGGAAAAAATATCTCCTAATGTAATGCTTTTTCAGAGAACGTTTTATTCAAAATGTGTAGTATGAAGGTTTTTTACATTTATATGCCACCTTTTTTTCTATCATTGAATCCAAACTGGCATATAAATGTGAGAAAATGAGGTGTGTATGTGTGACTAAGTGTGTAGGGTGGTCTTGTCCCATCCACTTTTGGGGGGATACTCACCACTGGCGTGCAGTCCACAGAGGCTTGGTCATGAGGGAAATGGGAGTTTCGGGCTTAAAAAGGTTTTGTGCTCGTCCAATATATAATTCTTGCACACACCAACAATATGCCTTAGCATTATGAATGAACAAGTGGAAAGCACACTTTCTAATATACACATACAGCTAATGAATAGTCAAAGGGAACAGATTTTTAAATAAATTGGTTTATATCCCACTCTTTTGCATAAGCACTCAGAGCAGCTTCACAACATAAACATGAACAGCAAGGTAAAACAAAGCCTTGCAGTAAAATTAAGGATTACAAGCTTGTTGAAAAAGAAATTTATTCCGTCACACACATTTTTGAGCAAGTTATTGTTTGCACAAACCTTTCTTTATCTAATTAACTACTAAGTCAGGAGTGAGAGGGACATTGGAGTATGCAAAGGGAGGAAGGAGAGCACCTGCCAGCACAGGATTCATTCATATAGTGCCAAATCATGTTATGTTTGAACATGGTATTTTGATTTGCATTATAATGCATTTTTCCTGTGTTCCTAAATGTTTCCATCTAAAAGTTACACTTAAAATTTTCATAAAATATGCAATTCATGTTGGAGCTTTTGGAAGAAGAGGAATTATTCCTCTACTCAGTATCCACTGATTGGGTATGCTATTCCACACCAGTAAGTGGATTCCAGATTTATTTTGATGATGTTCCTTCAAGCATCATAGTGAAAAATTAGCAACTCTGATCTTCACTCCAGAAACACTTTATTTTTAATGCTAGGTGTTTTGTTGCTGCTTTTCCTCTACTAGGACTTTCCTTCCAAGATTTCTACCAGCAATGTCGGGAAGCCTTCCTGGTCAATAGTGACCTAACTCTCAGAGCTCAACTCACAGAATTCAGGGATCACAAGCTCATTAGGACTAAGAGGGTGAGTCAGTTGTTACGGTGCTTTAGATATGTTAATGTGACTGTTTGCTTAACCATGTCCATGCTGCTAAAAATATGGGGATTAATGATTGTGGTTACATGGTAAATGCCAGTAGAACTACAATTAAATATTTGTGGTAGTGTTGTTTTCAAAAAAGACAGAAATATCAATGTGTGTAATCATGCTATTGAAATGAGCTAAACGTTTGCTGATGCTATTGTGAAGGTTACATTCCAAGTGACACGTTTAAGCTGTCTTTTACAGATTCCTGATAGGAGACTGCATTATGTTCTTCTCAGGAAGAAATGTGCTAGTTTATTTATCATTGCAGAAGACAAATCCAGAACAATACATTGAGATTCTGCTAGCTAGGTGGGAAAAAAGCTGTCATTCTTAGGCCTTTGAACTAATCTACATAGCGTGCTTGTTTTCAGGGTGCTGATGGAGTTGAATATTTATTAATTCCTGTGGACTCTGGGACCTTGACTGACTTTTTACAAAAAGATAATGAAGTTTGAAGGCTCTCAGGCACCCAATGGCAACTGCTCTGAAGACCTGCTGGAATACTTCCTGCAGCGTAGCCAATTTTCAGATCTCGGGAGTCTTATCTACCTGTAATAATGGAGTAAAGCATTGTGTACAAAAAGCCAACTTTTAGATCTGTCCAGATCTGCTCAGGTTTTCCAGTTTGGATTATGCTTTCCTTCCGTGTATTCCATTACAAAGAAAATTTCACCCATTGATAAATAATGTGCCTTTCTGCTCATAAATCTGGAAATAAGGGGTTGGATTGGAGTTGCTTGTGCTTGAAAGCAAACTTCAGTGGCTGCCAGCAACTTAATTTTTTCACCAATGGACAAGTGTCTTCCAGTATGTCTTATATACAGGCTACATTATTGGTCTTCTAATGTGTGCAGTGTGAGATGGAGGGATTGCAGCGGGGAAATGCCTGAATTTGGGCAAAGCCAGATATGAGCATCAGAGCTCCAGGATATTATAGAGATGTTTGTTAAACTTTTTAGCCTTAATTGGTATAAAGAAGGTTTATAGAACACAAGCCATTTAAAAATCTGAACTGGCATCTGTCTCTAAAATTTTAAAAAATAGCAAATATGCTAATTTTAACACCATAACGTCAGAAGTAATGAGATGTAGTATTTTTTAAAAAACTCATTTGAATAAAAATGTGTAGTTGTACAATGATTCTTTTTGTATGGTTCTCTTATGTCATATAAATAAAACTCCATTTTCTGGTTCAAGGGAACACCTATATTTGAAATGTTGGGGGGAAAACCTGAGAAGAGCATTAATTAAAGTGAAATTGCAGAGTGGATACAGTTGTATGGGCAGAGCAATCAAGCCTCCCCCCTTGTGCCAAACTGGGGGTAGCGGTAGAGTTGTCCCTCTGCAGGCCTAAGCCACATGGTGGAATGTTAGTGTCACTACGCTGGTACAGAGCTTCCACCTACTGAATGTGCAGGCCAGCAGAAGTGCTGCTGGCTTAAAATGGGGCATAGCTGGGCCTCTCCAGATCTGTTGGATCCTAAACCTGTTCCCCTTCCATTGTGATAACAGTGGGGCCACTGACTGCACCAGTTCTAGGCTGCTGCAGAATTTGTCATGCCTTCGCTACTTCATAAAGCACTGCCTGTTGGAAGCCAGGGTTTGGATTGCTCCCTTACTCAGAAGTTAAATCCCACTAAATTCAATGAGGCTTATTCCAGAATAAATGTGCATGCAGCTTAAACTAGGTCCTACCAGTTCTGATATCTAAGCTTGCCAGATCAACTTCTGATTGGTCTAGTCATAATATTTGAACTACTGTATCTATTGGAAAATTGTTTGAAAAAGTTCTGAGATGTGCCTCTCTCTAGCATGCAATACTGTATATATTGTGGATATCATTGGTTTAATCTACTTTTTGTCCTATATTTTCCATGATATAGAAGCTGAAGTTGTACGGTAGAACTTTCAAACTACAGTCTTTTATATATATTTTTTTCCTTGCACAGCATTAAATTCCAAAGTGAAGTTTGGAATATGCCTTGGCTTGACTTTGGCTGCAATCCTATACACGTAACAGGAAGTAAGGAGCATTCTTCTTTGGGGCACCACATATGGTGCTGTACAGTAGGGCCCCGCTTACCGGCACGTCGCATTCTGGCATTCTGCTAATGCGGCAGCTTTCAATTAGGGGAAATTCCCCGTTTTAAAGCCGCTTTTGCAGCATTTTTGCGTGATGCGCCCCATTATACTCAATGGGTTCCACTTTACGGTGGCAGTCTGGAACGGAAACTGCTGTATAAGCGGGTCCCACCTGTATTCCTAGTGCCTGTTTCCTTTTAAGTGGTGTCCTTATAGGTGGGAAGATGCAGTTGTCTGCCAGGTATGCTGCTCTCCACAATTTTGGGGGATAACTGTTTCCTTCCTATGAAGGGATGCTTGACATTATCAAGGAGGAAATGCAGTTGGGATCCGTTTCTCACTTTCCTTGTGCTTAACCTAACTAATCACACACTGCCTTACAGATATAGAACTCTGTTCCCCTTGAGAATTGCCTATTTCACAGGATTATTGTAAAAAGATGGGATGATGCAGTGCCAGCTGCTCAAAAATACAAAGCTGAAAATTAAGAAGTCAAGCATTGGATTATGCGGAATGAAAATATAAACATCCGAACACATAGTTCTTAGCTGTAATAAAGTCATGTTTTGCAAACAGGTGGTCGGTCAGCCAGCCATTTATTTTCCAAGCAGGTTCTCTCCAGTACTTCGAACACCACACAGTGTATCCTTTTGGCCTGTGCCTCCTCCCATTATATTTACTTGTATGTTACGTCCCTGGCAGATGCAATCTGATGTGCCAGAGTTCAACACTGGGATCTTTTTGCCTTCTGCTATGCCACTTGAAGGGGGTCTCTGTCTCTCTCAGACACTACAATACAGATCTTGTTCTGAAGGTAGGCAGTCAGCACTTGTTGCAGCTCCAACAGAAAGCCTCGTTCAGTGTTGCTGTGCTCACACAAGATAACAGTTATCCCTCTGGAAACAGCATCCAATACATCATGGTGGGACATCTCTCCTACCAATGTAATCAGGATAACTAGTTAAGACAGGGATGCAATTCATTAAGTTTGTTACTGATCTTAAGTGAGCCACTCTTAAGAATCTCTTCAGCTAATGGGGGATTGGAGTAAAATGCTTTAAAAAATCTGTAGTGACATGAAAAGATATCAAGAAAGGTATGTTCTTGGCTCAATCCAGGCAAATGCAGTGCCAATGTTAAATTGAGGAGACAGAGGCGGCCTACTGGGCATCATAAAGCCTCCCATATTCTCAGCCAATCCTCCATTTGTGCCATACATGTTTCTTGTGTCAACATTGTCTCCTCTCCAAGACATAATTGGGGCAGTTTTTATATGAAAAACTGTAATAAAATTTTAATTCATATTTTATTCAGGTAAGGCAAGCTCTTGAATGGTATTGGTGCAGTCAAGTACAGTACAGTAGTTTAACTGATATACCTGATGTCTTCCCCTCCTAGATTTCTAGGGAACTAAACAGGTTCTCTTAAGTGACAGCTTTCAAACATTATTAATAAAAAGGTTCTTACCGGTGAGATAGAGATCACTTTCTGTACCCTGCAGAACACTACTTCCTGAACCAGCACAAAGAGCAACCACCTTCACTTGGGACTCTAAAGAGCAGTAAAACAGCAGTTATACTGTAGATCATCTCAGAAGCCTAGGGAACTTTTGGCCCTCCAAAGGTGGCAGGACCACAGTTCCCATCATCTCTGATCACTGGCCATGCTTGATGGGAGTCGAGGGTATCAGGTTCCCCATGCTGGTGCTAAGGAGAGCTAGGCAGTTACAGGAAGGAGCTATAGCTTAGTAGAAGAGCACATATTTTGCCTACAGAAAGACTCCAGTTCCCGCTGTCTCCCGTGAAAGTAAACTCTGGTAGCAATATCTGGAAAAGCCCAAGTAAAGTAGATGCTACTGTGCTAGGTGGGCCGTCTTATTCAGTGTAAAGCAGCACCCTAACAAGAAAAAATTAAGCAATCTTCAAAGAAGTTCCTCCCATTTTGAGAAGGAACTGTAATTATTTTGGCCTAACCAAAAACTGTTCTGTTAGAAGATATTTATTTGGGGTTACTCTGTCATCCAACGTGTGTTTATGTGGTTTTTGTTTTAAGGGTTGGTTATTACCTAAACCAAGCAGTTCCAACGGGTCTAACCCTAGCCAGTCTAAACTAGTTTTACCCATTTCACTCCAGAGTATTCTTGTCAGTTTTAGGCCGCAGTCCTAAACACACTAGGACTGTACTCAAAAGCATTTACTCAGAAGTAAGTCCCACTAAGTATGGTGAAGATGGGATTCTCTAGCACTAGAACAATGTTTTATTACACTTATATCCTGCCTTTCCTCCAAGGAATTGATGGGTGCTTTTACATGGCAGCATACATGGACTGCCCCCATTTCATGAAAAAAAAATGGACTGCCTTCAAGTTGATTCTGATTCATGGCGGCCCTATGAATAGGGTTTTCATGTGTTCAGAGGTGGTTTACCATTTAAATTAAAACAAATCACTTAAGCATTAAATAGCTCTTCTTGCTGTAGCAAGCTGTCATCCTCCTTTAGAATACAGAGCAATGGACCAGTTTTAGGATACAACACATGCCTGCGGCCATCATTTTTTCATACAAGAAAATACAAGTACTGTACCCAATGACTTTCCAACTCCAAAAGCTAGGCGAATATGAGATAGTCTTAAGTGGCTTTTGACTCGTTCAATCAAGGCAGAAATAGAGACCGGCTCCTTCAGTGTGCACAACCGTCCCATTCCAGTATCTTCAAGTAGAGGCTGAGAGAAAGCAGAGGCTAAAGAGTTACTTTACAAGTACGTAAAGACACATATCTCAGGCACTTCAATAAGTGATGAAGGTCCAAGTAACAGTTTCAAGAGATATAAGCACATTTCAAAAGAAACTCAGCACATGATGCTATTGAAGGACTATTACATATTGTGTTTTTTCTAATGTTACTGTAATAAAGTTAAAGCAAATGTTACGCTTTAATACCCACCTACCATTTATGCTAAGACCTAAGGGATTTGGCTACCAATACTATGGCTGTGATCCTCTGCATGCTTTCTTTGGAGCAAGCCCCATAAACATGAATTAGGAATGGGCTATGTCTAGTTAACTCATAGTCTGGATCTCTCAGGACCGCTTCATATGGTTTGGAGTTCTTCCACATAAGAATCCCAAACTGTCTTCAAACTGCTTGTGGGTCCTTGATCATGCACAGAACATACATATAACCCAGTGTGTCCCTGGACGTAGCAATAACTTCCTAGTTGCCATGTCTGTGATTGCTATGGCATTCCCCCCCCCCAAGCCACTAACCCAATGAGAATTGCTGCCACGAAACTGCAGTTATATCCACTGGAATCTGGATCATCACTTTTATGTTCTTCTGCATGTTAGTGAAAGTTCTGATATGTCATGTGTAAGGATAAAGTCTACTTAGCTTCATGGAAAAATGAAAAAAAAAACCAACCATGGCTGTAGAGGAAAGGAATTCACATTGGGTAGATAAAATAAGTGCTAAAAGTCCTGCCCATACCCCTCTTCATCATCTCAGCCCACCCTTCTTTCTCGCATTCAGGAGGAAACCACTGTCTGGTCCCAAGCTCGTATTTCTCCCATAAGTAGGGCACAACAATCCTCCAAACGAGAACAGAATCAAACCAGTAATGCAGGGAAACAATTACCAACAGGTGTGCGGCACACACTCTTCCAATGCAATGTTAAGTGTATATGGACGGAGGCACAGCAGGGAAGCTGCAGTCAGCACAAGAGGCAGTTGCCTGCTGAAGGTCTGAGAAGGGAGCAGTTCCTGGCTGGGCCATTCATTCCACCTCCTTCCTAAGACAGAAGTCTTCCTCCATCACAGTATCTTGACCCTTTGCAGCTTGAGACCAGACTCCTTTCTCAAACAAAGCTGAAGATGTGTATGTGTGGCTTACCTTCTGTAATGATATGATTTCAGTCTTTTGATAAAGAAGACTGTTCTGGAAAAGCAAGGCCACTACTTGCAGCAAGGCTTGCTGGGTACAGTTCAAGCTGACTCGGGTCTGCTCTTCACCGTCAACCCTTGGGAAAAGTATACATTTAAAAAACAAAAAAACCCCTTAAGATCTCTGTTCTGATCTTTCCTATTATGCTGAAGGTGAGTAACAACCTTCACTCCATTGCTCTATTGAAGGAAGGTTCCAGGTGACTGTGCTCCTCTACTCAGTAGCCTTTGGCAGATAGTCTACCACAAGGATCCATCTCATCTCCCATGCCAACATCTCCATGAACATGCTGGGTGAGATCATCCAGAAGTTCAGGCTAGGTTATTGCCTGCATCCAGATAATACCCACCTCTCTCTCATGTCTATCATATGATCTTGGGGGTATAGGAGAAGTTCTGCAGTAGTGTCTGGTGGCAGTTCTGGATTGGGTGATGGTGAACAAACTGAAGTTTTATGGAGACAAGAGGGAGGTGGTTGGAGGATCTGGTGATCTAGGAGCAGCTGTACGGCCTGTTCTGGTCATGGCTCCTTCCCCCTAAAGCTTGGGGCTTCTTGGAGGCAGCACTGCTCCTGGATGTTCATAATAGCCAGGAATACCTTCTGCCAGCTTTGTCTTATTTCATTCAGGCATTCAGTTTCTATCCTGACCTTCACTGCACAGCAGTCCCAGTGTGAGTTACTTCATAAAAAACAAATATAAGCCAATACAATACATATCAATTAAATTACATTAACACCAAACCAAGATTTTTATTATTCCTCAAGCTGCTACTACACATTATTTGTATTCTAGTTCTGCCCTTTTCCTGGAAAAACTGGACCTGGTCTTAGGCATTCATACTCTAATCACCTCTAGATTAGACTACCGTAATATGTTCTGTATGGGGCTGCCACTGTCTTCAGCTAGCAATTGGAATCATACACAGATACTTCAGTGGTTGCCTATTTCAGACCTCAATTCGAGGTGCAAGAAAAAAGCTCTAAATGGCCTGGGACAAGAGTATCTCAATAAGTACCTCTTCCAATAAGACAGGTCAAAGTCTTATTGCTGCACCCCTAAAGCCTTTTTCTGGGTACCCCCATGGATGGTAGGTGGGCATGAGAGATTGCTGTTTACTTCTTTTAATGCTTTCAGAAATAATTTTAATTTATTTTTATTGTTTATTGTTTTATTGGCCTGGTTCGCTTGTACAGTAAGCCAAACTGGCTTACCAAGACCGGTTCCCAGCTGCTTTGCTCCTCTTCAGATTTTTTTACTCCCACACTGTCCTTAACTAAGCCTAGGCTTGGCTTACGATATTCAAGGGCTGTAACTCATGAGTGCGGTCCCAGTTAACCATAATTTGGCTCACCATGGCATGTGATCCTGAACGTTATTTGTGAGAAACTGCCTTGATTATATCTGTATATAGAAAGATAGGATAGAAATGGCAGAAATAAGTAACTTCTTGGGCTCTCCAACCAGGGCTGGCCAGGTTGGGCCCTGGCCAAGAGCCCCTCCTTAGCGTGGGTGGGTAGTGCTCCCTGCCGCAGATCACAGAGAGGGAACTCCCAGGCATCCCCCCTGCTACCATGCAGGCCCATGACACCCGCCTGAATGCCCCACCTACCTTTCCCTTGCAGTAAATGCTGGTTGTGCTGCAGGCACGTGCCTGCCATCAACCAAGATAGTGGTGGAGGCATCAGCCCCTTCGGGAAGCCTCAGCTGCTATCTTGGTTGATGATAGGTGGGGTGTGCGTGGGAGTGCCCAATGCCCTGGCATGCCTGGCGCCAGCTCTGACTCCAACTACATTCTAGTTCAACAATCTATAGGTTACCAGTGCAGAGACAGTGATCATGCTCTTCTGGTCCTGAA
The DNA here is from genome assembly GCF_030035675.1 of Rhineura floridana. NCBI lineage: Eukaryota > Metazoa > Chordata > Lepidosauria > Squamata > Rhineuridae > Rhineura > Rhineura floridana. The sequence goes on from NC_084481.1 coordinate 19,931,473, forward strand.
ATGGCTGAAGCTGGCAAAAGGCAGTCCTAGCCACTAACGTCACCTTGGTCTTTAGTGATAGAGAAGGATCCAGGAGCATTCCCAGCCTACAAACTTGCTGTTTTGGTGGTGGTGGGACTATGACCCCATCCAAAGCAGGCAGTCGATCAATCATGCAGACTTGGCAACTGCTCATGCACAACTTCTCCATCTTGCCACAATTCAAACTCATTCAGCCCACCATCGAGTCCAGGCATTGGTCCAGGGCTTGAGTGCCTCTCCTGATTCAGATGTTACCGAGAAATAGAATCATAGAGTTGGAAGGGGCCTTGTAGGCCATCGAGTCCAACCCCCTGCTCACAGCAGGAAATCCACAGCTAGAGCATCTCCCGCAGATAGCTGTCCAGCCTCTGCTTGAAGACATCCAGCGAAGGGGATCCCACCACCTCCCTAGGCAGTCGGTTCCATTGCCGAACTGCCCTTACTGTCAAGAAATTCCTTCTAATGTCCAATCTGAATCTACGCTCCTGCAACTTGAAACCATTAGACCTAGTTCTACCCTCTGGGGCAGCAGAGAACAAATCTGTACCCTCCTCTATGTGACAGCCCTTCAGGTACTTAAAGAGTGCAATCATGTCACCCCTCAGCCTTCTCTTCACCAGACTGAACATGCCGAGTTCCTTCAACCTTTCCTCATAAGACTTGTTCTCCATACTGGCTATCATCCTCGTCGCCCACTTCTGAACCCGCTCTAACTTGTCTACATCTTTCTTAAAATGAGGCGCCCAGAACTGAACGCAGAATTGGGTATTCAGTGTACTGATGACACCTTGTCCCAAGTCTTCTAATGACAGCTTTCAATGGCTTCATATAGAGTTTAAATAGTGTTGAGAACAGGATGGTACCCTGTGGCACCCCACAGCACAACTGCCAAGGGGCCAAAAGACAGTCACCCAACGCTATTCTCTGAAACCAACTCTGGAGATAGGATCGGAACCACTGTAAAACAGTCCCTCCGATATCCAACTCACCAAGTCGGCTCAGAAGAATACCATGGTCTCACTTCCCCTGGCCTCCTGATAAAGGTCATCCATCAGTTGTCACCCAGTTGTCACAAACCAATGGGTCCAGGCTTTTTCAGGAGAGGTTGAATCTCCACTACTTTCAAGAAGGCCACGACCACTCCATCCTGCAAGGAAGCATTAACCACATCCTGGCCACATTTGGTATCCTTGGTATGCTTTAATAGGTTAAGAGGGGCAAGGGAACATGTGGCTGAGTGCATTACCGTAATCTGAACGAAACTGCACACCCGAGTTACAAATAGGAGAGTCTAATTTTTGGCAACCTTTGGCAATCACTTCAATGACTCTACTCACTGCGCTTGCTATGGTGGATGTGGCATTACCCCCTCGCAACCATTATGAGCAGTCAGCATTTTCCCACCTTTGAAGCCACAGAGGTGGTGGTGGTGAGATCATCTTGGCAGTTGTGCAGTGATTGGTGCCACCTCTCCAGCTTGAAAGATGGAAGGAAAGCTAGGGTGTGTTTGGAAGCTGCACAGCCAAGGCACCTGGAGAGCTCTGAATAGGAAAAGATGCTGCTAGCAGGCACTCGGCATCTGCGTGCCCAACTAACCACTCTTCCCACATTTTTTTCCAGGGAGGGGTGACTTACTAAAAGAGGAAAGGGTTGGCAAGCCAGCAAGACTAGCCAAAAAAAATGTAGACCTCTGTCAGCAAGAGTGGAAAGCCTTGGGTAGCCTTCAAATTACCTGACAGGGAGAGCAGTAACGAGCGACACTTCTGACACCCCACGCAAACTGGACAAAACTGTTTCTAGGTTTTCAGCAGAGCAAGCAGTAAATTCAACCCGGAAAGACCCTCCTGTGGGGTAATTAGAAGCCGTAGCAGGTCGCAAAGGAGCAGAAGTGCAGTCACCTTAGAAAAGAAAACCAGCATATTAAATTATATGTACAACACACCTGGCAAACTCCCATTTTCCTCACAACCAAATCTCATGTATTCTTAAAGTATATATCTAATCGTATCATTTTTGTCCAGGTCTCTAGCTCCTATCATCCTCAGCCAGCATGGCCAATGGTCACATGATGGGAGCTGTAATCTAATGGCATCTGGAGGGTAACAGGTTGGAAAGGCTGCATTAGAAAATCTCCTTGCAAAATCAGGTTATGGGTTTAAAATGCTCTGCACTGCTTTAGAAAAAGACTGCTCATTGCATAAAGCACTACCCATCAGTCATGACCACATAGACCAATCTTTTCCCGTAATCGTGTCATGGCACTGTGGCGACATTTATTTATACTTATATCCCTCCCTTCCTCCATGGGGTTCAGGGTGGAGATCCTAGATTGCCTCCCATCCAAGAGCTAGTCTAGGCCCAGACACAGACAATGTGACTACAATGAATGCATTGAGCATAACGAGAATATAAATATATGGATATCAAAAAGCTGTGTCAGATTTGTTCAAGATGATGAAATGCAAATAGAATCCAGATTCAGTTGACTAGAATGCAACCTAATTGCTCTCTCAAAGCTCTACAGACAAATCAAAAGTTGAAAAAAATGCTGAATTTAAATATACTGTTCAATTATATATTCATCTTAAATCTTTAATTGCAAGGTGTTTTAAGATACTGTAAAAGTGAAACTATTATGTTAAATAATGTTATCAGTTTATAACCTCAGATAGGCAGACACTCAATTTTTCCTGCTTTTCTTACCTGTTTGAAGAGACCTGCGAATCTCAAGACTTTGTATTCTTTTCACCACCAGATATCTTGTAATGAACCATCATAATAGAAATCTAGTGCAGGCATAACACTCTGGTCCAGAATTTGGGAGGAGCCTGCAGTTTCATGTGCTCCCTCCCCAGATGCCTGTCCTGTTTTGCATAATCAACTTCTCTTGCTGTTAACCATGGTTGAACATTCTAGTCTTAACCATGGTTGTTGCTCACTGGGCTTAACATTTTAACCAGGTTTGGAAGCGGTTTTGGAAACTTTGGTTTAGAGGGAAGCTGCTTAGCATGAACAATAATGATTGTTGGTGCAGATATAACCTTTAACTATTGTTAAGACCTACTGGAGGATGAAGGGAGGGAATTTGTGCACAGGGCAGGAGAAGTGCGAGAGCCCACAGTCCACTCGTAAACTGTTAGCCATGTAAAGAGCCTGGGTGTGAAATTACATTTGCACTGGTTCAGTATAATAGTCATTGAAATTATCTGTTTTCTGCTTTTAATTTCCTGCTCTCACCTTTTTTCTAAACAGAAATAAGGCAGATGTCTGCATCCATTGACACAGCCATCCATTTTGCAAGCCACTGTTTGAGTTACTTAAGCTTGGTGACCACACAACACTTTTCAAGAACAAAACATACCAACATTAAATGTTAGGAAGAAGAGAAGTATAAAAACTGTTCAAAGCATAGATGTGTTATGATTGATTTTCCTTATGTTTGCCTCATCCAATATATAATTCTTGAACTTAATTTTATATTTAAAAACAGGAATGTCTCACCAAGTCCTTTGGCAAGCCAGTTATTGACTCCGTGAGGTACAGCATCATATGCAGTATGGGGAGAATAAATGCCAACTCTGTTTTCCAGGGCTCGGATCACCAGACGTTCTTTCCATGTTTTCCATGTCACATGTTTCAGTGGTTGGAAAATGGGTGGGTGGTAAGAAAGAATGAGATCTGCTTTCTTCTGCAGTGCTTCCTCCATCACATCCTCGGTCAGGTCATTGGTCAGAAAGAGGGTACTGACAGTATGAGGAGGACTTGGCTCAACCAGAAGCCCCACATTGTCCCAACTTTCAGCCAGTGAGAGTGAAGCAAAATCATTTAGGGAAGAAACCAGAACTTTTAGATCCATGAAGGATCGCACAGTCAAATCAATCAAGGACTGGCTGCGCAAGAAGTGTTGTGGAATCAGCTTCAGACCGGATAGTTGCATGCAGATTTCTGAACCAAAAAGGGGAAAAAAACCATAAGTAGGAATACTGAGATGGGGAGTACAATGTATAATGACCTATTACACAAATACACACACTTTAAGAACTTAGAAAGACTCTCTCAGTCAATGTAGATCTGAAAAGTAAAGGCAATTCAGTTTCACAGGATTTTTTCACATCATACTGTCTTCTTTGGGAACATTCCATCTGCCACGAGCCAATCCTCTGACCATAGACAGGAGTTTAGGAGCATGTTGGGGGCACATGCACTCCACCCTTCTCTTGGACAAATATTTCCCTCTCCCTTCAGTGGTTTACTTCAACTCAGGGACAGGCCTGTCCTACAGCACAGTGAAACTGTGCATCAGGCACCGTAAAGGCAGATTAGATGATGGCAGGACTTGGTGACTGAATAGTGCAGCAATACATTAGACATACCAGGCTGGGGAGGCATCATTTGGACTTCATTTCAGGCAGCAAAATGCATTGGGGGGGGCAGAATTACTTTAGCCATGGCATAGCATTACATTGGCATCACCATTAACTAAGGTGAACGCTAATCAGATTCCCTTTTGACCAGTTTACAAACTCACTCCAGATCTGGTTTCAAATTCTGGTTGGCTCAGATGCAGATATAATTTGGCACTTTGGCTGAAGCAAACCACGGAGGAAGCAGGAGCCCTTCCACACGGTTATGAAATCGTAATCGACTTGAAGGCATGTAACCACCACCATAGGGATAAAAATTTAGTACAGTGGTGTAGGTCAACACAACTGTATATTCAACAACAAAGAAGTCTGAGCCAATTCGAATCCACCAAGATATTAGTCAGTAGCTACAATACAGTTGCTGACCCGAACCAAGCTTTCATACCTCTAACAATGTAACAATATCTGAAGATTACGATTTTTTTTTCGGCGGGGAAGAATGTATCCTCCAATGCAAATTCATTCTGTCCTCATTTACTCTAATTTCACACCTTTTTTGAACGGGTTGTTTTAAAAAGCCTGGCGGATCGATGTAAAACCTGGAAATTATTACAACTAGACGCTTTCGATTTTTTATATCTCTAACGGGCAAAAACACAACAGTAAGAGAGAGATAACATAGCGTTTTCGTTTCTCTCACACAATAAAACTGGATTCGAGAAAAAACCTGTTAAGTGTCCAATGATAGCCACACACATTATGCTTAAAAAACCCCGATCAGAATAATCGAATAGCCCCAAAATCTAAGATTTTCTACCTGGATTGCGTTTAAAGAGACAGAAACTAAGACTACAAATTAATTTAAACTCGGCAGTAAACCCCAGTGAACTCAACGGGCCTTCGGAATAAACGCGCACAGGGTCGGCTCACTGATCTCGAGCACGCCCATGAGGCTAGTTGTAGAGCTTCCCATAACTCTGCCTGGTTTGCCATGTCATATTCTGTAGTTAGCGCCCTTCCTCATTTATTCACGGCGTTGAGGGATCCAGGCAGAAAAGGGGGGAATTGTGTTCTGCGTAAATAATAACAGCAGCAACAACAACACGAGTCTCGCCTGCACTTTTTTACCTTGGGGTCCTCCAAAGCAGCTCTTGCCTCCTTCCCCACCGCAATAACGAGGCGGTTAATAAGCCCCAAACCCGCGGCCTGCTTCTGACGCTTTTCTTCGCCGCTCTATGGTTTCTTCCCAGCCCGGGCACCTCCTCCAATCCTCCCAGCGTGCTCTTCTTACGGCGCCGCTTCCCGCCTCTGATCTTCTTGAGAAGCAAAGGAGTTGCCAGGCCGCTGGGAGTCCCCCTCTCCACTCCAACCCTGCTGTAGGGCAGACGGTGAGCCGCATGGAGACTGCGCGCAGGTTTAGAGTCCGACCCTTTAGTGGGGCAGGATTGTTACTTTTCCGGCGGGGGAGGAAGGAGATGAAGCGGTTTTATTCAAACGCCTGCAAAAATTACCGTCAGTGATGCGTGGGGAGAGATACAAAGGGAGGTCGCTGAAGACCTTATTTGAACCGATCGTTTTTACAAAGTAGTAAGAATAAACTTTAAATAAGGCTGCAATCCTCTTTCGCTTAGGTGGGAGAAATTCCATGGAACTCAATGGGGCTTTGATCCGAATAGGTAGTCATAGAAGTGGTCAGGCAGTAAGTTTATCTAATCTACCTTTACTTGAAAGTAAGCCTGTACACAGCAGTGGATTCATTGAAATCAAAATGTGGTGCGAGTATGAACATCTATATCTATGTGTGTGTGATATAATTTATATTGATGTATGTAAATAGAATGAGAGATTGGGGGATGAGTACTCCTGTGTGCATGCATGTGTATGTTTTGTGGCTGGTGGATAGTTGCCCTGAGGGCAAGATTACCTGTTTGCTGCTTTTTTATGATCCCAGTACAATTATCTGCTATAATTATCTGACAGGAGGTGAAAGGGATATTCTTACGATTTATGATGTTGCTGTTGGTATGCTTTAAAAAAATTTTAAGTGACAACCCTAAGAAATGCATTTTTCCCAGCAGGGTTTAAGCAGAGTCAGCCTTGGAATTTGTTTTGTGTATGGAGCAGTGATAAAGAACAAAATTCTCTTGCCGTTGAAGGGAGACTGCGTGCTGCATGTCGGGTTGAGCCTCTGTAGCCCTCTATTTTATAAATTAACTATTGTGTGCAGGTTCCCTGTCTACAAAGCAGCAAGATGGGTAGTAGGTTCCTGAGGTGATAGGGTGGATTGCATCACTTCATACTGAAAGTGGGGAGAATGCCATTTTAATGCTTCCCACATTAAAGACACACACAGCAAGTAAAAACAAAACCTAGCTTCTCCCATACAAGCATACGGGAGCAGCATGGAAACTCCTGTGTCACTGCTTTTAGCCTGAGAAAATCCTTTTCCTCTTTCACTTTATGTGTTTGCATTTCCACCACTTTCAGCCTGCAAACTCTTGGAAAGTATGGCTGCAATCCTTTGCACATTTACTTGGAAATATTGAGGTCAGTGGGCTCACTTTCTGAGTTGGCATGTGTAGAATTGCGCTCTGATTTAGGTTCACTTTCTCTCCCACCTCCCAAGGCAAATGGATGCTCTATCCTCTGTTGTTGCAGAGCAGTGAAGTCCTGACACATTCAAATGGTGTTGCTTTGCAGCAAGCCTTCAGACTGATGTGGTTTGCATTCCTAGCCAGCAGAAATGGTGAGACTGGTTGTTTCAATATCTTCTGTCTAACAGTTTGCAAGATATTTCTTGAAGACTAGGTAGCTGTCTGTCCATAAATATTATTCCAGTTTAGTTTAATAATATAATTATTTCATAATTTAGGCTATATATAAAGTGGTCTCGCATATTGTCTCAGTCACCCTTACAATAAACCTGTAATCTTTACAATAAATTCTTACAAGAAACCTACAATATAGACTGGTGACTCTATATAGCAAACAGAGAACTGAGGGAATGTGGCCTGCTGAAGGGTACATCTTCATTGCTATGCTGCTAGTTGTCATACTTATTTCTTACTGCTGAAACAAACAAATGAACCAAAAGATCACCTAGATTTTTTTTTTAAATTTGATTTTACCTATGAGAATTGTATATTGCTTTATACTAAAGTCTCAAAGGGATTTACAATATACATAATACAATAAAGTATAATAAAAACATATTGAAACAACAAACAATATCAATACAGTAACAATGATAAAACACACACACTAAAGCCTGGATTGAGTATCTGCAACTAAAAGCTAACAATAAGCATTCTTGATTTAAGGCGTTGAACTGAGTGAAGTGTACTTCTAGTGAAACCAGCATAGGATCATTCCTAGATAAAATGCCTTACAGACCAATTATTTTTTCTCTGGGCTATCATCTTGATCTGGATTTCAAGGTGAACGTTCTTAGGGCCTTTTTACAAAGCCAGTTGAATTTTCATAGTTACCTCCTTCTGTTGTAATTCCTGCAGGAGGAGTTATGTTTGCATCACCAGAGAACCTGCCTGTTTGGGAGAACTTGCTTCCCTAATATTCTATCATGTATTCTGAGCTGGGCATTTGAGGCAGAAAGAAAGCTAACTAGATGTTGAAATACATTAGCTGCAGCAGGAGAGTTTACCACCGATTATTAAACATCTTTGGCTCTGCAAATTATTTTAAGATAGAGTACTTTTGTGTCTACTGATTTAGTTCCTCCTAATATGAATAATCTCTCTAAACTCTGCTGTTGATTTGGCTGATTTTTCTCTTTTTGTACGTGTGTGTGTGGGGTGCTGTGAATAAATAATAAACTATATTAATTCTCCCCCACTCCCTAGGCTGTGACCCTACATACTGATGTGGGTGATATTAAAATAGAGCTGTTCTGTGAACGAACACCCAAGGCTTGTGAAGTAAGTGGTGGCAGAATAAAAGAGATCACTTGAATCAGAGGAATGGGCAACCTATTGTCTTTCAAGGGCTGCAGAACTGCAGGGATCTGTTGAGGGCTGCCTGCAGGCAGTGGGAGGGGCTGGAGTCAAAATGACAATATACTCCTTTTCCTTCTCTTTTTCTGCTATCCCCTTTTTAATTTTCTCTCCTTCCCCAGCTGCTCGTGGGGGGAGGGGCAGATTGCTCTTCCCAGAGGTCTGAACTGATGGCTTGCAAAGAGCTTTTGCAATTAGGCTGAGGGCCACAGGTTGCCCACCTCTGTCTGTTAAATAATGTGAGCAGCCATCTCTCCTGTCTAGATTTTATATATTACGTTCTCAGTAAGGTACAATAGAAGGAGAAAGGGTGCGTAGGGTGAATGAATCTTCCTTGATGCCTGTTAGACGAAGTACTTTCATTCCTTAATAGGTACTTTGCCGTAATGAACAAAGTTCCTGTCTTATGCCTTTCCATTCTTTATCCAGTTTCCTTTGAGGCATGCTCTGTTTTCAGAATAGTTTCACCAGACAAAGTTAAGTCAGTCATTTATTTTCAGTTCATCAACCACAAATAGGAGGAGAGCATAACACAGATGAATGTTGGTTACAGGAGATGTCTAAAATTACAAATACTGTAGATGAAATGAATTGAATCTTGTATAAAAACAATGAAGAAGCAGACATAACTAAAAGGTGCTTACAGACAGGAGTTTATTGTGCAATCTCAGCAGCTTGTATGCAGGGGCATAACCAATATTTTGATACATTTTAATCAGGATTTTCACATAACAAAAATATTAATAAAAAAATCTGTTATATATCTGTAGTCACTGTTTTGGAAGATTGTTAGTGCAAAAATCTCTTCTTCTTCTTTGATGGATGGTGGATTTTGTTTCACCACACACCCTACTTTCATTTGCTCCTCACCAGAGCACAATCTACCCATTTTATTTCTGGCACCCAAATGATGTAAGAGTGCCTATTTCTACCAGTTGCCACATACTGAAGGCACTTCCAAATTTCAAGATCTCCGCACAGTAAATGTGGAAGATTACCTCAAACACTGTAATCACAGTACTTATATCAGCCTTTTAAAATAATAATAATAATATGGAGATCTTGCATGAGGTCACTTTGGCGTAATGTTTTGCTGCAGATCAATTTAGCAAAGTATCACTTGTATGCAAGCCCTCTGCAATATTTTTTTTAACAGAAAGATAAATGCTGCCTACAAAAGCACAAGCTTCCATTTTGCCCATTATGAAACATGATAACTAAAGCTGGTAACATTTGCTCTTGGACTCTTGGCGCATGTCTGGTGGATTTTTTTTATTTTTAAAGGTGTGACACAGGTACAGAAATATCTGCACACTGCCCAGAAGTGAAAAAGGTAGTGGAAAGTGGAGGGATTAGATATTGAAGGGACAGACAAAAGAAAACAGCACAGATACATTCTGTCAAGCTCCACCCACTGGTATAGATGGCAAACAGTATCAATGATTGAAACAACAGTGTGTGGAACCTTCTATTTGCATAGAAAAAAATCAATCTAAACAACCTGCTTGCATTGTAAAGCCCCCATCTGGAAGTACTCTTAAGTGATATAAAAAGGCCCTGTCTAAAAGTATCTTGAACACTACTGCTACATTAATTTTTTTTGCAAATTGCTCTGTAATTAAAATATTAGTACCAGATAAAGCAACTATTTTCTGGCTGATCTCTGGCTTATAGCTGTGCAGTGAATATTGCTTTTCATTCATCATGGTTTGCCATTTTTACTTGCACAATAGTGTCAGTTTGCATCCCAAGGTACTAGTGGTAGCAGGCAGAATAGTCTCAGTGGCCAGTGTTTGATTTCTTAATGGATTTTACTGTACTCTAATAGTAGCAGCTGTGAAAAAGGCAAATTCCATGCTTGGGATAATTAGGAAAGGTACTGAAAATAAAACAGCCGATATCATAATGCCGTTGTATAAATCTATGGTGCGGCCGCATTTGGAATACTGTGTACAGTTCTGGTCGCCTCATCTCAAAAAGGATATTGTGGAGTTGGAAAAGGTTCAGAAGAGGGCAACCAGAATGATCATGGGGATGGAGCAACTCCCTTACGAGGAAAGGTTGCAGCATTTGGGGCTTTTTAGTTTAGAGAAAAGGCGGGTCAGAGGAGACATGATAGAAGTGTGTAAAATTATGCATGGCATGGAGAAAGTGGATAGAGAAAAGTTCTTCTCCCTCTCTCATAATAGTGGAACTCATGGACATTCAAAGAAGCTGAATGTTGGAAGATTCAGGACAGACAAAAGGAAGTACTTCTTTACTCAGCGCATAGTTAAACTATGGAATTTGCTCCCACAAGATGCAGTAATGGCCACCAGCTTGGATGGCTTTAAAAGAAGATTAGACAAATTCATGGAGGACAGGGCTATCAGTGGCTACTAGCCATGATGGCTGTGCTCTGCCACCCTAGTCAGAGGCAGCATGCTTCTGAAAACCAGTTGCCGGAAGCCTCAGGAGGGGAGAGTGTTCTTGCACTCAGGTCCTGCTTGCGGGCTTCCCCTGGGCACCTGGTTGGCCACTGTGAGAACAGGATGCTGGACTAGATGGGCCACTGGCCTGATCCAGCAGGCTGTTCTTATGTTCTTAATGCAAGATCACTGGGACTATCTATAAAAGCATAAGACAAAAGAAGGTATGACTGAAATAAATGAAGGACAATCTGAACTGTTAGTTAACTGAAAGCATTTGATCAATCCTGGCTATAAAATCTTCCAGAGCCTCACTTTATATGTTTTTCCACAGTAAAACTGTATCCACAGCAGCTCATGACAACAGTATAGAATGACAATGATCAGACAATAGTACATAATGAAACGAGAACATTTCATTACAATTGGTTAATAATTTGAAAACATATCGGAATTTAAATAAATACAAAGCCAATGCTTCAATAGGTTAATCAAGACATCTCATAGTGATGAAGTACTTTATGCACAGATTCATCATTAATATATGAGGTTCACGTGCTGAGCTGTTACCCATTCCACCCCAGTTCTGATTTCCAGGTTTCACTAGTTCACCCTACCTACACTATCAGCTCATTATTGATTATTCATCACTGGCTTTCTTTGCAATACTCCCACTTTTTTTCCAAATTAATGTTATGGGCCATAACTCGGGGGGGGGGGACCTGATTCTTCCAGATGATGTTGGACTTCCACTCCCATCATCCCAGATAGTGTGGCCAATGGTCAGGGATGCTGGGATGTAGTCATCTGGAGACCACAGTTTTGGCTACCCCTGCCTTAGTCACTTGCAGGTGAATTTTGTCTTCCACGTACATACGTTCTATCCACTGAGGTTCATCTTGTTGACTGAGGTCTGGGTAGTAATTTTCTATTTAGAGGTAATGTTTTGGATTACCTAACCACTGTGGTGATTAGTACTACAAAGAAAAAGGAAGGAGGGATGAAGGAAGACCATTTGAGTCAAAAGAGGCAGAATTATGTCCACGTAATTTCCTTGGAATGCGTGCATCTCTGGCATACTGCATATCCCACCTGAATTATTTCTTGACTAGCATTCTGGTTCTTTTTCTAGAATTTTCTGGCACTCTGCGCTAGTAACTACTACAACGGGTGTATTTTTCACCGGAATATCAAAGGATTTATGGTGCAGACAGGAGATCCATCAGGTAATTCCTTTTATTAAAATTAGATGTCTTGAAGCATTTTTTGGAGCACTGAGAGAAGCATCAAACTGTCAAGATGAGAACTATTGTGCTGTCCAAATTTTGCAAACTGATAAGACCAAATTTCCAAAAAGTCTTGGATACATTACAGTCATAACGCTTAACATTTCTGTAGAACCCCAAGGTTTGGATGACCAGGAACACACTTGTGCTCTAATGTGCGTGTTTTCACATTACTTCCTGATTGTGTCCAAACTATGGGTTGAATGAATCCTCCAAACCAATATTGCAATCGTATAGTACAAGGCTTACTCCTGATCAGAAACATGATGCCTCAGTCATCCTTACAGCGATACTGTAAAGTAGGCCATCTTTATTGTCCCATGTTGCATATGGGAACTGGAGTGGCTTGTCTAAGGGTAGTGAATTCATGGTGGAGAAGAAAACTGAATGGTGAAGAAACTGCAAGCCAAGAGATTCTCAATTCAGCCCCTTGATTCACAGCTCATTCTCTTAGCAAAGTGGTTCTTTCTTATCTGCAACAGTGTCATAAGACAAACGAGTAAACACTCATCAGTAGCGCAGCAAAATGTGTCAGATAATGTCAATGGTAAGTGGATTCTGCTGTGCCTTTTCTTATTTTCTATGCTTTTGCATTAGTTCAATGGACTGCTGTCCAGACTAGTGATTCAGAAAATCCTAAGGCTAACATTTGGGGAAAGGTTTTGTTAGTTGCAGGGTTTGGGTTTTTTTGTTTTGCAACACTGCAATCTTAAACTGCAAATATCTCTGGTTTTTCATACTGCCAAAATTGATGTTTCAGTAGCAGTAGCATCCAGATAGTATCATTGTGCTGCCCTGTTGTATAATCCTTTGCCAACACACAGGCTGAGAACCTTCCAGATCAGTGTCTGGTTCTTTTGAAATGAGTGGTAGCCTTTGGCCGTAGCACCTAGTAACTATAAAAGTTATAAATTTTCTTGAGAGTTGCTAAGCAAGTGGAAATCTAGAGCAGTGGTTCCCAAACTTTTTTCCCCATGGACCACCTGAAAACTGCTGAAGGTTTTAGCAGACCATTTAATTATTTTTCTGCCTGTTGCGGCAATTGTAATTCCATAGAATTCAAACTCTAATACAATTGTTTATTGTTGTTGTTGTTGTTGTTGTTATCTGCCTTCAAGTCAACTAAGACTTATGGCGACCCTATGAATCAGCGACCTCCAACAACATCTGTCGTGAATCACCCTGTTCAGATCTTGTAAATTCATGTCTGTGGCTTCCTTTATGGAATCAATCCATCTCTTGTTCGGCCTTCCTCTTTTTCTACTCCCTTCTATTTTTCCCAGCATTATTGTCTTTTCTAGTGAATCATGTCTTCTCATGATGTGTCCAAAGTATGATAACCTCAGTTTCATCATTTTAGCTTCTAGTGATAGTTCTGGTTTAATTTGTTCTAACACCCAATTATTTCTCTTTTTCGCAGTCCATGGTATGCGCAAAGCTCTCCTCCAACACCACATTTCAAATGCGTTGATTTTTCTCTTATCTGCTTTTTTCACTGACCAACTTTCACATCCGTACATAGAGATCGGAAATACCATGGTCTGAATGATCCTGACTTTAGTATTCAGTGATACATCTTTGCATTTGAGGACCTTTTCTAGTTCTCTCATAGCTGCCCTCCCCAGTCCTAGCCTTCTTCTGATTTCTTGGCTATTGTCTCCATTTTGGTTAATGACTGTACCGAGGTATTAATAATCCTTGACAAGTTCAATGTCCTCATTGTCAACTTTAAAGTTACATGAATCTTCTGTTGTCATTGCTTTAGTCTTTTTGACGTTGAGCTGTAGTCCTGATTTTGTGCTTTCCTCTTTAACTTTCATCACCATTCGTTTCAAATTGTTACTGGTTTCTGCTAGTAGTATGGTATCATCTGCATAGCTTAAATTATTGATATTTCTCCCTCCAGTGTTCACACTTCCTTCATCTTGGTCCAATCCCGCTTTCCGTATGATATATTCTGCGTACAGATTAAACAAATAGGGTGATAAAATGCATCCCTGTCTCACACCCTTTCCGATTGGGAACCAATCGGTTTCTCCATATTCTGTCCTTACAGTAGCATCAGGACATAAGAACATAAGAAGAGCCTGCTGGATCAGGCCAGTGGCCCATCTAGTCCAGCATCTTGTTCTCACAGTGGCCAACCAGGTGCCCGGGGGAAGCCCGCAGGCAGGACCTGACTGCAAGAACAGTCTCCCCTCCTGAGGCTTCCGGCAACTGGTTTTCAGAAGCATGCTGCCTCTGACTAGGGTGGCAGAGCACAGCCATCATGGCTAGTAGCCATTGATAGCCCTGTCCTCCATGAATTTGTCTAATCTTCTTTTAAAGCCATCCAAGCTGGTGGCCATTACTGCATCTTGTGGGAGCAAATTCCATAGTTTAACTATGCGCTGAGTAAAGAAGTACTTCCTTTTGTCTGTCCTGAATCTTCCAACATTCAGCTTCTTTGAATGTCCATGAGTTCTAGTATTATGAGAGAGGGAGAAGAACTTTCCTCTGTCCACTTTCTCCATGCCATGCATAATTTTATACACTTCTATCATGTCTCCTCTGACCCGCCTTTTCTCTAAACTAAAAAGCCCCAAATGCTGCAACCTTTCCTCGTAAGGGAGTCGCTCCATCCCCTTGATCATTCTGGTTGCCCTCTTCTGAACCTTTTCCAACTCTGTAATATCCTTTTTGAGATGAGGCGACCAGAACTGTACACAGTATTCCAAATGCGGCCGCACCATAGATTTATATAACGGCATTATGATATCGGCTGTTTTATTTTCAATACCTTTCCTAATTATCCTAGCATGGAATTTGCCTTTTTCACAGCTGCCGCACACTGGGTCGACATTTTCATCGTGCTGTCCACTACAACCCGAGGTCTCTCTCCTGGTCGGTCACCACCAGTTCAAAAATCAGTATGAATATTCAATGTGATGGGTATGCCATCTCCCATCTTCAACCCCAAATCCACAGACAGGCTGTGGACCCCTCTGAATGAAGATCGGTCCATGGACCACAGTTTGGGAACCCCTGATCTAGAGTGTTAGATTAGGGCATAATCTGAAGGTACATGATTCAGAAACCTTGCTGAATCTGAGAGACTACCTGGAAATCCTATGTATGTTGCTTTGAGTTCCGTGATGGAAGATTGCAGGTTGGTGGTAGTGGTGGTAGAATAATAGTGTGATAAATGAGTTGTTATTGGAGTGGAGATATATTCCTCCCAATTTTTTTGTCTTTCTTCACTGCAGCCACTGTGAATGCCTTGCAATGTGTTTGCTTAACTGCAAACTGAACATATCCTTTTGAATGTTCAGGGAGCTTAGGGGAGATGTATGAGGTCTTCTCTGATCTGAAGTGAGGTTTTTGAGAGATAAGAAATGGCACCAGTCTGCTGAGAAAGCCTTTTCTTTATTTCTTGCCTTTTTTTCAAACCACAACACAAATGAGAGAAGAGTACTTGACTTGGCTTAGTCATCATCAACTTGCTGAGGACTTGAGGGAGAAGGTATATATGTGTGCATGTGTACGTGCCGGACATGGGGAAAGGTGCTTGGATTTGTTGGGAGTCTTGCTAATCTATCTACTTTACTTCTCTGTCCCTTCTCCCCATGCCCCCATTCTTTCAGGTTCTGGGAAAGGAGGAAATAGCATTTGGGGCAGAAAATTTGAAGATGAATACAGTGAATACTTAAAAGTATGTTTTGCTTTGTCCATTACAATTTCTTGTGTTGCACATTTTAGTGAAGAGGACATTGCCCTTGTTTGCCTTTGGTATGGTCAAAATGAACAAATTCAAGAGATGTAGCAGGACCATATAATAATAATTTATCGTAGCTTAGTACAGTAGTTCTCAGGCCCAGCCCCTTCTTAGGGTGGGAGGGGATTGCTCCTGTTCCGCAGTCGGCAGCAGCATCGGGTCCAGCAACCCGATGCTGCCACGAAGAGGGAGTTCCCACACATACCCCCCCCCCATTACAGGCAGCGTGGGCTTCACTAAGACTGCCCACACACCCCACCTACCTTTCCCATCAGGGTGAACACTGTGCACACCATGCACGTGTCATGAACTACTGCTGCCAGTTCAGTCCCAGGACTCAATTCCCAAACTCAGGGCAATTGATCCTGTCAAGGGACAACCCATGCCTCCCTTACCAGGGCTGAGTAAACCAACAACAACACTGCAAGGTAGGTAGACTGCCACCACCCCTTCATCCTGGCCACCCACTCTGGGCCAAGGGGAAACCCAAAGTGCCAGAAAAAGACAAGATTCCAAAGACAAGAGCCAAAGATGCACTCCTTGTCCTGGAGCTTTTAGGCAAAATACCCAAATATACGCTAGTCCGTGGCTAATTGGCCAAGGTACTGGATTCAGAGCCAAATCTCCTCTGCAATGAACACACACTAGACATCACCCTAAGTCGGAAATGACTCGCACTATAAGTGCGGGGACACCTTTACCTTTAGTTTTATTATATAAAATGTAAGTGCACAAGTATAGCAGCAAAATAGTTCCTTAAAACCCACACCCCCGAGGGCTTGGTAAAATACAGAGAGTTACAGTCACAGACAAAAGTAACAAAACTGTCTAGCATAATCTAGAGTTACAATAGAGGTAAACAGCAAAATGACTTCATGGTTCCACATCTCCCCGGAGATGTATAGCTTGGATTGCAGATGGAACCCCACAAAGGTAACATCAGCAACCATAAGAGAACATTGGGGAGCAAAGGCTTAAGGTCTGAATCCTATTCTTATGGGACAGCAACAGCCGGGAATTAATTAGCCAACCAGGGGGCTTTCTGATAATGAAATCTTCTGCAGCTTTTGTGTCTAACGGTCACGCACTCACCAACCTTCCCAGGCTGGTTGGCCTTACAGTACCAGTCTC
Source organism: Rhineura floridana (assembly GCF_030035675.1). Classification (NCBI taxonomy): domain Eukaryota; kingdom Metazoa; phylum Chordata; class Lepidosauria; order Squamata; family Rhineuridae; genus Rhineura; species Rhineura floridana. The sequence goes on from NC_084481.1 coordinate 19,948,447, forward strand.
CACTGATAAGCAGGTGTTCTTGCTTGTAGCCTAATTAACTAGCTTTAGCTATGAGAACTGCAAACTCATGGCCTTCTCAGAGGCCTCATTTCAGGCAAGATGTTTCCCCACAATTCCTGGCCTCAGAACCATTTTTGTTTTTAACATTTCAAACCAGGCGTTCTTGACAATGTGTATGCCTACTATCTGTGATGAGGGCTTTCCTAAGGCACACACCATTCACGTAACATGGGGCATGTGGGTGGGCTTATTAGTCCTATGCCGCCTATTTCAGGAGGGGGGTTTGGGCTACAATACCGCAGGTCCAGGGCAGGCTGGTACCCGAGGGTCCAGTCTTGCCTGCCCCTGGCCGTGGTGGTTCTTAACCCTTTTTGGGTCACAGATCCCTTTAAAAATCTTATGAAAGCTGTGGAGTCCCTCCCCCCAAATAAATACAATTTATTTTATTGCATTGGAAATGTTGGGGGAGGGTTGTGGGCAGTTCATGGATCCCTGGACCACAGGTTAAGAACCCTTGGTTTAGTATGTTATATTGCAAGATGTCTTGAGGCCATTTGGTGAAAGGCAGCATAGAAAGGCTGTAAATAAAAAAAATGGGAGAGTTTCCCCCCATTTTTGGGTGCCTGCCGTCAATGTCCTTCTTTCTCTCTCAGCATAGTGTCCGTGGAGTTGTTTCCATGGCCAATAATGGTCCAAATACAAATGGATCTCAATTCTTCATCACCTATGGCAAACAGCCACACCTGGACATGAAATACACTGTGTTTGGGAAGTAAGTATTACAGTATTGAATCTGATAATGTAAAATTTACATTGTAAATAAAAGTAAAACAACTCATCAGATCATAGGGCTAGGGTGGAGGCAGATCATACGCCAATTAATCCAACTTCTGGCTTGATGCTGGAAATCCCAGAACTTGAGTGTCCCACAATAAGAGGCTGTCCAGCCCAATCAAAGCAGGAATAATTTTATGACAATATTTTTGGATGGCACAAGTGACATGAATCCTATATTATAGGGAATCTGATGCATAAGGCTATATTTAATAATATCATTATAGGAAGCTGAAAAATTGTAATTGGAAGTTTGTGCCTTTCTGTGCAAGGAGATTTTTCACAACTATTTTTTATTTCTTGCCCCCTCAAAACAGGGTAATTGATGGGTTGGATACTCTGGATGAGCTGGAGAAACTGCCAGTGAATGAAAAGACATTCCGTCCCCTTAATGATGTCCATATTAAGGATGTTACCATTCATGCTAATCCTTTTGCTCAATAGCTGCAAAGTGCTGTTGTGAGATAATTATTATAATAGTGCCAATGCAGAGTTCAAGGGCTGGTTTGTGTAACTGCAGATGGGTCTTGGAAGACAGATGGGTTTGTGCACTTTCTCTTGAATAAAGGACTTTTGAAGCTGTTATTTCAACGTTTCACAGGAGAAAAAGCCACATTTTGATGTGTGAAATTGTACATGTTTAACCAAGTTGGGTAAAAAAGCATTTTGTAAAAATAAATATATTTTAATCAAGCGGTGTTTTTCTCTTTAAAATCCTCTAGTTTTGTCTTTTGAAATTATTTATTATTTAATTTATTATTTAATTTAATTTATATACCGCCCTAAGCCCGAAGGCTCTCTGGGTGGTGTACAAAAAGATAAAAAACAAGCAATGTATAAATACAATAAATCAAGAAAACAAAACAAACAATAAAAGAACCAAACAACATCCAAAATACAAATAATGATGAAAATGCTATTAAAACACACTTTAAAATGCCTGGGAGTATAAAAAGGGTTTCACCTGGTGCTGAAAAGATAGTAGCGTCGGCGCCAGGCACACCTCATCGGGGACCCTGTTCCACAGTTCGGGGGCCACCACAGAAAAGGCCCTGGTTCTAGTCACCACCCTCCGAGCTTCTCGATGGGATGGTACTCGGAGGAGGGCCTTAGATGTTGAGCGCAGTGTCCAGGTAGGTTCATATTGGGAGAGGCGGTCCAGCAGGTATTGCGGTCCCATGCCGTGTAGGGCTTTATAGGTCAAAACCAGCACTTTGAATCTAGCCCGGAAACAAACAGGAAGCCAGTGCAGACGGGCCAGAACAGGTGTTATATGAGCGGACCTTCTGGTCCGCGTCAACAATCTGGCCGCTGCATTCTGGACTAGTTGTAGTTTCCAAACAGTCTTCAAGGGCAGCCCAATGTAGAGCGCATTGCAGTAGTCCAGTCTAGAAGTTACCAGAGCATGAACAACTGAGGCAAGGTCGTCACTGTCCAGATAGGGATGTAGCTGGGCTACCAGGTGAAGATGGTAGAAAGCATTCCGTGCCACCGAGGCCACCTGGGCCTCAAGTGACAAGGAAGGATCAAAAAGAACCCCCAAGCTACGCACCTGTTCCTTCAACGGGAGTGTAACCCCATCAAGAACAGGATGAACATTCTCCATCTGGGCAGAGAAGGCACTCACCAACAGCGTCTCGGTCTTGTCTGGATTGAGCTTCAGTCTGTTAGCTCCCATCCAGTCCATTATCGCAGCCAGGCAGCGGTTTAGCACGTTAACAGCCTCACCTGAAGAGGATGAAAAGGAGAAATAGAGCTGCGTGTCATCAGCGTACTGATGGCAACGCACCCCAAAACTCCTAATGACCGCACCCAGCAGCTTCATGTAGATGTTGAAAAGCATGGGGGACAGTACCGATCCCTGCGGGACTCCACAATGGAGAGTCCAGGGCATCGAGCAATGTTCCCCAAGCACTACCTTCTGGTAGCGACCCACCAAGTAGGAGCAGAGCCACTGCCAAGCAGTACCCCCAACTCCCAACTCCGTGAATCTTCCCAGAAGGATACCATGGTCGATGGTATCAAAAGCAGCTGAGAGATCAAGGAGAATCAACAGAGTCACACTCCCCCTGTCCCTCTCCCGACAGAGGTCATCGTACAGGGCAACCAAGGCTGTTTCAGTGCCAAAACCGGCCCTAAAACCGGATTGAAATGGATCAAGATAATCAGTGTCATCCAAGAGCCCTTGGAGCTGGCCGGCAACCACCCGTTCCAGTACCTTGCCCAAGAACGGAACATTCGCCACAGGTCTATAGTTGTTCAGGTTATCTGGGTCCAAGGAGGGTTTCTTCAGGAGCGGTCTCACTACCGCCTCTTTTAGGCAGTCAGGGACCACTCCCTCTCTCAGAGAGGCGTTTATTATCTCCTTGGCCCAGCCAGCGGTTCCGGTCCTGCCAGCTTTCACCAGCCAAGAGGGGCAAGGGTCCAGCACAGATGTGGTCGCCCGCACCAGTCCAAGGATCTTGTCAACATCCTCAAGCTGTACAGACTGAAACTCATCCAATAAATAAGGACAAGACCGCGTTCTGGATGCTTCATTAGATCCCACTGCCATAATATTGGAGTCTAAGTCCCGGCGAATGCATGCGATCTTATTCTGGAAGTGCCTCGCGAACTCATCACAGCGGGCTACAGATGAATCTATGATGTCCCGAGGGCCAGAATGTAAAAGCCCTCGTACGATTTTAAAGAGCTCCGCCGGGCGGGAGAGAGATGCCTTAATTGTGGCAGCAAAATATCTCTTTTTTGCTGCCCTCACCGCTACTATATACCGCTTAGAAGAGGCACTCACCAAAGCATAATTGCATTCGTCAGGAGTTCGCCTCCATCTGCACTCAAGCCTCCTCCTCTCTTGCTTCATCACTCTCAGCTCCACGGTATACCATGGAGCTGTATGAGCTCTACATAGGAGGGGGCGCATGGGAGCGATCGTGTCAACCGCCCGGGTCAGCTCCGTATTCCACAATCCGACCAGGGATTCGACAGGAGCGCCAGTCTTCTCAGTCAGAAAATCCCCCAGAGCCCTTTGGAAACCCTCAGGATCCATTAGTCTCCGGGGGCGGACCAATTTAATAGGTCCCCCACCCTTGCAGAGGGAAAGGGTCGCTGTGAGCCTAAACTTCAGCAAGCGGTGATCTGTCCATGACAATGGGGTAGATGAAAACCCCCCAACCACCAGATCACCATCTCCATGTCCAGTGGCGAAGATCAAATCAAGAGTATGTCCCATCACATGCGTTGGGCCAGTAACAACCTGAGACAGCCCCATGGTTGTCATGGAGGCCATGAAGTCCTGAGCCACCCCAGATAGAGCAGTCTCGGCATGGATGTTGAAGTCCCCCAGTAACAATAGTCTAGGGGACCGCAGCAATACCTCCGAGACTACCTCTGTCAGCTCAGTTAGGGAATTTGTTGGGCAGCAGGGTGGGCGGTACACCAACAAAATTCCCACTGTATGCTTCCTCTTCTCATCAAGACTGGGGTTGTAATAAAGATGTAATAATATTACAGCCTAACAGCAGGCCTCTCCCCTATCCCAAGTCTGTGCATGCACTTCAGTGGCTAGCTTGGGTGTCTGCCTCCTGTTTACATGAGCTGGTGGCTAGGCTAACATGATAATAAAACTTTTTTAAAAACAACAACATAAAATCAGCAAATAAAACCAGCAGATAAACCAAGACAATCAGGGAGAGCTAGATAACAAATCAACTTTAAAATGCAGTTGACCAAACAAAGGCTTCCATGTAAATGTTTTCAGTTGTTGACAAAAAACACAAAACTAGATTGATAATTCCACAGTTGAAAGCTTGACTTCCTGACTCATTTTGATACCCTGCTGTTAAACAGAGTGACGACACCCCTCATCCAGTTGATTGTGGGTGTCATGAATGGACAGGAAATTGTTAGCTATTTAATCAATCTTGGTTGTATTTTTACTGCCAGGGAAGTGGAGAAAATCTTGGGGGATTCTTTGATCAGATGCCAACGTAACACGGGTACTGTGCACCTTGGTGGGTGGAGGGGGGGGGAAGGTGGCATTTGGTGTTCTGCTTGAGGCAGCAAAATTTCTTGGATCTGCCCCGTTTGTGCCCCCTGGGGTGGAAGTGACTGACACCGAGGGGGAAAAAAACAAAGTGGTTGTAGCATAAAAGCAGCTGGGCAAGAACCATGTGTCCTACCACAGCAGAGCAAAAGTAGCAACAAATATGTGCTCTCATGGCCTTTTCAACATGTGTTTTACTTAATGTGACTTTGTTTCGAAACATTTAAAAATCTACTTGCAATGTATCGTCTTTTTTTACGTGGCAGAAAGGGAGGGGAGGCAGAGAGTGATTTATGGCTGTCTTGCAATGTACTTTACATGTTAGAGGTGGAGCTTAGAGTGAGGATATATGGTGTGGAACAACTCTGCAGTGTACTTTTCCATTACTCTCCTTGCTCTTTTTATTTTATTTATTTATTATTTGATTTATATCCCGCCCTTCTTCCCAGTAGGAGCCCAGGGCGGCATTTTACTGTTTGTTTTTTTTACTGTTTTTGAGTGAAATGAAAGCACGATCGGACCGGGAGGCGCGAAGCTGTTCACAGCAGCGAGAAGGCCCAGTTAACGTTTGAGGCTTGTTATCTCTGCACCCCCCAAGGCGTCCTGTGAGTCTGCTATGCGAGATTGTGTTTTATTTAGCTTCTCTGCCTCGCCCCCCCCGTTATTTTTGAACCAAGCCAAAAACTGCCCCATCGAAAGCACAAATCGGGATGTAGTTAAGGTCACTCTAGTTTAATTGCCCTTTTGGGCCCCTTAAACACTGCGCGCAGAAGCAGCCGTATGCCATATTTACTTGGAGCGTAGCCACGTTGCCTTTTTGCCTTTCGAAGTCGACCCGTCCTCTGGGCAGAGAGTGGATGTGTGTATCCATGTCCAATCTTCTTGCATCCCTCCATTTATTTAGGGTGTGTGTGATGGTTTTAAGAAATCGTGAGGACTTGAGTGTCGGGATAGTGTTTTTCATAACCCCCCTCCCCCAACCCTCGGGCACAGCCCAGCGGACATCCAGAGGAAGCCGAGGGTTAGGAGCTCGTGACGCAAGAGTTGATCAAGAGCTGGGCTACGCATGCGCAGCCTTTGTGACGACCTTCCCATTGCTAGGAGGCTCTCCTTCACTCGGCGCCATTTTGTCGATGCGATCGCTTTCCAACGTCGGCTGGTGAGAGGAGACGAGGTTGTGGGTGAAAGACGCCCCGTGAAGTGGCATCGACTCCGAAAGGAGCAGTAAGTGTCTGAAGGGGTCGTGTTGTTGGCATAAATGTGAGGCAGGAACAGCCGGTGCTACTGGCCTGAATGGATTCACACTAGTGAAGACGAGGGAGGGAGAGAGGCCTCTGGCAGGACCGGAGACGCAAGGACTGTGTCCCTAGTCTTTTTTCAGGAGAAACGGAGCGGGAAGAATACTCCTTCCTCTCCCTTCCGAGTCGAGCCCCTTCTGCCAGCCATGTTTTCCGTCTCCTCCTCCCGTCATGCGAGAAAATGGCTTCGGTGGCGCTTCAGCGATGCCGGTTCTCTTCCAGCGGTCGCTGAGTGGGGGGTGGCGCCTAAGCGGGGAGACCTTGGAGAAAGAAAGCCGCCTCTAAAACGCGTTCCCTTTCTTTGTGTTTTCTCGGCTCACAAACGTCGGGAGCAGGGTCTGGGAGTTGTTGGGCCGCTCTCGGATCCTTAAGACAACATAACTTTTAAACGTGTCATCAAGATAGCCTGGTGTGTGGTGGTTTTCATAGATCGTGAGGAGTCCTGAGAGGCGGGATATATGGGGTTTTATAACACTTGGACACACACACATTTATATACTTGAAGATGTTCGGTAATATCACGGAATATGTAGCGGAAAAAAAAACATGGGAACCAAGGGGATGATGGGTCCAGAAGAGAAGAGATCTAGCTAGGACAATCACAAGGAGGAAGTTTTTCATAATTTGCTTTCTTTGATTTGTGTTTTTTCTACAAAAAATGTACTGACGCAGCATGCAAACATGACTGTTGGTGTCACTAAAACGAACAACGGTGGTTAAAATAGCAAAAAGGATTGCCTGTCAATAAAAAAGTGTTTATAGTCTCTAAAAACAAGCAAGTGTGCTAGAGCTGTGGGAGTACTATTAAAAAGGCCCTGTTTGTAGTATCTCCCAACTGTAATACTTCCAGAGAGTAGGGCCTCAGAGACTAATTAAAAGGCTTGGACTGGTTTGTATGGGTGATGGTGGTCGACAAGAGAGAGAAAAAGAAGAGGATTCAAAGCAGCCAGTGGCCTACAAGATAGAAAAAGAGAGGATCAAAGCCATAAGCATTATCTATACCTCTATATATGCATGCCTAGACCCTCTGGTCTTCATCTGACATCCATTTCTGTAATGCTGTCTGTGGTTATTAGCTATGGATGGTGCCCCAACTAAAGAATGCAATCTCCAGGAACACCTCATATCAAAGAACATTTACTGAAATCGGCAAAATGCTACTTCTATGAAGTGCATTCAGGATCTAGATACTGGGTAGTTGAACAATGCAATAAGTTGTACTCAGTGTAGCACTAGGATGAATGTTTCATCAGTGCAAGGATTTTTCTTTGTTCAGTGGAGAGTTCTCCTCTCCTCCCCCATGTCCTCCTAAATATGTTCTGGGGTTCCACCCAACCCTCTAGAGCAGATTTGGGACACATGGGGAGGGGAGAAAATGGGGAAAATCCTATTGTGCTAGTGCCAATCCTTGCACTAACACAATAAATTAATTGAATACTGTCCAGTGTCAATCACTTAAGTTACTCCTTTTGTTTTTGTGTAATTATAGTTTATTATGTAGGTTTAAATTGGGTTGCTGCTATAGTTTGGCTACAAGAGGGAATGGCTGGTTAAAAAATAGAAATTTCAAGGTGCTGACTATATGTTACTATTAGCATAGTTATAGTAATACTGCCATGAACAAATTGCATTCAGTTAGTTACATAAGCAATTGTTAGTATTCAGTTTCTTTGATGTGCTTCAAGCATTAGTGACAGTTTTGAGTATAATTATTAAGCATAATGTGGTGCTAAAGTATACTGAACTCTAACATGTATTGAGAATTAAAGCAAAATGGGTAGTGCTGTCAGTCTAGAGAAAAAAGTTGCATAGTAAGTAAGGTCTATTAGGACCAACCATTATTCAAAAATATGCAAACGTACTTAGCAGCAGTACCTCTGATCCAATTTCCTTCTTGTCTGTTAATCTGTAAAATCAATTATTTTTAAAAATGCAAGGTTTTGAGGAAGATTTCTCTTGTTCAAAAATCTTATTTGACTGTAGTAGAATTAAAAGTAATTAAATTGTATATTTAGGTCACGTTGCTGTGCTTAATAGAATATTGGATAGGAAGAGATCTTTATTCCTAGGGAAAAACAGACTTGCTGAAAATTGTTCTAAAACTGGTTTTCCTTAATGCAAACTGATGTAATAGTTACAGTTGATTTTTTGTGTTAAATTTTCATAAGTTTTATATATATGTATATATTTACAGATGCGGTATTCAAAGCACAGTAACTACTCTGACTGGGAAGAAAAACAGAGTTGGGATCCTAAAAAAGGCAGCAGCAGTCATAAGAGAAAAAAAGAATCGTGCAGCAGTACACATGAGAACAAGCGCTGTAGATACAATCATATCCAAATTTATGATAGGTAAGTCAGTTCCCCCCCAACTGTGGCAAGTTCATATCTCAAATTTTGACTTTGATTTCATTATAGACAGCATTATGCTTAATAAGCCTCAATTTTGTTGTGTATTTTAAATTCAGACGTCACTTTCATGTATGAGAACTTCTAGATTAATGTTCTGTATTAGAATCAGTTGTGTGTGTTTTTTCCTAGCCTTTATTCAGATGCCAGCTCCTTCCATGAAAGAGACCATCATGAGCGATGTTATGTTGAAGAATACAGACACAACTATAGTCAGTTGTCTGAAACCAGGCACCAATGCAGAGGCCATGAAAGTGATTATCACAACCACAGTAGCAAGTCATCAGGTCATAGTGGCAGAAGCAGTTACAAAAGAAAACACAAGGCTCATCATAGTAAATCCCATCATTCACACACGGTATGTATAATTTAGAACATGATGAATGTGGTTATAAATATAACTATTCACTTGAATATAAACACAAATGAAGGCATTTGGAGATTTTAGCAGAAATACCCTGTTCTGTCTGCTAGATCTTGTGTTGCTGAAATGGGAATATTATCTAACATACAGACAAATATGTTCTAGAATTATTAGTATTGTTTGCTTATCAAGCAGTGTTCCACTTACCTTTTTAAATATCTGGATTAGGCATCTGTTGGAAATATGGCTAAGATACACCATGAATTGTACTTTCCTGTTAGGCAAATTCATTAGAATTAATGGCTTCAAATTGTATTTTAAATATCAGATCTTAATTTGACAATGCAATAATGGAATAAATGCCTTGTAAACTAGTATTGATACGTATGCAAGCATTAGATGTGAAACACTGTTTATTAGATGGATGTAACCTCTGACAACCTTTGTGGAACAGTCAAACAGTCATCCGAAGTCAGGAAGGTTAATGGGGCATGGAAACTGGGTTTTTTTGCATCGGTCTGCCCTACCAGGCTAGCACATAGCTGCTCCAAGGGTGGAGGCTGCATGTTCAGGACTGCTAGTGGTGTTAGATCATCAGCAAATGAACTTGGTCAACACATTTCTCTTCCCTGTTCCCCACCATCTGACATTGGATTCTCACTGTCTGAACTGACGGTGCTGGCCATCTGCTGAGGAAGGGAGGTGTCTCAACAAGGACAGTAGAGGACACTGTTTAACTGGATTAGGATGCATGTGTGTAATGCATAAAGCTCTTCAACTGAAGTGGTGGCTGCATCAGTTAAATTTTTGACATTACTTACAGAGAGCCTGTAACTAATTAATTACATGATACAAGGTGCACTTTAAACTCTAAATCTTGCCGAGGTCAGTAAATTCCAATGCTTGTTATATAACAGCATTGAACTGAAGAGATTTTATTTGCAAAACATAAATTATTCTTTTAGTGAACCATATTTTTAAAAGCATATATATTGTGTGTTATTACCTTGCCACTTGAAGTACCTTATCTGAAAATCTGTTCCTTGCCATGTTTTTCTCCTGTAACCCTAAACTATGTGCCCTGTGAAATTCTGGGGAATTTGAAATTGTTCCTGCCAACCGTTTGTGGCCTGGCGCGTATCTGAATGCCTGAATATCTCCCTGCTGAATGAATTTCGTATTCTGCCCTGAATTCACTCGGGTATATTGATTGGCTGGATGATCTTGGTGCCGCGCACTTGCCGTTACCAGAGGAATCACCGAAGGAAAAGATCGAGGAGTGTAGAGGATGATGAGGAGGGTCACCTGATCTGTCAGAGTGGAGACGTACTAAGTGCAAGATGTATAGAATATTTTTCAAAACTTATTCAATTTTCAGATAGAATAATTTCTTTTAGATAAGAAGCCAGGAGTTTTTGGAAGTCCTTTTCTTTCTTTGATTTTTTTGTTCTGTGGTTTTTTTTTTCCTTTGGGGGGAGATTATTTTTACATAGAAGTTAAATTTTAATTGGAACTTCCTACATAGCAAAGCAAGTTAATTTAGAATGAGATAGACATAACTGTCTTGAAAAGCTGTCCAATTAAATATTTTAAAGTTGTCTAGTTACACTTTGTACATAGCGGCACAGCCTAGAACATAGCATGGTAATTTGGATAATGAAAATATATCACTGCTTGCATAACTCATTTCCCCCCTCTGTTTTTAGATGAAATTGTCACTATTCTGGGTGAAGGTGCCTTTGGAAAAGTTGTGGAGTGCATTGATCACAAAGTGTAAGTTAACATTTTGTAAGAGCCTCAAGCAATCTAAAGTACTGGGACTATAGTCTCACATTTTTGCTTTGCTGGCCCTTTTGACAGGAACTCCTTCCAATAACCTCTAAAAGGTGCTTCATCTCTCTCTCTCCCCCCCCCACACACACACACTCACACTTCCTGAAAATCCACCTTTCATGAACCTTTTGGCTTAATCTCTTAGTTCTTTCCCCCAGCTAAAACATAGAGGCCTAAGTACTTGTTATGGCATTTGCAGATATTTGCCCCCTTTTCCCTTCCATTGATTATGCTTTCATTTTCTAAATCTGAGCTGTAAGGTCCTTAGAAAAAGGACCAAGCCTTTTTTGTTTTGTTCTTTGTAAGGCACCATGTATATCGCAGATGCTATTGGAGTCATAATAACATGGATGCGCCAGCATTTTGTGTATTAACATTTCCTTGACAGGAATGTTAAGTTTGTCAGTTTCTTAGGTTTTTAATGTAGTGGGGGTGGGGGTGAAGAATTTAACACACAGTTCCTTCAAACTAATATGGTAGAACAGGTTCCAAGCTTCTTGAGTTCATTAATCCTTTCATGAGCATATAAAGAACCCAAATTCTTAGGAATGTAAATGAAATAAAGTTAAGAAATATCAGTATCAACATTTATTAATCATCATTTGCCATTACTAGGAATCATAAAATGTAAAAAATAAGGGAGACTGTTGTATTGTGGAATCATCTTATTAAAGACAGAGGTTCTTCATTGGCAAGGGAGGTGCATGCTGTACATGCCCATGCCTTTTATTTCAAAGGCTCATAGTTCCTAATTACATTTTTCACACTATACTTGTAAACTTCTTTTCCACCCTATGCCGTTTTTGACTCCCAGTTCTGTATTCACCCCCTGCACAGTCCATCTACCCCAGGGGGTCAATAACAACCAATTTGGGAGACCCTGTGCTGCAGAAATAGTGTAAGTGTTAACATGAATAACAGCTGATCTAGACAAAACTTGTTTCAAAAGTTTAAACTGCATTGTCCTTCCATGGAGTAGCCTTTTGAATTCAAAACTTGTTTTTTTTAGGGGTGGCAGGCGTGTAGCAGTAAAAATAATCAAAAATGTTGACAGATACTCAGAAGCAGCTCGTTCAGAAATAAAAGTATTGGAGCATTTAAATGCATCTGATCCTAATAGCACATTGTAAGTATATAATAATGTGAAGTTTTTACACATTTTTGCATGCTTTTTTGTGATTCCCTTTCAAGAATATATAATGACAAAACCAGAGTGGGGGTATTAAGTGAAACACTAAATAATACACAGTGTTTTAAATTTTGAATGTGTATGCTTCTCACTTGGTTGAGAGTCCTGGGTGTTACCCAGCTAAGTTAAATTATTTTGAGTAAACCATTCAAAATGGACTTTAGTTCATTTATTTCAATGGGTCTGCCCTGAGTAGGGCTAACGTTTGATATCACTCCCTCTATTTTATGTATTATCTTCTGAATGATCTTCTTACTGTATTTACAGTTGCTGTGTCCAGATGTTGGAATGGTTTGAACATCATGGCCATGTTTGCATTGTGTTTGAACTGCTGGGACTTAGTACATATGACTTCATTAAAGAAAACAGTTTTCTGCCATTCAGTCTTGATCACATTAGACAAATGGCTTACCAGATTTGCAAATCTGTAAACTGTGAGTACACATAGCACTTTATTTAATTTTCTAAGATGTCTCTTTCCAAGGCCCAAGGTGCTATTACTAATTTAAGGGGGGAATGAAATATACAGTACATGTATTTACTTGTGTTATAAATAAAAATTCTCACTCATGTACATCGGATATTTGGTTCTCAGGCCTAAAAGCAGTTTATAAATAATTTTTATGGGAATATTAAAAGTTACCTTTAAAATGTCTTGCAGCACTTTTGGCTCAGGATTCAGTGAGTCCCTAAAGGATGGACAGAGTTCTACAATTGAGCAGTATTCTATTCAGTATTTATTGAAATAATTTGCTGACTTTTCTTTACAGTTTTGCATTCAAACAAGCTAACTCATACAGATCTGAAGCCTGAAAACATACTATTTGTGAAGTCTGACTACATAGAAGCATATAATCCTAAACTGGTAAAACTCTAGTCTCTTGCATTAAAAAGCTGTTCTCATCATTGATTTTTTTTGCTTGTATACTTAGTATTGTATGGTATATTTCAGAAACGCGATGAGCGCACACTGAAAACTCCAGATATCAAAGTTGTGGATTTTGGAAGTGCAACATATGACCATGAACATCACAGTACTCTTGTGTCTACAAGGCATTACAGAGCTCCTGAAGTTATTTTGGGTGAGTAGACAAGTAGTCCAGAAAGTTACTCTTAATGTGAGCCCTTTTAGAGAGCTCTTGAAGAAGTGCAACTTCATATCAGTAACATCTATGGCTGAAAAAGCTACATGGCTTACAATGTTGTTAGATAAGTATAACAACTTACTTTTTTCTCCACAGCCTTGGGATGGTCACAGCCATGTGATGTTTGGAGTATTGGCTGCATTCTTATTGAATATTACCTTGGATTCACAGTATTTCCGGTATGTGATTGCAAAAGCTTTGGTTATAGAGACAATGATGACGATATATGATTTTATGATAGCATTTTCTGTAAAACACCTAGCTTAAATTTAGGGTTTAACACATTACCTGATAAATGATTTGGAATATGAAATTCAGTAATCTCACAGTATTTGAACTTCACCAGTTTGTGTGAAGTATTTGAGTTTTGGTTCTGCAATAGGATGTTGACTTCTTCTTTTTCTAATAGAGCCCTACACGTTGCATATCAAACTCTGTGACTTGACAAGCACCACAAAGAGTTGAGAGGAAGGGGGGAATAAAAAGTCCTGCTTGTTCACAGAGATTTAGCTGTGTGGTTCTTTGGTTTCAGAGCCAAGCCAAGTGTCTCTCTTAGCAGCCATTATGCAATACATGTCTACTGCCATCACTGTTTTATAACTTTTGATGAGCCCCACTAAGTTGCAGCAACTATGGAGGACTGATTCTTTAGTTAGGAGCGTGCTAGGTACTTTTTATACAAAAACGAACTTGCTATCTTCAGATGCAGTGTCCAGAGTACGCAGAAAGCAACACATGTTCCAATAGTTGGTTTTTCATTCTGTGAATACTAGCTTTCCTATTCTTGGAATTTTTAAAGCACATTTATATGAGAATATTTCATCTTTCTGGATAGACCCATGACAGTAAAGAGCATCTGGCAATGATGGAAAAGATGCTGGGGCCGCTGCCAACTCATATGGTCCAGAAAACCAGGTAAACATTTTTTAAAAAATGCTCACTTCAGTTTCCAGTCCCCCAGCACAGTGCTATTAATTCCTGTATGTATCTCTACTGGTGATCAGTTTGTACTAGGAAGTCTGAGCCTCTTCACTAATAAATAAATTTAGAATAAATGGTGATTTAGCCAAAACCCTCTGGCTCTTTTGGGAATATTATGTGAAACCAAACTATGATTGGTTTATACTGGTGACAGTAGTTACGCATATGTTGCATGGGTGTGCATACTTCCCTTGGAACTCATCATGCACAAAAAATGTCTTATGAGAAAGTTCCATGCTGTAAATTGGTCCTGAATGAAAATCTAAATTTCAAAAATAGGCTGCCTTTCCTTTAAGTCCTTCCCATTAAAAAACAAACAAACCAGTGTGTGTGTTGTATTTAAGGACATAAGGCCTCCTGTGTCAGGGCCATCTTGTCCTCACAGTGACCAGCCAGATGCCTACAGGAAGCCTGCAAGCAGGACTGCAGCAGCACTATCTCCATTAACTGCTGTTCAGAGGCATACTGTATCTGACAGTGCAGGTAGAACATAGCCAATGTGGCTAGTAGTCATTAATAGCTTTATCCATGAATTTGTCTAATCCTTTAAAAGCCATCCAAGTTGGCGGCCATCTCTGCTGCTTGTGGTTCCAAAACCTTTTCCTTCACAGACCACCTGAAAATTGCTGATGGTCTTGGTGGACCATTCCATGATTTTTCTGCCTGTTGTAGTAATTGTAATGGGCTGTGCTAGATGCTGTATGATTTTTAATTGTCTTTTTATTGCTGCTTTTTTCTTACATTGTATTAGTTTGCATTCCATAGAATTCAAATTGTAATACAACAAAATGCAATTTGAGAAATAAAATAAAAATACAGTTAAAAATCAAAATGGGTATTTAATGCGGACATGCTGTGGACCACCTGAAGTTCTTCACAGCCCACAATTCGGGCACTTCTGCCATAGTGTAACTAGATATAGCTGTAGCTGTTTGCAAAGTTGCTGCCACCCGTTTAAACACGTTTTAGGCAGGATTTTTTTTGTTTGAAGCTCTGTTGAGATGTGTACACACACACATACTCACACACTCTGAGGGGCTCTGTCCCCTGCTCACTCCACTCCCCCAACCCCCCTCAGGCACCTCCACTCCCTTCACCAATCCACTTGCCTTGCCTGTTCCTCTGCCACTGCTGCCCTGCGCCATCCTGGACAACCACTGCTGTTGTGCAATACTCCTGTGCCACACACTGGTCTTTTGCTCACCTGGTAAGAATGCTGCCACCACCTAGGCTGTACACCACATGCTGGCCTGCCAGGCTACCACTGTGCCTAGGCCGCTTGCTCACTCACTTGCCAAGGCCACCACTGCCTGTTTGCTTGCCAAGGTGGGCGGTGGAAGGCAGTGTGAGCAGCATGCTGGTGGGAGGAAGCCTTCACACTGCAGTTCACAGCACCGTCTGTCTGGTGCTGCAAACGTGTGTGTGTACACTCTCTTCTGGTGGAAAGCAAGTATTTGTGCTTTTCACAGGCTGAATGCATTCCTACTTCCTTAGCCTGGGCCAGTTCAAATAACTGTTACTGCCCTAATATGATTCTTTGAATATAACTCCTAAAGCAACATGAAATCATATTTGTCACAGCTAAGTGCTTGTAGATTTGGATTAAATGTATTAGGTTGAGAGGTAGATTTGAAAGTTACCCTGGATTAAATGTATTAGGTTGAGAGGTAGATTTGAAAGTTACCCTTCCATGTGTGATGACATTTGCAGCTGGTTGCCCAATTCTAGAACTGAAACTTGTATGTCAGGTCAACACTGATTGCAGTTATTTATTCATTTAAAATTTATAGACTATCTCTCACTAAAGTCTTGAGGCTGTGTACATATTAAAAGTGCTATGGTATATAAAATGGCTCATTGTCAATGCAGGTTAGTGACAGAGTCATTCTTTGAAGGACTGTTGTCAGTTCTACATATTTTTGGTACTTTTTTAAAAATGATTGTGTCAGGAAGGAAAAGCACATACCTCATTATGAACAGTGTGCTACATTTTGAGTTCATATCATGTATGCATGTTCATTTAATATTTCAGTATACTGGTTAGTTGTAGTACCCAGGCGTACTCAAGTTTTATATATGGGAAATGCTTTATGCACATAAAGCATTCTTGCAAATAGTCTGTTTAGGCTGACATGTCAAATGGATTACCTGAGTTGCTTTTTGAACAGTTTAATCATGTGTTCCAAATCCCTCACACGATAAAAAGCAGGGTGAGCATGCAACTCCCCCACCTTTCACAAGTTGAAGGGATAACTTCTGCGGTGGAAAGATTTGCCTACTTCTGTATAATTTCCATACGTTTTGGAACCCTGATCTTCCAGAGTTCTAAATAGGGTTGGGAGCTCACAGGAATAGAGCAGGCTTCCCACTTCAAAAGCTGTTTCTCCAACTCATGGAGGGTGACTGGGATGTGGAGCTGATCCTCGTATTTTCCCTCATTGTGTGAGAGATGTAAAGCACCTGAATAGAGCTTGTGTTATTTTTAAACTTTCCTGAATTAAACCAATTCGTTTTTACATTAGAAAACGCAAGTACTTCCACCATGACCAGTTGGATTGGGATGAGCATAGTTCTGCTGGCAGATACATTTCAAGACGTTGTAAACCGTTGAAGGTAAGAGATGCCATTGCATTGTCACTGCATAAACATACAGTGGATTCCCTTGTACTTGATTTGTTTACAGAGTTTCAGGGTGCTAACTTACTTTTTTTCTACCTGCAGGAATTCATGCAGTGCCACAATTCTGATCATGAAAATTTATTTGATCTCATACAAAAGATGTTGGAGTATGACCCAGCCAAAAGAATTATTCTTGCAGAAGCTTTGGAGCATCCTTTCTTTTCTTCATTAAAGGAGAAATAAATAACATAAATTCTCTAGGTGACTATAGACTGTGTCAGTCAAAAAGCAAATAAGATTTTTTTTAAGTATTTATTTTGTAATTAGCCCTGTAAATCTTTTTCATATTGTGTTGTCCATTAACTTGACACTTGAAATAAAACATTTGACAGTAGAACTTGCAGTCGTCTTCCTCTTGCATAGGAGCAGGGCTATCCATATCACTGTTTCTAAGTTTTAAAGAGCTGTAGCCCTACAATAGTCTTAGCCCGGGGGGGGGGAGGCAGCGGCAGCAGGAGGTTCTGCTTTACATGCAGCCACAGATTCATGTTGCTCTAAATGAGGAACCTGGGGCCTAAGGAAATGCCATTGCTGCTATTTGTTTACAGTGGAGCCTGGCTTACCATAGGGTTTATTGGCAAAACACTTGAATCCCCCATACTGTGGATACTTGATATAATTCAGACACACCTCTTGCTTCAGGCAGTCATTTGATCCTATGCTCAAGCCTATATAGTATGACCTAGGCCTTGTTAAAAATGAAAGCTACATTTCTCAAACATTTTTTTGAGTTCTGCCTTCCAGTTCAACATGTGCACATTAACTATATGTAGACTATAGAGGAAATTGCAAATCAATACTATTAAGACTGTTTTAATACTTATATGGGGTAGTGGGTTTATGATAGAATTTAATGGGGGGGTATCACATGTGGTTGTCAGTGACAGTAACCACAAAGTACCTCTTCATGGGATCTGTGAAGGTTCTCAGTAAATGGATATCCATTTCTGTGCTTAGTGAGCATAGCATTCTGCTTTACTAAATTGGGCAGTGATTTTGTGGTAGGCCATGTCCCTACTGCACAAAAGGTTAACAACCCTCATGTAAACAAAGTGCTTCTAATCTAGACCCAAAGAATTCTTTTCGAGGTGGCCAGTCCTAGGGAGCCCTCGTTATATGTCCACCATTCCCCTTAAACTGGGCAGTGTCCTCACCTGTTAGGAGAATTCTTTTTTTAGATTATTCCAAAGCGTAGTTCAGAAAAGCACTGGACAAGCTTACAATTCAGTTATGTTCCAACTTTCCCTCAGCAAACCAGGCCGAAAATGTCTAGGATCAATCCCACACACAGGACAGAACAGGCAAACGCCAATTAAAATTATGTTAGTAACATGTTAGCTAGGGCTGCGCACCTCAAGCTGTGCTCTAAATTTCAAAGCCTGAACTAAATTGTTGACTTCCTTCAGGAAGATTTGTAAAGGTGCCTGCAAGCAAAGTTCCAATATTCTTTGGTGCAAATTGAACTCCCAAGTTCTACCACCAGAAGGTGGTATGAAGTATTTTTAGAATTAAGGAATTACAAGCCCAGAAATTTTGAGTATCCCATCTGATCCGTGGTCACAGCCCTTTCACATATCAATTTACTCTTGGTAGCCCCCCCCCAATTTAATTTCATTAATACCATTTAGGAAGGACATTTTGTTGCCATTACAAGGGCCGCTGATGTCCAGTTGTTCATCTAATTGAAAATCACTCCCAAGATCTACAAGGTCTCATCATAATGACTGTCCGGGAAGCAAATGTAGGCATCTATGCCTGCCTGGCCTTTGGGACTCCCTAGGCCTCACCCCCTCCCAAGCCACTTTTCTCAAGTATTTTTGCCTGGCTGGAATTGTCCTTGAACTCTTGATCCCAGCTCATTTGCCTGAAGAAGAGAGGAATTGTGTAAGGTAAATTTTACAGTAATTGCTCCCATTTTTGCCTTTGCTTTTGGCCATATGAGGTTGCCTAAAGCAAATGTGGCCTTCAAACTGAAAAAGGACTGCTACCCTTACTCCCAGGCAATTAAGGGGTCTTCCACAATTAGGAACTCGCTGGATAACACCTATTGTCTGTGGTAGTACATACACTAGATGGCACAAGCTTGCTGTATGAGGTATTTATTCTAGATTTATATGGCCAGAAATTTTTGGCTAAACTTTTCCCCCAAGGAAAACTTGTTAGGGAACTAAAACTGGATACAGGGATGGACTGCTATACAAGCCCAAGGGACAATTTTCATTGTAAGAACTACTTCTTGCTGCTACTGCCTCATTGCAATTCTTGACAAGCAATTTACCTTCTTCACTAGGCATACCGGGAAACTGGGGAAAAGTATCTCCTAGAGCAGTGTTTCCCAAACTTTCAACATGCGCGTACCCCTTTTGAGACATTGATTTTACCGGCATACCCAACTTTCACAAAAATAATTGGGAGAGGGGTAAGGTATTATAACACATTCGTAATTCCTATAATTTCGGGGGGGGTGACATTTTGGTGTATATCTTGGGAACCAGATGACCTAGAAACTTACCTGAGAGTCTGGAGATTAAGGTAAGTTAGCTGGAGACCCGGAAGGGACCCCCCAAAACCAGAAACTCCAGCCGAAAATCATGCAGCATGCAGCAGGTTTGAATCTCCCGTTCTTTCGCTGCAGAGTGGTTTTCCCCCCATCCTGCCTGGGAAGCCACTCGGACACACAGCCCAACAGCAGGCAGGGGACTGAAACTTCCTGCCTAAAATTCACAGCTGATGAGCGGGCAGGCCAGGCAGGATGGGCAAAAAAACCGCTCTGCAGCCAAAGAGCAGGAGATTCCCCAAGAGGGAAGTGGCTGGCGAGATGGCCGCTGCAGGGCTGAAGATAGAGGAAAACTCCACTTCCCCACTTCCCGGAGTGAACATTTTTGTAGTCGAGCATACGCATAAATATCTTTGTGGCGCCATCTGTCTAGAAGCGTTTTTTGGTGGCCAAAGTAATTGCAAGGGAGTCCGAGTCTTATGAGAAACTGGAGGGATGCATTGAGAGTGAAAGACTACGCGCTGAATAACATCGGGATAAACCACTGTTATTATATTGATCTTCCCTCACATGATTGTGTGAGAAACTGGAGAAATCACAAGAACTGTATTTTCTCTTAAAAGAACACACGCACATGTTTTTTGCCGCTAAACCCCCATGATAAAGTACAAAAAAACATTCGGCTGCATACCCCTTGAAACCCTTTCGCGTACCACCAGGGGTACACGTACCACACTTTGGGAAACACTGTCCTAGAGCATTCCCTGGTAAGAGATTTCAGTTAATGTCACATGTTGGCAAGTGTAATCAGAGACTCTCCTAGAGCTATTCTGAACATCCCATTCCTAGTGGCCTTGGATAAACAAACTGACAACACATACAGCTTTTCTCTATTACCAATTAGACCCAGTTCAGTCCAGACATTCTCCCTTCTCTTGCATATAAAGAGGGTGCTGATACAAGATTTTACACACAGGGCAACACAAATACCCCATGCTTATGTAGAAATAAGATTTACCTAGTTTCCTTCCATCCTTTTTTAGTGGGAGAAGTATCCAGAAGGGATAGCAAATCATTTATCTTGCTTAAACTTGGTAACAGGAATACATTCTTCAAGAATGTAAACAATTATTGGGAAGATAAATGTATGAAATGATAGTTGGAGCATATTTTGGTACAGAATCTTTAACCTGCAGGTGTTCAATACATAAAATACAAATGCTGTAAGAAAGTTTTTAGCTAGAACCTTCAAGAAAAATGTTTTACTGCACGGTGGCTTTGCTTAGTATTATAAATGGCTGTTGCAAACTTTTCTGTATTCGGAGGCTGAACCTCTACTTTGTTTCCACTGACAGCAAAGGAAAAAAAAACAGATTTTGCAGAAGAGAACATGGAACGTTATAAGGTAGTTCTAGGACTTGCTTAAGACTGTGCAAGAATACCAGAACCAAGAAGCTGAAGGCAAAGAGCTTAGTCCAAACATTGTAGGTGACAGCAAATTGCACTGATAATTGCGTACAAGAGAGTGATAATGTGATGATTTAGGAATCCATCACTCTTGGTTGGGTCTAGTTATCTTTCACACAAAATCAAACATATGGCCTCTTGACTTTGGATACTCGTACAATTTAATTTGCAAACAGAATTTTTATAACAAATTTCATTTTTTGAAATCATGTCTACTTGTAAACTTTTATAGAAAACCCAGGGATAAAATGAATTTAATTTGTGGAAGGCCTTAAATTATGTTACAGTAGAAAATACAGGAGGTAGAATGTAACTCAAAAAAAGACTAATGCAATGTTAGAATCAAATCTATAGCTCCTGTAAGCTACTAGCACATGGTTTTGAAAACCTAAATCCAGTGTTCTCTAATGACCATAGAAAACACAAACATAAATTTGCCATGAGAGCCCTTATACCATGCTTGATACAGGGAGGTAGGATGTAAGAATCAGAAGGACACGAGACATGACGTTTTATCTACTGCTCCTGTTTGCTTTACTGTTGACAGTTTTGAAAACTTAGTCACCATCTTCAGTTTCAGACTCAGATTCTGAAAGGAAAAAACATAAAAAGTATTTCATCATCAGCATGCTTTGTATAATTCTGGTTTTCAAGCGCAATGCACAATAACTAGAGGTGAACTGCATTAGTTTTGCTCACCTTCCTCAGCATTCTTGAGCCATTCTACAAACTTTTTCATTTGTTCCAGAAAGACACTCTTTCCCTTGGCAACGTGTGCATCCTTATACCACTTCAGGATGGGTTCTTCACTTAGCACCTCAGCTGTTGAAAATAACGTGCTGTTAGGGAACACAGCCTCTATCACTTCACACAGCACAGCTTAGGAAATGCATGCCAAGCCAGATCCAAGCACAGATGTGTTTAAATGTGAACACTCTAAAAACAATCTGTATATGCTTTGTCAGGCCCATTTCTTCATGCTCCAGCGTCAGGATGGATTCTTTGCCTTGTGTTGGCTATAGCTTTCCATGAGACATGACTAGTTCAGGCAAGATATTTTATATGTTGCCCAACTAAATCACATCTGCAGAATTGAAGTCTCATTAGGGCAAATAAGTTATTTTCATCAAAATATCTAAGAAAAGCCACTTAACTTTTTCCCCCATGTGACAGCTATGTGCAAGAGCAGTGCTTCCTTACTTAAGTGAACTGCTGACACTATTATAGCTTTACTAGAGACAGATTTATTTATTTATTTATTAAATTTCTATACTGCCCCATAGCCGAAGCTCTCTGGGCGGTTCACAACAGTAAAACTTCAATATACAATAAGTACAAAGAAAACTATTTAAACATACTAAACTACGAAAATACTAGTATACTAAAATGCTGAATTAAAATTTAAAACATAGATGTTAAAATGCCTTTTTGTCACTCCTCTTCAGGAGAGCCCCCCCCCCCCCCGGCTACTAGGCGAGGCTTATGTTTTGAGTCTTGAGGAAGAATTGCTGGGAACTGGAGGCAGGCAGGGAGAGTGGCTCTCTGCACCATGGCATTTGGGGTGCCTCCTGATGACTTGCAACTGAAGCAAAACAATATAGCACCATGAAATATGGTTAAGCAGATACAGTCTGCTGCAGTAAAATTACCAGGAATATGTATTTTGCTTCAGCCCAATTCAAGGTGCTTATACAGATGTATATAACCCTAAACAGCTTGGGACCCAAATATCTGAAAGGGACACTGACCTGCCCATGAAATAAGATCTGGAGAAGTGGCTGTTGGTGATCCCAAAGCTTGGAGAAGTTCATGGGAAGCAGTGCATGGATGGGCCTTCTCTGCAGTGCCTCCCTGCCTCTGGAATAACCTCCACACTAAGGCATGCCAAGCATCAACATTTTTGTTGGCAGCTGAAAATGCCTTTTATACAGGCCAGGGGGTGGGGAATTTGCAGGTTTTTGAGCTGTTTATGTGTTTATTGCCTGCTTCAATGAGTTTTGGATGTTGCATATTTTATTAATTGTGATTTTTTTTACAGTGTTAGTTTTATTTTATTATGTTATGTATCTCCACTCCACAATCATATGGTGAAGGTAGATAAACAGGACAAAATCAATCAATAATAAAAGATGGCAAAGTGAAGAAATGTCTCCATATGTTAAATAAACTGCATGTTGAACCTATTATGAGAAAGCAACCTATGTACAATAGGAAACCTGACCAAGTTGTGTTTGATGAGATAGCATAAGTATTATGCAAGAAATTAATCAGCCAGAGCAAAAAATGAAAGCTATTAAGGGATAGACCAACCCTTCAGAATGACTAACAAATTCTTTTTTAAAACAGGCCAGCTTTTGTACTGGCTTACTAAGTACAAGCTACTTAAATAATGGAGGTACTTAAATAATGGAGCTGTTCCACCAACCTCAAAAGCCTTTACTGAAATAAAGGGCTGCAGCTATAGGTTTCTGCTTGGAGATTAGAGACTTTGCTGATACGTATCAGAAGCTACCAGTTACATTTTAACTTTCAGTGTTCTCATATTTTGTGTAAGATACACCTAGATGTTATTACCTTTGTAGAAGAGCACCACTATTTTCTGGAAGGCTTTCATGAAGTGGATGTTATCATAACAGTACTCCTGAATCTTGAGCAACAGAGTCAGTTCAGACTGACCTTGGGTTGTAAAGGCAGCAAGAAGAGGGCTGTATTGCTGTCACAAACAAAAACAAGCACAATTTTAGTCTGATCAATAGCTTCCCCTAAGGGACACTTACAGAAAATCATCCAGTTTAGTGGAGCAGTGAATTCAAAAAAGGTTTTTTTATTATTATTTACCCACCTTTCCCCCCCAAAAGGTCCCAGGATGGATTACAGCAATTCCAAACACATAATTAAAAACAACTTAAACATCACAGAAAATAAGGTGGGTCCTAAAAATGTACATCTCAGGTGTCAAAGGCCAGGGTAAAAAAGTTGTCTAAGCAAAATGTTTGTATAATGATAATTCTAGTATATCATTGTACTTGCAACATTTTAGCACTGCAGCTAGGTATTATCATCATTATAAAACCTGCCTGCCACTCCCAACACTGGATGGCCAAGCTCCTGCTGACAGAATTTCCTGGTTCAGGTGTAACCACTAGTAGTATGAATAAACTTTTAAGACCTTCCACATAACCGTTGCTGTGCACCCCACCACACAAACCAGCATTTGCCACTTCAAGCAAAATAACAAGCTATGATTTACTGTAAACAGGGAGGAAGGAGCCCTGGTGTGCAAATACAGAAGTGTGAAAGCCTAAGGTTCCTCCAGACTTACTCATCTTAGCCTCAAGTCATGGTTTAGCATGTCTGAATCAGCCACCAACGTCCCATCTCCCTGCTTCCCAAAGAGACTGTGCTTGTATGTAAGCCCCCATTCCCTCCCCATACATTCCCACTTGTCATGAAAACGAGTATTTTGCTAGTTCTACATAAAAAAGGTAAATGTGTCCCCGCACTTGTAGTGCGAGTTGTTTCCAACTCTTAGGGTGACGTCTTGTGACGTTTACAAGGCAGACCGTATATATGGGGTGGGATTGCCAGTTCCTTCCCCGGCCTTTCTTTACCCCCCAGCATATGCCGGGTACTCATTTTACCGACCACGGATAGATGGAAAGCTGAGTGGACCTCGACCCCTTTTACCGGAGATTCGACTTCCTCCTTCCATTGGAATCGAACTCTGGTCGTGAGCAGAGCTTCGGCTGCGTTACCGCCGCTTACCACTCTGTGCCACGGAGGATCTTATATATATAAGTTCTATATAACAAGACTAAAACCTTGTTGTTTCAGAGTATCTGTGAATCCACCTAGCTTATTAGCTGAGCTGCTTGCTCACAACTTGCAACAGAAAGATAACGGCTGTTATTTGCCAGTAACACCTTGCCTACTAGTTTTGTACAAGCTAAAACTGGGCTTATTGTAAGTCATTAATTGTAATATGATTTATCCAAAATGGGCCTGTACTCTTTCAAACTCTGCTGCCAGAAAATTTTTCATGAAGGAAAAAATCCTAATAAAGGATCCTAATCCTAATGAAGGAAAAAATCCTAATAAAAAGCAGTTGTCCAAGTACCAATAGGCAGCTTCCAAATAAAATCTATGGGAAATCCTCTTAGAACCACACCTGCAATAACCCCATTTCCTTTTACAGATGAACACTTATGATTTTCAGAGATCTAGGAGCTCAGCTTTTTAGAAAGGATGTGAGCCCTGGATTGCAATAACCAGGCTTTATTTTAAACAGGAGTATTCTGAATAAGGTAGTATGCTTATATTAAATCAGGAGAACTGCATACAGAATCCACTTGAAAAATCCAAAACTCGTTTTTATCCAGCCTATCCTCTACGTATCAAGACTGGCACATTATAACCAGGTCCCTGTAACAACATATTGCAGCGCAGAGTACTTCTGATCAGGGTTCCAGCCACTACGTTTCATCCTCCCTCTCACCACCCAGTCAGCATTTTGTGCCCAGTGAACGTGTGCAGTCCATATTGGCCTGTTTCTGGGCTCTCCCCTCTCCATTTTGGTTGGAAGGTGGACATACTTATGCCCAACCCCAGCCACATTCTTGTTTTATTTCTCCCTTGATTTCTACAGGTACTTGTTACTTCTACTCCTGGGACATTCAAGAATAGCATCTCTGTGTGAACCACAAAATTACCTATCCAAACAAGATGGTTCTCTCTACCTTTTTTATACCTATGTGCTTTCCTTTTCCATTCCATTCCATTCCCCCTCCCAGTTGACTATCAGCTTTTTCCCCTCTTGGCAAGGCAGCACTCTGAAGCCACTGAGTTTCATTGGGCTGTTTTGAGGGACTCCCCCTCTTAGAATTTCCCCCTAAAGTTCATTTCTATGGCAGCAAACCTCAGGGTTACCCTGAGTTTGTCAGTATGTCTCTCTTGACATGGGTAGTATGGTTTTGGCCAAGTCTGCACAAGCACAAGAAAACTGAATTGGAAACAGAATGATAATCTGAATACTTAGCACCCGTACCTGCAGTGCACCCACAGAATAAGTTTATTTATATGATATTCTGATTTAACTCATGTGCAAATACCTTCAAGTGCTTGATGGCTTGTTCCGCTACTAGCTCCTCTTTTTTGTTCCATTCCACTGTGCTCATTACACTAGACCAGATAATGCCTATCACGGTCTGTTCTGATATGTTGTTTTTCTTCATCTCTTCCTTGACATACAAGATGATCTAGACAAGCAATTTTAGTGAGTTTTGCCCATTATTTGTTCTATGTAAGCAGTTAATGATACACTATTTGGCACTGCACTTGAGTACTGTTGTGCACCACTCATTAGGACATTTCTGCCAAGATTCAGAATGCCAAGTTCAAAACACAGCTCAAGTTGGAAACAGCCACTTCCTACATTTTCTACCTATAGGCACAGCCATCTTGCTTCCTCCTACCATCCCCATTTCAGAATACAAAATTTAGATACATTTCCAATTGATTATGGACACCAAGTTGGGAATATCTAAGGTAGCCTTCCCCAATCTGGCACCTTCCCAATGTTTTGTACCCCCAATTACTGTCAGCCTTGATCAATGATAATGTTGCCTAGAAGCTGTAGACCTAAAACATCTGGAGGGCACCAGGCTGGAGAAAGATGATCTATGGGCTGCACACTGTGTTGAAACTGTTTGTTGTCTCTTTAAGGGGAATGGTAGAGAGGCCTAAAGGGGGTATCTTTTTATGTAACCCTTATTGAATATTATGAGAAGTGAAAGCAACTAGTTTTTCCTTTCCTGCTTTTTCTCTCTACTACTTCCTTCCTTTTCCTTATAGTTTGTAGAAGCAGAGTTTAGTGTTGTTGCAAGCCAAGTGTGTAAATTAATAATCAGAGTTGAGGAAGTCAAGCTTCCAAGAACCATTTTTTCCTGTTAAGAAGATCTTAGCTGTTGCAACATTTTGGTGCCGAAACCTGGGAAGGAAAGATTTAAAGAGAAGACAGATTGCACAGTAAGGTCAGAAAGAACAAGGGGACACGGCTGAGGCTTTGGAAAGGCAAAGGCACAAGAGGGCTGTTAACTAGAACTCTGACAATAAAATTGTTACAAAAGATAGAATGTGAACTACAGAAAACTGATGTAGATGTGGCTCTGCTTGAGGAAAGCTTAAATCAACTTACAATAAAGGAAGAGATTCTAAATGGGCTTGACCAAGACAAGCTGGGATAACTGATCTAGATGAATTAGAGAAAGAGGTGGAAACAGCACAGGGCTATAAAGTCCGCATTATAGCTGGGAAAACTCATGCAATGCGAGCTATTAACACTGAAGATGCAAGAAGTACCTCTTCAGCAACAAGGGCAGATCCACAGCCACTGATGGTCAAGCTCCCCAAACTGATGATTGAAAGATTTTATGGGGACATTAGCTGCTGGCAGGGATTTTGGAGCCAATATGAACACCAGGCTGACAAAGGTGGACAAGTTTAATTACCTAAAATCTTTCCTAGGTGGGGCAGCAGCCAGGGCAATTGCTGGTATGCCACTATCAGAGGCAAATTATGATGCAGCTGTGAAAATTCCGAGGGAAAGATTTGGGTGCAAGGATTTGATTATTAATGCCCACATGAACAAACTGCTAAGCCTGAACCCAGTAAAAAGGTCGACTGACATCTTAGCTTTACACCACCTCTATGATGCCTGTGAGACTCAAGTACACAGTTTGGAGTCCATGGGGGTTGTCTCTGATACCTATGGGAGTCTATTGTTTCCTATACTGATGAAATTAATTACTGGAGATATAGCACTGGAGTTCAGCCGCAGTAGGGATAATAGTGATGAATGGAAGGTACCAGAATTCCTGAAGTTCCTACAAAGGGAAATTGAGAGTCGAGAGCTTACTTCAGTTCTGACTAAAATTGCAGCTAAATCACAGGAGAGTGATACTCCTGTCAAGTATAGCCAGAAGTCAGTATGACATTATCCAGAGCAGAATAAAAGATTGGTCTCTGCACCATCTGCTGTAGCACTGAATACAATAACTCCAGAAGCAGTCTGCCTATTCTGCAATGCTCCTGACCACAGGGCAGCTGACTGTTCAGCTCTGACACGTGTAGAAAGAAAGGAGAAGCTAAAGAAACAAGGCCGATGCTTCATATGTCTGGGGGCAAGACACATGGCCAAATTCTGCAAGGCAAAGGAAATTGTTTGCGCTAGTTGTGGAAAACGCCATCATAAGTCCATTTGTTCTCAAGAAGTAAAGGAGAACCCTGCCAACAAGACCACTCCTGATGACACTGTTATCACTTAAAGTCACTGAACACAGTATTACTGCAAACTGTACAAGCTACAGCCAAATGGACTGCTGGGAAGAAAATTGTGCATTGTCTATTAGATGGAGGAAGCCAAAGAACATTTATATGAGAAGACATCTCCAAGGCATTAAAACTCCCAGTAGTAGGGGAAGAGACCCTAACTATCCACTCGTTTGGAGTAAAGACACCAGTGACTACCAAAAGACAAGAGAGTTAAGGTCACCTTGCAAGGCCTCTGGGGGAAAAGAGAAAAGATTGAACTGGAGGCCAAGTATGCAGCGCCATGGTAAGGGTCCCAGGAGATGGCCTGCACCAAGAATCAGAAAGAAGAGGCCTCCAGCTGGCGTATGCAATCTCTCCCAAAGAAGACCAGGGGCCGGAGCTAGAAGTGTTGATTGGAGGAGATTATTACTGGAAGGCAGTGACAGGCCGAGTGGAATGACTTGGAAATGAACTGGTGGCACTTGAGACTATGGATGGGCTGTTCAGGGTCCCACTACAACCTTCATAGGCACCAGTACCACAGAGGCCGGCGTACTGAAAGTTATAGCAGAGGAAGAATCCCTCATCTCTAAACAGCTGAGAGCCTTCTGGGAACTAGAATCAATTGGCATAATGGAGAAGGTGGAGGGGAAGACAAAGTGTGACAAAGAGATGCTCCAAAGATTTGAAACTTCCATAAAATACAAGGAAGGAAGATAAGAAGTAAAATTACCCTGGAAGTGAGATCAACCTGACTTACCAGACAACTTCCTTGTAGCCAAGAGAAGATTCAAACAGTTAGCTGGGAAGTTCAGAACTGATGCGCTGCTCTTTAAGAGGTACAGCAATGTCATCGAAGAGCACCTTCAGAAGGGCATAGCGGAAGAAGTCACCCATAGTTCTACACTTGAGATGGGCAAGGTGGTCTACTATCTTCCTCATCATGCAGTCATCCGGGAGGATAAGGCTACCACAAAACTGAGAGTAGTGTTTGATGCCTCATCCCATGAAAGGGGGTGTCCTTCACTTAACGATTGTTTACTAACTGGACCCAATCTGAATCCAGATTTGTTTGGCATTCTAATCAGATTCCGCCAATACAAGGTAGTTTTCACAGCAGACATTGCAAAGGCTTTTCTTCAGATATCAGTAGCAAGTGAGGATCAAGATGCAGTAAGATTTTTGTGGATGAAAGAACCTCCAAACTTTGATCAAGAACCAGAACTAAAAATCCTAAGAATGACACGAGTGTTACTTGGTGCATCCCCCAGCCCCTTTTCGCTTGCTGCTATCATAAGATATCATTTAAAACAGTATCAGAAGGAACATCCAGATATCTGCCAGATGCTTGATGAATGCCTGTATGTTGATGATTTCATAGCCGGAGCTAATAGCACAGAGGAAGCTGCTAGTATTGCCATGAAAGCCAGAGAATTGCTTTCAACCGCAGGAATGGACCTCCGGAAGTGGAATACCAATTCTAAGGAACTGCAAACATCCTGGCAGAACAAGGAGAATGAATCCAATGTAGAGTTGGAAGAACAAACTTTAGGACTTTCATCATTAAAGGTCTTAGGCCTGACCTGGAAAACTGAGGCAGATGAGTTCATATTTGAGATTCATAACCTGTTAGAATTCATGATAGGTAAAAGAAATACCAAACGTTTTGTGCTACAAGCAACAGCACGTATATATGATCTAATTGGATTCTTGTCACCATTTGTTATCAGAGTGAAATGTTTGTCCCAAGAATTGTGGGAACAAGGTCTTGAATGGGATGAAGAATTACCTCATGATCTAACCCTCAAGTGGAACCACATTTGCAAGAACTAAACATTGCAAGATGGTATTTTCAGGGTACTCAAAGGTACAGCTACATACATTTTGTGATGCCAGCAAAAGGGCGTACAGTGCAGTAATTTACCTTCGGTATGTAACAGAAAATGGAGAGATAGGTGTGAGTTTGATAACTTCCAAATCAAGAGTAGCTCCACTAAAAAGAGTGACTCTTCCACAACTTGAATTAATGGGAGCACTGACTGGAGCAAGACTGGTGAATTACCTAACAACCTGTACGCTACGGTCAAGATCAAAGGCCTTCCTCCGGGTGCCTACTCCAAGGGAAGCTCGGAGGGTGGCAACAAGGGAGAGGGCCTTCTCAGTGGTGGCCCCCAAATTATGGAATGATGTCTCTGACGAGGTGCACCTGGCGCCAACACTGTTATCTTTTCAGCACCAGGTCAAGACTTTCCTCTTCTCCCAGGCATTTTAGCATGTGTTTTAAATTGTTTTTATATTGTTTTAAATTTTGAAATTGTGTTTTAAATTGTATATTTATTTTAATGTTTTTGATTGCTGTAAACAGCCCAGAGAGCTTCGGCTATGGGGTGGTATACAAGTGCAATAAATAAATAAATAAACCATGCTAAAAATGGAAGGTGTAGAAGTCTACATGTGGACTGATTCAGTGATCACCCTCCACTGGATTCGTAGCACTGCAAGGCACTGGAAGCCTTTTGTTGCTAATCGAGTGACTGAGATTCAAGGTTTAACTGATCCTCTAAGTTGGTCCCATTGTGCAGGAAATGAGAATCCAGCTGATCTCCCTACCAGAGGGCAACATATTGAGGACTTCAGAAAATGTCACCTTTGGTGGAAGGGGCCCTACTGGTTATCACTGTCTGAAGATGAATGGCCACAGTGCACATTGTCAGAAGAAAGTTCCATAAAAGAAGATCCAGATCTCAAAGCAAGTCTTCAGATGGCTGTGCAAACCAGTTGCAACTCTTGAGGACATGCCACCCCCTGTCCTAGCGCTAGAAAGATATAGTCAGTTTAAAAAGGTACTTCGACTAACTGCATGGATACAGCATTTTATATACAACCTCCGAAATCCACAACACAAACGGAGAGGTCCTCTGATTGCTGAAGAGATATTCAGAGCTGAAAGATACTGGATTGGGAGAACTCAGGCAGAAGCATTCGCAGAATTAAAACAGCTGACAAAAGGTATTCCCATAAGAAGAGACTCAAGGCTGGTAGAGTTCAATCCATTCTTAAGACAAGGATGGTTTGATGCGTATAGGCGGAAGACTACAGAAATCAAATCTCACTTTGGAACAGCAACATCCATGGATACTACCACCAAGGCATAAGTTCACAGAGCTCCAGATACAGTACAGCATGAAAGATTAATGCATCCTGGATTGAGAGACACACTTAGTAATGTGTGCAAGCAGCATCGAGCGTAACCAGGGAAAGAAGTGGCTGCCCCATTACCAAAGGACAGAATCCTAGAAGCACCACCGTTTGAGGTGACTGGAGTAGACTTTACAGGGCCCTTATATGCAAAGACAAAGAATTCACCAGAAAAGGCATACATTGCACTTTTTACATGTGCTGTAACCAGAGCAATTCATTTGGAACTTGTCTCAAATCAAGGCACAAAGAGCTTTCTATTAGGTTTGAGAAGATTTCTTGCTAGATGTGGACTGTGTAAAGTTATATACTCTGACAATGCCAAGACCTTTAAAAGAGCAGATCAAGATTTGAAAGATCTTTGGTCACAAATGGACCACCAGCAGCTTCAAGACTTCTTTGGTAATAGAAGTATTACTTGGAAGTTCAATGTAGAACGAGGTGCCTGGTGGGGTGGATTTTGGGAAAGACTCTTTTGTTCTGTCAAAACCTGTTCAAAGAAAACACTGGGAAGGGCAGCTCTATCATATGAAGAGCTTGAAACAACTTTGACTGAAGTAGAAGCCATACTGAACTCTAGACCAATCACTTTTGTTTACAATGAAATGGAGGAACCAACGCCTCTGACACCAGCTCACTTCCTTGTGGGTCAAAGATTAACAGCTTTACCTGCTCAGAGGTATCCTGTTCCAATGACTCATACAACTACTCAAGATGAACTCAGTAAAAGATGGAAATACCGACAAACATTGATGAATCAGTTTTGGAAAAGATGGCGACAAGAGTATTTATTGGACCTACGAACAGTTCATCGCAGTGTTCCATCAAAGCAAAAGGCTGAGATCAAAGTAAATGACATAGTTTTGATTCATGAGGATAAAATGCCCAAACACACGTGGAAGATTGGTAGAACTGAAGAAACTTTCCGAGGACGTGACAATAGAGTTCGCACATGTGCTGTGCGACTTGCGTCTCGAGCAGTTCTGAGAAGACCAATTCAATTATTATATCCATTGGAACTTTAAGAAGAAGATGAACTTGCATGAAGTTCATCAGGCCGGAGGATGTTGAAACTGTTTGTTGTGTCTTTAAGGGGAATGGTTTGTGTGTAACACATAGAGAGGCCTAAAGGGGGTGTCTTTTTTTGTAACCCTTATTGAATATTATGAGAAGTGAAAGCAACTAGTTTTTCCCGCTTTTTCTCTCTACTACTTCCTTCCTTTTCCTCATAGTTTGTAGAAGCAGAGTTTAGTGTTGTTGCAAGCCAAGTGTGTAAATTAATAAATATAATCAGAGTTAAAGAAGTCAAGCTTCCAAGAACCATTTTTTCCTGTTAAGAAGATCTTACCTGTTGCAACACACTATTGCTTTCCAAGCATTGATTATTGAAAGGTGAAAACAGCCATCCCATAAACCCTTGCCAAGAAAAGGCGTCAAATCCCTATTCAGCCGGAGAGCACACTGGGTGGTGGCCTTGGAGCAGAACATCCTCTCTCAGTCCAGTGTACTTCATAAGGCATGGGTAAAAGAGATAACCAAAAGCAGAAAGTGGCAAGCATCCAAAAAGCCAAGAATAAAAAAAGGGGGAAACCCCAAGATGCTGGAAAATGTGGTATTTTTTTTTTAAAAGCCCAATGTGTTTCAGCCACTATAAAACAATTTTGTACTGATTACTTTATATAGAATATGATTTTATGCCGTAATGTACTTTATTTATTATGTGTAACAATGTAGTGTGTGTCTGCAATTTTATTTACAGCCCCTGATGAAGGCCAGACAATATATCAGCCAAAACGTTTTGGGCTTTTTTTGAAAATAAACACCACGTTTTCCAGCATCTTGGGGGTTCCCCCCTTTTTATTATTGACTTTAAAGATAACCCACAGCATGCTTTCCTGGACTCCTAGGAGGAAGGGTAGGATGTAAATGTGATCAACACAATAGCATTATTCACATTAAAGTGAAATGGCTATAGTCTTAACAGTACATTTATGTGAGTGTGCAGACTGTTCTTTCCTAGTTTTCCTGAACATTAACATAAATATATGCAATGATTTCAAGACCTGTCTAAAATTATGAAACAAGATTTCATAATTGCCCACCTTGCAAGATATCAGTATTTTACATTCCATGGACATTAGGATGGACTTAATTAGCCAAACATACTTGGCAGGAAAAGATTTAACAGCAAAATTGAAAGTGTGGTGAAGAAAGCCAAGCTATTTTCACCTTCCTTGACTGGCATGAGGTTATTCTGCTATTTCAGTCACCAAATAGAGATGCTAGAGAAACCAAATAGATCCACAGGCTATGAACAGAGGAGGCAAAATGTGCTTACATCCTTAAAGGGATCCCCACGTGACATCTGCTCCTGCAGTTCTTTCTGCAGTTCTTTACGAGCCCCTATGCACTGCTGGTTCCGGACGTATTCAGAAAGTTCCTTCAATCCTGCATCAGTGAAGTATTTTGTGAAGTGTTCAAGGCTTTGCTTGTTGGCTGGAAAGAGTTCCTGAAACGTTTATATTAATTTATTTGCACAATGCAATTAAGGAATTGTCTGTCTCAAATTACTCAATTTTCAGCATTAAAAATTAAGGCATCTTATCTACTTACCATCAGCCTGTTGTCCATGTTGACCTTACGAAGGCTAGCAGCCACTGCATTGATATCTTTTTCATTTATCCACGATTTGAACAGTTTTACTGCAAAGGCTGCTGAAACACCTGCATGAGGAGTTGCATGGTTACTTTTAATACTCTTGAAGTGATGCCAGGCTTAACTTGGTCCTTCTGCCAGCAAAGGAACTCATGGCCCTCCATATGTGGTTCGACTCCCAACTCCCATAAGCTCCAGTAAGCATGGCCAACGGTAGGCAATTATTGAAGTCCATCTACATCTGTATGATCACAGGTTAGCTACTTGGTTTTATATGCTTCCTCTTCTCCCAAACTGTTAGCAGACTTTGATAATGAAACTGCTCATTGTGTATCACTTACTGAAGTCTAAGTTCATGAGGAAGTTTTAAAGTAGCAGTCGATATTTCATAAGACTCTAACTGGAGGCTGTGTGAAGATTCCATTGGGCAATTAATTATAAACCTTCACTATCACCAAAACAAGTGTGAAGTCTGCTATCTGGCATATATTTCAGCAACACTGTTTTTATTGTTTTTAGTTGCTGTAAACTGCCCAGAGAGCTTCGGCTATGGGGTGGTATATAAATGCAATAAATAAATAAATAAACAACCAAACCAGAATTAAAGTTTTCAGTGTGGGTTAGAGGAAGATACTTACAAGCTAGGAAGTGGGGTTGGACCTGTCTTCCATTGGTGAGGAAGAGAAACCTAATACACTGCACAATGATCCACATCTAGTGCGTCCTTGGCTGCAAAGGCCATTTAATGCCATTCTTAATATTAAGCCCTCTCTGCTTCTTGTCAAGTTCTAGCATTATTTGAAAATCTGAACCTTAGGAGCCACAGGCTTAATGGAGCTTCTAATAACATGTACATGGTGATTCTTTTGTCTTTCAGACTTGGAGCTCTGCTCTTTCCCAGATGAAGCCATGACCAGAGCAGGAAGGAAGAAAATACAGAAAAGCAAAAAACATGTTATTTTGGTAGTTGACAAGAGAAAATTAGAATGTGCCTGAAAGGGGAAAGGAAGCAAAACAGGGAACAAATATGAATGAAGCAAGAACTAGCAGTCCCATGGACAGAAGAAGAATGCTCACATCCTGGGTGATGCACAGCAGCAACTGAGGTGGAGCCTCCTGAGCCAGAAAAGGACTACAACGTTTAGGCAGGCAATACTACCTGTCCTGGATAGTAGGCAGAGCCAACCCATACCTCTTATATACCATGCTGAGAAGCAATCTTAGGTTTAGCTTGAATTGGCAATCTGTGGCCAGAGCCCTGAGCATTCTGCGATGCCACAACACAGTGATTTAGAAGAGAACACACCAATATCAAAGCAACCTGCTCGAAGGAATACTTCCTCTAGTCTAACCCCAAAAAAGTTTACTGCAAGTACCTTCTTTAACTAGATTCTCATTATACAGGCTGTTGAGAATTGACGCATTAAGTGTTCCATTGGCCAGAAGAATACCCGTCAGCATGGCCAGTTTGTTCCGCTCAGACTCTGAAAAACCTTTCAAGAATAGCAGCAACTACAAGAGGAAAAAACACACAGTCAACACTCTAAAACAAGCAAGGTGCTGAAACTATTTATGAATACTACCATGGTATCTAAAGGAATGTATTCCTGGAAACAGTAGAAGGCCACCACTTTAACAGGGAGCTTTTGTTACAATGACTGAAAATCTTACATGTGCAGGTTCATACACAGGACATAGCCATTCACTCTGATGTTTGTGAAGAACGATACCCTCCAGGAACCAGAAAAGGGAAGTTTTGTAAATGGAACAGAGTTGATTCTTTGGTTTCAGGTCATAAGTGACTAGCAGAGGCACATGCATGCATGCATGCATGCAGACTAGCTAAATTTGGATAGCTAGTAACGTGCACATAAACAGAGATATTTGCAAGACTATGATGCAAAAATGTAGTTTTAGCTTTCAATACCTTTTTGACTTCATCCTCAAAGCCTTTTTCCAGGTATTTGTAACGCCTGATCAGCTTGTTAAAGACCTGAAAAAAAATATTAGTGACTACAGATTCCATAGAAGAGGTGGGCAACCTGAGACCAGGGGCCACTTGCAGCCCTGACCACATTTTGTGTGGCTCCCAGTGCTGCCCCATTTTCCATCCCATTAAAGTACATTTCCCTTTGTCCATTTCTTCTTTTTTTCTGGCTTTGTAAAGTGCTTTTCCCCTCCATGTAATTTCAGAATAAATGGAAGGGAAAGTATTTTATCTGATAAAAATTAATATTTTAAAACTTTTTTCTTGATTGTATGACTAGGGGATAATGATACCCCCCCCAAATAATAATAATAATCCAGAACACTTTTATCTCTGGCTCTGCCCATCATCACCGTGTCTAGTGCCAGCATGTAACCCAACAGATAAGCCCTAAGAGAATATGGCCCTCAACAACAAAAAGGATGTCCACACTTGTTCTACAGTACAGGAGGGCCCCGCTTGTCGGCGTTCCGCTAATACGGCAGCACCAGCAGGGGTGATCAGCTATAGCACACGATCAGCTGTAGCATGGCGGGTGGAGCTCCCTGTACTACAGCTGAGTTGGGCCCCACTTTCCAGCAGTTTTCACATTTTGGCGGAGGCCTGGAACGGAACCTGCTGTATGAGTGGGGCCCTATTGCACTGTTTTTCAACCTTGGGACCGCAGATATATGTTTGTTTATTTAGTTAGTTACTTAGTTTACACCCCACCCTTCCTCCTAGAAGGAGCCGAGGGTGGCTAACAAAAACACTAAACACACTCTAAAACATCTTAAAAACAAAAGACTTCTTAAAAGCTTGTTGAAAGAGGAAGGTCTTCAGTAGGCGCTGAAAAAATAACAGAGAACGCCTGCCTAATATTTAAGGGGAGGGAATTCCACACGGTAGGTGCCACTACACTAAAGGTCCACTTCCTATGTTGTGCGAAACAGACTTCCTGATAAGATGGTATCTGCAGGAGGTCCTCACTTGCAGAGCACAGTGATTGACTGGGTATATAAAGGGTAAGATGATCTTTCACCAAACCGTTTAGGACTTTGTACACCAAAACCAGAACTTGAACCTGGCCTGGTAGCTAATGGGTAGCCAGTGCAATTCTTTCAGCAGCAGGGTAACATGTTGGTGACACCCTGCCCCAGTGAGCAGTCATGCCACCGCATTTTGTGCCAGCCACAGCTTCCGGACCAACCTCAAGGGCAGCCCCACATAAAGCGGATTACAGTAATCCAGCCTGGAGGTTACCAGTGCATGAACAATAGCAGTCAGGTTATCCAGTCCAGAAATGGCCACAACTGTCTTACCAGCCAAAGCTGGTAAAAGGCACTCCTAGCCACTGAGGTGACAAAGATGGATCCAGGAGCACCTCTGACTACAAACCTTCCAGAGGGAGTACAACCTCATCCAAAGCAGGCAACTGACCAATTATCCTAACTCAGGAACCACCAACCCACAGTGCCTCTGTATTGCTAGGATTCAGACTCAGATCACGGGCCCTCATCCAGCCCACCACCGACTCCAGCAGCAGTCCAGGAATTGCGTAGCCTGTCCCGATTCAAATTATTATTTATTATTATTTAATTCAATTTTTATACCGCCCATAGCAAAGCTCTCAGGGCGGTGTACAACAAATAAAAATATATCTTTACATTTCAATATTAAAAAACCATCTAATTCTCAAATCAACAATTAAACAAACAAACAAAACATAACTAACAAATACAACATTAAATACAAATACTGAAATACTAAAATGTTAAAAATATTAAAAATAATACAGAGAAAGAGAGCTGGGTATCATTAGCGCACTGGTGACACCTCGCCCCAAATCTCCTGATGACTGCTCCCAAGGGCTTCATATAAATGTTAAACAGCATGGGGGACATGATGGTACCCTGCAGCACCCCAAAGCACAACTGCCAGGGAGCTGAAAGACAATCACCCAATGCTATTCTCTGAAAATGACCTGGACTTAGGACTGGAATCGCTGTAAAACAGTGCCCCCTCACCAAGTCAGCCCAGAAGGATACCATGCTCAATGGTATCAAAAGCCACCGAGATCAAGTAAGAATAACAGGGTCACACTCCCCGTCCTCCTCCTGATAAAGGTCATCCATCAGGGTGACCAAGCCAATTCAGTTCCATAACCAGGCCTGAACCCAGACTGGGATGGGTCAAGATAATCTGTTTCATCCAAGAGTACTTGCAATTGCTGCGCCACACAACCCTCTCAATCACCTTCCCTAAAATGCGGGTATTTGCAACCGGGCAGTAGTTTTCACAAACCAATAGGTCCAGCGTGGGCTTTTTCAGGAATGGTCGGATCACCGTCTCCTTCAGGGTGACTGGGACCACTCCCTCCCACAAAGGTCTGTCGACCACACTCTGGATCCACTTGGTGATACCTCCTCAGTAAACTTAACGAGTCAAGAAGGGTAAGATGTTGTTGGACTATAACTCCCATCAGCCCCCAACAGCATGGTCAATGGTCAGGGATTATGGAAGTTTTATTCCATCAACATCTGGGGACCCAAGGTTGAATTCTTGTGTTCTTCAACACTGTTCTACAGTATAAAAAAGGGCTCAATCAACAGCTCTTTATACATGCCAGTCTTCCTTTTTGAGGTGATTATACTACAGGGAGGTAGAATCAACAAAAGCAATTAAAAAGACTAACCTGAGCAAATGCTTGCATCGTTTCTAGGTCTTCCTGTGCTGCAAACACACAGACATCTGTGTGCATCATGTCATCTGCCAGTGTACCACCTGGGGCTATTAAGAAATTGATTTTTAGATTACAAGAAAAGCTACCATCATCTGCGACTCAGTCTGAAGATCACTTTCACTAATTAGAACATTAAAGTTTTACAGAATGCAAATTGTAGTAAATCAATTGCAAGTGAAAGCCAAATGTCTAGATTTCAGAGGCAAACAGACCAAGACCAAAATTGTTCCCACTGCTAAGAATTAAGAGCCCCACCCCTTTACAGGCATATTCACATTCAGTGTTCTTGAGAAAGGCTAACCGGCAGCTTGCCTCACTCAAAATTTGAACTGGTCCATCAGATGCCAACAGCTACCATAAGACGTTCAAACATGCAGGGTGTACTATATCCCTTTTGTATTTTGTTATGCACTTCACATTGACTGTCAAATAGTACGTATGCTACAGGAAAAAAGAGCTCTAAAGCTACCGTATCTTGGGGTACAGAGGTTGCACAGGCAGAAGCAATTGGGATAACCACTACTGACCAGTTTGGCAGTTTTAAGTTCCAAGCATGTAAACAAACAGGTATGTTTGTAAACTAAGGGGCACTCTAAGGACACTTACCCAGCATTCCACCAGCCACCAGAATGTCAAAGAGTGTCTCTGCATAGCGGCGATAATCAAGTTTTGCTCCAGAAGCATCAAGGAATTTTGCTACTGCTTCCAAGTCACTACCAGTTTCATTTAAACCTTGAATAATACAGTCCTGAAACTGAGTGGGGTCAAACCTCTCTTTTTCATCTGCAATAAATAGTACAAATTATATTATTATATTTTAAAAAATTGAATAGAAGAAACGAAACACAATGTAGCTACATGTTGAGGAACTGAAAGACAAGCTAACAGAAAGTCCAGGTAGGAAACCTTCCTGCTTTGAAATATAATTTGAGAGTCAGAACTGAAAGGGAGATAGTGCGCCAAAATCATGCCAATACCCTAAAAAACAGCAGTGGGCAACAGAGCCTTCTAGGGTTGGGGCAAGACATGACCAAACATAGTTCATCAGCATCTTTTGCTCCAGTTGTACAGATTTATATTGCCATCAAATATAGCAGCCGTGGCTAGGCTGGTGCCCGCCAGATTTTTGGGACTACAATTCCCATCTGGCTAATGGAAATTGTAGTCCAAAACATCTGGATGGCACTAAGTTGGAAAAGGCTGTGATATCGTCGCACAGCACTCAAATACAGCAAATTTTGCATATGGACATATATGACACTATATGGAATGCAATATACTGCTAAGATCAACATTACCGATTCAATAGTTGGCATTTAATATACTGCACATCAGGAGAGCATATTATGGCCACTTCCCATTTTAAGATTACTGCAGAGATTTGCATTGCATTTTGAAGATGCACTTTGAAGATGGCAGTCATCAAGCCCTTTAAAAACTCTGGTACCCAAGTTCTTTTTTTCTGCAAGATATATCGTTTGGGATTTTTAGCAAAAAAAATCCATTTAGTACTGTGATTTGTGTTGAAAAGAGTTACTTTAAAAAGCTTAGTACACACTTTCCATCAATCAAAATGAAATGGTTTCATATCAGTCTTTAGCATACATCCCTGTTATTCCTGCATGGGATTAGTATGCAAATTATCTGAAGTATCAGCATACAGCCCAATTTTCAGGTTGTGGAAGTCACAAGAACAACATTCATGACTGAGCAAGCATTAAGCTGTGCTTCAGTCTTAGACAAACATAGGCGTTTCCCTTTCAGTTTAAGTAGGGTTTCTTACACTAATCAGCTTATTGAGCAAGCGAACTCTCAAAAGCAGTTCAAGAGCTATTTACCTCTAAACCATTTGATTATCTTTTGGTCCTCTCTCCAAAAACACTCATGTGAATGCCTTGCGAGATACTAAAAGGACCCAACAGATAAAAAACTAAGGGAAATGGCCAAGGTTACAGCATAATCATTCTTGGCAGAATAGCTGTCAGTCCTACCACTCTTTGGGCCACAGCAATCTCCTTATCCAACAAGGAATCAAGGTATCAGCTGCACCCAAAAAGACAGTGGTTCCCGCAAACTACTTGAAAATTACTGATGGTCTTGGCGGATCACAATGATTTTTCTGTCTGAATAAACTGTGCTAGATGCTATATGATTTTAATTGTATTTTACTGCTTCTTTTCTTCTGCTGTATTTTATTGTATTGCACTTTGCATTCCATAGAATAAGAAATAAAAGCAGCAATTAAAATACAATTAAACATCAATATGAGTATTTAATATGGACGTGCTGCTGATCACCTGAATGAAGCTTGTGGCCCACAGACCAGTTTGGGAACCCCCAACTTAAGACATTTAGAACTCGGGTATAAGTTTTCTTTGATCCTCAAAATAACAAACATTTGTTATCCAGTGACTAAAACCTTAGTATTATGTTTTAGTAGAGCAAGATAGTACTTAATCTATTCCTACTTCTGACTCCCATTTCCACCTACTAATCTGCTTTCTAATCACTGAAATTCCATCCTTTCCATTCAATATACAGTTTTCTTGTTTCTTGGTCATTTCAGCAGTACTAAATAGCAAATTACACTTAATAACACTACTTCCAGAAAATTAAGATGACATGCATTTTTTTCTAGATCATCTTATGGTTCAAAAAAGTTTAATTCAAAAAGCTGGAAGGCCAACTATCACCCAAATTCAAGGTGGATCACTGCAGTTATTTCAACCCTAGATATCTCAACCCTAAATATTAGATTCAGAGTATCTGACTTAATCCCAATAATCAATTTTTGTGATGTGTTTATTCTGGCATAACGGTTTATATGCTACATCTTAAGTCATGTGACGCTATGGCAAATCTTGATCATATCCCTATGTTATTTAACTGAAGAGAAACCACACAAAAACAATATTTCAATAATGAAGTTTCCATTTAGAAGCCAGTGAAACTACACTTCTCTCTCTGCTTTTCTTGAAGGAACAC
The DNA here is from genome assembly GCF_030035675.1 of Rhineura floridana. Taxonomy (NCBI): domain Eukaryota; kingdom Metazoa; phylum Chordata; class Lepidosauria; order Squamata; family Rhineuridae; genus Rhineura; species Rhineura floridana. The sequence continues at coordinate 19,990,040 of NC_084481.1, forward strand.
TAAAGAGAGACATACTTCATAATAGCTACTTAAAATGATGACTACCTACAAGCTAGTGTTCCTGTGCCTTCTAGCACGCCACATAGTCAGCTAGCATGACTATTTTTATGTAATAGTAGCAAGCACTATTACAGCTGGTATAGCACAGTAGGGAGGAAAGCCTGGCTGGGAGTCCAGAGTCTGTCAGTTCAAATCCCCGTTTGTGTCTCCTGGGTGACAAAGGCCAGCTAAAGATCGTCCCACAGTGAGGGGCTCAGGGGTTACGTGCCCTGCCACCTGTGCAGCCGTGGGCAAGCTGCATAGTCCCAAGGAGCCCAGTTGCCCCCCAGCTGACAGTTGCATTCAAGGAAGGGGCTGGCTTGTGCAGCTGTGGCAAGCTGAGCAGGCCCTAGCCAACTGGGGAGGACTAGCCTCAGAATACCCCCTCTGAATACCGCTTACCATGAACACCCTATTCATAGGGTCGCCATAAGTCGGGATCGACTTGAAGGCAGTCCATTTCCATTTTCAGCAAGCGCTATACACCCTGTGCAGAGACAATATTAAGGTCCTTTCTGACAAGTTCTTGTGTTTGAAAGCTCACTGTTGACCAGCATGAAAAAAACTATGACAGTCAAATATGGCACCCACCTATATAAAATAATTTCTCAAAAGCCAGGTATTAAAGCCCCATGGAATTTGGATCCATGGATGCAATCAGAGTATGTAATGAGAGTACTTATGGATCTCCTGAAATTTAGGGTAAAAGTAGGGTTTTTATATGGCTGTTCCCAATCCTCCAATACCCAACTCTTCTCCTACCACAGCTACATATTTGACAGACACCGCACTTCCCAGTGGTTTGCTTTTCTTGCTTATCAAATCCAGCAACTTTCAGTATTACTTGTAGCATGAAGCCAAAGGGGTAGGTGGCTCTGGTCGTTGCTTTGCTCAGTTTACCAGGCATAGCCTGCACAGTCTCTAGCCAATTAAGCTTTTCCTTTCCTGAAACATACTCTGGGGAACAAGAACTAAAAACTCATCTGTTTACCCATAAATGCCAATCCCATCAACTCATTAAAGCCATTAAATTCAGGGTTGTATCCAGTGTTGTGCAACTGAACTTCCACATGTACAACAGATTTTTCCCTCCTCCTTCCAAATCTGCCAGAGGGTCCCTCAACTTTCAAGAGCAGATTTGGGGGGTTCACAGGGGGAAGAGGAAGGAGGAAATCCCTCAGTCTATTCTACTCATGAAAGAACACCACTGAATACAACTCTCAGTGAATAAGTTTGTGCAAACTCAGTATGTGAGAACATTTAGTATTTCAGAAAAATCAAATAATGCGTTCTGATTTTTAAAGACTAAAAATCTGGTACTGGGAGACGAGAGAATGAATTCAGCAATTAATTGACTTTAAAAAGTAAGATTTTAGGTGGAATAATTATGTTTTTCACAGCTGATAATAAATGTAGAAAACAGAGGAATCGATACTACTGTTGCTCTTGTATATGCATGTAAGACATAGGTGCCCTAATAGAAAGAAGAGACAGGTGATCAAGGACCAATCTTAAAGACTCTTCAACCAACCATCAATGCAGCTCTCGATTTTGCACCTGTGTTTTGTGTGTGTGTGCACGCGCGCATGCGCACAAGTACATACACACATAGACCACAAGCCAACAATTTAAGCAGTCACACATTTAGGCTTACCTCTTTTCCTAGTTTTAAAACGCTGGCCTGATAGCGTTGGCTTTTGCTGCTTTTGATTATTCATAAAAGACACCCTAAGGAAAGAAACAATTTTTTCAAGATATATTCAGTTAAGCTGATGACCCTTAACAGTTCAGGAAGCCTTCAATTAAGCATCTGCCAGCTACTGACAACGTAATAAAAACACATCTTTAAAGATTTCCTGTAACGTAAGAGCAACATACATGTGTTTTGGTTTTTACTTAAGCTTTTATCTACTTTAACAAGCAAGAATAATAAACATGGTTAAAAACTGGTAATGTGTTTCCTAACCATACTGCTACTAAATAAATACAAGCCTGTTGACCACAAACCACTAATTTATATAATGACATATAGATATAATTTATGTACAAAGCCAGGGTGGTGGCAGGCTTATTAATGACTGCAGAATCAGAACTGTCACAACAAAAGTTCTCTCTATTCATGTTAGAACAGAGAGGACATTTGGAAGATCTCATCCTCATTTCAACCGGGAAGAGGCAACTGTTCTTGTAGAACATTGCTTCCCTGGAGAAGTACAATACCCACTGTAGATATTCAGGGCTCATTCATTCATCTTCCTTTGATATGCTGGACATTTTGGCTAAGAACATGGGCCTTTATTAAATTGTCTTTGAGAATTAACTATTCTCTCTGCCTTGAAACTCACTACAGCAAAACTGACAGCCAGCACAACTCAATAGACTGTGCCTTTTCAATTGTGGGATAGTAAAGATGAATGTTAGCAAGTCTTTCCTTAATTACTTAATTAAGAATTACTTAATTAATTCCCCATTAAACAACTTGGAAGACACAGTGATATCCACAAATTAGTTGCAAATGTTAAAGTGTTTACACAGACCTTTTCCTGTGTGTCAATTTTTTAAAACAAACTTTGGGTTCCATGATGTCTGAATTGAGTCACTCTGTGCTTAGAAATGAGAAGCATGCTTTGTGTTTCCTCCTCTTTCCTCAGAATTCCCTTTTCCCATTCCTAGTTCATTCTAACTAGTGTGCCCCCATATCTAAGTTGGGCCAACTATGGTTAGAACAAACCAAGCACTGGCTCCAAACCATGATCTAAATCCATGGTTTGAAGGCCAAATTCTGAGTTCAACAGTTCTCAACCCTTACAACTGCATAAGCTCGGCCAGCATTATCAACTTGTCAAAGAGCTGAGGACAAGAGACTCATACCAACTAAGGCCTATACATTTTTGGGGGGGGGGATGTCACATTTCAAAGCAAGGACAAGACTTGGATGTCAATAACCACCCAAGTTAGGATCACAACAAAACAAAGCCAGGTGGCTCTAGGCACTTTTCCATGTTAGTGGGCCCTAGTAGCAGGACTGTGGAGTCAGTACGTCAAACCTTTGATTCCTACTCCTCTATTTTTCTACTGTCCGACTCCACCCAAAATTGCTTCCAACTCCACAGCCCTGGAAAGGGCTGTATATGTCTTTTTAAATTGGAAGCTCGCATAGGAGCATTTTTATCGCTGCCTGAATATGCGCTGATCTTGGCATCACAGCATTTGTCTTCATCTGGGTCCTGTGTCATACACTGACACACAAAATGTTTTCCATCTTGAGTTATGGTGAAATGCTCAACTACAGCTGACTTCATGGGAAGCTTCTTTGACATTCTGAATTTATATTTTTAAAAATTTGTCAATCAAAATTTATTTTGAAGCCGGAGTCGGTACATTTCTACCGACTCCGCCCAAAATTGCTTCCGACTCCGACTCCACAGCCCTGCCTAGTAGGCTTACCTAGCTGCAATGGCAGTAATCCAAGCACTACTGGATAACTGGGTCTAGTCACCCTTTTATTTTTGTACAATACCCCAAAGCAACACTAAGTCAAGGGCACTGTGACAGATTCTAAGGTCACACGAGGCTGCTTGGAATGTCAGACTAGACAAAAAACTGAGGCAAGCATCAGTAATGGATCCTGTGCTTGGGCCCTGGCAGGGGCTCAAGTATGTTAGGTGCTGACATGGTCCCAAGTATATCCCATGTTGTGGGAGGAATGCATCAAGATAGCTAAAGGGTACATCACTTTGTCCTCCCACCTCCATTTCAATCCATAATTATAGGTAAAAAGTGATGTTCTTAGCCCAATTTTAGTAATTACAACCATAGAAATGGTATTTTTTAAAAAAATGTTAATTATTCAGCATTAAGACAAAAAAAACCACAGCAGCATTATTTCAGGCTTCCTGGGAGAAGGGAGTTGCTTTTTTCATGGGGGAGAGAAATGCAGCAAGATTTAAGATTTATGAGGCTTCCTCATGAATATATTCAAGATTGAATTTCAAACAAGAAGAGTATTCTAAAGAGATGTTGGTTGTAGTTACTTTTTATACCTCACTATGGCTGCAATCCCATACACGCTTACCTGGAAAGAATCCCAGCTTTACAAAATGGGGTGATTCTGAGTAAGGATGCGTAGAACTGTAATACATGTACTTTGGAAGTACAGTTACATGTACCTAAAACACAGGATGTTCCTCTACCACATTTCCAGATCTTGGGGCACAAATGGAAGTTTTGGGGATGGTCAAAAATTTCTTGTTGGAATTTTTGAGTGTGTGTGTGCGTGTGTAAGAGGGGACTGGTGGTAGGGGGGATTGGTGATAGAAAAAGAGGAGTGAAACTATGCTGTTTCACATTTTGGGGGCATGAACTGAATTCTGAGGGGGGCAAAGCTCACCAGCACCCCCCCAAACTTCCTCTTGGTTAGCAGCAGTAGTTCCCTCCCTCCAAAAAATGTACCCTGGAATAATGCTACTTCATGACATAGTGTTACTTCACGGCACTCTGGGAAAAGCCAAATGGCAGCCAAGAGACCCCCACTCCCTGAAAATAACTTAAGTGTCCCCATTTTTGTACCCTGCAAATGGCTGTGCAAAACAGAAGGGGGGATTTCAGTCCAACAATGTTTGAGCCTCCTTTTGGGGGACTCTATGAAAAAGAATGAAATCCAAAAGCCAGGGGTGAAAGCTGCTTTCCACAGTGCTCTTCTCCATCCACTGTTATAATATTTAAGTTTCCCAATTTCCCCACCATGTTCTTCCGGTCTCTCCCTCGTGTGCACGCAACCAACAGAGAGCAGAATATAACTGACAATCACAAACACATACACATTTTGAAAACACACAGGAAAAAAAGTCTAAGAATCCTACACTAAAGACCATTTTGAAGGAGAACAGGATTTTAAAAAAAAAAAAAATGGATCACCAAATTATGACCAGGCTCCTCCTCCCCCACCAGACTCCACCCACTGAGCCTCAGGAGACCGGGCATCCCTCTTTTCCCACCCCTTAGGAGACACCCCTCTACAAAAACTGGGATGTCGTTTACGTAATTGGGATGTTCCCTCCCCCACCCCACCCCGGTGAGGGGTCCTTCCTCATGTAGGTGCCTGGGCCGGAACAGAAATTGTTCCGCCAACACAAAACAGCTCCCTCCCTCTCCCCGCTCCTCTTCCTCCATCAACGTGTCCCTCCCGAGGCCTACCCACGGAGCCCTCCGGGTGGAGGCGGCCGCTGCAGGAGCTGGAAACGACGGCCGAGGAGAGGAGAGGGGAAGTCTCCCGCAAGCGCCGCCTCGCCTAGGCTTGAGTCCCGCGCTGCCCCTCCCGGCCACCGTGTCCCCTCCCTCTTCAGCGGCGTCACCACCCAACAGAGGCCGCCGCTTTGTTACCCGCCAGGTCAGGCCAGGCCAGGCCATGCCGCGCCACAGGGAGAAAAATGGAGAAGGGGGGAGGGAGGAAAGAGAGGATGGCAGGCCCAGCAACTGGCCTTGCCAGTGCGGCCGTTAAGAGCCCATCCTCGTTCTGAACTCCGTCCGTCTCGCCCAATCACCACCCACCCAGCTCTCTTTTCTCCCCCATTCCCGCGCTTGTGCCCCCATCCATCCATCCATCTCGAGCCTCACCGATTTTTAAGGCAGAAAAGGAACGTCCAAGGAGCACAAGCTTTACTAGCGACGCGAGGAGGACGGAGAGGTGGTTTGAGGCGGTAGTAGCTTGAGTCTCCTCCCCTTCCTCTCCCTCCCGCAAAGAAACAACGCGAGAGGGGAGGGGCACTATGCCAGGGAGAAACGATTCTTCACCACCGTCACACAGTGGGGGAGAAACAGAAGCGAAGCGCCTCGTGTGGGTTAGAATGTGTGGCGCACTGAAAATGAAGTTGTCTGGCCCACAGAACAGATGACCTTCGCTCTTGCATTCACAGGGGTGAGGCTGGGATTCCCGAGCCACGTATGAAGATAAAATGGGGGAAATACTTTACTCTCCCCTTTAAATTCCTTGTTGAATTGGGCTCGCCCAGATTGCCTTTCCTCTGCCTAGCTGGATAACGTCACGTGGTGGTTGAATCCGTTCCTTGTGTGTGATTTGAACGAATCCCAGAAAAGACCCGCCTCCACTCCCTGATAGGTGAATGCGTCCAGCTTCGTGCTTTTTCGGCGATACCCGGAATACTTAGCGAAGCAATCCCCTGAGCCCGAATAGGGGAGCAGAGCGGCATGGGAGTTCTCGCAGTTATCTCCATATGGGCGGAGCAACGAATGAGACGGAGGTCTTTTCTCTTCAGTCGGGACCTTCTGGTTATTTTTGAAGTTTTGACCATTGGACGTTAGAGTGGCAACAATGGCACTTTGTAAAAAAAAGAGAGAATTTTTAGCACTTTTTTTGTTGCTGTGATTGGTAGCAGCGTTTTCTGTTCTCCAAAAGGGGAAAAAAGAGAAATAATGTTTTCTTGTGTGGGAAGAAATAACTTTTATTATTATTATTATTAGTTACAGAGGAGGCTTTGAGATGCGAATCATATCTTCATTACAGGGCTGGGCCCGAAGCTGAGAATAGCTAATAACAACAATGGACTGTAGTCAAATGTTGTCCCTACAATTGGTGTAAGCAGCCAATTGCCTAGCCAGATTTTATTAGTTGATAATGTATTATTTGATCATTATCATGGTCAAATATTCCAATAATGCTTCTTATGTAGATAGCAACTTGCATTTTTTTCACAGTGCTATTTGTTAGCAAGGGCAGGTGTAAGGCCTCTTGTCCCTAGGCACTGAATGGGGAAACTTTGGCCTCCAGATGTTGAGTTCCAACTCCCATCATCACTAGCCGTTGGTCAGTGAAGGCATTGCCCCTCCCAAATGATCATTCTGCCACCCCCAGTGAAATTTTCCTTCAGTCCCCCAATTTCTAGGATTGGACTAACTTAAAACTTCAGTTGAGCTTTTAGAAATACAGTTTAGGCATCTGAAGAGAGGGCCAGGGCAAACCTACGAAGGGAATGCGAACACTGTGTTGTATTCTGTTAATAAATTTTGAGTTTAAGAAGTTTGTCTTGAGCATAGCCCAGTAGCTGAGGGAAGAGCTGGGAGGAGTGGGGAAAGGGGCAGGAGGTATTAGGCCAAGTGTGACTGGAATCTGCAGTATTTTTGTCTCATGGATAAAAGGGGCTAGATACCAAACACAGCAAATATAAGAGTTAAAAGTGTGAATGATGTGAACACAAATCTTGATGGATGGGGGAGGGAGTTGGCAAACCTAAGGGTTTGCAATTGGAGGAAAACAAGGACTGTCTAGCCAAAATCTTGCCTTGTAATTTTTTTTCTACTATATATTTTCCGGTATTTTTTATTGCTTGCATTTCTATTCCTATGTATAGTCTCTAAAGTGCTACTTGACTATTGTTTCATTTCTGCTGTAAGCCATGTACCCATTTGATTCAAAGGACGCTAGAGTAATTTACACAACACAATGAGTCAGTGATAGGGAGAAGGATTTTAAGTCAAGACTCCAGATCCTGTGGTGTGCCTGTTTTTTAAAAGTATAAAGACAAGGAGGTTCTTGCCAATTGGCTGGCTGAAAAGGAAAATGTACAGGCAATGTTCTACCTTATCAAAGTGTGATGCAGCCTAAGCACCCTCAAAGGAGACATGATGATTGGGAACTACAAGCCTCAGAAATAAGTGGCCTGAGCATGCACAGAGTGCACTTGTCTCACCAATGAGGAATCTGTATTTAATAACGTGATTCAACAATGTGTATTCTTTGTGTAAACAGTACATCTTATAATCGTCACAGGAAGAGCCTGCTGGATGAGGCAAAGGCCCATCTAAGCCGTCATCATGTTCTTAGAGTAGCCAACCAAATCCAAACACACCATAGCATTTTTTAAACCTAAAAAAAACAGGAATGTAGAACCGCCATACTTCTATCAGATCTAAAAGACACACACATTTATATCTGCAGTTCCAAATGTAAATACAACACACCAAAGATTGCTAGTACTTTTAAATTCTATTGTGAAGAATTCCTCATAACAGTGTTTCACAATAATGCAAAAATGTTATCAAACATGATGTCTGTTGGGTTAAGGTCAGATTTTGGTGGATTTGGGGCGTAGGGGAAAATTTCTTGGTGGCAACACTGATATCCCCCCTCTCCTGTAGTGCTCAGGCAGCCTTTGTAGGTGGTGGGTGCTATTAGTGCATCTGGTGGGTATGCCTAGGCTTTTGGGCCTAGACAGTGCAGCAGCCTAGCCTAGTCCGGAACAGGACCTGAGAAACAGAAAGGTGGGGCCCAGAAAACCTAATGAGACCTTACTAACTTAGGCCAGGCAACAGGGAGCTGGAATATTGTGTATGGTGCATGTCTGAGGGGCATTTCTTCCCTAGTTTATTAAAAATAGTTGAAAAATACATCATTTCAATCCAGTTCCTTTTCAAAATGGTTTTGAAGAGTACAATGTGGCTAGAGCCTTAGTTGCAACAGTTTTATACCTCTACCCAACTGCGCAAATCATAAATAATGCACCTTATTTAAGTTTTCTCATAGGGCATGTGACATTTGCTGGTAGAGCCATCAGAAGCAGTGTTAGCTGGCTTGCCCAGGGCCTTTCTGTAGAACAGATTGTGTGCTTGTACAGTTAATTCTAGCACCTATAGTTCGGAGAGATGTATAATTCCTATGTGACATGCTGTTGAGCATTTCCTTATGAAAAGTGATGTTTATAGATATTAATTTAATTTTTGAAATGAAACTTCTCTTAATTGCTTTCCTGGAATGGCAAAGGAAACCAGGGTAGTTAGTTTTGGGAAGTAGCTACCTCACTCACCATTAACAAACTTACTAAAACTTACTAAAACATTGTACCTGTACAATGCCTTTCCACGCATGTACATTTTGCATGATGCAGGACTCACCTTTGGTGAGCTGTATATGAAAATTCATTCTTAACTTTGACACGTGCTGACACCATACAGTGTTCAGTGCTTCATCACAGAAAAACAAACTTAGTAATCTTGGCTTTTGAAAGTAACATATTTGATGGAATTTCAAGCGAACAGTTTCTCTGCAAGCTTGCAGAGAAATCATGACGCATTAGACTTTAACAACAGTTCAGATCATTATGGTAGAATGACTTGCATGATATACATTTACTTCTTAGACACTGTTATTTAGTTTACACAACTATTTTGCATGTGGAAAATACTGTATTTAAATAGATTTGTTTTGTAAACTTCACAATCATTGTTCCTAATTAAAATGCATAAATTGGGGGGTGTTGTCATTATCTATGAAAACTTTTCTCCCCAGAAACCTCTTTTATAGTGACCAATGCCCACAACCCTTCTGTTCCCCTCCCAATGAAAATTTTCTCGCACACCCACCCATCCCCACCCCTGCCCTAGGCCTAGAGCAGTCAGGAGCAAACCTAGCAGCATAGCAACATTTGTCCCAGTGACTACAAAACTGCAGACTTTTTCAAACACAAGCACTGACTAGTGCGTAGAGTGAAAGACTAGAACCCAGGGAGACCCTGGATCAGATCCTCACTCAGCTATGGAGCTCATTAGGTGACATTTGGTCAACACATAGTCTTAGCTTAACTTAAGAGTGTTGTAAAGAAAAAAAAGTTGGGGTGGTGATCAGTTATGTAGGCTGCTCTGAATTCCTTGGGGAGAGGGTGAAATAAAAATGTAATAAAACTAAAAAAATGATTACAACTTTAAAAAAAAAGTTTCAAGGTTTTTATCAGTGTAAATATACATCAACCTGCAATCATCTTTGTTATCAAAACATGAGAGCAAAGGTGAGCATCACTAGGACAATAAATTATGAAAGTTAAGGCTTTAAAAGTACTTGACCATTACATTACCAGTTAATTGCCCATTTTTATGGTTCCAATGCCCAACCCTTGGTATGTTCAGGTTCAAGGCTGGCTTATAACAACCTTGCAATGTAATCCAGTGCTACTTTTACTTTGCAGGTAAAAGTTGCCCTCCCAAACCCACAACCCACCTTGGCTGCACATGGTCTCTTTCTGTTGATGGCAGTTTTCGGTTTCTACAGCAAAATATATCTTTATGCCCTGTACTGTAATCCAGTGTTATTTTCATATTGCAAGTTGGCAAGGCTGACCCCAAGAGAGAATGGCTTAGACAATACTTTAGTGACATTCTCTTAATGGATAACATGTTATGTCCACAGTGAAAATAAGGGATGGGAGATGTTTCGTCTGAGAAATGAGAGCTGGTAGTTATAACCACCCCATATTATGATACCCATATTTGAGAAGAAGGCTAAGGTTCTAACAAAAGGCTTTACTAATTACCAACCTATTCAGTCTTTATTGGTGAAATACAATGTGACAAATACAACACTCCACTACAGTTCCACATAGTACACGCTTGTCTATATGAAGGATATACAGATGTTAACTCATTTTGTTTTGCTAGCAATCCTTTTGTTTTAAATCCCTTGAAATCATCACATGCTCATAATTGTAAAAAAATCAAGGTTGTTAAGTAACAGTTAAAACTCCCCTTTTCCACTTGCCTTGCTTGTACCTGTCACTTTCTGTTGACAGCTCTTTCCCATTTCCAGAAAAAGACATCCCCCAATAAAATACATACCTGAAGGTGGAGAAAGGTAAATTTCCAAGTCCATCACACCCTCAGAATTTATAGCCAACAATCACTATGCTCATTTATATGTAGGAGTCATTCCACTCTTGACTGATTGATTGATTGATTGCATTTATATAGCACCTTTTGGCCAAGGCATCCAGTACAGTTTAAAACATTAACACAAACAAATGGTATGAAATATTCTGTAAGGCAACGGTGACTTCAGGAGCTAATGTCACAAGCTCCCTGGCTGGGCTTCTTCACTTCTGTCTTCCCTCAGAGCACACAGGTCTTTCTTAAGTAGCCCCAGAGAATATGGGGATCTGGCCATCACAGTTCTTAACGGATAGATGAAACCCCAAATAATACTGGGAGACAAGGACCATGTGTTGAAGCAGCATAATCCTATGCATGTCTAAGCAGCAGTACATCCTATTATGTTCAATGGGACTTACTCCAGTGTAAGGATGTATAGAACTGTAGCCTTAATCTCTCTAGTCATTGCATTCACTTTTTCCTAGTAGTTGCATGACCCACTTTATCCATTTGCTATTTAAGTATAATAATTTTACTATCAGGATTGGAGCGTAAATGTTTAAATATGTTCGTGTAAGTCCCATTGAACTCAATGAGAATTACTTCTCAGTAGACATGTAGGAGTTAATTGTTAGCATTTTTTTTATTAGATTTATATCCTAACCTTCCTCCCAGTAGGAGCCCATAATGTTTAGTAAGCACCTTACTTAAGCAAGGAAAAAGTTGAGGTTTTCCTGGCAAGGTTGACTCCATTGTTTTAAGTGTCCGAGGGCAAGATCTAAGAGATGGTCTTAACTGGCAACGGACAGAATGTATGAACCAACTGAATACTTCAACACATTCCTCTCTGCCCTAGCATTTACTAATTGGTTTCTCTCCATGCCCACATTCGCCTGATCCTAGAAGCCCAACCCAAGAATCTTGCCCCTCTACAACTCTTCTCAAGAAAAGGGGTAGGATCTTCAGTTTGCTCTGGACTTTCGAAAATATCCAAAGAAACACAAATGATCTTGCATGTTGCTCCAAATATTTTGTGGTACAAAGTAAACATGGTGCTGCTGTTGACTTCAAGGGACTCACAGGTCCCATTAACTAATCTCTGGTACCAATCATTTCTGTCTGCCAAGAATCCCTGTGCCTGTCTCTTATTCTAGTTAATGTTACCAGGCTTCTCTTCTTGGGAAGAATTATATGTTTTTATTCCGTCCAATTTCACCTTTTATTTCCCCCGCAGAAGGTCAACTATTTGTCAGCATTCTATTTCTGATTTATTTACTCTGAGCAGTTAGAAAATTCCATGACAATTGTTGCAGCTCAATCGATAGTGGAAATGTACGTATGTGTCCTGTAGTCAGCCACCAGTTTTTGGCATTTTATAAGTCAATAGATACAAACATACATTTGCTAAATCTCACAGTTTGGATTATATTTTCATATCCCTTGTACTCCTTCTATGTCCAAGTGTACATCTGCTGAATTTCACAAGTTATTCTAGGCATATAGCCATATAACACAGAAAGATTTATCTTTTCTTAGCACAAATATTTTTTTTAAAAAAATTGTAGTACTGCTGAAAATATCTTTGTCCAACAGTGTTTTTGTGTGTAATTAGACTGTGATTGTTCATCAGATTAGGCTTGGAATCATAGATCAACAACAACATACAAAAGCAATCACAACCTTACACCTTTTGGAGGAAAGCCAGAACATTAGTCTACGTTAATAGCCCATGGTTTATAGGTTCCAGGCTTGTCCTTTGGAATCTAAAAAATGAGAGAGAGAAACAGAAATACTATTTTAACTATGATTTCATATTATGAGATAAAATAAAATTAATTGATATTGAAAACTTGTTTTAATAAAAGAATGCTACAGTGCATTGAAACCTGTGAGATATGGAAGTCCATATGTGTACATTACACTGAAGCAGTTTCCTCCAGCCAAGGGGGGTGTCTTAGGCAACAGAGGCTGTGTGTGCCACGCAATATGCCTTACACCAGCCTTTCCCAACCAGTGTGCCTCCAGATGTTGTTGGACTACAACTCCCATCAGCCTCAGCCAGCATTGCCAATGGTCAGGAAAGATGGGAGTTGTGGTCCAACAACATCTGGAGGCACACTGGTTGGGAAAGGCTGCCTTACACCCTCGAAGCTATCCTGCTGTCTTTCAAGAACAGTGGAGGATGATGTCCCATCACCAATGTTTAAGTAACATTCAAAGGCCAGGCCAGTTGGCTTCTGTGGAATGGGGGAAGGAGGGTAAGAGCACCATTCTGCCTTTCGCATCATGCAGAAAAATGTCTTGGGACAGCGCTGAGGGGGTCCCATTAGAAGAGGGAGGGAAGAGACTTCCTGCAATGCCATGTTCTAAACCATACAATGATCCTTCTTAAAGACAGCACACATCTCTAGTTATTATGAGGTATAAAGAAGCAACCACAACAAGAAATGCTCTTAAAATAGACTGTTCTGCATGTTATGGCACAAACCTATACATATCTACTCAGAACAGAAGTAAATCCCATTGAATTCTATGGGGATTACTGCCAGGAAGTTAGCTACAGGACTGCAGCCTTGATTGCAAATATTTCCAAGAGCAGCCTTTGAAACTTGCTTTTTGTATCGATAGTTCATCAATTTGTATTGATAGTTTATCAATTATCTTAGCCTTCCCTATAGAAAATGCTGAAAAAGAGCTCCTGCTCCAGCCATGGGAAAGTGATAGCAAATGAAGTGGCAAAATTCTGGCATGCTGGATCTGACTGTCCTGAGCAGCATCCAGGGCTCTGGAAGAAAGTGAAAAGAACGATGCGGGGTGTGTGTGGGGTTCTTCTTATGTCCCAGCCAAAGTTCCAGTCTTTTACAAGAGTACAATCATAGTACTCTGTGATACTGGATGGATGGATATATTTATTACGGTCATAGACCAATAAAACAGTTATAAAACATACATACATAGAAAAGTTAAAACATTTGTGTCAATAAAATGGAAGAGAAAGACTTAATATAAAAATAATACATCACAAATTTAGTTACCTTATGCATTAGCCATTTAGATGAGGGTCAGAGGTATTTAATTTTAATAACGTTAGGTACAGAGAGAGGACATTCAGATTTCTTTCCACTTAAATGGACATGGTTAAATTTCTCCTAATGGAAATACTTGTAGTACAGAATTTTGCTACAGATTGCGTAATATGAACAGAATGGTCAGCAAGGAGATATTTGACATAAAAGTCCTCACTTCTTCCTCTGTGATATTTTATATAGCACCTTTCAAGTATTCCAAGCACTTCTTGTACATTGCATTAACAATCCTTATAACACTCCCCACGCTGTGTATGATGGGGTTATGCGGTTTTAAACAGTGGTGCTGCTAGCGAATTCATGCCTCAGGTGAGATTTGAACTGGGGCATTTCTGGCTCACATTCTACACTCTATAAGCCACGACGCTATTCTAGGGATGGAAAGTTCTGTCAGTTTCTCGTTTTCCCAATCTTAACCAGTTCTCCACGTTTCTGCAGCAATTTGTGATTTTTTAAAAAGAAATCATAATGAAAATTCTCCAGCATTTTAGTGTGAATTTCATCTAATAAACACATTTTTGTAGGCAGTTTTGACTAACGTACACATTTTTTGCAAGCCATTTCTCGTCATATAATACATGCTTGCATGTTATTTTCACTCATATATTCATTTTTATGCACACTTTCCCTTAACATTGTTGTAATTCTGTGTTGTCTGCTTTGCTATTGACTTGCTGGGAGATACCGGGCATCTCCCTTCTCTGTTGTCTGTGTCTTGCTCATACCGACAGGAAGAAAGTACAGAACAAATAGAAGCTAAGGTTTATTTTTTTTAAAAAAAAAGTCTTTACCATCTCTGTAAAGTGATCAGCACAGGCCATGCGAATCTTTTCCACGTTTAGTGGACTGTCCAGTGTGAAAACATCGTATAATCCTCTTTCCTTCCGAGCAGCGGCCACTGCATCCCTTATAGCAAAAAACACAGAGGATGCCAAGAATACCCCAGCTTCCCCCATACCCTGTAGGAAGATGAAGACAACCAAAGCTGGATTAGAAAGAAAAGGAAAGGTCCACAGCGTTTACATGTTGTGCAACAGTTTGGGGAAGGGCTATAGCGCAGTGGTAGGGCATCTGCCTTGCATTTAGAAGGTCCCAGGTTCAATCCCTGGCATCTCCAGGTAGGACTGGGAGAAACTTCCTGTCTGAAACCTGGGAGAGCTGCTGCCAGTCAGTGTAGACAGTACTGAGCTAAATGGGCCAATGGTCTGACTCGGTATAAGGCATCTTCCTATGACCTAAGGACCATAGCTCAGTGGCAGAGCATCTGCTTTGCACATAGAAGGTCCCAGGTTCACCCCTGGCATCTCCAGGTCCGACTGGGAAACATCCCCTGCCTGTAACCCTGGAGAATCACACTGGGCTAGACCAATGGTCTAACACTGTCCTATGTTTCTATGCTGGGTTTAGTCCAGCTGCGGTTCTGGCCCAGTCAGCTTACTCGGCCACCAGCATTTTGAAGTTCTAACTATCTTCAAGATATAAAAGAGGTGAAAACCAAAATTAAGCCCATCATGAATAAAAATAATGAAATTCTTCAAGAGTTTGCTTTTGTATCCAATTACTACACACAGCTAATTTACACATGATCAAGAAAAGCTTTTAATTGTTTTGGTATTTCTTGCAACAAATGAATCATGTTTGCGTTTTTCCCCATCTAGGAATATTCTTTTTTTCCTATAGCAAGTATTACCATAGAATATACTTTTTGTTCAGATACAGGCAGCCAGAGGCATAGGATATTATCCCTCTTGTTTTCTCACAATACATTTTCTGAGTGTGTGCAGATAAGCACTATACAGCCTTGCTACTATTTGCACCATACTGGTAAATGATAAGAGGAATTTCATTGCATGCAGTAATTTCTCTTTCATCAGTAGCATACGCTTGAACCAGACTTGCTGTTCCATTTGCAGAAGGGACCAAAATCCAGTGGAGGCTTCCACAACAGGAAGGAGAGAGAGAAAATGATTCAATAGCACAAACAGAGTTCCCCATGCCACTTCTCATACTGTTTTGGCGAGTTCCCCATCCTACAAAATAGCTTTTTTGGCAGAGGGGAAGACACAGAGTTGGAGAGGAAGTTGCCACATTTAGTGCAACGTCTAGGTTGGCAGAATTTACACTAACATTAGACCATATTTTTCTAATCAGATGATTGTTAACCACCTTGTTCTAGATAGGCATGTAAGCTCTGCTTAAGTGGTTGCAGTTTGTTATCATACTGCAGCTGAACCCCAGTTTAAAAGTTTTTTAAATAAATCATTCTGTGTAATCCCCTTAAATTTAAAATTAACAATGGTTGTGCAACGTCCGAGTTTGGCAGATTGCAGACAATGTGTCCAGACTGGTAAAACATCCATTTGAGATCTTTAGGCATTCCTGGAATATTAAAATGTAAGACAAGAAACTGGCTTTAAAAGCCTTCCTTTGTTTCTAGAGATATCCCTGATTTCTCACTTTAATTGACAGGAACCATTTGTAGAGCCTCTGCTTTGGGGTGAATGTTTTAACTGCACTTTCTGCAGATTCACTGTAATAGTAACTAATCAGTACGGAACACTCTTTCACATACTATCCACCGCACATCTCAATTGTTTACCTTGGAAGAGTAAAGTGCAATTGGGTTTCTTGAGTTTGGCAGGAGGTAGACTCTAAACTGTTCTGGGACATCACAGACAGCAGGAATTTTATATGTATCAGGACCCAACGTGTACTGCTGTCCTTCTGGGGAGAATTTTATTTCTTCCATTGTATAAAGTCCAAGTCCCTGAATAAAGCCACCTTCAATCTGATAGAATAAAAATATGTAAGTCCAACTTTTAATTTATTTCTGTTAGGTAACAATGCTTTTATCATCACAACTTGGGTTGATTAATTGAACTAATTAGGGTTTATTTCTGATTAGACATACATAGGATTGTGCTAAGGTAGTCTTTTTCCTTCCATTGCATATTGCTAAACTTGGCTTTGTCATTAAAGTATGGTACTAAATTTTTCTTCCATTACCTACATTATCAAAAGTCTCTCTTGGGATGGGAATCCACTGATATCTAAGGTGTTACGCAGGGCAGGAGTTAGGCGCCATACTAAAAATAATGGTATGACAATTGCATGCTTGGAAGCCCCTTGTTAGCCATTCCTTCCAATCTTAGGTCTTGTCAAACCAAAGAACCTTTCCACAATATTAGTTTTTCATGCAGTAGATGCATATTTGCTTTTCATTTGTTATTATTATGTAGACTCTACCAAACTCATCCCACGTACCTGTCACAATTGGAGAAAGTTATTTTCTTACCCATACCTGTTTCTCTTTAAAGTTCTGGGGTTTGTTTTGTAAACGCTCTTTGGAAGTTGTACATTCCTGCTCTGTACAACTCCATCACAGGAACAGCCATCTAGTGATACTTAGGGAACCAGCAAATTTGCCATCTTTCTATGTCATCAGTAGCATTGCCCTTTCAAAGCCTCTTTTTTGCTTTTAAGATATTCTTAAACTCTGTTCCTCTTTCCCATTATAGGCAGAGTATTGCATCACCATTGTTGAATAAAGATTTGCAGGAGTATGTGGGTTGAGCACATAGTATGCCCTGACAGTGTAGCAACACCACACAGCAGGGCCTCTTCCACAAACCACCATTCCCACAACTCCATAGACTATGTGACTTCTCTTAGGATCCTCAATGTGCAAGCTTTTTCTCCACAGCTCAGTGGCTGGCATTCAGATATAATGCTAAACCAGGACTTAACATTATGAGAATGAGCATCAGTGAACCTTGGACTATGTGCTCACCCCTTTCCTTAGATTAAACACAGTTTGTCTTAGTTTGGACATGATAAACTGTAGTTAATCTATAATTGAAACAGAAGCTTCCAAAATCCTCTTCGTGGCTGTGATGGGACGGGTGTGTGTGTATAGGTAGCACTTGGGCCTGAGACACAACCCCAGCTTGAATACTTTATGGGCACCCTGTCACAGCAGCATTGTTGTAGCAGCTTGGAAAGTAAAGCATCCCGAGGACATTTTAAATAGATTATGCAGATTTGGTCTAAGTAGTTACTGTTTTCTCTCTGCTGCAACCGTGAGGACTGGAAAGTTTCTCTTACAGTCCCCCATGTTCAGTGGTACAATTCCAGACATGCTGATTACAAGATACCTTCCACATAATATAAACACATTAAAAATAAATTGTGAATAATGGGGCTTGGGGATGGAAAGCTGTCAGGGTTTTCATGGATATAAAAAGAAAACAGGCCACAATGAAATCGGTGAAGGGAAACAGCAAGGGCCTTTAAATATCTAGGACTACTTCAATGGTGCATAAACAGGAATATGCATCAGCCATGAATCTGGTAAATTGCTTCATAAAACATAATGTTTGCAGCTCATTTGCTAATGGAAAAATAGCTAATGAAAAATTCAGTATGAAAGATATTTCATTTATCCCCACTATTATTATATCCTTCCCAGTGATGCTTTTACAAGCCCTCTCTATACATACCACTTTCACTTGAATCAGATGCACTATGCACAGCAGAGTACCATAGCACTACAATTTGCAGAAAGATTGCCAAAACCAAAGCCTAAACACCAAATGGATCCCTGAAAGGCTGTTTCTTTGGCCATTCAACAGCAAGGTTTCCTATCCATCCACTAGATAGGGTAGAAAATTGCACTTTTGGCATTGGAGCAAGGCTTACAGGAGTAAGCACTCCAAGAACAAAATCCACTGGGGCAATTTTATTTTTTTTATAATTCAAAAAGGCCTCAATCTGTTTGCTTACAGGTCAAACTCCTGCTACATACCTGTCCTATGTCGATAGCTGGATTGATGCTGAAACAGGCATCCATGACAATGTCTGTTCGGATGTTCTGTTAGACAAATAAGGTGCAGTCAGCACATTATAATTTTTATGAATCCTTATGGAAAAATTGAAGACCAAGGACATCCAAATCCATAATATAACAACCACAAACATACTATCAGCATATGCTTAGACAATTGAATTTCTAGCACATATGAGAACATTTCAGGAGCCCTGAGCTTGTAGGAGACTCGCCCTTTTGACCTTGTCTTTGTGGAAGTCCCTGAATATAGGTATCAGCTAATTTCCTCTGCTGACAGAAACAAGGTGGGGGCAGGAAGTCTGACATTCTGATGTGGACATTCAGCCTCTCTCTTACATTTGGAAACTTGGGGTTTATTGTGTCCCAGCTAGTCCAGGATTACAACAGAAGAAAAATCTTGCTCCAAGCATCGCCTTGCAAGGAGAGGCCATGCTATAGTGCAACCAGTGGTCCATCACAGCCAGAACATAAGAAGCTGTCCAATTAGCTCAGTAATGTCTGCTGCGACTGGCTGCAGCTCTCCAGCCTCCCATCTGCTACCTCATCCTTTCAACTGGATATGCTATAAGTATCTGGAATGCACACAGCTGAACAGTAAAAAGGCAGAAGGCTGCACTTTCCTGGAGAGTCCCAAAAGGAGCAAGAGAAAGCAGGTAGAGGTGATAGTTTTGGGGAGGCCAAAGCCAGAAAAGCAGAGGGTAGAGAGTGGAGATACTGCAAGAGAAAGAGGCGGAAGGAAAGCAGGGGATAGGAGACAGGGACAGAAGGAAAAGCGGGTGGGAAGGTTTACCCCAGAGGGGGAGGAACATAATTAGCAGAAGTTGGTAAGACCTCCAGTCTTCAGGGAGTGGAAAAGGGATTCCATGAGGCAGAGAACCTGGGCTATAAAGGAAGGCCATGGGAAGGTAATCAGGAGGACTTACCTGAGGGAATAAAATATACAAACCGACAGGATCATTGATGACGTGAGCACCCAGGCTCATGAGAGTAAGGGTCTCACCAGGTGGTCTCTGAAAGGAAGAGACCCCCTGGGATTCTGTCAGTCCTTAGGACTGACAGAGAGAACAGGACCTGATGCTAAGGATTAAATCTGAGACCTTCTGCATGCAAAGTATGTGCTCTACCCAGCGAGTTATGGTCCCCCCCCCAAAAAAAGAAACATGACTATGATGGTGGTGCCTGGTTCCAGATACAGTGTGTTATAATACCAGGCACAAACAGAGGACCCTAGGACTTCTTAAGCACAAGTACAACCCAGGTCTCCATGCTAACTGATGTTTCCCATCTTCAGTGGCTGGCTGTTTATTCCTTTTTGACATTCAGACCTATTGGCTATCTTTCAAAATGTCTGGAAGCAAAATGCTCCCTCAATTAAAGAACAGTTCATACCAAAACACAGAGCAAAGGAGACCCATCAGACCATCCAGTGGCTTATGGATTGGGAAAGATGTGGTAGTGCTCACTTTTTACCTTATGATCACCTGTCAGGCAGTCAATCTCAGCCTCAGAACAAGCAGCACCAAAAACAAAGTACGGAAATGCATGGCCTTCTCCTTTCTCCCAGTCCATATTGGCGAAATATCCTCTGATGGAGGGGGGAGATTAGGAAAGAGTAGTTTAGATGTTAGTTTTCCATTTTATCACAACATGCTCAACTAGCCACAGAAATCATGTAAAAAGGCCAAATGATTTGAATTCTTTGTATTTCTCCATAGATTAGGAAACAGAGAAAATAAACTGGCTGGGAAACAAACTACCCAGCACCAGAACAGGTGTTTTCCTGTTGGACCCTGTTAAAGGGTTCTGCTGGAGTAACCTCTGGCCCAGATCACTTTCTTTGTTAGTGCAAATAATGGCCTTCTGAAGAAAACCATACAGCCTCTTGTCACAAAACTTAAGTGATAACTGGCATCAAGTGCAGCATCCAAGGCTTGGGACTTTGAGCCACCCAATCCTAAGTTATCTCCGTGATATCCAAAAGACAGCAATTTAGGAAATGATCATGGGTTCCTTACTTGAAGAAGCCCGTAGCTGAGAGATTGATGCTTTCCTCGTAAGCTTTCATAATCTGCAAGAGGTATATCATTACAGCACATTTCTGGCACACTTTTAAAACAAATATAAAAATTAATGGGTATTTAATAAAGCAAAATAAAAATGGGTAACTTTAAAACAGAACATTATGCTTTGCACAATCCAGGTGGGATTTATTATTTGTCTTCCAGAGACAAGCTAGTTGCACTGAGGCGTCTTGTGTTATCCATTCAGTCCTATAGTACAATACTTTATAAGCATCCCAGGAAGAGGTGGGTGTCTCTTTTTCCTGTGCTGACAGCTTGAAATCAGCTATGTGACATATATGTGAGTTGCCATCACTGGTCCCACAGTCTGAGCCAGTCTGGATGATCATATCTCAGTTTATTAAGTTGAGATATTATTGTCTGAACATGGCCTATGTTACACTGATGGGTATTTAGAAATGAGACTGCTGAGGTTGCATGTGCCCTTTGAGTGTATTATTTCTGGAATGGGCTGTCTTCTGTCTTACAAAGACTGCTCTTCTTTTTTCTTTTTTAAACTAGAAGAATCATTGAACTGTTTTGAATTTACAAAGGAAGAGTCACTAATCTGATTTAAATTAAAGATCTCTTAACAAAGAGGCATAACTAAGCAGAATGAAGCAATCCTGAGCATGCAGTCTCACTTAAGGAAGTAAGAAATGCCTTGCAAGATCTGCCTAATCTAGCATTCTTTGCAACTATCCCATTAACAAAATTGGGTGTTAGGTGGTCCAGCAGAAATTGGCAAGAGAGCTACTAGTAGACTATGATTTGCCCTCTGAACACCCCTGGGATCTGCCCTCTCTCCAAAAATGCTGTGTGTGTTTTACTTTGAATCGGGAGCTACTTAAGATTTGAGACTGAACAACATGCCTGGTTTAATTTTGGCTTAGCTTAGTGAGCTGCATTTTAAGGGAACTTTTTGTTCCCCTTCAGATCTGGGAAATGGGGATTCAGAATGTGTATTTATAAAAGGATACTTTTGCTCCCAAAGATGTTTGCTAGAAGAGCTAGTAGAAGATTGTTTTTAGGCCTTGGAGGGCCATGTTGTGTAAGGCCCCCATGTCACCCTAGAGCAGCCTTTCCCAACTTTTGGGTCCCCAGATGTTGCTGAACTACAACTCCCATCAGTCCCAGACCAGCATGACCAATGGTCAGGAATGATGGGGACTGTAGTCCGGCAACATCTGGGAACCCAAAGGGTGGGAAAGTCTGACCTAGAGCAACCTGGAAGGAAATGATAAAATTTCCCTCCCTGTGCTTGACTAGAAATATGCCCTTTGAATTTAAGACCAGAGAGAAGGGGGAAAGCCTCACTATCTTCTCCCCACTTACTTAGAAGAACAGATCCTGATCCAGTGGAGAAAATAGCACATGGTGCCCAACATGCGGTGAGTGCAATTCCACAGCAGGCTCTCTACCGTGATTCACTCTTAGGAACACAGGAAGCTGCCTTAAAGACCATTGGCCCATCTAGCTCAATATTATGTATGCCAAGCAGCAACAGCTTTCCAGGGTTTCAGACAGGGGTGTTTTCCAGTCCTACCTGGAGATGCCAGGCTATGAATCTGGGACCTACTGCATGAAAAGCCTCTAATCTTCTATTGAGCTGCTACAACCCATTCAACATTATGTCTACTTCAATTCTTAGAAATGAATCCCACATAGAAATGGCACTTCCTGTTACACAGGTTTAGAGCTGTTCTCCCTCTTTTGGCACGATGTTGGCTCTGCCTCCTATACCTATTCAGTTGGTCTATTCCCCAACCTGGTGCCCACCAGAGGTTGTTGGATTACAACTCCCATCACAGCCTCAACCAAAATGGCCAACGGCCAGAGATGATGGGAGCTGCAGTTCAAAACATCTGGAGGGTTCCAGGTTGGGGAAGGCTGGTTCATTTAAACTAGCAGGAATTGGAATAAGAATTATTTTCCTGAATATGCGATGCAAGTAGGATCATAATTCAGTTTTAAGATATAAATGGTGCTTACCCAGTCCTCCCATTTGCCCTCAGGATTTTTTTGAATTATTGGCTCTAGGCGCTTCCGGAGAATTTGGCAGGCATTCTGTGGAAATGAGGTGGCAAACAGGATAAATTTGTCAACAACAGTGAAGACTAAATTTAACTTTTAAAACATTCTTTTCAGTATTGTCCTATAGGATCATCACTTTTTTTTCTGGTAATGTTTCTGTAGCCTTAAACATCTATATGACATGCAGAAATTCAACAGGTGAAGCTTTCCTCAGCATAGAACTGTGATGATGCTAAAAACACTTTTAGCGTCATTGTGTATTTTTATCTGTTTGTTTAAAAGATTTTTAGGCTGCCTGTAAGGACAGTTTTCTCTCTGAGTGGCTTACAAAATTAAAATACATTTCTACGTACAAAATCAAATGAACACAAATTTCACTGTCCAGGAGCAATAGTCAACAGCTGAGAACAACACACAGCCCAGCATAAAATAACTGATCTGAAAATCGTGTGATGACACTGCAAGATTCACTAGAGAGGACTGCAGTGCTGCTCACTATATATTGTAGAAGGACGCTAGCTACGTATCATTACAAAATAACAGCTGGAGTTATGTTTATGATCTGAGGCTGCATAATTAATTCCCAGCCCAAACAAGATGGATCCTGAACTGCTTTTGTCCTTAAAGATGATACAGAGAAGAAGGAACCCAAGAAGCTGCCTTATACCAGGCCAGATGATTGGCCAGTCTAACTCAGTGTTGTCTACTGTGTGACTAGCAGTAGCTCTCCAAGGTCTCATGGCCTTTTCCATCACCTGTTCCTTCTAAGACTTAAAATCTAAATGGAGATACCTGAACCTGGGACTTCCTGCGTACAAATCATGTGCTTCTATTGTGGTCCTTTCCCAACAGAAGCAGATAGTAGCAACCTGGTAGAGACACACTATATTTAGGTGGGAGGGAGAAGCTTCAGCAGTTGTTATTTCTGCCTGTCATACAGATGTCAAAGGCATAAGGGACTCTGCTAGAAAATGGTTGCAACCCTGGCAGTGGAGTTTGCCACCAAGGCTGCATACCAGCTAATGGGGCATCCCTGCCAAGAGGGAAAAGTATGTTTGTCATTAGGAACACAGAAATCTGCCAGACTATTTGTCCGTCTAAGTATTGCCTGCCTCTGACTGGCAGTGACTCTCCAGTCTGAAGCAAAGGTCCTTTCCATCACCTCCGACCTGTTCCTTTTAACTAGATATTATAGGCTTTGATCACTGAGGCTTCAAAGCACTGTGAACAGTATCATACAAGCACTGATGATCAGCTGACTGTCAGGGCTTGCAAAGAACCAGGCAGGGGGCTTTGCAGGTGTTGCTGATCAGCAGGGCCTGCAAATTGCTTTTTGGCCAAACTGTCTTTACCTTCCCACATCTGACATCATATATAAAGTCACAGGTGGGTATGACTTGGCCAGAACGGACTCACAGGGCAAATGGGGAGCCTGGCAAGCTTAATTAGGCCTGTGGGCCAGAGGTTCCCCACCACTGTGCTAGGGAATGAATCTGGGCCACCAAGAACATTACCACTACGCTCCTTTCTCTTCCACCTAGTAAGATCCTAACTCAGAACAGGAGCAAGTCTGAATGGATATATATCTCAAACTCTCTCTCAGCTAGAGAATGAGGCCCCAACTCAAGGAATGTTTGCCATGTTTAAATCCCATTGAAGTCAAGGCATCAATTTCAATGAGATTTGCAGGGCAATCCATGTCTATTCAGATGTAAGTCCCATTGAGGCCTTACTCCCAGGTAATTAAGTAGAGTGCTACAGCAGGTGTGGGGAACTGTGGCCTTCAAGATGTTTTTGGACTACAACTTCCATAATCTCTCAAGGTGTTGGCTGGGGCTCATGGGAGTTGTAGTCCAATAACACCTGGAGGGCCAGATTCCTAGTTCCTGGGCTACAGCCAATGCATTTTGGATTGGGATTTCCTTACGCTGGAAGAATTCAGATTTACAGACCTTGACTTATCATTGTAATATGGACTGACAGAAGATGACAACAAAAAGAAAAGCATTTTAAACAAACCCTAACAATATTGTATATCAAAAGTGCTCCAATTCTACAGAGCAACAGGAAGAAGCAAATTCTCAGCTATTTTCATTTAAAAGAACTTAAAACAATAGCCACAAATAAGTATTCTAACCTGGACTGCTTTCCCATTGACTTCAGAGCCAACTGATCCTGCAGTAACAACTGCATTAGGTATTGTGACTGTAGTTCTTTCATAAGGGTGTATGTAAGACAATGGAATCTTCAGTTCATGGCTAGCAACCTTTCAGTTTTGAAAACAAAGATATTGATCAGGAGCTAAAAACATAGTTTCAAACAGAGAAGGAAAAATAACATTTGCAGTTACAGTTAGAGACACATAAGGGAGCACACTACTTAGAAAATTGGTTATCTAGCTTAGAAAATGCAAAACACTGGAACTTAACTATGTTTCTTTTAAAAATGCAGATTCAAAATAGAACACAGAAATATAATTATCTGGCAAAACAGTGCTCACTCTGTAGCTTTATTCTGCACACAGGTATTAGATTTTTGTCTTACCTGTAACATCTTGGTGTACATTCCTTGACCCATTTCTACTCCACCATGGGATACCAGCACTGACCCATCAAGGTAGATATGGACCAGAGCTGCAGCCTACAGAAAAATAGAAAACTAGCAATTAGTCTTTATCCTTCAAATCAAATCCTGTTATGAATTGATATAGAAAAACATGCCAGGAGCAAATATACACTTCAAAGGGGGCAGAAAAATTGATATGTTGATAACAATGAAGAGTGCTAGAGCACACATGTTACAAATTCCAGGTTCAGTCTCTAGTTAAGGATTTGGTAGCAAGAGTCAGAAAGAACTCTACTGAGATGCTGGAAAGGAGGTGCCGATTAGGGTTGGCAATACTGGCTCAATGAAGTATTGGTCTAGTAAGATAACGAGCCTCCTCATAACCTTAAAACAGAGCTCTCTGTTCCTTATAGAAATGTTCTTCAACCTTGTGTCCACAGATGTTGTTGGACAGCAACTTTCATAGTCCTCAGCCAGGTTAGCCAATGGCCAGGATGATGGAAGTTGAAGTCCAATAATATCTGGGGAGTCCCAAGGTTAGAGTAACAGACTCTTTTAGTTTTAACAACTCAGGATTAAGCACAGCATAGTGAAGCAGCTTATTACAATCTGGAATTCTCCACAGATTTTAAATCATTTCAACAATTTTAATTTTTTTAAAAAAATAAAATCTCGTAACAATTAGAACAACTTTTTTATAATTCATTTGAACAGCAGCAGATAGTTCCAGATATGTGTGTGTGTGGGAGAAGAAGATAGTGAAACAGCCTTTGATGCTGACATGCTGTCTGTATTCAGACCTAAGGCTAAGCCATGGTTTACCACTGGGACGAGGAACCTGTGGCCTGAGAGCCACATGTGGCCCTTGCCTTGACCTAATTTCATGGGGCCCTCAGCATCATTCACCTCTCTGGACACTGTGGGCCCACTCTGTCTTTTCAGATGGCCTCTATGGTAGCCGCTCTCTCTCTCTCTCTGTGTGTGTGTGTGTGAGAGAGAGAGAGGGAGAGAGAGAGAGAGAGAGAGAGAGAGAGGATGCTACAGTGCTGTAGGCTCTGCCCATCTTTGGCCCTGGCTTCTCCCACTGCTGGCATGCAGCATGCACACCCTGCAACAGATTATCCCTAAGAGAAAGTCGTCCCTAACAACAACAACAACAACAGGTTCTCCATGCCTGGTTTAGAGTTATGAAAATGAGACTAGCCTCCCCTTTTCTGGCATGGTGCATTTTTACACTACTGACCTTGCACAACCTATATGTGCACAGATGTATTAGAGTAAGAAAACGAAAAGCTAGAGAATGAAATGTGGGCCATTCCCATTTCCAAATAATTTTAATGGCTGGGGCTTGCACCCTTAATCATGTCAGTTATAGACAGGACACAAATTAAAAAGCCAAAACACTTAATTCCTTTCTTTGAACCACAGAAGAATAGTGTTTCCTATATTTATGCTAAAGCTATGTCTTTGCTCGTGTTTAAAGTGAACCTTCAAGCTTACTTCAAGGAGTTCACACTTTAGAATGTCAAAATGACTCCAGCAGTCATGCTAACAACACCCATATAAGGTGTTATCCCTAAATTGTATTGTAAACCACCCTAAGAATTTTGTTAATGGGTGGTATATAAATGCCCCAAATAAACAGATAAATACACTGAAGGGGAGAGCCTGGAGGTGACTAGGCAAAATGGCAAGAGATCCGTGATTTGGTGTCCTACAGCTTACTTAATGGTAAATACAGATGTAGGAAGAAGAGAAAAGTTGGATTAGAACTGTGACGCCAGAGGAGAGAAGGCTTAAATCTCTCCATGCCATTTTCCCCTCACAAATTTGCCCTATGCATTTCCAACAACTCTCATTGTTATTGTTACTCTGCTTTACTTTGTAGAAGGGTAGATTTCTAGAATATCAAAAAGCTTACCTGGTGATAATGAGTGGCATTAAATCCAACTGAAAACTTCATGGGAATGATCGCAATCCCTTTCTTCTTCCAGTAGCTTTGCTTGTTAAATTCCTCTGCTTCTTTTCTCCTATTGTAGTAATCAGACCTCTCCAGGCATTTTTCCCAGCACACCACAAGATTTCTAGGATCAATCTCTTCTTTGAAGGGAGTTTCGCTTACTTTTTTGTACATGTTCATCTCTCTGACCTTTAAAGGACCAAGTGCAAGATACTGTTATTGGTACTTATGCACCATGGCATTACACATTAATTACATGCACTGTTCCCTTTTCCTGCTGAACAGCCTTTGCATTCAAAAGGTATTGATTCCATAACCACTAAGCAGGGTTACTAGTACTTTTACTAGCTGCAGAACAGGCAGAAATTCAACAGGAGAAGCTCCTCATCACAGCATGCTGGGGGGAAATTATTCTCATGTTATGCAGCAGTTACTTAAAACACAAAAGCCCTGTGCAAATAAATAAAGAAATAAAAACAATGGCAATCCTGTTCCTGGGCTGGAATAAGTATATGCAGATACAGATTCAGGGGGACACATGATCAAAGAATTATCACAGGATCAGCCAAGGACAGCCCAAGGAATTTTGCTGCCTGAGGCAAAGGACAAGATGCTCCCCTCATTCCATGTACACAAACAGAAGCCAACTGGACTGGAAGTTGAATCATACTTCACCACCGGTGATGGGACAGCATTCTCCACCCCAACAGAGAGCTGCAGGCTAGCTTAGGAGGCTCAAGACAGACCATTTGGCTTACACAACTCTGTTTCCCAACAATTTGCTGTTCTCCCACCCCCCTCCCACTGCATTTGCTACCTGAGCTGCCTGCATCCTCTTCCTAATGGTAGAACTGGCCGTGAAAACAATAGTACAAAGCTTCTCTTAATATTTCTGGAGAAGAAAAATATTACGAACATAAGAAGGGCCTGCTGGATCAGGCCAGTGGCCCATCTAGTCCAGCATCCTGTTCTCACAGTGGCCAACCAGACTGATGGTCACTGACAATGGTAGCATTAGGACCATAGAAAAGACAAGGGTGGACTTCTAAAGAAGAATTTACATACCCAATTTTAATGGATCTTTCTAACAAAATAGCCTGAACAATGATTCCAGAAGAAAGGTTTTAGTGGGCCGCAGTCCTACAACAGTCCCAGGCTGTGGTCTGAAGGCATAAAAGGCCAGCTCCCTGCTGAAGCTAAGCAAGGTCAGGTCTGGTCAGTGCCTGGATGGGAGACCGCCTGGAAACCATACGGAAGCCGCCTTGGGTTTCTATCATGAAAAGAAAGGCGGGGTATAAATGTAATAAATTAATAAATAAGCAGGAGCCAGTGAAGCAGGCCTGATTATGGCAGACTCTGCCTAGCTGCCTGGCTGGGGCCATAAGGCGCCTTAGAGGCTCCAGGTACAGAACCAAATATGGGTGGAGCGATTCTTCTTCAGATGATCGCCTCCTGCAGATTTGGTTGGAACCAGACTATGTGTATGGAGCTGGCATCAGCCCCTGGTATCCATGGGCAGCTCCCACTGCTGATGCCTGCTGTTTCTTTCTTTCGGAGCAGTACTCTGAGCAACATCAGGCAGCAGATATAGCCATCCTTTTAATTTCCCACAATGGCCCCAACCTGACAACACTCTGAAGCACTGTGGGAAATTAAAAGGGTGGCTTAACATAGCTGCCCAGCATGCTTGGAATTCTGCCACCATAGCTAGGTAAGGCCACCAGGGCCTACTGAAGCCACTTTTCCCAGGGCTCCCTCAAACCTTTAGCTCTTCCTGAGCCTGACTGAATGGACTCAACCAGAAAGGAAGCTTAATAGTGGAGGCTGGTCCGTTAGGGCAAACCGGCCACTGCCCCACCAACCTCAGTCTGCCCTCATCCACCCCCACTCCCACCTGCCTGCCTTCTTACTTACAATCACTGCTTGTCAGCTGCCTCCTCCTTAGTCTACTCAGCAGGGAGGAAGATGGGGCAAATCTACAGTTGGTTGGCTCTGCAACTCATTGGCTGTGCCTCCACCTACTGTTGGTCTCCCTGCCTTGCGGCCTACCAGACCCAATGGACACCAACCACCAATGAAACTTGAAGCCTCTGGCTTAGTTCCAAATTTCCAAACAGTAGCCTGTAAGAGAGCCTGTGCCCCCTGACTCCATTCATTTTATTTATTCAAAATATTTCTATCCCACCCTTCTACCCTACAACGGGTCACCCAGGGCAGCTCACAATGCCATCATACACAATAATGTAAATAAGTAAGCTTCCCAATCCTTGTTTCTAAGTACAACTTACTAAAATGTGTATGCTTTAAATGGCAATCTATCGCTGACAATTTCAGAATGTTGCAGCACACAAAATGGGGGGGGGGAGGCAAGGAAGTACTCCAAAGTCAAATAAGGATGACCCTCAGCAGAAATAGGATAATTTTTGGAAAAATCAGAAAAGGAGTGTTCTACCAGCATTACCTCAGAACTCTTCACTTTAAGTAATTATGAAGGATATTCGACTGTAGAAGGATCAGAACAATCTTTGGTCTCTCAGTAGTGGCCTTTGCCATCCGTATGTACCCCAAAGTGAATATTCTAGAATTCCTTCTGAATGGCCCTTTTAGTGGAAGTAAAGCCCAACTTTCTCTGGACTAGAGCCAGAAAAATCTGGAGTGTTTAGAAATAAAGAGTGTAAATGTGGCACCTGCATGTTGCATCTAGGGCTTATGGGACTTGAATTCCTGCAAAGCATGGTTTTACCACATGGGGGAGCATTTGTATAATCGTTAAACATAGACAACTGTAGTTCTTTCTAATAAAACGTCCTAGGTCACTTTCAGATGATAGAGCATTGATACTGATTTGTTTGCGCAAAGTTTGCAATAAGATTATACAATGTTTGCTGTTGAGCATTCATTTAGATTTGTTTATGGGGAAGTTATAAGACAGTGCATCAAGCAATTGTTTCTAGTCCATTTCCCCATCACTTTCTTTACCACAAATAGTCAATTTTTTGGAAGTATATTTTTTTGTTGGAGAGCACAAATCCACTTTAATTCTGCAACCTGTATTTGCCAGTATGTGGTTGAATCCCATTCACAACAACAGGAACAGTCTGGGAGAGCCCCTGATTAGAATAAATTTCTCTCAGGAGGAGGAACAGAGGGCTTATCCACATGCAAGCATTGTTTTATACTAAACATGCTGTTTTTACCTCCATTTTCTTCTGCACCATCCCCAGTAAGGGCTCAATGCCAGCTGCAAACACAGTGTTTTCTATTCACACTGGAGGGGAAGGATCAATTATGAAGTTTCCTAATGACCACGCCCTCTAATTTAACATTTCCACTCCCTCTGGTTTCCTGGTAACCAAGCATGTGCAGTTTGTTCTACCAGTTAGTTTCATTTAAAAAAACAGCAACCCAGAAGTGCGATTGTTGTATTTTCACTGGTACAATACAGCTGAAATGCAAATCTTTGTTTGAGCAGTGTTATGCTTTTGCACACAGGTTAGGGGGAAAACAAAATAAAGGCACCGCTTGAAGCAACTTAAAAAATGCCAGCAGAACCAGAGAAAGCACCCGGAAGTTGCTCTTCAGCCCTCAGGAAATGAAATGAAAGAAAGGGGGAGGGAGTGGGTGTAGAGAGGGGAACAATTGACATACCCACCTAAAAGCATTGGAGCACAGCATCTGCAAGCGCTAGAGATACGGAGTGGAGATGTTTTTTCCTTTCCTTTTTTGCATTATCAGAGGATTGGGTTAGTATGGATTTATAGGAGGGAAACTGCATGATAGCTTCTGTTTGCCAGGACAATCAGATGCTGTGGCACCCCCATTTCCTTTAAAGCATTCCATAGTTTTTCATGACCTACACAGTCAAAGGCTTTGCTGTAAAATATAAAGCTCAAGGTGATTTTCTTCTGAAATTCCTTGTTCCGTTCCATTATCTAATGCATGTTTGCGATATGATCTCTGGTGCCTTTTCCCTTTCTAAATCCAGCTTGGACATCTGGCATTTCTTGTTCCACATACGGTAAGAGCCTTTGTTGTAGAATCTTGAGCATTACTTTACTTGCATGGGATATTAAGGCAATAGTTCGATAATTACTGCATTCTTTGGGATCCCCTTTCTTTGAAATTGGGATGTATATGGAACGCTTCCAGTCTGTGGGCCATTGTTTAGTTTTCCATATTTCTTGACAGATTTTTGTCAAACTTTGGACAGATTCAGTCTCAGTAGCTTGTAGTAACTCTATTGGTATGGCATCTGTTCCTGGTGATTTGTTTCTTCCAAGTATTTTAAGAGCAGCTTTCACCTCACATTCTAAAATTTCTGGTTCTTCATCATACAGTTCTTCCATGAATGAATCTGTCATCCTGGCATCTCTTTTACAGAGTTCTTCAGTGTATTGCTTCCATTTTCCTTTTATTTCATCTCGGTCAGTCAGTGTGTTCCCCTGTTGATTGTTCAACATCCCTACTCTTTCCCTTTCATTTCTCTAATCTTTTGGAACAGGGCTCTTGTTCTACCCTTTTTGTTGTCCTCTTCTATTTTTATACAGTAACTATTGTAATAGTTCTCTTTGTCCCTACATACTAGTTGTTGTATTTAGGGTTCTGACCGTGTTTCTATCTCTTTCTGCTTTTGCTTTCCTTCTCTCTTTAACCATTTGAAGAGTTTCTTCAGTCATCCATGGAGGTCTTTCTCTCTTTTTGACTAGAGGTATTGTCTTTTTGCATTGCTCCCTGATAATGTCTCTGACTTCACTCCATAGTTCTTCTGGTTCTCTGTCAACTAAGTTTAAAGCCTCAAACCTGTTCCTTATTTGATCTTTATATTCTTCTGGGATGTTATTTAAATTGTATTTTGGCATTATGATTGCTTTGTTGTTCTTCTTTAGCTTTACTCTGATTTTTGATATAACTGGTTCATGATCCGTACTGCAGTCTGCTCCTGGTCTTGTTTTCACAGAAAGCATGGAACTTCTCCATCTTCTGCTACCAATTATCTAATCAATTTGATTCCTATCAATTGACCATTTGGTGATGTCCACGTGTAGTCGTCTTTTCGGTTGCTCGAAAAATGTGTTTGCAAGAAACAAATTGACTTCACAGAATTCAATAAGTCTTTCTCCTGCTTCATTTCTGTCTCCTAAGCCCCATTTCCCCACAATTCCTAGTCCTTCTCTGTTCCCTATTTTTGCATTCTAGGGGTCTAGAAGAGACCTAGGGGTCTCATGTTGCATTTTGGATACTCTGTTCATAGGGTTTTCATGGTAAGAGGTATTCAGAGGTGCTTTAACATTGCCTTCCTCTGAGTTTGGATGCATCTTAGTCTGGTGTCTCAGCTTTGACCATTCCGCCTTGGGCGCTCCTGCTAGGAGTCTAGCCTTTTGGTCTAGACTCCTGATGGCATTGCTCTCAGCTTCTTCAACACTCTCAAACCCCTCGCCACATTAAGGTGTGCATCCTAGAGAGGGATGACTGTTTGAGGTGCCATAATAAGGATGAAATGGCACATTATGAGGGAAACATGGAGTTCCCAACAATAGAGGTTGGTGCCCATTGAGACTGGTAGGAGAAAGGTCAGGAAGGCCATCAGTAGAGGGTGCTAAAGCAAATGGCTGGTGGAGCTGGAGCCAATGATAGACAAAGCCAATTAATTCTGATTTTGTCCCCAACCTCCTCCCTGCTGAATTCTATAAGGACAATACTAAGACTAAGGAGGAGACTGACAGCCAGTGCCATCCCCTGGATTGGTTGTAAGTACAAAGGTAGGCAGGTGGGGATTGGTTGAAGACTGGTTGAAGACAGAATTTGGTGGGGCATTGCCCCACTTGTCCTGATCAACCAGCCTCCACTTTCCCAATCTCATTTCCCCTGCAATGCTAAAAGTATACGTGTGTGTGATATATGCAAGGCAATGCTAGAAATGGAATGTTTAACTCTTCCTCCTCCTTTGGCCCTACCATTAGGGAGAGTGATTTGACTGCCTCAGGCAGCAGATGCTGGGGGGCAGTGAGCAGTACCGAGGTACCAGAGGACAGAGCTGTATGTGCCATGTGGCCTGCCCTCCACCCTCTAAACTAGCCTGCCAACCTCAAGTGCGGTGGAAGATACTGTCTCATTGGCAATGTTCAAGTAAGGTTCAACAGCCAGTCTGCTAGCTTCTCTACATGGAACTGAGGTGGGCGGCTACTATCTTGATCTTCACCTCAGGCAACAAAATGTCTTGGCCCAGCTCTGCACCAGTTATCTTCTACAAATGCCACCATCCCAGGCCTTTAATCTTTTTCCCGCCTCCAGTCAGGCTTCAAAACTGGAAATAAGTTTGGTGGGGAGAAGGGAATGGCCTTTAGAAGGAAGAATCTGTGGGCATGGGAGGGTTCAAGCACCCCCTCCTTCCTGCAAATTCTTCCCTGCAAGTGGAGACTCACCTTTGTGTTATTTTTGCAAATGTAGGGTTGGGAACATGGATTTGCCAAGGTAACATGATGTTCTACTCTGAGTCACCATACAGAGCTCTCCAGCCAGCACTTCTTTTTATCATTCTTTTATTTACCTGGTCATGTGGCAAGCCAAGCTGGTCTGCTACAGCTGTCACCCACGTTTCTGCACAAAGGGCTGACTGTGGAAATCCAAATCCTCGAAATGCAGTGTTTGATGGCAAGTTAGTCTTGCAGGCCCATCCACAGCTTCGGAAGTTGGGCACATCATATGCATTAGAACTTTTTAGCACAACGTAATCTATCACCTAATGCAAAGGATAGATAATCAACTTGTTTATCATGATCATAAGTACTCCAGCTAATGTATGAGCAGGGCATTTGCAGGCAATTTGTAGCAATCCTGCAAACTTCCCTCATATTTCCTTCCCTTTGATTAAGCCAGATGCCCTTTTTTGGCCTCAAGTAACCCAATCAGAAGATAGAACTTATATTACAGCTGTGCCCCGGGAATGCAAGTATTTAGGTTTAAGTGTGTTCAACCTGTGACACGCTAAGCCAGACCTGGCCCACCAGTCATGTATGGCAGCCTACCAAATTCTTAGCAACCCTCCCTGTTTTTTACAATACTAGAGACACAGCAAGACAAGGGAATTCATCAAGCCCTTGAGGGGGAACTATGCATGACTTCTGGAGTGCATTTGGCTTGGCTTGTTTGTGAGATTTGACTTAAGTAGTTAATGTGTTAGCATGAAACTTCTGTCATCAACTAGTGGGATCTCACCTGATTCATCAATCAGGAATATCATGACTGTATTGCCTGGAGCACCTCTAATTCACAAAGAAATGCAACAGCAAGCATCAATTATGTATATAATGATACATTATATGTATAATTGTAATACAGTGTAAAATAAAATAATATAGGTGGACTTAGACAGATTTCACTGTGACCATTTGAAGGCTACACACTTACTTTCATTATTTTTTTTCTCTACAGCTTTTATAGGCTGCCCCATAACAAAAAGTTCTCAGGGTAGCATTCAATAACAGTAAAGTGAACAAACAATTAATTATATCGCAACCTAAAAACAAGGACAGAAAATAAAACTATGAAACTAAAACAGAATTAAGGTTTTAAAACCTCTTTATCTAGCACAGAAAACACAGCCAAGTGAGGAGCTGGCAACCCTCTCTGAGGAGGGCATCCTACAGCTAGGACCAGCACTGAAAAGGCCTTTTCTCTTGTAACCTTCCCTGTACTTCACCTGGTGGGGGCACAGAAGGGCCTCCAAAGAAGATCTCAAGGCCTGGGTAGGTACATTTGGGAAGAGGTGATCCTTCAGGCACCCTGGTCCCAAGCTGTGAGCGACCTTAAAAATCAGGCAGTCACTTGTGAGTATGCTCAACTGAATTTGGGATTTACTTCTGAGTAAATATGCACTAAGCCAGACTAGAAGTCCTGTAATCAGAGTTACTTCACTTTGTATTGCTAACCTAGAAAACCTATGTGCCATGCTGGGATAGAGTCACATTCAAAGCAGCTATAGATTCTGAGAAGAAACATTCTCTAGCTACCCAATTTGGCTTCTATTGACCCTTTTTTTTTTTGCACCTAGCACACCACCTAAATTGTTGACATACACGCTGCTTAGTTTTTCTATATTCCTGTTTCCTACCCATCAAGAAACCTGTATATATAAGGATAGAGACAGATCTGGATAACCAGCTGGATCTCATATTCTCAAAAATGGGGATAGATGGTTATCATACGTTTTTCCTTCCCAGCAGCCCTATGTGCAACCTGAGACCTGCAAATCACCTCTAAAAGTGCCCATGTGAATGTCCATTACCTCCTCCCACATTCCATCTTAAGCTTGTGACTAAATGCAGACTCCATCCATGGCAGAGGTGGGTGAATATGTCAGTTTTGGTTTCTCTCATTTTCTGACCCTTAAGTTCAGTTCTCCCCATTTTCATATTAGGTTGTGATTTTTAAAAAAATCCTCATGAAAATTTATCAGCATTTTATAGGGATGGGCGAGAAATTTGACTGTTTGCATTTCAAGCCAAATGTATCAAATTTGCACTTCCCGAAACAATATGAGAACCACAATCCAGCCATCCTTTGAAATTTGCACTTAGTTGAATTTTGCAATGCAGTTCACCAGCCAACCAATGCAAATGTTAGGGGAAAATGCGTATGTTAAGGGAAAGTGTGCCTACAAATTAATATATGGGTGAAAATAACATACAAAAGGGCATTATATAGTGAGAAATTACTTGGAAAAATGTGTACCTTGGTCAAAACTGCCTACAAAAATATATTTATTAGGAGAAATTTGCACTAAACTGCTGGAGAATTTTCATGAGCATTTTTTTTTTAAAAATCACGGATTGCTGCAGAAATGTGGAGCACTGAATGAAAGGTGAAAACTGAAACTGTCAGATCTTTCCATCCTAGCACTTTAGTGCAAATTTCAATATACACATTTTTAATATAATTTTGCCTACTGTACACATTTTTACAAAGCGGTTCTCCCCAATATAATGCATGTTTGTATGTTATTTTCACTAATATATGCATTTGTGTAAACATTATTTTGCTGGAGAACTGCACTGCAAAATTTGGAGAAATATGAATTTTGAAGGATGGGTGTGTTTCAGTTCACATCTTCTTTTTGAAAGTGTCAGCTAGGTAGGTTTGCCTTTAATTGAGAACCCAATAAAATTTCTCCTGCATCTCTGACCCATAGCACTAACATCAGCTAATCCCCCCACTTCATTCTGCATACCATCTAGCCTCATGAAGAGTTCTGTAGAACTTGAAAGTTTGCATACTATTTTGCAGTATTTTGATTGGCCTAATGTTGTATTGTAGACAATTTAAGAGAGTCACCAGAGATCAGTCTTCATCCTCTTTATTACAGCCACATTCTGCTCCACCCGTTCAAACTCCTCCCCTTCCTGTTCTATATCTCCCAGCCTTATTTTACTACCAATCCCAATATGCAATTCCCTTAGCACGATATCACATATCCCCTTTATCTAAGAAAACTACTTCCTGCCACCCTACCAAACATATATGTAACACAGCAAACAATAACCAACCTAGTAACCTTCTTTGCTTTAGAAATTACATAACATAGTCTTTAGCCCACACAGGTGGTCGCCTGCTGCGTGGCAACTGTTGATCAAGTGGGAGTTCTGGTTGGCAATTTTGTGCATGAGGCAATCCATTAGAGTAATCAGTGTGAACTATGTTATCAGTAATATTATTCGCTGGATCACCACAATCAGGGGCCAGATGCGTAGCCTGCCCGATCTGGTCATATGAAGTTGGGTCATGCTGAATAGGGGCCAGATGGCGGGCATTCCATATGCGGCCGTCTGACAGTTTATAGGTGTATTTCGCTACTCTGGCAAGTACCTTGAAGGGGAGTGTAAATCGTGGTTCCCCTTTCCGCAGGATGCCTTGTTTCCTGACCCGTACAAATGAACCACATCGTATCCCCGGTTCCTTAGCTCCATTTTGGCAATCTGCATACCTCTTATATTTTTGTTGTTTTTGGTGTACTATTTGTTTCATGCCTGGCTGTAAAGAAGCATCTGACTTAGGCATGAGTAGTCCAGCAACATTCAGCTTTGTGCACATCTCCCGTCCATGTAACAATTCAGCTGGGGACTTTTGTGTTGTGGCATGCCGGGTAGATCTATAAACTTGTAAGAAATCTGTGACAAAGGGTTCCCAAGCTTTACCTTCTAGTTCAGCCATTTGTAGACTTTGTTTCAAACTCCTATTAAAACATTCTATCTCACCATTTGCCTGCGGATAGTAAATTGATGAGCGCCTGTGGCAAATATTTCCTTCTGACAGGAAAGTTTCAAATTCTACCAAGGTAAACTGGTTGCCATTGTCAGAAATCAGTTCCATTGGATCTCCTTCTCGACTGAAAACTGCAGAAAGGAAGGTGATAACAGCAGCAGAAGTAGCATGGGAAGTAAAAGCCACTTCAGGCCACTTACTAAAATATTCTATAAGGGTAATGGCATAACGACAATCAGCAGGTGTCCTCTCAAATGGGCCCACAATATCAATGGCCAACTTCTCCCAAGCTGAATCAGGAAGTGGTACAGGCTGCAATAGTGGCACATGTGTGATTGCAGTCTTGTCATGACGCTGGCAAGTCACACAAGATTTAATAGTATCTTCAACCTACTTATCCATACCAGGCCACCAATATAAATCATGCAATCGTTGCTTCATTCATACAATCCCTTGGTGTGTCTCATGGCCAATTGTATCAATTTCGCTTGTAACTCTGGTGGGGCAATGAGACGATGAGTACCACGGATTACAAGACCATCATGTAGAGATAGCTCATCAAGTATTTTAAAGAAAGGCAACAGAGTCTGATCCTCATTACGCATGTGGCGTGGCCATTTCCCTTCAAGGAAATCCCGTAACTTGCCGTGTATTGGACAGGCCAAACAAGCAGCTGTAAACTGCTCTTTGGAAATGGCTCTCAGGGCAGATGCAATGAGAGCAACCACTTCTGCATCATCTTCATGCTCACTGTCTGTGGATGGCAGAGGTAGGCGGGATAAACAGTCTGCTGTTACATTCTCAGTCCCAGGCCTGTACTCCATCCTGTATGCGAAAGCCAACAACTTAGCTGACCACCTAGCAATTCTCATCCCAGCTCTCCCTACACCTTTAGATGTCAGCAAGGTTGTCAAAGGGCTGTGGTCAGTGCATAATGTGAATGTGCGACCCCACAGATATGTGCACCATTTCTCTGTGGCCCAGACACATGCAATGTGCCTCTTTCTCAACTGTAGAGTATGACCTTTCTGCCCCTTGTAATGTCCTGGATGCAAATGCAACTGTCCTTTCTTGTTTGTCTCCATGAACTTGAGTTAGAACAGCCTCAAGCCCATAATGAGAGGCATCAGTAGTCACAATAGTAGGTAATGCTGGATCAAATAAGGCTAGTGCCGGGCAATGTACAATCAAAGACTTCACTGCGTCAAAACTGGTTTGTGCATCTGATGTCCAAGCCCAGGTTGTAGATCCACGGAGCAGCCGACGTAGAGGTTCCACTATAGATGCGTAATCAGGCACAAATTTTGCATACCAAGATGTAAGACCCAAGAAGGAGCGTAGTGTTTGTACATCTTTAGGTGGTGGGGCCTCCGTAACTGCTCTAACGTGGTCTGGATCAGGTTTCAACCCATCTTGTGATATAATATATCCCAAAAAAGGTAGCTCAGTCCATCTGAACACGCATTTAGAAAGGTTCAACTTTAATCCTGCATCAGCTATACACTGTAAGACGGCATGTAGTCGTTCATCATGCTCTGCTGGTGTCTGTCCCGCCACAATGATGTCATCCAAATAACACTGTACTCCTGATTGGTTCTTAAGGATGAGCGACATCATCTTTTGAAAAGCACTGGGGGCCAATGCTAAACCATATGGGACACACTTAAAATGAAACAAGCCATCATGGGTAATGAATGCTGTGAGGTCCCTACTATCTTCATGCAGTAAAATTTGATGATAAGCACTTTGCAAGTCAAGAGTAGAGAATACTGTGCCCCCCCTCAGTTCAGTGAAGACTTCCTCTATATGAGGGAGTGGGTGGCTATCAATTACCACTGCCTTGTATGGCTCCCTCAAATCCACACAGAGACGAATACTTCCTGGGTTTTTTTTGTATTACCACAATTGGAGAAACCCACTCAGAAGAATCAATTGCCTCAATGATGTCATTCTGCACTAATTTTTTAAGTTCCTGTGATATAGCCTCTCCCACAGCAACTGGCAACTGGCGCAGCCTCTGTTATACTGGCTTCACATTATCTCTAATTTTAACTCTGTGAATGAACCCCTTTGCACAGCCCACAGGTTCCTCCTCTCTGTGAGTGATTATAGTTGCAAGCGATGCTGGTTCCATAGCACTGTTGGAAGGTATTGAAGTGATAGTCCCATTCAGTACTTGCATATGCAATACAACAAACAGGTCTCTGCCCAGAATGGGAGTTCTCTCTGGTATCACATAGAATTCAGCTGCCACAGTGTTGAGAAAATCCAGATTGTGTGCATAACAGAACTACAGTACAGCTACTTTGAAGGTCTAAGGCAGTGGTTCTCACCTTTTTTGCTCCATTCCCCCCTTTCACCATTGTTCAGAATATAATTCCCCCCTACCCAAGATAGTCTCTCATAGCGTGTTGACATTTCGCGAGTGGCGGTGGTGTTTCTTGTGAGAGAAAAATTTCTTAGTTTATATTATAACAGAATTTCTTGGAGCACTTTCTGGTCTTTAAATAATAATTTAATTTTGCAAATGAAAATAATGCTGCATGTTCAAGAATCGATTTTAATCTGTGACATTCAATAAACTTTATTGAATGTCGCAGATTAAATTAAAAACAAACTACAATTTTACAGATTGTACATAATCTACAGGACATCACACTTTGCTGAATAGTGGTCCCAATTCCCCCCCTGGAACTCTAAAATCCCCCGCCGGGGGGAATTCCCCCCTTGTTGAGAACCCATGGTCTAAGGGGACAGACTGCAATGTACTAAGATAACAATAAAGAAACTAGCTGGACGTTTTTGTTTATCTTGTTTATGCAGATGTAATTGGCAATACCCAAAAGGCGATGGCACATCTTTAAGTTTCGTTTTATTAAATTGCTTGATTGTAACTTTTATTGCCACATAGCATTACTGAGATAAAGTATAAAACAAGGCCTGTTCAGTAATATGGCAGGCAGCTTACTTTACGCATAAACAGTGAGTGTGTCTCTATTCTGGGTTGAACCCTCGACTACTGACTTCTCGTTCTTGGTGGTAAATCAGAAAAGCCTACCAAGGGGAATGAACAGCAATATTTGCAACAACAGCATTTTTCTCAAATGCTACTGTTGCTGCTAGACAACCAAGAACTGCAATTGGATTCCTTGAATAACTTATGAGATGCAGTTTAAGTGCTGTAAGTGGTGAGCTACAAAAGTATTGCATGTAAACTGACTTGAGTAGTATGGAAACTGCAGAGCCTGTGTCTAACATCAACTCAATATCCTGAGAAGTGTTTTCTGCAAGGGCAGACACTGTTACAATGCATGTCAATCTATCCACTATAGAGGCCTGAGCAAGATCATCCATGCACAAAACAGTAACTTCTGGTACAGCAACTTCATTTGTAGGTTGCAAGGACTGGGTACTCTGGCAGACCCATGCAAAATGTCCTTTCTTTTTGCACTGTCTGCATTGAGCTTCCTTTGCAGGGCAGTTAGCATAATTTACTGCATGTTGTATTGAACCACAGCTGTAACATTGTACACATTTTGCAGATTGCAAAGTTTTATTTGCACCATCTTTAACATTGCCCAAAGATCTTTTTGTTTTCTGCAGTTGCAAAGGCTGCACAGCCTGTACAGGTTCTGTCATGCTTTGACCCATTAACTTCGCTTCTGCCACTGCAGTTTCTATCTGGCTAGCAATTGTCATGGCTTTCTGTAGGGTAAGGTCAGGTTCTAGCAAGAGGCGTTCCCTGATGCGAGGCATCCCTGTCTTCTCTATTAACTGATCACGAATCATTTCCTCTGCCATATTTCCAAAATTACAAGTAACAGCTAATTCTCTTAAAGCAGCAATATCTTGATCTGTCTTTTCTCCATGCTTCTGTCCCCACCGGCAAAATTTATAGCGTTCTGCCACAATATTGACTCTGTGTGTGTGTGTGTGTACTGCCTTCAAGTCAATTCCAACTTATGGCAACCCTATGAATAGGGTTTTCATGAGGCTGAGAGGCAGTAACTAGCCCAAGGTCACCCAGTGAGCTTCATGGCTATGTGGGGATTCAAACCCTGGTCTCCCAGGTCTAGGCACAAAGAAATTCCTTAAAGCAGTCAAAGCTGTCTCATATTTATCATCCACAATAGGCAGATTATAGAAGATTCTCTGAACTTCTGCTCCCAAACAATGAATAAGTAATGCACGCTTTCTTGCCTCTGGAAGTTCCTCATCATGAATGGCTAGTACATATGTATCAAACATTCTAATCCAAGAAGTAAATGGAATCACAGGCTCACCCAGGGTTTGAAGGAAAGGTGGTGGGGGAGACAAAGACAAAAGCGCCATCCCACCTTCGTCGCCAAAATTGTTGTATTGTAGGCAATTTATGAGAGACACCAGAGATCAGTCTTCGTCCTCTTTATTCCAGCCACATTCTGTTCCACCCGTTCAAACTCCTCCCCTTCCTGTTCTATATCTCCCAGCCTTATTTTACTACCAATCCCAATATGCAATTCCCTTAGCATGATATCACACCTAACAAAGGCATTGGACTACTGTGGATTTTAGAATTTTTCTTACAGGTCAACACAGCTACCTTTGTTTTTTATGTTCAAAGCACAGTGCCTGCATAACATACATTCATTCATTAGTAGGAGGGGTGCTTCACACATGACAGGAGAGAAAGATGTGTACCTGTGGCATAGTGTTAGCTCTGAGAACAGGTATAGTGTAGTAGCTAAGACGTTGAGGCACAGCTAAAGAATTGTGTGATTTGGATGTCACTTCTGACATGAAATTACTAGGTAGTCTTGGGCAGGTCATTCTCTTTCAGTCACAGTCCTCATTACAACCAGAAGATGCATCTGAAACATTTTGAACCACATCTCAGTGGTAGAGCATCTGCTTTGCATGTAACAGGTCCCAGGTTTAAACCCTGGCTTCTCCAGGTAAGATTGGGAAAGACCTAACTGAAACACTGAAGAGCTGCTGTCAATGTACAATACAGAGATAGAGAGACCAATGGTCTGAAAAGGCAGCTTCCTATGTCCCTAAGGGTTTTCAAACTAAAGATGCTGCATACATTAGAATCACAGAATTACAGAATAAAGGAAGAATAGCGTTGGAAGGGGCCTATAAGGCCATCAAATCCACCCCACCACTCAATGCAGGAATCCAACTTACAGCATACCCAATAGGTGGCTGTCTAGCTGCCCCTTGAATGCCTCCAGTGTTTGAGAGCCGTCCACCTCCCTAGGTAATTGGTCCCATTGTAGTACCTCTCTACAGTTAGGAAGTTTTTCCTGATATTCGGTTGAAATCTGGCTTCCTGCAACTTGAGCCCATTATCCCATGTCTGGCACTCTTGGCCCTCCTGTGTGTGACACCCTTTCAAGTACTTGAAGAGTATTATCATATCTCCCATCAGTCTTCTCACAGCTAAACATGACTAGTTCTTTCAGTCTCTCCTCATAGGGCTTTGTTTCCAGTCCCCTGATCAGCCTTGTTGCCCTCCTCTGAACCCATTCCAGTTTGTCTACATCCTTCTTAAAGTGTGGTGTCCAGAACTGGATGCAATTTCAAGATGAGGCTTAACCTATGTCAAATGCAGGGGAACTAATACTTCACATGATTACACCTAACAGAATTTACACTCATTTTAACTTGAGAATTATACAGTGCATCTTGAAATATAGTATGCAAGCCACAAATGCATTCTTCCATCAACCTAGTAAAAACCAAGAAGTGATTCTTCTTTCATTAGCTAGAAGTGAACAGAGTTTCTCATTCCATTTTCCACCTGTGAAGTCAATGTGCTGCTACTCAAAAACTTACCAGTTCTGATTCATCAGGTGTACACCCACCATTTATGTAGAATAAAAGGTCAACAGCTTTGATTTTGCCATCATTCATGAATCCCACCTAAAAATACAATAGCACATTGTAGCAGATACAACACATTAAACACATTCTTCATCCTCTATGGGAATTTTGACTACAAAAAGAATTGTCAGATTCTACAACATTTTAAACCTCATTATCATTTTATTTCAGGTTTTACAAGGTTAGCAAAGGCACAATGCAACATTTTAATGAAAATTAAACTTTTGTTCCATAAGGCTCAGA
This sequence comes from Rhineura floridana, assembly GCF_030035675.1. NCBI lineage: Eukaryota > Metazoa > Chordata > Lepidosauria > Squamata > Rhineuridae > Rhineura > Rhineura floridana. The sequence goes on from NC_084481.1 coordinate 20,033,648, forward strand.
AAAATAAGGGTGCTTCTAAGATGGGCTCTTAATATTCTAAATGGGTCATGTGATATTTCAAATGGGTTGTTGGCAGCTGTTTGTGTGTGTGTGTGTGTGTGTGTGTGTGTGTGTTTGCTTATTGGATTTCCCCCAGAAAGGGTAAATCTGGATTAAAAAAGGGAATATAGAAGGCATTTTCAAGACAATAATGTCAGGTGAATGCAACAATAAACTTGCATGCATGAGGAGCACCGATCCCACAATGTACACCCATCTGGAAGCATCCTAATTTTTTTCTCCAAATAGTCTTATCAATGGACCTAAGGAATGATATGAACAACAAAAAATAGCATACCCCCACCAAACATAAAAAGAAAGAAAAACAAAAGTTAACTTTGCATTGCAGCTGATCATGGTAAGCATGCTGACTGAGAAGGTGTTTAGTAAAGAAATTTTTTTTATAATATTTTTGAGGTATTTTTGAAGTCACTTGAAATTCTGCCAATGAATAGTCCTTCCAGTAGGTTGTGTGTGATTCCAACATAGCATAGTACCAAAAGAGAGGCAGGCGTCATAGCCCAGTGATCTGGTACACACTTTGCATGCAGACAGTTCAGCGGTGGTGTGATACAAGGTGTGATTTGGGAATAAAATTAATCAAGGTATGATACCAAAGGGGGGGATATAAAGCAAATCAAAGCAAATCAAGGGGAGATGTAACATGAAAATGTTTATGCTTGCTTAAAAGTATGCAGCAGAAAACCCCCCAGCACTGGCCTCAGTGACTTCCTCTTTCCATAGGTAGGCAGTTGGAAACAACAAGGGTGAAACACGTTGCGCAGGCATTGCTTGACCATTATGAGTCAATAGGACCGCTCTGATGTGTGGCAACAGGAAAAAGCAGCTGACACAGCCATAAGGGGACTTATGCAGGGGCAAGAACATCTTGTGATGCTTGTGATGCAAAGTCACCCAGGGTATGTGGAAAGCACTGAAAGACACCAGGAGGGAGGGGTGCGAGTAGACAAGACACGTACACAGTTGGGAAGCAGCCAAAGGGCGGTGGCTCAATGCAATCCTATGGCAGAGAAAGGGGAAGTACGGTTGATGGGAGGGGGAGCAAGGAGTGTGTTAAGAAACCTATATAACCTATGCATATGTAACCATGCGCCAGACTTGAACCTTCAGGCGTGAGTCGAGGGTCGGTCTCCTTTTGCAAAAGCTTGTGATAGTCAATAAAGGTGATTGGATCAGAGCTGGTCTCCCGTCTGGTGAATTATTGGGCATTCCCACCAGGTGAAAACGACCATTTGTGTAACAGTGGCACCTACGCTTGGCTGGCAGGGCTGGAAACATCTCTTCCTGAGACCCTGGACAGCCACTGCTATTTAAGTGTAGACAGCTCTGGGGGCAAGATGTTCCTTATATCTGAAAGATTCTGGATGTCTGCCATCCATCCTGCAGACCCCATCATACATATTTTCTGTTTGACCGTACCATGCATCTCAGGCTTTTGCAAGGTATTATTACCTTGGTTGGGCTGGGATCAATATTACAGTCACTCAACTGGTTTCTGTTTGATGGACTACCTGCTCATTTTATGATTATCGTTTGTATTGTGTTTGGTTTCCTTTGTGCCCCACCCTGGGATTTTGCAATGACAGGCAAGCTAATTTTTTAAATAAATAAATACTTTTGGGATCAAACAATCCTTTCGTGAAGAATAGTGAGAGACATCTTAAGGACATTTTAGCATATGTTTTAAATTGCTTTAAAAATGTGTATTTAAATTTGTATATTTGTTTTTAATGTTTTTAATTGTTGTAAACCACACGGAGAGCTCCGGCTATGGGGTGCTATACAAGTGCAATAAATATATAAAAATAGTAAATAAATAAGGACATAGCCCAATGGACATGCAAAACCCAGTTCAGTGCAGGCTTGCATGGGATAGACTTGTGTGTGACTGAAGCAGAGGTTGTCAGAATCAGTATTACTTACTTTGTATTTCCCCAAAAGAGGATGTCGCCCTCCAGGTATTAGCATGTCGTCATCTCGCTCCAGAATAAAACGGACCGGACAGCCAGTTCTAAACAAAATAAACATAGGCTTAGGCGACCTTCAGGATAAGCTACTTGGAGAACAAACAGCTCCTCCAGATACCCTGTTTATTGAGCATTCATCCTGATTTGCTTGCACAAAGTTTACACAGAGGTTAGACTATGTCCACTCTTTATTGAGCATTTGTTCTGATTTATTTGTAGGGTTCTACAGCAATCAGCGTTCATGCTGATTTGTCTACACAGTGTTTATATGTCTTCCTGTTAGTCATTCATTCATCTCACATTTTTCAGTGCACTCATTGCTCTAGGGCAACAGGCTGCTTTAACCCACTTTTAATTGTGCAAAACTAAATTTCCAGTATGTCCTTGAATCCCTCCCACAAATTAATGACACTCTGGAAGTGATGCAAGAGTAGATGCTGACTGAATGCCCTTGAGTTATACAGCATGCATGCCCTATCACAAGCTGTATGGATATTATTACACTTTCTGTTTAAACAAGATAAGCCACCACCTTCCCCACACCACCAAGTATCCAACAAGCTAAAGAGGGAAAGTCAAAAGATGGTGATGTGGAAAAACATTATCAGGAAGCCAGAGTGCACCAAGCACTACCAGAGCTATTTACAGCCCTTGAACAATTTCATGCACTTGTCTGTTGCTCTCTTCCACATCTGTAACCCACCAGTTTAAGTGGTAGTAACATTGGGGGGGAGTTGGAATGGGATGGAGAAGGACAAAGGAAGTTCTGGGGGTATGCAAACTATGCTGAAAATGTTTATGTGCATTCAGAAGCTTCCATTTCAGCTGTTGCATTATGTGTGAAGACTCTCCCCATCGATAAAATGAAACCAAGTATATTCCTAGACTCACTTCAAGATGAAACTTGGAATCTCAAAAGTGAGTTAAGGAGTGCCCATGGTTTCATTTCAGTCTGGATTGGCAATGGTCACACATGGTGCCAAGACTGGGGATAGGAGGGATTGGGAATTTGCACATGAAAGCAGAAGCAATCCCATGGCGTGGTCGAGCTTCCTAAACTCTGGATTTTTTTGTGATATATTAAAAAGTATGCAACAGTACTGTTGGGGAATGGAGAAAGAGAGTTAATATTTCGAAGAAGGCCATCTGCACTGCAGTGCAGTGTGTGAAGAAGACATTCTGAAAGGGATGTTAAGATGGCCAATGGCATTATTGCATTTTGGCGGCTCTGGGCCTCTGTAGGACTAAACAGTTGCTTCTCTTCATAAGAAACAGTTGCCCTTCCTTTTTTGGAAGCTACAGAATGCATCTAAAATTCCACTGTGAGAGATTTCTCATCTGAATTGGGCATTAGGCATTTTTGTTGCTTTCAGTAAGACATAGACAACTGCAATACTTACTTACGTGCAGCCACTGCTGCGGCTGCTGAAAAAAAAGGAGGCTTTGTAGTCTTTCCCCCAAAAGCTCCACCAACTCGTCTTGTGTGGCACATGATCCTGTTGGACTGGACATCTAACACTGAAGCCACTAATTGCTGCAAAGAAACAAACACATTTATAGGTTTCAACACAGGTCTATGTTTACTCCAGTTTCATATTTAATTTAATCTTTCTGCATTGCTTGTACTCACTCACTGCCTCACATTACCTTATGTGAGCCCAAGATTTTAATTTAAAATAATGCTGTCATTGCACAAATTCCCCTTTGGTTCCATAGGCATCACATTATATCCGGATACAGTGTGCAAAACCCCCCAAAAAATTCTGGCTGGTGGGGAAACTGTGAGATGGCTTTGTGCAGGACCTAGATTCTGCCAATCAGGAATAAAAACAACAAACAATAGTTTGTCTATGGAGGAGAATGTAGAAAAGCACAAATTCAGCATGTGTGTGGTATTTGTGCATGTGCAAATTAAAAGACTACAGCCTGCAATCCAATACTCTCTTACCTAGGACTAAGTCCCACTGAAATCAAACACATGAATAGAAATGTATGGGGATTGCACTGTTCAATGGTAAAGAAAGAGAGGTAATATCAGGTTTATCCTTTAAACTATTTTTAATAATGTATTTTATATTGTCACCCGCCCTGGAACCTAATGGTAAAGGATGAGTACTAATTTTAATAGCAACAACATAGAATCTGAGATTGGGGAAAAAGTCTGTACTCGGTAATACAAATTCAGTAACCTGTATAAATGATCAGTGACCTTATTTGCTTAGTTGCAAACTTCATTCTGTTTCTGCTACTCGTGTGGAAGGTTAAGGACATATACAGCACACTGTGGTGCAACTCAGCAGCGTCACTAGCAGGAGTGTGGGGGGGTGCGGACCTCCATTGCGTGCCCTCCCAGGGGCATGGACGAGGTGGCTGGGCCTGTGTGCACGTGCACACTCGAGGCCAGCCACCCCCGTCCATGCCCCTGGGAGGGCGCGCGCCGGAGGGGCACCCAGCCGGAGAAGGCCTGGGAACGCCGGCGTGCCTCCCTCACCCTGCTGACGCTGCTCCTGATCTCGCCCGCCTGCCTCCGAGGAGGGCGCAGCCTTGCCGGGCAACGGCGGGGGGCGGGGCAGCTCTGGGTGTCACCCCCCTCAGGGTGTCACCCGGGTGCGGTCCGCACCCTCCGCACCCCGGTTGTGACGCCCCTGGTGCAACTTCCCCCCAGGTCACTGGAAACCTTTCATTGAACTGCCTCAGTAGGTAATGCTACATACTTTCATGCCTACTTCCACAGTCATCAAACAAGAAACCTGCTTTAACAAAACAAAAACAAAGCATAAAATCACCAAAGGCAACCAGAATTCTCTCTGTGTGTGTTTTCATGGCATTGCAGAATATATAAAGCAATGCTCAGGGAGAGGAACAATGCAAGACTACTGTCCAAGCTGTACAGTCATGGGCAGTGATGCCTCCTCAACCACCTTTTAATAACTTCACCCCATCTAACCTCAGTCTCACCGCCATAAATCTGCATGGGAAAAGAGGGGAGACAAATGGGTTCATGATCTACCCTAGAAAAAGAAAATGAAGCAGAACTATGGTGACTAAAAGGTAAGGTTTATCTGCTAAACAGTAGTCTGTATCTTCTTCAGTCATGGGAATTTTGAACAGAAGGGTGATTTAGAAATGTTTTAAATAATTAAGGGTCCATCTTGTGGTTACTACTGAAACAATGACAAAGTTTCCCTGTGCTGGTAGGTAGCCAAAGGCTTGGGTTACCTCACCTGTACTTTTGAAGTATCCTGGGTAGACACATATATATCCATTTCATTATCCTCTTTTCTTGGAATGACAAACACACTGTCTGTTTCCAGGTAAAAATGTTCTTGCCCTCCAATGTGGATTTTGCCTGTTAAACACAATTGCATGACCAAGTCAGCATGATCTGTACCTGATCATACTCTACACTCTCTGCCATCCTGGGCTGCGACTGGGAGGAAGGGTGGGATATAAATCTAATAAATAAATAATACACTTCAGCCCATGTCTTAGCCTGTCAGCTTGATAGAAAGAAAAGAGGATGGTTAAAAGGAAGAAGAACCATAAACAGATTGGTAGAGAGAAACTGAGCGACAATGAAGAACAGTCGAAAACAAAATAATATGTATATATGTAAATATATATGTATTTATATTTGTTTCCTCCAAGGAGCTCAAGGTGCTGTACATTGTTTTCTACCTCCCCTGTAAGGTAGGTTAGGCTGAGAGAGGGTGACTGGCCCAAGGACAGGTCACCCAGTAAGCTTCATGGCTGAGTGGTAATTTGAACCCTGGCCTCCTAGGTCCTAGTTTAACCTTCTAACCCCTACAGCAATATGAAGAACTACACAGAGGGCTCCACTGGTGCAGAGAAGAGGATATGTGTGCGAGTTTTAGTTTCTCTGTTCTCCTGGAGGCCTGGGCAGGGCTTTTCTCTTTTCCTCTTAGTGCAGCCCTTGGAGTTGAGGCAGCATGCCATGTATCTCTTCAGAAATTAGGCTGCAATCCTAACCCCACTGAATTTAATAGGACTTGCTTCTGAGTAGTGTTTTGCTATATATGAGAACACTAAAGAAGCAATTTGCAAAGCTGGGTTGCTTGAGGAATTTACTCTTTGTCAGCTTTCTTTTAGATTTTGCACTTCTCCAAATTTTGCAATGGGGTTCTCAACTCAAAAAATGTATCAAGGTGTATATGAAAATATGGTTGTTTTAGGATAAACAGAAATACCAATGCTGAGCAAAATAGGTCAGAATTGCCTATTTTCTGAGAAAATGCATATGAAAATGCATTTAAAATGCTGTGTAGCGTTCTTAAATCACATATTACTGCAGAAAAGGACAAAACAGATTAATGGATGAACACAGGCAAAACTGGCACAGACTGATCCATTCTTATTGCAAAGACACAGAAGTCTATTGTGTTTTGCCTGGATTGCAGAACCAGGGTGGGCAGGCAACAGCAAGTTGAGCAGGTAAGCTCACTCCCCATATAAACCACACTGAAGAGCCATAACAGAAAGAATTCACACAACTGTCCTTTCTGTATAAGGTGTGCTATTAGCCCATGGTCAGAGCTTGGAAGTAACTAGCTACAAGTAACGAATTATTTGTAATTCATTACTTTTTCGAGTAACGAGTGGGTAATTCCTTTACATTTTGATTGTAATAGGACTAGGAGTAATTTTACTACTTTTGTGAAGTAATTGTAATGTTTCCAGAATTACTTTTGGGCATTACTTTGGGGGGCAGGGGAAGTCTTCTGCCCCTCTGATTTGTGGATGAAAATCATGTGCCTCAAATTGGGCTTCTGTGCAGTATCGCTCTTTCCTCATGCTCTGTGGATGGGTAGGAGGCGATGCAGGAGGCGGCGGAGAGTGAGACGGGGTGGAGTGGAGAAAACAATTATTTTACAAAATGGATAGTGGTGGTGAAGAATGGAGTGGAGGGGAAAAGGATCCGGAGGTCAAGAACATAGATAAAGGAGGAGGAGGAGGCAGCAGCATAATGGAGATAAAGAACTGTGGAGGTGAAAGATGACAGAGTGTGTGTGTGTGTGTGTGTGTGTGTGTGTGTGTGTGTGTGTGTGTGAGAGAGAGAGAGAGAGAGAGAGAGAGAGGGAGAGGCAGAGAGAGAGAGAGAGAGAGAGAGAGAGAGAATACTGTGTTTGCACTTGGCACACAAAGTGGCCTCCACCACCCTTTCTGGCTACTGTGCTGCATTTGCAGTATTTTAACTTTTTTGCATCTCAGGGGAAAATGTTTGCTTGAGTGACTGTCCCTTAGTTGGTGGCAGGGCAGGGTCTGGGAGGTGGTTAAGTGAGAGAGATTATGCTGGCTGGCTGAGTGGGGGGGGGGGTTGCACTTGGTTTGACGGGAAAAGATCTGAGTAGTGGCCTCAGCCTCCCTCCCCACCATCCTTACCAGCGGAGAGACCACCATTGCTATCTTATGAATAAAAATAATTATTCTACTACCTCTGTATGTGTTTGTTTATTTTTACTGTTGTTTTAGGCTACTTAGATGTGCAGCAGCCAAGGCCAGCACCTTGTAGGTGTTCTTTTTAAGTAACTGAAATGTAATTGTAGTGATTACTTTGGAGGAAAAGTAAAGTAATCAGTTACTTTCAGAGCAATTGTAACGGTAATTACTACTTTTTTGGGCCATGTAACTGTAACTGTAATTTATTACTTTTTAAAAGTAATCTTCCAAGCTCTGCCCATGGTACACTTTTCATACCAGGCAACCACACCAATCTTCAGTAAGTTTAAATGAAATGTAAATGGATTAACTGAATCTGCACTTTAGCAGGCTTGGGGCTGTGTCACAAAACCCCCATCTAGTGCTGGCAGCACCTTACCTTCAATGATGTTCTCAACTGTCTTAAATGCTTCTTTAACATTTCCTTTTTCTATTTTCTTTTCTTTTGTAAAGAATGAATTATGCTCAATTGCCTCCTGCAAAAGAGGGGGGAAAGCAGCATTCAGGGTTGTATCAAATGTCGCGCTGAGTTAAAGTCACTTGGCAGTATGCTTGTTCTGTGGGTGAAATGTTTTGCACTAGTGGAATGCTGTTGCACAAGAAAATGCATAAGCAAGTTCATGGTAACTTTGTTGCACAATAGATTACACAATCTGTTGCGCAATGGGTTTCCACTAGCACAACTGTTGCATTAGATTCCTCTGATGCACAACATGAAGACTGACCTCTCCTAGCAGACAGAGAACGTTGGACAGAGACCCCTCAGGCCCAGAAGACAGAAGCACATTATGTTGTCATCATCATCATTTTGCTGCTCTATAAGATGTGTTGTTATCATTTCTAAGTACAGTTGCACTGATTTTACACTAGCTAAGGCATTGGCTTATGCCTGAACTGAAACTAAACAATATGCTCTTTTCCTGTTCATCAAATCCCTGTTGTCCAAAGTGCTGGATGGGCAAGAACTCTCTCAACAAACAAACAAGCACATTTATCTTTGAGCCTTGAGTGCTGCTATCTGCTGAGTTAATGACCTTACAGTAAGCCCGTCTGAAGTTAACCAACTTATTTTGCTTCCCCCCACACCCTCACACTTTAGTCAGTTTTTCAGTGTGTTGGTGGTGAGATACTCTTTGCCTGCTGAGGCAACAGACTAATAAAGAACTGGGAGTTTGACTAAAGTCATAGAGATTTTTAAAAAAGATACAAGGGGGAGACAGGTTAAGAACCAAACAATAATGTTAATGTCTGCCATCATCGCCTCAATTACAGTACATAAAAGTTAAAGGGAATACACATTTCAGCAGTGCAGATAGAAGATGCTATTGATAACAATGTTGTTATATTTACTGCTTTTTTTGTTTTGTTTTTTAAATCCAGTATCAGAAAAAGCCACAGAAGCCTGCAACAAACAAGATCGGCCCACAAAGATAGCAAATGTGCAGACTGCAGGGTAGTCCAATGTACAGTTCACTTTTATCAAATTTCTCACCCATCCCTAATCTGAAGGGCCACAAGCTTTCCACTCCTGCTGTATGTGAAGTGCACACCCCGAGGTGCTCTATAAATGCTAAGTATTGTTTTAGACTAGTACAGAGAGGACTTTTGTATGTTCTGTGTAATCCTGACACTGCCAAAGGAAGAAAGTACCTATGGACCGTGCATCTTTCTCAGAGAGACATGCCTAATTCAAGAGATTCCAGAACAACCTAATAAGCTGATGAGCCCCATTGATTTGAAATTTAGAACAACAGAATGCATGTACACATTAGCCATGTTTGGATGATCATGCCTCACCCGGACAAGCCAATATGAATTAGCCTTAGTTTGGCTTAATATCCTGGCTTGTTCTGAAGCCATTAACCATAGTTTCCTGGTTCAGACAAAATGGAAAACTATAATGGAACACTTCCTGGTTTGCTTGCTCACTTGCACAAAGGGAGGAATTGAGGAGCTGTGAGTGCAGCCACAAGGCTTGCTCATATCTCAGCTTATTAAGATATGATCATCTGAATGTGGCCAGTATAAACCTATAGGCTGGCAAGCCACTGCATTTGGTGTTCTAATAGTACTCTTAAGCCTGCTCACTGGATTGTCAGCTTGTAGTAGTGAGTGGGCTTGAGTGTTCCAATGAACCCTGTGAGAGATGCTGTAGGGAGTCATGTACTCCCAGCAGGGTCACCCATGGCGGTAAGGTCAAGGGAGAGGAACCAGACAAAGAACAATCCAAGAATGTCCTCAATGGCAGAACAGGCAGAGGATAACAATGTGTATGATACAACAGCTGTGAAGGCAGATGAAGGCTGCAGCAGATGAAAGACTTTGAATCGTTTTGGTATCCATGCTATTGGATCAAAGCCTTTTTCTGTCAAGATTGTGTGTTGATCATTGTGCACCGATCTCCCCACATAAAACAAATTCATGCACAGGTGTCTTCCAACCAAAATAAAACAAAACAAAAGTCCCATGGTGATTGACTGTGAAATCCGGAAGCCCCTAGTCATGGACCGGCACATGGGTGGTGGATACAGATTCAGTCATCCTGGCTCAAAGACCAGTGCATTTGAGTAGCTCAGCAGCTATATCTACGACTGAGCAGTCCTATTCAGGATCCACTCTGCTCACCCCATATGGTGAGGGGGCTAGAAAAGGTGCCCTAAACATAGTCTGCCTCATCTCTCCTTGACTGGATTACCATGTCCAGTGGGGTCACCACTTAGTGGTCACAAAAGACAATTGAATTTTGGAACATGGAATATAAAGACATTGCTGGATGATGCAGATAATGAAATCTTGAATGCCATCATCACGAGGTAGTTGAGATGTTTTAATATTGACATAGCAGCACTCCAAGAAACTCAAAGAGCAGGAGAAGGACAATTGAAGGAAGGAAAGGACTGCCAGAACAAGAACAACAAATACATGGAGTAGGCGTTACTATTAAAAATAATCTTGTGAAGTTCTTGTCAGAAGTTCCTATTGGCATTAATGAACGGGTCTCAACACTCCGGTTAAAACTCGTCCAAAACCAGCAGGCAACTATTATAAGTGCTTATGCACCAACATTAGATGCTGATGAAGACATCAAGGAAATTTTTTATAACCAGCTGGACACCATCTTATCAGAGATACCCAAGAAGGATAACATTATCCTCCTGGGCAATGCAAGAGTTGGGCGAGAGGTCAGACCAGTAGGAGATAAATTTAGCTGCAACCAGTAATTGAATGTCCTCAGCCAGGCCTGCAAAGTAATAGAGGGAAGACCAGCTTCCGTTCGCAATAAAGCGTTAGGAGCACAGCATGGAACAGAAAAAAATTGTCTAAGGAATTTGGACTGAACCACTTCTAGTGGTCTTAGCTGAGTGTCGGCCCAAATTTGAATCCCATAGTGTAATTGTGCTAAAGGTTTAGCCTTAAAGACCTCAAGAGCTGGAGGTATAAAGTTGCCACCTTTTGTGTTAAAAAAAGACATGAAGACTTTGCAACTCTGTAGGGCTTTCTCGGCTGCATATTTTTGTTGGGCTAGCCATGCCCCTGTTGATTGGAAGACTATGCCCAAGTATTTAAAAACTCTGACTTGTTCGATTGACTGCTTGTCCAAAAACCATCTATGGGGCCTATGATGTTTAGAGAATATCATAACCTTAGTTTTGTTACAGTTAACCACTAAGTGTTCTTTTTGGCAGTAGTAAGAAAATGCCCCCAACAGTCTTTTCAGGCATTCTTTGCATGGATCTCATCAATCATGAGGCACTGGGTGGTCCACTAGACATTGGCCAGTGGTTTATCAATGAATCATAACATGTTTTCTGTCCACCCTGGCATTATTAGGTGTGCTACAGTTAATGTACAAAAAGTGGCAGCTTTCTTGCTCTGTCTTTTTCCTCCTCGGAAATCTGCTCTGGTGCAAAGAATCCATTGTTGCCTGAGATGTTGCCCTGCAACTGCCTGGAGGTTTTGCTACAGTTTGCTGCAGTGTTGGACTAGAGAAAAAGGGCAACCAAAATAATAAAGAAATTGGAGCATTTGTCTGACATGGAGAGACTAAAGCATTTCTTGCTTTTGCATTTAGAGAAAAAGACAAGGGAGGGATCATATGGCAGAGCTTTATATACTTGTGCATGGTGTGAAGAGAGATGAAGAGAGATAGTTTCCTCCCCTTCTTTCATGACTATAAAATTGAGGGTCATCCAATGAAATTTATTGGCAGCAGATCCAGGACTGACACACAATTCATTTGTTGGAACTTCATGCCGTAAGATGTATCTGGCTTTGATGGCTTTAAAATGGGATTACACAAATGTAGGGAGGATAGGGCTTTCGGCGGCTATTAGCCATGATATCAGCCGGCTCTACCATTATGCAAAGTGAAGCAGTGGATGCTGGGAGGCAAGGAGCAGTGGTGAGGTGTGGAGAGAGCATAGCTGTGTGTATCACATGGCCTATGCACTCCTCCTAAGCTAGCCTTCTGCTCTCAGGTGTAGTGGAGGATGCTCTTCCATTGCAAGTGTTAGAGATTCAACTGTTAGTCCAGTAGACGTCTGTATGTGAAATTTTGTGTGTGTGTGTGCGCGCGCATGCCATCTAGTCTTTGCCCTAGGTGCAAAATGTCTTAGGCTGGTCCTGGCTAATTGGGACCTTCAGGATTAATGGGACCTTTGGATACTAGTTGCTGAGGAGCAAGGGAGGGCTGCTGTTTTTATTCCTAACTTCGGGCTTCCCAGAAGCATCTGGCTGGAAAGAGGGTGCTAGACTAAATAGGCCATTGCCCTGGCTCTTCTTATGCTCTTATCCATTCCAATAGCTAAGCCGGAGTCCGAGTGAAATACTGTGAAGGTTCACAAACAAAAGGCTGATTTTTACCTCAATGGTCAGAATCAGTTCCAGATCTTGGTATTCTATCTTCACTTTTCCTCTGGCTCGCTTTGCACACTCATAGGATTCTGCAACCACACCACAGATAATGTGACCGATGTATATTACCTACATGAGACCCGGCCGTCAGAAATGGAGCAGCTTTACTATACAGAACAACAACAGCATTTTTTAAACTACCCCAATACATTTCATTTTAAGGCTGTGGGTTTTAAACCAGAGACCACCCTGAGGATCAGTCATGGCAGACAAATTTCCCTGAACAACAGCTTGCCTACCCCTACCAATCTTCCTCTTCAAAGTACAGGCACAGAGGAGAGGTGGGCATGTTCTAAGGTCATGAGAGACGATAGTAATGCCTGACCACCAGTGCCTCATCTGGACCTTAGAAAACGTCTCAGAATTCTCTGCAATACACAGTTGACAAATTGATACGTAAGATGTTCCCTGATGAAAACCACTGGTAATGAAAATATGAGGTATTACTTTGGTTTTGGTGCACAAGTTGGAGAAAAAAAAGATTGAAAATTTACATGAAAGGAACATTTTATTTCTTAAGACAATCCTTCCTAAAATGGCAATTAAGGAATGAATATTGTTTTGTGTCCAGTTGCACAGGATAATACCTAAGAGACTATGAATTTGAAAGTCCCCAGTTCAAATTTCATCTCTACCATAAACTCAAACAGGTGGCCTTAAGTATCTCAGCCCCTGCATCTGATCTATGAGTTAATAATATTCACCCACCTTACAGGGCTGGCCTAAGGATTTCTAGTTGCATTTCTAAGGATTTCCATTTCTAAGGGTTATAGCTCAGTGGTACAGCATGTGTGCAAAAGGTCTCAAGGCATTTCAAGTAAGGGCTGGGAAAGACTGAAATTCTGGAGAGTCATGGCCAGTTACTGTACATAACACTGAACTAGATGGATAAATGGTCTGACGTGATATAGGGTACCTTCCAAAACACCAAACTACAAGTTACATTCTTCTGTTCACCTAGTTTTTCTTTCAAGAAGGAACACCCAAAGGAAGATCGAATCCCGGGAGGAGGCCCAGAGAGGAAGGGTAGGGTTCTGCTTGACCTTTTATCAGTCAGCTGTTTTGTTCACTCAAAACCTGCCCACAGCTGCTTTTCTTCCCATTGGGAAAAAGATCCATGGGAAGGATATGTTTCACCTCCAGTGAAAATAACTGGGGAGGGGGGGCATCCTGAGTGGACAAACGGCCAATAAAGAAAGATTTAAGCAGAGCTCTTGCTGGTCCTCCCTTCAAGTTTTCATACTCTCACAGGTGCATTTTCTTTTTTAAAAAAAAATCAGGAAAAGGAATGATACAACTACAGGCAACATGTAACCCTTCATGAGATTAAGATCTGAAATTTCCCTGTGCTACTAAGTGGTAGATAGTGGCAGAGTTGAGACTGCTGCAGGGATGAGACTGTGCTGGGACCATCAAGGGGCAAGCATTTCCACCTGCCTTGCCCCACCCCTCTGCCTGGGCCTTATCAGGAGGAGCTGCAGGCTGAGACGTGTTGCTGCAGGGATGAGACTATGCTGGGACCATCAAGGGGCAAGCATTTCCACCTGCCTTGCCCCACCCCTCTGCCTGGGCCTTATCAGGAGGATCTGCAGGCTGAGACGTGTTGCTGCAGGGATGAGACTGTGCTGGGACCATCAAGGGGCATGCATTTCCACCTGCTTTGCCCCCCACCCCTGCTCTTAGTGACATTTTTCTGGGGACTGCCCTTTACCAGGAAGATGAATGCTTTTGGTTTGCTGCTCCTGTTTTTTTTAGAGATGTTAGGACTTTGTTAGTTTGATTTTTTTTGTGTGTAAATTGTATTGGGTTTTTTTTGGTATTTTGTATTTGTATTTTTTGTGTGTGTGTAAGCCGCCTTGGGGGCCTATTTGGCCGAAAGGCGGCCTAGAAATAAAACATACCGTAACAGAGTTCTCAGGGACACTGTAGAAGTTTCTTTGGTGCTGCTACTAGGGATGGGTGAATATGTCCACTTTGGTTTCTCTCAGTTTCTCATTTTTCCAATCTTAAGTTACATCAGTTTGCAATTTCTTTTTTTTTAAAAGCCTTCATGAAAGTTCATCCGCATATTAATGCGAATTTCTCTTTACGTACACATTTTTGTATGCAATTTCATCTACAACAATGCACTTTTGAATGTTATTGTCATTAATATATGTATTATTGTGGACATTTTACTGTATTGTCTAGTACATGCATTTTTGTACATATTACTTGGCTGGAGAGCTGCCTTGCAAAATTCAAAGAAGTCCAAATTTTAAAAGGATGACTGTTTTGGTTTGTGCATTATTTAGAGATTTAGAAATTAGAGAGATTTGCTTTTAACGGTGGACTGAATCAAATTTATTTCCCATCCCTACCTGCTACATAGCCTCTTGATTTTTTTCTAGCCATGCTTGAGTTTTCTGCTTTGCTGCTGGAGAGCACATTAATTTGAATGTAGCAACTACTGGCACAGCAGGAGCATAGAACCAGCTTACCTGAGAATGGATGTGAAGTGCATTGAACACTCTAACACTCTATACAGTATAAATGTTGAGTGTTTTACATTATTTTATACTATATTATAATGTATCTATGGATCTTTCAAGCAATATTTTCAATATGATCGAGGTCCAGACACTGAGAAGGCTCTTGCACATTTAAGAGTTGCCTAGAACTGAGACTTTCACTATTTGACTTGTCCTATCAAAGAGATGCAGTGACAGGAGATGCTACAGCTAGTGGCTACTTTCCCTTCTCGGAAACTTTGCTAGCTTGTTCCTCAAAAGCAGCTCAGTTCTGGTGGTCTAGTCATGCCCAAGGAATCAGGATAGTTGTAAATGAGTACCTTTGTCTAAGAAAAAAAAATTATTAAGCTGCAATCTTGTGTCCATTTATCTGGGAATAAGCCCCATTAAACTTATCTCTGAGTAGACATTGGATAGGATTGCAGTATTCGAAGACAAAAAAAAAAAACCTGAGAAAATACCTCATCTTCTGCAAACACTTTCTCTTTACCATCACCATTCTCCCCTGGAATATCATCAGCTGTTACCACAGCAACTACCCCTGGCTCTTCTAAAGCCTCTGATACATCAATGGATCTGGAAACGACAGAGAAATAGAAATGCCTTTGTTCCAATTTCAGTCACAACAGCCAAGGATGATGGTAAGATGAATCCTTGAATGTATGTACCCATTTTATGATTTAAGACAGAAATGTTCAGGGGCTAAAGTAAACATACACTTTTTACTATCTATGATTCTATTTGACTACGTTGAGAGACACAGTTCATATCCTTGCAGTTAGAAACATATACTGGAATAATCTAACATATTTAAGCTTCTGGTACCTGAATTTGGGGGCAAGTGCCATGATTTCCCCTAACTGCAATATGGACAGGCAGGAAACAGGTGCAAGCCAGGGTCAGCCCATGACATTTTGCAGAGCAGCAAATGGTGCCCCCGCTCTGTTGCCACTCCCAAATCAAGTTGCATAGTACCCAACTCTGGTCAAGTAATTTGAGGTGGAAATCCCACAACTACTTCTTCCCCTTTCTGAGAGTTAAAATACAATAATAATAAATGAAATAGCAAATAATTTGCTGCCCTTTCATGACCCCCCCCAATCAGCTGCCTGAGGCAACTGTCTCACTGTGCGCCTAATGGTAGAACCAGCTCTGGATATAAGCCTTTTGAGATGGATACACTAAAAAAACACATCCAGTGCCCCCAAAGTGCACCCTGCTCTTCTTGAAAAGAACTTGGCGTTGGGCCTCCCTCTTTTGACCTACATTATATTTGTAAGCACACTTCATTCTTGTCCCAGCCCACTCCTGAAGCAAACAAAACAAAGATTCAAACCATATCCAGAATCTGTTAAATTTTGCCCCCCATTCTATCCCATGTTCAGCTGCCACACTTTCCTCACACAACCTCCTTCTTGTTACTTACAGAATCCTTGCATGGGCTCGTGTGCTGGTTACCACAGCCATGTAGAGCTGGCCATCTGCTGGAGCAATGTCATCAACATAGACCGCTTCACCAGTGGCATGTTTCATACCCGACTGGAGCATGATGGGACGCCCCACTGGGTCCTGAGGAGGCTGATGAGGGTCTACATCCTGTCGCATGATAAAGACATTTACTATACTGAGAGATTACTGAGGAGTATTATTCTGAAATTCCAATTGAAATTATACAGTGACAACAAGGTTGCATTTCAGTTTGTACTGGCTGAATGTTGGGCCCAAGACTTTTAGAATTTTCCTATTAATTCCCAAAGCCCCAGTTTTGTATTGCCTTATATAGGAGGACCAGCTAAAGTATTAAGCCATTTTGGCTGAATATATATCTATAATACAGTATTTGATTAGTATTCTTGGTGTTATAGCAAATTAGTAGGATAACCTTCTGCCACGTGAATCTGGCTGCCCATGAGATAATCAGTGGAGGCCCTGCTCTGTGTCCCATCACTTTCACAGGTCCAATTGACGATGACATCAGACAGGGTCTTTTCAGTAGTGGTGTCTTAGGTTGTGGAACCCCTTCCCCAAGGGATTCATACGGGCCACCATATTACAGGTGTTTCTAGTGTTCCTTAAAAACCATTCTGATGCATTGGGCCTTTGGGCTTACAGTGATATTCTGCCTCCTTAGTTTTTTGTTGACATCTTGTTGCTCTGTTTTATTTATTTTATGTATACTATTTTTGACTGGATTTTTTAATTTTAATGTTCTTATGCTACCGTTTTATCGTGTAAACTGCTCTGGAGGCCTTTCTTACTAAAAAGTGGTTGAGAAATAATACACACACAAGAAAAAAGTTAGAAGTAGCACTGGAAAAACACAGGCGAATCAAAGGATTATGATGTTGCGTGCACCCCATGGCAAAATGTGAATGAATGAGGCATGGTGATACCACACTAAATGGCTACCGCAGAAGGAACCCAGATCTGGATTCCTCACCAACAAACTATTTCAAACATCAAGGATTTGTCTTATACAAATGTGGTACTTTGCCAATCTTAAAATATCTTTAAAAATAGAAGAAGCCACATTTAGTATTAATTTATCAACAGTGTGAAAATTTAGCTTTGCTATTCTGACCCAGCTCTGTTTTCCTGCATGCTATTATACATGCTGAAACTAGCTTGATTTATTCTATTGCAAATACGCTGTTTCAGTTGTTCCTCCTAAACCCTCATTGACCTTTTCTTCTGTTATTTCCCCAAGAATGCATGAAATTAATGACATTATTGCTAATGCAAAAGGAGCTAGTGGTTGCATCTGTGTCTATTCATACAAGTCTCTGCTAGTGAACGGTATAATCAACTGCAGTGGTTCCCAACCATTATGAGTATGGGACTCCCTTTGTAAGCTCAAAAAATGTCATGACCCCCCCCCATGCTAATTGTAATTTTATTCCCTGTTAATGGAGAAAATCATATCTCCAAATATCCCTTTCCATTAAAAGCTCCTTGCAGACAGGGAGCTGTTGCTTTCAATTCTTAATGCAAAGGTCCAATCAAATTGGTATCCCCCCCCCGATGGAAGATGTACAATCCTGTCTCCCAACACCAGTGGGCTTCAATGTTGGACTAAGATCCAGGTTCAAATCCCCATCCAGCTATGAAGCCCATTGGGTGACCTTGGACCTGGACACAGTCTCTCAGCCTGACCTACCTCACAGGGTTGGTGTAAGGATAAAATGGAAGGGGGGATGACCATGTGCACCACCTTGAGCAACTTGAAGGAAAGATGGGGTATACATGCAATAATTAAATAAATAAAAACATTTCAGCTGCAGTATGTGAACCTCAGCTTCAGCCAACCTGCTGAGCTTTAAAAAATATATAATTATTAACAACAACAAAAGAAGCAGCACTGTGGTAGTGGTGGGGATGCTAGATTGTGAAGACAAAAGGGTGGATTGATTGAGGAGTAGTGCTTTTAGACCTTGGGATGATAATCAGAATTGATGTCTTGGTTAGCATGCACTTGAGGAATGAGTGGAGCAGAAGACAGATCAGCACACACACACACACTAACACATCTGCCCCAGTGCAAGCATCTGCAGGCGTGCATGCATTTGGGCACGTGGGAGAGGGAAAGCCCTCAACTGCTGCAGCATCTTGGAGAGAGAGTTTGGGGAGGTAGAGTGTAGGTGAAAGAAAGGGGGGACGCTGGCACACACACTTAGCCTCAGAGACGGGGGGCGAGCAAGTCCTGAGCTTCCTCTCTTTGGCTCCATCTGGGCCGAAGGCGAGATCTGGGCAACCTCGATAATAATTATTTTAAAAAGGAGGTGGCAGCAAAGCAGGAGCCAAGACAGGCAGGCAGATTGGCTACCATGAAGGAAGGGGGAAAGCAGCCTTTCCTTGCAGTCTTGCTTCTTTTTGCTTCATGAAAAGCCCTCTCCTCTTGTTCTGAGCAAGGGCATGATCAAAAGCGGCAGTGTGAGGAGATGGGAGTCAGCAACAGTAATTCCCTCTTCTTCCTGGTAGCTCCACCCTCAGCCTACTTTGGTGTCTGCCATGTGTTTTATAGGGAGATGCCTGTCCTCAGTGGACCTTCAGCAAATGTCCGCCCGTCTCTTTTGTAGCAAGGGGGACGTGTCATCTGCAGCGGCAGTGAGGAGCAGACAGCATCCAGGGAATGAAGACTTTAACAAATTAATAAATAATTCATTTCTTTACTGTTCACAGTCCCCTCTGGATTACTTCATGGCCCCCAGGTTGGGAACCACTGATATACTGTATATACTTGAAAGTACATATAATGTTCTAGTAGACATTTCCAAGATCAAGCTGCATGAAATGCTAGCCTCTGTTGTAGTGAAAGTATAACAGATTATTGTCATGTGCTTTGTCCGGGGCTGCCCGGAAGAGTCCAGAAACTGTAATTAGTTCAAAATGTGACAGTCAGAGTGCTAATGGGGGCAGCAAGTTGAGTGTATATAAGCCCCATTTTACAACAGCTACATTGGTTGCCAGTTGTGTTCCAAGCCAAATTCAAGGTGTTTACACTTGCTTTTAAAGCCATGAATGGCCTGGGGCTCAAATATTTGAGAGAACACCTGCTCCCATACAGGCCTGCCTGAGCCTTGAGATCTGTAGCGGTCCCTGCGCAGGGTGAGAGAACAAGCACAGGGGCCTAGGAAGGGCCTTTTCAGCGGCAGCTCTACATCTATGGAATTCCCTCGTCCCCACTGAGTTGCATCTGCCCTCGTCATTATATTGGCTTATGAAACAGGTCAAGAAGCACCTCTTTTTGCAAACTTTTGTTGGAAGGGTGGGCTGAAGAATTGTTTGTTGATTTACAACTGGGTTTTTATGGAATTGATGAACAATTTAACACTGTTTCTTTTCTTTTCTTTTGGAACACTAGAAGCTGCCTTTGTACTGAGTCAGGTCATTGGTCCATCAAGCTCAGTACTGTCTACATTGACTGCCAGTGACCCTCCAGGGTTTCAGACGGGTCTTTCTGTGGGTTGGAGTTATGGAATTGTATTTATTATGTTTGATTTGTATTTTATTTTTCTGTTTTAGATTTTTATTGATGTAAACCGGTCTGGGATCTATTGGAGAAGGGCCACTCTTAATCAACTCTTAAAACTCTTAATCAATTAAGTCACAGATCTTTTTACTTAGAGAAGGATGGGTTAACATGATAGCATTGACAATAATTAAGAAGGATGGTACCATTATTATCTGAGGATAAACTGCTATGAAAACAATCTCACTGACCTGGTATGTTTGCATGCCCTGAGGTGGCTTGTCATGGAACTCGCCTAAAACACTTGCATATTCCTTTGGCAAGTCAGGATACATGGATGGGTACTGTAGGAAGACAATTTAAAAACTCATTTTATATATTATACCAATATTTTCAAAGCTGAGCTTGGGGGGGGGCAGACAAATCATATGTCTATACCACTTTCAGTAATGGTAAGTAAATCATTGTCCGGATGTGCACAGCTGGGGTGTTGAAATTAAGACTGAACTTGCACAACCACTTCTGGTGTGTTTTTTCTACACAAATTTCAGATGGAGCAGTTGCTATTCTATTTACAATATCTTAAAACATGTTTTTAAAGTTATATTTAAGCCAACATAAATCATTGTCTGAATGAAAACACTATGGCATCTGTTCCATAGGAAGCAAGGCCTGCTTTACACAAGACAATATTTCTACATGAGTGTAGAAAAAAAGTGTACAAAGATTGTTAATTGAAATAGTGATCTGTTCTCACAGTGGCAAACCAGATGCCTCTAAGAAACCCACAAGCAGGACATGGAGACAATAGCGCTCTCGTGTAGTGGTTAAGGTGTTGGACTATGACCTGGGAGACCAGGGTTCGAATCCCCACATAGCCATGACGGTCACTGGGTGACCTTGGGTCAGTCACTGCCTCTCAGCCCCATGGAAACCCTATTTGTAGGGTTGCCATAAGTCGGAATCGACTTGAAGGCAGTACATTTACATTTTACTTGGGTTCTCCGCTTGCTTTTTTCTAAGCTCCAAATGTTGTAATTTTTTCTTTGTCACAGGGAAGTTGTTCCAGCCCTTGGTAATTTCAGTTGCCCTTTTCTACAGCATAGCAGCTTTCCATATCACATGGCTATGGGAAACTGAATGAACAGTCACTGAGGACAACCTAAGAGCAATAAGTTTTCCACTCAAATACAGAGGGCAACTATTTTCTCTCCATCTCGCAACCTTGTTTAACACCCAACCTGGTGAAGACTTCTGGAGAACCAAAAAGCTTACTTACTACTTTGTTACATATTTTTGTCCCAATAAAGGTATGGCCCTACTATGGATTCAGGGATAACATTTACCATGTTCTTTAAACCTTGTAGCACTTCCAGGTAAAATCTGAAGAAGAAGCTGACAAGCAGAGTTCGTCGGTATTCCACTTTTCCACCTGGTGCTGAGGGGGAGAGTATGATTTCTTCAAGAATTAGCCTGCAAGCATCATTCAACATCTGTTCATTCCAGTTTCTGGGGGGAGAAATAATACAACCAAACATGCTTATTTTAATGAAGTATAGATATATAGAGTTTTAATGGGGTGAGGGGATATATCGTGCCGAGGATATATCTCCAGGGGGTGGAGGGATCCTTGTAGTGGGTGATTCGATCATTAGGAACATAGACAGTGGGGTGTGTGATGGGCGTGTAGACCGCAAGGTGTTTTGCCTGCCTGGTGCAAAGGTTGCGGATATTGCCCGTCGTTTAGATAGTTTGGTAGACAGTGCTGGGAAGGAGTCAGTGGTCGTGGTGCACGTTGGCACCAACGACATGGGGAAATGCAGCCGTGAGGTCCTGGAAGCAAAATTTAGGTTGCTAGGTAGGATGCTGAAAGCCAGGATCTCCAAGGTGGCTTTCTCTGAAATGCTACCGGTTCCACGTGCAGGCCCAGCCAGACAGGCCCAGCTTCGCAGTCTCAATGCGTGGATGAGACGATGGTGTCGGGTGGAAGGGTTCGGATTTGTTAGGCACTGGGGAACATTTTGGGACAAGCCGGGCCTGTACAAAAGGGACGGGCTCCACTTGAACCAGAATGGAACCAGACTGCTGGCACTTAAAATTAAAAAGGTGGCAGAGCAGCTTTTAAACTGACTGAGGGGGGAAACCCGACAGGAGCTGAGAAAGGTCCAGTTCGGAATAAACCTCCCCCCTGGGATAAAGACCAAAGAAATGATGAAATTTTAAAAGGGGTAGGCCTAGAAGTAGGCATTGTGAGAGCAGGGGCACAGGATATAAATTCAGAAGAGCAAAATTACCACAGGCCTAACCACAAGTGCCAAAGACACTTGAAGAGAGACACTGCTTACAAGTGCCTGTACGCTAATGCTAGGAGCCTGTGAACCAAGATGGGAGAACTGGAGTGCTTGGTCTTAGAGGAGAGCATTGATATAGTGAGCATAACGGAGACCTGGTGGAATGGAGAAAACCAGTGGGATACGGTTATCCCTGGATATAAACTATATCGGAAGGACAGGGAAGGACGTATTGGTGGCGGAGTCACTCTATACGTGAAAGAAGGCATTGAATCCAGCAAGCTCGAAACCCTAAAAGAGGCAGACTCCTCCACAGAATCGTTGTGGGTGGTGATACCATGCCCCAGGAGGGACTTAATACTGGGAACGATCTATCGTCCCCCTGATCAAAATGCTCAGGGAGACCTTGAGATGAGATATGAAATTGAGGAAGCATCCAAACTAGGAAATGTGGTAGTAATGGGTGACTTCAACTACCCGGACATAGACTGGCTGCATATGTGTTCCAGTCATGACAAAGAAGCAAAGTTTCTAGATATTCTAAATGACTATTCCCTAGACCAGTTGGTCATGGAACCGACCAGAGGGACGGCAACCCTGGACTTAATCCTCAGTGGGGACCGGGACCTGGTGCAAGATGTAAGTGTTGTTGAACCGATTGGGAGCAGTGACCACAGTGCTATTAAATTAAACATACATGTAACTGGCCAATTGCCAAGAAAATCCAACACGGTCACATTTGACTTCAAAAGAGGAAACTTCACAAAAATGAGGGGATTGGTAAAAAGAAAGCTGAAAAACAAAGTCCAGAGGGTCACATCACTCGAAAATGCTTGGAAGTTGTTTAAAAACACTATATTAGAAGCTCAACTGGAGTGCATACCGCAGATCAGAAAAGGTACCGCCAGGGCCAAGAAGATGCCAGCATGGTTAACGAGCAAAGTCAAGGAAGCTCTTAGAGGCAAAAAGTCTTCCTTCAAAAAATGGAAGTCTTGTCCGAATGAAGAAAATAAAAAAGAACACAAACTCTGGCAAAAGAAATGCAAGAAGACAATAAGGGATGCTAAAAAAGAATTTGAGGAGCACATTGCTAAGAACATAAAAACCAACAACAAAAAATTCTATAAATACATTCAAAGCAGGAGACCATCTAGGGAGACGATTGGACCCTTGGATGATAAGGGAGTCAAAGGTGTACTAAAGAACGATAAGGAGATTGCAGAGAAGCTAAATGAATTCTTTGCATCTGTCTTCACAGTGGAAGATATAGGGCAGATCCCTGAACCTGAACTAACATTTGCAGGAAGGGATTCTGAGGAACTGAGACAAATAGTGGTAACGAGAGAGGAAGTTCTAAGCTTAATGGACAATATAAAAACTGACAAATCACCGGGCCCGGATGGCATCCACCCGAGAGTTCTCAAAGAACTCAAAGGTGAAATTGCTGATCTGCTAACTAAAATATGTAACTTGTCCCTTGGGTCCTCCTCCGTGCATGAGGACTGGAAAGTGGCAAATGTAACGCCAATCTTCAAAAAGGGATCCAGAGGGGATCCCGGAAATTACAGGCCAGTTAGCTTAACTTCTGTCCCTGGAAAACTAGTAGAAAGTATTATTAAAGCTAGATTAACTAAGCACATAGAAGAACAAGCCTTGCTGAAGCAGAGCCAGCATGGCTTCTGCAAGGGAAAGTCCTGTCTCAGTAACCTATTCGAATTCTTTGAAAGTGTCAACAAGCATATAGATAGAGGTGATCCAGTGGACACAGTGTACTTAGACTTTCAAAAAGCGTTTGACAAGGTACCTCACCAAAGGCTTCTGAGGAAGCTTAGCAGTCATGGAATAAGAGGAGAGGTCCTCTTGTGGATAAGGAATTGGTTAAGAAGCAGAAAGCAGAGAGTAGGAATAAACGGACAGTTCTCCCAATGGAGGGCTGTAGAAAGTGGAGTCCCTCAAGGATCGGTATTGGGACCTGTACTTTTCAACTTGTTCATTAATGACCTAGAATTAGGAGTGAGCAGTGAAGTGGCCAAGTTTGCTGATGACACTAAATTGTTCAGGGTTGTTAAAACAAAAAGGGATTGCGAAGAGCTCCAAAAAGACCTCTCCAAACTGAGTGAATGGGCAGAAAAATGGCAAATGCAATTCAATATAAACAAGTGTAAAATTATGCATATTGGAGCAAAAAATCTTAATTTCACATATATGCTCATGGGGTCTGAACTGGCGGTGACCGACCAGGAGAGAGACCTCGGGGTTGTAGTGGACAGCACGATGAAAATGTCGACCCAGTGTGCGGCAGCTGTGAAAAAGGCAAATTCCATGCTAGCGATAATTAGGAAACGTATTGAAAATAAAACAGCCGATATCATAATGCCATTGTATAAATCTATGGTGCGGCCGCATTTGGAATACTGTGTACAGTTCTGGTCGCCTCATCTCAAAAAGGATATTATAGAGTTGGAAAAGGTTCAGAAGAGGGCAACCAGAATGATCAAGGGGATGGAGCGACTCCCTTACGAGGAAAGGTTGCAGCATTTGGGACTTTTTAGTTTAGAGAAAAGGCGGGTCAGAGGAGACATGATAGAAGTGTATAAAATTATGCATGGCATTGAGAAAGTGGATAGAGAAAAGTTCTTCTCCCTCTCTCATAATACTAGACATTCAAAGAAGCTGAATGTTGGAAGATTCAGGACAGACAAAAGGAAGTACTTCTTTACTCAGCGCATAGTTAAACTATGGAATTTGCTCCCACAAGATGCAGTAATGGCCACCAGCTTGGACGGCTTTAAAAGAAGATTAGACAAATTCATGGAGGACAGGGCTATCAATGGCTACTAGCCATGATGGCTGTGCTCTGCCACCCTAGTCAGAGGCAGCATGCTTCTGAAAACCAGTTGCCGGAAGCCTCAGGAGGGGAGAGTGTTCTTGCACTCGGGTCCTGCTTGCGGGCTTCCCCCAGGCACCTGGTTGGCCACTGTGAGAACAGGATGCTGGACTAGATGGGCCACTGGCCTGATCCAGCAGGCTCTTCTTATGTTCTTATGTTCTTATGTTCTTATGTTCTTAACACCTCCAAATGCATGTACTGACATCTGGAAAATTCTTGGCAGCTGGTTTGGATAACCAACTCTGTCAGTGCTATAGTAACTCCCAATGTCGCAGTCAAGACCTATTTATATTACCTACTATTTCTTAAAATCAAGACAACCATTATAGGATACAAAGCTAATATTGCATGTTATTGGGGGCAGCATAATATGAAATCATCCATTTTTGAAAATCTCCCATCACTATGTCAATTCCTCTCTCCTCCCATCCAAGTGTTTGCAAAAAAGTGTTTGCTTCTGCTATGGCAACTGGAGATTTCTGACAAATTATTTCCTCAGTGAAAATGAGGTGGTTAAAAACAAAAAAGGACAATTATGTGAAGATCCAGTGATGGATTGGTAAGTTAAGAATATATATTCACTAATAAAAGGTAAAGGTGTCCCTGCACTTATACTGCGAGTCATTCCCCGGCCTTTCTTTACCCCCCAGCATATGCCGGGTACTCATTTTACTGACCACGGATGGATGGAAGGCTGAGTGGACCTCGACCCCTTTTACCGGAGATTCGACTTCCTCCTGCCATTGGAATTGAACTCCGGCCGTGAGCAGAGCTTTGGCTGCGTTACCGCCGCTTACCACTCTGCACCACGGAGGGTGCACTAATAGGCAAAACAAAATTGGGGTTTAAGAATGTATCTATAGCCAAAAGATATTTCTATCAAACTTTTAAAAGCTGGGAAATTGGGTACCTATAGTGAATGCAGGAGACCTGACCTCCTTTCTGAGATATTGTACTGCCCTACAAATTTGTAAAAATGCAAATACAATTTGGGTTGGTCTTTCACAGTCCAATCCACTTCCTGTGTAGCTTGGAAGAATTTGGTAACATGAGCATATGGTGATTAGTGGCAACACCTGCCATCTCCAAAAATGGGAAATTACATTTTTGTTTGTTGCTGTTCTTCTTACTTTGCTTCTTTCCCATGTTACTACTGTTTCTACAGAGAATCTAACCTAGAAAATTATATTTCTCTCATTATTCATCCCAGAAATCTGTGTCAAGTTTATTTTTATTAATTTCAAAGCCTTTTTATTGGACAATGTCATATGTTGGTGAAGATAGCCTTTTGTGTTTCAAACTGGAGGTTAGGTTCTATTTCTGTTTTGGGTGCATTAATAGTTGAATCTGAAACTGCACTTTGATGTAAAATTAGGCTGATTACATTGCTACTTAAGCAATGACTCTAGCTGCTGGAAAAAACAAACTTGTCCTGCCCAAGATGCATGTTTTCAGTCTGCTATGCTTAAACCACTTAAGGCAAGGTGGGCACGGTCAATTAAAAACATAAAGCACACCTAGAATTTTGCTAGAATATATTTCACTTCCCACTGTTTTATCTTGTGCAAACTGAGACACTCCTCATGTCCATTGGAGTGGAATAGTCAGTACCGTTGTTCCACAATTGGAGTTTTTTTTAGTGTTGGAAAGTGTTGCTGTCCTTCACATAGTCACAGAAACAGAAACAAAAGAAAATAATTTACTAAAGGAAACTTCACTAAAATTGTAAAGTAAATCAAATATATTTAAAGTGACTATCTGAACTACATCAACTGCCTTAATATTGTTGCTTCATCCCTGCTAAAACAAGATAAACACAGCACATCTTGTTTCTATTATTTGGGCTGATTGCAGGTGTTGCCACCACTCACCATATGCTCAGAGGCACATGTTACCAAATTCTTCCCAGCTACACAGGAAGTGGATTGGACTGTGAAAGACTAACCCAAATTGTTTTCTGCATTTTTATAAATTTGTAGGGCAGTACAATATCTCAGCGAAGAGGTCAGGTCTCCTGCTCCCCTGGTGCATTCACTAGAACTGTCCAATTTCCTTGCTTTTTAAAGTTTGATAGAAATATCTGTTGGCTATAGGTATGTTCTTAAACCGCAAGGTTTTTTGCCTATTAATGAATTTCTCTGCTTTTTAATCTGGGAGGTAAGAAATGGGATCCTGTGTACGTTTGCTAAGAATGGATCGATCTTTTGCATGCTCATTGAGTTCAGTGGGATTTACTCCCCTGCAATCATGCTAAGGATAGGTGAAACTGACCACAGGAGGATGGCGAGGAAGGGCAGGGGTAGGAGAGGAGGAAGGAGATGAGGAAGGGCAGAGGGAAGGAGAGGGATGGGAGCAGGAAGAAGGGGGAGGAGAGGAGGAGGGCAGGTTTGATCATTTGCATGCTTATTGAGTTCAGTGGGATTTACTCCTGTGCAATCATGCTTAGCATATATAAAAATGACAATGGGGGAAGGAGGAGAAGAGGGAGGCATGAAGTGGTCAAGCGACAAGGAAGAAGGGAGGAAGAAGGGAGGAGGAAGGGAGAGGAGAAGGAGAAAAAAGGCAGGCCTGATCATTTCCATGCTTATTGATTTCAGTGAGATTTACTCCCCTGCAATCATGATTAGGATAGGTAAAACTGACCATGGGGGAGGAGGAGGGTGAGGGGAGGGGAAGGAGGGGATTGGAAGGGGAGGGGGAGAGGCAAAGGGGGAGGGAAGGGGCAAAAGGGAGGTGATGGGAGGGAGGAGAAGGGGAGGGCAGGTTTGATCATTTGCATACTTATTGAGTTTAATGGAATTTACTCCTGCACAATCATGCTTAAGTTAGATAAAACTGACCATGGGGAGGAGGAGGGGGAAGGGAGAGGAGGGGAGAGGAGGGGGAGAGGGAGGAGGGGTGAAGGAGAGGATTGGAAAGGGAAGGGGACAGGGAGGGGAAAGAAGGGGCAAAGGAAGAGGCAAGAGGGAGGGGATAGGAGGGAGGAGGAGGGCAGGGCAGGTTTGATCATTTGCATGCTTTCTGATTTCAGTGGGATTTACTCTTGTGCAGTCATGCTTAGGATAGGTGAAGCTGACCTGGGGGAAGAGGAAATGTTTTCCAAAAGGAAAACATTGTGAACAGTATAATTCTTTTTCAGTGTTCCCCCTACCTTTTTATTCTACAGCAGGCACATGTAGCCTCCCACATCCACACCAGGCCTTTATTTCACTTTAGACAGAATGCTGGGAAATGTTGTTAGAGAAGGGTGCTAAGAATTGCTAGGAGACACCCTGTTCCCCTCACAGAGCTTCAATCAGAGGAGCTGATTGTTACACCTCTCTGGCCACTGGAGCTCTGTCAGGGGAATAGGAGTCTCCTCTCAAGCATCCTTCACAAACTACACTTCCCAGGATTCTTTGGGGGAAGCCATGACTGTCTCAAAATAAATAGAGGTCTGGCCTGGGTGTGGCCCCCTGATTAGGCAAGCCAAGCAGCGGCAAGTCTGGCTTTTAGACCATTGACAGTTGGTTCTTACTGAGCATGCCCGGGTTTATCATTGACTGTAATGCTAAAAAGATGAAGGTCAGAGTATGGGGCAAGGTCAGTAATAGGATTACAGGTACTCTGTGAACATGGCTGATTTTTAATTAATTTCAACAAATTAGAAGAACTCTGACAGAAAAAAGTCCAAAAGGAGTCTGGTTTTTTCTCTCTCTTTTTGCATTTTGAACTCTGTTTTGTGTATCACCATGAAAACTTAGAGGGCTGTTAAGCAAGCATTTCTGAGTTCAGGACTATAAGTTTTGTAAGGTTTTCTTTTGAAATGAGCTTATGTAAAGCATCAGAATGGCATGGGGTATTTTCAATTTAACATTGCGGAATGTGAAAATCCATGCTGGCTATAGTATACAGCCACTCTTCGGTGTGTGCCATATAAAACGTCCATTGTCTACACCGAAATGGAGGGAATTTATGCAATTGTATATATTACTCATTCACACTTCAGTAAGATTGCTACCATACTTCATACTAAATTGTTTCCCTCCACAACCAGCTAGCAGTGGAGTTGGCTGAACCTTCGAGAATAGAAATAAGGTCCACCCTTGTACTTAAGTAAAGGTTGCAATGAGAAAATTCAACAGATTTCCTTTCATGTTTTCCTATCAGGGACTGAGAAGGAATATTCTTCAAAACGGATCTTTTCTATGGTAGGGCACTAGAATATGAATAGTATGGACCAGTCGCAGCTCATTTGAATATGGAAGGATAGAACATTGGTGATGATGACCAGGCCTATGCCTTCCCCAGTTCTCCACTGCTTTCTGGTGATGACAACTAGGAAATAAACTGGGCACTAAGAATGTATAGATATAACACTTGCTTTGGTGAATCAGGACAATTGGTCTCTAACAGTAGCTAATCAGATGCCTCTGAAAACACAAGTAGGGTAGATGTGGTAATTAAAAAGACTGCATATGCCATGACTTGACTAATAAGGAATAATGCAGTGGAGGTACTTGAGTAATCTAAACCCAAATGGATTTTGGAAGATCTTGCCTCAGTTCAGGGGACTGAATTACATGACATATAGCCCTGCAATTCCATGGGCTCACAACATATTCCCAGATTATAGAATGATATTCCTGATGAGGTGCGCCTCGCGCCAACACTTATCTTTTTGGCGCCAGGTCAAGACTTTCCTTTTCTCCCAGGCATTTTAGCATGTGTTTTTCAATTTTATTTATTTATTTATTTATTGTATTTATATACCACTCTATAGCGAAGCTCTCTTTTTAAAAATGTGTTTTTAAATTTGTATATTTGTTTTTAATGTTTTTAATTGTTGTAAACTGCCCAGAGAGCTTCAGCTATGGGGCAGTATACAAATGCAATAAATAAATAAATGAATAAAATATTTAAATGACAGCATTTGCCAGAAAACAGATTTTTTTTTAAAAAAAGTAACATTGTTCTCTTAAATCTTATCCCAGATTCATATTCACAGTAGTTGGGAATTCTCCCCCTTTCCCTCTCTGATGTGTTTTGGTGAAATTTTGTTTTTTGAATAACAACATTCTGAAATGTTGGGAACCAATTTTGAAATGAGATTTGCCCACTTCTTTTTTTAAAAAAAGATGTTTCTCATTACTACTTGCAGACAAAAGTGCAAGTACAGTTCTAGCTTTGTTTAGAAGACCATTAGCATTACTCTATCATTAGAAGTATTGGGAAGCAACTTAGCTTGCACTGAAGACTGGTGTGTCTGCATGGCAACGAGTAGATAGAGCAGCCTTTCCCAACCAGTGTGCCTCCAGATGTTGTTGGACCACAATTCCCATCTTCCTGACCATTGGCAATGCTGGCTGAGGCTGATAGGAGTTGTGGTCCAACAACATCTGGAGGCACACTGGTTGGGAAAGGCTGAGATAGAGTGAGGAACCTCCATGGTTATTAGACCGTCCCTTCCCTTCTAACTTGTGATGATCCTTCCAGTGCAAGAATGATACTGTTCACTTAGCGTTACTGACCCTACTTCCCTCTGTTTCTTTTGCTCTTCCTCACCCTTTTGGATCTGTCTTCTCTTGAGATGCAGGAACAAGCATGCCTTGTTGCATCTCCATCTTAGTTAGCCAGAACTAAGGATCTTTCCTAGCAAACATGTATTTCCTTTAAAAAATGCCAGTTTATTGTTTTCTTATATCCAGTGTGATTGTATCCACGGTAAAGTATGCTCCTTTAACAGGAATTCTGCTAAAGTTCAGCTTCTGCCAAGCATTCAGCTCCAATGCTAACATCTGTATCTTGCTCTTCCAGAACAAAGAAGCTATTCCTATTCAGTAATGCCAAATAGTATAATCAACATACCTTCCAATGAGCAGCTGACAGGTATTTCTTGCACTCACTGTTGTAGGGCCAATGCCACCATATAAAATAGCCAGATCCTCTATGACATCAGTACCTGGTTGGAAAAGGACTTTCATAGCAGAATTTGTCACTGACAATGCATTTTTTCGGCGCTCAGCTTGACGGAATGCTGACACAAATTCATCCTAGCCAGAGCAAGGAGAAATCCGGTTATTTTACCTCCCCCATGTTAGTTGCTGTGGAAACACAAAGACATTGTTCCTAGCTTGAAGGCATTCCATGTAGGAAACAGTGAGGGTTAAATATTACATTATTCATTTTTTTTAAAAGTGTACTTACCCTCGCCACTTGCAGGGCCTCAATCTGGAATGTGTTTCCAATCTGGATCTGGGCCCTGCTCTAGTTTCCTGCTGAAAATTGTCCCCTTCCCAGGCTGTTATTTGTCCCTGGGTGTGTGCAGTTTACTACAAGAAGCACATTCAGGGAGGATTTTTGTTGAGAAGCCTTGCAAGGCCTCCATCTAGATCAGGGGTATATTCTCGACTGGAGCCCCAAAGCTCCAACATCTGGGGACCCAAGGCTGAAGAACAGTGGTCTACATGTCCTATCAAACTCAACCACTTCCAGTTGTCCTTTCATTCTTGCTGTATAGGAGCAGATTAAAGGAGGGACTTGAAGTCTATGGCATCACACCTTCAAACATGGCCCATTTAGCCAACCAAAAATATCCAGATATCATTGTTTAAGAGCAACCTCCTCCAATCTGATGCCCTCCAGATGTTTTGGGCTACAACTTCCTTCAATACCAGCCCCAACAGTCAGGGTTGGGAGTTGTAGTCCAACATCTGGAGCACATCAGTTTGAGGAAGGCTGGTTTAGAGAGATAATGAATGTGATATGACTGCCCACTGCTGAAGGTACTATTGCTTGCCCTATTATCAATGCTGTCCACAGGTTTTGAAGGTTTTTGTAGTTCTTCAAAAACCTGTAATACCTATTTACCAAGAGATAACAGTGGGAGAAAAATAAATGAGTGTGTACATCTTGAGATGCTTGAGAAATTTGTTCTTTGTAAACTCCAATAAGAATTAAACTGATCTGAATTCTCTATATGAATGTGTGTATAAATGCAGTTGTCCTTTGGATTTCACACTTCTGATTTTTGTGATGCAGTACTCAGCTCAAAAAACATACCAATGTACATATAAAAATGTGTATTTTGTGGGGGAAATGTCCTTTAATTTTTTTACATTTTTAAATGTTTTTAATTTTTGTACACATAAATGTGGAAACTGAACAGACCTATGAACACATGGATAGTCCATGAACAGGAAATAGATTGATTCATCTCTATGTACATCATGGATGTATATGGCATTACTTGAGTAGTAACAGCAGCAACACTGGGAGGAATGGGGGGAGGACTTAAAACACTGTTGTCCCTCCAGTGCATACCTTTTGCCACCCACCACAGAGAAGACAGAATCAGGAGCCGATCCTGACTCAGGCTCAGCAGCTGTGGCTTGCATGATAAGAGATATCCAGAGTTTCAGGTTCTATTCTAGCAACCAGGGTGGATATATTTCCCCAGCGGTGGTGACCAAGTCAGTGAGAAATGAGGAACCAATCTTTTGGGATGTCTCTTCAGGAGTGGAATGAGAGCAAGGGTGTTATACCATGATGCCTCCTATTGGAGGGCAAGCCTAGGTTGTTGCTAACCTTCTACTGAAAGAAGAGGATTTGTGAATTTGATGTCCAGAAGACAGATGGTTAAATCCAAGTGAGATCAGGAGGGACTCAAGAGTTTGTATACTTGTTTGTTTTTAAAAATTCTGGTGCCTCTGTTCCCAGTTCCTTGTAAATACTTTGAGAAGACAACTTAGCCTATTTGCAGCTCTATTTATTATTTTTACCATATGTTTTGTGTATTGGTGTATTGCTTTAACTAAGTATCCTATCTCTGTGGATTTTGTGAAGGCTTTTAATGGTTATAGGGTGGGGGCCATTTGAGACATCAGTCTTAACTAGGGATGGAGTTCAGTTCACATTTAATCAAATTCACACTCTCTGAAAGGATATAAGAAGTGAAACACAACACTCCTTTGAAATTTGCATGTCTGCCTTTAGTGATGCACTTCTCCAACCAATGTTTACAAAAATGCATATATTAGGAGGAAATGTGCATATTGGTGAAAATAACATACAAAAATACATTATATTAGGAGAAATTGCTTGCAATGTGTATTAGGAAATGTGTATAAACTGCAGACAAAAATATTTTTATGAAAATAAATTCACACTAAAACGCTGAAGACTTTTCATGAGGATTTTTTGAAAGTAGCAAATTGCTACAGAACTGAATTTAAAATTGGAAAAAATGAGAAACCAAGAGAACCAAAATTAACGGATACTTCCATCACTAACACAGCTGGTATAGCACAGTGGGGAGGAGAGCCTGGCTGGGAGTCCAGAGTCTGTGAGTTCAAATCCCCGCTCATGTCTCCTGGGTGTCAAGGGCCAGCTAAAGATCACCCCCACAGTGAGTGGCTCAGGGGTTATGTGCCCTGCCACCTGTGCAGGTGTGGGCAAGCTGCATAGTCCGAAGGAGCCCAGTTGCCTCCCAGCTAGCAGTTGCGGACAAGGAAGGGGCTGGCTTGTGCAACTGTGGCAAGCTGAGCAGGCCCTAGCCAGCTGGGGAGGACTAGCCTCAGACGGAGGCAATGGTAAACCCTCTCTGAATACTGCTTACCATGAAATCCCTATTCATAGGGTCGCCATAAGTCGGGATCGACTTGAAGGCAGTCCATTTCCATTTTCCATTCCATCCCTAACTGAACATGAAAGTATAAATATAATAAATAAACAACAGGGAGCAACAACTCTATCATCTTACCTTCAACCCTCATTGGTCTCTAGACAATTTATATGTGGATTTTTCAAGTGAATGAATACTTGGAAATATGTTGCCTATCTCGAGTTTTTGTTGACTTGTCATCAATGTGCCTCCATGGCCTGATTATATGTTGAGATTTTGTTACAAGAATTCTTGTAAACAAAGTGTTCAGTGATGTAGAAAGCATCTTAGGTTTGAGGTGGGGTGGGGAGGAAGAGAAAAAACACACAACTTACTTTCTTTGAGAATGGAATAAAAACAGAGACTATGACCTCTCTTGGTGAAAGGTCTGCCTGTGGCAATCCTGCAAGGAACTCATCATTCAGGGGAATCTGTCGTGTTCCATCTGATAGAGAAAAGAATACTCTTTAGAGAATGTGCTCTTAACAATTACTGATCATATCTACCCCATGTAAGAGAAAAATATAGCCAAAATATTTCCTGCATCCATATGAGATCTAGGCGCATCTTATCGGGCCTCTTCAAATACAGATCTACCCAACAGAAACATTTGTATGAAGGGTGTTGGCAACTATTAATCATTCTAGCCATTCCAGATGAGTGAACTGGAACTTCTGTTCTCAATTTGTAGCCAAGGCAGGGCACTCAGAAGCTTTACAAGATCAAATCTGCACACTTGTCAGTTGCTTTTTGCTGGTGATAAATACAATAAACTTTCACTTGCTTATTATATATTGCCTGTCTGGGCAATGTTATATATAACAGACTTCATTTAATATTATGTTCACTAATAGGCAAAAAACCTTGCAGTTTAAGAATGTACCTATAGCCAGCAGATATTTCTATCAAACTTTAAAAAGCAGGGAAATTGGGCAGCTATAGTGAATGCACCAGGGGACAGGAGACCTGACCTCCTCTCTGAGATATTGTACTGCCCTACAAATCTGTAAAAATGCAAATACAATTTGGGTTGGTCTTTCACAGTCCAAACCACTTCCTGTGTAGCTTGGAAGAATTTGGTAACATATGCCTCTGAGCATATGGTGAGTGGTGGCAATACCTGCAATCAGCCCAAATAAAAGAAACAAGACATGTGCTGTGCTCCAGTTTGAAACACAGGAATGTCAGGCATTATTTCTAACAGTCATCATTTGTATTTGTAACTGTTATTTCATTGTACATATTATCAGTCTACCCAGTGCAGAAATATGTGTAGTGGGGAACTTTGCCTTTTACCTATTGATGCCAAATTGAGAATAGCCTTCCCAGCTGCCAGGACAGGGTTCAAATCCCAGGTTGATCCTCTGCTTACAATGTGTCCTCCTAAAGACTAATGAACAATGATATCAGTATTATTACAACTAAATTATGTATAAGCATACAGATTTAAAAGCAATTACATTTATAGATCTCTGAGCTTTCAATTTATGCATCTCTCATCAAATAAATGTAATAGATTTATTCAGCAATAACTTAAGTGATCAACTTTCAGACAACCAAATATACACCTTGTATGAAGGAGCAGTCAATGCAACTTATTTATCAGCATCTCATAAATCCAGACTTTTCTTTATTCAGAATAAACCTGAATTTTCCCTTTTCAACATACCTAGATGTTTTGTAACATCTTCCGGCATTCTTTCATCTTTCTATGCTAGTATCATTCTGTTTGAACAGCAGTATCAGTGTTTGTGTGTGTGTGTGTGTCACATGGGTATCCATAAAGCATGTACCATTAATTTCCTTACCTATGTGTTTCTTTATTGCTGATTCCCTTAATCAAAATTGTGGTTATTATAGTACTGTAGGGTAGACACTTGGGGCTGCATCCAATAGTAAGTCACTGTGGAACAACTTGTTGACAGAATGAAACTTTCCCTCCAACTCCTGCCCCTACAGAACTTGTTCTGCTTATGCAATGACTTAGTTAGATTCATCCCTGGGAGCTTAATCCACAAAGTTTTAAATTTTTTATTTATTTAAACAGGAGAGTGGAATGACAAACTAGGCTTGACACAGAGTTCCATGTCTTGCTTCCTTACTTTATAAAATGAAAACAACCCTTGGAAGACTGCAATTGACAATGGATGTGTGCGTGTAGCTAGCAGATTTCCCTTCCAGCCATTTTCCAAATAATAACCACCTAGCTGTTTTTCTCTGCATGGTTCCTTGGCATTAATGAGACACTAAAGCGTTTCCTTTTGCTCCTTAAAATAAAAGATTTGTTTGTTTATTGCATTTATATCCCACCTCTTCTCTAAGGAGCTCAAGGTGGCATACATGGTTCTCCCCTTCCCTATTTAATCCTCACAACAACCCTGTGAGGTAGGTTAGGCTAAGAGGCAGTGACTGGCCCAAGGTCACCCAGTGAGTTTCATGGCTGAATGGGGATTCGAACTCCGGTCTCCCAGGTCCTAGTCCGACATTCTAACCACTACGCCACACTTGCAAATTTTTTCACAGATTTGGTGGTATGAGAGATTCCTAACTAGCAGGCTGTGACTTTTTGATTGGAACTAGCAGGTGGGTTTGTGAATCACTAGTCTAGATGAAATATAATCTTTGGCATCTCCCACTTGGCCTTTGGCTATGCCGACTTCGCCTTCAGAGGGTTGGCAATGTAAGAATCTGGCCCTTGGGTCAGAAAACGTTCCCCACCCCTGAGATACAGGAATGGCCTCCTCATTATGACCAGACCTTGCATGTTAGGAGTGGGCACCATGTGGCCAGTTTCTGTTCTCCAAAGGTTGGAAGAAATGAGGGAAGGCAAGATGATTCAGATAAAGCGGGGTTCTCATAGACTATCGTATCTACTCTTCCTCTCCCCACAATTGCTGCCCTGGGCTCCTGCTGGGAGGAAGGGCGGGATATAAATCAAACAATAAATAAATAAATAAAATAAAAGACCTGTTCTGTTATTGCCAAATGTTGCTTTTTAGTGATCCACCTGAGTTCTGAAGTAAGAGGAAGGGCAGTCATGGCAAATGCTTAGCAGTACTATCAGAGTAGTTGATAACATGAACAAAAATGGTGTCTGGGAGATTCCTACTATAATGTTCTCACAATGTTCCTACAAGAGGAAGTAATATGTACCTCTTCAAAAGTAACAAGGTGGGGAACCTACCGCCAAACTCCTAATCTGTTCTCCAGCAAGAGTTCTCAGTTGCTTCAACAGAGTATGGTAAATCTTTGTCTTTTCCATTGGGAATTCTGGGATAATGGCTAATAAGAAGTCCCTTAGCTGGGCAAAATGGGTTGCTGCACCTATCACGATCCCTGGAGCCAAATGATTTTCAGAAGAGAAAAAGCACTAATGAGCATGTTTAATAGTCATGGTCTGCAGTCAGAGTTGGTGTTAGAAAAGGCATGGGGGCAGCAAATAACTGATACATGCAATCCAATACACATTTCCTCAAGAATAAACCCAAATGTGTTAGATGGGACTTATACCCAGATGAGCACGTATAGGGTCGAATCCTTAGTGAGAAACCATGTAAATAATGTGTATACATTATATGTCAAAGGACTATGTGAAACATTATCTGCTAAATATATATGCAAATAAAGGTAGATGAAAACACAATATCTAATATGTGTGTATCTGTCCACCATCTGTCATTGGACTTGCCAAACTTAATAATGGCAAAGTCCTATTGAAATCAATGTTTTTATAGTTAGTCACAACTAGTTCCATGATTTCTGTGGGACAATGTGACTAGTCTTAGCTGTGAGGAGGGTCAGTACCTTATTCAGTAGAGCCCATGAGTTAAGAATTATTGCTTGCTCATATATACACATGATGCATGTACAATGCATGCATTGTTTATTATTGTAGTAAAATATTCAGGACAGTCTATTGTCAACTGAACTAAAACACTGATTCCAAATTGTTGCCCCAGTGGCTTTTTAGCAACATACCATTGTCTCCGACTCTGGCAACGTGCAGATCTGGAATCCGAGTAGGATGAAGGAGAAGGGGATGATAAACACCAAGAAGCTTCATATCAAGTCCTAACAGGGACAAAATGAGAATGAGATGTCAGAAAGATGAACTGCAAGCAAGGGAGCAGAAGCAGCAAATGAAGGATCAGCTGTTAATGGAGTTCAGGGTAGTTTAAAGTGAAAAAAGCAGCAGGAAAGTGTGTGTGTCTGTGTGTAACCATTCCTCTGACCACTGCTTTCCCTTCTGGAATCCTCCATCCTCAGCTCTTGTTTGGTGCAACCCACCACAGCCGCCACCGCAGCCGCCACCGCAGCCGCCACCGCCAACACTACATCTAATTCCACCCATATTGTGTTCATCTCTGAGTTAACCATTTAAAAATTCAATCTATATCTATGACCGTCACATCTAGCTAGCCCCTGAAACCAGGTGAGGATCACATTATGAATAGTCTCCTGCATTAAAAAACAATGTTTTTTTTACATAGAAAGCATTCAAACATGAGGTTCCATACCTCGTGTCTGCTCTATTACAGTCCATTGTACCAGCTCAGGACTCTACTATCTCATTCTGCTGCAAAGTTTGGTCTGGCAGTCAAAAAGTCACCTCACATCACCAGACTTAACCTGGAGTGTTCTGCATGAACAGTGAGCAACTCAATGCACTGACAACTGCTACATCAGGCTTCTATTTCCAGTGATATTACTAATGCAGAAACAATTGCCCAAACCAGGAGTAGCCCACATGTTGCCCTCCAGATGTTTACTGGACTATAATTCCCATCAGCCCTGACCATTGGCCATGCTGCCTGGGGTTGATGGGAGTTGGAGTCCAATAACACATCTGGGGGGAACATGTTGGCTATCCCTGGTCTCTCTCTGTGTATGCATGTAAACAGATATAGATCAAAGTTTTGGTGCCCATCTGGTAGCTTTGTCTCATCTTAAACTTTCAGTGGCTTCCACTACAGATGTTACATCATGCTATGCACACTCTGAACGGATTATGTGACAGGCAGGGCTCCATTTACATACCTACACTTGTATTTCCTACAACAAGAGGTGCATTTGGGTAGTTAGCTTTCAGGTTAAGAAGCTCTTGCAGAGATGCAGGAGAAATCCATGTAGTTCTCTCTCCATTGAAAAGCAGGGGTCTTCCTTTGATCTCTTCAGCCACTCTCTGTGAGGAAAAGCAACATGGATGTAGCATCACACAGTGTTGATGGACACACAAACAGATGTTTCAAGGAGAACCAACCTCTCTTTAATGCTTAATCGTACTTCATACCTAAGTAAGACATTTTGTACACTGTTCCTAGTGTACATGTAAGAAACCATGGCTTTTTTGTAGTTTTGCTTTTTGTGCAGCCACAATGTACGGCAGATTATTTTTAGTGTGATAAAATTTACATGTATTTCTACCTTTAAAAAGTATGTACAAAAATAATTAGAAAGACATTTTCAGAAAGTTTTCAATAGTGTTGATAAGGAGAGCAATGGGCAGGAATACAAAAATGCCGTGATCAGAAAACATGGATATGAAGTTGCTATTTTTTTATGCTCTAGTGAAGAAGTCTAAAGGCCAAGGCAGGAAGGCAATTGGGGAAAAAGAACCCCATGTGTCCCTGGTAACCCTAGTGAAGAAGGGAGGCAGTTACAGGGGAGACCTGGCTGGCAGTCATGTGTGTGTGTGTGCCATTGGCTGGTGCCAGTTTGAAAGCATTCCATTAACTTAACAAGCTGGCATCAATTCGAGTTTGTTCTTTATCCACTAGCTGCTGCTTTACAGGTAGACTTCTCTCTCTCTCACTCTCACACACTCACACACTCACACACTCACTCACACACACACACACACACACACACACACACACACACACACACACTTCAGCCTTTCCCCTGCCTAGTGCCTGCCAATTCTTCTGTTTAAATGCACCCCTCCTCATGGCAGTTCTAAGTTCTCGGTACTGATTATCCTTCTGGGACAGGATTCAAGATTGGAACATGGATCATTTTCCAATGTGTTAGAAGGTTTAAACTCCCCTCCATCCTGCATATTGAGCCTCCCGCCATCCCCAATCCCTGCATTCAAGTTAACCATATTTACTGGTATAACATGTAGTTCCCACAGCCTCCCCAAATCAATATGATACATGTAGTAACGTGTAGACTAATATGCCCTGACAGCTTAATTTAGGCTCCTTCCCAACAGGCATGGATAAAAGACTTATCTCCTACCATTAGTTCAGGAGGAAATATATAATCCTGGGTTGGATCAATGGGATGGAATTCTTCAGGCTTGCATAGTCCTGAACACATCTAAAGGAAAATAAAATAAGATTTAATTTCAACATATACGGGAAGCACAAAAGCAGGATATAATATACCTCCAGGGGTTGCCAACCTTTTTGGGACTATGAGCACATCTGGAATTTTTAAGGGAGTGCCACGGCTCTTCACCTCCATGGGAAAGACAGAAAGAGCAAGTTAACAGTCACACCCACATAATTTGCTTTTCAAAGGGTCTTGGCAAAGGTCAGATCCAGCAGAATTAATAGATTTTCTCAAATTTGCAACAAGGGGTTCCCAAAATACCACCAACAAATAAAAGCTTACAGTGGTAGATTGCATGGGTATAATCACAGACCTATGATCTGATGGTAATTTTGAAGGATCCCTTGTAAAAATAACAAGGATCCATAAGAATCAGTGCCTCGGTTCTGTTTTTGCACTATGGCAGTGCTGGAAAGCACCAGATCTATAATTTTTAGAGTTCAGTCAATGGAGCCAGATGCGACCTGAGACTGTGGTAGTGGCAGGGAAACTGTGAAATGTAAGCAATTTCAAGAGGATCCAGGTCACTGCATCTGGCATGTGTATACGTGTCCCCCCGTGCCCATTTTCCTGATTCCTGTAACCCCCACCCCACCTTCCTCCCTTGGCAATTCCATTTTCCTTCTCCTAGTCTGTCACATTGCTCTCCTTTCCTTCCTTCCTTCCTTCTCAGTCACTCTGCCTTCTGTTCAACTGTTCAGGTGCTGATATGAAAAGTGTTGTTCTTCCAAATTCCTCCTTCAGCATTATGTACTTTTCATGATTAAATCATTAAGGGGTCAGTGAGTGGTGTCTCAGATGAGTTCACAGTCACCAGGAAAGACTTCTAGGGCACCATCATGCCCATAGGCGCCACATTGGTCATCCAGTCCAGTGGTGAGAGTGTCAGACAAGGACTTGGGAGACCAGGGCCTAAATCCCCACTTAGCCATAAAGGTCGCTGGGACAATCACCAGCTCTCATCCTAATGCACCTCACAGGGTTCTTATAAGGATAATAATACAGAGAGGGGAGTATTATGTAGGCTACTTTGAGCTCCTTGGAGGAAAGGTGGGATATAAATGCAATAATAAATGTTTCTTACATATACAGCAGTTCATAGCAATGAAGAAAGCAGCTGCAGTTTTTAATCAGCTTTACCAGGTATCTTCTTGCAAATTTATTTATTTATTTATTTATTAAATTTATATACCGCCCGACTAGCAATAGCTCTCTGGGCGGTGAACATAAAATAGCATAAAAATACAATGAATAACAAAATAATACTAAAATACAATCAACAATCCAATACAATAAACATTTTTAAAAGTAAATCAGTGTAACTTAAAATGCTTCAGAGAATAGGAAGGTTTTGACCTGGCGCCGGAAGGAGAGCAGAGTTGGCGCCAGGCGTACTTCCTCGGGGAGACTGTTCCATAGTTCGGGGGCCACCACTGAGAAGGCCCTAGATCTTGTCATCACCCTCCGGGCCTCCCTGTGAGTTGGAACCCGGAGGAGGGCCTTCGTAGCAGAACGTAGTGCACGGGCCGGTTCATATCGGAAGAGGCGTTCCGCAAGGTATCGTGGTCCCGCACCGTATAAGGCTTTATAGGTTAATACCAACACTTTGAATCTAGCCCAGAAACATATTGGCAACCAGTGCAAGCTGGCCAGAACAGGTGTTATATGCTCGGACCTCTGTCAGCAATCTGGCCGCCGCATTTTGCACTAGTTGTAGCTTCCGAACTGTCTTCAAAGGTAGCCCTACGTAAAGCGCATTACAGTAATCCAAACGTGAGGTTACCAGAGCATGTACCACTGATGTAAGGTCCTCTTTACTCAAATAGGGACGTAGCTGGGCTACCAACCGAAGTTGGTAAAACGCATTCCTAACCACCGAGGCTACTTGAGCCTCAAGTGAGAGGGAAGAGTCTAAAAAGACTCCCAGACTACGAACCCGGTCCTTTAGGGGGAGTGTAACCCCGTCCAGGACAGGGTATATATCCACCATCCGATCAGAGAACCCATCCACCAACAGCATCTCAGTCTTGTCTGGATTGAGCTTCAGTTTGTTAACTCTCATCCAGTCCATTGTCACGGCCAGGCAACGGTTCAGCAAATCGACAGCCTCACCTGAAGAAGATGAAAAGGAGAAGTAGAGCTGCGTGTCATCAGCATACTGATGACAACGCACTCCAAAACTCCTGATGACCTCTCCCAACGGCTTCATGTAGATATTAAAAAGCAGGGGGGACAAAACTGACCCCTGCAGGACCCCATATTGGAGAGCCCGCGGTGTCGAGCAATGTTCCCCAAGCACTACCTTCTGGAGACGACCCGCCAAGTAGGAGCGGAACCACTGCCAAGCAGTACCTCCAACTCCCAACTCCGCGAGCCTCTCCAGAAGGATACCATGGTCGATGGTATCAAAAGCCGCTGAGAGATCAAGGAGAATCAACAGAGTTACACTCCCTCTGTCTCTTTCCCAACATAGGTCATCGTACAGGGCGACCAAGGCTGTCTCAGTGCCAAAACCGGGCCTAAAACCCGATTGAAATGGATCTAGATAATCGGTTTCATCCAATAGCGCCTGGAGCTGGCCAGCAACCACCCGTTCCAAGACCTTGCCCAGGAATGGAACATTCGCCACTGGCCTGTAGCTGTTAAAATTGTCTGGGTCCAAGGAAGGCTTTTTCAGGAGTGGTCTCACCACTGCCTCTTTCAGACAGCCCGGGACCACTCCCTCTCGTAAAGAGGCATTTATCACTTCCTTGGCCCAGCTACCTGTTCCATTACTACTAGTTTTTATCAGCCAGGAGGGGCAAGGATCCAGTACCGAAGTGGTTGCACATACCTGTCCAAGCACCTTGTCCACGTCCTCGAGTTGAACCAACTGAAGCTCATCCAACAAAACAGGACAAGACTGTGCTCCGGACATCTCACTAGGATCTACTGCTATAACTTGAGAGTCTAGGTCCTGGAGGATACATGAGATCTTATTCTGGAAGTGATCGGCAAACTGATTACAGCGGGCCTGAAAAAGATTCCTTGGGATGGCCCAGGGTTCACAACTAAGGGCCAATTCATACAGCCCATTTAGTTTGTGGTAGCCACATTTTTCAGCAAACCTGTAATAATGGTGTACAGATGCGGTAAGTCTACCGCAAACCAGTGGCGACACACTGAATCCAGCCTGCATTAGCTTTTACCACACCCCGTCCTCCAGCTTTGATGGTGTGATGTGCCAAAAGCTGAGTTTGGTGTGTAGTGGCTGCATTCTCATGATCTTTCTCGCCACAAGCTAAGATAGGCTGATAGAAATCAGCCTGCGTTGATCAAAAAACTGCAACTGTCATTGTGAGGATCATGTGAAGCAGACCTTAATTAAGAACACAGGGCCATTATAAAGGAAGAACTACATTATATGGCAAAGGGATTAAACAACTAGAGATACTTAGATTACTGAAGTATGAACTTTCAGAGTCAACTGCTTGCTCACTTTATCTGTTAGACTGAATGCATCTCTTGAATATGGCACCTTGCAATCAACAACATGGAGCTGTTCACACAAACATACGTGTCTGTGAGCAGGCATGGAGCCAGCAGATGGCCTGATCAGGTACCAGACGAGGGCCCTGTAGCTGGCCTTGTCACTGGCTGAGGGCCCCTGAATCTGGGAGGGTGGAGCTCCTACTCAGCAATCCCCACCAGCATTGGGTCACAGGCCACAACCAGATGGCGGTGCAATTGCAGAGCAGGAGATCTACTCTCCTAGCTGACATCACTCCCACATGTGCACAGCCAGCAGGCACTTAAATATGCTCAGTCACTTCACCTTGCGTGTCAGCGCACATGCCTGCCATTACCCAAGATGGTGGCAGTGGCAGCAACACAACCCTGCTGTCATCTTGGGTGATGGCAGGCATGCGTGTTGACGCAGGAGGTAGGACAACGGGGTGTATTTAAGTGCATGGGGGGAGACAGGGGCCCACGGTGGACTGGTGATGGCCCTATCTGTGAGCACTGAAGGTCTGCACAGGCAGTTCTCCTGGACTGTGCAGCTCTCTGGGACACCACAACTACAGCTGGTCTGGGGCACTGTTCTTCAACTTGGGTCCCCAGATATTCTTAGACTAAAACTCCCACCATCCCCAGCCAGCTTAGCCACTGGTTAAGGAATCATGGGAGTTGTAGTTCAACAACATCTGGATACCCAAAGTTAAAGAACACTGGTTGCTTCAGTTCAAAGTTGTGCAATGCTAATGTGTTGAGCCCCAGCTCTCCCAGGAGGATCAGGGAGGGGAGTCGGTCAAGCCCCAGCTTCCTCAGATAGAGCAGGGAGAGGAATCGGGGTAGATGAGGCTTTCAAGGACAATGAGGGAGGGGGTGTAGTTGACAGTCTGCCCGTTCCCACGGACAGTTCTCCTGCCAAAGCAGACCTCACTCCACCCACAGATGCCCCAACAGAGACATTGGGGGATGACCTGGCATGCGTGCCAACTCCACACACACCCGGACTCCCCGCCTGGCACTTCAAACGCTTTCCCGCCTCCTGAAGCCGAGCCGTCACCTATCGAACCTGTACTGTCAGATGAGCTGGTGGAGGCTCGCCCCTCTTCACCCCGTGC
The DNA here is from genome assembly GCF_030035675.1 of Rhineura floridana. NCBI lineage: Eukaryota > Metazoa > Chordata > Lepidosauria > Squamata > Rhineuridae > Rhineura > Rhineura floridana. Next base: position 20,078,290 of record NC_084481.1, read on the forward strand.
GAGATGCCACAAGAAGCGGGTCAGTGAGAAGGTGAGACTTTGCAGAAGTCAGAGCTTACGAGTGAAGACCTTCCCTACTTAAGGCAGCGCCCCCCTGACTTGGTTGCTGAGTCAACTTTCTTCACACGCTGCAGAGTACGCCTAGGTAGCTTAGTTAGGGACTGTAGTGAGTTAGCATAGCTAAGTCTATGAAACACACTGCCTTTGAAGTAACCGTTACTCTAATAAAACAGGAATTAATTCCAGTCTCATCTCCGTCTCGTGTCTCGCACTCTGGGCAGGACATAATGCTAGCTTGGATTTCTGGCCCAAAGAACCGCATGCTTTTTATCTCTTCTTGGATACAGTCTGTTATTTGGAGCAACTGGGCTGTTCCTCACACTACAAATATGCTGACCACAATTCTGTTCACAAGCATGTATATTATTATACAGAAACACTCAGCTGCGATGAGTTGCAGCTCCCTGTTGAACATACACTGGCGGTGACTGCCCAATGGGCTCACTTTTACATATCTAGTGAAATGTATTACTGGTTGCATAACACACAAGCAAGACTTCACTGCCTCAACCATGAAAATCAGATGGAAATAAGGCTTTAGGGAAAATAGCCCACTGCCTGAAACAAGGAGAGTGGATGACAATGGACAGATAACAGAAGTGAGGAAATCATGCCAGATTTTGACCACAGGCGAGGGAGATATTATATTTGCATGATTATAATAATAATAATAATAATAAATTTAATTTCTTCGTCGCCTATCTGGCCAATGGCCACTCTAAGCGACTTACAAAATTATTAAAATACAATTAATAAAATACAGTAATACAATAAAAACAATAGATCTACAACAACAATATTAAAACTAGGTAGGAGGCATTACAATTATATCGATTAACCCTCCCCGGATACCCCGAAGGCCTGCTGAAAAAGCCAGGTCTTTAAGGCTTTCCGAAATACATTTAGGGAAGAGGCATGCCGGAGATCTTGTGGGAGGGAGTTCCAAAGAGTGGGGGCCGCCACTGAGAATGCCCTCTCTCTTGTACCCGCCAATCTGGCTGTTTTTGTTGGCGGGATTGAGAGAAGGCCCTGTGTGGCTGATTCCAATACAAATTGCACTGCAAGGCTGTGCATACACAACTGTTTCCTCTGTATCCAGTGTGCCCAAACCACTTGTTTGTGAGGCGGCGTACACGCAATGTTAGCTATAATCCATATCTATCCTGCTGTTTCTTACGAAATTCTGCATTTCGATATTTTTCCCCTATACCAGCATTGATCCAAATTGAGAAAAAGAACAACCTAGCTGTGTTTTAAGCCAGTAATGAGTACACAGCCATAGTAACAGCAGAGAAATCTCTCTCTCTTGAAGCTGGTGTGATTTTTATGGTCTACACCAGCATTTCTCAAAGTTTTCCAACTCTTAATCTTCTGTCCCTATCTCCAACTCAGCCAGCACCAACCATCTGGTCTGCCAGAAAGATCCTTTTATTCAGTCATGACACAAACCCAGTATTGGCCATAGGAGAAAAACAGCACAGGACATAGCATTAGAACAAAGTATCAGCGCTTTCTTGGGATATTTCTCAACAATGGAAGAGCATTGGTGGAAGAGTATCACTGTCATAAGTGCAAGGGGGACTGATCAGGGACCATAACGGAACATTTAAACCACTCAGGGTAGAAACACACTCATTGTTCTGCCGGTTCCAGTGTGTCTCCACCTCTTTTTCTGAAAATGGGGGCACGCAATGCTAGTCAAACCCTGCCCATCTTTTACTGTAAAACTTGGTGGGATCAGCTTTTTTTTTAATTGCTTCAAATAGATTTCCAACTGATTGTCAGATCAACCTGTTCCCCCTCCAGATGTGGCCAATAGAAACACTTTCCTGTAGGCAACTAGTGTGCTCACAGCCTCAGTCCTTGGCTGTTTGAACCTGCCTCAGATTCCTTTTCCTCCCTGGAATTCCTCAGAACTTCTTCTAAGGCTGCAATCCTATACCCTCTTACCTGGGAATAATGAACATTGAACGTAATGAGATGTCTGAGTAGACATGAATAGAATTGCATTGTAAGTATCATTACTGTGCATGTAAACTGGGGCCCACCTAGACAACGCAAGTCAGATGTTCTGCAGGCATCATATTGGCTTTGATGGGTTATAAAATCATATGGTGGATGATCTTTGTCTGGACAATGTCACCGTCATTTAATTATTTGAACTATAACACATTCTACCAAAGTCTAAATGCATTAGAACAGCTTTTCTCCTTACTCTCTTTAAATGACATTAATCCCTATTTTAAAACAAATAACTAAAGCTCTTTACAGAGTAGTCTACTGTGCCAGCTCAAGTTGTTCTCAGCTAAGATTAGCTACCAAAATCAGCAAACACCCAAATACATTGGCAGATTTTAGGACAAGTGTTTCCTCTGCAATGTTGCACAATAGAGTGGTGAGCATATTTTACTTCTCTGGAAGAAATACAAGCCAAATTTAAGCTATTCACTGTGTTCTACATTCATCACACAGCTAATGAACAGATTGTGAATATTACATAAAAACTCTTTGTCAGAACATGCCTTATTGTGAGATGGTTTTAGAAAGGGGGAATGCTAACAATTGAAAAACTTTCCACTCAACGATTATGTTACACCTACTGTGTGCATATCCATTGTGGGCCAGAGTTAATCTAATAAAATTCCACTTGACAAGGTAGCCCAGCCACCTCTTCCTCTGGAAGTGATGTCTGTGTTTTTAAGAGTTCCAAGGCTGGAAGATGTTCCACAGATCTGGATTCTCCGTTACAGACTCTCAGTAGAACTCTGCAGCATTGAGCAAGCATAATTGCTCAGTGTGAATGTTGGTTACTGTAAACCACCCAGAGAGCTTCGGCTATGAGGTGGTTTATTTATTTATTTATTTATTTATAAATAAATAAATAAATAAATAAATAAATAAATAAATAAATAAATAAATGTGAGGGGGATTTTAGGTGTTGGTGGAGATTAAAAGCATATTTCCCCTAATACAATATATTTTTGTATGTTATTTTCACTCATATATATATATATATATATATTTATGCACACACCTTAGTATATGTATTGTTGTACACATTACTTATCTGGAGAGCTACACTGCAAAACTCAGAGAAATGCAAATTTTGAAGGATGGCTGTGGTTCGCTTTGTGTATTGTTTCAGAAAGTGTGAATTAGCTAGGTTCACCTTCAAATGCAAACTAAATCAAATTTCTCCCCATCCCTAGCTGGAAGCCATGGCATCATTGCAGCTCAAGGAAGTGTATCCACAGGACTAGGAGACAAGTGTTTTCTTGAGAGGTGGTTTTACATATCGAGTCCAACCTCTGACAGTGATAGCTAAATGGGAAAAGAAGGGGTATTATAGAATGTGTGATTTTTACAAAGATGAATCTCCAGTAACACTAGTTCAACTTCAAGTTGATATTGGACACTTATTGATTGATTTATTAATTTTATTATTTGATTTATATCCCACCCTTCCTCCTGGCAGAAGCCCAGGAAACTTAAATGTGGAACGTCTTCAGTTATGTCAATTGCAACATTTTCTTATGGACTCAGGCATTTGGATACAAGTCACCAGGCGTCTGACCAGGTTTGAGGCTCTTACTGTTAATGTTGGCCCTAAAAGCAAAGGAGTGGTCTCAAGTATTTATAAGATCTTATCAGAAACTACATTCGGCCCTCTTACAGGATTGAAAACAGCCTAGGAGGCAGATATGGGTGAACAAATTGATGAAGTGAAATGGATAAATCTCTGGTGTTCCAGACCAGTGAAGTCAGTGTTGACCTGCATAAGGGAAAATACTTTAAAAAATTAGCCATAGATGGTATAGAGCTCCAGTACAACTATCACACATGACAGCTAACACAGCACTAACAAGTTGGTGTGGATATGGTGCTAGAAGTGTAGTGTCCTCAAGTAAAGCTGCACTGGGAGTAAATGTTTATGGAAATTTGTATTATTCACGAACCTTTACCATGTACTCCACAACTATTTTATTATCTATATTTGAACAGAAAAACATAACAATTAAATCCAAGGACCTTGGAATATTTTTACTGGTTGCTGCGAGACAGACTATTGCCCAAAGATGGAAAACAATGCACAGTTTAAACACTGAAACTTGATATAGAAACTCTAAGATCAAATGTTACCATCTTAGGAACAATCCCTCATAACCTGCGATCTCTATAGTGTGGATCTTCCTCAACAGCATTCTGCAGTATCCTTAGAAATTTGGGCTGCATGAATAAAATGCAATATAGATTACATCGGATTGTGTACCCTTGCGACAAAATTGTATCCATGTGTTTGGTGGTTGTCCTCTCCTTATTTTGTTTTAGATTTTTTGGTTTCTTTTTTTGGTGGTTGTTGCTGCTGCTGCTGCTGCTGCTACTACATTTTTGTTACTTTTGCTCTCTTTGTATATGAATATAACCCAATAATTTTTTTTAAGTTAACCCTGAGGTGAACCCAATGGGACTTGTTCACTCATATTTATTATTAGATTTATATCCCACCCTTTGTGGTGTAGTGGTTAAGGTGCTGGACTAGGACCTGGGAGACCAGGGTTCAAATCCCCACACAGCCATGAAACTCACTGGGTGACCTTGGGCCAGTCACTGCCTCTTAGCCTCATGAAAACCTATTCATAGGGTCGCCATAAGTCGGAATCGACTTGAAGGCAGTACATTTACATTTTCCTCCCAGTAGGAGCCCAGGGCGGCAAATGCAAGGATAATAAATGTGCAGCTTACCCGGTTTCCCTCTCCCGAGCATGACGACGGATGTTCTCTTTCACTGTCTTTCTCTTTCTTCTCCTCTTTATCCATGCAGCATTTCCCACTCCCGGCCAGAGGGCAGCATTCCTAAAGAAAGAACTCAGTAATACTATGGAGCGTTCTCCAATTCCAAGAAACCATCAAGGTTTTAAGGCTGCAAAGCTAAGTACATTTATTTGGAAGCAGAGCCTGTGGAATACAGCAGGATTGGTTCATTTATTATTTGCTGCATTTATACTATTTCAGTGGAAAAGGCTATCAGAGCGGCTTGCAAATTTTTTTTTTTACTAAGAGTACTTCTGACTGAGTAGACATGCACAGGGGTGCATTTGAAAAATACATGCTTGGATGTTTGTTCACTTTTCTTCCATTGTGGAGCACAAAGTGGTATGCCCGTGACTCTGAAGACGTCTCCCATCCAGGCTCTGACCACACCCAGTCCTGCTTAGCTGCAGCAAGATGTTGGCCTCATGTGTCTTCAGACTATTCTGTGGAATGTCCCACCCACCCCTGCTGCCTTTCAGTTTGCAAGCAGAGCACTGGCAACAGGTTTTGAAAAACTTATATCAGGTTTTCCCCAAAAAGGGTAAATATAGATTAAAGAGAAGGGAGAATATGGGCTGGCATTTTTATGACAATGATGTCATGTGGACTCCGTGAAAAACTTGCATGCATGAGAAGCACCAGTCCTAGAGAAAAAAACAGAAAAATAAAAAATGTTTTCCTGATTTTTCCTGTTTTTCTCTCAAAAAAAGTGGAAAAAAATCTTTATTTTTTTTTCCTTTTCAGTCTCTAACCAGTTCCATAATAAATACCTCTGTCTGGAAGCACCCTCTCCAAGAACTGATATTCAGTGAATACCATTCAGAGAATAGCGCCTCTTACATTGGAGGCAGAATATGGTTATCATGGCTAGTAGTCACTGACAGTCTTATCCTTCATGAATGTGTCTAATCCCCTTTTAAAGCCATCCGAGTTGTCCATCCCCACATCTTCGGGCACTGAATTCCATAACTGAACAACATATTGCATGAAGAGGTTCTACTACTACTTATGTGTTCTGAATCTTCTACAATTCAGCATTTTTGGATAACTCTGGAATATGATGAGAAAGAGAGAGAGAGAGACCTGCCCACTTAGACCATGCAAATTTTATTTGGGCTCCTGCTAGGAGGAAGGGCAGGATATAAATCAAATAATTAATAAAAAAATAAAAAATATTAAAAAATATCCCTCTATCATTTCCCTTTGGAAAACAGTCACTTTAGCAAATGTCAAAAGTGTCTTTTACCTTCATATTATTTCAACAAATAGCACTCTTAACAATGTGTAATTTATTTTTCCATTTGTTTCCCTTACCGGAGAGAAAGCACTGAAACTGTCAATTATAGGTCTGTATCCTGTGCAACGGCACAAATTACCTAGAAGAAATGATCAGACACAGAGACAAATAGATTGAAGCTACAGTATTTCCAAAACAGCCAAACCTGATACTTCAATTTGACTTGTGTTAATATAAAGTCATAGACCAAGGACAATCAACTTTTTCAGGGAGCAGATGAATAGCCAGGACGAGATGGAGCATTAAAGTGGGTAATCACTCTATCTATTTCTTTTATATAAGACAGTTTAGAAAGCAACAAACAGAACTTCACTCAAGCTATCTCTTTTATATAGATACACACACACACACACACACAGTTCCTTATCCATGAACCACAAGCTTTTTAACCATATCTTGATCTAAATGGGATATTGTTATATGTTTGAGTTATTTGGTAGTATGTATTTTTCTGTTCTTTGCACTTAAAAATATATATAAATAATGTCACATGGAGCCAGATACAGGTTTTATTTGGTGATGCAGATGGAATTTGACCTGTGGTCCACTCCTTAACCCTATGCAGCTCCAAACAAAGTCCACGTGCATTGCTGAAAGGCTCCTTCAGAGCATGCTGGCACTCAATGACTCCAAACAACCGAGCCACACGGGGGCACAAGATCAGAGTTCTGCTCCTAACTAATCAATTTCACAGGACATTCCAATAAAACAAACAACAATTTTGGTATGTTCAGTCTGGTTTTTGGAAAATGCTTTGGAGAAAGCCAGCCTACCATCCAGAGATGCAGCTATCTGCTCCATGGTAGGTTCAGGGTGATTTCTTAACAGGGAATACATGGACATCACCATTCCGGGAGTGCAGAACCCACACTGGGAGCCGTGGCACTTTGCAAGCCTTTGCTGGGAAATGAAAAACATGGATGGTCTATACTCTATACGGAAACATTGTCTTCTGGAGTATGGTCCTACTTTTTCCCTACCTCCTGGAACTTTCTTTTGTTGCCCTTTTATTCTTGTTATTTTTGCTATATTATTACACCCCCCTTATGTTTAGAGTATTTTTACCCCCCTTATTATTGTTACTCAATAAACAGACACTTTAAAAACATTGCTGGGTGTATCCTGTGCCCAAACTAATGGCTGTAGAACCTGGCAGAAAAGGCAGGAGTTCTGAAGAATTATTAACTGTAACTTTTATTTCTTAACATGGGACACTCTGTCCTGGCTCCTGCTGACAAACTGTGCCCCCACTGTTAAACGTCTGCTGAACCAGGAGTATTACGACTCAGCAAATGGACAGCTCCCTTTAAGAGCAGCTCGCTACAGAGGAATTCAGCAGGAAAAGGTTTTCCCCTCCCCTTATCTCCACGTTAGATGTAGGTAGCTGGCTACATTCCTGGAGGAGGGCCAGTGATCAAGTTGGCAGCCTCTCAGAGAGTCACTGGTTATTGTTGTTGTTGTTTAAAAAGGCACCCCACTCTCAAAGGTTCAATTTGTAATTAGGCTCAGCTGTGAGAACACTGCTACTCTTCTTCTTCCTCCTCTTATTATTATCATTATTAAGAAAAAAAGCTCCGTTATTTCAAAGTCCAATTACAGTCTGCTTCAGATCCTGTAGTACATCTGATGATGTCATTCAGATCATAACAGATTCTAAATCGCTTCCCAATTTCTCTTGAGCCCCATCCATCCACCTCAGATTTCCTTACTTAGCTTCAGGTCCCTTTCCCCTTCCTTCCCTTCTTTGGCATACTTCCCAGGGAAATGCAATCTTCCCAGGGTGCCTGACACACATGCCAATAGAAGGAGGGAGGGAAGGAACGCTAGAGCCACAACAGCCAGGTAAGGAGAGTGGAGAGGGATAGGTGGGGATGGCTGAGAGGTGGGAAATTTGAGGAGGAAGTTAGGAGCTACTCCCTGACTCAGATGACAATCCAGGCCCAAGACAAACGACGGGGCTGTAATACTTGGCTTGAACTAGAGGCAAACATAACAAGTCACCGTACTGTATATTCTGAACCCTGGAAAAAATAAACTTGGGCAATCTCTGCAATTTGTTCCATAGCCATTTACTCTCACCTGAATGGGATGAAGCTTAGTTTTTGTGGTTCCAACTCCTTCCACGGTAGTAACTGCAGTACCATACAACGAACATAATGGAAGTAGACATGAGTTGGCTGGATAATGTCTTTCAAATGTAAAGGAGAATTCTGATGACTCGACATGTTGATTCCAATCTGTGGCATCTACCAAGGCCATCTTTAGCTGTGGATGGTCTTGAGGCCAGCTGCCTGAGGTACCAGAACTCAAAAAACTATTCTCGACAACCCTCCAAGCAAGGTTTGAGGAAAAATTATTACTCCCCATTCCAGAACCACCCATTATTTCCCCAGTTGCATTCTCCATTCACTCATGCATCAGTTGAAAGGAGCTACAGTCACATAAACCAAACTTTTCAGTCTTAGGTCCCCAGGTGTTACTGGAATACAGTTCCCATAATCCAGTCAGTTTAGCCAATAATCATAGATGATGTAGCCTAACAACATCTGGGGATCCAAGGTTGAAGAACGCTGAGGTAAATCAGTGAGGAGACACCACACACACACACCTACTCAAGACAAGAACCCAAGGGTGGGCATGTGGGAGCAAATGGCAGCCACATAGTTGAGCAGGTTCTTGATGTTCTGAAGAGAAACCCTCCATCATACAGCTCCTTAACTCCTCTTCTCACAGGTTTTCTCTCATCATATACACCCACACACCCTTCCCTGAACTGCTGTCGGCACCTTTGGCAAATCTGAAGCAAATTAAAAGGCAAACAGCCTCCAGGTATTCAGCAGGCCTTTTTCTGATGCCTTTCTGACAGACACTCCTCTCATCCTCCAGATCAAACTACAGTTCCCAGGTTTCTTTGTGGGAAAGCCATGCCAGGTAACGGATTAAAAAATGTCATAAAGATGTGGTGGCGACATATGCACATGGTATACTGTATAGGTGTAAGGATACCGTATCTTCTTGGTGTCTGAGTTGTACATAGATATCATCACAGTGCAGGCTCCACAGCCTCCAATTCCACAGCCATACTTAGTTCCTGTGAGGCAGACTTATAGTTACAGCACATGGTTAAGGAAGACAAATGCTGTCCCTTGTAGAATTTTTCGGTTTGAGTGCTTTCTCTTTCTCTTCTCCCTTGTTCTTTTTTCTCTTATTTGTGTTTTGTTGTTGGCCTTTAGGGTTAAATTGTATTTTTGTTTTTGCTGTGTTCCAAAAAAATTAATAAAAATGATGTAAAAAAAGAGGAAGAAAATGCTGTCTCCTGCTTAATATTTGCATTCCCTTGCCCCTCCCCAATCTTTCACATGTGTTTTTACTTCCTGGGTGGAGTTGGAGAGAAAATAAACGAGAAGGTGCTTTATCAAGCTGGTAGTGAAATTTGGGAAGGCATTTTAAAAGTTTCCTAGATTTTTATGGAGTGAATATTTTTTAGCTGAACTTCTTATGTACAGTAAAGCCTGAAATACTATGCACATTTACCTGAGAGCGGGACTTACCTTTGAGTAAATATGTATAAGATTCTGCTGTAATTATCAGTGGCGTCACTAGGGTTGGTGTGACCTGGAGCGGCCCGCACCTGCTGCACCGCCCTAGTGATGCCCTTGAGTATCCACTCCACTGCGTCCTCTTCCAGCTGCATCCTCCCCCCCATCCCCACTACACGTGTTTACTCTGAGGTCAGCCCCGCTAAGTTGCTCTCTGGGCTTTAGTCCCAGGTCAGCGGTGCGAGACTTTCCGCCTTCACTGGGCCTTGGCTAAGAGATGCCTGTCGAGGAGTGTGGTGGGAGCACGAAGTTTACAGTGGCAGCCTGGGGCTGTTCCGCCACAAGCCAGCAGGGGGCACCACGGACTGTGCTGCCGCACCACGGGACCGGACCGGACCGGCTGCAGGTGGCGGCAGCCCCTCCCTCCTCTCCCTCCCCGCGTCAGCGTGCGCGCCTGCCTGCCAGTCTGCTCAGCCGCCGCCGCTGCTCCGGCTCCATAGAGTAGCTGCTGACTCCCCCCGCGTGCCCGGTTGCAGAGCTCCTCCGCCCCAGGAGGGATCAGAGAGAAGAAGCCCCCAGGGAGCTGCCCCGAGCCGGTGAGAGCCGCGCAGCCACAGAAGCCCCTGCCAAGAGGGAGGAAGAAGCAGCCCGGCCCTCTCTGGCTAGACCGAATCTGCAGGCGCCAGGACCCCCCTCCCCACAACCCGCGCCCGGCTTATTCCTTTCGGGGAACCTGGGCGAGGAGAGCCAACAGTGAGGTGAGCGAGCCGCCGTGCCACGCCTTCCACGTGTTAGCGTGGGGCAGGAGCAGGGCAGCTCTCCGCCTGTTAGCTTCCTGCTCTTCCCCTGCCCCACGCCTTTCATGGCTGTGCGGGCTTCCTGCTCTTCCCCCGCAAGCCGCGGCCACCACCACGGCCTTCCACGGACGTGTTAGCGCGGGCAGAGCACCTGCCGCACCACCCTAGTGACGCCTCTGGTAATTAATGTTCCTTTGTGTTTTCTACAGAAATGCATGTTTTTGTATGTTCTGCAATACCTGAACTGCCCATTTGTATTTATAGTTTCCACATTTTTATGATGTTTATTTTAAAGGTGGTATTCTGGTTTAACCAAGGTGGTAATTCATGTAGGCTGCAATCCTATACACACTTACATTGAAACAAGCCCCAATGAACTCGGTGGCACTTACATCAGAACAGACCTGTATAGGATTGCACTGCTAATATTTAAATTTGTACCTTGCCTTTCTATCGAATGGATTCTCAAGCAATTACTAAACAAAGTTTCTACGAAAGACAACATTGGAATAATAAAATATCAATAGATAAAACATAGGGTTGTATTCAACTGATTTTTACTTAGAGTAGACCCATTGAAATTAATGACCATGGCTAAGTTAAGTCCATTAATTTCAGTAGGTCTACTCTGAGTAAACATTAGTTATATACAACCCATGATTCCCAGAAAGATGTAGATAAAAGAGTATAACACCAACCAGCTCCAGGTACTCTTGGATGAAACCGATTATCTTGATCCATTTCAATCCGGTTTTAGGCCCGGTTTCGGCACTGAAACAGCCTTGGTCGCCCTGTATGATGACCTATGTCGGGAGAGGGACAGGGGGAGTGTAACCCTGTTGATTCTGCTTGACCTCTCAGCTGCTTTTGCCATCGACCATGGTATCCTTCTGGAGAGACTCACAGAATTGGGAGTTGGAGGTACCGCTTGGCGGTGGCTCCGCTCCTACTTGGTGGGTCGTCTCCAGAAGGTAGGGCTTGGGGAACATTGCTTGATGCCCTGGACTCTCCATTGTGGAGTCCCGCAGGGATCGGTCTTGTCCCCTATGCTCTTTAACATCTATATGAAGCCGCTGGGAGCGGTCATCAGGAGCTTTGGAGTGCGTTGTCACCAGTATGCTGATGACACGCAACTCTATTTCTCCTTTTCATCTTCTTCAGGTGAGGCTGTTAACGTGCTGAACCGTTGCCTAGCCACGATAATGGACTGGATGAGAGCTAACAAACTGAAGCTCAATCCTGACAAGACTGAGACGCTGTTGGTGGGCGCCTTCTCGACCCAGGTGGTGGATGTTCAACCTCTTCTGGATGGGGTTACACTCCCCCTGAAGGAACAGGTTCGTAGCTTGGGGGTCCTTTTCAATCCATTCCTGTCTCTTGAGGCTCAGGTGGGCTCGGTGGCACGGAATGCGTTCTACCATCTTCGGTTGGTAGCCCAGCTACGCCCCTATCTGGATAATGATGACCTTGCCTCAGTCGTCCATGCTCTGGTAACCTCGAGATTGGACGATTGCAATGCACTCTACGTGGGGCTGCCTTTGAAGACAATTCGGAAACTACAGCTAGTGCAAAACGCAGCAGCCAGACTGTTGACGAGGACCAGACGGTCCGCACATATAACACCTGTTCTGGCGCGTTTGCACTGGCTACCTATCTGTTTCCGGGCTAGATTCAAAGTGCTAGTTTTGACTTATAAAGCCCTAAACGGTGCGGGACCTCAATACCTTGCGGAACGCCTCTCCCGCTATGAACCTACCCGCTCACTACGTTCAACATCTAAGGCCCTCCTCCGAGTCCCGTCCCATAGGGAAGCTGGGAGGACTGTTACTAGATCCAGGGCCTTTTCAGTGGTGGCCCCCGAATTATGGAACAGTCTCTCCGATGAGGTGCGCCTGGCGCCTACTCGTCTATCTTTTCGGCGCCAGGTTAAAACCTTTTTATTCTCCCAGGCATTTTAATGTCTAATGTTTATTATTAAGTTAATTTTATACCAAGTGTTACATGCTCAAGCTGTATGTTTTTAGTGATTTTACCTGATTTTTATTTTACTGTATTGTATTTTATTCCTTGCTGTGAACCGCCCAGAGAGCCATAGGCTAAGGGCGGTATAGAAATGGAATGAAATAAATAAATAAATAAAAATAAATAACACCAAGAAAATATTCCCTGAATACTTGGGAAAATAAGGTCTCGTTCCAGAGCTTGGAAGTAATTCGTTACAAGTGACATTACTTTTTTGAGGAATGAGTGGGTAATTCCTTTATGTTTTGATTGTAATAGAACTAGGAGTAATTTTATTACTTTTGTGGAGTAATTGTAACGTTTCCAGCATTACTTTTGGGCATTACTTTGAGGGGGGGGGAAGCAGCTTGAGGATGTGCAGCTTGAGGATGTTGACAAGATCCTTGGACAGGTGCAGGCGACCACGTCGGTGCTGGATCCTTGCCCCTCTTGGCTGGTGAAAGCTGGTAGGACCGGAACCGCCGACTGGGCCAAGGAGGTACTCAATGCCTCTTTGCGAGAGGGAGTGGTCTCTGACTGCCTAAAAGCGGCGGTAGTGAGACCACTCCTAAAGAAACCCTCCTTGGACCCAGATAACTTGAACAACTATAGACCTGTGGCGAATGTTCCGTTCCTGGGCAAGGTTCTGGAGCGGGTGGTGGCCGGCCAGCTCCAGGGGCTCTTGGATGACACTGATTATCTCGATCCGTTTCAATCCGGTTTTAGGCCTGGGTTTGGTACCGAAACAGCCTTGGTCGCCCTGTATGATGACCTTTGTCGGGAGAGGGACAGGGGGAGTGTGACCCTGTTGATTCTCCTTAATCTCTCAGCTGCTTTTGATACCATCGACCATGGTATCCTTCTGGGAAGGCTCACGGAGTTGGGAGTTGGGGGTACTGCTTGGCAGTGGCTCCGCTCCTACTTGGTGGGTCGCCACCAGAAGGTAGTGCTTGGGGAACATTGCTCGATGCCCTGGACCCTCCATTGTGGAGTCCCGCAGGGATCAGTACTGTCCCCCATGCTTTTCAACATCTACATGAAGCCGCTGGGTGCAGTCATCAGGAGTTTTGGAGTGCGTTGTCACCAGCACGCTGATGACACGCAACTCTATTTCTCCTTTTCATCTTCCTCAGTTGAGGCTGTTAACGTACTAAACCGTTGCCTGGCCGCGATAATGGATTGGATGGGAGCTAACAGACTGAAGCTTAATCCAGACAAGACCGAGACGCTGTTAGTGAGTGCCTTCTCTGCTCAGATGGTGGATGTTCACCCTGTTCTGGACGGGGTTACACTCCCCTTGAAAGAACAGGTTCGTAGCTTGGGAGTTCTTATCGACTCTTCCTTGTCTCTTGAGGCTCAGGTAGCCTCAGTGGCAAGGAATGCTTTCTACCATCTCCGATTGGTAGCCCAGCTACGTCCCTATCTGGACAGTGACGACCTCGCCTCAGTCGTTCATGCTCTGGTAACTTCTAGATTGGACTACTGCAATGCGCTCTACGTTGGGCTGCCCTTGAAGACAGTTCGGAAACTACAGTTAGTCCAGAATGCAGCGGCCAGATTGTTGACGCGGACAAGAAGGTCCACTCATATCACACCCGTTCTGGCTCGTCTGCACTGGCTTCCTATTTGTTTCCGGGCTAAATTCAAAGTGCTGGTTTTGACCTATAAAGCCTTACACGGCATGGGACCGCAATACCTGGTGGAGCGCTTCTCCCAATATGAAACTACCCGTACACTGCGCTCAACATCTAAGGCCCTCCTTCGAGTACCATCCCATCGAGAAGCTCGGAGGGTGGTGACTAGAAATAGGCCCTTTTCAGTTGTGGCTCCCGAACTATGGAATGGTCTTCCCGATGAGGTGCGCCTGGCGCCGACGCTGCTATCTTTTCGGCGTCAGGTGAAAACCTTTTTATATTCCCAGGCATTTTAATGCGTATTATTATATGTATTGTTGTATTTTGCTACTGTTTGATTATTTTTGTTTACCTTTGTTGGCTTGATTTTATTGTATTATTGTATTTATATATTCCTGATTGCTTTATTTTATGTATACCGCCCAGAGAGCCCTTGGGCTTAGGGCGGTATATAAATTAAATTAAATAAATAAAATAAATAAAAAGCAGGGGAAGTTCTGTTCCTCTGATTTGTGGATGAAAATCATGTGCCTCAAATTGGGCTTCTGTGCAGCATCACTCTTCCCTCATGCTCTGTGGGTGGGTAGGAGGCAACGAGGGAGGAGGTGGAGAGCGAGGTGGGGTGGAGTAGAGAAAACAATGGATGGTGGTGGAGAAGAATGGAGTGGAGGGAGAAAGGAGCCAGAGAACAAGAATAGGGACAAAGGAGAAGGAGGCAGCAGCAGAATAGAGATAAAGAACTGTGAGGTGAAAGATGACAAAGTACGTGTGTGTGTGTGTGTTTGTGTGAATACTGTATTTGCACTTGGCACACAAAGTGGCCTCCAGCACCCTCTCTGGCTACTGTGCTGCATTTGTAGTATTTTAACTTTTTTGCATCTCAGGGGAAAATGTTTGCTTGGGTGAGTGCCCCTTAGTTGGTGGCAGGGCAGGGTCTAGGAGGTGGTTAAAGTGAGTGAGATTATGCTTGCCGGCTGGGGGGGGAGGGTTGCATTTGGTTTGACATGCAAAAATCTGAGTAGTGCCCTCAACCTCCCTCCCCACCTCCCTTAGCAGCAGAGAGACCACTATTGCTATGTTATGGATAAAAAGAATTATTCTACTACCTCTGTATGTGTGTGTTTATTTTTAATGTTGTTTTAGGCTACTTAGATGTGCAGCAGCCAAGGCCAGCACCTTGTAGGCGGTTTTTTTAAAGTAACTGAAATGTAATTGTAGTGATTACTTTTGAGAAAAGTAAAGCAATCAGTTACTTTCGGAGCAATTGTAATTGTAACTGTAATTACTACTTTTTGGGCCATATAATTGTAACTATAATTTATTACTTTTTAAAGTAATCTTCCAAGCTCTGCCTGGTTCACACCTAACAGTGAGCCATGGTTTGTTTTACAAACCATGCATTAACCGCAAGTTGTCCCATAGTTGTTTCTCCAAAGTTTGGTTTGTTTCCAGCTGCTCTTCTCATGTGCCTTTATAGTTTGGTGATTGCTTGGGGTGAGGTGGTCAACAAACCATGGCTAAGGAAGGATGCTGGTTTAACACAATGTCAAGTCACAATTAAAACAAACCTAGATTTGTAAGTCAGCAGCTCCTCTCCGGTTCATGGCTGAAGCCAGGAGAGAGCCTCAGTGTGTAATTGCCAAGAAAAAATGAAACTGACTAGATTCCCCCTCCATTTCTTCATTGTCCAAGTCTGAGTGAAAGGTGGATGGGGGGGGGGAGGGTGAGTGAAAGGCAAAGACAGCTTTTGCGGCTGCAGAGAGAGAGAGGGAACGGGCGATGGGGCATAAGAGAGCCCGCCCACTAAAAAAAAATGAAGCAAAGCACCTACAAGGAGGAGTGCACAGCTGAGATGGTTTTTCCTTTCTTTTTCACATTATAATTGGATTGGGTTAATACGGATTTAAAGGGGAACACTGTTTAATAGCTTCTGCTTGCCTGCAACATCATGCGAATTACAAGGGGATGCAAGTAGCACCACACACACACTAAATCGCCATGTGGATGAGCCTTACGACAGCAGTTATTTACTTATCAGATTTTGCACAGAAAGGGCAAATTTGGATTCAATTGGGTGGTAGAAACATCACATTGGGCGCATATCATGCTGGTGTTGAGGGATCTGCACTGGCTGCCTATTAGCCACTGAATGAATTTTAAGGTTCTGCTACTACAACACAAAGTCCTAAATAACTCTGGTCCAGGTTATCTCAAAAACTTGTCTTCTGCTTTATTGCCCAGTAAGGGCATTACATCCAGCAAAAAGAATCCAGTTATATTTGCCACGGCTTGATGATTATCAGCTTGTGGTACCATGGAGGTGGGCTTTTTCACTGGTGGCACCAGTGATGTGGAATGCCCTCCCTGTTGAGATATGAGGGGCTCTACCTGTGCTGGCATTCAACCGGCTCCTGAAGACACACCTGTTGAGGCAAGCATTCCCCTGCACTTGAACTTCCAATTTTATTAACTGGCGTGATTGATTGTATTTAACTGTTTTAATTGTCATGTTTTTACCTGGTTTGTTTTACTGTATATTTTAATGAAGGAAGTTTTAATGTTTTCATTGAATTGCAATTTAGTATTTTAATTATGTATTTATTTTATATTTGATTTTATGTTGTAAACAACCTAGAAGCCATTTTGGCATAAAAGTGGTATATTAATCAATCAATCAAAAATAAATAAAAATACAGGCTGGCATTTGGATGCCAAAAATGTCATGTGGCTGCTGAAGGGAAAAATGGTATGTACAAGGGGCATTGATCCTACAATAAACACCCATCTGGAAGCATCTGTAATCTGATATATAAAGCTGGAGTACATACACAATCAAGTACAGAACAGGTAATGTGATGAAAACACCACTGTTCCAACATTGGTTAACGCTGTTGCAGTATATTTTTTAGGACCCACCCTATTTTGTGGTTTTAGGTTTGTAATTATTTTAATGTTGTATTTTAAAATTGCTGTAACTGGCTCTGGGACCTTTAGGTGAAGGGTGTGTTAATAAATGTTAATAATAATAATTGATCATAATAATAACAATGAAAAAAGCAATACTTACATTCCCTCTTTTTAAAGGTCCTTCTTTGTCTCTAGCCAGCTCTGCCATAATTACTTCAAAAACATCAAAACAAATCTCGTCTGACCTAAGCTACATTTTTGTGTTAGGCTGCATACATTTAAAGCACAACTTCCCCAAAGAATCATGGGAGCTGTAGTTTGTTACAGGTGCTAGGAATGGTAGCTCTGTGTGGAGTAAACGATAGTTCCTAGGATTTTTTGGGTGAAGCCATGTGCTTTAAATAAATGGTGTGTAAGCAGCATCTGGTACTCAAAATAAATGTGAAGCAAAAAGCTTTATTTTTGCAACAATCTGAAGTTGTCTTGGTTAGGAAGATAACTTTGCCATTTAAATAGCAGGATTAAATAGCAGGATTGTTACACAGTGCAAAAGCTAAAAAAGAAGGATACGCCCCTTTCTCAGGAAATTAAGCAGCAGTTCTTCAGGATCAGCATCCTTCTTGGCCACCTGTGTCAGAAATGAAAGGAGAGACAAAAAAGCCATGCCTAAGAGGATTATCTACCGGTTTGATGAGGGAGGATTAGTATCACAGGCTGCTTTTCTTCTCTTATTCAGGCACAGATTAGTAGGAGTCTTACGCCTCAGGAACAGGGACTTAAGGAATCAGTTGGTAGAGAATTACACATGCAAGCTACTTGGGCTGCAGACACTACAACAGCAATAAGGCCATTGGTATTGGAAGGGGGCAAATGGGACCTACTACAAAAAGCTGTAGTGTGGTGTGGAGCACTTCCTCCTGTTCAGGGAGCCAGCCAGCCACCCATGCCTGCTTCTAGGATAATTCATTCCAACTGTTTACTGTCTTTCCCCATCCTGACAATCAGCATCCCATGCCCACGGAAGGGGCTCAGCCTTCATTGCATTGTTTTGGGTTTTTGCTCCCATAGATGTCCCCCCAAAAAGATGTTTGTACTTCTGCAAGTCCTGGGGTTCTCCTTGAGCCTTCCGATACCTTCCTCTTGTATGTGTGGATAGTGCTGTTTTGGCAACATAAAGATCAGCGCCAACCCCAAGCATTGCCAGTAGAAAGAATGACTGGAAACAAGTGTATGGAAACAAGATCTCTTCAAACTCAAGTCATCCTGCTTAGCACCCCAATCAATGCAACCGGACACATTTCAGCTTCTCCTGCAAATGTCGCTAATGTAGGCCACAAAGCTGGAACGAGGCATTTAAAAAATGGTTTATATGTTATAGTCTGTAGGTTTTACATTCAAATGACAAACAGAGGAAAAGTGCCTTGGTCTGAGGCAGGGAAGCTATAGCGCAATTGTTCACCATCTCAAATATACATTGAGCTGCAAATCTCATGCAATTATTTCAGGTTTTAATCGCAGGGAAGAGAGAGAAGGGGCAGAGTGACAGCTGTGGCCTTGCATGTTTTTTTCCCAGCATCCCTGGTTCAGGAGAGAACAACCCTATCAGGAAAGAACAGACTTCGCCTCACTCTCCCTGGATTTGTGCATCCTAGTTTCTTATTGTGCAGATGACTAATTGCAGTCCCACAGTAGCGTCCCTATATGTCTCCTTCAGCTTCCAGTCATGCCAATGACATTCTGGCAGGTAAAGCAATCAAATTCATGCTGATCCAGCAGCTTGCCGGCATGGCTGGGCTGAATATCTTCATGTGTGTGAATAAGCAGCTCTGTGTAGTGAAACCTGCACTGGATGTTGCTACCATTGCTACCCATCCATTTCTTGATGCACATGTGACTGTATTTTTGGATGAAATATGAGGACATTGCACATTCTCCTACACCAGTATGTAGAGGACACCTCAGCACTACATTTTTTTCTCATGTAATCATCTCAAGGAAGTGGTTGAATTGCCTTGCAGCAGTTTGGGGTTGGATGAAGGGGAACATGCTGATATTAATTCCAGATAAGATGGAAGCACTGTGAGGATACTGGCCTCTAGTACAGATTGAGAGTTGTACCCAGTCTTGGATGGGGTGTCACCCCACCTGCAGGACCAAGTTTGTAGGTTGCAGCTAACTGGGGAGTCTTAGGTGGCAGCTGTGGCCTTGCATGCTTTTTCCCAGCATCCCTGGTTTACCAGCTGAAACCTATCAGGAGAGAACAGACCTTGCCTCAGTTATCCATGTGCTAGTGACTTCCAAATTAGAGTACTCCAATGTGATCTATGTGGGGCTGCCTTTGAAGATGATTTGGAAACTTCAGCTGGCTCCAAATTAGCTGTCTGAATACTGGAGAGGTTGGTGGTCAGAACCTACACCAGTTACTCTGGTTGCATTTCCAGGCCAAATTCAAAATGCAGTTAATGACTTTTAAAAACCAGAATAGTTGAGGAATGAGTTATTTGAAGGACTGCCTTAACCCATATCAACCTGCCTGAACCTTAAAAATGCCCTCAGAGACCCTGCACAAAACTGCACAGAACAGAGACTTCTCAGTGGTGGCCCCACAGCTATGGAATGAAATCTTGTAAAAAGTTAGGATCACTCCTTTGTTATTTTTCAATGGGCTTCAAAAACCCACTGTGGCTTTTTAATGGCTAGGTGCCAGACCACACTGGTGGTAGTTTGATTCTGGTATGTTGGGTATTTTGTTTATCTAGTGCTGGTTTTAGTAATTTCTTTTGTTGAATCATATTATTGGGCTTTTATAATGTGACTCATTCGGTGTGATAAATTGTAAACCATTTTGTGAAGCTTATGCTTAAAAAGCAGTCTACAAACCTTTTAAATAATGCAACATATTGTGTCCCATGACCACCTCTGGATCAAGACTGGTAAGGGAGCATGAATTTCACACAGGATTTTATTTAAGGAAGCACCCACGGACACATTAGGCAGAAAACCCATCCATTGTGCCTAAATTCCAAAATGTATTTTCTCTCCCACCTTTTTTTCTTTTCTTGTGAAGCTTTGCAATCTCTGCTTTTTATATGGAAGATTGTTTGGGTTTTCATCTCTTACCACCAACACCAATGCACAGTGGTGTCACTGAAAAAATAGCACCCAAGCCACCATTCAATATGTGCACATGTTCTTTCCAACATGAATCTACAGGTCTCAAAAAGTAATGTGTGACAAAGTCCTCAAACACCTTATATAACATGCCTCAAACATGGTCTCTTGTTCTACCAGCATGCCTTCACACCATCACTTTGCCAAAACATAAGGATAGGTAAATTGCTTTTAGGGAGGTTCACAATTATGATTTCCTATTTGTTTAATCTAAAAATATTTAAAATACATAAAAACAGCCAGGGGAAGATATTGGAGAAATATAAAATCAATACAAATAAAAAAGGGGGGGAGGTGAAGAGACCTTAAATGTGCTACTCACCATCTCTCAGCCTATCCTCCCCTCAGGATGAAAACAATGGAGAACCATGACCACCCCCAGGAAGAAGGCCACACTTAAAATGTAGAGGAAAAAAGCATCTACAACCATAGTGTGAAATCAAAGACTTATTGGGACACAGTATGAAGAAATATTTCTATAAACATGACTCTCAAATATGTTTATGAATTACACAATCTGTAAATATATTTATAGTGCAATCCAATGTTTGTTTACTCAGAAGCAAGTCCCAATGTATTCAATGGGGCTTACTCAAACTGGGAAGTGTGCAGAGAACTACAGCCTCAAGTGATCAGGAACTTGTTCTTTTAAGTTGAGACCTTATCCCAGTCTGAGTCTGTGCTGGAACTACTTTTTAATATGTTTTTAAGCCTTTTCTTTTTTTAAAAGCTTTTAAAAATATTTTCAAAGATGTTTTAATATATTTTAAAGTCTGTTTTTATGATGTTTTAAAGTGCTTTTAGTGCTTTTGTTTGCCACCCTGGGCTCCTACTGGGAGGAAGTGCGGGATATAAATCAAATAATAAATAAATAAACTTCATTCACCCAACCCAAAATTCAGAATCATGCCTCTTTAGGCTGTTTTCCAACTGTTTATTCTTGCTTTATGGTTATTGGATTTTAAATGGCTTTATTTCTGGTTGTGAGCTGCCTTGGTTTCCAACCCTACCTTCACAGGGTTGTTGGAAAGACTACACACACACACACTGCAGATGTATAAATACATACAGCACATATAATAATTTATTGTCAAACCAGATGGTCATTGCAGAAAAATTAGTTTTAAAAAAATCAGTATTCGTTTCCTACAGAATAAAAACTGTAATACCTAAGTAAGCCCTGCCTACTTGCCTTAAAATAGGACTGGAGGAGGGAGGGACAGAAAGAGAACACAATTCTTTTTTACATTCACTCCAGAGTCCCATTGATTTTCAGCACATTCATAACCATGTCTACTCAAAAGTAAATCCTATTGAATTCAATGGGATTTACTCTGGACATATGGGATTAGCAATGCTTTTACCCCCACAAAAGCAAGTATTGGGAAGGTTTTGAAGACACTGCCCAGGATCTGACTCCTACACACAAGAGGGGAAAAAACTGAAATCTATATACTTACCCAATTTATGAGATTTTCAGATAAACGGGGGGGGGGGAACCACCATTTTCTGGCCTTGCAATGAGGTTTACTAGACACTGCCACAGGTCAAACAAACACTTCACTGATTGGCTGCAATCCTGAACGGGCGGGGTTAAAGCTACGAAGTGCTATACCGTAGTTTAAAAAAGATTTAAAGGGGGCGGCTGATGTTTTTATGTATATCTCGAGAACCGGACCACCTAGAAACTTAATTTTTTTTGTAAATTAAAGCTGAGAGTCACCCCCCTCTGATGGTGTCACCTGGTGTACTCCACACACCCCGCACCCCCCTAGTGACGCCCCTGCTCTGTGATCAGGTGGGAACTGTATTTTCCCCCGCCTTCTAATCTTGCCTATTTTAATATTCTTTTGTATTTTTATAGTACTGGAATTCAATAAAACTTTTTAAATAAAAAAAGCACATAACAAAAAGTATGCTGGTAAGCACACACTCCAAATCTAAGTGGGGGTGAAGTGGAGGAAAAGGGAACAGCAATAAAAGGTCCACAGGATAGGGAAGAGGGGGAGAACTCAACATAGGAATATTTTTGGCAGCATCCCCAGGGAAAGTGCAATGCATAATTCCACCCTGAGAAGGAATCTGAACTCAAGTATAATAGATTCTACTAGCAGTAGTTTCTATTTGCTACTACTGTTACACTGCAATCCAATAAGCACTTACCTGGAAGTAAGACCTGTGGTTAAAGACTTAATTGAATTGTTTCTGCGACCATTGTTTCCCCCTTTATGGAAAGACTCTGATCAGACTAAATACAAAATACGGGCACAACCCAGTTACATAACCACTTTTAACCACCACCCATTTCAACAGGACAGCTACCCATGTGTTTAACTCTGAAATTTCCCACTGAAATCAATGGGGCTTAAAAGTGCCTTTCTTATAGTATCAATAATACCAACATGATACTAGACTTCTGACTGAAACTATATAAAATGCAATTAGTGCATCTAGTCGTTTTCTTCGTACCTGAAATCATCACAGTCCACGTTGCTAAGAAACATGGCCAAAATAGAGTATTTCTCAATCTCCGCAGCTGAAGCATTTGTAAATGGAAAGTTTTACTGTCTTCTCAAGTAGAGAAGTACAAAGTAGAGAAAACTTGAGAAAGTTAATGCCTGAGGAAATTTTAAGTATTGGATTGCATACATGATGTCCTACCTTTTAGTAGGAGGGGAAATAATGTTATTTGACTAGATTTCATTAGGGCACCTTTCAGCAAATGCCTTTTTGGTTTCAGGTTGCTGAATGGTACTGACTTAGTTACTTTCTGGCCTACCTTATTTACATTTTTAAAAGTTCGGTGGCCCGATATGCCAACCTATCACTATAGCTTATAGATATAACATAATACTGTAAGAGCTTAATCTATTTCAAATGGCTAGTTGCTCCATTTTATAAGACCTAGGCATTCAAATATTCAAAGAAGGGATTGCACAGCTTAGTTTGAGATTATAAAATGAACAACTGAACTGAATCAGTGTATTTGACCAGGAGTGGTTGCTAATGGTCGATGATGTGCCTAAAAAAAAAGCCTCAGCTTGTAAGAAAAGACATGCTGAATGTCGAAATATCCCAGGGAAAATATGTGCAAAGTTAATCAATTTGCAAGGGCAGGAACAACTTCCAGAGGACATCACAAGCCTTTCTTGTATATATGAGAATGTTCCCCTTGTTCATCCACATTTTTTTTAAAGCACAACAAACTACTAAAAGAAAAAAATCCTTACCTTCTTGCCATTCACAAAAAATATGAGTTCATCTGATTGTTGAGAATTAGCCATGCTGCCATATAAAAGCACGCCTTGAAAGCTGTCAAAGAAGATATTACAACTGCCGCAAAGAATTAGGGACTCTACTGTTGCTTCCAACACCAGATTAATTCTTTGGTCTGTGCTTATAGAACCAATAAATAAGATAGGTGATGGGGAGGAGCCAGAGTGGAATCAACTGAAAGATCTCTACAGGGTTAACTTTCTTCCTTTCTAACCATGTATGGAATGGACATAGTTGGAATAACTTAAGCTTGTTTGCAGGTGGCTGAAACTTTTATACCTATGATTAAAGAAAAAAAACCAAAAGAACTTAGGTTGATACTAACCCATTTTCGCTTAGTTCTCCTTGCTATCAAACCTCAGCAGGTGCTGTTGTCCCTTCTTCCTAGCCTTCCATGCCAATTTTCTGGGTTCTGGCTCTTCGCTCTCCTAACCTGGTCTGGTCCTTTGCGGGACCCCTGTAATATCAATAAATCATGCTTCTACTGGGAGCATAGCAATTTCTTTCTGTTGTGGGTTCCTCAGCCCCAGTAAAAGGCTGGGACAAAGAACAGTCTACAGGCCCCTTCAGACTGGTGTTGTACTGTGGATGTATTCTACAGCCTGTTCTTGACATAATAATGATGCATTAATGGTGGGTTTATTTCTGCGTTACTTTGTTCTGTGATGCTTCCCCAATGCTACCATCTTATTGCTGTCCGGAAGGGCTGTAGTGCAACAAAAGTGGAAAAATAAACCAGAACACTTGTGGTATAAAAACGTCATAGCATTTCAACAGGAAGTCATAGGATATGCACCAAATTGAAATGAAGCTGTGGGATGACCCTGGCACTTTTGCAAGCACAAAAGGTATTGAAAGTGAGGTCGCGTTTGATCCAGCCAATAGCATCCTGAGCACAAATAATCATAAATGCACAATAAAAAGGATGTCAGGAGGACCCCAATGAGGACCCCAAATGCACATTTAAGCTTCTCTCTCACTATTTATGCTATGCAAATATAGTTAATGCAAGATGTAACACAGAAGACAAATTGAATGCATATTCTGATCAATCTGAGCTTGAGTCACACATTATTGGCTCCTTTAAGGCCTCTGTGCAAATTCACTAATAGGCAAAGCACCTTGCAGTTTAAGAATGTACCTATAGCCAACAGATATTTCTATCAACCTTTAAAAAGCAGGGAAATTGAGCAGCTATAGTGAATGCACCAGGGGAGGAGGAGACCTGACCTCCTCTCTGAGATACTGTACTGCCCTACAAATTTGTAAAAATGCAAAAGCAATTTGGGTTGGTGTTTCACAGTCCAATCCACTTCCTGTGTAGCTTAGAAGAATTGGGTAGCTGTATCTCAGAGGGAAAGGAGTTTCAAAGCTGGGTGCCACCGATGAGAAGGTTCTGCTCCCACATTGCATTGTAAGTGGGCCTTAACTAAGGATGGCACAGCTGAGTGCACCTCTGGCAGTTCTTAACAAACAAGAAGGTTGGCACAGGTTCTCTCAGGTATCCAGGCTCCAATTTGTACAGGCCATTGCAAGTCCATACAAGTACCCTGAAGCAGGCTTGGTAGCATGTAGGCAGCCAGTGCAGTTCTTTCATATTTGGTTATCTCTTGGTAATATGTCACACATGGAGAAGCCTAACTGCATCACCTGCAGCTTCTGAACCAGCATCAAGGACAGCCCCACATAGAACACATTAAAATAGTCCAGTCTTGCAGTTACCAATGTGTGGATCACTGTGGCTCCTCCTGTCCAGGAATGGCTTTGCTGGCAAACCAGAACCAAGCAGCCTCAGTAGCATATAGGCAGCCACTGCAGTTCTTTCAGATTTGGTATTGTATGTTTGCAGAAACCCAGTCCAAGGAGAAGCCTAGCCGCTACATTCTGCACTAGCTATAGCATCTAAACCAATTCAATGGATAATATGGCTTGTTTTTATGAATGCTGTTCAGACATCCTAGTGATATATAAGTGGTATATGTCTTAAATAAAATAAATAGGCCAGTCTTGAGGTAATCAGTGTGTAGATCACTGCAGCAAGGCTTTCCCCGTCAGGAATGGCTATAGCTGGCAAATGAGCCAGAGGTAGTAAAAGCCGCTGCTTCTTGTGGAGGCCACTTAAACCTGCAACAACAGCTCTAGGAGCACCTCCTGACTGTGTATCTGTTCCTTCAGAGGCAGCTGAACCCTGTCCAGAACAGATCGCCTCTCTGCTACTTGGAACTGTGAACTACCTATCTACTTGTTGCTTGGTTCCTTGGATTATACCCAAAATGGGATTAGGGGTTGAGCACTTCTAGTTTAAGGTGGAGACAGTGTATTAGCCTAGCACCTGATTGTTTCTGAGCTCGCACAATTGTGGTGCAGATGGGGCTGAGCACCTAGATGTGCACCTCCTTTGCTATATGTGTAGTAGAAGTTTGCTTCTCTGCCTGGATCTCCCTTGCTGGATCAAGGGGTACATATGTTTCTATTACTCTCCTCTTCAAAACAAACCGAGTCTCTAAAGCTGTGATCGGGAACCACAAGCCCAGGGGCCACATGTCTTTCCAGTATCCAGGTCTTGTATGGCCTGTGGGGATTCTCTGCAGGCCGCATCTCTCGCTGGCCCTGCTACACACACCTGAGTGGTGATGTCTCTTGCTTGCAGGGATGAAGACAGGCGTGTGTTGTATGTGGGTGGGAATGCAGCTCTTGCACTGGAAAAGGTTTCCTGTTACTGCTCTAAAGGTTGCTTTGCACTGGAAAAGCGGGAGTAGGAGAAGGTATCATCATTCCAACCTTTGGCTCTATAACCATGCCCTGCTTGACATGCCAAACCCTTGTGGGCAGTTTCAATAAAAAGAAAGATAAAAAAGATGGAAGCTTACAAAGTTTATTTAGGCAATAAGGCACCCAGGTATGTTTGTCCCCACAGAAGCAGAATGGGATTTTTCATTCAACATAAGCACAAATACCAACAGTTGTCGAGATCACATAACCTGAACAAGCTTGATTACACCAGGAAACAATTTCTAGACTTGGGTTGCTTGCAGTCTGCACAGCATCTGTTGATTCATCATTCACCCTCATTTGATTGCACAAAGTTTCTGGGGAGTTTATACAATGTCCATTGTTTGTTGGGCATTCATTCTGATTTCTTTGTGAAGAGATTATACCACATTGCATCAAGTAATTGTTACCCCACATTTGCCAGGGCATTTTCCCATCACTTTCCTTACCACAAGAAGTCCAATTTTGGAGGGAAGCAGGTTTGTTGCATAAGAGTGCCAAATGCTCTTTAACAGCACAACCTGAATTTGCTGTGTGTGATTGAATCCCACCTGCAAAACAGCAGGAGTCTAGAAGTGGCCTTGGAAGTAGAATATCTTACCTATGGCCATACCAACACATTTCTGCACATTCTGCTACCAATGTTATCATAATAAAGGGTTGTAATTCACACCATAATCCCCATGATATGCACTCCACTTCTTACTTGGATTTTTTTGCACACAAATGCTGGTATCTCACTAAAGAGGGCCAGGTTTGTCCATGGGCAGTAGTCTTGTGCTGTTTCTCGTCCTGCACATTATCACAGCTTTTGTTTTTCATAAGCAGAGCCTTTTCCTTTACATTCTTCTAAACAAACTTGAAAATGATGAAATTGTCATTGCATTTGTGCATCTAGGGTGCTTCCAGATGGGTGCTTATTGTGGGATGGGTGCTCCTCATGCAGTTTTTTGCACAATGTCATCAGCATTGGTATCAAAATGCCACACCATATTACACACACACACACCTACCTCATTTAATCTACATTTACCCATACTGGGGAAAATAAAAAAAAACCCACCCTGCTGACAACAACCCATTTGTGAAATCTCAACAGCCCATTTACAGTATTAAGCCCCTTCACTCACCTAGAGCAAGACTAAATGTCACATACAAAAAAGAGGCGCCATCAAGCACAGAATCCCTTTCTGTACTCTGCAATATGTAGCACAATCTACCCAGGATTCTCACATTGTTATGCCGTGTGCTTCCTGCCCCCACCAGTGAATGATGTGAAGCAAGGCGAGGCACAACGTAATGACACCTGGATACAGGACAAGTTGCACTAGATGTTGGTGGGAGGGCAGGCAGCTCACACAGCGCTATATTCACGTTGATCCAAGGTGCATAATGTGAAGATTAGTACAGGACTATGAGTGACATCAGAGATGGAGAACCTGCAGTCTTCTGGCAGCCCCCGCCAGCATGGCCAATGGTCAAGGGTTATGGGAGGTGGAGTACAATAATATCTGGAGGACCACAGGTTTCCTTTGCTCTACAGGATTTCTAGTAATTTTAATTCTTTTATTGTTTATTTATTCATTAAATTGGGTAGTTGCTGTTCTTTCTTTCTGTTTTTTTTGCTGGTCGTTTTTCTTCACAAAAAGTGAACCCAATAAAAAAAGTTAAAACCAAATTAAAACAAAACAATCCCCCCCACACACATAACTATAACAGTGGTGGAACAACCCACCCCTTAAAAGAGACTATAGCATCAAGAGCCCTCCAAAAGCTCTCCAAAATTAGAAGCCAACATTTATCTAGAATGAGTGTCTTCCTGGGGTCTTTCTCCTCCTTCGATTAGACTCTTTATCACTTAGGAACATTACAGGGAGTGGGTTTTCACATTGCATAAGGGTAATAAAACTTGTTGAGAAACTTCTGAAAATGGCCACTGGATTGGGCTGATGGGGGTTGTAGTTCAAAAAAGTAACTTTTCCAAGCTCTAAGCCAAGGCATAGTAAAGTTCAAGCCAAGTGATTCAGTCTTGGCTAAGTTATAGGCAAGAGGCCATAACATTAAAAATGTATTCATCTCTTTATTATTTGATTTATATCCCTCCCTTCCTCTCAGCAGGGGCCCAGGGCGGCAAACATGTGAAGCAATATTATTAACAGGCTTTACTACTGGTACCCCTACATACTCAATGAATTTAGATTCATGCTTCATTTAAAAGATGTTATAACAAGGCCCATAATCAAATTAACTCACTCCCTAAAAGGATAGTACAGTAGTACAATTTGTCTCCATCCTCTAAGAAAGAATTATTATAGGCTAGCTTTGGGAAGTGCTTCATAAAGTGGCATCACATCCTTTAACGAGCTATTATTGTCCAATGCTTCATATTCTGAAAAGACAGCTAATCTTACACACCTCAACAGCTATAGAAGATAATGCAGATCACATATTACAGACATTTAAGATGCACAATGGAATTCTTCTTTGCATGCACCCTGTAGCTTTCATCAGTCAGCAATTATTAAACAAGGCAGTGTCACATTCTGAGGATGTTGTCTGAATACTGAGCTATCACACATGCCACTGCAGAGCACAAGGTTTCCTAAATAAAGGCCAAGGACAAAACCAGCAATGGAGATTCATTTTATCATAGAGCTCACTTGAAATAAAGTGGATCAACTTGAAATTCACACTTTGGTCTCGTGCACAGGCACAAATAGCAAAATGCAGCTGTCCAGTGGCAGACAATCCTAGGGGGCGGACACAGGAAAACATGACCAAAGGACTCAAGGCAAGTTCTACAACAGTCAGCCTTCCCCAACCCAGTGCCGTCCAGGTGTTTTGAGCTCCAATTCTCATCAGCCCCAGCTAGGGTTGCCAGATCAGAAGCATCCCAAACCCTGAGATTTCAGGGGTAGGCCCTAGTGATGTCATGGGATGGGCCCTAGTGATGTCATTAAGCATGATACATTAAGCATCAACCACAGTTGCTTGGAACATACAATTCAGACAAAAAAATTTCTCTGATTGGAAATGAAGATAGAAATCTTACCTATAAGATGGAGCCAGGGTAGTGTTGAGCCTCGGCTCTCCCTGAAGGAGCAGGGAAGGGAGAGGCATGAGTTTCAGGCGCCTCAGCTGCCAGAAGGCGCAGAAGACCAAGGAGTTGTTGAGTCTGCTCGGGGCCTTGGGGAGGGCAGTGAACTTGAACTCCAGCCAATTCCCACGGGTGGCGTGAGCTCCATAGAGGAGAGTGCGCCACCCCCAGTTGTTCCCGATGGCCCATCAGGGGACGCCCCAGAGGTTGTACCAACTCCTCCCTTGCCAATCAGTTCCCAGGATGCTTCCAGTGTGACGCCACCTCCTGACCTCGAGCCTGCAGCCCAAGAGCAGGTGTCTTCCGATGAGCCATTGGAAACATGCCCCCCCCGCCTCGTGCCCGCCACCATAAGAAACGGACAGGGCAGAGACAGGATTTCCGAAGGAGTCAGAGATTACGATCGAAAACGTTCCCTATATAAGCTGGCCTCTCAAAGAGGGGAGTCGCTGAGTCAACTTCCTTCACACGCCGCAGAACATGTCTAGAGTGTAGTTAGGGGTTTCTAGTGAATAAGGCAGGTTTCTATATGAAGCGCAATGTCCTAGATGTATCCATTACTCTAATAAAGCAAGATTTAATTGCACCCACGTCCCCGTCTCGTGGTTCCAGCTCTGGACAGGACAGGTAGGGAACATTTAATCTAGCCTACCTGCTTCTGGCAAGAAGTATTTAAGTGCCCTCAGGCGAGGCCAGTCCAGTCACCAGAAGGCTATTATAGGAAGAAAGGAGCCTAGTGTTGTGGAAATGTTAGATGGGAGCACTCAGGAGTAAAGATGGATGCCCCTGAAGGCTGCCATTCTAAACACACTAAGGGACTAAGCCCCATAGAACTCAATAGGACTTACTTCTGAGTAGATATAGTTTGGATTGTGCTGTTGGTAAAGCTTGACTAGGGATGCAAAGATATCCATATTTAAGTATGGTTGGCAACCCCCTGCCTGGAATGCCCTGCCCCTATCTTTTAACATGGCTGCTCCCAATCTCTTTACAGATTTGACCCATCACTTCAAAAAATGTCTTAGAAATGAGCAAGAGTAAAAAGATTCTCTACCCTATTCTGTCTACCCTGTGGGCTGCTATAAACTCACTTTGACAGCCAACTCAGCCAGTCAGCCAAGGACACAGAAATCCCCATGCAGCACAACCTGATCCGGAGGCTGTGGTTAATGCAGAATGCTATGGCACTGTTGGGTATGGAAATATTAGTGATTTGATATAAAGTAGATATCGGTTTATTTCCTGGTGACCTGACCCCAACATTCCAGTGGCTCAATGAATAAAAGCCTAATTATACTGGAGATGTGTTCCCCTCCCCATTTCCTTATGCATATCTATACTTTATGTCTCACATGATGTTACCAACTGTATCACAAAAGAATGCCTATGCTTCATCTGCATGGTCATAAACCTTGACACGCATACTCTTACAATTGTAGAAGATGTAACCTGAGCGTTATTCTTAGTTTAATGATCCCACTTGTAACCAAACTCCCCTGCTCCTATCTATCCTTTGTTCCTTTGACTCTGAGTGCTTATCTCAAGGTCGTATAAACTATGCAAGCCTATGTCTGAAGAAGGCAAAATGTTCCTGGCTTTGTTATCCTAAGCACCCCATTTTCCATATCTAAGATGTTACTTTGTCTAGCTATGTTTTTCTATACTTTATGACGTCTGCTCCCCATTTTTGTAACCACTGGGGAAACTATATAATCTACTGCTTTTCAATAAACGGGGTTCCCACTTCTGAAAGGCTACTTGCTGGCAGGTCTTGGGACCCCTTTGCAAAGGTAATATTGTGTGTTATTTCCTGGCCTCTGGCAATAGGTTCTTGCTCTCAACTCCGCACCTTCCTGGGTGTATGTGAGCTGAGTAGACAGTGACAGCTTGCGTGTTGGGTTTGGACCTAACAGCACGATTGCTGACATGAATGAGACCCTATCAACACATAATACCTCTGCTCTGAAATCGGCACTGGTTGCCGATTTGCTACCAGGCCAAGCTCAAAGTGTGCTTTGCATGTTATGAGTGCCACATAGTACTTGTTCTGTTCTTGTAAGAAATCAGTCCTTTAGTGTGGCAGCACCTACACTTTGGAACTCCCTGCCTATTGACATTAGGCAGATGCCTTCATTGTACTCTTTTTCAGTACCTGCTAAAAACATTTTTGTTTAGGCAAGCCTATCCAGGCACGTAGAAACTATTGTGTTTTTTATCTGTTTTTAACTCATTGTTGGTTTTATTATTTTGAATGTTTTTAAATACCTGTCTTTAACTGTTTTTGCAAATAATTCTATTGTTCTAATACCTTCTGTAAACCACTTTGAGATTTTTTACAATAAAGTGGTATATAAATGTTGTAAATAAAATACATAAATTTTGGAGTCACTGTGGCCCTTGAGTCTCTTCCCACTTTTAGGAACAAAGTACTCAGGCCATTTGGTACCAGCTAGCTCAGTACTGATGACATGGACTAGCATTGGCTCTCCAGGATTCCAGGCAATAGTCTTTTCCAGAAATTGAATTTTGGACCTTTGCATGCAAGGCATATGCCCTATCTGCCCCTCAGAGTGAAAACAACAGAGGGAAACCATGACCACCTCAAGGAAGAAGGGCACACTTAAAATGTAGAGGAAATAATAATCTACAACCATAGTGAGAAATCAAATACTTATTGGGACACAGTATGAAGAAATATTTATATAAGCATGACTGTCAAAGATGTTTATTATTCACACAACCTGTAAAGATATTTATAGTGCAATCCGATGTTTGTTTACTCAGAAGCAAATCCCAATGTATTCAATGGGGTTTATTCAAACAGGGAAGAGTACAGAGAACTGCAACCTCAAGGGACAAGGAACTTCATTCACCCAACCCAAAGTTCAGGATCATGCCACTTTAAGCTGTTTTGCAACTGTTTATACTTGTTTTTATGGTTATTGGATTTTAAAGGGATTTATTTCTTATTGTAAGCTGCCTTGGTTTCCAGTCACCAACCCTACCTGTTGGGAAGACTCCATATGCACATACACACTGCAGATGTAAAAATACATACACCCCATATAATAGTTTATTGTCAAACCAGTTGGTCATTGCAGAACATTTTCTTAAAAATCAGTATTAGTTTCCTACATAATAAAAACTGTGATACCTAAGTAAGCCCTACCTAATTGCTTTAAAAAATAGGATTGGAGGAGGTGAGAAAGATTTACGACACAAAGACAATTCTTTGCTATGTTCACTCAAAAGTCCCATTAATTTACAGCACAATCCTAACTATGTCTACTGCCTATAACCTGAAGATAACTGGGGGATGCAGGATTCCAACCAACCTTCGTTTGCTGTTGTGCAATGCCAGGTCTGTGGTACAGAAAACATCTTGCATCCATGATACGATCTTGGATGAATCTGCAGACCTGGCATGTATAATGGAGACCTGGTTGGACAAAGCCTCAGCACCTATTCTAGAGGCAATGTGCCCGCCAGGTTTCCGTTATGCACATCAGCCGAGGGAAGGAAGGCGGGGAGGGGGAGTGGCTGTCATCTATCGGGAGTCTTTGGTCTTTGCCATGTCTCCTCTCCATGGGACCAAGTTTGTTGACTGCATGTACTGGAGGCTGGGCCCGAAGGGCAGTTTAGGGATCCTGCTCGTGTACCGCCCACCTCGCTGCGTGGCAAAATCCCTGGCTGAGGTGCTAGAGGTGGTCTCGGGTGTTCGTATGATGTCCCCAGAATTGTTGGTGGTGGGTGACTTCAACGTGCACGCCGAGACCACTCTCAATGGAGCCCCTCGGGATTTCCTGGAAACCATGACTTCCTGGGAACTGCACCTTAGTAATACTGAGCCCACCCATGTAGCCGGTCATGCTCTCGACCTTGTATTTGTCCTGGGGGAGGAGAAAAGTGCTCTGAAGTTAGGGACTATTACCTCTACCCCTGTGTCATGGTCAGATCACCATCTGGTAAACGTAGATTTCTCGATGCCACACACCCTCTGCAAAGGCACAGGACCTATTAGAATGGTCCGCCCCAGGCGTCTGATGGATCCAGAAGGATTCCTGATTGCGCTAGGGGAATCGGAACCTGCTGAAGGTCACTCAGTCAAAACCCTGGTGATGGACTGGAATACAAAGATCACCAGGACATTAGACCAAGTGGCCCCGAAACGTCCTCTCCCCCTGGAAAGATCCCAGACAGCACCATGGTATGCACCACGGTTGCGTGCTCTGAGACAGGAGGTGAGACGACTAGAGCGCCGGTGGCGTAAGTCCCGCTCTGAAGATGCCCGGACACAAGTTAGAGCAGCAGTAGCTGCCTATCATGTGGCAATAAAGGCAACAAAGAAAGATTACTTTGCTGCCTCTATTGCATCAGCAGAATGCTGTCCCAGGAGGTTGTTCCAAGTGGTCCGAAGCCTGGTCGGTCCAGTTGCTCAGGAACCCTTGGAATACTCAAAGGCCTCCTGTGACAATTTAGCAAAGCATTTTGCTGATAAAATCGAACATCTAAGAAGCTCGATTTCGCATACCGTGAATGCAGATAGTGGACCAGTGTTGACCAGTCATAATGTGATCCAATGGGATCGTTTTTGGCCTCTTCCTTCTGAGGATGTGGACAAGGTGCTGTCAACTGTGAAACCTACCACCTGTCTCCTTGATCCATGCCCGTCATGGCTCTTGATGAGCTGTAAAGAGAAATTGGGCGAAGGGATCAAGGCGGTGGTAAATGCATCCTTGAATGAGGGTGTATTGCCATTAGCCCTCAAGGAGGCAATTATAAAGCCCATCTTGAAAAAGCCCTCCTTGGATCCCCAAGATTTAAACAACTTCCGCCCAATTTCAAATCTACCATTCTTGGGCAAGGTCATTGAGCGAGTGGTGGCCAATCAGCTGTCAGCGCACTTGGATGAAACAGATTATTTAGATCCATACCAATTGGGTTTCAGAACTGGACATGGAACTGAAACAGCCTTGGTCGCTCTGGTGGATGATTTGAGGAGGGCATTAGATAGGGGAGAATCCACCTTTCTTGTCCTCCTAGATCTCTCAGCGGCTTTTGATACCGTCAACCACGGTATTTTGCTGGATCGTCTGGAGGGATTAGGAATAGGAGGCACAGTATTAAACTGGTTCCGTTCCTTTCTCTCCGATAGGCACCAGCAGGTGGCATTGGGAGATGAGGTTTCAGACCCTTGGCCCCTCAATTGCGGTGTGCCACAGGGCTCTATCCTTTCTCCCATGCTATTTAACATCTATGTAAAACCGCTGGGAGCTATCATCAGGAGGTTTGGGCTGCAGTGCCACCAATATGCGGATGACACTCAGCTCTACCTCTCATTTAAGTCCTCACCAGCGTCGGCTGTGGAGACCATGTCCAAGTGTCTGGAATCCGTGAGTGGATGGATGGGAAGAAACAGGCTAAAGCTGAATCCTGATAAAACTGAGGTACTGCTCGTGGGAGACAAGGGGGGGTTGGGAAACATCGACCTGGTATTTAATGGGGTAAAATTGCCCCTGAAGGACCAGGTCCGCAGCCTCGGGGTGATCCTTGATTCCAACCTGTCCATGGAGGCTCAGGTTTCATCGGTGTGCCGGGCAGCTTGGGGTCAATTGTGTCTCATACGAAGACTGCAACCCTACCTTCCTGTCCACCAGCTCCCACTCGTAGTACACGCTCTGGTCACCTCTCGTTTAGACTACTGCAATGCGCTCTACGTGGGGTTGCCCTTGAAAACAGTCCGGAAATTACAGCTGGTACAAAATACGGCGGCTCGTCTACTTACGAACACCCGCCGTTATGATCATATTACCCCAGTGCTGTACAATCTACACTGGCTTCCAGTTATTTTCTGGGCTCAATTCAAGGTGTTGGTATTAACCTATAAATCCCTGTACGGTTTCGGCCCAGTATACCTGATGGAGCGCCTCCAACGTCATAAATTGTGCCGCCCTACAAGATCTGCCACTCAGAGCCTCCTCTCAGTCCCGTCAACTAAAGTGATTGGGTTGGTGAGGACTCGGGAGAGGGCCTTCTCTGTGGTGGCCCCCACGATTTGGAACTCCCTCCCAATAGATCTTCGACGTGCCCCTTCCTTATATATATTTCGCAGAGGCCTGAAGACTTGGCTTTTCCATCAGGCCTTTATGAACTTGAGACTTCTAAGGTGAACTAGCTTCAGAATTGTATTACTGACAACTCTACTAAATATTGTAATTTTGCATTGTGCTGTACTGGTTATATTGTTTTTATTGTATCATATTTTACTGTGTATTTTATCATGCTTTATTGTACGCCGCCTAGAGTGGCCATTGGCCAGATAGGCGGCCTATAAATTAAAGTTTATTATTATTATTTACTCAAAAGTAAGTCCTACTGAATTCAATGGAGTTCACTCTGGGCATGTGGGATTAATATTGCAGCTTTACTCCCAGAAAAGCGAGTATTGGATTAAAGCTTCATATTGGGAAGGTTTTCAAAACACTGCCCTCTTCAATAGCCGAGGAAAATTTAAACTTGTTTGACTCCTGCACACAACCCCCTGAAAGCTATATACTTACTCAATTTATAAGATTTTCAGATAAATGGGAAAAAACAACTATTTTCTGGAATTGCAATGTGGTTTAGGCACTGCCTGGAGGTCAACAAATCACAACCCTGACTTCATTTATTGGCTACAAACCTAAAAGGGCTGGGTTAGAGCAGCCTGCTACGAGCTGATTTAACAGAAGTTGTGGGGGCTGACATTTTGGTGTATATCTGGTGAACCAGACCACCTAGAAACTTTTTTTAAAAATTAAAGCGGAGAGTCCGGAGATTAAGGTGACTCACCCGGAGACCCAGAGAGGACCCCCAAAATCCAGAGACTTTGGGCAAAACCTGGACACCTGGCAACCCTAGCTCCAGCTAGTATAGCTAATGGCTAGCGATGATGAGAACTGTATTCCAAAACATCTGGAAGGGGGTACCAGACTGGGGAAGGTTGAACTTGATACTGCCTGAGGTTGCTGTGTTTGGTAGTAGCCACATGTTTTTCTGTAACATTTAGTTGTATGTTGAAAAGCAGAAAAAGTATGAGGGGAAGAGGCACAAGCCTGGTGGAAAGGTTGTAGGAAGCTTAGTAGCCAATTTTTTTAAAAAAAGTAGGTGGGGAAATAGGACCCTGGGAGCAGAAGGAGATTTTTGCTGTTGATAAGGAGAGAGAGTAGGCAGATGAGTTAGAGAAGCAGGAGACCAGTGGAAATGCTGAAGGGGGCTCTAGGACTAAGGAGTAGGTTAGCATTAGGGATCTAGGGAGGCAGGCTAGAAATAGTAACCAAGTTGTTCGGTCTCTAACTGCAGTTCTCTACTACTAAATAATCTGAGATGGTTGAAGACTGTCATGCAAATTAATATAAAGCCTGCAATAGTATTTCCCACAAGAAAGCAAGTATTGAATTAAAATGAGCAGCACTTATTGATAAAGTGTTGTGAGACATTGACTGATGGAGTCAGTACCACAATCCCTGGCACTTGCCACACGTTTCCGATTTTCATTCAAAGGGAGATGGCCCAGGAAATGCTGGATTTACTTTCATCCTTTGGGATCTAGGATAATGAACCAACAGTAAAGAACATGATTAGTTTGGAAGAGGTCATTGCTAAGGCTTGTTCCTGAATAGCCTTATGAGGCAGCTGCTGGAGGCAGAAAAGATTCACGGTGTCATGACAGACAACATAGTGGAAGACTGATGGCTCTGACACACGGAGTACAATCTGTTGGGAAGTTCTCCTGTGAAAATGTCAATAAGACATGCAGGAATTGTGCAAGAGCACTGCCCTGCAGAGCCCCATTAATTTCAATGGAGCTCATGAAGGAGAACTTTCCAGCGGATGGTGCTGTATGTTAATTACGTAAGAAGAGAAGGGAGAATGTCATTGGTATTTCTACCTCAGGCACCAAAAAGCTTGGTCTGGCTTTGCTAATACTCGAGAAGTTTGGATGGACAGATCTGTCTATATCCAGGTTCGTTTCCCTTTTACATTTGTTCCCCACACCCCGCTGTCCATTCCACTCAGTCCATTAAAAAAAACCTGTGTGAGCATGTGCACACCCACACTTTTTCTTACTTACAATTCTGTAAAGTGGCCAGAGAGCTGCCATTTAACTTTCCCAGCTTCTTTCCCCCCTTTTCTTTCTTGATGCGGCTAGAAAATGCAATTATTGCTGTGAGCCTTGAAAACAGGACTGAAAACGCCCCTTGAACCCTGGCAGTGAAGGCATGCGATGTTGCCCCAGCCTTCCTAGGGACTTTGTATGGGGGGAAAACATGGAAGCACAATGGCCCCGGAGGAGTGGATCAGGCCAGTTCAGTCCAAAAGGGACAAGGAACTATAAAACCCAACCTTTGCAGGTATGTTGGCCTGTTGGTTCTGGATCTTGGAGAAAACCCTTGAAATAGAAACAATTGGGTAACCTATACAACAATATCCATATCTCCAGATGTATCAATGAGTGTAAATACATTCTTAGAAGAAGATAGGTCAGTGTATGGTGATGTATAGACACACCAGTGACAGGTTTCAGCTATACATATATTGACCACTGATGACAACCTTTATAGGGCATTTGGTCTACAGCACAATTGACAGAGCTCCAGTGGCCAGAGTAGTTTAACAGTCAGCCTCTCTTCTGGGGATTGTAGCTCTGTGATGGGAATAGGGCATCTCCTAGCAACTCTCAGAAACTACACTTCCCAGGATTCTTTGGGGGAAGCTATGACTAAAGTGAAACAAAGGTCTGGTGTGGATATGGTCGGGGACAGCTTTGGTTTAAATTTGGGTGGGAGACTACATGTGCCTGCTGTAGAATAAAAAAGGTGGGGGAAACCCTGAAAAATGATACTGTTCACAATGTTTTCCTTTCGGAAAGGAAAGGGGCTTTTCCTCTGCCCAGTGCCCACCCACCCAATCTCCTCCCCTCCCCTTCCTCCCTTCCCCCTATCTCCCCCCTCCCTGCCCATCCCCCAGGTCAGTTTTATCCTAGGAATGATTGTACAGGAGTAAATCCCATTGAACTCAATAAGCATGAAAATGATCAAACCTGCCCTCCTCTCCTCCTTCCTCTTGACCCTCCCCTCCCCCTTTCCTCCTTCCCTCTCCTCTCCCATGGTCAGTTTTACCTATCCTAAGCATGATTGCACAGGAGTAAATCCCATTGAATGCAATAAGCATGGAAATGATCAGACCTGCCTTTCCCCTCCCCCTCTCTCCTCTCCATCCCCTCCCCTCTACTTTTTCCTCCTCCCCTGCCCACTCCAGCCCTCCCTCCCTCCCTCTTCTCCTCCCACATGGTCTGTTTCACCTATCCTAAGCATGATTGCACAGGAGTAAATCCCACTGAACTCAATAAGCATGCAAACAATCAATCCATTCTCAGCAACTTTACATAGGATCCCATTTCTTACCCCCTGGATAAAAAAGCAGAGAAATTCACTAACATGCATTATTGGCTCCTTTAAGGCCTCTGTGCAAATTCACTAATAGGCAAAGCACCTTGCAGTTTAAGAACATACCTATAGCCAACAGATATTTCTATCAAACTTTAAAAAGCAGGGGAATTGGGCAGCTATAGTGAATGCACCAGAGGAGCAGGAGATCTGACCTCCTCCCTAAGATATTGTACTGCCCTACAAATTTGTCAAAATGCAAACACATTTTAGTTGGTCTTTCACAGTCTAATCCACTTCCTGTGTAGCTTGGAAGAATTTGGTAACATATGCCTCTGAGCATACAGTCCACGGACCACAGTTTAGGAACTCCTGATTTAGACTTAAATATACTATTACAAACTAGTGACAAATTAACTATATCTCTCTATCTATGTAAATACACACATACACAATTCACGTATTGCAGTTATGACAAAGTGCTAGCACTTGTGCCGTTATATGTCATGTTTCTTCTTAACGGACCTCACATTTTATCATTATTTATTAAATGTATATCCGACCCTTCCTTCCAAAGGAAACCAATAGGATTTTGGCTGTCCTAGTGAGGGAAAGGCAAGTAAGAACAGATTAACTTAGCATGTGTTTTTAAATTGCTTTTTAAAAAATGTGTTTTTAAATTTGTATATTTGTTTTTAATGTTTTTAATTGTTGTAAACAGCCCAGAGAGCTTCGGCTATGGGGCAGTAGACACATGCAATAAATAAACAAATAAATAAACTTGTGTATCACTTTGTCAGATTGTTGTTGCTGTTATGTGCCTTCACGTCGACTACGACTTATGACGACCCCATGAATCAGGGACCTCCAACAGCATCTGTCATGATCCACCCTGTTCAGATCCTACAAGTTCAGGTCTGTGGCTTCCTTTATGGAATCAATCCATCTCTTGTTTGGCCTTCCTCTTTTTCTACTCCCTTCTCTTTTTCCCAGCATTATGGTCTTTTCTAGTGAATCATGTCTGCTCATGATGTGTCCAAACTATAACCTCAGTTTCATCATTTTAGCTTCTAGTGACAGTTCTTTTAATTTGTTCTAACACCCAATTATTTGTCTTTTTCACAGTCTATGGCATGTGCAAAGCTCTCCTCCAGCACCACATTTCAAATGAGTTGGTTTTTCTCTTATCCGACTTTTTCACTGTCCAACTTTCACATCCATACACAGAGATTCGGAATACCATGGTCTGAATGATCCTGACTTTGGTGTTCAGTGATACATCTGTGCATCTGAGGACCTTTTCTAGTTCTCTCATAGCTGCCCTCCCCAGTCCTAGCTTCTTCTGATTTCTTGACTATTGTCTCCATTTTGGTTAATGACAGTGCTGAGGTATTGATATAATCCTTGACAAGTTCAATGCCCTCATTGTCAACTTTAAAGTTACAGAAATCTTCTGTTGTCAGGAAGCATAGAGTAGATGGAGACAACTTCAGCTTCTTGGAATCTGCGTAACACTAAAGAACTGCAAATTGCCCTTAAAGGCAAGATCATAGTCGAGAGTCCACAGTACAAGGCTAAGAAAACAGTAAGAGTGAAGATCAATGTAATCCTAAACCCTCTGATGTGATAGCACAGGAGGGAGGGGTAGGATGGCGTGCTCTGCCATGATGGAGGGCTCAGCTTATTGTGGGTAGTTAGTAAGGTCCTGCAAGCAGTAGGAAGCAGAAAGTTCTGAAGTGGGGCACTGCAGTGTGAGGCACTAGCAGTTTTGGATCTACTGAATCAGAAGTCCCGTGGATGCCCTGATGTGCCCAACCCTTGGGCCCTTCAGTTGTGCCAGCCAGGAGCTCACACAGCAAAAACTGAGGGGGAAAACCCCTTGACCTTCTATCCTGGCTTTGCTCTGCCTGAGAAGGAGGGATCCCCAGGAGGACCTCACGTTTCTATGCAGCCCCATAGGGCAGTCCTGCAGGCATCAGTGAGTGAACTGGAGTTCTCCATTAACAAACTCTTGGGCGGGGGGAGTTGCCTTTCCATCACTAGAAGAAAAAATCACACTTGTTCTTTTTCTGCAAGGAAACACTTAAGAATGAATTACTTCAAAGCAGTCAAACATTCCTGGGAGGGTCAGAGGATCTCTAACCCAGTCTTTGTCTTGTGCTTACGGCACTATATGGACATTGCCCTTCCAAAGGATGCTTTGGCAATGACCTCCAAATCAATTGTGTAGTGATTCTCTCATATATATGTACTGTGATTGGCCTAGATGATTTTCTCTGCTGATGACTGATAGAGCACTCAGAGTGAAATCAGCAGAAGGTATCTCTGTACTGAAAAAAAAACCTCCTGATACTGTACACTGATACAACCTAGTATCTTTCACACCAAGGTGGACCTTCCCCAGCAAAAGTTCCCTAAAAGAGAAGAGTTTGGCCATCTATGGTTCAAAACAGTTGATTTCTGGGCCGGGCCATTTGAGTACATCCCTTTTACATCTAGTTTATGTTTTCCTTCTGGAGCACTGGCCTCCGGCAGAAAGATGATAGCGTAAGATCTTGGGACCAGCAGAGAAGAATATTATGTGTTGTCTGACTGCCACTCTGTTCTTGGATAGACAACATATATTATGCATAGGTAGTAGTTATGGGCTCATAGAATACCCTATGTATTGCCTAGAGCAGCCTTTCCCAACCAGTGTGCCTCCAGATGTTGTTGGACCACAACTCCCATCAGCCTCAGCCATTGGTAATGCTGGCTGAGGCTGATGGGAGTTATGGTCCTACAACATCTGGAGGCACACTGGTTGGGAAAGGCTGGCCTAGAGTATTAGAGAAAAGTTCAGTACATGGAACCACATACGCTAAATGGATTGGACATAAAGACTCTAAAGATGGCAAGGCCCCTGGGGTGGCTAAATATACTAGAGATTACACCTGCCTCTTTCTTTAAAGCAGTGGTTCCAACCTTTATGAGCATGGGACCCCCTTTATAAGCTGGAAAAAAATTGTGACCCCCTCCCCCCAGGGAGGCAGGCTGGCTGCCAAGAAGGCAGGAGGAAAGCAGCCTTTCTTTGCAGGCTTGCTTCTTTTTGCTTCACAAAAAGCCCTCTCCTCTCATTCTAAGTAAGGGTGTTGCCAGTAGCGGCAGTGCAAGGAGACGGGAATCAGTGATAGTAATCCCCTCTTCTTCCTGGTAGCTCCACCCACAGCCTCCTTTGGCATCTGCCATGTATTTTATAGGCAGATGCCTGCCCTTAGTGCGCCTGAAAGATGCTCTGCCGCTTCAGCAAAAGGCCTTCCCTCTCGTTTGGAGCAAGGGGGAGGTGTCATCTGCAGCGGAAAGCAGACAGTGTAGAGGGAGTGAAGACTTTTTAAAAAAAATTAAATAATTCATTTCTTTACTGTTCACGGCCCCCTCTGGATTACTTTGCGGCCCCCCTGGGGGTCCCAGCTCCCAGGTTGGAAACCACTGCTTTAAAGTATATAACTGAGCAAGTTATGTCCCCATGCCTTTCAGTAGAAAGTCAAGGAGAGCTGAACTACTTCAGAGACTTCCCAAGCACTTGTTCTGTCCCAGGGAGTGGTTCCAACCGGGGGATAGCATTCTAGCCCAAATGGGGGCATGTGGTAGGCACTGAGGGCTCATCCAGACGACTGCAAAATGTGTGACACACCCGCTATGTGTGTTCATTATTTTTCGGTCGTCCAAATGACGTCTCGCACTGTTACGCATTTTCGCGGGTTAAATCCGCCCCTTGCAATACCAGCAAAAATGCGATCTGCTGTTTAAAATCGGGAATCATCCACTGTGCCTTCAGGAGGTAGGATGCAATACCACGGACTTTACAGCTGATGGGTGGTTCTTGGGCGTTTCCCCTTGCCCCTTCTCCTCATTCCAGCCAATCACGTATCTGCACTTGTGCGCATGTGCGAGAATAAGCCCGGGAAAATTGAACCAATCATCGCAATGGTGGGGTGTTGGGGGGGGTCTGCAACTAATGCGCAGATGCATTTTATTTTTTGCCAGCCTGCAAACTGGGCAGCTGCTCTGGGTGAGATCTGCAATGCACAGCAAGCCAGAAAGGGGCTGCTGGTCGGTTTCACGCCTGCCTCAAGAAAGCGTTGTCAATTTCATTCTGCTTGCTGGGGGTTTTGTTTCAAATCATTTCGCCGCGGGAAGGAAAGGGAGAAGGGGGGGGTGACACGTTTCTTGCTTTTTTGGAGAAATAAGTGCAATTGCCAGCATGTGTATCTCCTTAAATATCCATAAAGGCAGAAAAGCATACATTCGTTTAAGTGTAATGTCGGTTTCATGCCTGCATCTGGAAAGCTCTGTCAACCATAGAGACTGGAGAACCATAGAGCAAGAAACATGTCACCCCCCCTCCTTCTCCCTTTCCTTTCCGCAGCGTAATGATTTGAAATAAAAACCCCAGCCAGTAGAATGAAATTGACAAAGCTTTCCAGAGGCAGGCGTGAAACCGACCAGCAGCCCCTTTCTTGTTTGTATTTGCGATATTACACTTAAACGAATGTATGCTTTTCTGCCTTTATGGATATTTACAGCCATATTGTGCTTCGTTGCAAAGGGAGAGAGGAGCATATGTCATTTTTTTGCTGACCAATTGGTTGATGGGGGAGGTTTTAGAGGCGGAGCTTGGAAAAAGCGAAAAGAATGTAGGGGTCTTACCGCTGTGGGTGCAGGTGCAAAAAAATCATCTTTTTTAATTGGGAAAGAGCGAACTAAAAGGCAAAGTGAGGACTATCAGATGACAAACCAAATATGGGAACCGTGGATTATCCCGCTCCATTTGGATAAGCCCTGAGTCTAGGGTGTCAGCACACCAGATCTTGTACCACTAGTCCTAGTTTGGGATCCAGGAAGCAAAGCCAGGTCCATCAAAGGTCAGGTTCCAGAGGGCAAGGACAAGCAACGCCAAGGGGGGGGTCAGGCAAAGCAGAGATCAAGGTCCAAAAGGAAAGCAAGGCATACTTCTGGGGCTGAGTCATGCCTCAAATAGTGTGGTCTAGAATTGGAACTATCTGAAGCTGAAGGCAAGGCACAGGAAGCTATGGTAAAACCAGAAGATGGGGATAGAGAGATATGGAATATGGAGACTGCAGACATCCAAGACCTGATGGAGACTTCACAGAGTGTACATATGTACAGGATCTCCACATTTAGCATCAATCTCTAGTATATATTTTCCTTGGAGATAGTGGAGAAATTGAGAAGATTACTAATTATGCATTTCCTCCATGGTTTGTTTATCGCAAAGATAATGTATGTCAGTATGAATCTACTGACCTATTGGTGAATTTAGAATGAGGAGCTGTCTTGGGAATTTCTCACCAGCATGAACAAGTGTCCTGAGAGACTATTTGTTCCTTTTCTGTGTACATATACACAGAAAAAGTTAGAGGCATCTCTGCCCCCATACGTGGGGTT
Organism: Rhineura floridana; assembly: GCF_030035675.1. Taxonomy (NCBI): domain Eukaryota; kingdom Metazoa; phylum Chordata; class Lepidosauria; order Squamata; family Rhineuridae; genus Rhineura; species Rhineura floridana. The sequence goes on from NC_084481.1 coordinate 20,122,529, forward strand.
CTGGCATTACACAGCATCACCCAGGAGGTTTACTGATCCTGTTGGATCGCACCAAAGATGCCTATGGGAAGCTCACAAGCAGGACCTGAGTACATGTGTTTTTTCTCAGAGAAGCTGCATCATTATCACACATGGTCTTGGCAGGTGGATCTGGAGTCTCTGAAGTTAAATCAGATCCTTATGTTCATCAAAAAAAGTATTACTGTCCTGAGATGAAGAGCTCAGCTGCTCTTTGTTTATCTCCACAAAGCTAGAGGAAGGCAGATTTGGTTTGGCTCAGTGAACTCAGTGCTCAAGCATTTTAATTGAAACTATATATATTGAGACTATAGCCCAAGCGAAAAACTGGTGAAAGTTTTGGAAGGCAACAGGTATTGAGGATGTGGCCTACAGCTGATTTGTAAAGACACTTGTGGCTTAGAGAGACTGAAATGACTAGGTCCTCCACCCATAGTAACACTGAGGTGGAAGCCAGATTTTTTTATTGTGATCAATCAATCATCCCGCCCTTCCTCCCAGCAGGAGTGAGGTCTATTGCCTCATGAGACCTGCATAGAATACCCTGAGACCAGAAGATGTTAAGTCCTGCTTTTTCATGAAAGAATAACCAATTTTTGATCCTGACAGCCTTTTCCCACCAGACAAGGAAGAAATAGGCACCAGTTATGTAGAAACTGATAGAGGCAAAAACGTTTACCATCTCAGTGAACTGGTCATCACAGGCCATTCTAACTCGTTCAGGAGTCAAGGGACTTTTCAGCACAAAGTCTGCAGACAATTCTCTTTCCTTCCTTGAAGCAGCCACTGCATCCCATATTGCAAAAAAAACAGAGCACCCCAAGAAAAGTGCCGCTTCACCAAGACCCTGCCAAAAACAGAGAAAAAAAGCAGTGAATGTATGCTGAAGGTAGCAGATATTTCACATCATAAACTGTGCAGGGAGCATCACCGTCGGCACATGACATGAGTTTGTTTTCTGTGAGAGGAAGACCCAACATCAGACATCTTCTTAAAAGCATCATAGCAGCAGCCTCTGTGCAGTCACTTGGAAGTGTGCTGGGCTAGCAGGCAGACCTCACATGGAGGCACTATCTGTATGAACCAACCCCTTCACGGGGCTGATGTGAGATGTTACAGGCACCTACATGATGCCTGTGATAAATAATACACTCCTTTTCCTCCCTGTGCCCAGGCCTGGCTCCAGGTTTGAATGGAGGCCCTCACTATGAGGCCTCCATTTCAGCATGTGGTGAGTTACAGTCTCATCCTCTCCTCTTGCTCTAAGGACACACTTGCAGTTATTCTGGTTTCAGTGCGTCTCCACCTCTGCGTTGTGAATTCAGGGACACACGGCATCAGTCAAACTGGTAGTTTTGAGATCAGATGCATTTTCCCTTCAAGCCAGCTTCACACCAAGTTCAAAACTGGTCGATCAGCCTGTTGCGACTCCAAGGTGTGTTCAATGGAAACCCTTTGCTATGGGTGGTCCTAAAAGCTCTGACATCAGCAGTGGGGCTGGGTGTATTCCAATCAAACAATAAAGATGTGTAGAGCTGGATGCAGATTCATTTCAAGCCACTCCCAGACAAAACAGTCTTGCTGCTTTTTGAGGAACTAGCCTGCACGTAGCCATATTTATCTCTACTAGCTGCAAGGAGAGGGGAGGGACTGCCTTACTGAGGAGCAGGAGGGGTGGTGGTGACGGTGGCAGCAGTACCAGCGCTCATTGAATGAGTATTGGGTGGCCACCACTGTAATTGCCCACAATGTGCACAGAGGCCTTTACACCTGATGCTCAACAGAGGAGCTGTGGAGAAGGGGAACACAGGACAGCTGCGTCACAAGCAGTGGGTCTGGGGCAGCCTTCCTGAGAATCTTGACTGCAAACAGTGGGCCATATTGGAGCCACTTTTAATGTATTCTCTGTGGGGGTTTTTTTTAATGACAGCATGAACTCATATCTGCATGTGTCCACATGCCATTTTTTAAAAACCTAAAAGAGGTGAAAATAAACAATGTGAGGCTACAACTCTTGCAAGCTTGTCCAAGAAGATGTCACAAAACTGGATGAAACACTCTTGGGGCTATAACCATGTGGGTGTAAGCCAACCACAGCTATGAACATTTAAACTCTGTTTATTTCAATGGCACTTATGCGGGAATGATTGTGGGATGGATTACAGCCCCATCTTTAATAATACGGTAAGACGTTATTCAGAGTTGAAATGGCTTATTAGTTCAGTGGCTTATTCATATCATTTCCATTCCCCCCAAAATCTGTGGTTTTTACTTCAGTACTGTGGTTCACTAAGGTTTAACAGGAGAGAAAAGAACTGCACCTTGGCTTTAACGTTCTTACCTTTGATGAGTAGATAGCTGTTGTGTTTTCAGAAGATGCCAGCAAGGAAACATTGAATTGTTCTGGAATGTCACAAACTGCAGGGATTTTATACTGATTTGGGCCCCGTGTGTAGAGGACCCCCTCCGGGGAGTATTTGAGTTCCTCCATTGTGTAAAGTCCAAGACCCTGAACAAAGGCACCTTCAATCTGACAAGAGGAAGCGTAGCTCACAGTGAGATTTTTACATACTTTTCTGTGCAATACAAATTAACAGCTCTAACCACTCTATATGGAAGCAATGCTTGCTTTAAAATTAATATTTTTCACTATTATTAAAAATGAACATGAAAAGCATAAAATTAAACATAAACAATATGATAGAACTGAAACAGAATGATACACATTACTATTAACGTTGTAATTAGACTTCCAGAATTCTATACAGAATTGCCATGCTTTCACAAATTTTTCTATTCTTTATGTTCCTTCTTTTAGGGCTTATCCTTATGGGAGCATAACTTTGTGCTGAAGACTCTGTTTTTACTTCTGTTTTCTGTTTGCACCATCCACCGTAAGGGCTCAATGCCAGCTGCAAACGCAGTGTTTTCTATTCACGCTGAGGGGAAGGATCAATCATGCAGTTTCCTAATGACCATGCTCTCTAATTTAACATTTCCACTTTCTCTGGTTACCTAGCAACCGAGCATGCTCAGTTTGTTTTACCAGTTAGTTTCATTTAAAAAACAACCTGGAAGTGCAATTATTTGTATTTCACTGGTCCAATACAGCTGAAATACATATCTTTGTTTGAGCAGTGTTATGCTTTTGCACATAAGCGGGGAAAAAAGAAAATAAAGGCACCATCTGCAGCAACATAAAAATGCCTGCAGAACAGGAGAAACACAAGAAACAAAATGAAAGAAGGGAAGAGGAGGGAGTGGGCGTGGAGAGGGGAACGATTGACACACCCACCTAAAAGCATCAGAGCACAGCGTCTGCAAGCACTAGAGATACGGAGCGAAGACATTTTTCCTTCCCTTTTCATATTATCAGAGGATTGGGTTAGTACGGATTTACAGGGGGCAAACTGTGTGATAGCTTGTTTGCCAGTAATGTCATGTCAACCATGCGAATTAAAAGGGGATGTGAGTAGCACCAGACAGACAGTAACCCCCCCCATGCAGATAAGCCCTTAATTTCACCATCTAATTAAGCTTAAATATTTTTGCAATATGCTACATCTTAAGTATCCATTTCTATATTCCTGGGTTTTGGATCCTTCATTGGGCAGGTGATTAGACCTCTCAAATCTCTTCCAACTCTATGGTTCTAACTGGAGCAATTTTAGCAACTAAGGTTCTAGCTGCTATCATAGGAAGCTGCCTTCTACCACATCAAACCCTTGGTCCCTCTAGCTTGTCTACCCTGGTGGAGGTGGTTGTTGTTAATTAAATTTATATCCTGCCCTTCCTCCCAGCAGGAGCCCAGGGTGGCCAACAAAAACACTAAAAACATCTTTAAAACATCTTAAAAACAAACATCTTTTTAAAAAAAATCTAAAAACAGTTGTACCATAGATGTAGACTGAGATACTGTCTCTACTTAAAAGGCATGTTGAAAGAGGAAAGTCTTCAATAGGTGCCAAAAAGACAACAGAGATTGTGCCTAATATTTAAGGGGAGTGAATTCCAAAAGGTAGGTGCCAGAACGAACCTCCTGATGATATGGTATTTGCAGGAGGCCCTCACCTGCAGAATGCAGTGAACTACTGGGTATATAAGGGGTAAGACGATCTTTCAGGTATCCTGATCCCAGGCTGTACAGGCATACCCTGCTTTAACGTTCGCAATGGGACCGGACAGTATACTTTAAGCGATAATATTTATTTATTTATTTATTTATTAAATTTATATACCGCCTGACTAGCAATAGCTCTCTGGGCGGTGAACATAAAATAGCATAAAAATACAATGAATAACAAAATAATACTAAAATACAATCATCAATCCAATACAATAAACATTTTTAAAAGTAAATCAGTGTAACTTAAAATGCTTCAGAGAATAGGAAGGTTTTGACCTGGCGCCGGAAGGAGAGCAGAGTCGGCGCCAGGCGTACTTCCTCGGGGAGACTGTACTTCCTCAGGGGCCACCACTGAGAAGGCCCTAGATCTTGTCATCACCCTCTGGGCCTCCCTGTGAGTTGGAACCCGGAGGAGGGCCTTCATAGCAGAACGTACTGCATGGGCTGGTTCATATCGGAAGAGGCGTTCCGCAAGGTATAGTTGTCCTGCACCGTATAAGGCTTTATAGGTTAATACCAACACTTTGAATCTAGCCCGGAAACATACTGGCAACCAGTGCAAGCTGGCCAGAACAGGTGTTATATGCTCGGACCGCTTGGTCCTTGTCAGCAATCTGGCCGCCGCATTTTGCACTAGTTGTAGCTTCCGAACTGTCTTCAAAGGTAGCCCTACGTAAAGCGCATTACAGTAATCCAAAAGTGAGGTTACCAGAGCATGTACCACTGATGTAAGGTCCTCTTTACTCAAATAGGGACGTAGCTGGGCTACCAACCGAAGTTGGTAAAACGCATTCCTAACCACCGAGGCTTAATAAACTTTAAGTGAAGCAATTGTCTTCACTTGTACTGCACGTAATCACCACTAGATGGCAGTGGCATCACTCCAATAAAGGGCACGTTATTGCGAAGCGCGTGAACGTTAAGCCGGGTATGGGGACATATGGAGCATGCACGTTATAGCGAGGCGACGTTAAGTGAAGGGACGTTAAGCGGGGTATGCCTGTATATGGCTTTATACATCAAAACCAGCACCTTGAACCTAGCCCAGTACCTAGTGGGCAGCCAGTGTCAGTTGGCAGCAGTTCTCCAGGGTTTCAGACAGGGGACATTTCCAGCCCTATCACTGGAGGCTTAGGTGGCCTTGGTGGCTAGGAGTGCCTATTTCCAGTTCCAGCTGGTTCGCCAGCTATGTCCCCTTTTGGACAGAGATGACTTGGCCACAGTACTCCATGCTCTGGTAACTTCCAGAGTGGATCATTGCAATGTGCTCTGTGTGAGGCTGTCCCTGAAGACAACTTGGAAACTTCAACTGGTCCAAAATGCAGCAGCCAGATTACTGGCTGGGGTTCTCTGTAGAACTCCTATAACCCATTTTTAAAACAGCTGCATTGGCTGCTAGTTAGTTTTTGGACCAATTCAAGGTGCCAACATTAGCATTTAAAGCCCTAACAGACTTGGGTCCCAAATATCTGAAAGACCACCTTCTTCCCTACAGACCTACTCGGGTGTTGAGATCAGCAGAGGCGGCCTTCTTGTACTGAAGTTCCACTGTGCTCAGAAGCCCAAGGGCGGGCATCCTTTGTGGTGGCTCCTAGATTGAAGAATTCCCTCCCTGCAGAGGTGTGTGTGGCACTTTCATTATACAGTTTCCACTGTATGCTGAAGATGCACCTGCTTACCCTGGCCTTTGACACCTAAGATATATGTTTTTAAGACCCATCATATTTCTGTGACTGTAATTTTTTTAAACTAACCTGACTTGGGACCTGCTGGTGAAGGGCAGGTAAGAAATCAAATAAATCATATATGATACCTGGAGATGCCAGGGGGATTGAACCTGGGACTTTTTGCATACAAAGCAGATTCTATACCACTGAGCTCTGGCCCTTCACCTAAATTACTGCCCTTTCAATACTTTAACAGATTGTCAAATATCTCACTCCCCACATAGGTTGCATCCTGCTTCAACTCTTTTTTTAATCCCAACACGTCTTTGCTGCTGAGTACTCCAACCACATAGAAACCAGCAGGGGTTAGATTGCATATCCGACAATTATGTGTAACAGAACTATATATTAAATATATTCATTCAGGTTATTAGTATTTATTACATTTTAATCCTGCCCTTCCTCTCCCAAAGGAGTTGTGTGGGAAGGGTTCAGTACCACCCATATATTATTTTATAATAACTCTCATACAGGCTGGAGTGGAAAGATGGCGGCGATACCTTTAGCCACTTCATATCGGCTCATGTAAGAACCTGACTTATTACTTTTTCCCCCTACAGCTCCTATTTGAAAGAGTGTACTAATCAAAGTAATACCCAACTCTTTGTCTGCCAAATTTTTTATTTAAAGCTCTTCCAAAGCATTTTAGAAGCTCCCGGAGAGAACTCTTGATTTATGTTCTTCCTTCCTGTAGTCGCTTTGCCATAAAGCTTATCTCACAAGATAAAATCCTCGGCGTCTTATTACTCCCCTGTGAATTCCTGAGAGAGGTTTAGCCTCATTAGAATTCCAACTTTTAAATAGAACTAAAAGCAAACTTAAAAAAAAAAAAAGAAGACATCAAGCTCTTGTCTTTTCTCCACCGCCACGTTTACCAAATGGTCCTAACAAGGCAAAGATGTAGAGCCCTGGCGGATAGCCAGCAACTGCAGTCCTATCCAACACCACAACGAGCTCACCAGGCGAAAATCACTTCGTTTTTTCCACAAGACTCTGTCTCTGATATGCAAGACCCAAGAAGTCCAACAGCAGACTCTGACCAAAGACGACACCGTTAATAACGGACTGGTCTCTAAATTACATCAAGGAACCTGCATTGGGGAGATGCAACTCCCACTTTACTCCACTTAGCGTGGAGTTGGCAGACGCTGATTCATCATTCAGAGGGATTTCAACCAGCTGCTTACAACCGTGTTCGCACCCTGTGCCATTTTCTCCCATCATCTCTACTCCGCGCTCCTTACTAAACAAAAGCACAATGACCAAAGAACTCGTATCAAATATGCAGCCTGACAGCAATCTGGGCCTTTCACTATTGAACCCCGACGAACTCAACTTAATGAAGTCATTTTTTGAGGAGCCCAATGCCCTCCTAAAATCCCTGACAATAACAGCAAAAAATTTTCTGCCAAATAACCCATCGCTTCCAGCTCCTGATATAACTAAAGTAAACAACGAGAACCGTCTAAAGCTTACTGATTTGACCACCTACGCTGCCCAGCCAAAGAAATTCAAGAGGCACAAGAAAGAAGAGAGAAAATTTAAGAAACCTAAGAACATGAAAAACTGCAAACACTTCACCCGGAAAAAGTTTAATTTCAAGCCTTTATTCGAAATCTTGAAATTATTAGACTCTATTTCCTCCTTGCCTCCCAGCAGGCCAGCTCATCTTGAGCCGGGACCAGCACAGGCTCCAAACCGCATAGATGGCGGCAAAAAAACCGCACTTTCCACTCTTATCCCAACTGCTCAAGACTCCCCCCCTAGTTTAAATGCTGAGGCTGGATTGCTTGAAAGCAAGATGCCCTCAACACTGACAGCTGCGAAATCTTCTTCCCAAAAGGTGATCGAAACCAACTTTTCCAAGAGCCACATGAACCTCGTCATGGAACAAACTAAAAGAGTCCTTCTCAACTTTCCTAACTTTCCAAGGGTACGCGGACAATATCCCGACAAATACCATTTTTGTAAGTTTCTAACTTCTACTGCATCAATTCATCTCACTGCTTCTGATATAAGCAACCTTTTCTTTCTTCACAGCAATTTTTCCACTACTGGTGTAATAATAACTTTTATAAACAAGGAGGTTTCGCAGTGGTTTTACTCTCTAAAACCACTTCTGGCGGATTATGGACTATTTATTGTCCATTATTTTAATAATGTAGCCTCCCCCCTCCCTTTGGTGGTCATACCGCCTCGACTACGTAATTCTGCAAGTAAGCCTACTAACCTCCCTTCTGACTCGACTGCTCCTCCTAAATTGCCCGCTCCAGAGCATCAATGTTCTTCTAAGGACAATTGCAACGAATCACGTGAGTCGGAAGACTTACAACTAATTGAAGTTTTTCCCGACCTCTCCCGAGAGGAACAAACAAAAATAATTAGCAGAATCGATCGCCTTAAGGCCGACTTGCAGCAACAGCAACAGTTGTCTCCCCATATCCCTTGCAGCCCTACAGTAAAATCTCCCAAGGTTCCCTCTTTACCCCAAAATGGAGAGTCTACTCCATCTCCTGTTTCTTGGACAGAGAGGCATTTTCTGGCTCTAAACGAGATTGGCTCACTCTCCCAGCCCGTTCAGGTCTCCCGGCTCATTACCTGGGGGGATAAATTGCCCATCACAAATGTAAGCATAATTAGACCTGATATAGATCAAATCCTCTCTCTAGATGATTCAAACCCTTGAACTTTCCCATCATGTGGCGCCGATAAGGAACCACAGTCAGCCCCGGCCGATCCTCCTGTTTTTACGCCTTCCCCAGCTTTTAACCTATTATTTTGGAACATAGCCGGATGGAACAATAAAGCAAACGACCCAGAGTTATTATCTTTCCTCCACTCTTTCGACATTGTATGCCTTCAAGAAACATGGTTAACTGATGAGCAATTCCTCTGTGTAAAGGGATTTAAATCCTGGGTAAATCCAGCCAAACGCCCAGCTCAGAAAGGCCGAGCTAGTGGGGGATTAGCGTTCCTCATCTCCACTGAACTAAATGCCACAATAATGGAAATACCATATCCACCCCCAGAAAATTGTCAAGCCTTAATTATTTCCCCTAAAACATCCCCCACACAACCTTTCTCCCCCCAATTTTTGTTTATTAACGTGTATTTTCCCCCTATTGGCTCAAGGCCAAGTCTTCAAAGATGGCAAGACTTTACTGAATTCATTGATCTAATTCAACAAAAGTACCCAACATATAATCTAATCATAGGTGGAGATTTTAATGCTAGGATGGGTTCTAGCTTCCCTATACCTCCGGACTTTCCTGACATCTGCCTAGGAGACCATTCATTTCTCCCGCGTACCTCTCGAGATAAAGTAATAAATAGAAATGGGCATGCTTTATTCGAGATGCTACTTGGCACTCGCCTTTTGTGCCTCAATGGCTCAAAGAATGATTTGTCTAAGGGGTTTTTCACTTTTATCAACAAAAGAGGAGCTAGTGTGGTGGATTACATCTTGATTTCTCCGCAACTACTTGATTTTGTAAAGAATCTGTCCATTGCAGATAGACCTGATAGCAACCACCTTCCATTATCGTTGTTATTGTCCTCTCAGTCATTTGAAAATTCCATCTGTCAATGTCGTACACCAGGGCCTAAATCGCCGAAGGTGGTCTCCCTTGTTATTGGAAGAGGTCAAAACAATCCTAACGTCCCCACCAATGATAGATTTAAGACAAAAAGCTGCTCTGCCAACAAATGACATTAGGGAGATATTCGAGCAAATTATTAAGCATCTCAATCCAGTTGTTACCACATAAGATGCATTTAGCCAAGGCTCAGTATAGCGACAAACCATGGTTTGATAAGTTTTGCATGGCTAAAAAGAAGCAAGTTTGTTATCAAACACGCTTCACCAGGCAACATTATTCGGAAACGGCCATAGCCAAACTTTTATCTCTTAAAAAGGAATATAACAACTTATTGAAATCCAAAAAATCAACTTATACCACCACATTTTGGCAATGCCTTGGTCATGCAGCCCTCCAAGGCAACCAGGGGGACTTTTGGAGACTGGTTCACGGCTCCCTATCTGATAACCCCTTTTCATCAAGTCCTCAAATTCTCCCAGAAATATAGACTTCACACTTCCAATCTATTTTTTCTGATTTATCCCCTCCATGCCAGTCTTCACCTATTCTACCTCCAAATTGTCCAATATGGCCCCCAGTGACTAATGCCGATATTGCCAACTTAATTCCATCATTACGCTCGGGGAAAGCCCCTGGTCAGGACATGATTCCAGCAGACCTGTATCAATCCTTTCCCTCCTGGTGGTGTCCCATTCTTGCAGCCCTATTCACAAAAATCAATGAATCTGGTTGCATCCCCACCGGTTGGACAATGAGTACAGTAGTCCCCATATTTAAAAAAGGCGATCCCACCCTACCGACCAACTATAGACCTATCAGCCTTTTGGATGCAGCGTCAAAGTTATATGGATGCTACCTCCTAAATAAACTCCTGGACTGGGATAAAGAACAAACCATCATATCTGATGCTCAGGCAGGTTTCAGGGAAGGAGCCTCTACGTTAGATCAATTGTTTATTCTACACCATCTCATTATGCAAATAAAGTTGAGACCCCCTCATTCATTATATCTAGCGTTCATCGATTTAACGGCCGCCTTTGATTCAATCAATTGCCACCTACTTTGGAGCAAATTAGATAAGGCAGGCATTGATAAAAGATTGCTTTGGCTCCTTCAAATCCTACACCACAATACCACCATAAGAATCCACCTAGGTTATAACGGTCTTTTATCACAAAAAATCCCAATGGAAAAAGGCGTCAAACAGGGATGCATACTGGCCCCTTTTTTATTTAATTTCTTTATTAACGACATTGTCCCAGCAATGTCTTCCTCCGCATTTTTTCCACCCTCAATTAAAGATAGGAAAATTCCGGTTTTACTTTATGCAGACGATCTACTCCTGCTTTCGCAAAATAAAATTGGCCTCAAGCGAATGCTAGCGCGCCTTCAAGACTACTGTGATTCCCAATGCCTGCAGATTAACTATAAAAAATCTAAAGTAATTATATGCGGGAAACATAGCAAAGCCAACAATACTTGGCGTTTAAATGGCCATATTATAGACCAGGTCCATACCTTTAAATATCTGGGGATACATATCAACAATAAATTGTCCTGGTCACATCAGTTGGCACACATTAAATTGCAAGCACTCAGGGCTCTTGGCCTGCTGAAGAAATTTTTCTATTCTAAGGGAGGCCAACTGCTGAGACCCATGGCTAAACTTTACACAACAAAAATCCTCCTGACTATTTTGTACGGATGTGAGATTTGGGGCCCTTCTTTGCGATCATCCCTTGAACCGATCCAAAACACTTTCTATAAACAAATTTTGGGCCTACCCAAGGGCACCCCAGCGGCCCATCTAAGAGCTGAACTTAATTTCCCCTCTCTAATGGCCAGGGTTGATCTAGCGTATCTACGCCTATGGAAGAAGTTTTTGGTTGCTGATCCTCCCTCTCTGGCTAAACTTTGTTTGGAGGACCAACTGGAAAAGGGGGGTTGGGCTAAAAACTTTGCCGCTTTGGGCGTACAGTATCTTCTGACCCCCCCCTGCTTGCCAACCTAACTCCAAAGGCTCTGCGACAACAGATCTACGAATATGATGCCAAACAGGATAGTGTTGTAATCGCCACTTCCAAATTTTCTAAATGGTTTGCCCTGATTAGATCTAACCATGTGTGGCCCCACTACTTCGACATTTTAACTAGTGCACCCCTTCGAAAAGCATATACCGAGCTTCGTTTCCAGGTGATGCCTTCGGCGTATCTCCACGGCAGATACCTCGGTATCCCCTACGCCGAAAGGCATTGCATAGTAGGGTGTAAAGTTCCAGAAGATCTAACACATTATATGCTAGATTGTTCATTGTTTTCTTTTCCTAGAGCTAGATTTATTTTACCATTAATTCAATCAAACAATGACGATAACAGGACTCAGATAGTGATCTTTTTATTATCCTCCAATCAGCCACACATAATACTTTCCATCGCCAACTTTGCCTTGGCAGCAAAGAAACAGAGCTACCTATGTTATGAATAAATGTTGTAATCAAATTGTTTGAATTTTATCTACCCCTACCAGAAAGGGTATTTTATTTTCTATTTTATTCTGTACGAACGCTTGTTCTTTTGTAACAGCCAATGGCTATATGCAAATATTAAAATAATGTAAAGTAAAGTAAAGTAATAACTCTTATTGGCCCAAATTGAATTTGCCGAGCTGCTAATAAATTTTGTTCCAGAATTTTTAATAATTCTGTCAAGCATTGTGAAGCAATGTTCGTTTCTATAAAATACTTCCTATAGAATTATACAGGAAAGTAATTTGCTGATGCGTGCCCCAGAATACAATCATATCAATGAAGCCACTCCCCTGAACAGCAAAAGCTGGACAACAGAACAGAGTTTTCCATATTTAGTGACCAGACTTATGTGAAGGCAAACAGTCAACGAAAAAGAGAGAGGGAGGGAGAATGTAGATCCCTTTCCAACATCTGTAAGTAAGCCCTCTTTAAAGCCACAAATTTAATTCTGGGAAACCCTAAAATTCTGGGGGAAAGGAAACATGGGGTTATAGTCAACCAGGTCCTACCCAAGGAGTAAACCCACTAAATGAATCGTGACTGTTAACTTTAATGGGTCTACTCTGAGTGGGACTAGCATTGAATATCACCCATGCAGTTTGAATTTGAGAGGACAGGGAGGTTCATAGTAGCAGTCTAGATCCCACTTCACTCTTTTTCATGGAGCCAGGGAGTCTTGAATCTTTTGCAGGTCACGCAAAGTGAGCCCAACCAAAACTGTCAAAAATGGCAGGGCAAATACTCCTGTGGAGGGAGCAAAAAAGGAGGGCAGCCCAATTCATTTCATGTTCTCCGTCCTTCACCTGTTTAGCTTCATAGTTTGTAAGGGAAGGGAAAAAGAGGATAGTACATGTATGCTGCCTTCAGGTTGGAAGTTCCTGCCTCTGGAAAGAGAGAATCTCTCAGTTCACAGAGAATGGCAGGAGAATGGCACGAAGCAGTACTGGGGCAACAGCCACTGCAGTCACCCTCATAGCATCACTGCAGCACTCTCACCTCTCACCCCCTGCAATTGGAGCCCAGGGCAACACCTGGGGGGGGGCACTGGTAGCACCTTCCACATTCTTTCCTACAATGGTGTTACTGACATAAAGAATCAGAGCTTGGGGCGAGAAGCACAAAGAGCAAGGAAGAGATGTAGCCACCTAAGACGGAACATTAGATACCAACTATGGGATTCCCAACCCTGTGTTTGTTCCCCGACATGAATGCAGGGGCAGAGGGATTTGCAGGCTGAAAGAGTGGCATGTATAGGCTTCAACCTCCTGCTCCTTTCTCTGACTGGTCTCCCTTCTCCCTTCCCCCCTGCCAGGATCCAAAATGGGAAAGAAGCCCAGAACAATGAGGGAAAGAGGTATGGCAGCTCTAATGGAGCTATAATAATGCTGCCTTTACCCAGCAGCTCATTTGGTAGTCTTCCAAGGGATTTAGCACCAAATAATCTGCTTTTTCTGGCTCTTCAACACTTTCACAAGGAGGTTTGGTGCCATCAAACTGAGAGCATCTCACTGCAAGTCTGAAGATGTTGATATATTTATGCATTGCGAGTAGCAGCCAGAAATCTCACTCTGGTTTTGATAGTGATACTTGCAGAAGGAAGAGGGAAATCAACAGCAATCTTCCTCTTCCATTTAGGGGATGCCTTTGCTGGATCAAAAACCCACGTGCGAGTGCAAGGGGCACCAGCTGGATCCTACCCACTGATGTTATTATACTGTATGTGCTGATAAGTGATTGAACGATCTCCTGTATAGTTTAATTACAAAAACAAATATAACATGAAGAAATTCTCAGGACATACCTGGCCTATATCTGTTGCTGGATTAATGCTGCGTCCAATATCCATAACAATGTCTGTTTTGATGTTCTGTCAATGAAACACACAATAAAACAATGAATTGTATTAAATTCAGGAGTTTGAAGCATGAGGAGATAAACCAAAGATTATAGTTTGGGTGTCAAGAATTTGTACTCAGTGGGATGTGACGTATTTGTGGCTTGTCCATGAAGCTCAGCTATACCAAACCTTTGAACCCCTGATCCTAGATATATTTTCTGGGAAATAAGTCCCAAATGCATTTAATGAGACTTTATTCCTTATAAGCATACTTAGGACTGCAGCCCTTACCTTGCAATCCTTTTTCAAGGCCAAAACCATATTAAAGTCAACAATGCTACATTCCTTTTAGAAACTGATAGAACTAACATCCATCTAATGGAAAAAATAACACTATCTAGGGATGCTGGTGCAAGCTTTGACCCAAGAAATGCCTGTTTGTATGTTTAAACAAAACCTTTCTTTCAACTATGAATGCACTGAGTGACCTTAACGAATCTTTTCAGCCTCAAAGCCAATCCCCATATGTCAAATAGGAATAACAATAGTGACCCATCTTACAGGAATCTTATAAAAATTACAGAGATAAAAAAGCAAAGTGTACTCCTTTGAACACTCCATATAAATGGTAGGCATTCTTAATCTTTTAGTGGCAAAACTCTAAACCTCCTCAGTGGAAAAGTGATATGAGGATGGGAATCCTAAATGTTAAAACTGAACTTACAAAGCTATCTGGTTCTGCCCAAGAGTGGCTGTAAACTACAGAATGATGGTCAAGAGTGTTCTCTATCTGAATGTACCAAAAGAATTTGTTAATTAGATAGCAGTTTCTCTTCCATATAATAAATGACCTTGTTAAGATGCCATCATTTGTTTCTGGTTTATACATTGGATAAATTATCCTGACCCTCACCAGTGGAGAGCAGGATGCGGAATGGCTTCTCATAAGGTTTAGATGATCTGCCCCTCCGTGCCACCACTGTAATGGATGTGCTGCTGCCAGAGAGCAGGTGCACTACAACCTGCCCAGCTGTTCACATTAAAGTGAAGTCCTCCTACGCCTCATGGCAGAATATCCAGCATCCTGCTCTTGCCCAGTCACTCGCATGCAGTTTTACTCCTGCTTTGGAAGAGAACAGCTGGAACTTGGGCAAGGTGAAGGCTGTTGGGCATTGTAATACATTTATCAAAATAAATTCACTTTTAAAAGGGGGTGGCCTGTGAAGCTGTTGTGCATTGGGCATGGCATCAGCATCAGTTCATTAAGTCACATGGGGGAGGAGGAGGTGTTTAAACACAATCCTCACAAAAACCATTTTGTATCCAGATCTTCATATTCAAATGCAGTGCAGAGTTCTAACTCCCCCCCCCCATTACTAACTGGTTGCACTTTGTTGAAACCAACATGATTTATCAGTATCTACACCAAACAGCTGTTAACTTGAATACTATGAAGAAAACACAAGAGTATTTCACGAGTTACACAGAAACTCGGCTGTGCTTTTTACTCCAGTCCTAAGTGACATCCAGCAGTTACCTTGTGGTCTCCCGTCAGACAGTCTATTTCAACCTCTGTGCAGGCAGCTCCAAAAGTGAAATATTCATATGGACGGCCTTCCCCTCTCTCCCAGTCCATGTATAATTCATAACCTCTGGAAGAAGCAACAAAGTATGTTGGAAAGTATATGGGATGTGAGGCAGGCACTACCAAGACAAAAGAATAAAACCAGGAAACTACAACAAAAGCTGTCAGGGAAGGGGAAAATAATAATAAAGCCTCTTAAAAGTGCAATGACCGGAGCCTCAGTTGGTACAATCTCCAGACCTAGCAGTGAAGCTACATGAAATTTGCTTTGTTAGTGCATTGTGGTGTTATAGAACACATCAGATCAAAAGTCCATCTAGTCTGGCATTCTGTTTCTGACAGCAACAGGGCAGATGCCTCAGGGAAGCTCACAAACAAGACATGGAGGCAACACACACCCCGGTACCCCCATTGTTCTTCTCAGCAGCTGCTGTGCTTCTGCTAGCTATCATGGCTATAAATCCATTAATTGATCCATGAATTTGGCAAATCCTTATTTAACGCTATATAATCTACTCTCCATCATTGCCACTTTAATATTCTTCCTTAATGCAGTCAGAATTCACCAGTGGTATAAATACAAGGCTGGGCTGAATGATCTGATCCAGAAAGACCTTTCTTTTACAAAAACAGTCATACAAAAAACCCATCTTCTGACTGATTGACAGTATTTTTAACCAAATATATGAACTTTTGAATGCAACCATGAATCCTTTCCACTTGATCAGTGGGTTGGATCTAAAGTTACTGTGAGTAGAACTGAAGTCATGGGAAACTCCTGCTAGAGAAAGCAGGGATAGGGTGGTGGTGGGGAAGAGAAGAGGTTATTTTTGCCTGAAAAGCTGCTCTGGAGGGTTGGGAGTCTTTCTGAATCATGTGGGAAGCAGCATGGGGCAGCCTTCCCGTTTTTTCCAAACTGGTAAAAATGACATTCCCCCCCCCCCACTTTCTCAGTGCATTCCATTCACGGAAAGGACACTGGATTCACCCTGAAATATGTATTTATTTAGTGCCATCAATGTGGCATGGTGCTTTATTTCATGTATTTTGACCTCTGCTGCAAATAATATCCTCCTTCTGGACCTGCATGCACAAGGCTAGTCAGGATATGGCCCTTGCGCTTCACATTTAAATCTAAGTGTATACAACTCCTCAAAATGTGAGCTTAAGCCATTCATGATCCATGCAGTAGTTATCTTGTTCTGTCATGCAAGTCATCAAATCCCTTTTGGCACTCACTTCTTGAAGTCACGAGTTTATTTATTTATTCATTATTAAGTGTGTATCCCATCCTTCATCCCAAAGGAGCCCAGGGTGGAGTTAATGTCTAGTACCTGAAATAACCTGTAGCTGACAGATTAATACTCTGCTCAAAAGCTTCTTTGGCCTGTAAAAGAAACAAGCATTATAAGTTTTTTCTTTTAAAAAATGTATAAAAGTGCTAACATGATCAAGGCAAAACCAAGGCATTCCTGTTAATATCTGCAGTTGACTGAATGATCTAACTGAATTTTGTACACACTCTGAGAGTTGAGCCTAAGAGGCGTTCACGGAGGAGATAAACCCGTGTCTGGACTGTAGCACATAAGACTGCATGTAGGAGCTCATGTGACTGAATATTCTTCTGAATAAATTCTATCCACATAGAAAACTAGTGTTTTGAGGAGGTCTGGCCTAGCTTTCCTTGACATGCTAGTGATCTATCAGCAGGGAAATGTTATTGTATGGAGGAGCATCCCAATATTGAGCTCTCACCAGTAGTCAGCACCAGGAACAAGTTTACTAGCTCAAGTATACTTGACTCTTAGTATGTCAGATAATTGTATCTTTCACCCCAAGGAAAAGAAGTAGCTGGTGTGTGTGTGGGGAGGGCAAACTTCTAAGTAAAAAAACCACTGGAAGGGGGAGGGAGGGAGAGAGAGAAAAAAACTTTGTCTTTTGCTACATATTACAGACCCACAACTGCATCTTGCTTAAAAAAAAAGTCAGGATAGAAAAGCCACATGACTCAATGTCACCTGTTGTTTGGCCCTGAGGAGTAGGCTACAGAGAAGGGTGTCAGCTATTCTTGAGGCCTGCTGCCCCAGGCCTCACCTTGTTGATCATTCTGATTCACATACAAAGTCATTGGCAAGTTTTCAAGAATAGCATAATTTGTATTTAATCTTCTGAAAGGTTGCATGCCTTAGTAACATACCTCAAGGAAGAACTTATTAGATGGAAAGTCACGTTGTGGCTCTGAAAGGAGAATAAGTCACTGACTTCTAAAATTTCTGCTCAGAAATATTTCCAAGGTTTATGGCTGGAGTGCTTGGGATGTAGTCTGATCCCATCATTACGTAGGGAAATAATTCATTTTAGCGTCTGACTCATAAGAAGCACATGGAAGATGTGCATGTACAGGAGCCCCCCTTCCTCCGTATGTTCATTTAAATGTCTAAAAGAGGCTGAGGAGAGCAGCAGACGTGTAACACTAAGCTGGGAATGGGAAACCTCCCTTAGTGGGCCAAATGCGGCCCTCTGGGCCTCTCTGTCCAGCCCTCAGGACTCTCCCCAGAGCATACTCCATTTCCCAAGCCACACCCCTTGCCAATACTGCTCCTCCCCCTCATTGACTGCTCTTGCCTGGCTAGCATGTGTTCTTGAACTGTAATCACACCTTTCACCTGCCTGGATGGAGTATGAAGAGGGATATGTGTGTCCGTGTGTATAAATCTCTGACTTCTGCAAGGCTGGAATATTCACAAAGACAAGAGTCACCTCAATTGCTCCATCTGCACGCCCCTGGCATGCAGTCCTTCGAAGGCTCCCCTTAGGAGAAGGCAGTTTTTCGGGTGAAAAAGGTTCCCCTCCCCTACCTGCACTAAGCGCATGCATTCCAGTAACAGCGAGAAAAGAAACAAGCCTCTTCATACCAGTGCAACTAGAACTTGTATTACCTATCCAGATGCAAATATGGAAAACACATTATGAATGAGGCAACTTGCCAAAGGAGAAAAAGTCCTGTAGAAACGATACATTCTTCACATTTAACCTGCCTACTTTAATAAGTTTGCCATGTTAAAATAAGTGTTTATGTCTCTTACGTCTAAAGTCACATAAACAGTTATCTGCTCCCAAGCAGCTGACCTTACTACAAGCCAAATTTCTGTTGTGAGTCTTCTTATTTAACTCATGTAATCCAAAGAATAATTCTTACCCACTCTTTCCAGGTTCCATTAGGGTTCTCGCTAATGATGGGCTGAAGACGTTTCCGAAGGATCTGGCAGGCGTCCTGGTGAAATCGGGAAAATTAGAAAGAAGAAAAGTCTCTATGTAAAACATTTTAAAGATTATTCTGTCTTTGACATACTATTGTGTTGTCGCTTAGGCCAGAGAAGCTATTATGTACTAGTCTATGGCACTGGCAAACGGTCACGTCAATAAAAAACCTAGAGGCCTCTGCATGTAGTCCTATGGTAAATCTTTCCTGGGAACCTTCTATTTTGTAACCCAAATGGCATTACAAAATGGGGAATAGCATCAGTTGAACCTCATTAAGGCCTTCTCCTTTGCTCTACACCAGGCTGGTCAGATTTGTACTAACTGGATGCAGCATGCTTTGTGAGGTAAGGACCATAGCTCAGTGGTGGAGGATCTGCTTTGGATGCAGAAGATCCCAGATTTGATTCCTGGGATTTCCAGGTATGCTCAGAAAAAACCTTGCCCGAAACTTTGGAGAGCCACTGCCTGTCAGTGTAAGTAATACTAAGTTAGATGGGCCAAAGGTTTGATTTGGTGTAAGGCAGCTTCTACATTCCCACCTAGATATTTAGAACTCCCTTCATTTTCCAGCTCTGTGTCTTATCTTCTCTCCCAAACACAATGTTGCTCAACGGAAAGCAGATATGAGACATATGAGAAAATATGTCTTAATGATAGTAAGAACTCAGGTTATATATTTTCTAAGGCTGCAATCCTAAAACTCACCTACTTGAAAGTATAAGCCCACTGAAATCAATAGGAATTTCACCCAGGCATCTGTGTTCAGGAACTCAGTGGTGCCTTCTTTTGAGTCAATATGTATAGGATTTTTGTACACAACTTAGTATGATTTTCTTTCAGAAGTATGCTTTTATTTTTCCCCGTCATTATTTAGCAGAAGCCATCTCCAGCTTTCTAGAAGATGGAATGGTCCATTGGCCTCACCTGAAGGGTGATTTTCACAGGTAGACTGCCATCAGGTGGGTTATACTGCCATCTAGCGTCCGAAGGCAAGAATGCACTGTAGTCAAAACCTGGGGCATCCGGCCCCTCCCACTCCAATTTTATTCGCAACAAGTCCAAAGTGCCACATCTGAAAGGAACAAAAGGCCCACAGGCCCAGCAGCAAGGAAAATAGAGACAATGTCCCTGGTAACAAGAGAGAGCCATATGCAGTGCAACAGAGTCGGAAAGGTTTTGACGCAACTAAACAGTGCAGAATATAGCTCACAATAACCAGAATATAAAAGGTGTAACAGAACATCCAGATCTCCTCCAACAGGGAGGGCCCTGATGGCAGTCTACCTGTGAAAATCACCCTTCAGGTGAAGCCAATGGACCATTTTCCACAGGTAGACTGCCATCAGGTGGGATGTACCAAAGCAGCCCCCCAATAGGGAGGGACCACCAACTAATTACTTATCATAAAGGACATGTTGCAGAACGCGCCTCCCAAAGGAGGCGTCAGTAGAAGCATAATGGTCAATCTTATAAAGTTTCAAGAAAGAATTTGGGGTAGACCAAACCGCAGCTCTACAAATATCTGCAAAGGGTGCGTTGGTTGCGAAGGCAGCCGAAGTGGCCTCTGATCTAGTGGAATGGGCCGTAATGTTAGTCGGCACAGGGAGGTGAAGGGACTCATAAGCCAGAGCAATACTAACCCGCAACCAACAGGACAATGTGGATTTGGAAACCTTTTTTCCCAAGGTCCTAGGGTGAAAGGATACGAATAATGACTCAGATAATGACTCTTGGGTGCGAGAGAGTTAGATTTTGAGAGCTCTGCGAACATCTAGTGAATACCAGGCCTTCTCTAATGGATGGACTGGCCTCGGACAGAATGACGGAAGAACAATGTCCTGGTTACAGTGAAACGCTGAGTTGATCTTGGGACAGAAGGATGGGTCTGGCCGCAACACCATGGAGTCCTTATGAAAGATGCAGAGATGGCATGCCGATGACAAGGCTCCCAGCTCTGAGACTCTTCTCGCCAATGTTATAGCGACCAGGAACAGGACCTTGAAGGACAACAGTCGAAGGGGGACAAACGCAAGAGGTTCAAATGGAGGGTGCTGTAGGGCTTTCAGGACCTTCGAGAGACTCCAGGAGGGAAAGTGGTGACGCACAGGTGGAGAAAGGCGTACGGCTCCTTTCAGAAAGCGTTTGATGAGGGGGTGAGAACCCACAGGGACAGTCAATGAAGAGACGGATAGGATAGAGGAGATAGTGGAGGCATGACGACGCAAAGTATTCGGTCTCAGACCCATTCTGAGCCCTCTATAGAGGAACTGTAACACCTGCTGCACAGTGGCCTGAGAGGGCAAGACACCCTTGGCGGTGCACCAGCTGGAAAAGGCCCGCCAAGTACTCTGGTATATACGCGTCATCGATGGTCTTCTAGAAGCCAAGATGGTGTCCACGACGCCTGGGGGTAAGCCAGCGGCCCTCAGTGGCCTCCATTCAAACGCCAGGCTGTCAGACTCAGCCAAGCTGGGTCCGGGTGCCAGATTAGTCCGGCCTGACAGGCAGTGTCCAGGGGTCTGCGACTGACAGTGAGAGGAGGTCCGAGAACCACGGTAGACGCAGCCAGTGTGGAGCTATCAGGAGGAGCTGAGCACCCTTGTGTTGCAGTTTCCTCAACGTCCTGCCCAGGAGGGATATTGGTGGAAAGACGTACAGGAGACTGTCTGGCCAGGGTGCTGTCAGGGCGTCCACTGCTTCCACAGTCGAGTCCAGGTACCTCGAGAAGTAGAGGGGCAGCTGGTGATTGTGGCTCCAGGCGAAGAGATCCACCGAGAGGGTGCCGAACCATTGCTGGAGGAGGTCGAACACCATTGTATGGAGTTTCCATTCTCCCGGACTTACATGCTGCCTGCTGAGCCAATCGGCGGTCACGTTCTGCACCCCGCTGAGATGTTCTGCCCTTAGTGACAGTAGATGATTCTCGGCCCAGTCAAAGATTAGGGTCGCCTCTGCCTGGAGGGCTCGAGACCTGGTGCCCCCCTGCCTGTTCAGATGTGATTTCACACATGTGTTGTCTGTTCGGATTAGTACGTGTTGCAGGGAGAATAGTGGCTGGAAGTGCTGGAGGGCCAGATGGACAGCTCTGAGTTCCAGACAATTCACATTCTGACATTGCTCCACTCTGGACCATATGCCCCAGATAAAGCTGGAGTTGCAGTGGGCTCTCCATCCGGTCAGACTGGCATCCGTGGTTATTATGACTGTCTGGTTCCCGAAACGGAGTGCCCCCACTGAGGTGTGACTGCATTGCCCACCAGCGAAATGATGCTCTCAGTGATGGCTTCAGGTGGATCACGCAATGGGTGGAAGTGGCAATGTCCGCCTGAAAAGGTAGTAGGGCCCATTGGAGAAGTTGAGTGTGATGTCGGGCCCATGGGACGATGTGAATGGTGGAGACTAACATCCCAAGAACCTTTGCCAGAAACATGACATCTGCCTTTGAACTTCATGCCAATAAGGTTGCCATGCTTTGGATGGTGGAGCTATGCTCTGGAGACAGAAACACCATGGCTCGGGTCGTGTCCAGTATTGCTCCCAGATGCTGGAGCCGCTGAGTTGGCTCTAAATGGCTCTTCTCAATGTTGACTAGCCAGCCATGAGATCTGAGAACCTCTAGAGTGTAATGGATCTGTCTGTTGGCATGGTCCTTGGAGCACGTCCAAAGAAGAAGGTCGTCCAAGTAGGGGTAAATATGGACCCCCTGTAGGCGGAGGGCAGCCACCAGGGTGGCCATCACCTTGGTAAACACTCTTGGGGCCAACGCAAAGCTGAACGGCATGGCCCGGTATTGAAAATGGTGCTGGCCCAGCGAGAATCTTAGGAATCGTCTGTGGGCAGGACAGATCGGAATGTGGAGGTAAGCGTCTTTCAGATTGATGGATGCCAGAAAGTCCCCCTGTTGCAGTGCTTCCACAATAGACGCCAGTGACTCCATTTTGAACCAGCGATACTTGACAAAACGGTTTACGAATTTGAGGTCTGAGACCACCCTCCATGAAGAACCACAAACAGAACGGAGTAGATGCCTTGCGACCTTTCCACTGGTGGTACAGGTTCTATTGCGGCTATGTCGAGTAGATGACGTAGGGCATCCTGCATGACCCTCCCATGTGATTTGGAGACTGGAGAGCGGCAGTATCTGTCCGGAGGTGGCAGCCAAAACTCTGTGTTGTATCCGTGGAAGAAAATGCTTCTGATCCAGGAGACCTGTGTTAGAGGGAGCCAGGAACTTGCGAAGAGAAGAAGCTGGACCCCAATAGGAATGGCGTCAGAACTGCTTGCGCTGATGAGCTCCTCTGCCGTATGAGGAGTATGGGGCTTGTCAGCCTTGGTACTGGAATCTGCCCTGGTAGCGCTGTCTGGGCCAGGGTGGCCTGGAGGAACAGAAATCGGGAGTTCGAGCATCTCGGCCTCGCTCCCCAGGCCGCACCCCCCGAAAGGGCTGGAAGGGACGATATGGGGCAAACCACTAAAACTGCGGTCATCTCTTTTGGCTGTGGCTAAAGTAGGCTTTCGATTGTCCTTGGGATCAACCAAGACCGCTTTAAGGGCATCCTCTCCGAAGAGAAGCGACCCCGAGTATGAGGCCATGAACAAGGTGGTTCTGGCCGTGGTGTCAGCATCCCAGTGCTGGAGCCACAAAGTCCTTCGAGCTACTACTTCTGTGGCCAGGGCCCGTGCTTCTTGGTGTGTCGCGTCCAAGGTGGCATCCGCCATGAATGCAGCCACTTTATGCAACTTGATTAGGCCTTTTCGTAGTGTGGCTGGGTCCAGATTGGGATCATCCAACAAGTCATTGAGCCACATCATGGAGGCCCTAGAGAAAATCAAGGCGGCAGTGGAGGCCCGGATGGAAAAGGAAGATGCCTCATGGTTCTTGCATAGTGCAAAGTCCAGCCATCTTTCAGAAGGGTCCTTGAGTTGTGAATCTCCTTCTTTCGGAAGGAGGGACCTAGAAATCAAGTTCAAAATTGGTTGGTCAACACCAGAGACATTCAGGAAAGACATGAATTCCGGGGCCAAAGTATAAAGTTTGTTGGCCAACAGTAAAAAGCAACGTGGACGCATGGGACGGACCCATTCCTCTTTGGCGAGCTTATTGATGGGATCTGGCACAGAGATCGAGTGATCTGTTGACCTGGGAGACTTGAGAACTCTGGCGCCTTTCACAGGTGGAGTGGCAGGCTGCGTTTGTGCAGGTTGGATGCCCAGTCTGTCCATCACTCTACGGCAAAGATGGAGATAATCAGCCGAGTCGAAGAGGCGATAGGAGTAGTCCTCGTCCAGATCAGAGTCTTCACTCCATTCGTCAGGATCTGGCTGCATAAGGGATGAGTAGTCGTCCATCCCTGAGGGCTCACCGCCGAGTCTGCCTCTAGAGATATCGAATGGGTTAGGCGAAGATGGAGGGACGTCATCATGACAGCCAGGTTGCCGTGTAGAACTGGACTGCCGCGAAACTGCAGGCTGAGAAGATAGCTGTGCCTGAGGCTGAGGCTGAGCTTGGGAGAGAAACCCGAGTACCTCTCGCAGCTGTAACAGAAATTCTGGGGTCAACTGTAGCCCTGAAGGAGGATCAGAAGGTACAGAATGCTCCTGTGAAGGCAGATGAGGCTGCACTGGTGGAGGCAGAGGGGTGGGAGGAAAATCAGAGTGACTAGACGTTTGACTAGGAAAACCTTCAAATTTGTCCTCTGGTGACCCGGCAGGAGATTGAAAAAGAGCAGGTAATGCTTTTTGAGCAGGCTCCTCTAAGGCTGGGGCTGAGACATATCGGGCCCGCTTGGAAGCACTGTGGGCAGACAGATGTTTCGTCTTGGTGACAGCTTTCGAATGCTTGTGTTTAGATGCTTTGTGTTGCACTGGGGCTTTGCACTGTTGACTTGCCCCTGAGGTATGCGCTGCCTCTGGTTGCTGATCTGCCATGTCAGGGACTAGATACACCCACCAGTGGGGAAGGTACGGTATCAATCTTGTGCAATGGGACGGTGAGTCACAGGATGCGTTGTGCAGGTTGGGGTGCCAAGAGAAAAATAGATTTGGTTCGCTATGGCACCTTATTTAAAAGAGGCGGTTACAGGCCCCAATGGAGGCATTGCTACTGCACAGGTCAGATCAGGGTGCCAAAAAGTAAACTGGGATGCAATATGGGCCAAGCTAAGTACACGCACACAATGGGGAAGGTGTGAGACCGCTACTGTACACTGCTCAATGCCAAGAAAAAAAATCAACGCAGTGTGGCCCAAAGCTAGATACACACACACAATGGGGAAGGTGCGGTACTGCTAATGTGCACTGTCCAGGCTAGTGTACCACAAGAAAACAAATTTGCATCAGTATGGCACGTACACAGTCTGATACACACACACAATGGGGAAGGTGCGGTATCGCTTTAAAACAACATGCTCAGGCTATGCAGCTCCCACAGGTAGCATAGTGCTGTTGCTATGGAACAGGCTTTAGCTAAATAAAGAAGGCAGCAAAAGACTCTGGTGACTCAGAAACAAAAATACTGCTCAAACAAAGGGAAAAACAGACAGAAGAACAAAAAGGGTGGGAAAACAGGACAAAACAAAAATGGCGTCCGCTAGAGGTGGGTGGGAAAAAACAAAAGCAAAAAAGGCAGCCAGAGAGGGAGGGGGCAATGGCAGCCTGGGGTGGACACCCGCAACCCTCAACGGCCAGGCGGGAGGAGCTGCTGCCGTATGGAGCCAGACAAAGGAGCTTCTCGAGCTTCCAGAGCCACAGGCGGGCAAGAAAAAGCTGCCGGAACAAGCCGGGGTGGGGAGGGGAAGATTGCCATTGCCTCCTCAGACGGGGCTAGGCGCCACCGAACAAGCTGTGCTAGAAACACAGGGGGCCGCCGCCACAGGCTCCCAGCTGTAAAGCGGCAAGGTGCCACCGAAGTGTGAGGCGGGGGCAGGAGGGAGAGTCACAGAGGGGCAAAGAGGAAGCCACAAATGCAGGCTTCCCAGCACCAGGCCTGAGGGGGAGCCGCAGCCACAGACTCCCAGGCAAGGGAGAGACAGCCGCCACTGCCTGATCCAAGGGGAGAGAGAAAACAAGGCTACCAAGAACCCCAGTAAAGCAAAAAATGAGGGGCAAAACACAAAGGACAATCAATTCCACACACTCCAAAAACTAGGAAGGAGGGGGGGACACTAGGAAAGGGGGAAAAAGCACTCAGATAACACACTCTAACCCACAAACAAAGACAAAAAGAGAACTTAGCCATGCTAGTGTAGATATTCAAACGCCTCGGACGAAGGCAAGAATGAAACTGGAGTGGGAGGGGCCAGATGTCCCAGATTTTGACTACCATGCATTCTTGCCTTCGGACGCTAGATGGCAGTATAAGCCACCTGATGGCAGGCTACCTGTGGAAAACCTCCGAATCTTGCATTAGCTGGAAGATTAATATCACAGTTTACCTTCACTGCCATGCCATTGACATCAGTTCCCACAGATGCTACTGAACCAAACGCATTAGGAACAGTTTTTGTACTCGTGTCACAGACGTGAATATTTGACATTGGCATCTGTAGTTCTCGACTTGCAATCTAGGATGAGAAATGAATGCATTCAATATTCTGTTTTATGTACAATGATCTGGATCTTTGCAGACACTCACAAATCCAATAGCATTGCATTCCATAGTTCTGCTTGTAAGAGATCTTATGGGTTTGGCAGCACTTGCAGAGATACTCAACAAACGCTATTGACTTGAATTCCCCCAATTTCAGGAGCTGAATACAAAGGAATGATGCTCATGTAGTCAAGGGAGAAGCAGAGCTGAAGAATTCAGATAGCTCCTCCATAATGTCTACCATATATGAACATGGAGAAGTCAGAGCCTATTTTATGAGTATATTCATGTATATATGTGTATATATGTGGGGGGGTATATATGTGAATATACATGTATGATGAATTAATACCTACTTTATTTGCTTGTGTATACTAATTCTGCATATTAATTAGGGTAAAGCTGAAGATAGATGAAGAGTTGTCAGGGTTTTTTTATGCTTCTAGTTAGTGGAGCCTTCACCAGTCTCCACGTACTGGCATCATCTTCTGTGACTGACCTTATTGCCCATATTATCCATTCCATCTCTCATATGTGTGAGGACTCTTAACAGAAGCAAGATTCTTAATATGCATCAGCCTTCTAGCATGAAAAATACATACAGTGCTCTCATAGTCTGTCTCTAAATGTCTTTAAAGACAGGATCTGTTTTTCATTTTAAAAAATCCCAATATTTCATTTATTTCTGTACTTAAACTATTTAGGATATATCCACATAGAAACGTTATCTCACAAATAGGTCAGATCAGATCTGTGCATGTGCATGTGACTGGTTCACAAGTGTACGCATACTCCTGGTTTTATAGTCACCGTATTCGTTGCTATACCATCACTTGCCATCCACACCAGCGGTGGGGAGAATGATAGAATGTGTCTGGGCTAGAGTTGGGTTTTGTTCTGGTTTTTGTTTTTGTTTACTCTCCTCAATCACTTGCTTCTTACCCACTCTCCATTACCTTTTTTTAAAAAAAATAATCCCCAAGAAGTGCACCGGAGCAAATTTTAATAGTATTTTTTTTTACCATCGACGAAATGTAAATGTTGTTTATTTTGCGGGAGAGAAGGGAAGTAGGACAGGAGATTGAAAGGGTGATGATAATAATAATGGTAATAATAATGATGATGACTGTGATGATTTGCCCTCCAGTTTGTGCGTTGCCTCCCTTGCACATACCCATGCGCACACCGCAGAAAGGAAGAGGAAGGAGGTGGGAATCCACTACATTAGCTCCTTTTGCCTGGACAATTCCCACCTTCCTTTCCACTTGCCACAGCCACAGCAGGTCTTCAGGTTGGCCGCCTATATGCCGAGGGGCCAATAATTTTTAAAATTCTTTTTAATGCAAACATTTTGTTGCAGGAGCAATTCTTCAATTCTTTATTAAGAATCAAAAATTATATGTACTGTGAATGTACTGTCTTCGGCATAAAAGGAACCAATGAGAAGTAACTGAGGATGATCCTCTCCAGCAATGTGGGGGGAGAACTGCAGGCTGGCATTCCGAGGATGCCATCATGTGGGCCGCATGAAAAATGTGCACACATGGAATGCATCGAACCCACTATAAATAGCCATGTGTACACCCCCCAAGTCACTGCCTTCAGAGCAACCTCCTACTCCTTTTTCCTAGCCTCCAATAATTAATGTTGCTCATCAATGAAGAAGTAAGGCGGGTGTTTTTCTGGAAGAGCAGCCTTGGTGGGGGGAGTGCTCTCATGTTGTGATATGGTGCATCAAGATAAGCACAAGGTGTGCAACACACCATAGTGTAGATGTGTGTGCCCACTCACTTGTTGCAGCCAATGCCCAAGTGGTGGAGGAGACCTATGCCAGAAACATATATCCTCGCATGGATTGCCTCTTCCTGGATTAGGACACATAACTACATCATCTAAGCTAGCAGATTCCTGTACAGAGTGGCTCGGTCTGCACCTCTTGGACTAATGTGCAGGTAGGAATGTCACTATCCAATCGGATTTCATCCTTCTTCAAATGTTGTAAAGCAGTTCTTGCCCATTTAAACATCAAAACACGCACATTCAAATTGTATTTTGGGAGAAAATATATATATTGAAATAAGTATATTTAAATGATTTTACAAAACACAGATTAACATGGAAAGAAAATGGAATTATAGCTAAAAGCATGTGAAAATGTGCCCATCTCTCTGTAAATGTTCCCCCTGATGTTATTTACTCCTCTATCCATGAGACATAGGGCTTATCCACATGGAAGCATTACTTCATACTACATACACTGTTTTTACCTCTGTTTTCTATTTGCACTGTCCACAGTAAGGGCTCAATGTCAGTTGCAAACACGGTGTTTTCTATTCACACTGAGGGGGAAGGATCAATCATGCAGTTTCCTAATGACCACACCCTCTAATTTAACATTTCCACTCCCTCTGGTTACCTGGCAACTGAGCATGCTGCAGTGGGTTCCTTTAAAATAACCCAGAAGTGTGAATATCTGTGTTTTTCCTGGTAGGATACAGGTGAAATACATATCTTTGTTTGAGCAGTATTATGCTTTTGCACACAAGTAAGTGGGAAAAAGAAAATAAATACACCATTTGCAGCAACATAAAAATGCTAGCAGAACAGGGGAGAGCAGCTGGAAGTTGTTTGTCAGCCCTCAGGAAATGAAATGAAAAAAGGGGGGAGGAGGGCGTGGGCGTAGAGAGGGGAACAATTGACACACCCACCTAAAAGCATCAGAGCACAGCATCTGCAAGCACTAGAGATATGGAGTGAAGAGGTTTTTCCTTCCCTTTTTGCATAATCAGAGGATTGGTTTAGTACGGATTTATAGGGGGGGAAACTGCGTGGTAGCGTCTGTTTGCCAGTAATGTCATGTGAACCATACAAATTAAAAGGACATGCGAGTAGTACTAAACACAGAGTAAACCAGTGTGTAGATGAGCCCATAGATTTTAGTGATTCTTAAGGAGATATTTATTCATCATCTCCAGTCACATGCTCAGCCTCCATTCCAAGCCCTTCCCTCCCCCTTTGCTCTCCCATTTCCTCCCTCAGCTATTGGGACTTGCTCAGGACAAATGTCGTAACACAAACATACCTAACAGAGTACAACAGGTGGCTTCATTTGTACAGAACTTCCATTCTAATATTTCTCATCTTTGATCCTTAAAGAAAATGGAAGATTGCAATTGCCCTTATCTTGGGATCAGAACTCTATATTACTGCTGGCATGACTGCACTGTTGCTAATAAAGTGATGCCACCAAGTAATATAGTTGGTGCCAATTTGTTTTTGAAAGCAGACTGTGCTGCTTTTAAGGGAATGAATAAACAGAAAACAAATCTTATTAAAATGATTCGTAATACACACATACACAAAAGATATCGTCATACCTGGATCATTTTGGTGTGAAGCCCTTGCCCCATTTCTACACCTCCGTAAGTCAGAAGCACAGTCCCGTCAGTATATATATGAACCAGAGCAGCGGCCTACACAAAAGAAAGAAAGAAAAGCAAGAAACAAACACAGTGCTTGACTCTGCATGCATTAAAAATGAGTAGAAGTATTTTCTGGTAGGCTTTCTTCATAAACCTAAAGAGAAATGTGGTTTACAGTTGAACAAACATCTAAACGTAAAGAATTATAAAGCAAACCTCTCTAGCGGAAGGTTAGGATAACTTCTACAGTCTGCTGCATTACTGTTACCAGCAGGGCCAGCCCTATTATTAGGTCAGGGATCAGCAACCTCAGGCTTGGGGGTCAAATGTGGCATTCGGGACTCTCTACAGGCCAAATCCCCTTCCTAAGTACAAACCCCTCACCGTCCCTGCCTCACACCCCTCCCAAATGTTTTTCCCTGGTTGGAATCTACCCCTGAACTCTGATAATGCTTCTTGCTTGCCTGGACAGAGGATAGAGAGGGATGCGTGTACTGCCTTCAAGTCGATTCCGACTTACGGAGACCCTATGACTAGGGTTTTCATGAGGCTGAGAGGCAGTGACTGGCCCAAGGTCACCCAGTGAGCTTTATGGCTATGTGGGGATTCGAACCCTGGTCTCCCAGGTCATAGTCCAACACCTTAATGTAGAAACCAGCCTATGATACAAAGACAAAAATCACATTTGTTGCTCTGCCCACTTTTGCCTCTGGACCCACCCACCACTGGCATGTGGCCCCCAGAAGGGTGCCCAGAAGGGAATGCAGCCCTTTGGATGAAAATGTATTCCCATCCCTCCATGAGGCAGATGAAAGGGAACGCTTTGCAAGAACAAAACAAAATAATAAACACCCACTACACACACAAAGAATAGTAAGAAGGGCAGGTGAACAACACTTGTTTTTCTGCACAATGTTCAAACTGACCTGACCTATGGAACGTGAGCCCAACCCAACTGGGAACTTCATGGGAATAATGGCAATCCCTTTTTTCTTCCAGTAGTTTTGCTTATTGAATTTATTCACAGTTTCTTTCCTGGTGTGATATGCAGACTTCTTCATACATTCATTCCAGCATCTGAGGAGATTCTCTGACTTGAACACTTGTTTATAAGGTGTCTGCCCAGTTTCCTTGTACATGTTAATTTCTCTAACCTGGAAAATAAGTATTATAATAAACTTCAATAGAGCACCACATTTACAATTACAATGACCTTTCAGAGTTAGGATGTATTTACCGAAACTCTATATAGATTTTTCTGGGTCTAGGGATAGAATTGGTTAGATTGCATATTGATATATTACATTCATAAGCAGAATATGTTTCAGTCTGTTACACCAGATCACAAACAAAGTATTACATTGGCATTAATCCAAGCATGAAGCAAGAATATTCAGGACACCTCAAAAATAGGTTTTAGTCACACAAGGCTATTTAAATATATGACCAGGGCCTAGATACTTGATAAAACACAATTTTCCAACAGTGGCTCTCATCTAGGTCTTATAAAACACACCAATTTCTTATGGTACATTCCAGCTGAAAGGGTCCCAGGTGGTGGTGAAAGCTTATCTACCACCAATAGTCCGGCACCACAAACTTGAGAGGGCCTGAATCTATTTATGGTAGTGAAACCAATGTTGGAGGCGAGTTCCAAAACATTCTGTCCTCCCACTAAGTAGCTCAAATGACCCGAGAGAGTTACATTTCTCTCAAGTTACACTTCTCTCAAGCAAAACCCCTCTCTGATAGCAGATCTTCTCAAACTAGGCTTTGGTCTCCCAAGAGCCCTGTGAAAAGTCTCCAAGAGCTCCTTCTTATCTTTCGCCTTTAAAAGTTATCATTTCTCCCCAGAAGGCTGTTCTCTCTGTATCTCCTCAAGCCTCTTCCTTCTGGGAAGGGATAGGTGAGAAATTCAATTTAGTTCACATTTGAAGCTAAATCTATCAAATCCACCCTTTCTGAATCAATACAAGAACTGAAATATAGCCATCCTTAGAAATTTCTGAATTTTGCAATGTACTTTGCCAGCCAATGTTTACAAAAATGCAATTATATGAAATTATATAAAATGAATATACTGGGGGAAAACATATTCATGAAACTAACATCCAAAATTCATTATATTAGAAGAAATTACTTGCAAAAATATGTACTTTGGTCAAAACTCCATATAAGAACATGTTTATTAGGAGAAATTCTTACTAAAATGCTGGAGAATTTTCATGAGGATATTTTTTTTAAAAAAATCACAGATCGGTGCAGAAATGTGGAGAACTGAAGATTGGAAAAATGAGAAACTGAGAGAACCAAAATGGGCATATCCTTCCATTCCTACTTCTGGGAGTGCATAAGCTACTTATATCCAGCCTTCACTCTCACACCATTTCCCAGAATGCCCTTAGTAACGGCATACACCTTTTAAAATTGCTCTTAAAACTTTCAGAATCACATGCATTCAATTTCTCCTCCTCCCCATCCCCCAATTTACCTGCTCTGAGAACAATCCACATCTAGCTGCAACACGTGTTATGCAGGCTTCTATAACCAGTCCTGCTTGTGGGAAACCAAAGCCACGGAAGGCAGTGTTGGATGGCATGTTTGTCTTGCAAGCACGGGCATAAGATCGGACATGTGGTATCTTGTAAGCATTATCCAGTCTTTGCAGCATTACCTGTGTGACCTTCATTAAGGGGACATTAAAAGCTGAGCATTAGGATAACCATCTTCTAACATTGGCATTACCCACTACCTTCTTTCTCTAGGAACTCCTGAAACTGTTGCCTCCATTTATGCACATTGTTTTGGCAACAAGAATGCTGAGAAGCAAGACAGCTGGGATGAGTAGTGCTCTCCTGCTACCAGGTCTCTTGCTAAAACCAGTTAATAAGCAGAAGAGAAAACAGGCAAGAGGAGATGGACTGAACACAATGGACAGAAATGAGAATAGGGTTAAACAGGCAAGAGAGGAGATTCGGATTCAGTGTGCTGCAATCAACTGAAGCAAATCAAACCCAGTTCCTATTGCAGAGGTTTCCAATGCGGTGCCCTCCAGAAGTTGTTGAACTTCAATCCCCATTATTCCTGAGCATTGGCCATGCTGGGTGGTGTGGATGGGAGTTGCAGCCAATAACACATGGAGGACACCATGCTGGCTCCACCTGGCCTATTGACACTAGCCCTTTTTGCAAGCCTCCTCAAGTGTTCAGTGAGTGGAAAACTGGACCGCACCAGTGAGCCATGCCCCTCCACCTGCATTCAGGAGTATGTGCCCAGGAACTTCCAGAAGATCAGATAATATATATACAACTGTTGCACAGCCATTTCATATAGCTAATAAATATTTTGGAAGATACACATCACCAACCCCCCCCCCCAAGTTTATTTGTACTCTTCTGTTTATGGTGGACACTTTATCTTTAGAAGTCTTTGAGTGAGTTGAGCAGTTTGGCTGGTACTGCTATTACTAGTTTTCAGTTTAATTGTTGACCTTTCTTTTGTTTTATCTGATCTAGTTTAACTGTTGAAACACTGTAAACTGAACTACTGAAGCTGGACTGATGCTTACGTAACTTATAGCAACTAAGAGAAGAAAGGCTTTAAAAAAATCATCTGGAAAGGTCCTTAGTAAATTGCATTCATCGTCATGAAACAATGCTACAGAAGGATATGCAAAAGCTGCCCTTTCCCCACTGTTCTTATAGAAAGGTGGGTTTGTTTTTCTTCTCATACAATATGAAAAATCACTCTGGCTAAGAAACACTCACCAGGATAGATTCATCAGGGGTGCATCCTCCATTAATGTACATATCGATATCCAAAGCCAAGATTCTGCCATCACTCATGAAGCCAATCTAAATTGGATCAATGAAAGGACAGGTTACTTTGAGCTTTTTAAATACACACACACTCACTCCACTTGTCTATTACAGGTGTGGGGAAGCTTTGTCCCTCCCATTGTCATCCCTGGTCATTCTCCAAGCTTGCTAGGGCTGATGGGAGTTCAGCAACATCCGGAGGGCCAAAGGTTTCCCACTCCTGATCTATCATTCAAATTGCACTACAGTAGGCATGTGTGTGTGCAAAATTCCGTATGTGACACCATCAACTGCACCTGTGCAATTAAAAGGACAGTTTTCTCTGCAATTAACACAGAAGAGGTGGCCAAATCTTTCCCAGTTGCCTTACAATGTTTATAGCAGAGAAATGCAGTCATATAGTTATAACAATATTTAGCGCTTAAGTAGCACTTCAGAGTTCAAAATGCTTCAAATACATTGAGAGTGTTTAGACTGTAAGCCAGAGATATGAACCAGCCTTTTGCCAATCCTTCACAGAAGCCAGTAAACAAACTAGGAAGTCTTTGATTAACTAGCCTTACACAGGGTGTTCTGTACTTCCATTGCGTGGAGAGAGGCAGGGCTGTGCCTATTGGCCCTGTGCCCGAGTTCCCTGCCAGCTTTGCCCCTGTGCTGTCCATATTTTAGGAGTATGTCTCCAGACAGGAATCCTGCCGAATGTGCATAGGCTGTCCTGTGAGCTGGAACCCTGACTGAGTAACGCTCCACTTGTAAGAACAGCCTGTGTTTGTTTTGCAGGCAGCCCCTCTTGTCAGGAGCTGCTGGATCTGTGGACACTTCCACATGGCAGCTTATGGTGGATTCGGTGCTGTTTGCACATGCAGGATTTTCCACAGAGTTCACACAAAGTTATCCTAATCAAAATGCTATCCCATATTCCCCCATTTAACCTGGATTTACCATTTCCATGGGGTTTTTTCCCCCACTGATCAGATTTTCTGCAGAAACAGTCAATCTGGATTAAATGGAGGTTGGGGGATATGAGACAGCACTTTGGTAAGTGTGGTGTAATGTCTTTTTAAGATGCATGAGTTGCTTGGTAAGCACAGCCAAGTGCTTTGTCTAGCATTCCTTATTTAAATGTAGGTTTTTGAGCTTGTCATTAAACCTGTTTCCCATATGTGAGACTGGAGTGTTTTCTTCTGGAGTTTGCCATACAGGACCTTGATAGCCAGGCATCACATGGTGTTAGCAGTGGGATTTGGATTTTTCTTGTGTGTTCTTGCACACATTTATCAGCTTAAGTAGCTTAAACATGGACTCATTCCGGCCTCCATCTTCACTTGCTTTGCAAGGTCATTTGGCTGAGAACTGGAAGAGCTGGGAGCAAGCTTTTCAGCTATATCTTACTGCTGCTAGAGTTGATAATGTCTCTAAGAAACGGCAAGTAGCTATTTTGTTGCACTGTGTGGGAGAAGAAGCGCTGACAGTTTATAATACTTTTGATTTCTCTGAAGAGGGGCCAAAAGATATAGCAGAAGTTCTTGAACAATTTAGGATATATTGCACTCCTTGCAAGAATGTGGTATTCGAACAATATTCTTTCTGGAATCATTCACGGACACATGGAGATACCAGTGAACAGTTTGTTACTGAACTTAAACTTAAAGCTAGTAACTGTGAATTTGGTTTGGCATTTAATCATATGGTAAGGGATAAGATCGTGTTTAGTGTGAAGGAGGAGAAATTAAAGGAAAGATTGCTGAGGGACCCTGATCTTACTCTGGAGAAAGCAATTGAAATATGTCATGTAGAAGAAATAACAAGAGCTTAACTACAGCCTATGTCAACTTCCTCAACATATGGCAAGAAGTTGCATGCAGTACATGTAACTGATAAGGATTGTGAGGGGATTCCAGTACAGGGTCTTGGACCGGAGAGGTCACAATCTAAATGCAGGTACAAACAAACTAGAAATAATAAGTGCTCTTGTTGTGGTACAGTGCACAAGCCTCGAAATTGTCTAGCATTTGGAAAGATCTGTCATAAATGTGGCATGAAAAATCATTATGCCAGAGTATGTAAAGTAAAACCATTAAGTTTCAACAAAGAACAACAGGGATATCAAATCTATGAGCTCGATTTAAACAGTTTGTTTATAGGAGAATTAGCTCATGAGACCACTGGTGTAGCTGCAAGCCAAGTGGGTGGATGGTATGCTGATATAATTCTGTGAGGACTTTCAGTAAAATTTAAGCTGGATACAGGAGCTGAGGCGAATGTTTTGCCACTGCATATATTTCGTGAGTTACCAGGCAAGAAAGTGCTAAGTAAAAGTGATTTAAGTCTTGTGGCTTATAGTGGAGCACATATAAAGCCTTTGGGAGCTATTGTCCTTGATTGTCATACCCCGAGAAGAGCAGCTAGATTATGGTTCTATGTAACAGATAGTTCTTCTCTTCCACTATTGGGCAGGGTAGACTGTGAGACATTGGATTTGGTTCGTCAGGTGGATAATGTGCACACAGTTGAACCTTTAACAAAGGAATGGCTACTTGCTATATATTCTGATGTTTTTGAAGGTCTTGGTGAATTTGAGGGTGTTCACCATATCCATATTGATCCAGCAGTGGCTCCTGTTATTTATGGCTGTTGGAAGGTACCTTTTGCAATATGGGACAGATTAAAGGAGACTTTGGGACATATGGAGACTGCAGTAGTAATATCTAGAGTTATGGGTCCTACAGAGTGGGTCAGTAGTCTGGTCATTACAGAAAAGAAGAATGGGAAGTTGCGTGTATGTCTTGACCCTTGTGATTTAAATAAAGCAGTTTGTAGACAGCATTATACCATTCCTACAACAGAGGATGTTTTGAGTCATTAAGCTGGTATGAAATTTTTTACCATCTTAGATGAGAAAGATGGATATTGACAGGTGAAACTGGATGGAACTTCATCACGTTTATGTACATTTAATACACCTTGGGGAAGGTATTGTTTCCATCATCTGCCATTTGGACTTAAATACTCTAGTGAGGTGTTCCAACAGAAAAATGAGGAAACCTTTGGTCATATCAGAGGGGTGTACATGATAGCTGATGAAATGATCATTGCAGCAGAGACATCAGAACAGCATCATCAGATTCTTAATCAGGTTGTGGAGACAGTGCTTGCTAAGAATATCAAGTTTAATAAGGATAAGATTCAGTTTAAGGTCGACTCAGTGAAATACATGGGTCAAATAGTGACTGCTTAGGGAGTTTGACCAGATGATGACAAAGTTAAGGCTATCCGAGATATGATACATCCGCAAGATAGACAAGGTGTGCTCAGATTTTTGGGGTCTCTGCAATATCTGTCAAAATATATTCCATGGGAGGCAGAACTGACAGCACCTTTGCGAAACTTGTTGAGAAAGAATGTATTGTTTCAATAGATGTCAGAACATCAGAAAGCTTTTGAACTGATTAAACAGCAATTGTGTCAGGCACAATTCTGATACTACCAAACCAGTTACTGTGCAAGCTGATGCATCAAAAGATGGTCTTGCAGCATGTCTGCTTCAGGAGAATAGACCAGTGTCTTATGCTTCGAGATCACTTAGCTCATCAGAGCAAAATTATGCTCAGATAGAGAAAGAATTGCTTGCAGTCTTGTATCTATGAGAACATTCCATCAGTATGTGTTTGGTAATGTTATTTTAGTTCAGACTGATCATAAACCCTTAGAAGCAATTTTTAAAAAGCCAATTGGTAGTGCTCCTGCTCGTTTGCCGCGTATGCTTTTACAGCTTCAGAGGTATCAACTTAATGTAGTGTACACCCCAGGTAAGCTCATGCATCTTGCTGATACATTATCTCGAGCTACTGTGGATCTTCCTGTAAGTGATGAGGGTTCCATGGCTGGTGAGAGAGTAATACATGGATTGGGTACACTGGCCATGCATCCAAGGAGGCAGGGCTACTATACAGGAAGCTACAAAACAAGATCCTCAACTTCAAGTAGTGGCAGCCCTCATAAAGAATGGATGGCCACAGTATCTGAGAGATGTTTCTCTTGCTGCCAAGACTTTTTGGTCTGTAAAAGACTCTTTACATTGTTAAGACGATATTGTTTATTTGGGAGACAAGGTAGTTATTCCTGTGTCTCAAAGACAAAGTGTCCTCTCACAACTTCATGACTTTCATCAAGGTATTCAGAGAACTAAAGCTAGGGCAAGAGGACTGATGTATTGGCCTGGTATGTCTAATGATATTGAGAAGGTGGTTGGAAATTGTTTTGTTTGTGCTTGGTATGCTCCACGTAATCAAAAGTAACCACTTAAACCACATGAGATTCCTGAATTACCATGGCAGAAGCTGGGTGTAGACATTTTTGTTGAATATGGTTCTTCTCCTTTTCTTCTTGTGATTTATTATTTTTCAAAGTATCCAGAAGTGTTGAGCTTGCCTGACAAGACAGCAAGAACTATGATTGTTAAGCTTAAGTCTGTGTTTGCTTGTCATGGAATTCCAAGGATAGTTGTGAGCGACAATATGCCCTTTGCTACTAGTAAAGAGTTTCAACTGTTTGCTTGTGATTGGGGGTTTGAACACTGTTTTAGCAGCCCAGGGTATCCACAATCCAATGGAATGGTTGAAAGAGCAATCCAGTTTATTAAACAGCTTATTAAAAAGGCAGAGGATGCTCAGGTAGACTCACATTTGGCATTGCTGGAATATCATAATACACCAGTTACTGGAATGCTATATTCACCTGCTCAAATGTTGATGGGCAGGATGCTTAGGAGTAAACTCCAAGTA
The DNA here is from genome assembly GCF_030035675.1 of Rhineura floridana. Lineage (NCBI taxonomy): Eukaryota > Metazoa > Chordata > Lepidosauria > Squamata > Rhineuridae > Rhineura > Rhineura floridana. The sequence goes on from NC_084481.1 coordinate 20,160,824, forward strand.
ACAACTAATTTATAAGATACCCACTGATGTATGCAGGAACCTTCAGAAAATACAGGATAGACAAAAAAAAATCTATGACCGTACAGCAAAGCACCTTAAGGCCCTAGAAGAAGGAGATTCAGTATTGATAGAGTCTAATGAAGGCTGGCTCCCTGCTACTGTTACAGAGAAATGTGAGCAGCCTTGTTCGTATCAAGTAATGACACCAGATGATCGTAGGTATCGGCTCAGTTGACGCTATTTAAAGCTTCAACAGCAGTCATCTAAAAAGTGTGATGATATATGTTTAGGGCAGGATGAATTTCTTGCCATGGAACAGAATACTCGACTGGACAATCCTCTTGACAACGTTGTAAGTGACGCTAAAGACGCTAATGAGGACAACATCGTACCTCAGGAGACAAATGCTTCTCATGTTAAAGAAAGACTTTCTGTACATGTAACATCTCGAGGCAGACCTGTCATTTTACCAGCAAGATTTAGGGACTATGTCCCTTGAGAAAGGATGGTGGTAAAGACCACCCTCAGCGGTAAGCTAAGTACTGATGACCTCTGGCCCCATTATAATGATTTATTTGATTTTTATTTTTGTGTTTTGATATGTTAAATATGATTTTATTGTGTTCTCGTTATGAAACGGAGATGTGGTATAATGTCTTTTTAAGATCCATGAATTGCTTGCTAAGCACAGGTGAGAAGTATTCAATCAGCCAAGTGCTTTGTCTAGCATTCCTTATTTAAATGTATGTTTTTGAGCTTGTCATTAAACCTGTTTCCCATATGTGAGACTGGAGTGTTTCCTTCTGGAGTTTGCCATACAGGACCTTGATAGCCAGGCATCACAGTAAGGATAACGTAGTTCATTTATATAAAGCTTATTTTATATTTTCAGTTATTAATATTGGAAGTGTTGGGATGCAACTTGGCTTTATGGAGTTTTCATTGGACAAGAGTAGACAGAAAGGGGAACCTCCATGTTTCCCAGACTTTCTGACCTAAACTGTGCTGACTTTTCAAGTGATAGACTGATATTCATAAGGTTGCTGACCTAATTTCCTGTTCCTCCCTTCTTCTTTGTCCCACCTAAGGAAAGGAGACGTCTTTCCTTTGTCTCTTTCTCCTGCAGAGATGAAAGAGCAAGCATGGCTCTTCGCATCTCCAAATTTATTTAGCTAGAACTAGGATATTTCCTATCCAATATTTATTTCCTATGATAAATGTAAACTTTCTTATTTTCCTAAAGCCAAAGTGTCGTTGTGATTATATCAAGGGTAAAGTGTGCTCATTCAACAGGGATTCTGTTACAGTTCAGCTTCTGCCAAGCATTCAACTCCAAATGGTAACAATTAAACGAAGATATGATCATCTAAATGTGCTCATCATCTTCCTTACAAACACTCTTTGTAGGTCACTTTATATTACTCTCATAAAACAAATGCAAGACTGAGAAACAGTGGCTTGCCTGGAGCTCTCTTTAGACATTCAGGGCTCCTGTTTGTGTTCAAAAGAATGTGCGCAAGCCAAGGTGCAGATACAAATATCCGCCATATGTGTATCGCTTCACATATCTCGTGTGCTTATTACGCACGTACACTTGTAGTCACTTCTCCAAGCAACTGAGATTCCTGTCTTTGCAGTTTTCTGTCTGCATGGAAAGGTGCCATTTGCACAGCATGTTGCAAATGAGTGACAGAACAAGCATACCATGTGAGTAGACACCCCTGCCGTAAGTGTGTTCACAGGATGCAATGAGGAGAGTCAACAAAGCCTGAAGAGGGCTCAAAGCCACCTAGTGAGTTTATGGTAGTAGCAAAATTTGAACCCGTGGCTTTTTAAGTTCACAGTTCAGCCTCTGAGTGACTACATTACATGTGCACCATTCACAACAGATGCATGTGCATTTTGCTATGTAATTTTTATATCTGAGATCAGGAGGTCAAGTTGGAATCATTTCTGGGCACACAGATTTATTCTATTGCTTACTTTGTATTTGCCCATGACAGGGTGTCGGCCTCCGGTAGTTAACATGTCAGTGCCTCTGTCTAGAACACAGCGAACTGCATGGCCTGTCCTAAAGCACACACACACACACAAAAAGTCAAGTAGAAAGTGAGACAAGAGATACCCACTGTCATGTTACAAAAGGGGACAACTCAGTTCACTAGGCAATCCCAAACTGCTGCCTAGAGTGGCAAAACTGCAATATTAAAGTAACCATCAAGCAGATTTCCTGCTGGATGAGGGAAAAATCAAAGGATAGCTGCAGAGAAAAGAAGAGAGCTCTTTAAATTCAAAACAAGCAGTTCACACCAGTGGTGTAGTGAATGGAAATTGAAGTGAGGCAGGAGGGGGAGGGAGAAAAACCTGTAAAAGAGATTGGGTGACTGTGAATGGATGTATGTTTGTAGCAAGGCCTCCCGCTTCAACATGCAACAGTGGGACCCCAGCCTGCCTAGGGAACAATGCATCTGTTCGAGATTGCCTAGATTCCCCCTAATCCTGAGCTGTGATGGTTGCTTGGCAGAAAATGGTAATCTGTAGGTGCCCAGATAATCTTTTTTTTTTTAGCATTTCACATATTCCAGAACTCAGCATTTGTATCAAAGTGAAGTCCTAGAACAAATTAAGCCGCGACCACACTTTATTCTGTCAATGCTGCCTACGTTTTCTTGCTTTGCACATATCTCAAAGGAGAAAGGAACCCCCTGCTTTTTCCACAGGTGCAATTTAACATATTTTAGAGGCAAGTTTTTGTTTTCTAATCCATGCAGCAAAGTCTACAATGCTCCTTCAATGCTTTCTTTGACGATAATGTATAATGACAGGTCAATATACTACTGTCTCAAGATCTATTGGTCCCACATGGCATGGCAAATTTTATATACCTCTTATACATTAATCAAGAGTTTTAGGACTGTTTCTTCCTGGTATTTAAGTCGATCTAATACTGCTTTAAGTATCAAAACAGAACTTTAGTTTTTAAAGGCTTGTTGATTGCATTTCAATCAATATCTGAAAAGGGAACAAATATTTCAGCCACTGAGTTCATTATCTCATCCCCCCAAATTCCACTGTTCTAACAGAGAACTTCCTCAACAGTTTGACAAACACACACACTCACTTGTTAGCTGCCACGGCTGTAACACATGCCAGTATACTGGTTTTAGCTAGCTTTCCACCAAAAGCTCCTCCAATTCGTTTCACATGGCACATGATCCTATTCCTTGGGATGCCTAAACAGGAGGCCACCATTTCCTGCACAAAATAAAATATTTTATTATTCAAGTACAACTTAAAGTTGTCTCAAATTTGGCATAAATCATAGGTTAGAAAAGAAAAAAATGTTTAGAAATCTTGGATCAATAGAAGTACTTCAGAAGGTTGTGTCAAATTTTTATTGCAAAATGGCTGAACATAAACTGACCCATGTAAGCCTTCAGCTATGGTTTAAATGCATTGCTATCGTTAAAACCATAGCTGGAGGCTTACATGGATCTGTTTAGTAGTCATGCAGCATTTATTATAATAATCCATGAGTCCCCAACCTTTCTGGGCCCAGGCACATTTGGAAACCTAAGAAATTATCATGGACACAAAATACTCATTTCACAGAAGAAAAATTGGCAATGCTCATAACGACCCCCCAATGCAAAACACTGACACCTCCCCATAAATCACAGACAAAAGTAGGCAACACCTTCCAGCAAAAAACAGGCAATCCCTCCCCAACAACAAAAAGAAGCCCTAAGCCCTCAATTAAAAAACAAATGCATTGGGAAGGGGCAGGAGGCCTTGGTAGGGGCACCAAAGGAAATGTTTGATGGTGATGTGGTGGCCATGGCTGCCACACTGAGGGCCCAACAGTAATCTTCGAACCACCATGGAAAGTAGACCAGTATTATTATCCCACTGGGAGGCAGAGAGCGGGGAAAAGAATATGATGGGGATTGAAGATGAGACAGAGAGGCTTGCCAAAGGCCACAAAGCAAGTTCAGGGCTAAGGCAAGATTTGAACAGGAGATTTGATGGCTGACAGATCATTCTCTTAACCACTATTCTATGCTACAAAACAGGGATATTTAAAAATCAGTAACACAGATACAACACCAAATCCATAAATCCCACCCCCTCCCTATATGGCTCAGCAGCAGCAGCTGCCAATCGTAATAGAAAAGTGAAGCTTAATAAAAAAGCAAAGTTTAGCCTTTTATTTATTTATTTATTTATTATTTGATTTATATCCTGCCCTTCCTCCCAGCAGGTCTCTGTTAGTCTCTAAGGAAAAGAGGTATTCCAGATTGATGGGTCACCATCAAGTACGCCTTTTCATATACCAGTCGTGTCTACTTTGGTCCTCTTAGGTTTCCTTACATAAAAGACTGTGGCACAACAGCAGTCCCCTACTTGCTTTATGCTGGTGATGTGGAAACTGCTCTTCCTTCACAAGCTGAGGGGGCAGCACAACATCAGAAGCCCTGGGCCAAGTGGAAAGAGCCCATTCTGCAGTGGCTCTCCATGCTAGTGCCCTGATTTCCAGATGGCAACATAGGTATCCGTAAGGGAGGAAGTGATATGAAATGCATGGCTTTAAAACACAGAGAACATTACTGCCACTTGTATAAAATATTTTGAAATTGCTCTCATAACCTGTACAAGTGATGGATGCTGGGTGGATGCATACACATCCATTTCTTTATCCTCTCCTTTTGGAACAGCAAGAATACTTTGAGTTTCCATGTAAAAGTGTTCTTGTCCTCCAATATGGACCTCACCTATTTTAAAAAGAGAGAGTATCTTAAATCAGTATCCCAAAGGAAGGAGTCTGGCTTTCCTGACAATGAGAGGAAAGCTGATGAGAAGCTCAAGGACCAGGGCCGACACCAGACATGACTGGGTCTTTGGGCACCAGCCTGCCCTGGGCCTGCAGCACTGTAACCCAACACACACACCCATACAGGCGGTGCGGGGCTAATAAGCTCACCCACACACCCCACATATTCTTGTGTCATGTGAATGACATGCACGTGTAGCATGCCTGCCTGTCATCAACTAAGATGGTGGTGGGGGTGTCAGCCCCTTAGGGAAGCTCCCATCACCATCTTGGGTGATGGCAGGCATACGGACACAGCACACATGGCGTTCACACTGACAGGAGAGGTAGGTGGCGTGTGCGTGCGGGCTTACTGAAGGCCACGCTTTCTGTAGATCCCTCTCTGTGATCCACAGCAGGGTCGGGTTGCAGGACCCAATGCTGCCACAGATCACAGAACAGGAGTGCCAGCTTCCACCCTAAGGAGGACCCTACAGGGGTCCTTCTGGGCCGCATCGGCCCTCAGCTAGGGCCCAACTTGGCCGACCACTGGCACCAGCTCTGCAAGGACAGTAGGGTAAAATTGCATTTGGTTCTTCTCCACTATAAAATCTATAGTGCCACAAATAAGATGGAAAGTGTATGGATGGGCTATGATGAGGACACATACGAAAGACAGAGAAGTAAACAGACTCTGGGTAAATGATATTGCGGCAGTCAACTTCCAGATGTGGATGATTTAGCAACCCCAGCAACTGGGCTTTCAGAGTTCTAGAATCCAAACTGCATTCTGCAGCCCACTGGGCAGTCCCCTTTTCCTAGCCTCCAATGTATTTTCTTTGTGTGTATGGTTGTGTTTCTGTTTGTAAGAAGGGCAATTTTTACTGGGACTGTGGTGGGAGGAAAAGGGTTAAATACTCCCCCCCAACTGTATTCCTGATCATGATTGATGTAATTTAAGTAGGGCAGGAGAAAAGAAACTGACATAAAAGCAATGCTATTTCAAAAGGGAAGGGTAAAGGTGACAGAGTTCATTCCTAGAGTGGAGAGTCATCATACAGAACAAAATGGCTAGAGCACAGCTGTATGGTAGGCTATCTGTAAGGGGGAGGGGGAGGACTGAACAGTTCTACTGTGTAAAAAAAAATGTTGGATTTTCAGAACTCTGGAAAAAATGGAAGCTGAACTGGGGCGGGGAGGGAAATGGGAGGATAATATTATGGTCATAAAGATGCCCCATAAAAAGTGAATGAAGAAAATGTGGCTAGTCCACAGGAAATGCCAAGAGTGGAAACAGCCTGAGAAAGAAAGAAAGGTTCAGTCTTGGTCTCATGGCTGTAACAATATCCATAAACAATAGAACAGTTTTCTTGTTTACAGAATAGTCCTTACTCAAACTGAGTATTCAATAGAATTCAGCCATTCAGAGCAAGATGGAAAATGGTGGGCAAAAGGCATAGCTGGGAAAGGCAAGATGGAAAATGGTGGGCAAAAGGCATAGCTGGGAAAGGCTGGTTCCTGACAGAGTCCTTTCTTACGAGAAACTCAGAAATCAGTTTAGGTAACTGCGCAACTCCAACCTACATTCATGGGTCTGACACCCTGCTATCTATAATTGTAGTAAAATGTTAATTTTTGCAATCTTAAAAATGCCAATCCTAACATTTCCTTGCTTCAAGAGACCACACCAATAAGAAAAGATGCAGATGTAATTTTCTACGGCAAAAATTATGATCTGCAACTAGGGATGGAAGGATCTGTCAGTTTTGGTTCTCTCCGTTTTTCATTTTTCCAATCTTCAATTCAGTTCTCCACATGTCTCCAGCAATCTGACTTAAAAAAAAAATCCTCATGAAAATTCTTCAGCATTTTTATATGAATTTCTTCACATAAACATTTTTGGATGCAGCTTTGACTAACATGAACTTTTTTGCAAGCAGTTTCTCCAAATATAATGCATTTCTGTATGTTATTTTCACTCATATATTCATGTTTATGCACACTTTCCCCTAACATATGCATTTTTATAAACATTGGTTGGAGAACCAGATCACAAAATTCAGGTAAATGCAAATTTTGAAGGATGGCCGTTTCGGTTCTCATATTATTTCAGATAGTACCAACTTGACAGATTCAGCTTTAGATGTGGACTGAATTAAATTTCTCCCCCATCCCTACGTGTAACTTATGATGTCTGTCTTTACAAGTCTAACTATATGCAGAAGTTACAAATTCATGTCCATGTGATCATTTGGGTTAAACATCCACATTCGTAGGAGCTGTAATTCAAATGTAATGAATGCCTGTTTCTAACATTATATGGATTCATTAACTATATTCACAAGGTTTGGAGGTATGAAAGTGTCTTGTGCGCAGCCCAAGTCCACTGATGAGAAGGGTGTAAATGGTGGGACGCAAATTCTTCCGTTTTCACAGTAAGATTTCGAACCAGCAGGCTGCAGTTTACCTTCAAGAATGTGGTCGGTTATTTTAAATGCTTCATCGACATTTCCTTGTTCCAGTTTCCTTTGTGGTTCAAAGAATGAATTGTGCTCTATCGCCTCCTATAGCAACAGAAGATACACACACCTAGTTGAGCACACCACCTGTTCTATTCCTTAAAAAAAATGACCTAAACAAACGCCTAGCATCTTTTTGGGGAAAGCCATCATATTTAAACTTTTACGTGTTATATCTTTTTAATACAGATATGCCCAAAGAAACCATTTACAGCCCAGAGCCCAGGTGCAATAAAACCAGAATCAACAAAGAGTACTGCGGCACCTTAAAGACTAAGGCTGCAACCCAATACATGTCTTCTCAGAAGTAAGCTGCATTGGGTTCAAAGGGACTTAATCCCAGAGAAATGTGTATTGGATTGCAGCCTAACCAAATTAAGGCACAAGCTTTCATAAAATGCAAGAAAGCTTATGCCATAAATAAGCTTATACCTAATAAACTTTCTTCATTTTTAAGATGCCACAGGGCTCTTGTTATTTGTTACAACCAAGATGGCTACTCCTGTGGAAATTACTAAAATCAGAGTATCTGGTTTTAAGCCCCCTTAGCCCTAATGACTACTATGGGACTAAATCACATGAAATTAAAGTAGTTTGATTTAACTGAGTTGTGGATTGAGATACCAAGAACATTTTACTAGTAATAACTAGTAGTACAACTACAAGCAAGCAGCTGTTATTACAGCAGCAATAAGGAGCAGCTGTTTTTTCACCTCTATAGTCAGGATGACAGGTTCTTGAGGTTCATATTGTATCTTCACTTTTGCAGCTGCTCGTTTAGCATGAACATCTGAATCTGCAACCACTGCACAGACAATATCACCCACGCAATTCACCTGAAAAACAGAGAAAACTAGTGCCTTAATTTTGGTACTCACTTGTTCTTCAGAAAGCTAATGAAACTATACACCTACACAAAGCAGTCAGTCAAGTAACTCTTACACTCTTTCCAGCAGGTGTATAACATAGAGGGAGACAAGAGTTAAAAAGTTAGACAAATCAATGTACACTTAAATAAAATTAAAACACAACAATAATTAATAAAAAAGCAAAAGTCTCCCAGCATGCATGTATACAATGCAGAATGAGTCAATTCCTGTTTAGATTAATCAGCTGTTGCCTATAGTATGGCAGTTTCCATCTAGTTTCCTCAATACACCGGCACCTTATTTGCGAAATTTAATAATCCTAAAACATAGAAGAGCTTTTACTAGAGCAAGATTGAACATACTATCGTCAGCTGTATTAGAGGGGAATTTTACAAGAATCCCACTGCAAAATTGTGAGAAGATGGCAGTATTGAAACAGCAGCCCAAGGACTGCTATTTTGCTCTTTCTATAGGGATCTGACAGGCCTTCCGTGGCGCAGAGTGGTAAGCGGCGGTAACGCAGCCGAAGCTCTGCTCACGGACGGAGTTCAATTCCAACGGAAGGAGGAAGTCGAATCTCCGGTAAAAGGGGTCGAGGTCCACTCAGCCTTCCATCCATCCCTGGTCGGTAAAATGAGTACCCAGCATATGCTGGGGGGTAGAGAAAGGCCGGGGAAGGAACTGGCAATCCCACCCCATATATACGGTCTGCCTAGTAAACGTCGCAAGACGTCACCCTAAGAGTCGGAAACAACTCACACTATAAGTGCGGGGACACCTATAGGGATCTGAGAAGTGAGCTGATGACAACAGTGCACTAAATTTTTTCAGGGTGTTCAATTAATTTTTATGTGGCTTTTCTTCCAGCAGACCAAGAGAAGCTGGTGACAGCAAAGTCCGCAAAAATTTTAGCGGGTGCCATTAAAACAAGATCCATTATGGCACCTTGAGTTTCAGTCTGACATAGCTTTATCTGTTTGTTGTTTTATGTTGATGAATTTTGTATACTAATTTTATCAGTTTGTATCTGATGTAAATTTCAGAATTTCAGCCATTCAATTTTATCAAGTTGTTTATCAAGTTTCTACTTTTTCTGTATATTCCAATTGCAATGGCTTGTGGCTAATGCAAATAAATGACTGAAACTTGATTAATGAACAAAATAGAAAAGAATTAAAAGAAAACAAATTATCTGTGATCAAATGTAGCTTACCTTTTCTCTGGCAAATATAATATCTGGGACATCATAGTTATAGAACTCATTAGTGGCTGGGACATCCTGAACAGAGATAATATCAACTACACCTGGCATCTTAAGGGCTTCTGAAGCATCAAAGGATCTGGAAGAAACAGGGTAAACCAGTTAACTCACATACAGTGCAGAAATGATTATTCACAGACTGCAGAGGCAAGGGTGGGGAGAAGAGGTGTATGACAGAATGGGGATGGGATGGGCAAAAGGGACATTAGGCTGAGAATGACTAAAAGGGGCTATGGCAGTGACATTGGGAGGCAGTGGGATGTGTAGTTTGGGATATGTAGTTTGAAATGGAGATTGGGGGCTGGTGAAGGAAACTGTGGAAGAGGGCTACAGTGCTCTGTACCTTCCTCAGATGTGACAGAAATGTGGTTAATAAGTGCCACATCATATTACTCTTAGGGTTTCAGGTGTCTCTCGAAGACCATTTTATGCCAACAGGCCTATGTAGCTGTTTAAGATTTCTTGTTTAGCAGTAATTTTAATTATTTTGTACTATTTTATAGTGTTTGATGTTTTATTGTACTTGCGTATATTGTTGTACACCACCATGATATAAGAGCGGGAGGTACATAATATTGCAAGCACTCTTGGATGAAACAGATTATCTTGACCCATCCCAGTCTGGGTTCAGGCCTGGTTATAGGACTGAATCGGCCTTGGTCACCCTGATGGATGACCTTTATCAGGAGAAGGACAGGGGGAGTGCGACCCTGTTATTCTTACTTGATTTCTCAGTGGCTTTTGATACCATTGACCATGGTATCCTTCTGAGCTGACTTGGTGAGATGGGTACTGGAGGCACTGTTTTACAGTGGTTCCAATCCTATCTCCAAGGTTGTTCTCAGAGAATAGCATTAGGTGATTGTCTTTTGGGCCCCTGGCAGTTGTGCTGTGGGGTGCTGCAGGGTATCATCTTGTCCCCCATGCTGTTTAAAATCTATAGGAAGCCCTTGGGAGGGTCATCAGGAGATTTGGGATGAGGTGTCAGCAGTATGCTGATGATACCCATCTCTATTTCTCCATAACATCTGAATCGGGAGAGGCCGTGCAAGCCCTTGACCGCTGCCTGGACTTGGTGGTGGGCTGGATGAGGGCCAATAAACTGAGTCTGAATCATAGGAAGATGGAGGCACTGTGGGCTGGTGGTTCCCGAGTTTGGATAATTGGTCAGTTGCCTGCTTTAGATGGGGTCATACTCCATCTGAAAGAGCAGGTCCGTTGTCTGGAGGTGCTCCTGGATCCATCTCTGTCACTAGAGGCCCAGGTGACCTCATTGGCTAGCAGTGCCTTTTACCAGCTTTGGCTGGTAAGACAGCTGCAGCCATTTCTGGACCGGGATAGCCTGACCACTATTGTCCACGCCCTGGTAACCTCCAGGCTGGATTATTGTAATGTGCTCTATGTGGGGTTGCCCTTGAGGTTGGTCCGGAATTTGCAGCTGGTGCAAAATGTGGCGGCGAGACTGCTCACTGGGGCAGGGTATCGCCAACATGTCACCCTGCCGCTCAAAGAATTGCACTGGCTGCCCATTTGCTACCGGGCGAAGTTCAAGGTTTCTAGTTTTGATGTACAAAGCCCTATACAGCTTGGGACCAGGATACCAGAAAGACCGTTGTGATGTTCCTCTATTAGTGTATATATGGTAAGTGCTGTTTGTATAGGAGATACATGGTAAGTGGAATGAAAGAGGAGGGGGGAGTGAATGGGCAGTAGAATGCTAGATGATTGGCTGAATGTTTAACATGGCTGACAGTATAAATGGAAGGATGACAGGTAAATCTGAGTGGATGTGAGGTGGATGTTAGTGGGTTGTTTGGGTGGGTTTATGAGAGGAGAGTGTGGAGTTCGGATTAATACTAAGACCAGTACCTCAGGAATAGATGTAACCATATGCTTAAGTGCCTTTTAAAGTAATATTGTTATCTTTGTTAGTTAATAAATATTTTTGGTTTACCAAAGGCCTGATCCTTGGCCGGGGTTTCACAGACCAGAATGGAGGGTAAGGTAAATACCAAGGCTGAAGAGTGACAAATGGTGGCAGCGGGGAAGGGAAGAATAACACCACAAGTATTCAGAGCAAACCAGAAATATATGTATCTGCATTGATACAAAGGGAGTGGGACAGCTTGAGCACGCAGTCACAGAGGTAACCTGATTGAGAGAGACTCAGGCAGAGTCTCTGGGGATACTGGTTATAGAACGTGACTGGTGGTGCTGCCTAGCAGGGGGATCTGGTGAGGTCTATGCTAGAGCGGAGAGATAAACCATAAAAAAGGACGGTCTGGACTGGTGGAGTCCCTGGTGGTGCCTAGTGACAGGCAGTAGCCACGAGCAGGTAGTAACCTGACAGGGAGAGCCAGGGAAGACTGTCACAACCGTCTTATCCCTTATATACCTAGTCCATCACTGCACTGTGCAGGTGAGGGCCTCCTGCAGATACCATCTTATCAGGAGGTCCGTTTTGCACAACATAGGAAATGGACCTTCAGTGGGGCGGCCCCTAGCCTGTGGAATTCCCTACCCTTAAATATTAGACAGGCGCCATCTCTGTTATCTTTTCGGCGCCTATTAAAGACCTTCCTCTTTCAACAAGCCTTTTAAGTTGAGACCTTATCCCAGTCTGCTTCTGTGTTGGAATTTCTTTTTAATATATTTTAAAAACTTTTTTAAAAAAACACACCAATGTTTTTAACCTTTTTTTAAAAAAAGTCTTGAAAGCTTTTTTTTAAAAAAAAATGTTTTTAAAGATGTTTTGTTTTAATGTAATTTGAAGTCTGTTTTTATGATGTTTAAAGTGTTTTTAGTGCTTTTGTTTGCTGCCCTGGGCTCCTGCTGGGAAGAAGGGCAGGATATAAATCAAATAATAAATAAATAAATAACAGATAAATAAATAATAAAAGTTTGCCATATTGTGGCACATACACAATCTTTGCATGGGCTTTAGAACTTGTTACTAAAGCCAAGAAGAGTTCTTCATCCACTGCACGAATATCATCACAATAAATAGCTTCCCCTGTGGCATGTTTAATATCAGCCTGGTGTATGATTGGACGTCCTACTGGATCTTGGGCAAGTTGCCCTGGCTCCACTTCCTTTTTAATTAAAACAGACACACACACACAAAACAAAAAAAAAGTCAAGATGTTCTTTTCTTTTAGGCTTTTTTTAAATTTGCAAATTTCCTCTTTGTGCAACGACAAATAATTGCAATGATGATTACATAAATTGCATCGTTAAATGTAGGAAACAGAAATCATTGCTTATTAGTGTTATATTTCAGCTTAATATTAGAGGCAAGATCACAGGATTTGGTCTTGAAGAGACAGCCATCTTGCCAAGCTAAGCAGGTTTACATCTGGCCAGTGCCTGGAAGGTATAGTACTTGAGAACACTATCAACACTATCTTCAGTTCCAACATGGAAGAAATACAGGATACAAATGTACTAAATAAATATATTACTGGTTTCTTAAGGCACTTCTTCACAGAACTTCCTGTACTCCAGGTAGAGGTCTGTAGTTCACAAGTGTAAGTGCAGAACTGTTGCTGGGAACAGCCCACACAGATCTTACCATGGCCCCTACTGACAAAGGTGACCACAGGGACTGAAGCACCATGTGTACTTCCAAGGCCTGGGTGTACTGAAACAGCCTACCTAATCCTGTAAATGACGGTTGTGCAGATGTGACTTCAGGGTTATGCGGGCTTTTTTCCTTAAAGGTGAATGAGGAGCAAACTAGGTTGCATCCATTCAGGCTCCTCAGAAGCTTTTTGGCCCTGGTGCATGTAAAAGAAACTAGCAAGGGGTGCCAGGCAGTATTAAACTAACTCATTCTGTTAGAGAAAGGATTTCCGCTTGCACAATGCAACTGCTCCTCCTCCTCCCCATGCTCAGAACAGATTTTAGGGGGCATCGGGGGGGGGGAGAGAGATCTGTTACACAAGCAGAAATGCTCGTGCAGATGGAATGAGTTAACTGGATATTGTCCAATGACTTTATATTTCTGTAACTATTTTATATCTCCTTTCAGTCATATTCCCAGGGCAATTTGCCTAAAGAATAAACAATTTAAATATAAATACCAAAAAGACCCACCACCACATAATAAGCTAAAAATCACAAAATCATAAAAACAACATAGAACATGAGAGCACTGAGAGCATTTCAGGCCAGAGGAAATACATCCATGGAGAATTCTGGTAAGCACAAATGTCTACCGTGGGCTTAGACCAAACTAAACCTCAAAACTCTTCACTGGCTTCCTGGTCTGCATCCAGACGGGTGGCTCCAAGCACTAATAAATCACTGCTCTTTTGCTGTAAGCTACAAGAAGAATTTCAGTAGATTTCCTACGCTATCAGGGATAATATACTTTTCCCGTATGTTTATCCTGCTTTGTTTCCTCCACTTAGAGGCCTTCATATTCAAGCAGTATATAAATTTTATTAAATAAATAAAATAAATAAATGTCAGGAAACATGAGATGGCTGCAGTGGGCCAGGAAGGAAAAATGTCTTAATTATTCTGAGCAGCTATTTGGATTTTTTTATTCCCCAAGTAATCCTTTTATTGCAAAAAGTATTTAGTGCTAAAATTGCTCATTTAAGCCTGATTGTCCATTACTACCCATGAATTGTAGGGAAAAAACCCTGAAGTGTTTAATGTATTAGCAACCAATGGTAGTGGAGTAGAGCCACAGAGCTGCTCTCCTGACATCACTGCAGCTTACCAGCCAGGGATGGAGTGGAACAGGGAGGTAGCAAAGTCAGAGCTGGGAAGATGCATCAACAGGAGTGCTGGATTGGCTCCACTGGCGAGTTCATGCAGTTCTGACCTCACCGCCATCCTGCTCTACCCCAGCACTGTTCAGGTAAGCTGCAGATATGCCAGGGTTGGGCAGGCAACTCCAACCCACCCACTGGCCACTACAGATTAGTGTTCGTTTGGACAGGGAGAGTAAATTGGAAGTGTTGCATTAGGAAAAATGTCACACTGCTAACATAACAGTGACCCGATTTAAAAAAATAAATAAATTAGTGTTATAGCACTACTATACATTTTCATTTAAGTAGTATTTTGCTACTATTTGAAAATATATATAGCAGAAAAAGTATTAGTTAAAAGACTGATGTAAAAAATTAAGAGTGTCATAAAGTGGTATCCACCACAAAGGTTATAATGAATACATGGTAAGCACTGATAGGCTCGGTATGTCACTGCCCATGTCAAAGCCGCTTACCACAGCTCTTAAAAACAGACTGATGAGCCACAGCTTGGGAGATTGCACTACTCTTTCACCTTTTCCAGTCAGATGTTCTGCTTTTCTTTCCTAACTGCACTGGGAAACTGAAGGAGGATTCCAAATGAAACATAGGAATGTAGGAAGATGCCTTATGCGGAGTCAGATCTTTGGGCTATCTAGCTCTGCACTGGCAGCACTCACGGGCAGCAGCTCTCCAGGGTTTCAGGGACGAGTTCTACCTGGAGTCGCCAGGGAGAGAACCCAAGATGTTTGGTATTTTTTGAAGCATCTGAAACACTTTTGCCCTGCTCTTCAGCCAAAAAGGCTCTCAGAGCAGCTTACAGATCAATTAAAAAAAAAAACAGTCAGTGCCTACCCTTAGACCAGGGATGGGGAACCTGTGACTCTCCAGATGTTGTTGGACTTTTGCATGTAAAGCATGCACTCTGCCACTGAGCTACGATCCTTTTGCCTAATGGGTGATCGTGCTGAGTGGCTTCCCCATAAAATGAGAGTGAACTAGGTACAGCAATTCCACTAACACCAGGTATGGAAGCAGACCAGGCTTCCCTTAGCTTTCATAGTCCTTCAATATACTCCCTTGAAAAGCCAAAATTAGCTTCCAGCAGTGTTTACTCGCAACAACAACCAATACTTTCTTTTGAACAATGTCATCAGTAATTACATTCTGGAACTCTCTGTTGCTGAATATAATAAAGTATAATAGTAATGTCTCTCATTTCTTATCACCTTGAAAACAGCTCATTTTCAAGGTGATAAGAAATGAGAGGCATTACTATCCAGGCTGAGTAGACAAAGTTAAGATAACCAGATATATCAAATTCTAGGTAGAATTTCCAGACCATAATAGCCTAATACTTAGAGAAGTCAAAGATCTCACAAAACCTCGTCAAAGCCATAGTTGTGAAATAATACCTTCTGTGTCTTTAAAACATTAATGTTACTGACCTGGAACTTTTGCATGCTCTGGGGCATTTTGGTATGGAAATGTTCAAGGGCACTTGCATAATTCTCTGGGATATCAGGATACCGATTAGGATACTGTAAGAAGATTATTTTCTCTTACATTTTTTAAAGAAACATTTGATTAAAAATCCAATTGTAAATTTAACTCCCCCTACACACACACCTAAATGTAATTCACTTAACCTCCTAAAACAATTCTTGAGTGTTTTGAAAGAGTATACAACTATACCATGCTCCTTGCAAGAAGAGGAAGAATTCAAAAATAAGGACATGTGTATGAGTGTATGGAAGAATAGTGGATTCTTGCTTTTCATAGACATCTGGGTTGGCCACTGTGAGAACAGGATGTTGGACTAGATAAGCCTTTGGCTCTGATCTAGCAGCAGAGTCTCCGAGATGTAACCTGGCGCCCGGGACAAAATATCATCTCAGGAACACCCCCCCCATCCTATCAGTAGAAAGCATAGTATGAAATCAGCATACTAAATGGTAAAGCCCCCTACCCGCATGCTAAGGTCCTGATTTCAATAACTCACCCCCACCAATTCGTGTAAAAATCCCCTTCATTCAAAAGCACAGCTACATAGCTAGCATAATGCGTAGTTTAGCCCATAGTCTTTTCTTTTATGGAGGGTAGGGCAATGAAGACATGGAAATGGGCCTTCTCCCATTATGGAACCTATATTACAGAACAACCTCTCAAGTAGAGTTCACCTGCCATCTTGCCGATGGTCTCTTATCAACAAATAAAACACATTTTTCCCCGGAGGGCATTTTTATCATGTCTGACTGGATATGCTTGAAACAGCTGCACTGCTTTCCATTAGTTACTGAGGTTTTATCTGTTTTATTAATCTACACAAATCAACAATGCAAAACATTACCATTATTCTCAATGCCTGCAGCACCTCCAGGTAGAATTTGAAGATGAAACTAACAATGAGAGTTCTTCTGTACTCTACTTTGCCACCTGGAGCTGAGCTTGGGAGAATAATTTCTTGGAGTACTGCTCTGCAAGCTTTATCCAGCATCTGCTCATCCCAAGTTCTGGCAACATAATAAATTATATATACTCAGTAGGCAAACTACTGCACGATTAACAGTAGCTGAATCTATTACTACAACATTGGTAGTTGTATCCTTACTATTGATTTCCTATAGGATTACAGCACTTAAATGCAGTTTTGATCATGGAGTTTTTATTCAAACTGGTTGTCTTGGTAAAACAAAAATCAGATTCTTAATACAGCAAAAAAAAAAAGACTTTTAAATGGACAAAAACATACATCCTGTAGCAAACTGCTATTGTACATCAAGGAAACAAAGTGGTTTCCAGTGAGACTTCATATTTCTGGGTTCCCAGCTTTTCATGTCTTTCAGCATCTTCCTTTGCTGCAGAGTAAGTGGGTCTGATTTCCATAATTCAATTGAAGAAGCTGTGTACAATCTGCAGCTTATAAGAAGGACCCCCACCCCAGATACACGTGTGTGAATCTAAAGGTGCTCCTGTTTAAAATGGTAAGAATCATGTTTAATTTTTAAAAGAAGTATGTATCCAGCCCTGCTAAGTCCTGCAATAAATTTGAAGGTGAACCAAGGAGTCAGGCAAAAAACAAGCTTCAAAACATAGTATACATTTAATGGCCATTTCTCAAAGACTGCTTCTGCTTTGCCGCATCTGAGGGCAACCATTTCAGAATAAGGGAGCAGACTAGATGTATGTGCAACCTGTCCATGAAATCTAGTTCATGCAAATGGTGACAACTGCATTAACTAAGAGTGTACTGTTTTAACCCTCCTGATGGTTCATGGCTGGAGGGGTGGGGGTAGGATGGTGTGTAGGGTGATCAGCTACGCATTATCAAAAACATGACATGCACCACCAAAAAAAGAACAAAATTTTTCATAAGCTAATTTATATGCACAGATGTAAATTTAGAAATAACTGTTAAGATATTCAAGGCAGCTAACGATCCTTAACGTTTTGCATGCAAGTGTCATAACATTTAACAATGTATCATAAATCAAAATGCTGTAAATATATAGAAAATATGACATTATTTCACCAGACTGCAGAGCCAGTTGAATTCAGTTTAACTCTTGGTACTAAGCAAGTTGCCCACTTCTGGGTCAGTGTGATCAGAGATGAACAGAATGGAAAAGACTGTTCTATTGTGTTGGTTAATCCTAAAAGAATTCCCATGAATAATGTCTGAAACATTTGCAAACCTTTTATTTTGTAAACAATAATTTGTCCATTTAATTGCTGCATTTCGAGCACTTATCTTGTAATAATATGATTCTCTCAAATTGTATTTGGGAGCAATTGTTAAAATTGTACTCAAAGCCCTGATATTTTGAATATCATCCGGTTGAAACACATTTACTCACTTTTATTTTCTACTTCATTCTTACACCCGTCTTCCATCCCACATGAAATCTATTAAGCTGTCATTGTATTCTTCCTGAGATCCAGGCATTCTCTGAAACATGACCCCTGCCATAACTTCAACAAAGAACATCAATCTGGTAATTAACAAATCATATTGGCTAATCTGAAACAAACTACCTGCGGTGAGGAGAAGACTCAGCTTCCATATTTCTTTTCCAAATGTTCAATGGAGTGCAAACACTATCAACCACGCTGATGTAATTCTTGTGGATAAAGAATCTAATGAGGCCCCCAAACTGTGAAAATGAGCTACATTTTCGTAGATGCCTCTTCCTTAGGAAATTTGAATTGTTGATTTGGGCACAAAGCCAAACTGAGAGAGCGAGAAGCTACCATCCGTATGAACCTTTGGCCTAAAGAGTGCCAACCCTACAGGAAATCATACAGTACCTTCCAATGAGTGCCTGGCATGTTTGCTTGGCAGCAACTGTAGTAGAGCCAACACCTCCATAATAGATGCTGAAGTCCCTAATGATGTTGCAGCCTTCTTCAAAGAGGACCCTCATCCCTGCAGTAACAATAGGTAAAGCATTTTCCTGTCTCTGGGCCTGTCGAAATGCTGCTACGAACTCACCCTGGTGGGGTGGGGGCAGGGGATAAAATTTAAAAGAGAAGATTAGCTGGGCTATAACTTTGTGAACATCTTTTACTCTAGGACATTCTGTAGAACATGTTTTTCTATCTTACGAGTTGTATAACAAATTTAGAAGAAAGTTAATTTTCCCTTTGCTAACTGCTGTGCCTAGGAGCAATCCTGCCAATTTGGTGTCGATCTGTTTAAGGGATGCGTCATTTCATGTCACCATTAATGTCGCAAAGTTTCTCCTCACTACAATGCAAATTAGGAAAAAATGTTGTCAGTCCGCTCTTTAAAGAATTATTCATGGATTTTAGGAATTTTGGTAGTTTTGTTTGTATTTTAATCCTTCCTGCTGTGTCTTTTTATATATATATATGTGGTCTGTGACTGTAATAAAACGATTCATTCATTCTAGGACAGTGCTTACCACTGGACCATTGGAAACAGGGAAAATGGTTCTTCCTAACAGCTTCTGAATAATATTCAATTCTATGTTTAAAAGTTTGTATTCCTCCTGTAGCAGTCTCAGAGAGCCTTCACGTTCCCTAGAAGAAGTTGAGAGGCTACTGCTACATATATTTTCCCCTATCCAGTGGAGCCAGTTTGATTCCAATTCTTGACAGCAAACCAGATGGAGGTCAGCAGGTGTGGGGGATTTACTACTGCAGATGGTTCAAAGTTTTGGAGCTCTTAAAGCAACAGGCATAGTCTCTACTGATGAGGAATGGCAGACTTCTATGAAGACAGCACTTTGCCTATGCATTCTTAAGACTTTCACAAGTGTGGGACTAGGACTTAAGAGACCAGGGCTCAAACCCCTACTCAGCCATGAAGCGTTCTGTCTAACCTACCTCACAGGGTTGTTGTGAGGATAGAATAGAGAGGGAGGGGAACCATGTACACCACCTTGAGCAGCTTGGAAGAAAGGTGGGATATAAAATCATCATCATCATCATTATTAATCATAGATATATAATGTTCCAGCCCCAAATCAATCTGAACATCACAAAATACTAACTGTTGCCAGAATATGCAACTTGTGGATTATCATCTCATCAATTTTTAAATGTTTACCTTTCATAGAGAAAAATAAAAGAATGCTGACCTTCCTAGAATGTGGAATTTGAACAGACGCTAGGATCTCCTCTGGTTCAAAGGTGTTGTTTCCTAGCCCATCAGCAAAGAGGTCACGAAAAGGAATCTGTCGCAGTCTTCCTAACAGACAAAACAAATTTCCACATAAATGAGAAATAAATATCAGGTAGTTTAAAGAAATCCCAATGTGATCCTTTCAGCTTGACTGGCATAGACCTTTCTGAAGTACACATCATACATCGAAAGCACATGGCTTCCCAACAAATCCTGGGAACTGCAGTTTGTTAAGGGTGCTGGGAATTGTAGCTCTGTTAGGAGTGAACAACCATTCCCATGAATCTTGAAAATGTGCTTTAAATGTGTTTTAAATGTACGGTGTGCATGCAGTCCTAGTTTTGCATGTGGACTGGATATGTTGAGTGGAGAAACTCAAAGGAATTCCAATGCTTTTTTGCTTAGGTAGCAGGAGTGATCACTTTCTCTTCATCCTCTACAATGATTAAGTAAAAGAGTGCCAGAGCTAATTCCTTCATCACTCAAAAACAGTGAGGATGCTTTTGGGAGTCTCACACCCTTGCTTTTTAATTTATCTAAAAATGTAAGAGTGCATGGATACCATGCACCTTGGGCCATAGCTCAGTGGCAGAGCATCTGTATGCATGCAGAAGGCCTCAGGTTCAATCCCAGGCATCTCCAAGTAGAGCCAAGAATGACCTCAGTCTGAAACGCTAGAGAGCTGCTGTCAGTCAGTGTGGGCAATACTGAGCTAGATGGACCAAAGGTTTGACTTGGTATAAGGCAGCTTCCTATGATTCCACAGCCTGCTTTGCAGAGACTATGTGGAAACACTAGACACACATGAGAGTGCTTGCCACATGTTTTCTCATCATAAGAGAAGTGTGGATTACACATGACACAACAGTCACCTAACTCAAGATAAGCCTAACTCCTGTGATCGCACACTGCATCTTTTTAAGAATGTAATGTGAAAAGCATTGCTTTGTGCCAGACTGTGCATTACATTAAGTATGTCTTTACAGTTGTGTTTTTAAACAGCAGCCACAGACACCTATGATTCAGATCAGGACTACCAGTGGAGGGAGGTTCAACCAAATCACCTCTCTCAGCCACAATAGCTGCTATTTACTCCAGGAAGGAAGCTGCTATTGGCACCAATAACTTGTCCATAGTAGGTTGAGGAGGAGCAGTTTACTCAGCTAACAAATAAATCAAGTTATCAAAGCCTTTGGAGTGAAATACACAAACTCTTCCCAGTCCTCACTGGAATATATGCTTATCTGTAAAATATACTAGCACCTTAAGAGTTCCTTACCAAGAAAGGGATTCTAGTGAAAAGAACAAAAATGCTTGGGAGAGAAAAATGTGACTAGTGTTGCAATTCTAGACACACTTACCTGGGGAATGTCCCATTGAATCCAATGGGCCTTACTTCTGAGCAGGACTGCACTGCACAGCTTTCTGTGCTGATATAAAAAAGAAACATCCTCAAAGGCAGCTATCATAGCTGCAACCGCATCCCTGCCTCCCCCTAGGGTGCAGCCTATATATATATATATATATATAATTAAAAAAGATCTGGCAGATTTGAAGAATACCTAACAGTAAACGATATGAGAATGCATTTGATCCTACCTTGTGATGCCACATTGAGGATACAGTTGCTAACTGCTAGAACAGGATTGATATCAGATGTTGAACTTCTGCTTAAGATATTTCCTCCAAAAGACTAAAATCAAAAAAAGGGAGCAAGTGATACAGTTTCAGTACCAAAAACAAAATGCTTACAAAAAAGTGTTAATAAATCAAATTAGAAAATATTTTATTCTCAATAAGCACCAACCCAAGGTAAATTTTGTGAAAATGCTTCAAGATACCCCAAAATAAAGTAACATGACATCAAATATTTAAAAAACCTGGATGGGATCCAGAGAATCACAAATGAACTTTCTGCTTGTGCAAAGCAAAAGCTTTCCTGCTTCCTTTTCCCCATTGCAGCCTCTTTTACACACCTCAAAAACTCCTCCTATGGTACCAGGGACCCTCCAGAACAGCATAGGATGTGGTTCAGGCAGATGCTGTTGGGGGCAACAACAGAAAATAAAGGATCCACCCCTTGTATGTGGGGAAGTGCCTTCTCCTTGTGAAAAGAACTCTCTGGATGTCACCCCTCAAGTACTATGAACTGTAGTATACTGGAATTGAACTTTGGATATTAAAAATAAAGGCGTGTAGGTTGTCTGTAGACTCAGCTGTAGTTCTGTTGGGATTATTTAAAACCAAATGTCAAAGCCTGAGAGTTAGTGGACAATGGATATGAAAAAATTATCTTATATTTGTTTAAGGAAGGAATACCACAAAATGTTCATAGTATAAAATCTGGAAAAGATTTGTAGATTTCTGGGATAAGCTGCATGTGGTCTATTTTTCAAGCCTATGTAATGTATTAGTAAATATATATATAAAAACGAATAGAGTTCTTAACTGGAATAAAAGAAAAGAATCTAAACAGAAGATCAGTCTTTAATACTGTCATTCCAATGACCCTTATACGCACTCATGTTGGGAGAAAGTCCCATTGAACTCAGTGAGACTGAGTGAATAAGCATGAGATTGTGCTGTAAGGTTGCAATGCTATACAGTGTAATACGCAGAGATCTCTGGCCCACTGAATCCGACTGGTTTTACTACTGAGTTGTAAGCCACTATCACTCACTTTGTGAGGTGGGTGGCTGCTTTTAGCATATACACACATGAATACCAGTATTTCAAGCTGCTAATTTGTTGTATGTCAATTAAAGAAACATACAGCCACATTTCGGATCTGCTGTCCACCCAGAGTTTTCAATTGCTGCAAGAGAGCATAGAATGTCTTGGTTTTCTCTGCTGAAAGCTTGAAGACAGCATTTGTTAGAATGTTTTTCACTACAGTCAGGCTACAGGCAGCTCCTAGTATTAGTCCTGAAAAGAGTAAAACATAACATCCAATGTACAGGTAATGGTTTCAGTTTCATACAGATGTGACTGCTTTGAATCATTACACTGGTAGTATGACAGCATGAGGGGAAGATCATTTTATTATGATTACTAGTTTAAAGTATGAGACATACTATTAATAATGAGCCATTTTCAAACTTTATGTACTTGTACAAAGTAGACTGAATTAAATTTGTGTCGCAAATGTCTTTTGCCATGCCAGGCCTTATCAGCGGCCACTAAAATCAATGGGATTTACTTTCAGGTAAGCGAGTTTCAACTCCACATGTAATCTGATTTAATACAAAGTTATCACTGGAGAAACAGGAAGCCCTGCTTTAGGAATGGGGAACCTGTGGTAGGACAATAATAGGACAACTCCTATCTTTCATGACCGTTGGCCATGTTGGCTAGGGCTGCTGGGAGTTATCATGGAGCTATCCCAAAATGTTCCAATCTGAGTCATCAATGGTGTCTCAAGAGATGCCTTTCTAGCATTCTTCAGGCTCTACAATATGTTAAAGCATTTTTACCATGCTCTTTGGCCAAAAAGGCCCCTAGAGTAGCTTACAAAAATCAATAGTAAGGAAGTTCCTACCCTCAAGCTTACTGTAGCAGCACTTCTGTTGGCAGTTAGCTATCACAGGAAACCAGAGATAGTCTCAAACTCTGTGCATACTTATTTAGAAGTAAACTGCATTTGACTAAACATCGTTAGGTTGAGTATGGAAAAATGCTGATGTGTATGTGGCATAAAGGTACTGTACTTTTTTCCACAAAACCAAGGCAGCAGTGCTTCGAGACTGTATTCTTTTTAACAAATTATGAATGAAGACAGACGTAACAGTGCTCACAGAGGGTTCTTTGCCCAAGGTCTGATCCAAGCTTCACAGATTACTTTAGACGCATACATCAACAGAGGGCTGAATCTGGTTAAGCCATCTGTATTGCTCCTCCCTTATGCTTTCGGCAAGCTATTTGCCTTTTCTGCACCCTTATCATATTTTAGAGAATACATATATTCATCCTTCATTTTATGAAAAAGATTTACAAAATAAAAGACTTTCAAAACTTCTCCAGAGACTGGAGGAGATATATTGTTAACATCCTGGCACTAGCCATTAGGTGCTGACCACAGTCATCCCCTCCACCCCCCATTTCAGACTAATCAGTGCTGAGAAATTTCCAGAACTGTTTTTTCAGAGCTCATCCTGGGACAAAAAAAAGGTATAGTTCTATTGAGAACTCAACTGATCCCACTGCTCTTAAAACACTGTGTCTGTCAGTGGGACCCAAACACAGAAAATGAAGTTTACTGACCATCTTCTGTGTGTTCCACAACATGGAGATCCAATATTCTAGTGGGTGAGATGATAAGCGGATGAAATACACCTTTAAATTTCATATCAGGTCCTAAAAAGTGAAAGATAACAGTGAAATTGAGGAGCAAAGTGATGGCTGCTTGAATGCAATTTAAACCTTTGAAAATATCTTCCTGTGTTCATAAAAATAGAAGTGTCACACACTTTGTTTGGCTGCAGTTTGCTTTGCCACATACAAATGGTGCTGCAAACTACACTGTGATGGGAAATGGTGGATGGGTAGCCCAGGGACACCACAGAGGGATAGCCAGAACAGGCTGCAGCAGCCGCTCCCTCCAATCTGTGCTGGCTCCTCAGCCTCTGAGAACCCATGCTGCTGAGCAAGTCTCCCAGCCTCAACAAGGCAAATGCGACCTCAGGAGTGTGAGACAGAGGAAAGGCACTTGGGGACAGCAAAGAGAGAGTGTGTGTTATGCCCCTCTCATAGGACTCATCCGAGGAGGAAGAGGAATGGGAGACCGCAGACCCAGGAGAGGGGACAAGCAGGGAGACAGCCCAGGACCCTTTGCCAGACCAGGGACAAGCCCCTAAGGGAGCCCGCCTGTCAGAGTCAGGAAGCGACCAGGAGGCTGCCCCTTCCCCAGCAGAGAGAAGACGCCAACAGGTGTTGCAGCAACAAAGGCAATCAGTGTGATTAAGGAGCAGCTAGCAAGAACACAGGTTGATTGTAAGCACCTGGGCCAGAATGAAGAGTATAAAAGACTGGAAGGGAGACTCCTTGCTGGAGTCAATGTCTTGCTGCAGATATTACTCCAGCTCTTCTGTTGACCCGTACCCTTGGACCCTGCCCTGCCTGATTGGAATCTCTTGGTTTATGAACATTGGACTACCTTAAGGACTTGAGTCTCTGTATTCCCCTTTGGCACTTCCCAAACAGTAACACGCTGCCTGCTGCTGGTATCTGTTACTTAGCTATTGCCTCTGTGAACCCCCATGTTTGAGGGGGGGGAGAGAGAGAGAGAGAGAGAAGCTGGAGGGAGAAGAGGCATTTAGCACATTGAACAGTTAACTGCCTTGCAGTGCCAGAATGGAAACAATTGCTATGTGCAGTAGACATCCACCATTGAAAAGCAAGGCCAGTTTGCAAATCTGCTCAATGTGCTAAATACTACTTCCTCCTCCAGGCAGGCCTCATTGCCTGGCTGAGGCAATTCAAAAGGCCACAAACATCAGGGGTCTGAAGATAAGCAGCTGGATATGAACAGAGCAAATTACTCTGGTAAGCAGAGCCAACCACTTGGAAAAGGTGCTTTTGAGCATTGCTACATCATCTTATAAGGTTGAACTTGAGGGGGACAAGCAGCCTTCAAAATGCTGATAGAAATGAGTGTGTAAAATGATAGCTGCCATGTTTTCCAAAATCCTTGCTTAAGTATCTCTGTTTCTCTCCCTTCCCCCCGCCCCTTTGAAAATCGTATCACCAAACTTGAATGAAACACGTATTATTTTTCTTTTGTATGCTGGCTTCCCCCTGCAAAATGAGAAAGAAGGATTAGCACCGGGGAGGAGTTTCCTATTAGTATTACCTTGGGCATAAGCTTTATTGAAAACACTGGGGCTCACTTCTGAGTAGACATTCATAGGATTGCACTACATGTCTGGGTCCAGCCCAGTATTGTTATTGAGCTGTAGATGTGATTGTTTAAAACAAGCAAAACCTCACTATTTGGGGGATGCCACATTCCACAGATATTCAATTCCCATGTATTGCTTTAAGAGGAAAAGCTCCATAACCTATCTGGATTTTTTAAAAAAACTCACAAATACTAAAAACACCCCAAATAAGGCCATCAAAAGTGAGTGTTGATCTCTAGGTTAGTAACACGCACTTGGCAATTTCTCCTTCGCAGTCCCCACTGATGATAAATGAAGGAGATCATATTAAAAGATAATTATTTGCAATGTCATCCCCTTTAGGATTCTTCCCCCCTCAAAAAATTGTTGTAAGATTCCTTCCTTAATGCTTGATAATTAACATGAAGAAGAAGGGAGATTTGCCCACCTGGCCATCCAATAACATCTGAAGGGCATCAGGTTAGTGAAGGCAGTGCTGGAGGGTAATACACTCCCAGCCTCCCCACCCTAAACAATTTCTTTCTTTCCTGTCTCCCCACACATAAGCATCCATTGCCAAAGCCTCCTTCCTTCCATCCCTCCTCACACAAAACCATCCTGTGCCATAATGGTGGGGGTTTGGCAAGCAAAGTGAGCAGGGAAACAGAGCCCCCCTAGTTTGTTTATAAAAACTGTGAACCACTTTTCCAACTCACAAGACAGGATATGCAGTATTCTAAACCTAGAAACAATCTATTAAAAGCATTTAAAAACAGAGAAAATCCAAATACATAAAAACACTGTACTTAAAAACATACCATCATAAGATTAAAGCACACCACCATCATCAAAAAGACTACTTAGCACTGGCAAAAGGTATATTTTTAAAAAATGAGTATTCTGGGTCACATGGAGTTTCCTTGGCACAGGATTTTAAATGAAGGCTGTCACCACTGAAAAATGAGTTTGCAGATTTGATCACCACAAATTAAGGGACACAAAACAAAGCTTCCTTTGGTGATCTCAAGGTGTGTAGCAATACATATACTGGTACTAAGATAACAGGATATGCTGCAATTCTATATACAGAATAAAACATAGCGAGGGAGCTCCTCTGCTGCATATGAAATCATGACCCACAAACAGATCATCTCAAAATGAGTTTTAATTGGGAGCTGACTTTCAATAGATGGTAGTTGGGAAACTGGTTTCCTACATACAAAAATAAACTCTACATACCCACACAAGTATTCCCTATCACAAGAGGTGCCTGGGGGTACTTGGCTTTCAGTTCCAGAAGTTCCTTTAGATTTACAGGAGAAATCCACGTAGTCCGTTCTCCGTGGAAAACAAGAGTTTGTACTGTCTGATTTTCAGCCATTTTCTGTAGGGAAAACAGTATCAGATTCAGAGTTTAGATCAGGACATATCATGGAAACAACAGGAACCATCAGCACCATGTTTGAGAAGGTGTCCCTCTTAGGATTCCACTTATGGGTTTTGTTACTGGGAATGGAATACCTCCTTAAAGAATTTCTTGCTTCCCCTTAGAACTGCTTGTTCTTGCCCTGGAAACAATACCTTTAAATGCTCTGAATTCAGTATGCATCAACTAAATTTCCTTGCCAATTTTTTTCCTTACCAGTTTGTCTTTTCCATTTGCCTGCCATGGGGCAAAATTAGAATATTTATGGCCAGAACAGGTGGGAGAGGATGACAGATTGGATGGCAAACCAAATGCTGGCAAGGCATTTGTCCGGTTGCTCCAACTCATGTCAAACAGATGGCTCACCAGGCCGTTGCTAAGCTTAACCTACCTCCAGAAGTTTTGTAACAGCAAGGTATGTTACAACGTAGACAAACAGCAAAGCTGCCAGATTGTTGCTTCTTCAGATTCAGTATTCACTCCTCACCCAGTAGCTTAAATCTCACCACATTAAAATAACAGTGGAAATTAGCCCTAAAACGAAATACAGTATTCTATATGTATGCTAATTCTTCTTACTATGAGTTCTGGTGGAAATATTAGCTCTTGGGTAGGATCCAAGGACTGGAATTCTTCTGCAGAAGACAGTGTTGCACAAATCTTTAAAAATTGGGGGAAAAAGACAGTATAGATGTGTGAACTGCCATTAAAATCAACAAGAGGTTATTTTTTAAGAACTAAAAGTTAAGTTCAACAGATTTCAGATTTAGCCTTAAAGAACTGCATTTATCACTGTGGCTGATTGTTACTGTCATCAACTATCATCCAGTATGGGGCTATGGTTCATTCAATAATACAGTGGCAAGATGAAGTACCATGGGTCTGGCTACCTCACGTACTTACTTTCTGTCTCTGGATTTTGGGTTTAACCTCAATCATTCTCTTCCATGTGGTCAGAGCTAAATCTGAACTAAAGAGGACCTATACTTGCATTCAGAACATATGCACTGTCTGGTGCAGCCTTGCAACATGCAAAAGTATAAAAAGAGTGCCTTTAACCATGCGCAGAATGCTTTCCCCTGACACCCCTTCACTAGATAAGCAGAAGCAGCTCACAAGCACATCTAACGTAAGAGAGTTGGTCAATTATGCCAGAGAGTGTTACTTTTTGACACCCATGATTTTAGAGAATAATTGCTGCCTGAACATCCCTTATCTTACCTCCTAGAATACATGAAAGGTTTGTTTCAGGGTAATTCACAGTAACAGATGACAAGACACTGTGTTCTGACTAGAAAAGAATGCATAAATCAGCTTTGTCAGAAGCTGTTTACTTCTAAACAGAAGGTTTTAAAAGAACAGTTTTGTGAAATTATGGCTTTGTTGCTAGATTGTTTACCAGCCTTCATCTGGTAAACAAATGTTTTGTAAGAAAAGGCAATTGACCCAGAGGCTTAAAACAAAATGTGGGTGCTTATGCTTGGCATGGGCTGCAGGGGCTGGAGATTCTAATCCTGAGTTCTGATCCTTGGTCTAATCCAGCAAGGCTCTTCGTATATATTCATATAGAACATAACTGTACTACGAAAAACTAACTGAAGTTCAAGTAGGGAATAGTTGTTTAAAAACACACATATGGACTATTATGCTGTTTGGTACCCATTTATAACTTCCCATGATGATGAATACAAACTCACCAAGAAAAATCAGAGCAATACATAATAGTGCAGAATTATTAATCAAAGGTGTCCAAATCATTATATATTGGAAGTCACCACAGGGATAGAGAGAATATAAGTGGCTGATTTGTTCCTTTGTATTGCTCTTTAGTGTTTCTCTCTCTCTTTACATTTTACATTAATGGTTTATCTTTGTGTATATAACTGAAGAATGTAAATAATTTTTTTTAAAGGAGGTATTGCATGCATAATACTGGATGGTATTACATTTTGTGCAGACTGTTGTTAAAAGAATAGGCAGAATAGTCTTCCTCTTATGCAACTTTACAATCAAACAAATGAAAAGAGAGTGTTAGGCAGCAATCCATTCCACATCTACTCAGAAGTAAGCTCTATTGGGTTCAATAGGATTTACTCCCAGGTAAGTGTATACTGGATTGCAGCCTTAATTAGATAGCTTACCTTTTTTTCCTTGTTAAGTATTAAAGGTAAATCATCTTCCTGATCCAAGCAACAAACCCCCTTCTTATTCTGGCAGCAAGAGGATTTCTAAATACAAAATCCAGTATGATTACAGAGCAGTATGGATATTAAGAAAAAGGGAAAAGATTTCCATTACTCTAAGAAAGCCTTGGACTGAGCTCTTTTTTTAAAAAGTTAATAATGGAATTGACCCCCAAAGCTACATTCAGGCGTGTAAATATGTAATCTGCAGTTTTGCAATCAGACTGTCCAAAAATAATTTTAGTATTTGGCATGGAATTCAGCACCAAGACAAACTCAGTTTTCTTTTTTCTTTTCTTAAAGAAAAAATTAGGAGCTTAAATTAGCATGTACATTGAAACAGATGAGACTTAAACAATACTTAACTTTGGCTCGGATTGGGCCCCATGTTCTTAGCTCTTAAGACTATGAAGAGATTAAGGCTGCACACACACACACACACATTATATTCTAAAATCAGTGGAGATTGAGTACTTGTTTTTTCTATGTACTCTGTACATAATCTAGACCCACTGCATTTTTTTTGCCCCTGAAAAGCGCTTCCCTTGAAAACTGGTTTCATTCTGAAAATAAATGCTGATTGCAGAATGATTCTGTTACCCATTTGAAAACAGACGTAGGTGGTCCTGGCAGCATGTGTGTATATCTGCCTACCCATTGACGTTGTGGATTGGCATATACCAAGATCACAACCATCACTTCCTCCTTAATCACCTGGGGCATGTGCAGAAAGGAAAGGGCATGGATAACCTAATCAAATGGAGGGTTTTCAAACATGTATCAAGTAACCACATGTCCTTGGGACAGCAGGATCTAGAATCAATCTAGATTGAAAGCAGCATGTTGAAGGCAAGCACGAATGATTCCAAATTGAGGAAAAACTGGATTTTTGAGCTACAACTGGGCTAGTGTGTATGCAGCCTCAGCCAATGTTAGCTAAAAACTTCAGAGTTACTGTAGAAAGAGAGTAGGATTGCAGTGATCAGTAGTAAGTGCAATGCACAAGTCTTGTTCCTCTCCAGGTCTAGCAAAAGCAATGAGTTATGCAAAATAAGAAACTACACACGGTTTCAATTGCATAATAATGCATATAAGTCACAGAATTTAACATTATCTAGGTGCAACATTTTTAGTGCAGAATATAAGCAACTCTGCCTGCATTCAATAAAGCTTAAATTATGCATTAGTCTTACAACCAGCAATCCACTTCATAGTCATTTACAATAAAGTTTTCTGTAGATTGAAAGAAGCTGCCTCATACTGTGTTAGACCATTGATCTATCTAGTTCAGTACTGTCTACACTGACTGGCAGCATCTCTCCAGGATTTCAGACAGGAGTCCTTCCTAGTGCTACCTAGAGATGTTGAGGACTGAACCTGGGACCTTCTGCATGCAAAGCATGTGATCCACCACTAAGCTATGGCCTCTCTCCCTAATTCTGTAATGTAAAATTATATCATAGACAGCAATATTATGGAAATAAGAAAACCAAGTGAACAAACCACCATGGAATATTTTGGACTGAAATGTTGATCTTTGATTTGTATTAAAGATTTGTTGTAAAACAAGTCCTATGAGAATTAGTTACATACTCCCACTAGATTTCAGTGAAAGACACAATATATTTAAAGCCGCCATACTACGATTGGGCATTGTATACCCACATATTATTCTTGTCAATCTCCCTGCTTCATTCTCATTATCTCTCTCTCTTTCTCACCACCCCTTACCTTACAGAAGGTTTTACAACCATCAATAATAGGCCTGTAGCCTGTGCAGCGACATAAATTACCTAAAGTAAACAATAGAATAGATAAGGTTATTCCTTCTAAGACAAGAAGACCTAAACTATGGATTTAGGTTTTCTTTTTTAACATTGATTTTATTTATTTAACAGATTTTTATGCTACCCTTCAAAAAAGGATTCCCAGGGCAACTTACAAACACATGAAGCAGCAATGAAATATTGAGAATGTAAAAATACAGTGTAGATACAAGTTAAGAAACAGCAGATACTGCAGCACAAAACCAATGCATAGTTAAAAATTATCTTTAAAATATTTACCAGCTAGAGCTTCGGTTATTTCCTCAAATGTGGGTTCCATCTGGTTGCGCAGTAAAGCGTAGATCGACATCACCATTCCAGGGGTGCAGAAGCCACACTGAGAGCCATGACTTTTAGCAATCCGTTCCTAGGATAAAACACCTACTACAGGATGACTGAAGTCTCTTATGCAGATGTTTAAAAAGAAACCTGTCAGGATGCAGGATTGGGGCCCTGAGGATTCAGAAGATGAAGAAAGGGAGGGGGTCGTTTATCCAGAGTTGTGCAAAGAAGAAGCAGGAGGAGGGGGGGGAGGAAATCCCAGAGATAGAACTGTCTAGCAGTAAAGACCTTGGAAGGCTCACAGACTCCCTTGAAGTTCCCACGCCTCCTCCCCCCTGAGTTCAGAGCAGTTAGAGGGAGAGGGAGGGCCTCCTGAGCCAGGGACAAGCAAAGAGAAACCGCCAGACAGTTTACACATTGCCCCCCCGCTTTCACCCATACCAGAGTCAGAGCCTTCAGAAGGGGAGGGGGACGTGCTTCCTCCTTCACCACGCACCAGGAGGCAACTAAAGCGAAGAGAAAGGAGGGGGGAGAGAAGGGTGGTGGATGAGAGCACTTTGAGGCGGAGTGAGAGAATTTGCGCCCGTTTTCCCCCTTCTTAAGGGACAGGAGAGATAGTGACCCTTCGTTCTGTCAACTCTCTTATATGTCTCAGGATATGTTTTGTAGTGTAACTTCATGAGAAGACGTAGTTTGTGTCTGGATATTACTTTAATAAAAACTGAATTGCTTTCATCAACTGGCCTGGTTCCTGAGTCCCATCCTGGATATGACAGCTTGACAGAACCACTTATCCCATCCTCAGCGCTTCCACCACTTAAACGTAACAAGATGGAAAAGGGAGCAGCAGGGGGGACAATTCCCACTTCTGAGGCGGAAGAAGTGCAACAGTTGAGGACTAACGTTGCAGACTTGCAGGCAGATGTTCAAACCTTGTTGGCGGCAGTTAAGACGCTGAAAACTGATAATCAAGCCTTGAAAACCACGATAGATCATAGAAATCCACGATAGATGGATTACCACCTAAATATGCAGGACAGAGTGACCAGCTCTCCACCTTCATGGCCCAATGTGAAATGTATCTGGACATTAGAAATGCAGAATTTCCTAGTGATGTGGCCAAGTGGCCTTCGTGATTAGCCTATTGGAAGGGGAAGCGGCAGGTGGGTCACTCCCTACCTGGTAAGAAAGGATACCCTTTTGGGAAGATACAGAGAATTTATACGAGCCTTGACCGAAATGTTTCAGGACCCGCAAAGAGCGGAGACCGTGGCAAGGCAATTGGGCGCTTTGAAGCAAAGGAAAGGAACTGTTTCAGAGTACACTAACGCCTTTAAAATTCTGGCTCAAGAAACTGGTTATGATGACTCAGCCTTTATGTATCGGAGTGGATTGAATGCTGAGATCCTGGATGATCTGGCCAGAACTACACCCCCAAATAACCTGCCTGGACTGATTCGACTGTGTCTGCAGATCGACCACAGGCTGGAAGGAAGATGTCTGGAGAAGAAACAGGCCCAGAGATATTCAGCTTCGGCCTCACGCAACAAGATCCCTTCAACCCCAGGAGTGTCAGGTAACGCAGGAGAAGGACAGGGAGGGGCTCGTCCGAAACTGTCAGAAGAGGAAAAGGAAAGACGTCATCGGGAACGTCTGTTTTTATTGTTCAAAGCCGGGCCATGTGGCTAGGGAATGTGGACTGAAAGGGGAGAAAACAGGGCCGTCGGAAAACTAAAATACCCAGCTCTCACGAAGGCCGGAGGGCTGGGGGCCGCGTTGTATAAAGGCCCTCAAATAGTACAGCCCCCCTCCAAAGGGGTATTGGTACTACCTATTCGAGTTACAACTTCCACAGGAGTAATGTTTAACTCCACAGCGCTGATTGACAGTGGAGCCTTGACCAACTTCATCGACGCCAAGTTGGCAAAACGTCACAGGATCTCCCAATGGAAGCTGGACACCCCCTTGTCCGTGGAAACCATAGATGGTAGGCCTTTAAAATCCGGAGGAGTGACACGAGCCACGGAAGAGTTGAAACTAGAAATTCCTGGGCACGAAGAGTTCATCTCCTTGTATGTGTCAGATCTCTCGAATTTTGATGTGATTCTGGGAATGCCCTTGCTCGCAAAGCATGACCCAAAAATAGACTGGAAGGACGCGGTGGTATGGTTCACTTCCCAGTATTGTCATGAGAACTGTCAACCAAAGATCACCGCAAAAGCTCTGGCAGGGGCAGTGCAGGAGGGCAAGGAAGTGATCCTTCCCTCGAAATATGGGGACTTTGCGGATGTGTTTGATGAAAAGGAAGCTGAAACTTTGCCCCCCCACCACCCTTATGACTGTGCAATTGATTTAGTGCCTGGAGCAAGCATCCCAGCTGGAAGAATCTACTCTCTTACAGAGATGGAGAGAGCAGCTTTGAGAGAGTTTTTGGAGAAAAACCTGAAGAGATGATTCATTCGTCCCTCACAGTCCCCTGCAGGGGCCCCTCTGTTGTTCGTGAAGAAAAAAGGGGGGGAACTCAGACCCTGTAATGACTATCGCGCCTTAAATCAAATTACTATCCCTAACAGTTACCCGCTGCCTTTGATTCCAGAGTTGTTAGATCGACTGCGTTCTGCAAAAATCTTCACGAAATTGGACTTAAGAGGAGCATACAATCTGATTAGAATGAGGGAGGGGGACGAATGGAAAACAGGGTTTCTTACTTCGTATGGTCAATTTGAATAGCTGGTGATGCCTTTCGGGCTATGTGGAATCCCTGGCGTGTTTCAAAAGTTCATGAACGAAGTGTTTAGGGATCTCTTGGATCAGTATGTGATTTGCTATCTGGATGATATTCTGGTGTTTTCTAAGAACCAGGACGAACATGACCATCACGTGAAAACTGTGTTGGAAAGAGTGAGACAGAATCACTTGTATGCTAAGTTGGAAAAATGTGGGTTTGACCTATCATCTTTGGACTTTCTTGGATACCGAATCTCAGCAGGAGGAGTGGAAATGGATCCGGGAAAAGTGAGTTGTGTATTAGAATGGGGACAGCTAACCACAAAAAAGGACGTACAACGTTTTTTGGGGTTTGCCAATTACTACAGAAAATTCATCCCAGGTTTTTCCAAGCTAACAGCCACCCTTA
This sequence comes from Rhineura floridana, assembly GCF_030035675.1. Classification (NCBI taxonomy): domain Eukaryota; kingdom Metazoa; phylum Chordata; class Lepidosauria; order Squamata; family Rhineuridae; genus Rhineura; species Rhineura floridana. Next base: position 20,195,422 of record NC_084481.1, read on the forward strand.
CTGACTGTTTAAGGGGAAAGGGGAAGTTTCAATGGACAGAGAAAGCAACAAGAGCTTTCGAGGATCTGAAAAGAAAATTCACGTTTGAGCCCATTCTGCGTTTTGCCGACCCTACCCGCCCTTTTGTCGTAGAAGCAGACACTTCGGACCTAGCTCTGGGGGGGTTCTGTTACAATTAGATATGGAAGGAAAGGAATTGTATCCTTGTGCGTACTTCTCCAGAAAGTTAAAGGATGCCGAGAGAAATTATACAGTGTGGGAGAAGGAGCTGTTGGCCGTCAAGGACTCCTTTGAGAATTGGAGACAGTATCTAGAGGGAGCTCAACATCAGATAGAAGTGCGCTCTGATCATAAGAACTTGGAAAGTCTGCACACTGCTCGAAAGTTGAACCAGAGGCAGATACGTTGGTCGCAGTTTTTTGCCAGGTTTAACTTCAGGATTACTTATCATGCCCATGCAAAAAATCAGCAGGCAGATGCCTTATCCAGACAACCGCAATACAAAGGAGACGAAGCTGACAACCCTCCCCAGCACATCATTCCGCCGGAAAAGTTGATGTTGGGATTGTGCCAGCCTTCATGGGAAAAGGAGCTCAAAGAGGCACAGCAGGGGGATCCAGACATGCAACAATATGTCCATGAAATGGAACAGGACCAGAATACAGAAGTAAGTTTCCATTGGAGAGATGGATTGTTGTGGTTTAAAGCTGCCAGATATGTGCCAAAGGGAGACCTAAGACTCAGAATTTTGCGCCAATGCCATGACTCTATCACAGCTGGGCACTTTGGCATCTTTAAGACCATTCAGAATGTAGGTAAGGACTTTTGGTGGCCCCAAACGCATCGGGACATAGAGAACTATGTAAAATCCTGTTCTGTCTGTATGCGGACAAAAACAGACACAGGAAAACCGGCTGGGCTGCTGGAACCTCTACCCACCCCGTCCGAACCCTGGAAAGACCTTTCCATGGACTTTATAACGGATTTACCGAAGTCACAAGGAATGACGGCCATCTTAGTAATAGTGGATTCTTTGACCAAAATGGCACATTTCCTTCCTTGCTCAGGGGCTTTAGAGGCTAAAGAAACAGCCAAACTATTCATAAAGGAGATTTATCGACTACATGGTTTGCCCAATAGTCTAGTTTCAGATCGAGGAACTCAATTCACAGCAAAGTTTTGGAGGGCTGTTTGGAAACAGCTACAGACAGAGTTGAAACTGTCTTCTGCGCATCACCCCCAGATGGATGGACAGACTGAGAGTTTGAACGCTGTTTTGGAAAGGTATTTACGCTGTTATGTGTCCTACCAACAGACTGACTGGGTATCATATCTGCATTTTGCAGAATTTGCTTACAACAATTCCTTGCATACCAGTACAGGACAAACACCCTTTTTTGCTAACTATGGGTTTCATCCCAAAGCTTTTCCCAGCAGTACAGGGAGTGTGCTTGTGCCAGCTGCAGGGGACTTTCTGCAGGAACTTCAGGCCGTACAGGAGGTCCTGAAAAAACAACTAGACAAAGCCAAGATTGATTACAAACGAGTGGCGGATCAGCACCGATGTCAGGGGCCTCCACTGCAAATAGGAGACCAGGTATGGTTGTCTACCCGCTTTCTGCAGATGCCTGGCAAATGTAGAAAGCTGCAGGATAGGAGAGTGGGGCCCTTCGAAATAGAAGCGCAGATCAATCCAGTGGCTTACCGTCTGAAGTTGCCTGACACTTTTAAAATACACCCTGTGTTCCATCGTTCCTTATTAACGGAAGCAGCCCCTCCCAGTGATTTACGACCGGAGGAATCTCCAGGGATGCCGCTCATAGTGGATGAACAGACTGAGTTCGAAGTGGCAGAAATTCTGGACTCCAGAATCAGACGTAACAAATTGCAGTACTTGATTCACTGGAAGGGTTATGGGCCAGCTGATAGATCTTGGGAAAATGAAAACGATGTGCATGCTCCAGAATTAGTAAAAATTTTTCACCAACAGTTTCCCCATTGTCCCAAGCCAACCAGTTGGGGGGGAGCTCAGCATGAGAGAGGGGATGGTGTCAGGATGCAGGATTGGGGCCCTGAGGATTCAGAAGACGAAGAAAGGGAGGGGGTCGTTTATCCAGAGTTGTGCGAAGAAGAAGCAGGAGGAGGGGGGGAGGAAATCCCAGAGATAGAACTGTCTAGCAGTAAAGACCTTGGAAGGCTCACAGACTCCCTTGAAGTTCCCACGCCTCCTCCCCCCTGAGTTCAGAGCAGTTAGAGGGAGAGGGAGGGCCTCCTGAGCCAGGGACAAGCAAAGAGAAACCGCCAGACAGTTTACACATTGCCCCCCCCCGCTTTCACCCATACCAGAGTCAGAGCCTTCAGAAGGGGAGGGGGACGTGCTTCCTCCTTCACCACGCACCAGGAGGCAGCTAAAGCAAAGAGAAAGGAGGGGGGAGAGAAGGGTGGTGGATGAGAGCACTTTGAGGCGGAGTGAGAGAATTCACGCCCGTTTTCCCCCTTCTTAAGGGACAGGAGAGATAGTGACCCTTCGTTCTGTCAACTCTCTTGTATGTCGCAGGATATGTTTTGTAGTGTAACTTCATGAGAAGACGTAGTTTGTGTCTGGATATTACTTTAATAAAAACTGAATTGCTTTCATCAACTGGCCTGGTTCCTGAGTCCCATCCTGGATATGACAAAACCTTAACTGAAATGCACACAAATCTATCTCTGATATGTTACTGTGATAGCACAGATCATGCCATGAGAGTTGAATGTTATTACAAAGAGGTAACCAATGTGGTACCCTTCAGATGCTGTCGGACTACAACTCCCATCATCCCTGGCCACTGACCAAGCTGGCTTGGGCTAACAGGAGTTGACAGTCCAACAGCATCTGGAAGGCACCTTGCTGACTATCTCTAAACATGGATCCAACTTGCAGCACAGGCCGAGGGAGCTATACTAGAGGTAAAACCACACCAAAGCACAGGAGGGCTGCATATGTACTGCAGGGAACATCACAGTAGCCCTATGTCATACTTGGGGCTTGTCTTATTTACTTACATTTGACCACATCAGACCCAAGAATCACCTCAAGGAAGCTCACAAGATCAGAAAAAAAATTGAAACAGGCATTAACACTATAAATCCATATTTTAAAAAACCCTGACAAATAGCACATAGCAACAGGAAAATCCAAAAATTGTAATCATTCACCAATGGTTGTACAAATGTCCCTTGGCATGGTCCAAGGGGGTATGATGCAGCCACCTTGTTGAGGTTAAGTAAATCTAGCCAGTATTCTGACCACTCAGCAGACTGCTGTCAAGAATTTGCACGGCACTTTGCGGACAAAGTCGCTCAGATTCGCTGTGACTTGGACGCTAAAATTGATACAGTTTCTGAGGATGTAACTTTGGCGCCTGTTTGTCCAATTAAAATGGATTCTTTTCAACTTGTTCTACCCGAGGATGTGGACAAGATCCTTGGAGCGGCGCGTGCCACCACGTGTGTACTGGACCCTTGCCCTTCCTGGCTCATTAGAAGTACCAGAGGGGGACTGGTCGATTGGGTCAGGGGAGTAGTTAATGCCTCTCTACAACAAGGTAGAATTCCATCATGCTTAAAGGAGGCAGTTATAAGACCACTGCTGAAAAAGCCCTCCCTGGATCCCTCTTTACTAGGTAACTACTGGCTAGTCTCCAATATTCCATTTTTAAGCAAGATAATAGAGCGTGTGGTGGTCGCCCAACTCCAGAGATTCCTGGATGATACGGATTATCTGGATCCATTTCAATCTGGTTTCAGGCCTGGCTATGGGACAGAGACGGCTTTGGTCGCCTTGGTGGATGACCTACGCAGAGAACTGGACAGGGGGAGTGTGTCTCTGCTGGTTCTACTAGACCTCTCAGCGGCTTTCGATACCATCGATCATGGTATCCTTCTGGGCCGCCTTGCCGAGATGGGACTTGGGGGCACTGTGTTACAGTGGCTCCAATCCTTCCTGGAGGACCGAACCCAGAAGGTGGTACTGGGGGACTCCTGCTCTACCCCTTGGCCATTGACCTATGGGGTCCCTCAGGGTTCCGTTTTGTCCCCCATGTTATTCAACATCTACATGAAACCGCTGGGAGAGGTTGTCCGGGGTTTTGGGGTTCGGTGCCATCAGTATGCTGATGACACTCAACTCTATTTCTCTTTTCCACCTGAAGCCAAGGAAGCCGTACAGGTCCTAAACCAGTGTCTGGCATCAGTGATGGACTGGATGAGGGCAAACAAGTTGAGATTAAATCCTGACAAAACAGAGGTACTCCTGGTCAGTCGGAGGGCAGATCAGGGAATAGGGATTCAACCGGTGCTGGATGGGGTCGCACTCCCCCTGAAGTCTCAGGTTTGCAGTTTGGGTGTACTCCTGGACTCAGCTTTGAATTTGGAGGCCCAGATTGCTGCTGTATCCAGGAGCGCATTTGCCCAATTAAAACTGGTGCGCCAGCTGCGCCCGTTCCTGGAGCTACCTGATCTGACTAGGGTGATGCATGCCTTGGTTACATCCCGCTTAGACTACTGTAATGCGCTCTATGTGGGGCTGCCTTTGAAGACTGTTCGGAAACTTAAATTGGTACAAAGAGCTGCAGCCAGAGTGCTAACCGGGGCTGGTTACAGGGACCATACAACTCCCCTGTTACAACAGCTCCACTGGCTGCCAATTTGTTTCCGGTCACAATTCAAAGTGCTGGTTTTGACCTACAAAGCCCTATACGGCTCAGGTCCAGACTATTTGACAGATCGTATCTCCCTACATGAACCTGTCCGGGATTTGAGATCTTCAGGTGAGGCCCTTCTTGTGTTCCCCACACTTTCGCAAGCACATATGACGCGGACACGAGATAGGGCCTTTTCAGTGGCCGCCCCTAGGCTGTGGAACTCCCTTCCGAGTGAGGTGTGATCAGCTCCCTCCTTGCCGTCTTTCCAGCGACAAGTAAAGACTGTTTTATTTCAATAGGCATTTGGGATAGAGAACGACCAGGATTAAGTGTCATAGGTTTGGTGATTACATTATATGATTTTATTATTTTAAATTGTCTGCTGTTTTTAACCTATATTTTATGGTTTTAATTTTTCTCATAGTTTAATTCTTTTTTAATAATATACTCTGTATGTTTTAATGGTGTTGTTTTTAGTTGTAAGCCGCTCTGAGTCCTATTGGAAAAAGGGCGGGGTAGAAGTTTATTATTATTATTATTATTATATGGCAGACCATCAGGGTAAACTATATGCATGCTGCCTTGAATTCTATGATGAAAAAAAGGTGGGATGTAAAGTTACTGAAAAAACAAAATTAAAATACAATAAAAAGATTTTTAACCCATCTCTTGAAGGACAAAGAGGCCAGCCACAAATATTTTAAACCAGTAAAATTCACACTGTGTGTGAGAGAGAGGGGGGAGGGAGGGAGGGAGGGAGGGAGAGGACATGCAAGCGTCCATGCATGCACAAACTGGGACATTGTGAGGATCCCATATATTTGTGTGGCTTTTTGCCTTCATTGCAACATTGTAATAAAGCACAGTGCTTTACTTTTCTTCATATGAGTGAATTGCTAGAGCTTCTGTATGTTTTGACCAGGAGTAACCTGCAAAGCTAGATGCTTTTCTGAGTCAGTGTGGGAGCTCTACTATGGCCTGCTATATTAGTATATACTTAGCTCAGCTATGATACAACTGCTATGGTGTGGTCATTTCCACATGTGCATTGTTCCCAAATGCTGGATGCAGGCATCAGCTGCACTACATTCAGCCCTATGCTTCCAGGTTCAAGGACTGGATGGTGCTTAATAATATTGGCGGTAAATATTGACAGCATTGTTGGTTACTGAAATGTACTGGAAGACCAAAAAACCCCTCCACGAGGTACAGCATGCATTTACCTGAACTGGATGAATCCTGGTTTTTGTATTTCCAATTCCTTCCACAGTGATGACTGCACTGCCATATAACGAACATATGGGAATCAAGCACGCATTGGCTGAATAATGACTTCGATTGTAAAGGAGAATATATTTACCATTTATTACAAATATATCATTTATCTGTATTATATGCCACTGTTAAGGGTGCATTATAATTCTAAATATATTAAAGCTAATACCTAAAATTTGGAGAATGCAGGTATTCAGATGTGAATGTTGTTAACAAATCTAGACAAAGTTTGACTGTGCTAAAAGCCAGCAAATATTCAACACCAATAACTTGACAGCATTCTGTGTATTGAGCTACTACAGCTCAATTGTTTGATTTTTTTGTATTATACCTTAGTCACTTTCATATAAACCATCTCCAGCACAATATGGAAAAGTAGTATATTAATAACACTGAAATTGACATTGACAGCCACCTATATAAGATCATGAGCATTCAGTGATATTTGTCCAAAAGCAGGAAAATAAAAATCTGTTTTCTTAGATAGTCAGAAAATTCACCCAAGATTGTTGGCATCGATATGCATATGCTGATATTTGCCATATGTTGTCTGTAACATATGTAAGAACACATATATTATTATAAATACATATGAACAGAGTATGGAAAAGGAGGGGGGAAGAATGCACGTGTCCCTTGAACAAAACAAAATATGTAGTACATTATTTACGTTAAAACCTCTAAGACACATTCTCCGTATGTAGAATGGCACCTCATGTTAAAACACAACAATTTAAAAATAGGCCAGACAAATCTAGTACTATGTAATCTAATATTTTATTTAATCTAATCCTAAAGATATCAAACTGTGTCAAACAACATCTGGAGGGGTATAAGTTTCCCATCCCTGAAACAGAGAACATGGCTTAGCTATAAACAACATACTTGCCCAACAATATCCCTCATTCAAGGAAGACAGTTGTAACATGCAATTTACCAGTCTTTTGGCTCAAAAGGATACACAATTTTCTTAGCAACAGGCTCATATCTTGATATCATCACAGTGCAGGCACCACATCCGCCTCCACCACAGCCATACTTGGTACCTGTGAGACGGACTGAAAAAGCTGCAGTTAAGGGGGGAAAGTTTCATGCTGGAGCACACCACCACATTCTTGCTAGTGCTTTAACTTTGAACACCATCACTTCTTTGACAAGCTTGTCTCATCCCATCTACATATCTTATGCAGGGATAGGGAACCTTTGGCCCTCCAGATATTGCTGGATTACAACTCTCATCATTCCTGATCACTGGCCATGCTGGCTGGTGCTGCCGGGAGTTGTAGTCTACCAACACTTGGAGGACCACAAGTTCCCCATCCCATCCTATGGCAATACAGATTATGCATATTATTCTTTGGGAATCCTTATGGCTATGAAGGGTAGTTGTGTTAAAGTATGTGGGCAATATCTGGTCAAATATCCAAAGCTGGGGTGTGGGATTTAGTAGGACTACAGTCAGGGTGAGGGCCTTTAATGCTCTCCATTTTTTCCTTTGCTTTCCCCCCATTACTAGTAAGAGCGGCATAGAAAATGAAACAATCAATTATAAGCAAATCTGCTTAATTTACATAATTGCAGAATTTAGCTTGTCCTGATGCAGAATTTGGATCATCCACCAGTACCCAGTGAGATTCATGAGTTTGTCTTGTTACAAGCAAAAGTGTATCTTTTCCAAAGAATGCAATCTGATGCACACTTACTTGGAAGTAAGCCCCACCAAACTCAGTAGACTTAGGATTGTATTCAACTAGCTAGCAGAATGGGATTTTCTCCCCTCCTCCCCCTGTATGTGCCCCATGCCATCCCCAAATCTGCTCTGGAGGGTTGAGAAAACCCCCAGAACAGATTTATTGTTGGGGAGGAGAGGGGGAGAATGTCTGTTGCGCAAGGAGAAATCCTTGCACTGATGGAACAATCTACTTAACACTACGTTGAATAAAAATCCTTACTATAGAGTTAACATACACCTCATTGGATTGCAAGGTTTTCTGTCTGTCTGGAAGATGGGTGCCATTACTCCTGAAAATGAGGGCTTCAGTGGTGAGGATCCAATAGATTCCTCCTCCAAATTTGTTCTGGGCAGTGTGTGAGAGAGGCAGTGCGAGAGCGAGTGCGAGAGCGTGTGTGAGAGAGTGTGACAGTGTGTGAGAGAGGCAAAACCTAAATAATGAGTGCCAAAGTTGATTTATTACAGAAAAGAGTATCTGAGTACTGCACAGATCAAAGAAAGCAATTTCATTTTGATAAGCATACACATACATATTGCTACAAATCATCAAACCAAACACAAACTCCTATGATCAGTCACAGAGAGATATCATCAGACTTAAGAAAATGTCAGAAAAGTATAAACTGAGTGTAGTATCTTCAGCATTAAAACAAATGGAATATCGATGAAATAAGTTCTGTTAAATAACATTGGCCTTCCTAGTATAAGCTTTGCATAATTTGAAGGCACCTAAATCAATTTACAGTAAGGGAGCAATGTTCATGGTGACAATTTTGCTGCCCTGGGTTCCTACTAGGAGGAAGGGTGGGATATAAATTTAATAAATTAAATAAATAAAATTTTTCACACTTGCAACCAAAAAAATTCTGAAGACACAAGAATAAGCTGGAGCAAGAATTCTTTTCAAGCTGCATTTTACTCAGTGCCTCACTTTCTTGACTCTTGACCTAGAAAAGACTTCATGTAGTGCACAATCTCCTCCCTCCATGTAATTTCTAAGTTTATTGTGTGGTTCACAGTTTGGTAACTGTGAGAATGTAAATCTTGAAGTTATTAGCTCCACATTTTACAGGGGGAAGTTAGAGAGCCGGTTAAATTTAATACCACATCAACAAATGAATTCAGTCAAAGAACCAGGATATAAAATTGCCTAAGTGCATATAGTGCAATCCTCCACTATTGTTTTGTTTTCAGGAGACTGTATCAAGCTGTCAAAGACAGTTGAGCTACACCTTCATAAAACTGAATGAACCCTCACATTTTCTCCCCCTCCCTTTCTAAATAGTACAACAAAGTACAGGCAAATTAAACTGGAAGCCATCAGTTGAAGGGAGTCTCAGTAGCCCTATGCAGCCTCTGCAATTGTCCTGTATGAGTATGTTTTACTCACTCGTCTCAACACAGGAGTGGGGCTATGTCAAGTAGCCACGCTCATGATGTCCCACCCACTGGCATCTCAGTACACAGTGCAAATGTCTGCAGGGAAGGAATCTTTGCGTTTACAGCTATATGTGCAAAGGCTTTCCTGAGGCCTGGAATTTCATATGATCATATGGAAGCCTTCATGCTCCACCCTACAGACACTTGCAATGCATGCACAGATGGCAGAGGGTATGGATACTTGGCACATATGATGTTTGGGGCATGACTACTTGGCACAGCCCCACACCCTTCTCATTTATTTTTTATTTATTTATTTGTTTGTTTGTTTCATTTTTAAACTGCCCATAGCGAATAGCTCTCTGGGCGGTGTACAAAAAGATTAAAATACAAAATATCATAATAAAATCAGCCAAACAATAATAAACACAAACAAGGAACAACAGAAATCTAAAAGTTAAACACATTAAAATGCCTGGGAGCATAGCCAGGTCTTAACCTGGCGCCGAAAAGATAGAAGCGTAGGCGCCAGGCGTATTTCTTCAGGGAGGCTATTCCACAATTCGGGGGCCACTACAGAAAAGGCCCTAGATCGAGTAACTGTCCTCCGGGCTTCATGATGTGTTGGTACCCGGAGGAGGGCCTTAGCTGCTGAGCGAAGTGACCGGGTAGGTTCATAGTGGGAGAGGCGTTCCACAAGATATTGCGGTCCCACGCCGTGTAAGGCTTTATAGGTCATAACCAGCACCTTGAATCTGGCTCGGAAACAGATAGGTAGCCAGTGCAAATGGGCCAGAACAGGTGTTATATGTGCTGACCGGCTGGTCCTTGTCAGCAGTCTGGCTGCTGCATTTTGCGCTAGCTGAAGTTTCCGAACTGTCTTCATGGGCAGCCCTACATAGAGCGCATTACAGTAATCCAGCCTAGAAGTTACCAGAGCATGAACAACTGAGGCGAGGTCATCCCTGTCAAGATAGGGGCGTAGCTGGGCTACCAACCGAAGATGGTAGAACGCGTTCCTTGCCACCGAGGCCACTTGCGCCTCAAGAGACAAGGAAGGATCGAAAAGCACCCCCAGACTACGAACCTGTTCCTTCAAGGGGAGTGTAACCCCATCTAGAACAGGGTAAACATCCACCATCTGAACAGGGAAGGCATTCACCAACAGTGTCTCAGTCTTGTCTGGATTGAGTCTCAGTTTATTAGCTCTCATCCAGTCCATTATCGTGGTCAGGCAGTGGTTCAGCACATCCACAGACTCACCTGTAGAGGATGAAAAGGAGAAACAGAGCTGCGTGTCATCAGCGTACTGGTGGCAACGCACTCCAAAACTCCTGATGACGGCACCCAGAGGCTGCATGTAGATGTTAAAAAGCATGGGGGACAAAACCGACCCCTGAGGGACTCTACAATGGAGAGTCCAAGGTGTCGAGCAATGTTCCCCAAGTACTACCTTCTGGCGACGATCCGCCAAGTAGTAGCGGAACCACTGCCAAGCAGTGCCTCCAACTCCCAACTCCACGAGTCTCCCCAGAAGGATACCATGGTCGATGGTATCAAACGCCGCTGAGAGATCAAGGAGAATCAACAGAGTCACACTCCCTCTGTCCCTCTCCCGACAAAGGTCATCGTACAGGGCGACCAAGGCTGTTTCAGTGCCAAAACCAGGCCTAAAACTGGATTGAAATGGATCCAGATAATCGGTCTCATCCAAGAGCGCCTGGAGCTGACCGGCAACCACCCGCTCCAGAACCTTGCCCAAAAAGGGGACATTCGCCACGGGTCTATAGTTGTTTAAGTTATCTGGGTCTAAGGAAGGTTTCTTTAAAAGAGGTCTTACTACTGCCTCGAGGCTACTAGGGACTACTCCCTCACTCAAGGAGGCATTTATCACTTCCTTAGCCCAGCCGGTGGTACCAGTCCTACTAGCCTTCACTAGCCAAGATGGACAAGGATCTAGCGCAGACGTGGTCGCCCGCACCATTCCAAGCACCTTGTCCACTTCCTCAAGCTGCACCAATGGGTTGGAGCATGTGGCTGAAACATCTGCGTTGTCTAGACACTCTAGCCCAGCCTTTCCCAACCAGTGTGCCTCCAGATGTTGTTGGACCACAACTCCCATCAGCCTCAGTCAGCATTGCCAATGGTCAGGAAGATGGGAGTTGTGGTCCAACAACATCTGGAGGCACACTGGTTGGGAAAGGCTGCTCTAGCTGCTACAGTGATTTTTAAATGAGAGCATTTGAAAACATTGACAGGTCTTGAACTTTTTAAATTTTCCCCCTTGGGAGGTAAAGCAGCATCAGGGAAGGAGATGCTGATCCTCAAAACAGCTAATGAGGAAAAGTTAACCACCCCCTTCCTCAGGCCTGCTACTGAAACCAAATAGGCAACCTCCTTTTCTTATATCATATGTAGTTGGTGTGAGTGAATGCAAGAGACGGAGAGTGCATGAGAAAATGAGAGAGTGCAAGAGAGAGGGGAGCAGAGAAAGAGATGAGGGAGAAACAGGGGAGAGACAGACAAGCGTTGACTTGATTCTGGGCTGCCACAAGCACGAAAAGGATACGTCTCTTCCTTAGGTAAGACAGCATCATCTGCTCAGGATCAGCATTCTTCTCCGCTACCTGCAGTGGGGAATGAAAACAAGGTCACACTCATGCCTTACATTGTAAGCACCCTTATACCACTTTAATAGTCATGGCTACCACCACCACCCCAAGTATCCTGGAACTGGAATTCATTAAGGGTGCTGGGAACTGTAGCTCTGTGACAAACTACAGTTCCCAGGATTTTTTGCGGGAAAGCCATGACTCTTAAAGTGGTATTGTTGTTTGTTGTTATGTGCCTTCAAGTCTATTACAACTTATGGCGACCCTTTGAAGTGCTATAAGAGTGCTTTAAAAGTATGGTGTGGATGTGACTGATGCAAAGGCCAAGCGTACACATTGATAATAAGCCTATATCAGAATAAAGATCCCTCTCTCCATCAGATTGTGCTCTGTAAGATTTCCAAAAATACCCAACCGCTTAGCCATTCTATTTACAATCAAGTGGTATACACATTTTGTTAATAAATAAATAAAACTATGATTGCATATCCGATCAATTCCACATGAGGCTACTATGGTGAAAATCCAGATTCCTTTGTCTGCAAGGTAATATGCATCTGCCTTGTTAACATATGAGGCTGAAGCAGACAAAAGAATTCTACAAAGAACAATCTTTGGGCCCATTTTATCCTGAATATTTTTCTTGGGCTAGTTCAAATGTACATACAGTGTTCCTAGAATAATAGAACCGTAAAGCTGTACGGGACCCTAGGGGCCATCTAATCCAGCCCCATGCTCAGTCCAGGATCTATCTTTCAGGATGCAATTACACCATCCCTAGCAAATGGCTGTCCAGGCTCTGCTTAAATACTTCCAGCAGAGGAGAGTTTACCACTACTGAGGGCACAATGGAGGCTGGTCAATTAGGGTAAATGGGATGCTATCCCACCAAAAGTCTTCTCTCAGCCAGCCCCCACTTGCCTGCTTCCTTGCTTACAGCAAGTCAGGGAGTGGCTTTGCTTGTCATTGGGTCTAGCTCTACCTACTGTTTTGGTCTCCTTGCCTTCCATCTTACCGGCATCAATGGGTACCAGCCACCTCTGCTGGGGCGGTTATTACACTGCTGAACAACTCTTACCATTATGAAATTTATCCTGTTGTTTAGTCAAGATCTGCTTCTTTGCAATTTCCACCCATTGGTTCTCTTCCCGCCCTCTGGAGTAACAGAGCACAAGTCTCCTCCATCTCCTGCATGGCATGGCAGACCATCATATCGTTGAAGACAGCTATTACCTCTCCCCTTCTCTGCTGCAGGCACTGGAGCCCTCAGGGCAAGACTTTGGGGCAGAAATCTCACTCAACAGAAGGAGCAAGAGGACCCCCAAATGCATTAGGGCCAGTTTATCACATTCTGAAGCAAGCAAAGTAACTCTAATACTGCATTAATCCTGATGCACCATAAGTAGCACAAGGTCCTGTTCCCTCACAGTGGATCCAGAACACAGGTAGGGAACTTGTGGCCCTTCAGGTGTTGTTGGACTCCAGCTCCTAACTGCCTAGTCACCACAACCAATGGTTAAGAATAGTGGAAGGTGAAGTCCAACAGCACCTGGGAGGTCCACAAGTTCCTTACCCCTGGTCCAGAGGATAGGGATGTTGCAAAGGGGTAGTTCTGCTTCTGTTTCCTGCTTTGTTTTTGTTTTGTAAATGAAATTGGATGAGTAGCGATGGCTTGAGAGATCCACATTGCCGGTGAAGAAATGTTTTTAAAAGCTAAGGTGTAAAGGCAGTGCTTTTAAAACAAACCAGCTCTAAATAGATGGTCCAACACTGTGGTAATACACTACAGAAGTATACAGTGTTGGAATATGTGGTTCAACTACAGAGCTTGGAAAAGTTACTTTTTTGAACTATAACTCCCATCAGCCCAATCCAGTAGCCATGCTGGCTGGGGCTGATGGGAGTTGTAGTTCAAAAAATTAACTTTTCCAAGCTCTGAACTCGAACTGGTGGGTTGGGGCTGCATGGGGTTAAAAAGGGTAGCTAGAGAGGAGACCTCCTGATTGCTAGGCTATATCTATCCTTTGATCTCCTGCTGACTCTTCCTTCCTGTTAGACTGATAATCTCAGGATGTTGACTACATCTTCCGGCTTCTTCTTTGTTCTCTTGAGAGGGAGAACAGACATCTTCTCTTTGTCTGTCTCTCCTCCAGCATGAAGGCAAACACTAGGCTTAGTGTTTGGATCTCCAACTTAGCTAGTTAGCTAGATGTAGAACTCTTTCCTATCAAGTATGTACTAGAATAAAGTAGTTATTTCTTATTTTGAAGCTTAAAGTCTCAGTCTGACTAATTCCAGGGAAGGTGTAATCTTTAGCAAAGATTCAAACACACAAAGGCTCACTCAGATGCTCAAGTGCCTAATTTCGCTACTCCACAACATACAGAAGGACCTTTTAAAAAGTGAAATTAAAAATTGCAAAGTTAAAGTAAATAAAATGGAATAAGTATACAGGCGTGATACTAAAGTCACAAGAGCTATCAAATAATGACCATGAAATCTGTGCAAGTATGTATGACTACATGCAAGACATAATTTGAACGGCAGGACCAACTCTGCAAACAGCCTCACTGAAATCTGTGAAAAACTCTCTTCATGAATGAGCTCAGGGAAAACCTGCAACTAGGAAGCAAAAGCCAACTGTGCATAGGACATATTGGGTGAGGTCTGTGACATCACAAAGGCAATAAATCAGCAATTTAAATTAGGATTTAAATCACCAAGGGGAAAAAAGTTTGATTTAGATAATTTACTTAAATTACCTTTCCCATTGCTACTTCATATATACTCTTACATCTCAGGGTATAGTTTGACGACGATACAACCACCTTTGTGAAGGTAGCAGGTCTAGGTCTGTCTGTCTGGAAGATCATATAAGAAACTCATGTATGCTGCCTTAAGTTCCATTATAGAAGAAAGGCAGGATATAAATGTCCTAGATAAATTGGGGGGGGGGGGCAAAGGAGCCCTTGGTCCTCCAATGGATTACAGCATCCCTCACCACTGATTATGCTGGCTGTGGCTGACATGAGTTGGGTGTCCAACAACATCTGGAGGACCACAGATTAAAAATTCCAGAAATATATTTCCTAAACAGTGATGCAGATTAATTGATCCATTTAACTACTAATATCTGTTCATTTACAACTAAATACAGCATTAAACTATCCAAGAGGATTTGTTTTATTTCTGTTCCACTTGTGTGTGTGTGTTTATCCTATACTACACTGCTCTCCTGATTTATCTTAATCCCATCCCCACAACATAAATAAAGTAGGAGCAATAGAGGCTAGTCCATAGGGGTTAATGGGGCACTGCTCCATCATTCGCAGTCTGCCGTCAGCCAGCCTGCACTTGCCAGCCTTCTTATTTATAACCAGACCAGGGGTTGGCCCTGGCTGTCAGCTTCTTCCTCCTCCATAGCTTTCCAAAGCAAGAGCCAGAATTAATAAGCCAGTATTATCTTATAGATATAAACTGCTGGACACAGCAGTTTATTTCTATAAGATAAAACCTGAAATGCCCTTGTTTGTTTACAGCAAGTAAATATTCACCCTTGGCTCATTAGTCTGGAGGTGGGGGCAGAGGTGTAGTTGTTGAGGTGGGGGGAGGGGTGTAGTTGTGTGGGATCTCAGGGCTCTTAGACCCTTCACTTTTTTGGCAGCAGGGTCCCTATGTCTCCAGCATCCTACAAGCCAATCAGTATGAAAGAGGAGTGTGTTAACCACTGAGGAGAGTCTTCTAACTTGCTTCCTTGCCCTTTCCTGCTGATTGGAGCCAGCCACAGTGAAAGGAGGTGAGTCAAACACTGAGAAGAGTCTTCTCAGGGTTAACACTCTGCTCTTTCATGCTTTTTGCTTCCTACGCCTTAACAAGGATCTCACTCTCAACCCAGCAGTAAAAAAGGGGAAGAGGGGACATCGCTGTGACTATCATGAAGGGACCCTGCACTTCTAAATTTGACACTACACTGCTGGGTGGGGGTGGGGGGAATTTCCTGCAATATCTCAAGACTAGGAAGGATATATTACCATGGACAGGCCTGTGTCCAGCTGCCGTTTCAAATATTATATAGAAAGGCCCTAATGTCACATAACGGGGATTGACTGCTGACAGTTCCGATGAACTTCCTTTCAATACTGTGAGCAAGACTAAGGCTACAACTGTATCCACGCTTACTTGTCCTAACGAAGTCAGCGGAATTCACTTCTGCGCAACGGTAAACTAGTTTTACGCAGCAAACCACCTTAAATGCACAGCCTCCGTGGTTGGAAAATTACAAGAGCGATTTTCGTTAGGGCCGCAGGGGAACAGTTTCGTGTAGTTACGCTAACACTTTTACATCATGCACAGAATACATTACAGGAGAGAGCTAAAGGGGCTGTCTCCTATTGGGACTCTTTCGCGAAGAAGACAGGTGGCTTCCTCTTGCCACACTAGCCTGGGGACGCCGGAATTTCCCCCAAATAATTCTTCTTGCGTGCTTGGGGATCGCCGCTTACCCTTTTGCCGTTGACATAGAAAACCAGCTCATCCGCAGCTCGTGCTGCTGGTAGGAGAGACATTGCCAGACCCACAGGAAGATCGAAACTGAGCGACAGAAGTCAGCAGAGGTCGTTGGACGAGTAAGACTGACCTTGCTTTCCCCAGTAACAAGCAACATAAGAGTGAGGCGTGGCTTCGGGACTTCAGTCCAGCTTCCTCAGTCTGCTTTAAAGGGAGGCAGCTGGACTTTGCTCTGGGGAGGGAAAAAAAACTGAGCAGTTGCATGTAGTAGTGTAGTGGCAAATTAAAAAGTGCAGCTTTCCTTCATGATAGTCACAACCACGCACGACCTTTTTTTTTTTTTTTGCTGCTGGGCTGAGAATGAGATCCTTGTTAATGCCCTCTCCAAGAACAGATGTCCCTAGGAGCCTGTTAGCAAGAAAGGGGAGAGTGTTCGCTACTGAAAAGAGTCTTCTCAGTGGCTGACTCACCTCCTTTCACTCTGATTGGTTCCAATCAGCAGGAAAGGACAAGGAAGCATGTTAGAAGACTCTCCTCAGTGGCTCACACACTCCTCTTTCATGCTGATTGGCTTGTAGGAGGCTGGAGACATAGGGACCCTGCTGCCAAAAAAGTGAGGGGTCTAAGACCCCCAGAGACCCTGAATGACTACACCCCTGGTTTCATGGCATTCTTCAAGGCATTTTAAAGTAATAGTTGTGTGTCTAAATGGACACCCAGTCCTAGCTTTTGGACATGCAGTGGGCCCAAATAAACACATAAAATGTAATCAATGAACCAAGAACCTCTCGTACTACAAAATATAGAAATGAAATGACAAATATTTTCTTTTCAGTCTTATCTAATCCCAGAACAATTAGTCTGTGATCTTAAAGTTCTGGCATTGGAAGATTCAGTGATGTTAGTCTATATTGTGTGCCCTGCAGTTATTTAAATACCTTCTTTAAGTTACTGCAAAACAAAATTAAAAACAATCCCCAAATATATCTTTTGTAATACCAAAACAGTTGTGGTTTTAACCATGTTTTCTAAGTTCTGAAATTAGAGTTTTAGAGAGGAGAAGGAGGAGGATTTTGCTTTTTAATTCATGCATTTACTGGTGGTGGACAGGCAAGTGAGAAGTTTGTATTCACTATCTTGGCTTTTTTTTTTTTAACCACTTTCATCTCAATCCAAATGTCAAGTCTTGTGTGTTGTAGAGACACTTCCATGGGCAAGCTATTTGAATGAAGAAAAAAAAGGACATCCAGGAATAATTCCTTTTAAAATGCCCTGGAATTCTTGCTCTCCCTTTGTGCCCCCCTGTTTGTTTAATCTGGTCCAGAATGCTTAATTTCAAAAATAAATTGAGTGAGTCTCAAGATTGGTTGAAATAAACCCCTGACAGGCCTACTCCTTAATCCTGGATGTGGAATGACCACCACATCTCTAGCTCTGCTTATTCAGTAGTGAGGAAAATGCCTGCTTAGTGGCAAGTTTGCTCTGACACTGAAAAATGAAAAATTGAACAGATTTTAGGGTTTGAATGCTCCTTGAAATTACAGCCTGATGATCTTGCCATAGAAAAAAGGCTGATCCTATTCTGTCTAAGACATGATATTCCTCATATGAGTTGGTTTCAAGATATTGAGTGATATCTAATGTTAGTCATACTTAGAGTAGACCCAGTGAAATCAATGGTTTATTAAATTACTTGTGTTAACTAAGGGCTGATCCACAATAGGGGTTTTTGTTTTACCAGTATTATCATGTGCAACACACCTCATGCTCACCCCCATTTGGGTTGATACCACAGACCTTTTATTCCAGGATTTCTCAGACTAGGTTTCTGCTGACTTCTTTTAGTACTGTGTCTACTACAATTCCTCATCTCATGCCCACAGACTGCCCGGTATTATTCCTAATATTTTTGAGAGTGGCTTCATTCCCGCAGAACTGGTTTGGCACCCTTTTCTCTGCTTCCTTCCTTCCCTCCCCCCGCCCTGCCCCATCTATTATAGGAAGTTTTATCCTCCACATCATTCCCATTGACCAAATAGTCATATTGTTGTTGTTATGTGCCTTCAAGTCGATTACAATTTACGGCGATCCTATGAATCAGTGACCTCCAATAGCATCTGTTATAAACCACCCTGATCAGATCTTGTAAGTTCAGGTCTGTGGCTTCCTTTATGGAATCAATCCATCTATTGTTTGGCCTTCCTCTTTTTCTACTCCCTTCTGTTTTTCCAGCATTATTGCCTTTTCTAGTGAATCATGTCTTCTCATTATGTCCAAAGTATGATAACCTCAGTTTCATCATTTTAGCTTCTAACGATACTTCTGGTTTAATTTGTTCTAACACCCAATTATTTGTCTTTCTCGTAGTCCATGGTATGTGCAAAGCTCTCCTCCACCACCACATTTCAAATGAGTTGATTTTTCTCTTATCTGCTTTTTTCACTGTCCAACTTTCACATCCATACACAGAGATTGGGAATACCATGGTCCGAATGATCCTGACTTTAGTGTTCAGTGATACATCTTTGCATTTGAGGACCCTTTCTAGTTCTGTCATAGCTGCCCTCCCCAGTCCTAGCCTTCTTCTGCTTTCTTGACTATTGTCTCCATTTTGGTTAATGACTGTGCCAAGGTATTGATAATCCTTGACTAGTTCAATGTCCTCATTGTCAACGTTAAAGTTACATAAATCTTCTGTTGTCACTACTTTAGTCTTCTTGACGTTCAGCTGTAGTCCTGCTTTTGTGCTTTCCTCTTTAACTTTATCAGCATTCGTTTCAAATCATTGATGGTTTCTGCTAGTAGTATGGTATCATCTGCATATCTTAAATTATTTATTTATTTATTTATTGTAATTATATACCGCCCCATAGCCGAAGCTCTCTGGGCGGTTTACAGTAACTAAAAACATTAAAACAAATATATGATGTTCATATTATTTTTTATACTACTTCTCAGTATATACCTGCCAGCTCCAAATATACAGTAAGTTTTCAATAAATAATGCTGATATCTGTGCTATTTCCTTGAACTTCCTGCTAGGAATGGCATGGAAAAGGAAATGAGAGTCAAACATGTGCTGAGACGGGACAATGGGCAGTGTAACACATGCTGGGAAGTGGAGGATCAATGGTGCAGGGGAAATGTGGAAAGGTGCTTGTGAGGGAGATGCCAAATGCCTGATAGGGGGCTGGCTCTGCCTCGAACACATACATTATTTATATCCCAACCTTCCTCCCAAAAGGAGCCCAGGGCAGCAAACAAGATGGTGTCTGAAGGAGGCCCTCATGTACAGAGTGCAGTGACCCCCTGGGTATAGAAGCAGTGAGATGATCTTTCAGGTATCCTAGTCCCAAGCTGTATATGGCTTTATACACCAAAACTAGCATCTTGAACTTAGCCTAATAGCTAACTGGCAGACAACACAATTCTTTCAGCAGCAGGGTAACATGTTGGTGTTATCCTACCCCAGCGAGCAGTCACACTGCTGCATTTTTCATCCGCTGGAGCTTTCAGACCAATCTCAAGGGCAACCCATACAGAGCACATTGCAGTAATCCAGCCTGGAAATTACTCAATGGTCAGGCTATCCCAGTCCAAAAATGGCCGTAGCTGTCTTTCTAGCAGAAGAACTCCTAGCCACAGAGGTTCACCTGGCCCTCTAGTGACAAAAGTGGATCCAGGAACACCACCAACCTGCTCTTTCAGGGGGAGTCTGGCTCCATCCAAAGCGCACAATTGACCAATTATCCAAACTTGGGAACTACCCACTCACAGGATTTCCATCTTCTGATTCAGATGTTACAGAGAAATAGCGCTGACCATCATCAGTGTACTGATGCCACCTTGCCCCAGATATCTTAATGACTACTCCCAATGGCTCCATGTAGATGTTAAATAGCATTTGGACAGGATGGTGCCCTGAGGCACTCCACAGCACTGCTGGAAGTGGGGCAAGAGCAACTCCTGTTTGGGTTCATTTGTTTATATTCCAGAAGAAAGATAGCGTTAGGGTCCTCTAGCTGGCTAGGCTTGCCTATCTTTATCTGTGCTGTTCTCTACCTAACTTCCTTCCATCGTAAACTGATTTGCTCAGGGAAGCTGACCTGCCCTCCTTTTTTTGTCCTTCGACTGTCCGAGGAGAGAGGAGACATCTTTGTCTTTGCTCTCTCTCCTGAGCCATGAGGGCAATACCCAAATCTGGGCATTGTGCCTCCAACTTTGTTAGCTAGTTAGAACTAGATATGCCTTTCCTGTCTACTATTTCTATAAATAAAGTAGCTTTTCTTAATTTACTAAGTCTTAATGCAGGGTAAAAGCCTGCTACTTAGGTAAATGGCACACTGGCACACATGCAGCTCAGACACTGAGTAGCTCTGCATATTTCCATAACAAAGGGTTATGGATGCCAGTAAACTAAATTGAATTGGAAGTTGTGCCTGAAAGCTAAAAAGGCCAAGTATTGTGTGTGATTTACAAAAGAGATCAAAAGGAAACTTTAGGTTAGAGAAAGAAAAGCAGAACAAAAGATAGGAAACCATGGCTGAACAATCAACGCTTAAGACAAGCATCCCAAGGCTGGAGAAGGACAATTATGAGATTTGGAGTCTTCAAATTATGGCACTTCTGGAAGGGGAGAATCTGCATGGAGTCCTGACTGATTCTGAACCCTCAGCAGCAGATGAAGCAGCCACTGCCTCCTGGAAACATAAGCATGCCAAAGCAAAGTCTCTTCTTATTTCTGCTTTATCAGATGAGGCACTAAATGTTTGCATAGGCTGTATGAATGCTAAAGAATTATGGGGAAAGCTTGAAAATGTGTAACAGACAAAATCTAAAAATCATGCAATGCTTCTCTATAAGTTGCTGTACATGCTGAAACAGTGTAGCACGAATCTGAATCAACATCTGGAGAGATTTACAAGTCTGCTCCGAGAATTAGAAAGATGTGGAAGATTGTTGGATGAAGATTTACAAACAGTTATTTTGCTGGCCTCTCTAAATCAATGCCATTGTATCACGGCTTGCATACTTCAACAGACGGATCAGAATTGGGATCAGATTATGGCATATTTGAAAGATCAGGACTATAAAGAGAGACAGGAACAAGCTCTGTCTGAAAAAGCAAATTTTACTATGGGCAGAAACAGCAACCAAAGGCAGGATAGAGAGATTAGTCATGCCCCGAAGCCACAGCAGGGTACAGATAAACAAAGGAAGAACTGCATCAAATGCAAATCTCCTAATCACCTTCCAAGAGACTGTCCTAGAAGGGAGACAGGGGAAAGAATTGATTTTAAACAGAAGCAAGCTGAAAGAAAAACACATAGACAAACTAAAGTGAAGCATTCCAGTCACTATGTATCTGATGGAAAGAATGATGATTATAAAACCAGATTTTTAACCGACAGTGGGGCTATCATACATTTAAAAAATGTTAAAAATTTGTTTAAGAACTTTGGTCCCCATACACAGAATGTAATTACAGCATCAGGAGACATTTTCTGTTCTCAAGGAATAGACACGGTGGAGCTGCTTTGCAAAATGCCAGAGGGCACCAGATAGTTTGAACTGAAAAATTACCTATTTGTTCCAGCATTTAAAAATAATTTAGTAAGTGCCACTAAAATAATGGAGCTTGGAGGTGAACTTTTTTAAGTGACAAAATATGCCAAGCTTTAGACCAAGGAGAAGTGTGTTGTACTGCAAAATTGAAAAATGCGACTTTTGCATTTGGAATATTTTGAAACTATGCATGCAAATACAGCCAAGCAAACTTGTGATTCTGGATGTTTACATGTTTGACATTGAAGAAAGGGACATGGCAGCTTATCCAGAATCAATGCTATAGAGAAGGAAAATTTGGCTAGAGGCATTAAAATTGGACAATGTAAACCTACAGAAAAATGCAAATGTTGTATAAAGACAAAAAGTGTGAAACCAAAATTTCCTAAGAAAAGTGAAAGGAAAACTACAAAACCTCTAGAATTAATTCATACAGACCTTTGTGGACCAATTAGAACGCCATCACAGGGCAGAAATTTATGCATGCTTACTTTCATACTGAGAAAGAAAAGTCATGTAATTCAAAAATTGAAGGACTATGTCAGAATTGTATCAAACAAATTTGGCAGAAAGCCACAAACTATAAGGTCTGACAATGGAGGAGAATTTGTGTCCAGGGCTATGCAAGACTTTCTATGTGAGGAAGGCATAGAGCACAAGACTATTGTTGTTTATAGTCCAGAACAAAATGGGGTCATGGAACACATGGACCAGACTCTTGGACAGATGATTAGTTCCTTATTGGAAGATGCACAGTTACCACAGAAGTACTGGGGGGAAGCAGCAGTTACTGCCACGTATCTGCAGAACAGACTTCCGGCAGCTGCAACCAACAAACATCTTTCAAGCTATGGCATGATAGGACACCAAGTGTGTCTTACCTTTGTGTATTTGGCTGCAAGGCCTTTGTATGCATCTGGAAACAAAAGAGGTCAAAATCTGACAACACTGCCAAGGAAGGACTATTCATTGGATATTCTTCAACACAGAAGGGATACTGAGTCATAAATCCCCAAACTGGCAAAGTTGGTGCATACAGAGTTGTCCACTTTGATGAAGGAAAGTGTGCACACCAACCAGAAGGGGCACCACACCAAACAGATGACAACAAAATGGAAGAAGAAACTGAGCTATTCTTCCACCACAGAAGGGATCACAGTAATACACCAGCAGAGGAAGGTGAGGAGTCTGAGCCAGAAGAGATATTACAGCCAGAAGGGGCATCCAAAGCACCAGCACCCAGATGCTCTGAATGCACCAACAAAGGTGCACTACCAGAAAGACTTGCTTACCTAGTGAGAAATGAACTTCCAGAGCCAGAGCTTTACCCAAAGCTGAAGCTGAGAGGTGAAGCTTTGCCTAAAGCTGAAGCTGAGAGGTGAAGGCAGGCAGCCAAGGAAGAGCTGGAAGCTCTATAAGAATAAAACTTCCTGAAGGAAGAAAAGCTGTAGGCTGCAAGAGAATATTCAGCAAAAAGTCGGATGCTGAAGGAAACGTTGAGAGATACAAGACAAGCCATCGGGAAACTTTTATATATCAGCACTGTTACCAGGCCAGGTTGGGCAGCAGAAGTGGTATACTTGTGCAAAAAAGCCAGCTCACCAGCCAAGAAAGACCGGGAAGCAA
Organism: Rhineura floridana; assembly: GCF_030035675.1. Taxonomy (NCBI): domain Eukaryota; kingdom Metazoa; phylum Chordata; class Lepidosauria; order Squamata; family Rhineuridae; genus Rhineura; species Rhineura floridana. The sequence continues at coordinate 20,218,803 of NC_084481.1, forward strand.
TCAAGAGAGTAGCAAGATATCTGAAGGGCACTGCTACCATAAAACTGAAGTTAGCAGCTACCCAAGATCTTAAACTAGTGGGATATGCAGATGCTGATTGGGCTGAAGACACTACAGGTTGAAAATCCACCAGCGGAAACATATTCTACTATGGAGATTCAGTGATCAGCTGGGCAAGTAAGAAGAAAGAGACTGTAACATTCTATTCCACAGAAGATGAGTATGTGTCAGCTTCTGAAGCAAGCAGGCAGCTGATATGGCTACTTGAACTGTTCAAAGAATTAGGCATCTCTATTCTTGGGCCTGTTGTGATGCATGAAGATAACCAAGGATGCATCAGACTCATGGAGTCAGAAGGGGTGAGTTCACAAACCAAGCACACAGATGTGAAGCACCAGTTCATTAGAGAAACCTACTGCAGAGGACTACTCAAGATGGAGTATTGTCCAATGGAAGACATGACTGCAGACACTCTGATGAAGGCGTTGGGCAAAGTCTTAAGTCTCAGAGAGCCAGTGTGGTGTAGTGGTTAAGGTGTTGGACTATGACCTGAGAGACCAGGATTCGAATCCCCACACAGCCATGAAGCTCACTGGGTGACCTTGGGCAAGTCACTGCCTCTCAGCCTCAGAGGAAGACAATGGTAAACCACCTCTTAATGCCGCTTACCATGAAAACCCTAGGATCTCCATAAGTCGGAATCGACTTGAAGGCAGTACATTTCCATTTTAAGTCTCAGTGATCTAAATGCAGGGTAAAAGCCTGCTACTTACGTAAATAAACACACTGGCACACACAAAGCTCAGACGCTGAGTACCTCTGCACATATATATTTCCATAACAAGAACCACTGTAAAACAGTGACTCCAACACTCTTCTTATAGAGCTGGAGGATACCATGGTTGATTGTATTAAAAGCCACTGAGAGATCAAGTAAGAATTCTAGGGTTCCCATTCCTCCTGTCCTTCTCTCGATAAAGGACATCCATCAGTGTGACCAAGGCTGATTCAGTCCTATAACCAGGCCTGAACCCTGATTGGACACATTGCTGGCTATATCATTACAGGCCTTGTCCATGTCACCAGGCCGTATCAATGGAAACTGATTTCAAGAAATTGCAGCAGACATTGCATTGGACACATTTTTGGAGATTGCAGTGAACGTAGCGTCAAAGTTGCTCCAGAGGTGAGAGACTACTCTCAAAGTGCCTTCCAAACCATTCACAGTGGGCTTCTGAAGGGTCTAAATCTTCATTTCCTGGAGTCCATGTTAACTGGCCCTGGACAGTATGAAAAAGTTCAATTTGACGGCTACTTGTAGGTGCAATGGTGGCAGAGAAGTGGGCCTTCTTCACTGCCCTCACCACCACACGGTAGGCACAGTCACATTGTTTCACTCATGCTTGGTCGACTTCACAGCACGTCTTTCACCACTTTAGCCTTCATCCAGCCTGTTTCATCACCCTTAGTTCACTGACTAGTGTACCAAGGTTCAGAACAGTCTCCACAATGCCGGAGCCTGTTCTGCAACTTCAGGGGCAACCCTGTCAACAGCCTGGTGCATCTTGCTGTTTCACTGCTTGAGAAGCACTTCAACAAGGTCACCTGCTCTATCTACTAGAATTCAGGAATCCATTAGATTCCATTTGTCTCTGGGGGGGATCCTTTTTTAAAAATCTAAATCTATCCACCACTGCCGCAGGGGAGGCTCAAGTCCAAAACTTCACAAGGTAGTGATCTGACCATGACAATGGGGTGATATCCATCCCCCCATCTTCAAACCACAAAAACCAAATCAAGGATGTGTCCTGCCCTATGTGTCAGACCAATGACAGCTTGAGAAAGACCCATGGTTGTCATAGAGGCCATGAAGTCCCGAGCTGGAACACTAGTGGCAACTTTAGCATGGATATTGAAATCACCCAGGACTATCATTCTGGGCTTCTCCAACACCACAGCTGAGATTGCCTCTGCCATCTCAGTCAGAGAAGCTGTGGGGCAGCAGGGTGGATATAACACCAGGGTGGGTGGTTCCCATTATTTTTCATGCTGGCTGTGGGAAAACGTTGAATGGAAGTTAAACGTATGTTGCTGTCAGTGTGGGTTTTACATTTCTTTGATATGAGGAAAAGTGAATTTAAGCCTCAAATGAGCAGCTCAGTCTTGTGTATACTGCCCAGACCACAGGATCAGGCTTGTGGTTGCCAGTACAAGGAATCCACTATCGCTTTGCTTTGGCATCGGGAGCTAACTCTATTCCCTCATCATGAAGTCATAAGGCTTTTTTAGAATAAAATAGTAGAGAGGGGGTAAGAAGGGGAGACATAACTCATTTAGGAGTAGATTCCAAACTCCTAGCAAAATCTTGTAAATGCAGGGAACTGTAACAAATAGTTTTCCTTTATCGCATTCACATCATACATTTAAAGCACTCTTGTACCACTTTAACAGTCATGACTTGCCTCAAAGAATCCTGGGAACTGTAGTTTATTAAGAGTGCTGAAAGTTGTTAGGAGGCCCCACACAGAGCTTCCATTCTCAGCACCCTTAATAAACTACAGTTCCCAGCATTCTTTGGGGGAAGTCATGACTGTTAAAGTGGTATAAGAGTGCTTTAAATGTATGGTGTGGAGGTCTTAGAGGCAAGCAAGGTGAAGCCATCTAGACCTACTCTTCCTGTCTTGGATAAGAGACCTGTCCTCACTTGCCCTTCGATAACCCAGACCTCTCCTGGATTCAAGACAGTTATAATGAAGAACTGCTTCAGGCTGTTTTCCCAAGAAAAATTGAAAACTTCTGTTTGTTATACTCTGAAATCTTTATTATTCAGTTACAAAAGACATGAATGAGTTTTCATCTTATGCAAAATTCAGAAGTTTTAATTTAATGGTGTTTTAATGTAGTAGATGCAATACAGAAGATGCTATGAATAGTTTAAACTTACTGACATATGCTATTAACAATAAAGTTTTGTCTGTGTAGATTTACTTTTGCTCACCTCATTCATTTTGTGTAATATGGTAAGAGGGAAGGAAAACAATCTAGTTCAACTTAAAACAAAGTCAGTGGAATATAATTAGGAAGAAGTTATAAAATGCACAGATAGTTACTTTTCTGTGTATTCTCTTTAGATTAATCTTGATTTACTTTTAAAGCTTCGCTTATTTCTTACTTTGAAGACTGGAGCATCAAGAAACTCTGTATCTGTGAACTCATCTCCTCTCCTCAGTTTGCTGAAAAACAAATAACCAGTGGCATTTGTAAATCACTAGATGAACATTTGTAAATTTAACTGGCAAATCTCATTCACAAAATTTTTAATACTATTAGGAACTGTACAGAATATTCATTGCCCAAATTACAAGTCTGTAAATTACAAGGTTCCTAACCCCGCTTGCCTGGGAGTAAGCCCCATTGAACTCAATAGGACTTAATTTTGAGTAGACATAGTTAGGATTGTATTGTTACTTATGCCATCAAAGCAATGGGCAGAGCAATCCAACTCAGGGGAAGCTGGCATAAGTGGCGGCAGTGTAAGAGAAGCTGGCATAAAGTTCCATTCATCCAATTGCCATTCAGGAGCCTCTGTGTTGGCTGAACTCTAGTCCAGCTGGGAGTTGCATGCAGGAACCAGAAAGTAAAAACCTGCACTCCTAAATACCCCTACAGGGGAGTAAGCCCTTTCTATTGACTTCTATTGTATTAATTTTCGTAGACTGACCTTGTTCCTGGTGTAACTTTTGCCTGAATTGAGACCTGCAGGAACACTTTGAACATGACTTGTTAATTGATTAGTTGCAACTGTCTATATATCTACCACATTTGTATCCTTCCAGCTTACAACTTAAAGACCTAAAAATATTTAAGTAAATTCCTTGTATTTTGTAATAAGCTGTAGCTGACACATTTGATTTTGGAGTGGTAATTTTAAACTTTATTTATTTATTTAAAATATTTCTATCCCGCCCTTCTACCCTACAACAGGGAACTCAGGGCGGCTTACAATAAAATCGCACACATACACAATACAATTATACACAATAAAGACACAAAACATTACAGTAAATTAAAATACATGAAGTACAATTAAAATACATAAAATACAATATATATATATATATATATATATATATACACATACATACATACATATATATATATATATATATATATATACATATATATATACACATACATACATATATATTTATAAGCATACATATATTGGGGAATGATACTAAAAGGACTAAAAGGATAGATTTTTATTTTTAGTCCTTTTTATTTTATTTTTTAATAAAAAATAAAAATGAATAATGTAAAAACAATGTCAGGCTCGCCCATCAGTCCCTCCCAAGGGCTCTCCGGAACAAGATAGTTTTCAAAAGTTTCCAGAAAACCATCAGGGAGGGAGCAGAGCAGGTTTCTTGAGGCAGGGAATTTTAAAGCCTGGGAGCCACAACTGAAAAGGCTCTCTCCTGCATGCCTGTCAGTCTAACATCTTTCATCCCAAGCACGCAAAGGAGACCAGAGGCAGGTGATCTTAAATCCAGGGTAGGAACATATGGGCGTAAGCAGTCCCTCAGGTACACTGGTCCAAGGCCGTTTAGGGCTTGAAAGGTCAGAACCAGCATTTTGAATTGGGCCCAGAAAAAAATTGGGAGCCAACGGAGTCAGTAAAGCATAGGAGTAATATGCTCCCTGCGCTGTGCTCCAGTTAACATTCTAGCTGATGTGTTTTGTAGCAACTGTAGTTTCCGAACCGTTTTCAAAGGCAGCCCCACTTAGAGTGCATTACAGTAGTCAAGTCTTGATGTCACCAATGCATGTCACTGTGGCTAAGTCAACTGCTTCCAGGAACGGATGCAGCTGGTAGACCAGTTTGAGTTGGCCAAAAGCACTCTTGGCTACCACAGTCACCTGATATTCAAGCAGCAGGGCAGGATCCAAGAGAACTCCTAAACTGCAACCCCATCCAGAATAGGTTGCAACCCTATCCCTAGTACAGTTTTCCCCTTGGCCAGCAACATTTCGATATTGTCTGGATTAAGTTTCAATTTGTTAGCCCACATCCAGCCCTTCACAGTCTCCAGGCACCAGTTTAGGATGAGCACTCCATCCCTGCAATCAGATGGTAGGGAGGGATAGAGTTGAGTGTCATCAGCATATTGATGACATTGTATTCCAAATCTCCAGATGACCTTTCCCAGCAGTTTCATATAGATGTTGAAGAGCATGGGAGACAGAATGGAACACTGTGGGACCCCATAGGTCAACGGCCAGGGGGATGAGCAGTTGTCTCCCAGCACCACTTTCTGGGTCCTGTCCATCAGGTAGGATCGGAGCCACCGTAAAACAGTGCCTCCCATCCCAGCTAGATGGCCCAGAAGGATACCATGGTTGATGGATTCGAAGGCTGTCAAGAGGTCCAGCAGCACCAATAGGGATGCACTCCCCCTGGCTGATGAATGGCATAGGTCATCAAGCAGGGCGACCAAGGCAGTCCCTGTCCCATGACCAGGCCTGAAACCTGATTGAAAAGGGTCTAGATAATACGATTCATCCAGGAAAACTTGGAGTTGAGCAGCCACCACCCTCTCAATCACCTTGCCAAAAAAGGAGAGATTAGAGACTGGGAGGAAGTTGTTAAGATCCACAGGATCTAGAGAAGGCTTCTTTAACAAAGGTCTTATCACAGCCTCCTTCAACAATGTTGGCACAGAACCTTCCCTTAAGGAGGTGTTAATCAAATATGCCAACCAACCAGCCACTCCCACTCTGGCAGATTTAATTAGGATGGGCAAGGGTCAAGAGAGTAGGTAGTGGCCCTCATTTCTCCCAGAGTCCTGTCCACATCCTCAGGCTTTACAATCTGAAAAGCATCCGTAGAAAAATGACCAGAGGAAGCCTCGGGGACATCTGGCACAACTGCAATTAACGAGCAGTCCAAATCAGTCCGAATGTGAGTAATTTTATCTGCGAAGTACCTCGCAAACATGTCACAATGAGCGACTGAGGGCTCAGAGTCTAATGTAGGGCCGCCTTGTAAGCCTTGTAAGCCACCTTGAGGGCCTTTTGGCCAAAAGGCGGGGTATAAATAAACATTAACAGAACAGAACAGAACCCAAAAGACCCCGGACCACCCGGAAAAGCATCGCCGGCTGGCACTGAGCAGATGCAATGGTGGCAAAGAAATAAGCTTTCTTCGCTGCCATCAGTGCAACATGACAGGCTCAAAAATGAGCTCTAGCCTGTGTTTGGTCGAAAGCAGATTGAGTTTTTCTCCATTGTCGCTGTAGCCGTCATCCCTGCCGTTTCATTAGGCCCAAGGTTTGAGTAAACCAAGGTGTATTATGGGCTTTCTCATGTGGGAGAGGGCACTTTTGAGTGATCGTGTCCACCAGCCAGGACACCTTCATATTCCAGAGATTGACCAGGGCTTCAGCAGTATTGCCAGCCATGCTGGGAATATCCCCCAGAGCATTCAGGAAACCTTCTGGATCCATGAGTATCCAGGGGCGGACCATCTTAATAGGCCCTTCACACCTGCAAAGGTTACCAGGGGCACAAAGTCTATCTTTGTCTCTGATGGGGTTACTTGAGTTATCTCATACAAATGCCCCCTTCATAAAATTAGGTAGTATAGTCACTACACCCGATTAGTTCAGTTTCATCCAAGAAAACCCTAAAAATCTGTTTAGAAAAGTCACAGAGGTTCCAGAACTGTGCAAGCTGTTTGCTGGGGTTTTTCCCCTTACACACCATTTTATTGTTCCTCTATTATAGGAGATCTCCATTTGACCACCAGTGGTGCCCCACTTGCAAAACAGCAGCAGCTAGGCTTTTCTGAGGAAATGAAATGACTATTCTAGAGCACTCCTATACATGTCTACTCAGAAGTAAGCCCCACTGAGTTCAATGGGACCTACTCCCAGGAAATGTGTACAGGATTACACTGTTAGACTAGTTTTTAAGTACAGTAGGGCCCCGCTTATAATGGGGCCGTTGCGCAAAAATGATGCCAAAACGTCGCAAAAGAGCAAAAATCGGCTTTAAAATAGAAAATGAAAGCTGCCGCATTAGCGGAACACCGGGAAGCGAAGCGCCAGGAAGCGTGGCCCTACTGTATGGGCTTTAGCTTTGTCTGGCATGTGTATAGATTTAATATCAAATCAAACTAAATTTGGGATATTAAATATACATAAAAAATTTATTCTGTCGTCTTCTAAAAATGTTTCTGAGTCTCTTTTGAGATTCTTTTTCAATAGCTGTCTAAGTGTTTCTCTATAAATATGTACTTGATCCATGGCAACTGCCATATGTGGTGTAAAGCTTTCTCAGAAATATATTTAAATATAACAAATTAAAAGAAAAATAAACCATCTATCAAAATACTAACCTATTGATTTTGGGTTCTTTATAGCAAACTGTAGCTGTCCTGCGTCTAACAGGTGGTGTGGAATTTTCTTCTAGATCTTTCTTGAGTTTAGGAAGGGAATGTACACTGATATTTGTCAGTTCTTGAAGAGGCTTACTTCCTGTAAATACAACTACTCTTGCATCACCAACTGCAAATAATTTATGAATCAACAATAAATAATAACATATTTTAAAAAAAACATTTATCAAATATATATTTTTGGAGACATGCTATGTGTGATTGATTGAATGCCAGACTTAAATTGGAGAGACCTGGGTTCAAATTTTGTTCAACCACACTTCTTAAAAAATGATTCTTTAGATTGCTATTTCATTAAAGAAAAAAGAGAGAAACCAACAAAAAGAAAGAACCCTGTCACCTCACATTAACAGAATATTTAAATATTGATACATTCATTTTAGTTTACAAATATAGATCAAGATACACCATCCAAATATCCAAATATGTATACAGGTGAAGTTGGTGCTTATAGAAGGTACACTCAGCTAGAGCAAGGGCATTCAGATCAGCAGACCATTCCATAATAGTTGGGGGATATTTGTTCTTGCAGGCTCCAAGTACAAGTCTCTGAGCGACCTTTAAGAATGTAAAGTCCATTCTTTTTGTCCTGCCGTTAATCTCCACATAACAGGAATATAATTTAAAAGTGTGTGGACATCCACAAAGTTCAAGGATTTTGCCAATATGAAGTTAATATAGACAACTTCAGACAAAAAAAAAATACTGTACATGCCCACATCATATGCCTCAAGGAGGCATTTCCAACATTGCAAATATTGTTTAACCATGATATTTGGTTACTTGAGGGCACTCATCACCTCTTAATCTAATTTATCTCACACAATTGTTGTGAGGATAAAATGTTGGCGGGTAACCTTGCCCTCTTTGGAAGAATAATAAGATGAAAATGTAATTAATTAATTAAACACTAGTTAAGCCACCATATTTGAACTGAACTTTGTGATTTGTAAAATATAGATGCTATAACATTCACAATTTGAACAACTGAAACATAACTGAAATGAAAAACTCTAAATATCGTTCTCCCAACCTCACTTCACCCCCATCAAGGAATGCAGTTGGTAGCACAGATGTACCATATCTAAATACACTGAAGGAAAACTCCATATAGAATGTGAAGGGGTGATGCACATCTGCAAACGTGGAGTGACACATACTAGAGAGCTGCAGTCAATCACATATCTTTAGTGCATGTTCACTGTGTGTTTACCAATGTCTCCCTTTAATACTTTACAATGTTCACCACAACTGTGACTGAATGTGGCAGACATGTGACAAATACATGGTAAAATGTTAAATTCCAAATGGATAGGCTTGTTAGTCTGGTAGTATAAGAAAAAAATGACTCTTGAGACACTACAGACTAACAGATTTATTGTGTGGTATAAATATTCATGGACTACAGCTCACTTCATCAGATACTAAAAGGCCATGAATACAAAAGGTACAACTCTGACATTTGTATGCATAGTTTAAATGTTTGTGGATGCCACTGTTCAACTACATGATGGATGCATAAGTATCACAAACCAGGAAATCAGTAGTGTAGTGGCAAATTCAGAAGTGCAGGGCCCCCTCACAGCCATGCCCCCTTTTCCACTTTCCCTTGTTTCTCTTGCTCTCCCTGTCATTTCGGGAGTCTGCACTCCACTACAACAAACATCCCTAGGAGCCAATCAGCATGGAGGGGCAGGCTATGTGTTAGCTACAGAGAAGAGTCTTCTCAGTGACTGACTCACTTCCTTTTACTCTGATCGGCTCCAATCAGCACAAAAGGATAAGGACTCTTCTCAGTGGGTAACATGCTCCCTTTTTATGCTGATTGGCTCATACATAGGGACCTGACTGGGACCCTGCTCCCAAAAAAGTAATGGGTCTATGACTCCCCATGACCCCGGATGACTACACCCCTGACTGCTACATATAATCTACATGCTTCAGTTACTAGCCAGTGCACAGTACATGATCCATAATCTGAGTGATGTACTACAAATTATGGATCAGGTAGTATGCTCTATCTGAGTCATACTGCCTGATCCATAATTTGTAGTCAAGGCCTATAATTCAACTGCTTATATTCTAGTTTCTTGTACAGGGATGTGTCTCTGAAGGATTTATATTAGACATTTGCAATGAAATTGGGGGAGGGGGTTGACAAAGTCAGACTGATACCCAAAGTACTAAACTGCCTTTTCTACATATAATGGAAATCATTTAGTTTAGGGAGGATCTCTGAGCTTTGGGCCATAATAAATTGCTCCACTTGTATCTGAATGAAAACCATACATACCGAAGTCTGATTCTGGTATTCTATTGCAAGACTCTTCACAAATAATGTTCACCTTCCCTGTAGAAGCATAGCAATTTTTTTCTTGATAAATTCTTGACAAGTGTAATGTTTCAGGGTTTTTCAGAACTGGAATGTTTTTTGGAATTGTATGAAACTCAATGGCTGTTTCAGTATTGTTACCAATGCCTTTATCTTGATCATGGGAACAAACAACATAGGTCTTTCTGCTTTCCCTTTTTTTGAATGGTTCACTACAAAATTCAGCCTCCTTCTTTAGGCAACATGAAGTTGTAACATCCTGAACACTGAGATTTCTTTGTATATTTTCAGTTCCCTCATGGATAATATCAGCATTTTCATCATGTAATTCTTGTTTTACAGAATTTTTTTTGTGAGAGCTTGGATATATAATATATGTCTTCCTACTAGCTTTTGCAAAAATTCTTCTTTTATTCTCTTGTGCAAACTTTTTATTAATTTGATCTGTTTGGGGAATGTATAAAGCATGAGAAGATCTCTCTATTACACCGCAACTGGAAGAAACACCTCTTTTGTTAAAGGCGCTTTTTATATTGGTCTTTTGATCTCGTATAGTTTGGCAATCAGATTTGCATCTCTTTGGTCGAAGACCTTTCAAATACTTCCCATTTTCTGTTTCATTGCAATCTGATTTGTTTACTTTGGAAGCAACAGGATTAGTCTCATTTCCATCTAAATCTGGTTTTGAAACCATTCTATCTGAGATGTGGCTTTCTCTTTGTGGGAAGTTTTCAATACAGTAATAACCTTCTAATGATACTTTACTACTAGTTGCACTGGCATCTTGTTCTGGAGCCTGGTTGTATGAATTCTGAACTGTTTCACAAATTGTATGTTTCATTTTTTCCGTTTGTGAAACATGAATTGTTTGCTGCTGATGCTTTGGGTGTACAAGTCTTACTGGATGCAACTGTCTGTCATTCTTGTTACTGTTCTTGAAATCTTTTCCAAGTTTATTGGCGCCCTTCAATTTCATTTCCTGATAAGCTCTCCTTTGAAACAATCCTTTTTCTGTTGGGAGAATACTTTTAGATTCAGTACTGATATTTTGAACTTTTCCATTACTCTGAACTTTTCCATTACTTTTTTGGGGTTTGCTATGTTTATCCTGAAGCTGTTTTTCTGTACTTGGATTTTTTACTTTTCTCAAATTTGTTGAAAGTTTATCAGCTTTCACTGTTTTAGCATTTTTATTCTCGGCTTTTGATTCAATTAGGAGTATCTCACCTAGCTCACTAGCAGTCAATTCCATGTCTGCATCATATACAGTTTCTTCTGGCTTTTTATCATGTATAAAACATAGTTTATCTATGTGAGCAGGCTCATTGCTAGGATTAAGTGATTTAGTGCATGAAACACCATTTTGGCCTATCTGATTACTTATCTTATTAGTAGTGTGGATTTTGTCAGTGTCACAATGCAATGTGCTATTTTGGTCTATTTTTGTATCAGAATGGTTGATAGTAGGTTGCACATTTGATGTGCAGAAAGTTCCTTGTTTCTTTCTTTTAGTCACATAACCATGGATTGGAAATGGAGTATTATTTGATTTTGATTTTCTTTCATATTCTCGTATAGAAGACACATTGTCCAGATCCAACATAAAGGTACTTCTAGAGATATGATCCACACATGACTGATTTTCTGCAAACAAAGCAAAATCAGGTTCATTCATACTGCTTAAACAGTCTCATCTCAGTATAATAGAAGGTTATTTTTCCTTTTGAAATGTGCTTTATTTCTAATCTTCAAAAACAATGTGTGGATGCCAATTTAAAGAACAATAAACTGTGAGGTAAGTGCCAAATTGAGTTACTATTGATATATTTAGTATTAAGAATGCTGCCCGAAAGCTGCATAATCAATCCAGAAAATCATTATTATTAACAATTTATATGTCAACATGTGCCTGTGTAACTAAAATTGTTAACAGTGTTTTTACATATATGAGCTGGAGATCTGAACAAAATGGACATCTGATAATGAAGTTATGTTATTCAGATTGGTCTGTAACAAACTGTAGTGCTTTAAATAGCTTAGGTGAAAGCATCTTATGTTCTTAGTTGTTTGAAATAAAATCTAAAAGAATTTTGGGGTCACAGGATTATGTATTTCTATGCAACATCCTAGTGTGAAAAAAAGAGAAAATGCCATTTTTCTTTTCTTTTCTAAGGGTCAAACTAGACATGACATGAGTCATGTAGTTAGCCCTGATGTGCAAGATTTTAGAAATAAAATTGCAGACATGCCCCGCTCCCAATCTGAATATGACCCTAGTTGCGGTGGTGGAGTAGGGGCTTTAACTTTGTCCCCTGCTGTGGACCTGATCTGGACCAGGCTCTGTGCATCTGCAGTGTGCATTGGGAAAATTTCCTCAAATGGGTGTATTTTTCCCCTTGACAAATTGCATGCACAGAGAACCCAAACTGGATTGGGATTGCCATGGGGGGGGGAGCTGAAGACATATGCCATGGTCCCAATCTATATATCCCTCCTCCTCTGGAATTTATTGTTGCACGTCTTCCCAATCTCTGAGCAGTGAGATCTCAGGGGTCCCTGAGCTCATCCAGAGTTTGGTTTCCTTTGGGAAGAAGGTCAGCGGAGACTGCGGTGTCTGTATGAAATATGGTTTATTTATTTACACACATTCCAACCTGAGCTTAAGATGGAGGTGGTTCAAGGCATCAGCAGTCCAATATCCAGCTTTTCCATCTGTATTACAGGAGGCATCTTATAGCCATGATGCAGAAATCTAGTCTCTCTGCCTGCCTCCTGTCTCCAAGCATTCTCCAGACACACTAAAACTACAAGCCTCTCCTGGGCTCCAGGAGGGGGGGATGCTCTCCTGAAGAGTTTCAATGACAAAAGGCCCATTCGGTGCAGCTTGAGGAAGTTGACAAGATGCTTGGACTGGTGCGTGCAACCACGTCAGTACTCGACCATTGCCCTTCTTGGCTAGTTAAAGCTAGCCAGGCTGGAACTGCCGGCTGGGCCAAGGAAGTGATCAATGCCTCATTGAGTGAGGGAGTTGTCCCTCGTTGTCTCAAGGAGGCTGTAGTGAGACCTCTCTTGCAGAGGTCGTCCTTGGACCCAGATAATTTGAACAACTATCGACCGGTAGCGAATGTTCCATTTCTGGGCAAGGTCTTGGAACGGGTGGTTGCCAGCCAGCTCCAGGTGCTCTTGGATGAAACCGATTATCTAGATCCGTTTCAATCTGGTTTTAGGCCCGGTTTTGGCACAGAAACAGCCTTGGTTGCCCTGTACAATGACCTTTGTCGGGAGAGGGACAGGGGGAGTGTAACTCTGTTGATTCTCCTTGATCTCTCAGCTGCTTTTGATACCATCGACCATGGTATCCTTCTGGAGAGACTCGCGGAGTTGGGACTTGGGGGTACTGCTTGGCAGTGGCTCCGCTCCTACTTGGCGGATCGTCTCCAGAAGGTAGTGCTTGGGGAACATTGCTCGATACCCTGGACTCTCCATTGTGGAGTCCCTCAGGGATCGGTTCTGTCCCCCATGCTTTTCAACATCTACATGAAGTCTCTGGGTGCGGTCATCCGGAGTTTTGGAGTGTGTTGCCATCAGTATGCTGATGACACGCAACTCTATTACTCCTTTTCATCTGCTTCAGGTGAGGCTGTTGATGTGCTGAACCGTTGCCTGGCCGCGATAATGGACTGGATGGGAGCTAATAAACTGAAACTCAATCCAGACAAGACTGAGACACTGTTGGTGAGTGCCTTTTCCGCTCAGATGGAGGATGTTCATCCTGTTCTGGATGGGGTTACACTCCCCCTGAAGGAACAGGTTCGTAGTCTGGGGGTTCTTTTCAACCCTTCCTTGTCACTCGAGGCTCAGGTAGCCTCGGTGGCTCGGAATGCGTTTTACCATCTTCGTTTGGTAGCCCAACTACGCCCCTATCTTGGCGATGACGACCTCGCCTCAGTTGTTCATGCTCTAGTGACCTCTAGATTGGATTACTGTAATGCACTCTACGTGGGACTGCCCTTGAAGACGGTTCGGAAGCTGCAGCTAGTGCAAAACGCAGCAGCCAGACTACTGACGAGGACCAAGCGGTCCTCACATATTACACCTGTTCTGGCCCGTTTGCACTGGTTGCCGATTTGTTTCCGGGCCAGATTCAAGGTGCTGGTATTGACCTATAAAGCCTTACATGGTGTGGGCCCGCAATATCTGATGGAACGCCTCTCCCGCTATGAACCTACCCGTACACTTCGTTCGACATCTAAGGCCCTCCTCCGAGTACCGTCTCACAGAGAGGTTCGGAGGGTAATGACAAGATCTAGGGCCTTTTCGGTGGTGGCCCCCGAATTGTGGAACAGTCTCCCCGAGGAGGTACGCCTGGCGCCTACGCTGCTATCCTTTCGGCGCCAGGCTAAAACCTTCCTATTCTCCCAGGCATTTTAATATATTTCTATGTATTTTACTGTTTTAGTGCTTTAGCTATGCTAATATCATTTAGTGTTATTATGAATTTGTATTTTTATCTGTGATTTTGTTCATTTATTGCATTATTGTATGTTGTACACCGCCCAGGGAGCCATTGGCTATGGGCAGTTTATAAATGAAATTAAATAAATAAATAAATAAATAAATTCACCATTGCTGGGCAACTGATAGGCCCATTATCTTACCTGCCCACTCTATTTGCTTAACAAAAGAGAGAATCATCTGACCAGCAGAGTGAGTTCCTCATTCCAAGGCATAGGATTCCAAATCAGGGGCTGGAAAGGGGACTCACAGGGATCATCCATTCCAACCCCCATGCTCATAACATTATGTTTTAAAAGTAGGGACTTTTGGTGGAAAAAAACTGGATCAGAAAATGAAGTGAATATAATAACACATAGTATACCTTTTGAAAATGTATTTCTTCCAAATCCTGTTTCCATTTTATTTATTTCATTTGATTTTGGTTTATTTTTATCAGACACAAATGACTCCATAATGATTTGATCTACTGCAGTTTCCTTTGGTAGTACAGACATGTGTTTTACAAGATCAGCAGCAGCGACACAAACAGATATATTATCTTGCTGTTTTCCACCATGTTCTGCAATCTGAGGCGCACCCATTTGTTGTCTGATAGATCTGAAATAACATTTTATTATGAAAGAAAGTTAACAGCCCAGTCCAATGAATTTACACAAAAGTAAATCCCACTTTGTTCTGGGACTTACCACCAGAATTGCACCCTACAGTAATACCTCAGTTAACAAAGTAGATGTATTTCTAGACATTACTTCTTTAACAGAAACTTTCCTGCTAGAGGTAGGAATAACATGGAAATAATAGGAATAGGTTCATACACCTACTCATAGATGGTGGGGGCAGCTTCAACAAGGGCTTTAAAAGGTGCCTACCTGGCACCCTTCCCCTCTCCCTCTGAATCCTGTTGGATCCTTCCCTCCCCAGCCCTGGGAGAAAGCAAGAGATCTCTTTAACTCAAAGCAAACACACAGGCTTGTCAGTTTCACCCTAGCAAAGCAAAGGCACAGGCTTATCCATTTATTGTTAGCAAAGCAAAGGCACAGGCCTCTCATTTTCACCGTAAAAGCAAAGGCATAGGTTTGTCAATTTGTTGATAGGAAAGCAGACACAGGCTGATCAGTTTCACCTTAAAGCAAAGGCACAGACTTGAAAGTTTCTCCATAGCAAAGCAAAGCTGATCAGTTTCACCTTTAAAAAGCCTTCTTTAAAAGGATCTTCCTTCCTAGAGGATTCCTTAACTGAAGTATTACTATACAGTAGGGCCCCGCTTATACGGCGGGTTAGGGACCAGGCCGCCGCCGTAAAGTGGAAATCACCGTAAAGCGGAACCCATTGACTTTAATGGGTTGTGTCGTGCGAAAATGCCGCAAAATGGCAAAATCAGCTTTAAAATGGGGAATTTCCCCTGATTGAAAGCCGCCGCATCAGCGGAACGCCGTAAAGCAGGGCCCTACTGTAATCATATTCCTTAATAGAAAAGTAAAAAACAAGGAAACATTGTACTTCCATTGTAAGATAGAAGTGTGTCAGATTACATTTATATAAAAAGAGACTGCTAATGTATATAATGTTGTAAGCTACCTTAAGACAGTATAAGTATACATTACTAATAGCCTAGAAACACTAAATAAAAAGTTCAGGTATAAATTTTGAGTTCTGCTGACAAATACATATGCATGGCAGTCAAGAAAAGACCAGACTCTCTGTCATGTTGTAATTTTCCTGCAAAGACTGCCATCCTGCATACAGTAGGGCCCCGCTTATATGGCGGGTTAGGGACCAGGCCCCCGCCATAAAGCGGAAATCGCCGTAAAGCAGAACCCATTGACTTTAACGGGTCGCACTGCGCGAAAATGCCGCAAAAATGCCGCAAAATGGCAAATCGGCTTTAAAATGGGGAATTTCCCGATTGAAAGCCGCCGCATCAGTGGAACGCTGTAAAGCGGAATGCCATAAAGCAGGGCCCTACTGTATATGCTATGTAACTCCTATTGACTTCAGTGGGATTAGCAGTGCAATTCTAATACGTGTCTACTGAGAAGTGTTACTGATCTTAATGGGGCTTACTTCCAGGTGTAGGTATGGGATTGCACCCTCAGACAAGCTACGCACAAGATTGTAGCCTAATTCACAGTAGACTATTAATAAATCATGTATTTAATTATATTTCGTACTTTAAGAATACAAATACTTTTTTTTAAAGTAGAACAAATAAACTCCAAAGGAGCCTTTAAAGCAGCCCTTTGGAGCCTATTGGATTGTAGCCCTGATCTATAAAATCTTTGGGCAGATTTTATTTAACTTTCAATTTTGATTTCTATCTAATTTAACAAATAAATTCATACATAACCTAATTGATTGATCAGAAATCTCAGGCTGATGACCCAAACTGTTGCAGTGATCTCCTTCCAATGCCAGGTTTTTTTTAATATGCTGTTAAAAAGGAGGAAAAGGGTTAGAATACTTGCAATGCTTTGTTATGTATGTCCACGCAGATGTTAAATCCCACTGAGGTTATGTGGGTATAGGATTGCACCCACATCAATATATTAATGTTTGGAGTATTAAGACTATTTCAAGGGAAACATGAATTAATTAGCACATTCTGTAACACATAAAAATGTAGATCGTCTTGTGCACACGTTGAACAACATTTATGACAACTGAAAAAGTTTATTAATACACAATTGATTTTGTACATTTTACTGCTGGAAGAGCATCAACTGTTTTGTACAGCAATATCATGTAGCGTGCTTGCTGAAGTTATCTATTTCTGTGTGTGTGTGTGTGTGTGTATATATCTATATCTATATATCAGCAATACTCAACAGGACTTCCCCTACTTTGATTCACCAGCATGTTTCTTCTCCTGTACTTGTACTTTCATCAAGCCTCAAAGTAAACCCACAGCTAACTTCTGAAACATCAAAGCAATATTGGTCATCACATAACTTTTAAAAAAAATACTAAAACATTACAATACTATTTAAAATATGAAAGCACATAGTAGGCACCCTGCCTTCAATCTACATCATAATAATGATCACACAGCAGAAGCATACCTTTGAAAGAGTGCTCATTTCAATTGCAGATAACAGGTTATTATTCAAAAATGCTTCTATTTCTATGAGAGTTTTATTCTGTATATGAAAAAACACAAAAATCACTTTAAATATAAACATAATCAAAACTTTCCTTTTACACAGCTAGAGATGATAGATTTTTGGGTGTTTTTTTTAAAAGGTTTGTATTACCAGAACAAAGAAAGAGGCAGTTTTGTGAATTAATACTTTTGATTTGGCATTAAATCATCTGCATTGAAGTGTTATAGAAGTTTGGCAAAGAGAGAAAATTTATCTGAAAATCAGAAAAATATCAAATCTTTTTGTTTTGACAATTTAAAGCTTTTTAAATCAGTAGCATTTTCCTCTCTACTCTTTTATACATTAAGCAATGTGCCTTATATAGGTCAGATTCAGCAGAATCTCTGTCTCTATCTGAATAAGAAAATGTCTTGTACAAATGGGTGTTCTGTGTGTGTGGCCCTATTAGAAAATTGGCAGTAGTGACTATCAGCTGTTAATGGTTTTGAGCTTGGGAACCCTCTTCCCTGGCAAAGAGTTAATTGGTGTGATTACGCATTGTTTAAAGGGGCTATTTGTGCACAGTTCAAATTGTTGTGTAAACACACACACACAGAGTTTGAGTGGAACCAAGAACCATAGGTGATTGACGTTTCCCCTAACCTAACAAGGAAGGTGTGTGTGTAGTGCTGATGCAATTCCCATCTGGATATGCTCATCATTTGCATCAAAATGCTTATCTACTGAACTGGATTCTTGAAACAGCTGGATATGCATGTTCCATTCCATACTAGCTGCTATGTAACTTGAGCTAAACCATGCCCACTGCATTTATTTTATGTAGAAATATATTTTAAGTAGACTATATTACATTTCTATAAGGTTTTTATTTCACGAGGTATGAATGGTTTAACAGCTCCCATAGTGTTTGGGTTGTTTTTTTTAGAATGTACCAGACAAGTTAACTTTTGGCAAAGTAGGACGTTCTGTAAATGCAGCTCATCCACTTCCTTCTGCAATAAGAGCTTTTCATTTTTTAGCTTCTGAGATTTTTCTTTCTCTGTGCTGAGGGCCATGGCCAGTGCCTTATTATTGTGTTTCAGAGAAATCTTAAAAAGTAAGGAGTTGCCTGCACAAAACAAAAAGACAACATAATAATTTGGGATTTTTAAAACCATAATTGTACTGTGTCTTCCAACAAAAACTGCCTCTGTGTCAGTTTGGTTATTTTGTTTTTTTAATCTTGTACTGATTTTCAAACTTACATCCAAAGTCACATCCATAACCACATAATAATAATACTAAAGCTTAAAAACAGGGATATTTTACATACTCATGATTAGTAACACTGCTGTCATTAATTCAGAAATACTAGCTGACAAAGCCAAAATGACTCTTTCTTCACTGTGAAAAAAATCATTTGAGGGGAATTTTATTTATTTATTTACATCTACCCTACACCATCCTTCATTCTATTTAGGATCACATATGCAAATACAGTAATAAAACAACAAATCCTTTAGGCTTCAATCCTATATACTTGGGCCTTCCAGATGGTGCTTGGACTACCTGTTGGACTTGCACTTAGAAGGGAGTAAATCCCATTGAACTCAATGGAATTTATTTCTGACTAGACATGTATAAGATTGCACTGTTAAACAATTAAAAAAATAAAGTTAAAATGCCTAGGTGAATGTTTTTGCTGAATGCTGAAAAGCTTGTGCTAAGAGACACTATCCATTAACAATAACCTGCAATGTATCTGGTATTTAGTTATAAACAGTAGTGTAGTGGCAAATTCAGAAATGCAGGGTCTCTTCATGATAGTCATGCTGGCCCCCCTCACAGCCATGCCCCCTTTTCCACTTTCCATCATCTCCCTTGCTCTCCCTGTCATCTCACGAGTCCATACTCCATTACAACAGATGTCCCCAGGAGCCAATCAGCATGAAAGGAAAGGCTGCATGTTAGCTACTGAAAAGAGTCTTCAGTGGCTGACTCACCTCCTTTTACTCTGATTGACTCCAATCAGCACAAACGGACAAGGACTCTTCTCAGTGGCTAACCAGCTTCCTTTTCATGTTGATTGGCTCATACATAGGGACCTGGCTGGGACCCTGCTCCCAAAAAAGAAATGGGTCTATGACCCCCCATGACTCTGGACAACTACACCTCTGGTTATAAGTCAACAGTTCTTGTATCCTTTCTGTATCGTATTTTCTAGAAATTTGCTTTCTGTAATTTCTAACTTTAGTCAGAATCCAAGCACCATCCAGCATATATTATTGTACTGAGTGGTGGGGATAAAATAGTATTCATTAACAGGATCTGATGATGAATTAAATTCCACAGTATATCTCACACTGAGAGCCTGTATATCACAGGAGACCAGCCCCTCTGGTTGCTTCCCCCCCCCATATAGCAAAAGTGTATTTGTGTGTGTGCACCACAGAACACTCTCGTTTACCTCTTACCATCCTCCTCTTTTCCTTCTCCCCTCTCAATTGATCTATTTTCTGTCAGCTGCCAGAATGAACTATGAAAAAAGCGTTAGAACTGAAAGAGGAAAAGGGGAAGAAGAGGTGGGAAGCATGCCACTCTTTCAATTTCCTCCTTCATCTCTATGTACTTTTCAAGTGCGGGGAAGAAGCCACTCTTGCCCATTCATAATGAAGAGGGCAGTGAGTAGGAGGAAGTCATCAAGGGCATCATTGTGTACATGTGCACCATGTTATTAAGCGTATTCTGTTGTATTTGTGAAAAAAATGAAATGGACTGCCTTCAAGTCGATTCCTACTTATGGCGACCCTATGAATAGGGGTTTTCATGGTCAGCGGTATTCAGAGGTGGTTTTACCATTGCCTTCCTTTGAGGGTGAGAGGCAGTGACTTGCCCAAGGTCACCCAGTGAGCTTCATGGCTATGTGGGGATTTCAACCCTGGTCTCCCAGGTTGTAGTCCAACACCTTAACCACTACACCAACCTAGTGATTTATTTATTTATTTAAAAGCATTTATAAACTGCTTAATATTTAAAAATCTCTAAGTGGCGTACAACATAAAATTAAAAAAAAATAAAAATAAAATAAAACCAGTAAAAAAGTAGTTTTATTAGGCTTAGAGAATGTTAACTGGCCCAACATCATCCAATATAGTTTGAAATAAAGGTTTCATGGGAAATTGATTAGTTTTCTTTTTTGTATGGACCTATGTTTGTAAATAGATTACACTGAGCTGTTAAAAATTGTATTACTGAGGAGGTCCATTAGTATTATGTGTGTATGCTTGTGTGAGTTATGTATATTCTCAGTAATTTACTTAACACTCACTTATTATCTTAGTTTTGATTTTAGATGCAAGAGAAGTATTCAGCTTTCCAACTTTTAGAGCTCCATTCTTCTTCTCCCTTACACGTCTTTTAATATCTCCAAAGGTAAAAAGTGAAGGTTCTTCTGGAATAACATCACTTTCCATTTTAAAGATTTCAATTTATTACCAAGCAGAAAGCTAACAATGGATACCACAAAGAAGGATATATTAATGTTTGCATTTTTGTGGATATTTTGGTTGCATAGTTTCAGTTAGGGTTAATATTCATCTTTTAGGACATGCACTAATGCTTTTAAATGTAATGATTTAAATGTAATAACTAAAATAGTTATCCCTAACAGGGTTTCCTTAACAATTCAATCCATGTATCAAATTCAAAGCTATGCGGAGAGGTATTCTTGGCAGGTCATTAAAAAAAAATAGTGCTAGCATTAATATCATCATTATATCACATTTGTATCCCGTTCTTCCCCTGGAGAGCTCTGGGCAGCATTTCATAGGTTATCCCATTTTATTTGCATAATAACCCCATGAAGTAGACTAGGATAAAGCCAAACTAATTTAGACTTTGGAATCCTGTCATTTTTAATTTCCTTTAAAAGCAGGTGAGGGACCCCCCCCCCCAGATTAGGACCATTAAATGGAGGAAGGTGGGGTTAACCCTGTGTACTTTTTCTAAATGAAATCCCCACCCTACCAACCCAAAAAATATTTGCCCTGTTATGGAAAACTTATCCACTTCCACAGCACTGCAATCACAATCCAGTTTGAGGACCTGTATCTACTTTAAAGCAATTAAAAATGTTAGAAGATCAGATCTTGGATCTCCCATGCCACATCTAGTCTGGCCCTAAGCAAGTGTGACTGGTTCAGGGTCACCAGGGAACTTCAAAACTTAACAGTGATTCATACCTAGGACTCCAAGGTAGATTACCAACAGTTTATCCACTTCACACAACAGTGAATAAATGTTATTCCTAAACAATATTTATTTGCATTTAGAAATATCACTTTTTATGTTGCATTCTCAGTAATCATTTCAGTCCTATTGGCAATATTATGTATCTGAATCTTTTGTCATAGAATCATAGAATAGTGTAAGGGGCCTACAAGGCCACTGAGTCCAACCCCCTGCTCCATGCCTTGTCAACAAGGCTGACCACACAAGGAGCGAATGGCATGCAAAACAACTAATAACAATTGCTCATTTTATTTTAAATGTCACAAAATTACAATGAAAGGCAACCGAGCCAATAGCGTTGTGTAATGTTTGTGTAATCCATACACATTGCACTGTTTGTATACTTTTCAGACCTTCTCATACTTGGAGATCAACATGTGTTAGTTGCAACCACACTAAAAGTAACACTGCATTGTAAATGCTTTTAAATAGTTCTTCCTGAGGTAATGACCAGATGACCAACATCATTCCTTCTAATACTGAACTTGAGTAACAAATGATGTCAGGATTGCTGCCAAAATGTGTCCACTGAGAATCCAGACAAAGTTTTCAGAGTGCTTGGGGAAATCCCAAGGTTTGCAAAAGTACAAAAAAAAACTTTTCTAAAAAGCTAAGGGGGATTCCCACTAAAAAACCAGCTCAATGAAGACTAAGCATGCTAATTAGCTACTAAATGTAGAGTGATAGTTGGAAAAATGGAACACAGGATGGTGGTGGGAGCAGAATCAGAATGCCCTCCTTGGAGGAAATGGCTGGCTGGAATCCTGAACAAGATACTCATTTTAAGAGGAAGGATACACTGGAACATTTTGTTGCAGGTCCTGCTTGTATCACAGTAATGTCTTGCTAAGATACAAAAATTTGTGTATTTTTTTTATTAAGGCTGCAATCCTAAACACAATAATTAGGGAATAATGTCTACTCAGAAGTAAGCTCCATTGGGTTTAATGAGACTTACTCCCAGGTGTGTATTGGATTGCAGCCTAAGTCCTACTGAACCAAGTGAGGTTTACTTCTGAGTAAAAATGCTTTCAACTGCATTTAAACAACCCTATAGCCCCGTGGAGACGTTTGTGATCATACCTATTCATAGAAGAAAAACAACTCAACTGTAATAGAACATGGATTATATGCATGGTGCATATGGAATTTAACCACTAAGTAATGGTGTTCACACATTACAAATTAGTAGTATATAACTTGCTGCATATGTTGCATACACCTCAATGAGTCTTACATCCTAGGATGTCTGTATATACAAACAAGAGCATCTTTTCCACTTCACAGAATTGAAAATGCAGGAACAGTACAACTGCCCAGACATGAAAATGCACAGTGATGGATAGTGTACAGCTGTATTTGCACTAGTACAACCCGAGCAAGAGGGCCAGTGTGGTGGGGTGAGTGTCAGACTAGGACTCTGAGGTTCAGATTCCCACTCAGCGTGAAGCGCAGGAGTATCCTTGGGTAAGGTTCTACAGTATTTCTAAACCTAACCTATTTCACAGGTTTTTGTGAGATTAAAATGGAGATATTGTATGCTACCTTGACCTCTTTGGATAAAAAATGGGATTTAAATATAATAATAAAAATAGGTTTTCCTAAAACATTTATATCAGATGGGAGCTAATGTGTAAGCAACCCATGCAATCTGCATGACAAATTATTCTGATCATATGGTGTTTCTGAGATCTATCAGGAGTGATGATGGTCACTGTATACTGCATGTCTCTTGATCCATAAACTCTGACCCTTCTTCTTCAAGAGCCACTATGCAGATATAATTTATTATTCAGTGCTACATTCTGGACGGTGGGTAATTTTTAGGAAATGTTTGGGAATTCAACCTGACTGGAGCCCACTAACCAGAATGCACTGCCCCTCTATCTCATGCCCACATGAATGAGGCAGACTTGCTGTGGTTTCCTAAGTAGTAATTGGCCCTTTCACTTGCACTGCCTAATTGGTTGTCACCATATAAACTTATGTTTCACTAGAGCTCTGAACTCACAGTGACTCTATGGCTTGAATAGGAAGCCCTGGGGCTCACAGCTGGGGTCTTTGAACTTC
This sequence comes from Rhineura floridana, assembly GCF_030035675.1. NCBI lineage: Eukaryota > Metazoa > Chordata > Lepidosauria > Squamata > Rhineuridae > Rhineura > Rhineura floridana. The sequence goes on from NC_084481.1 coordinate 20,242,549, forward strand.
CCTAAAGTGTATTTTTCATTATTATTTCAACATGTGAAATTCATAGTTCCCTATGGCTGAACTCCGGCCATCCAAATCAGGCTGTGGGAGGGAGACCTGTTTCAAATGAAGCTTCTGTAAATATGGGATTGTTAATTGTTCCCTGTTTATAGATCCTTGGAATAGAGATCACTTCTCAAGGTCCCTTGATTTTTTTAAAGCCATTAAGCACAAATCAGACCCAAAATCTCGAGCCCTGTTCCCAACTCCACCCAATGAGCAGAAATTACAAAATATTGGGGAAATTATTTTCAGCCCCTCTCCTTACTAGGAAAATATGGTATGCTGTGTGTAAACCTTGGTGGAGATATAACAGTGGGGAAATGGAAGTAATTTTTTCCTGCCTCAGGGGGCAGTGCGGAAAATGATTCTTTCGCAGTTATTAACATAAGAAAGGAGATGCGAGCTCCCCACCCAGGCCAGTTTCAAGTGAAGCTTCTGCTCGCAACTCCTTCCACACAACAACTACAAGGTTTAAGGAAGGGGGCGTCACCGCAGGACCCTGACAGCTCTAATTCCCGCCAAAGTGTAGGCGGGCGACTGATTGGATGGCCCGGCGCTCACTCCAGAGCCGTTAAACTGCTACAAAGGAAGGGCACGCGCAACACCGTTTTCCCGCCAACAGCTGCGACTCCGCCGAAGACTGTAAGAATGTTTTGGCTTGCGCAAGCCAGCTAGGCGCAGCAGCCGGCTGAAAAGTTTTGGCGACCGATCCTACGCATGTTTGCTCAAAACAAGTCCCATGGAGTTTGGTGGGACTGACTACCAATAAACTCTGTAGGGGGTCACAGCCTTAGCGTTTTCTTTCATAAACTCGGCTCGACGGAGAGGTGCCGTTGCTTTAGTTTGCTCGGATGCCTTTGCCCCTAATATCAGACACGTGTAAGCTAGTTGGGCGGGCTCTCAGTGCCGAGTGGAGGGGATTCTGCCTACCCGAAGAGAAAGGCAAATACTGCAGAGCCCCCAGGTTCAAATTAAGCTTTGGAAAGACAGAAGGGGGTTCCGTGTTGTGCTTGATTTAACCTCTGCCCCAAATGAGAGTACACCGATACTCTTGACACGTACTATTCCTGCTCCGCCCCAAAACCCTAACACAACTAGAATTCAATAACCTATGTGGGGAGAGCTGCTTTCTCCACAAGAGGTAGTAGAAGAGTGTTATTATTAGATTTGTAAAGTGAGTTCCGGCCATTGTGAAAATAATTCACTGCCCAATCCCATGCATATTTACTTGGAAACAAGCCTCCAGCCATTCACGCTTGCTTACTCGAGTAAGCATTCATAGGACTGCAACTTTAGACAATACAAATTTTGAACATAAGTAGAGGCATTCATGGATACAGGGAAAGTGGGGTTACTAACGGAGGGTTCGTGCCTCAGTGGTTAGAGTATTTGCTTGCAGAAGGCTCCTGGTGCAATCTCTGGCATCTGCAGTTAAAGGATCAGGTAGCAGCTCATGGGTAAGACCTGAGAGCTGCTGCCAGTAACAGCAGACGAGATAGATAGTCAGATCTCCTATGCTCTTACTTTTTTAACAGCAAAAATACATGTATTTCAGGTTTGGCCAGGAGCAGCGCTGACTGAAGGCTACGAGGACATTGATTATTAAGATTTAGCTATGGAGTTTGTTTTCAGTGCTAGGGCTTAGCCTGGCACCAATAAAGACGGCAGTGCCTCTGACAAGGTAGAGTGCCTTTCTTTCACCGGTAACCCAACTAGTCTCCACCTATCTTGAGAATACATTTCTGGGCAGTTGTGTCTAACTTGAGCCACAGTATCTTTTACTTTAAAATTAAGATTGGAATCCCAAGATTGATTAAGGAATTCACCTTTTTACGAATCTTCTCTTTTTCACACCTTCCCTTAACCAGTGCCTTGCTAATATTATAATATCAATTGATATTCATGTCACCTTTTCTATTTTTATGGTGTAAAAATCCATACACAAAATACACATTTAAAAATATTTTAATTAAATTATACTTTATCATACCAAGCAGGCAGATTATAGGAAAATCAGGAATGTATGGTACATGAAGCAGAACACAATAATGTATTATAGTTGTAAGTGATGACATATTTCAATCTACAATCTACAAATATTTAAGATCAATGCAAAAACTCAAGAAAATAGATCTTTCAATAGGAAATTGTTTTGTTTATGCTTGGTGCATTATATTAGATTTTAATATGGTTTTACTCAAATTGAATTATAACATTCTGGTACTTAATAGGTCTATTTGGCCATGGGAATAATGGTTGCTGCTGCCCATCAATGAACCACCATATTAGAGGGCTATAGAAGTACACTGCCTTGGCTGAGTTGGGTATCCTTGTTACTGTGAATTCTCCTAACTGAATATAACATTGAATTATGTTCAGCTAAGTCCTACTCATAGTAGACCCACTGAAAGAAATGGGTCTGAATGAAAACTTGTCATATCTATTAACTTCAGTAGGTCAACTCTGAGTAGGACTAGCATTGACTATTACCCTGTTTACTTACTTTGTAATTTATGGCAAATTATATTTGAAATATTTTAGTCTGGTAACTGGGATGAATATATGATTTCTAAATAATGTATGGGCTAGTCCCATGGACTGGTACTCTGGCAACAGGCTGGATGCAGCTTTTAACATTACACTAGTGCTCAAAGATATCCCTTGATGCTATTTTTTAAAAAACATTTTCTTACATTTATATCCTATCTTTCTTTCCTTGGGTAACCCAAGGCAGCATACATGTGGTTCTCAGGTGTTCTCCCATCAAGGCATTGACTAGACCGAGAACTGCTTGGCTTCTGCAAGGTGGTAGCCTCATGTGCCTTCAGACAATACCCTGGTCTTCTATCACCACTTTTACACTGACAATTGTTCCTTGCCCTAGAAGCAGCAATTTGGGTTTAGAGGAAAAGGAAGAGAAGGTAGAAGGCGGAGCCACCTATAGCCTCTTTTGATTCTAACAGAGGCCAGTAATCTTGTCCCAACACTGATAAACTGACAGGCCTTATTTAGATAAATAGCTCAAAAATGGAGAGAGGGCTGTCCATAGTTGTTTGGCTGGGAGTCCAGTCTGTGAGTTCAAATCCCCGCGTGTGTCTCCTGGGTGTAAAGGGCCAGCTAAAGATCACCCCCACAGTGAGTGGCTTGGGTTATGTGCCCTGCCACCTGTGTAGCCATGGGTAAGCTGCATAGTCCCAAGGAGCCCAGTTGCCCCCCAGCTGGCAGTTGCGGACAAGGAAGGGGCTGGCTTGTGCAGCTGTGGCAAGCTGAACAGGCCCTAGGCAGCTGTGGAGGACTAGCCTCAGAGGGAGGCAATGGTAAACCCCTTCTGAATGCCGTTTACTATGAAATCCCTATTCATAGGGTCGCCATAAGTCGGGATCGACTTGAAGGCAGTCCATTTCCATTTTTTTATTTTAGCACCAAAGCAGTAGACGTTTAGACAAATTGTGGCAAAGTGCTATGCTGACTGAATAAAATATTATTCCAGCCATCAAGTGTATAGGCAGCATACCATTTAAACTGAATAGATTCAATAAGTCAATAATAAAATGGATTAAAATATTGAAATGCACCAGATGAGCCTTTGAAGTGCATTTAGATGTTCTTATTTTTCTTATTAGTACAGTGAAGAATTGTCCCTGTGAAGTACTTTTTCTAATATGCTGTCATATCCAAGGCCATTTGATGAGATCCTTCTCTGAAACAGCAGCTCTCCAGTACCACATTAGAGCTACTTTTTAAATGCCCTCTGAGTACAGCAAGCAGACTAAGATCATGGCATGGCATGGTTGTGAGGATAGGATGGGAAATTATTTCAGAAAAAGCCCAGGTGTGTTTGTAAAGCTGCCTGCTCTAGACTACAGTCCTGAATTTATGCTTTTTACCTTGGAAGAATAAATAGCACAGATGTTTTGAGAGAGAAGAAAGCAGAGAGACAGAAAATTGTTCTGGGATGTCCCTTCAATGAGCATGAAATGTAGATTTATAAATATTACATAAATATCTGATAAGAGGAGACTTTTCTGCACAATGGTTTACATGAGTAAATTAAATTTGTACACTTTAAAAATAATTTGCAGGTGATACAAAATTGGGAGGCACAGCTAATACCGTGGAAGACAGAAACAAAATTCAAAGGGACCTTGATAGGCTGGAGCATTGGGCTGAAAACAACCGAATGAAATTCAACAGGGATAAATGCAAAGTTCTACACATAGGAAAAAGAAACTAAATGCACAGTTATAAGATGGGATACTTGGCTCAGCAATACAACATGTGAGAAGGATCTTGGAATTGTCGTTGATCACAAGCTGAATATGAGCCAACAGTGCGATGTGGCTGCAAAAAAGGCAAATGCTATATTAGGCTGCATTAACAGAAGTATAGTTTCCAAATTGCATGAAGTGTTCGTTCCTCTCTATTCAGCACTGATTAGGCCACATCTTCGGTACTGCACCCAGTTCTGGTCTCTGCACTTCAAGAAGGATGCAGACAGACTGGAACAGGTTCAAAGGAGAGCAACAAGGATGATCAGAGGACTGGAAACAAAGCCCTATGCAGAGAGAACTGGGCATGTTTAGCCTGGAGAAGAGAAGACTGAGGGGAGATATGATAGCACTCTTCAAATACATGAAAGGTCACACTGAGGAGGGCCGGGATCTCTTCTCGATCATCCCAGAGTGCAGGACACGGAATAATGGGCTCAAGTTGCAGGAAGCCAGATTTTGACAGAACATCAGGAAAAACTTCCTAACTGTTAGAACTGTTAGAGACAATGGAACCAATTACCTAGTGAGGTAGTAGGCTCTCAGACACTGGAGGCATTAAAGAGGCAGCTGGACAGCCATCTGTCGGGAATGCTTTGATTTGGACTCTTGCGTTGGGCAGGGGGTTGGAATTGATGGACTTATAGGCCCCTTCCAACTCTACTATTCCATGATTCTATGATTTGTGGAATGCACTTTGTTTGGTTTAAAGAAAGTATTGTCCTAATACGGTTTTTTGGATTTTTTCTAACTGACCAACAGAACTACCTTTGCTTTATTTATTTAGAAAAATGTATAAACTCCTTCAGCAAAGAATCACAAAGTAATGCACACAGAACAATTTAGAACATGGGTGGGGAACCTGTGGCCCTCCAAATGTTGCTGAACTACAAATCATATTAACCTCAGGAAACATGGTGAATGGTCAGGAATGATGGGAGTTGTAGTTTAGCTACTTCTGGAGGGCCATGGATTCCCCACCCTGATTTAGAACAATTATCAATGTACAAATAAAATTAGCAAAAAAAATTTAAAGGCATCCTCAACTGTTTACATGCCCAGGTATACTTCTTAGCAAGTGTCTAAAACAACATAACAAGAGGGCCTGCCTAGTGTTAATATCATATATGCTTATCAATACAGTTTTTTTCATGTTTGCACTAAATGAAATGTTATTTCAAAGGGATGCTTTCCAAATGGGTATCCAGAGGGAAATCTAGGGAATTAACATAGTCTGGGCCCAGACCTAGACGACCATATATCAAACAATTGTGTTATTTATTTTACATGCTATCGGAATTTATGAAAGTATATTATGGCTGGTCTTCAAGGACTAGAGGCCTCTTCGGGTTACGAGTAGCTCCATCCCACCCTGCTGTTCTCCTCAAGAGGTTGTAACTTTTACTTAAAGGAGAAAAGCAGCTGTTGGGAGTAATTTCGAGAGGACAAGAGTATGGGAAGGAAAAGAGTAAGCAGCCCCTTTCTGTTTTCAGTCCCTGCTGGTCCTGTGCTCAGTCTGAAGGCTGTTCTATATGATAAAAGGAAGCCTATGGTAGAGGGGGAGAATTGCAGAATGTGTGCTGAATGTGCTTTAAATGAATGGTGTGGATCTGCGCTAGCTACAACACAACAGCTTCTACGTGCAGGGATAGGTATTTCTAAACAAGAATGTTTTTAGCAGGTACTGAAAGCAATACAATGAAGGTGTCTGCCTAATGTCAATAGGCAGGGAGTTACAAAGCGTAAGTGCTGCCACACTAAAGGACTGATTTCTTACCAGAGCAGAACAAGTACTATGTGGCACCCATAACATGGAAAGTACACCTTGAACTTAGCCTGATAGCAAATCAGCAACCAGTGCGGATTTCAGAGCAGAGATATTATGTGCTGATAGGGTTTCACTTATGTCCGCAATTGTGCTGCAGCATTCTGCACTAACAGCAGCGTCCAGGTCAGGTTGTGCTGCATGAGGATTTCTGTGACCTTGGCTGACTAGCTGCCAGGATTTTTTTAGTATTGGATTTTGGTTAGGAATACTGACCAGTTGTGGGATGCGGAGTTTTCTGCCTTACTCATAGGAATCTTGTTGTGGTTGGTATGGTATCATTTAGGAAATCATCACTGTCTTTTATTTTTCTGTTCGCATTTCATTTACGTTTAACCTTACGCCCTTACATCCAAAGAAGCAAAACAGTGGTTCCATGTGCTCAGCTCAACCCCCTTAAACCCACTGATGATGCATTTTGTTGGATGCATGATGGTTTGTTTCTTGCCCAAGAGTGGCAAAAAAGAATTCACATATTGGGAAGTGTGGCTGCAATTGTTGTTGCTCCCAAGCTGCTGTCTGTGAAGGTAGATCAAACCATGTGTGTTTTCTCTCTGTCAGTTATTACTCACTTGAATTGGGTTGGCTGTCAAAGTGAGTTTATAGCAGCCAACAAGATAGACAGAAAAGGGTAGAGAATCTCCTTACACTTATTCATTTCTCAGACCTCTTTTGGAAGGGAAGGATCAAATCTGTAAAGAAGTTTTGAGCAGCCATGTTGAAAGGTACGGGCAGGGCATTGCAGGCAGGGGGCTGCCAACCCTGCTTGGATATGGATATCTTTGCAGAGGAGCCCTAGTCAAGCTTTACCAACAGCACAATCCAAACCATATCTACTCAGAAGTAAGCCTTGTTGAGTTCTATGGGGCTTAGTCCCTTAGTGTGTTTAGAATTGCAGCCTTCAGGGGCATCTATCTTTACTCCTGAGTGCTCCTATCTAATATCTCCACAACACCATGCTCCTTTCTTCCTACAATGGCCTTCTGGTGACTGTTTGAATTGTATGCTCCAAGGAACTGTGGTTGATGTTGAAGATTGCCCCCCTGGGGTCCCTTGACCACAGCACCCCAAGGGGGTTCTTTGCTTCTGAGAACAGTCCCAATTCCCTTGGGTCACTGCTTCCCATGCAAACTCTCCCTCTTCCAGGATTAGTTTTAAGGTAGAACTGCCACCACTCCTTTCTTAGCTTCCACTCTGAATAAGGGGAATTCAGAGCACTAACGGAGATCCTAGAGCAGATCTATTGTTACACCCTCTGCTGTAGGGCATTAACCCACACTAATCAACTGTAGTCACTAGCGTCCAGTGATCAAGGACTGAATTTAGAGTCATTGCCCCAAGCAATACACACCATTAATAAAAGGGTCGTTTATTTAAAAGAAAAGAAAGGTACATACAAAAAGAGAGCAGCATTAGGGTTGCCAGGTTCTTGGCCTGAGACTGATCCTGTATCTTTAGGAGACGAGAAAGTCAGCCAAGTGCAGGTGTTCTTGCAACTCTGTAATGGGAAATACCACAAGGTGGAATTCTCCCTCCCCCCTCCACAACTTTTAAAGATACAGAAGGCCTCTTGGTTGCCAGGCCCGGCCTCCAACAGGTCTTCTGTATCTTTAAAAGCTGTGGAGGGGGGAGGGAGAATTCCACCTTGTGGTTTTTCCCATTACAGAGTTGCAAGAACACCTGCACGTGGCTGACCTTATCTTCTCCTAAAGATACAGGATCAGTCTCAGGCCATGGACCTGGCAACCCTAAGCAGCATATATTTCCTGTAAAGCTGATTGCCCTCAGCCAGGTTAAACAAGAGATATATTTGCATAATACTGTGAGAGATTCAAACAGACAATCAACACAACAAAACTTAACCTGGCTATACTCACTACAGTTAACGCCTTGTTCCCAACAAGGAACAGGCAGGTCAAGGAATAAAGGAACGGGAACAAGTAACTGAAGGATCATCCTTCATTTTATGGGGTTTAGCTGGCAACAGGGAGGGGGCCAATTAGCCATCCTAGGAGCCGCTTCCGTGATCACTGCCTCTGAAGATAAGTGGGGCTAGACAGTCCCACCCAGCGGTCCTGATCTGCAAAACCCACTCTCCCTGACTTTGATCTCAGGAAGCAGATAAGAGATAACAGATAAGATTCAGTTGCGTCTTCTTGTCATTTGCAGATTGCTTGTCTGACACTTGGACTTCTCCAGCAGAGTATCCCAGGGATCAACAAAGCTCCCAGAATTCCCTCTTGTTGAACCATTTTAGCTTGACCAACTTTAACTCAAAGTTAGCTATTCTTTACAGTTGATGCTTAATGTATCATGCTTAATGACATCACTGGGGCCCATCCCTGTGACATCACTGGGACCCACCCCCGAAATCTCAGGGTTTCTGACCTGGCAACCCTAAATTCTGCACCATTTTATTTTCCCTTTACTAACATATATCAGAAAATGCAGGTTAATTTTTTATGTTTGAAGGAGTGGAGGTATCTTTTGTTAGATGTTATTATGATACATCACATTGTTTTCTGCTACTTTAGCTGGGTAAGAATGTGGCCATGTCATGCATTTATATGCTACAGGAAAATCTATTGAATCATACAGATACGTCAGCTTTAAAGTTAGCATTACTGAGAGGGGAAAAAACACAGCAACATATATTACAGGGCAAGGACTGAAGAAATGCACAACTAGTTCTGCATGCCTCATTGGGACTTTGGATTTTGAAACTGAGGAGACTTTAAAAAACAAATTGTTATATGATGTACAGGGGTCTGCTGATCAAAAGGAAAACAAAGATCCTACCGGACATGCCTAAGTCCATTGGTGCACCTGAAGTAGGACTTTGGATCCCAGACCCAGCCCATGCTTATAGTGACGTTTATCAAATCCAGCCAGTCCACATCCATATATAAAAATATGTATTTATGGCGAGCATGAAAAATCCACCTGCAATCTGAAATATATACACATCCAAGATGTGAAACTCCCTGCTGTAGGAGGTCTGCTTAGCCTCTTTGATTATCTTCTATCGTGGCTGAAGATTTTTCTGTAGGCCTTCTCCTGACCTCTGTTTGAATTTCTTTTCTCCCTTTTGAGTGTATTTTTAAATGTGCTGCTGCTGCTTTGTTGCTTTTAAAGTTTGATTGTGTGGATTGCTTTAATTAATTATGTTACCTGCTTTGAGTGTTTTGTTGTGGAGTGGATGAAGGCCAATCAGTTTCCTTCCAACTTGCCTGTCATCAGCTATAGAAGAGATTAAACTGTCCATTTGATTACATGGGGCCTGTAGGGTATGAATGACAGCAATTTCAGACCAAATCAGTATCTGTCACCATGAATAGTTGAAGAATTCTCCCACATGTCTGCTATAATAAATGGTGATTGCTGGCTAACACATATTGCAACAAGAAGTACTTAATTACAGAGATATTTCTTGACACAGAGTTTAGAGCTACTATTATCGTTCAGAGGACAAAATAGCTGCGCTTCCTGTGCTGATGGGAACAGAGATTGCCTCCTCGAACCATGTGGCTTATATTGGTGATCAACCCTCTGATTTACCTATTTGTAAAGAAGTGGCATATTTTATCTAATGTTTGCTCAAGTCACGGTATCGTGTCCCATCTAGCTTGCATAGGATTTTATTTGACTGCACTGCATCTTCCACTTCACACTGACTGCATGCTGCTGCTTCGTTCTTCCAATCCTCTTCCCTATTTACCTGGTGGTACTGATTATTGTGTCAGCCAAGCTTCAGCTATACTTGGTCAATAAGAGAGGATAACTTACCCAGTTAGGCAATGATTTGGGTGAGTTTACTCGTGTGCTCATCACTTGAAAACAGAAACTAAAGTGATTATGTGCAACTAGGAATAGGGGAGAAATTTGATTCAGTTCACATTTAAAGGCAAATTTACCTAATTTGCACTTTATGAAACAAGATGCAAACTGCACTGGTATCCTTTGAAATTTGCACTTCTCTGAGTTTTTAATGCAGTTCTCCAAAATGCACAAAAATGCATATATTAGTGTAAAGTGGACATCTAAATTCATATCTTACTCTAATAATATACAAACTGCATTATATTAGGGGGAAGTGCTTGCACAAATTTGTAAATTAGGGAAAATTGCATACAAAAATGTGTATATTAGGAGAAATTCGCAGTAAAATGCTGATGAATTTTCATAAGAACTTTTTTAAAAATTGCAAACTGATGTAGAAATGTGAAGAACTGAACTTTTGGAAAAAATGATAAACTGACAGATCTGACTATGCCTATGTGCCCTGTAGACAGAGGGACTACAGAGAAAGCTTTCATATCACCTTAAGGCAGGAGTGGCCAACATTGTGCCCTCTAGATACTATTAGACACCATCTCCCATCAGCCCCTGCCAGCATGGTCAATGGCAGGGATGATGGGAGTTGTAATCCATCAACATCTCAAGAACACCACATTGGCTATTGGCTAATGAGATTAAGGCATCTCAAACACAATGCATTCAAATTGAGGCAATCCACACATTTAGAGCTAAGCCTTCAAGTGATGGGATAGTGAGAAAAAAACTATATAGAAGGTATGACTGCTTCTTCAAAAGAAGGAAGATCTCATATGAGGACTAGAATAGATCCTCTTCAAGAGAAGGGCCACAAAGAGTTGCATGCTAGGATACAAGACAATGTCGTTTCTCTAATAATGCTTTTGTTCATGTTTGAGTTGACCAACACTAAAATAATGAGTTTACCTTATGGTCTCCTGTTAGACAGTCTATTTCAACCTCTGAACAAGCAGCTACATAAACAAAATATTCAAATAGCCAGCCTTCTCCTTTTTCCCAATTCATGTTGGTATCATAACCTCTGATAAAAAAGTTAACAAATCTTGTTATAATCCCTATCACGTGGTATTATAAATTTATGCTAATGTACTAGTTAAATGAACCATCATTAAGTAATGCTTAAATAAGAGCAGTGTAATCTTAATAATACCTATAATAAAGATAGAACAGTATTTATAGTAGCATGAATTTATTTAAATTATTCAAATATTTATTTATTTATTTAACTACAAAGAGTTCAGAGCAGCTTACATTCAATGGGGTTCATTTTCGTACAACTGTATTGTCAGTGAAAGCCTCCACGGACGCATTTCCTTTTAGTCAGCATTTGTCTTCAGTTCCAAATTAAAACAAAACCCATTGTGACTGACATTATTTTGTACTAAATGGTACCTGGAAGCAGTTCTTTGCGTAAGAAGTGATGTGACCATATACAAAAGTTATCCCTTCACAACTAGCATGGGGTGTGGTCAATGCATGATCTCATTAGATCTCATATGCTTCTACTCTGATGAGCCCATCTTTTTTAGCCAACTTCTAAGACACAGGTGATGAGCTACCCAGGGTTTTGTTGTATCTTTTAGTTTCCCTTAAAGCAGCAGCTGACACGGTAGTACCTCCACATTGCTGGCCATTCCATGTGATAGCTGCTGAGAGGCTAACTTCACCAAACATTTTTTAAAAAATAATTGTTTACCTGAGGAATTGAATTGAATTGAAACTTTATTTTTACCCCGCCCTTTTTCCAAACTGGAACTCAGGGCGGCTTACAAATAAAACTACGTGTAGTTAAAAACATAGAAAAACATACAATTAAAATGCAATTAAACTATGCACAACCTAAAAACCATAAAAGGCACTTAAAAATCTAAAAAATTTAAAATAATACAGATAATAATACAAAACATTAAAACAAGCCTTGTAAAGCCCAATCCTGTAAAGCCAGTAGCTGACAGACAAATACTTTGGCGAAAAGCTTCTCTGACCTGTGAGAGATTTTCTTATGAGAAAGAGGTCTTTTTTTTTTTTACACAGAATAGCATTATGAATGCAGGGCTGGTTTGTTTGCTTTTTTAGCAATAATGGAGTAAATGGTAATGGTGGAGCACACATCCAATCCTACACACACTAAGTATAATTCCAGTAGAATTCAATGCAATTTACTTCAGTGTGTGGCTTAGGAGTGGACCGGTCTTTCAACCCAATCATATAATTTACATTTTTGTAAGGGCTGGAATTCAAAGAGCCATTCAGCTAAAGCACTTCTGTCCATACATACATGATCTTTCCTAATTTTAATTTCTGTTTGCAGCCAGTGCCATTCACATTGTATCAAATGCTTTCCAATGGATACAAAGGGCTGCTGTGTGAAGTGGGATCTGAAAAGTCCCACTCTATACATGGAAGGCAGGGCATGCAGCCTTTGGATCCCATGCAGTATGTTTAGAATCAGGTTATAAATGAAACCTCACTCTTTAATTATTAGACTAGCATCTTGACTCTATGCCTGTTTATTCAAAAGTCCCACTAAATATAATGAAACTTCCTCTAAGTAAATATGCATAGGATTACAGTCCTAGTTTTTAGTAAGTTGGACACACCTCTAAGCTTGTTGCATCACAATTCCAAACTAATTCTATACATATGTTGTGTGATTTTTAAGCAGGATAAGTGCCTCATTATAACAGAGGGTCTATCCACACTCCTAAAATACTTACTACCAGCTATTGCTCTCTTGTTTCTCTTCATAGTTTTCTTTTAGCTTGTTTAATTTTTAACAGCACCCTTCTAAACCCAGGAAAAGAACAGCTAGTGAATGCAATGACCTATGTTATGACCCATTCAGGTAAAAAGTTGCCAAGTAACTGAAGGTTTACTGGCTGAAGGTTGTTTAGATTAGGTTAATAAATGAAGATACTTTATAATCTATGTGAAAAGTCATCTCCATTGTTTTTCAGGTTGACTGGCATTTAGCTTTGCCCACTTTGCAGAAATGCATGTTTTTATATAGATGTGATGATAAAAGCAATTTGATCCAGTGATATACCAATAGCTGTTGTCAAAGCAGGGTAATATTACATATACATATACATCAGGACATATTACTGTGATGACTAGTGTTTTTGTTTCAAGAAGGATAATGGGACCACTCAAATATATTTTCTGTGAGGAAGTTGCTGGTGTATTTTGGTATTAGGCATAAAATATTACCCAGTCTTTCCAAGTTCCATCAGGGGTTTTGTCCATGATGGGCTTAAGCTGTTTCATAACAGTCTCACAAGCATTCTGGGAATGAGAAACCATAAAGTAATGAGCATTGCAAAAGAGATGAATGATATTTTTGCTTTAAGCAGTGTACAAGGATCAGGTTCTTCCAAAATCCTCAGATCAGGGGTCAACATGGCAAAGACAATTGGCCCCCACGGCACCACCTTTGTTGCATCAGTGTGCTACATAAGCTGTTCATCAAGTCTGTTTCATGGGATTCTATGGGCCTACTGGTTTTAGTGCTCAAGGGATATAGTGCAAGCTATACTGGCCCCAGTTAATGACAATGGCAAAAAAAGGTGCCTGGCAAAGACTAGTATGCCATAATGGTGCAAGGTACCAAACATTATGGGTAATATCCAGCTAAATCAAAATCAGCAGAGACCCACTGAAAACAATGTAGTAAATTTACTTAAGTAAATTGATCAAGTTCAATTCAAATTTTTAATTTAAAATTGTTTTAAATGGCTTTTTAAAAATGTGTTTTTAAATTTCTATATTTGTTCTTAATGTTTTTAATTGTTGTAAACCGCCCAGAGAGCTTCGGCTATGGGGCAGTATACAAATGCAATCAGTCAATCAATCAATCAATCAATCAATAAAGTCCTCATTGTCGGGTTTAAAGTTACATAAATCTTCTGTAGTCATTACTTTAGTCTTTTTGAGATTCAGCTGTAGTCCTGCTTTTGTGCTTTCCTCTTTAACTTTCATCAGCATTCATTTCAAATCACTACTGTTTTCTGCTAGTAGTATATTATTGTCTGCATATCTTAAATTATTGTTATTTCTCCAGTTTTCACACCTCCTTCATCTTGGTCCAATCCCACTTCCCGTATGATATGTTCTGCATATAGATTAAACAAATAGGGTGATAAAATACACCCCTGTCTCACACCCTTTCCAATGGAGGACCAATCAGTTTCTCCATATTCTGTCCTTACAGTAGCCTCTTGTCCAGAGTATAGGTTGCGCATCAGAACAATCAGATGATGTGGCACCCCCATTTCTTTTAAAGCATTTCATAGTTTTTCATGATCTACACAATCAAAGGCTTTGCGTAATCTATAAAGCACAGGGTGATTTTCTTCTGAAATTCCTTGGTCTGTTTCATTATCCAATGTATGATTGTGATATGATCTCTGGTACCTCTTCCCTTTCTAAATCCAGCTTGGACATCTGGCATTTCTCACTCCATATATCGTAAGAGCCTTTGTTGTAGAATCTTGAACATTACTTCACTTGCATGGGATATTAAGGCAATAGTTTGATAATTACTGCATTCCCTGAGATCCCCTTTCTTTGGAATTGGAATGTATATTTTACACTTCCAGTCTGTGGGCCATTGTTCATTTTTCATATTTGTTGACAAATTTTTGTCAAAATTTGGACAGATTCAGTCTCAGTAACTTGTAGCAAATCTATTGGTATGCCATCTAGTCCTGGTGATTTGTTTCTTCCTAGTATTTTAAGAGCAGCTTTCATCTCACATTCTAAAATTTCTGGTTCTTCATCATACGGTTCCTCTGTGAATGAATCTGTCATCCTGGCATCTCTTTTCTATAGCTCTTCAGTGTATTGCTTCCATCTTCCTTTTTATTATATCTCGGTCAGTCAGTGTGTTCCCCTGTTTATTATTCAACATCCCTACCCTTGGTTTAAATCTCCCTTTAATTTCTCTGATATTTTGGAATAGGGCTCTTGTTCTACCTTTTTTATTGCCCTTTTCTATTTCTATACAATAACTATTGTAATAGTTCTCTTTGTCCCTACGTACTAGTTGCTATATTATTCCATTTAGGGTTCTAATTAAATGCAATAATACCGCAAATGCTATTGGAGGTCGCTGATTCATAGGGTCGCCATAAGTCGTAATCGACTTAAAGGCACATAACATAACATATGCCAAGTATGCCCAAGGGTAAATATAATCCTATTCATTTCTTGTATATATAGCAACTGCATGAAGATGATCACTTAGGCCATTGGCTACTTAACATGCATTGTACAAGAGCTGAGAAGCAATGGCCAACAGTAGCTTCCCACTGTGTATAACAAAGAGTGCAACATCATAGACTTGATGAGAATGTTGCAAAGAGATGCAAGAACATAAAAAGATTGGACCCTTGGATGATAAGGGAGTCAAAGGTGTACTAAAGAACGATAAGGAGATTGCAGAGAAGCTAAATGAATTCTTTGCATCTGTCTTCACAGTGGAAGATATAGGGCAGATCCCTGAACCTGAACTAACATTTGCAGGAAGGGATTCTGAGGAACTGAGACAAATAGTGGTAACGAGAGAGGAACTTCTAAGCTTAATGGACAATATAAAAACTGACAAATCACCGGGCCCGGATGGCATCCACCCGAGAGTTCTCAAAGAACTGAAATGTGAAATTGCTGATCTGCTAACTAAAATATGTAACTTGTCCCTTGGGTCCTCCTCCGTGCCTGAGGACTGGAAAGTGGCAAATGTAACGCCAATCTTCAAAAAGGGATCCAGAGGGGATCCCGGAAATTACAGGCCAGTTAGCTTAACTTCTGTCCCTGGAAAACTGCTAGAAAGTATTATTAAAGCTAGATTAACTAAGCACATAGAAGAACAAGCCTTGCTGAAGCAGAGCCAGCATGGCTTCTGCAAGGGAAAGTCCTGTCTCAGTAACCTATTAGAATTCTTTGAGAGTGTCAACAAGCATATAGATAGAGGTGATCCAGTGGACATAGTGTACTTAGACTTTCAAAAAGCGTTTGATAAGGTGCCTCACCAAAGGCTTCTGAGGAAGCTTAGCAGTCATGGAATAAGAGGAGAGGTCCTCTTGTGGATAAAAAATTGGTTAAGAAGCAGAAAGCAGAGCGTAGGAATAAACGGACAGTTCTCCCAATGGAGGGCTGTAGAAAGTGGAGTCCTCAAGGATCGGTATTGGGACCTGTACTTTTCAACTTGTTCATTAATGACCTAGAATTAGGAGTGAGCAGTGAAGTGGCCAAGTTTGCTGATGACACTAAATTGTTCAGGGTTGTTAAAACAAAAAGGGATTGCGAAGAGCTCCAAAAAGACCTCTCCAAACTGAGTGAATGGGCAGAAAAATGGCAAATGCAATTCAATATAAACAAGTGTAAAATTATGCATATTGGAGCAAAAAATCTTAATTTCACATATATGCTCATGGGGTCTGAACTGGCGGTGACCGACCAGGAGACAGACCTCGGGGTTGTAGTGGACAGCACGATGAAAATGTCGACCCAGTGTGCGGCAGCTGTGAAAAAGGCAAATTCCATGCTAGTGATAATTAGGAAAGGTATTGAAAATAAAACAGCCGATATCATAATGCCGTTGTATAAATCTATGGTGCGGCCGCATTTGGAATACTGTGTACAGTTCTGGTCGCCTCATCTCAAAAAGGATATTATAGAGTTGGAAAAGGTTCAGAAGAGGGCAACCAGAATGATCAAGGGGATGGAGCGACTCCCTTACGAGGAAAGGTTGCAGCATTTGGGGCTTTTTAGTTTAGAGAAAAGGCGGGTCAGAGGAGACATGATAGAAGTGTATAAAATTATGCATGGCATTGAGAAAGTGGATAGAGAAAAGTTCTTCTCCCTCTCTCATAATACTAGAACTCGTGGACATTCAAAGAAGCTGAATGTTGGAAGATTCAGGACAGACAAAAGGAAGTACTTCTTTACTCAGCGCATAGTTAAACTATGGAATTTGCTCCCACAAGATGCAGTAATGGCCACCAGCTTGGATGGCTTTAAAAGAAGATTAGACAAATTCATGGAGGACAGGGCTATCAATGGCTACTAGCTGTGATGGCTGTGCTGTGCCACCCTAGTCAGAGGCAGCATGCTTCTGAAAACCAGTTGCTGGAAGCCTCAGGAGGGGAGAGTGTTCTTGCACTCGTGTCCTGCTTGCGGGCTTCCCCCAGGCACCTGGTTGGCCACTGTGAGAACAGGATGCTGGACTAGATGGGCCACTGGCCTGATCCAGCAGGCTCTTCTTATGTTCTTATGTCCTTACCTCCTAATCAGAACAGGTAACGAAACAGGCAAATGAGCCTATTCTGGTTCAGCAGAGCAAGATACCCACAGTTCTTTTGGTGATCCTATAGATGTCACTTTGTGGTCAGCTGAAATAGGGTCACCTTATTAATTACATTACATTAATTACATCAAAAGCACACTTCTGTATAACCCTATTCAGAAGTAAGTTCCCTTGAGTTCAATAGGTCTTACTTCCAGGTGAGTGTGTATAGGACTGCAGCCTCAGTCTGTTTTGCCTGGCAAAATATTCAGCAAATGAAAAGGTCACAGGGACTTATTTTCTGTTTAGTGAGACAGGTTAGTAAATCAAAAAATAAAGAATGTTTATCTTTATTTAGCAAAAATTATCTCTTTCTAATCCATGTCTGTAAGGAATTCCCTAAGGATGCAGAATTGCAGATAATCTTCTCAACACAATAAAAACTATTTCAAAATATATCTTGGAGTATTTTTTTTTTGTCATTTTAAAAAAGCCAGAAATTGATGTTTCCCAGTGTACATCTTGTCTCGCATTTTCTTATCCTCCATACATTTATAATTCTCAACACCTTTGTACTGGTGTGCTTCAGTTAACCAATCCTGAATTAGATATAATGAAAAGTAATTTGCAGTCCTGGGCCCCAAAAAGATGCAAAAGGACAAAATTATACAGCACTTGGAATCAAATTATAGGAATGAAAGGGAAATATATGTAACCTTAACCATAATCTCATTGATATCAGTACTAATAGAGGCTGCTGTAGGTCTTGTGTTAGGCACAGTCACTGTACTTGTTTTGCAGATACAAATATAAGATGTTGGTATCCTTAATTCATGACAGGCAACCTATTGTGAACTTAAATGGATAGTAGTTTATATTACAATTTCTCAAACATCTGTGATTTTTGTCATCAATATTGATTCTAAAGATAGTTTGTTATTCTGCCTTAACTACCCATAATGATTGACTCTGGTTCAAGAGTACATTTGTGCAACAGCTGGAACTACATGTAGGGAAGGTTGGCTGAAACCAACCACTTGTTCCATCTACTTAACATCTGAATAACAGGAAGTTAGCTTTGCTTACATTACTGTGAGCACATAGCCCCAGCTGTTGGACTGGAATGGAGAATTGTATGTACACAGACAATGTAGTGTTTCTCATCACTCAATTTAAGATTCAGTAAGGATATGTATGTGGTAGCCTTTTTCTCTGTGTGTGTGTGTGTGTGCATGTGCACACGAATGCACATGCCCTAGCTGGATAAGGGTGCTTGACTTTGGGTCAATATAAATATTCAGTGAAGGCTTAACCTTTCAATATATTCTCAGCTACATAACAAAGAATCCTGCTCATATCCAAACAGAATAGCAGTCCACAACAAACTAAACTGAAAAGCATCTATACAAAATGTGTCTGTTTCATTAGTTATCAGAAGTGTGTTTTCATTTTTGTTCTTATCATGAATTCCACATCACTCTGTAAAGGCAGCCTTATCATGTATCATTGTGTAACTGGTTCTTTTCCCTTTATTGAATGCCACTGATGGAAACCAGCAGAGACATCTCTGCAGCAACCTAATCCTCTCCAGCAGCACAGGGTTAGGATTGCTCTGCCCATAGCTCTGCTTTCTGGATTTTTTCTCCTAAAATATCACAGAATCAGGAGGGAGGGAAGGGTGAAGCAAAAATCGTAACAATAGCTATCATATCAAAACAATAGTCAATAGGTACCTGTAATGCTGATTCTACACAACAATCATACCAGCAGAGCACGGGAAAGTTACTTTTTTGAACTACAACTCCCATCAGCCCAATCCAGTGGCCATGCTGGCTGGGGCTGATGGGAGTTGTAGTTTAAGAAAGTAACTTTTCCAAGCTCTGCTTACCAGCAATAGATATTGCCACAATGGATACTTATTATGGTGTAGAGTAGTAAGGGATGGTATTTATTGCAGCTGCTGTGACATTCATGATTTTGGTTTTTTAAAATAATTGTTATTGTGGTTTTGGTGTTAGATTGTAAGCTCTCTTGAGCTTTCAGAAAGAAAGGGTAAATGCTCTTTCATTAATAGAGAAATAATTGCATTTTTCAAGATACACAATGGACTGTATCATGCAAATCCCTGCCAACGAAGCTGGACTCTGCCTAACAAATGGATGATTAACAATCACAGTTATTGTGTTTGAAATTGGTTGCCAGCATCTTCTGAAGCCCAACTGTTATAGAAAATTACCATTTGGTTTAATCGCTGTAGCACTTATAAGTAGAATTGAGATATGAAACTGATAATCAAAGTTTGCTAGTATTCCCTTACTCTTTCTGGAGCAGGGTCTAGGTCAGCAACCTCTTCTGGACTAATCTGCAAACTTCTTCTAGGATGTGTTCATTTCAGTTCCTGTGAGAGGGAAATCGTATGCAGAATCTGGCTGGCATTTTTGGACTTCTTGCAGAAAAGCAAGTGAGAAACAGTAATTTGACACTCAAAGGCTATGTGATGTGTTAATGTGTTTTATAGAGATAAGATACAGTCACAAATGTACACAATACTGTGAAACGATACAAAATTTAACTCTTGAATACATTTTCATGGGTTCTAATTTTAGTATAACTACAACTACAATACTGTAAATTTTATTATTTGAAGGCAAAATGTGTCAATTCAAAGAGAATAAACTAACATCTTAGATTTGAGGTCTTGCAGAAGGAAGTCTTTTCTCCTCCGCTTCCTGTTGACACTGCCCCAGTGATATGACCCATTTAATGAAAAAGTCATGGCTTGGCTTTCTGCCAATCTACCTGCACAGGGAGAAAGCCAGTTAAAACAATTTTGCAGGTGATATATGCTTGAGTGCTGGAGAAGGTAAGTTCACACCTTTCAAAACAAACAAATAAATCAGTCTAAGAAAATAACACCAGGGTATTTTTAAAAGTGCAGGAAGGCAAGAAAAGAACCTCTTATGGTCTGTGTGCTTATAACACAGGTACCATCCAATAGATGCTTGCACAGACACTAAAGGATATGCAAAAGTTAAGCTAATTCAGTCAAGGAATATTCTTTACACAAAATTCCACTTTCTTAACCAGCAGAGTAAACAGTAATTCCCCCACAATGAAAGTGCTTTCTAGAGCAATGTTGTTTGGTCTTCTGAAATCAGCTCTTAGAGGCCAGTTGTGATATATCTAGATAGATAGATAAACAATGTTGCCTAGAAAAAGGAAATCCACGTGGTTCTTGAAGAAAGCATCCATTGCCATCCTGGGCTCCTGCTGGGAGGAAAGGGGGGATATAAATCCAATAAATAATAATAAATAAATAGAAAGCATTATATTGGTAATTTAATATCCTGCTTATAGATCTTTCAAGCAAAACCATCTGAATTCTGAATTGTTTATTCCTTTGGGAAGAAAAAATACTATGTTGGATGAGCCCCTTCAAAAGTGATGCCTTTCCAACATGGATAAGAGCTTTACAAGGCACTTTTACAAGAGAAGTGCTTATAAAATGAGAAATGAATAATCCAGCCCTCATCACAAAGCAAAACCCACATACAAATCTTGTCACCTCTGTTATCTATCAGATAAAGCCAGTGACCCTATTAAAGTCAACAGGAGTACATCCATGTCCATGGAACTGCCTCTGAAATATCTTTAATAATCATAGTGATAGTTGCATCCATTGTATCTAGTCTTAGTTATACTCAGAGCAGACCCGCTTAAATTAATAAACACAATTAATTTAGGTGCATTAATCTCAGTGGGTCTACTCTTGAGTAGAATACAAACCTATGAATGCGTTTAATTTCAAAGAAATATATACTCTACCTCCCTATGAGCGATTGACAACATTTCTTTGCACAGATTGTGGTAGAAGCAGTGCCTCCATTAAAAATGCTGAAGTCTGTAATAACATCTGAGCCTGGTTTAAAGGAAACCCTCATTCCGGCATTCACAACAGGCAGAGCATTTTCCTGATGCTGAGCCTGAATGCTGATACAAATTCATTCTGAGAGGAATAAAAGGAAGTGTTATGAACTAATACTCGCTATGTTTTAAAAGATGTTTTGTTTTAATACATTTTAAAGTCTGTTTCTAAGATGTTTTAGAGTGTTTTTAATTATTTGTTTGCTGCCCTGGGGTCCTCCTGGGAGGAAGGGCAGGATATAAATTTATTTCATATGATCATCATCATAAATTCAACCACCTTCACAGTCTGCTCTCTTCAGGGTTGTGAACAGTTTCAATCACATTATCAAGCATAATTATAAATGTATCTGCAGATGGATTAATGTTAGTTTTTTGCAAGCGTGTCAACATTAGCAAAGGCAGACCAGTACTAGCAATAAAAGCATTTAGCGACAACTCATTAAATGTGGTTACATGTGTTACAAGGAAGCTACAACAGTGGACATGTGAATGACTCACACATTTGTGTGGCAGGTACATGATGCATTCCCCCCCTCCAGCAGCAACAGGAATAAAACAGTCAAAAATGATTTATGAGTGAAAACAGATCACAACATTGGTTTACAGCAAGTAAGTGGGGTTGGCATGGCAGTAGGGTAAGGATCCACTTTCATTCCACCAGCCCTCCCTGAGGGAATGTTTGTCTGTCCAACTAGCAGTTGGGGAGTCACTCCTGGGTGTTGGCCAGCGTTAGACACCCAGTGTGGCACAAGCCAATGCACTTGGATCCCACTGCAACCAGTGGGGGTGGGGATGAACTTGATGAGGCCTGGCCTCTCCTGAGCAAGGGGCATGGCCCCACTTGTACCCCCCTAGACCCCTTATGTTTGATCCTGCCCAGTGCCATTTCTGCCACAAGGGAGGGGAACAGCATTTCTTGACCAACTGCCAACTCCACTCACATTCTGCAACCAAGACACTAAACTAATAATAATGTTACCAAGCCAGGTATTGTTATCCCTTGCAGAGAGATGAACACCATCAGGGTGATAAAAGCCAGGTCAATCACGCTTGATAAGCAGGTGAAAAACAACTGGGCAACCTTTTGCTCAGACTGGATGCGCTACAGTTGACTTGCCAACAAGCCAATCATGCCATCTTTTGCGTGGACTAGGCACGCTACAGCCTTGTTGACTCGCCAATGATATCTCAAGGACCGCCTCTCCCTGTATGAACAAACCCAGATCCTGCGCTTGTCACCAGGGGCCCTTCTTCATGTGCCTCCTCCACAGGAAGTTTGGAGGGTGGTATCACAAGAATGGGCCTTTTGAGTGGTAGCCATATGACTATGGAATGCTCTCCCCAGGGAGGCATCCCTGGCACATTCTTTATCCATCTTTAGGCACCAGGCAAAGACCTTCGTTTTGGCCCTTGATGTGTGCTGTCTTAATTATTCCTTTTAGTTTGAGTTTTTAAGTTCTTATATTGTATGTTTTTAAATCCATTTTATATTGTATGTTAAATCTGTTGTAAGTCACCTAGAGGTAGCAGTCCTTTGTAGGCGAGACAGATAGTGGTTGTCTGTTAGCCCCAAGCATGGTATGAAGGCACATGAACCTAAGCAGGCCTATGTCTGGTCATCGTCTGGATGGAAGACCACAGATAACTCTATGTATGCCTTAAGAACTTCAGTAGAGACCTGCTGGATCAGAGCAAAGGCCCATTTAGTCCAGCATCCTTTTCTCACAGTGGCCAACCAGAAGCCTATGGTAAGTCTGTAACCTTGAGTTGCATGATGGAAGAAAGGCAAGATATGAATATAATAAATAAATAATTTCATTTTGGTGGTCAGTTTAGGCCTTTCAGTCTAACAACTTGATAGAAGCCAAGACGGTCAAGGCAGAAAACAAAGCTCATAGTAGAAGCCCTTACCGTTTTTGAGTAGGGGATGAAAGCAGAAACTAAGAAATGTTTGGATGCAAGGACAGCATTTTCAATCCCAGACAAAAATTCTTCATGTAAAGGAATCTGTCGAGCCCCTTCTGGAGGAATAAATTAGTTTCATAAGAGATGTGGCCTGTCATTTTCCTGTTTGAGATATTTGTTTATGGCCATCTTTATACATAATTAGTGGGCAAGATAAAATTAATTAATAATTCTAGAACTCTAGAATTTTAATGCGATCCACAGAAAATTGGCCCAGAAAATGAACAGGTTGAGGGCACCTGATGCTATTTGATTGTTAAAGCTAAGCAAGCACCAGCTCGAACAATACTTACTTAATGATGAAGACAGTAGCCAACAGCAAGAACAGGATTTAAATCTGAAGTTATATGTCAGCTGATGTTACCTCCTAAACACTGAAAAGAGACTTTAGTTATTTTTGCACTTTGTTCACCATAAAAATAACTCAATGTCTATCTAAAAAACCTATAAGAACGATGACAGAATTAATCTGTTTCTGGAGAAATCCCTATTAATGAGAAACCAACATAGTAATCAGCTACATCCCTGCCAGGTGGGATTATCAAAAGGGCCAGAAGGATGGTTCTTCAACCCAACAGCTGTTAATGTGGGACTCCAGCAGAACATTGACAATCATTTACCTTAATGTTTATCAGAGCATAGGAATTTGGACACTATATAACACGCCAAACAACTGAATATCAGGGGAACAAGGGGGCATGAGGGAGGTAGGGGAGCTGGGAGGGGTGGGTGGGGAGAAAAGAAGGGACTGTACTGTTTTTATTGTAATAATGTGAAAACCTTAATAAACAATACATTAAAAAACTCATATGTTAGCATCAGTAACTGGATTCTGCTCAAGAAATCACTAATCTTTTTTTGAATAGGAGATCTATTCTTCCTTTCTAGAGCTGAGACATCTTGTTACCTTGTTAGTCCTTTTTATGTTTTTTACTTGGCTCAGGGTATAATTTTAAGAGTAGTGTCTTTTTTCAAACGACTTATAAGTGTGAAATCATCAACAAATAGCTGCCTTGTAATTTCTCTTTCTTTTAAAAACTGAACAGCATTCACCTTGATCCTGAATATTTGAGCCAGCATATCCTCTTGTTGTGCCACTGTAACATTACTGCCACAGCAACCTAAAATTATGTTTTACATCTCTCCCTTTGTCATGGACAGATCACCGCTTGCTGAAGTTTAGACTTTCAGTGGCTTTTCCCCTCTGCAAGGGTGGGGGACCTACTAAATTGGTCCGCCCTCAGAGACTAATGGATCCTGAAGGTTTTCAAAGGGCTCTGGGGGATTTTCCGGCTGATAAGACTGGCGCTCCTGTCGAAGCCCTGGTCGAACTGTGGAATGCAGAGATGACCCGGGCTGTAGACACGATTGCTCCTGCGCGCCCTCTCCTGTGTAGAGCTCATACAGCTCCTTGGTATACTCCGGAGCTGAGGGCGATGAAACAAGATAGGAGGCGGCTTGAGCGGAGGTGGAGGGGAACTCCCGATGGATGCAATTATGAGCTGGTAAGTGCTTCCACTAAGCTGTACTCAAGAGCGGTGAGGGTGGCAAAAAAACAACATTTCGCTGACACTATTAAGTCATCTCTTTGCCGCCCAGCGGAGCTTTTTAGAGTTGTCCGAGGGCTACTGCGTTCTGGCCCTCAGGACATGGTAGAGTCATCGGTGGCCTGCTGTGATGAGTTTGCTGGACACTTCCAGAATAAGATCTTATGCATCCGCCAGGACTTAGACTCCCAGTTTATAGCAGTTGATCCTAATGAGGTGTCCGGAGCACAGTCTTGTCATGTTTTATTGGATGAGTTTCAGTTGGTTCAGCTTGAGGACGTGGACAGGGTGCTTGGACAGGTGCGTGCAACCACTTCGGTACTAGATCCTTGCCCCTCTTGGCTTATAAAAACTAGCAGGGATGGAACAGCTGGTTGGGCCAAGGAAGTGATAAATGCCTCTTTACGAGAGGAAGTGGTCCCTGGCCGTCTGAAAGAGGCGGCAGTGAGACCACTTCTGAAAAAACCTTCCTTGGACCCAGAAAATTTCAACAGCTACAGACCAGTAGCGAATGTTCCATTCCTGGGCAAGATCTTGGAACGAGTGGTTGCTGGCCAGCTCCAGGCGCTGTTGGATGAAACCGATTATCTAGATCCATTTCAATTGGGTTTTAGGCCCGGTTTCGGCACCGAGACAGCCTTGGTCGCCCTGTATGATGACCTATGTTGGGAGAGGGACGGAAGGAGTGTAACTCTGTTGATTCTCCTTGATCTCTCAGCGGCTTTTGATACCATCGACCATGGTATCCTTCTGGAGAGGCTCGCGGAGTTGGGAGTTGGTGGTACTGCTTGGCAGTGGTTCCACTCCTACTTGGCGGGTCATCTCCAGAAGGTAGTGCTTGGGGAACATTGCTCGACACCGTGGGTTCTCCAATGTGGAGTCCCACAGGGGTCAGTTCTGTCTCCCATGCTTTTCAACATCTACATGAAGCCGTTGGGTGCGGTCATCCAGAGTTTTGGAGTGCGTTGCCATCAGTACGCTGATGACACGCAACTCTACTTCTCCTTTTCATCTTCTTCAGGTGAGGCTGTCAATGTGCTGGACCGTTGCCTGGCCGTGATAATGGACTGGATGAGAGCTAACAAACTGAGGCTCAATCCAGACAAGACTGAGATGCTGCTGGTGCATGGTTTCTCTGATCAGGTGGTGGATATACACCCTGTCCTGGACGGGGTTACACTCCCCCTAAAGGAATGGGTTCGTAGTCTGGGAGTCTTTTTAGATCCTTCCCTGTCACTTGAGGCTCAAGTAGCCTCGGTGGCACGGAACGCGTTCTACCAACTTCGGTTGGTAGCCCAGCTACGTCCCTACCTGAGCAGGGAGGACCTCACATCAGTTGTACATGCTCTGGTAACCTCGCGATTGGATTACTGCAATGCGCTCTACGTAGGGCTGCCTCTGAAGACAGTTCGGAAGCTACAGCTTGTGCAAAACGCGGTGGCCAGACTGATAACGTGGACCAAGCGGTCCGAACACATAACACCTGTTCTGGCTCTCTTGCACTGGGTTCCAATATGCTTCCGGGCCAGATTCAAAGTGCTGGTTTTAACCTATAAAGCCTTATACGGCGTGAGACCACAATACCTGCTGGAACGCCTCTCCCGATATGAACCTGCCCGTACACTACGTTCTACATCGAAGGCCCTCCTCCGAGTTCCGACTCATAGAGAAGCTCGGAGGGTGGTAACAAGAACTAGGGCCTTCTCAGTGGTGGCCCCCGAACTGTGGAACAGTCTCCCCATGAGGTGCGCTTGGCGCCGACGTTACTATCTTTTCGGCGCCAAGTCAAAACCTTCCTCTTTTCCAAGGCATTTTAATCTAACTTAATCTAGTTTTAACATGTGCTGTAACTGTTTTTAGTTTTCTTACTCTCTTATATCGTTGTTGTATTTTATTATGGGATTTTATTGTACATATTTGTATTTCTTTGTTGTACACCGCCCAGAGAGCTATGCTAGTGGGGCGGTATAAAAATTTAACAAATAAATAAATAATATGTGCTGTGCTGTGGCATTGCCCTAGTGCAGTGGTTCCCAAACTTTTCCCCCCATGGACCACTTGAAAATTGCTGAGGGTCTTGCCAGACTACTTCCTACTCTCCCAAAATAGGCTAGGCTTTAAACGAATGCTCTCACATTTCCAGACATACTGTGCTGCTCAATGTCCTCAAGTTAACTATACAAAAACTAAAATAATGATATGTGGAAAGTATAACAAAGTCAAATCCACCTGGTGCTTAAATGGACATATAATAGAACAGGTTCAAACTTTCAAATATCTAGGAATTTACATTAACAACAAATTGTCATGGGCTCAACAGTTGGCACACATCATACTGCTAGCTCTTAAGGCCCTTGGTCTGTTGAATAAATTTTTTTATTCCAAGGGTGGCCAACTGTTGAGGCCCATGTCCAAACTCTACATGTCAAAAATCCTTCCAAAAATCATGTACGGGTGTGAGATCTGGGGCCCTGCCCTCCGGACAGCCCTAGAACCAATTCAAAACACCTTCTTTAAACAAATTCTAGGCTTACCCAAAGGCACCCCGGCGGCTTTTATGAGAATAGAACTTAACTCCCCCTCCCTAATGGCCAGAGCCGACCTAGCGTTTCTACACTTATGGAAGAAATTCTCGGAGGCCAATTCACCCTCACTGGTCAAACTTCGTTGGGAGGTACAGCTAGAAAAAGGGGGTTGGGCTAAAAATTTTTATGCCCTGGGGATTCAGTATCTTTTGACCCCTTCTCAGCTTGCCAGTCTCAACCCAAAGGCCCTGTCTAATCAAATTTATGATAGTGACGTACAACAAGACATCGCAGTGATCACCACCTCCCATTTTTCCAAATGGTTTATTCATATTAAACCTAATTATATATGGCCTCCCTATTTAGATGTTCTAACAAGTGCGCCCCTCAGAAGGGCCTATACTGAATTACGTTTCCAGGTGATGCCTTCGAATTATCTGTACGGCCGATACCTAGGTATCCCACATACTGAAAGGTTATGCATAGCAGGATGCAGAGTGCCAGAAGATCTAATCCACTACATGCTCGATTGTCCTCTATTTTCTTCCCCACGAATAAATTTTTTAGCACCGTTGATCCCAATGAATAATAACGACAATAAGTCCCTGACTTTGATTTTCTTATTATCTGCTATCCAGCCACATATGATAATTTCTATTGCAAATTTTGCTCTAGCGGCAAAGAAACTGAGAGCTTCTTATTCTGGGAATAGTTGTTAAAATCAATTTATTTGAAATTTTAAATTAACTTAATTTAGGATGATTATTTTATATTGTATGAATGTATATAGTTCTCTTGTTGTAACAGCCTATGGCTATAAACAACTTATCAATAAAGAATATATAAGACTACTTCTTGATTTTTCCACCTGTTGCAGCAAGTTTAATGTGCTGTGCCTACATGCTGTATGGTTTTTAATTGTATTTTTATTGCTTCTTTTCTTTTACGTTGTGTTTTATTGCATTACAATTTGAATTCCATACAACTCAAATCATATTAAAAATCAATATTAGTTAATCCGATGGATGTGTTGTCACCTGTCTTCAACCACGAATCCACAGACACACCGTGGGCCACCTGAATGAAGCTCACAGACCCCTGGTCGTCTGCAGACCATAGTTTGAGAACCCCTGCCCTAGTGTACTTGCTTTTTATGTATAGTAACGGCTAGAGCTGAAGTCACTCTTCCATCCATGCAATGGGGACCAATTTCTTCCAATTCCTCTTCCCTCCAATCTGCAGTTCCTTGCACAACATCCCACACAATTCTCAAAGGTTTCCTAAGCCAGGAATAGCCTTATGGAGGGCATGGGGGACTCCAGAGGGATGGAGGCGACAAGAAAACTCAGTTCACAGAAGGGAATTCAGGATCCAAGCTTATGTATTTTAGTGAACAAGAGTATTCCTAACCTACTGATGCATTCTGATTGGCTACCAATGTGGCTATTGTTGACACAGCATCCTGTCAATGGCGGTAAAAATGCATTTCCTGACTGATGTAGTATCTTACATTCAAGGTGGCAGGAGGTGGTGAACACATGTAATGGTGGGATTACGTCGCCCTCTCGTGGCTAGAGACAGGAATGCAGACTGGTCATTGTCCGTTAGACCCCCCCACCTCAGTCCGTTTCCTGTCTCGGCATCAGAGTAGATGTATTTCACCACTAGCCGCTGTTTCTCACCATAAGGCCTGTATGTCTTTTCCATTTCTTCATTGAGTTGTGTGTGTGTATGGTCTTTGTCCTTCCGAGTTGTGTGTGAAGTGTGTCAGCTTTGTTTTTTTTTTTTAAAAAACACCCTCCCTTGTGCCTTTCACCTGTCATACCCTCTGTATTACCAGTTTATTGTCCTATATCCCCTGCTGACCCCACAGTCTTTCCTTTCCTCATGTCCTGCTGCCGTGGGCAGTGTCAAGGAGACAGATTTTGGTGGGGAAAATAACAAAAAGGGCTACCGAGCCACAAAGTCAGGCTTTGTTAGACCTAGCAAGCCCTGCATGGACATTGATGTTGGTGGGTGAAGGAGGAATGGTGAACAAATTGGCGGCTGCATTGGCTGCAGATCAACAGAACATAACCACTTCAGAAGCAACTACCAGGAATGCAGTGAAGAGGTAGTTCCCAGCAGAGGCAGAACCTCCAGCCCAGTTTTTAAGGGCCAGGAAGACATGCTACATGGGAGAAGAGCTTTTAAGCGGGACGGTGTAAAAGCCGGAACGGAACGTAACAGGCCGGAATGGGCCCTTTATAAAAGAAATGCCAAAAACACTGGGATATGTTAGAGACACTGGAGAACAACATTTAGGAACAAAAACCATTCCGATAGGAATTTTATTAACCCTTTAACAACCAAAATGCCCTCCGGAACAGAATGAAACAGCCCAGAACGGCGAATTGCCAGTGAGCCAGACCTCCCAAATTCACCAGTCCCACATAACTACATGGGATGCATGCAAAAAGACACAAAACTTCCACGAAAACCACATTCTGATACCCGTTCCGGGCTATAATACGCTTTTATGTAAAACAGCCCGGAATGGCGACTTCCCAATGAGCCAGACCTCCCAAATTCACCAGTCCCACATAACTACATGGGATTCATGCAGTAAGACACAAAACTTCCATGAAAACCACATTCCAATACCCGTTCCGGGCTATAATATGCTTTTATGTAAAACAGCCTGGAATGGTGACTTACCAGCGAACCAGACCTCCCAAATTCACCAACCACACATGTTGCTGCCTCTCCTTTTGTTGGGAAATGGGAGATAACACAGGATGACCCAGGAACCTCTGGGGTGATCAGCAATACCCTTTCTTGCTGTTTGTAGGTCCACTAAGCAGCTCTATTGGTGCTGCTACCAGGTTGCGAATGGCTGGTGAATTGGGGGAAGGGGGAAGAGAAAGAGAGATTGGAGGGGCAAGTTGACTACTCATGGCTTTTCTGCTGTAGGTAATGAGAGAAGACAGTACTTGCTGCCACTGAGCCACCGCCACAGTATAAATATAGCATACCTGGGCTGCTGCCTTTTTGGTCTGAAAAAAGAAGGGATCATCCTGTCTCTGCAGAGACCAGCAGATCTTATAGTGCCCCTAGTGGGAAGAAGAGTAAACTACAGCTATTCTCTAGCACCAAAAGCTATCTGTAGTTGCATTCAATACTAGTATAGCTTACTACAAAAACCTTGCTAGGAAAGAAAAACAACAATGTACTATATTGTTTTCACACACATACCTCATTAATCATTACTAGAGCTGCCAACTAAGTAATAATATTTATTGGAGCAATTTGCTTTGCAGTTAAACTTGCATACTATCAACATTTCATTCAGGATGTTTTGTGTAGATGACTGTATAATTTATAAACAAACACTACTGCCCGTTGGAATGAAAGGTCATCTTTAATATATATTACAGTAACATAAGAGAATCAAAGTATTCACAAAAATACAGAAGTGTGCCCTTAACTTTCAGCAGTACCAATTTAAATTTGACATCAAATGAAATTTGTCTCTGTTGTTAAATTAACTGAAGTTATATTTGGCTATATACCATTGAAAACAATTGGAGTGCATAGCACAAATCTTTGCTTGTGTGTATGCAAGTGAAAGTGGTTGCTGTGAAAGCTTGTGGCCCAGAGCATTGACTCATACAGTTAAGCATGACTGGTGCATTTGATTGACTTGGCTGGTTCAGGTGTTGTTTTGGGCTCTGTTCAGAAAGATGTATTATTGCATGGAACGTGGCTTATGTGGAAGTTTTGTGTCTTATTGCATGCATCCCATGTAGTCATGTGGGACTGGTAAATTTGGGAGGTCTGGATCGCTGGGAAGTCGCCGTTCTGGGCTGCTTTACGTAAAAGCATATTATAGCCTGGAACGGGTATCGGAACGTGGTTTTTGAAAACATTTTGTGTCTTATTGCATGCATCCCATGTAGTCATGTGGGACTGGTGAATTTGGGAGGTCTGGCTCGCTGGGAAGTCGCCGTTCTGGGCTGCTTTACGTAAAAGCATATTATAGCCCGGAACGGGTATCGGAACGTGGTTTTCGAAAACATTTTGTGTCTTAAACATAAGAACATAAGAAGAGCCTGCTGGATCAGGCCAGTGGCCCATCTAGTCCAGCATCCTGTTCTCAGTGGCCAACCAGGTGCCTGGGGGAAGCCCGCAAGCAGGACCCGAGTGCAAGAACACTCTCCCCTCCTGAGGCTTCCGGCAACTGGTTTTCAGAAGCATGCTGCTTCTGACTAAGGTGGCACAGCACAGCCATCACGGCTAGTAGCCATTGATAGCCCTGTCCTCCATGAATAAATAAAATAAATTTGTCTAATCTTCTTTTAAAGCCGTCCAAGCTGGTGGCCATTACTGCATCTTGTGGGAGCAAATTCCGTAGTTTAACTATGCGCTGAGTAAAGAAGTACTTCCTTTTGTCTGTCCTGAATCTTCCAACATTCAGCTTCTTTGAATGTCCACGAGTTCTAGTATTATGAGAGAGGGAGAAGAACTTTTCTCTATCCACTTTCTCAATGCCATGCATAATTCTATACACTTCTATCATGTCTCCTCTGACCCGCCTTTTCTCTAAACTAAAAAGCCCCAAATGCTGCAACCTTTCCTCGTAAGGGAGTCGCTCCATCCCCTTGATCATTCTGGTTGCCCTCTTCTGAACCTTTTCCAACTCTATAATATCCTTTTTGAGATGAGGCGACCAGAACTGTACACAGTATTCCAAATGCGGCCGCACCATAGATTTATACAACGGCATTATGATATCGGCTGTTTTATTTTCAATACCTTTCCTAATTATCGCTAGCATGGAATTTGCCTTTTTCACAGCTGCCGCACACTGGGTCGACATTTTCATCGTGCTGTCCACTACAACCCCGAGGTCTCTCTCCTGGTCGGTCACTGCCAGTTCAGACCCCATGAGCGTATATGTGAAATTAAGATTTTTTGCTCCAATATGCATAATTTTACACTTGTTTATATTGAATTGCATTTGTCATTTTTCTGCCCATTCACTCAGTTTGGAGAGATCTTTTTGGAGCTCTTCGCAATCCCTTTTTGTTTTAACAACCCTGAACAATTTAGTGTCGTCAGCAAACTTGGCCACTTCACTTGGCGTCTTATTGCATGCATCCCATGTAGTCATGTGGGACTGGTGAATTTGGGAGGTCTGGCTCATTGGGAAGTCGCTGTTCCAGGCTGTTTTACATAAAACATCAGGGATGCCGCTCAACAAGATCAGCCTCAGAAGACCTCCTCTCGATCCCAACGGTTAAAACAGCTAGACTGGTGAGGACTAGAGAGAGGGCTTTTTCAATAGTGGCCCCCACCCTGTGGAACTTGTGACGCCCTTCCCTGGCTCTCCCTGTCAGGTTCCTACCTGCGCGTGGCTACTGTCTGTCACTAGGCACCACCAGAGACTCCACCAGTCCGGACTGTCCTTTTTTATTGTTTCTCTCCCCGCTCTAGCACAGATCTCAACAGATCCCCCTGCTAGGCAACCACCAGTCACGTCCTAATACTAGTATTCCCAGAGACTCTGAATACTGGTATTGTTATTCTCTTCACCACTGCCACCATTTGTTACAGTTTCCCTTCAGCCTTGGTCATTACCTTACCCTCCCTTCTGGTCTGTGAAACCCCAGCCAAGGATCAGGCCTTTGGTAAACCAAATTAAGTATTTATTAAAGATAACAAAGCTAACAAGATTAACAAGATTTCTTCTTAAGGCACATAAGCATATGGTTTTACTCAATACTAATCCAAACTCCACCTCCTCCTTCTCCACTCTCTCCTGGCAAACAACTCTCTCAAACCCCACCAAGCAATCCACTCTTTCTCTTCTCCCCCCCAGATTCCACTCTCACTCTTCCTTTTAAACATTCAGCCATTTTAAACACTCAGCCAATCATCTCGCATTCTACTGCCCATTCACTCCCCCTCTTTCACTCCACTTACCATGTATCTTCTAAACAACCAACACTTACCATATATACATTAATATAGGAACATCACATTTCCCCCCCTTAAACAACAGCAGAGTATTATTCCTGTTCCAGGATTTATACGTCGCGTTAACAAATAAAAGTCTCTATGGGGAAAATGTCTTTCTTTGTTCCTCCGTCTGGTCACGTCACTGCAGTCCCAGCCACTTGCCTGGAAAGTCCATCGGCCAGTACATTGTCCTTGCCTTTTATGAACTGGAAGTCCACTTGATAGTCCTGTAGGGCCCAGGACCACCTCTGCAGCATAGTGTTATGGTTTTTCATAGTCTGCAACCATAACAAGGCCCGATGATCCGTAGTCACTGTGAATCTTCGTCCCCACACGTATGGGCGCAACTTGTTCAGTCCCCACACGACTGCTAGGCACTCCTTCTGGACCGATGAATAGTTTTTCTCCCTCGGCGTCAGCTTGCGACTCAGGTACGCCACTGGATGTCTGGTGCCTTCTCTCTCCTGCAGCAAGACGACTCCCAGCGCGAGGTCCGACGCATCTGTAGCCACGATGAATGGTTTCTCATAGTCTGGTGCTATTAATATGGGTCCTTGGCACAAGGCTTGCTTCAGTAGATCAAAAGCCTTCTGACATTCATCCGTCCATACCACACGCTCAGAACACTTCTTCTTTGTTAATTCATGCAAGGGGGTTGCTATTTCCCCAAAATTTCTCACAAACTTCCTATAAAATCCAGCCACACCCAGAAATGCCCTTACTTGTTTTTTGGTTAGGGGGATCAGCCACGCTTGTATTGCCTCCACCTTGCTCCATAAGGGGGTGATTTTCCCACTCCCCACCTTATGTCCTAAATAGATTACTTCCTTTAGTCCAAACTGGCATTTCTTAGCTTTTATTGTGAGGCCTGCTTTTCTTAAGGCCTCCAATACTGTTGTCAGGTGTTGGACATGCTCAGGCACCGACTTGCTAAAAATGGCCACGTCATCAATATAGGCCACTGCAAAATCTGACATGCCTCGCAACACAGTATTGATTAGCCTCTGAAATGAACTTGGTGAGTTCCTTAGTCCCATGGGTAAGGTCACAAACTCATATAACCCATCTGGTGTACTGAAGGCAGTTTTGGCTCTGGATTGCTCGTCTAGTTCCATTTGCCAAAATCCTTTACAGAGATCTAGTGTAGAGATAATGGTTGCTGCCCCCAATAACTCTAACATTGCGTCTACCCTAGGCATAGGATACGCATCTGGGACAGTAATTTTATTGATTAGCCGATAATCAATGCAAAACCTTGTCGTTCCATCTTTTTTCGGAACCAGGACAATACTTGAGGCCCAGGGACTGATGGATTCCCTGATCACTCCTAATTCCAGCATATCTTCCACCTCCTTTTTGATCTCATTCAAAACTTTCCCATTCACACGGTACGGAACAGATCTGATTGGGGCATGATCTCCAGTATCAATGGAATGTATAACTATACTGGTTCGGCCAGGTTTGTTGCTAAAGAGATTCCTATAGGTTTTCAAAACTCTCAGAATTTCTTCTTTTACTTCCTCCTTCACTTCCTCTGACCATTCCACTTGATCTACCCCTCCTTTGTCTTTGCTTTCCTGTACCAAATCTGGAAGCTCAGGCCCACTTCCCTCAGGGAATAAGGTAACTTGCAACACCTGTGCATCCCTGGTATGGTAAGGCTTCAACATATTTACATGAACCACTTTGCTTTTGTTTAATTGGTCTGTGGTGATTACATACGTCACTGTGTCAAGCCTTTCCCTGATGGTATATGGTCCTTCCCAGTTAGCCTGTAATTTGTCATGTTTCCTGGGTATGAACGCCATAACCATATCTCCCACATCATACACACGTTCCCTGGCTGTTCTGTCATACCAGTAACGTTGCTTCTCCTGTGCTTGACTCAAATTCTTTTTCACCACCTCCATCATTGATGTTAATTTATTGCGGAATTCCAATACAAAATCTACTACAGATGTTTTGTACTCTCCCAGGGTTCCTTCCCATGAATTTTTTAATAGTTCCAAAGGTCCCCTCACTTTTCTAGTGAACATGAGTTCAAAGAGTGAGAAGCCTGTTGACTCTTGAGGGACTTCTCTATATGCAAATAAGAAGCATCCCAAACGTTCATCCCAGTCTTGTGGGTGATCTTGAACATAGCTTCTGATCATGCCCTTCAAAATGCCATTGAATCTCTCTGTTAACCCATTAGTGGCGGGATGGTAAGTAGTGGTCTTTAGATGTTTTAGACCACAACATTTCCACATACATTGCATCACTTCTCCCATGAATACACTGCCGTGATCCGTCAGCACTTCATGAGGGAAACCCAGCCTCATAAAGATTTTTAATAGAGCCTCTGCCACTACAGGGGCTTCCACGGATCTTAGTGCTTCTGCGTCTGGGTACCTGGTGGCAAAACCCACCACCACCAATAGATATTTCTTGCCATGCCTTGTGGGTTTGGAAAAAGGGCCCACCAAATCTATTCCCACTCTATAAAAGGGTTGTCCAATTATAGGAAGGGGCTTTAAGGGTGCCTTAGTCTTTACTCCACTTTTTCCCACCTTTTGGCATATTCCACAAGATAGACAATGTTGTTTTACATCTTTGGAGATGTTTGGCCAATAATAGTGTGCAGCCAATCTCCTCTTGGTCTTTTTTATTCCCAGATGTCCTGCACATGGGACATCGTGGGCTACCTCTAGCAATCTGGTTCTGTATTTGCTAGGTACTATTAATTGCTTCACTGGTTCACATTCATCCTTTCTCTCAGCAAGCATCCACAGTCTATATAAAATCCCATTCTCACACACAACTTGATTCTTCAGTTTGTCAGTGAAAGGAATCTGTTGGGTCAGAGCTTGTTCCTTTATCTGCTTCAAACTTATATCTTTTTGTAGCTCTTCCCTGAATTGATCTGCCTCATCATTATCAGAGACCACTTGATACAGTTTGTCTCCTTCAGCAGGCCTGCTAGTGGTTGCTATGGTGACCTGAGGCTGGTTAACAGATTCCACCCTGTTTGTTTCAGCCCCCCTTAATATGGCTTCTTTTTCTCTGCCAATTTGCT
Source organism: Rhineura floridana (assembly GCF_030035675.1). NCBI lineage: Eukaryota > Metazoa > Chordata > Lepidosauria > Squamata > Rhineuridae > Rhineura > Rhineura floridana. The sequence continues at coordinate 20,278,822 of NC_084481.1, forward strand.
GTCTGGTCACTACATAGATCTTCCCTTGGGCTCCCATTACATCTCTTCCCAGTATTACTGGTTCTTGTGCTGGGCATTAATGCCTACTTTATATCGGCCCTCTCGGCCTCTCCAAGTCATATCCACCAGGGCCACAGGCAAACTTTCTGGTTGACCCCTCACTCCTTGGATAGTCACAGTTTCCTGAGGTAATATTACCTCAGATTTTATTAAATCTGGCCTCAGTAATGTCTGAGCGGCACCAGTATCAAGCAATGCCCAATAATTTGCCCCTTGTACACTCACTTCCTCTCTCAGACTTGAATCAAGGTCTGTTACTTCTGTCCAGTTTATCTGGCAGAACTGAACCTTTTTTGCTGTTTCTAAAGCCTTGGGCTCTGTTTTCACTGTCCTTGTCTGAGCAGGATTACTAATGGGGTTGGCAACCTCACATTGAAAACGTAGGTGCCCCGGTCTACCACATTTGTAGCATAATTTCTCCTCACTTTTAGGGTACACAGATCCACTCTGGAGTGTCCTGTGCCCTTCAGATTTTACTGGAGGACTCACTCGCTGTGGTACCACATCCCTTCTGCCAGCGTTATATGGTCTGGGTTTAAAATTTCTTGTTGTTTTCCCCACCCAGCCAGTTCTGTTGGAGGCGAAGTGATCCGCCATCTCTGCGGCCTCCTGCACCGATGTAGGGGAACGGTCTTTGACCAGGAGCCTTATTTCTGGTGGTAACTGATGGTATAATTGATCCAATATCATGAGGTTTTTCACCTCCTCCACAGACTGAGATTTTGCACTTGTCAGCCATTTCCCAAATATGTCCATCAGTTTTACCCCCAGCTCCATGAAAGACCTCCCTGTCTGTATCTGGCAGTTTCTGAAAAGCTTTCTAAAATAATCAGGCCCCAGTCTGAATCTTTTAAACACTGCTTCTTTGAATTCAGCATAGGTGACGGGCCTGTCTGAGGGGAAATATTGGTATACCTCAGCCAATTCCCCTTTAATCAGGTTTGATAAATACTGCATGTATTTATCTTCAGGTAGCCCCCACAACTGAGCTGCTTTTTCAAAGGTGCTGAGGTAAATTTGAGGATCTTGACCAGGCTCATAGACAGCAAAGTCCTTTGGAGTAATTTTTATTTTTGCTCCATCTCTGTCTTTCCTTGTCTCCTCAGAGTGAAATTTCTCTCTATCAAATTTTAACTTTTCTACTTGTAATTCAGCATCCAATGCTCGTTGCTTCTCCCTCTCCTCAAACCCCATTCTCAACTTCTCAGTTTCCAACTCCCTCTGTTTGTCTTTTTCCTCAGCCTCAAAGACCCGCTGTTTGTCTTTTTCTTCCATTTCAAAGACTCTCTGCTTGTCTTTTTCCTCAGCCTCCCATCTTAACTTCTCTCTCAAGTACTCTATATAAGCGGGATTGCTTGAGTATCCTTCTGGGGTCTCTTCCCGGACAGGTTGTTTTTGCTGGGCAGTAGCAAATCCTATAAGTGCTACCCTCAATTCATCTACCCCTTTACCCTCGTGAGGTAAATGGAATGTTACGCACTTCTCCACCAGCTCCTCTCTTTTCATTTTTATGTATTCAGCCATGGTGTTTGAGTTCACTCACTCTTTGCCACACACTCTTTGCCAGTCACTCTCACAAGTAATCTTGTTTTGTTATTTCTGTTTGCCACACAACTATTAGGGATTGTCTAGTATTCGTATCTCACTGCTACAGCCAACACCTGTGACGTAGTCTCCTTTGTCACCACGTGTCTTTGGGACTCTCTTTGGTTCGTATCTGGATTCTCTGTTGTTCGTATCCCACCGCTACTGCCACCACCTGTGGCACCCTTCCCTGGCTCTCCCTGTCAGGTTCCTACCTGTGCGTGGCTACTGCCTGTCACTAGGCACCACCAAGGACTCCACCAGTCCGGACTGTCCTTTTTTATTGTTTCTCTCCCCGCTCTAGCACAGATCTCAACAGATCCCCCTGCTAGGCAACCACCAGTCACGTCCTAATACTAGTATTCCCAGAGACTCTGAATACTGGTATTGTTATTCTCTTCACCGCTGCCACCATTTGTTACAGTTTCCCTTCAGCCTTGGTCATTACCTTACCCTCCCTTCTGGTCTGTGAAACCCCAGCCAAGGATCAGACCTTTGGTAAACCAAATTAAGTATTTATTAAAGATAACAAAGCTAACAAGATTAACAAGATTTCTTCTTAAGGCACATAAGCATATGGTTTTACTCAATACTAATCCGAACTCCACCTCCTCCTTCTCCACTCTCTCCTGGCAAACAACTCTCTCAAACCCCACCAAGCAATCCACTCTTTCTCTTCTCCCCCCCCAGATTCCACTCTCACTCTTCCTTTTATACATTCAGCCATTTTAAACACTCAGCCAATCATCTCGCATTCTACTGCCCATTCACTCCCCCTCTTTCACTCCACTTACCATGTATCTTCTAAACAACCAACACTTACCATATATACATTAATATAGGAACATCACAGAACTCTCTCCCAAATGATCTCCGCCATGCCCCTTCTATGATGAGCTTCCGCCGGGCCTTGAAGACCTGGCTGTTCAGGCAGGCTTTTGGGGTGGGTTAGGTTTTTACTGTTATGGTTTTAAATTTTAACGTTTTAATGTATTGTTTTTTTATCTTGTACGTCGCCCAGAGTGGCTGGACAACCAGCCAGATGGGCGACTAATAAATTTAATAAATAAATAAATAAAAGCCTATTATAGCCCGGAACGGGTATCAGAACATGGTTTTTGTGGACGTTTTGTGTCTTATTGCATGCATCCCATGTAGTCATGTGGGACTGGTGAATTTGGGAGGTCTGGCTCACTGGCAATTTGCCGTTCTGGGCTGTTTCATTCCGTTCCAGAGGGCATTTTGGTTGTTAAAGGGTTAATAAAATTCCTATTGGAATGGTTTTTGTTCCTAAATGTTGTTCTCCAGTGTCTCTAACACATCCCAGTGTTTTGGCATCAATTTCTTTTATAAAGGGCCCATTCCGGCCTGTTACGTTCTGGCTTTTACACCATCCCCTTTTAAGCTGCACAACTTTAAGTGCTGGTAACAGGCATGCAGCAGAGCTCCTGTCTGAGGAGGAAGGTGTTTCCCAGCATCAGCAACCGCAAGTACAGGGCAGGAGCTATGGTGCAATGTCCTCAAATGAGGATTTTGTGGGTTTCCAGCCATCTCCTAATCACTTACCCAGTATGTATGTCAGTGGGGTGGCTTGGCAGTTGGGAATCTGCTGCAATTGCCTGCAAGTTGAAAATATGCAGAATCAATGCAGTCCACAGCCCACTCAATTATCTGAAGGAGTGCTTCAGCAAATAAGGGAAGCCCTGATAGGCAACATAGCCCACCAGATTACAGTTGCAATGGCTGCTCAGGCCAAGGCAATAGTGACATCTAGCGATCACAAAAATACATTACAATCAGAAACCATTCAAAATGTAAAGGCTCATGCTAGTGGTAGGCACATCATTCAGACTACATAGCCGTCTGTAGCACCATTGAAATCAACCCAGAAAACAAAGCATTTGGTAGAAAAACATCCTTTGATTAGGGCAAAACCATATCAGATATACAACTCCTCCTCAACGGATGAGGGAGCAGCATCACCAGACCAACATTCTGTACCCAGGGGTAGGGCACATACTGACACATTATCCCCACAAGCTGAGCTAGAGGCAGCTTTGTCTGAAATCCCTGTAAATCCAGACTTGCAGGAGGGGAAATGGAAGCTTTTGAAAGGTGAGCATTTCATTTCTCTTCTCTGAAAGGCATTATCAGCTTTGGATCTCAATGATAAGCCATCTGAGCCTGTGCCCATGTCTTCAAAGAGTGCTCAAGTGCAGAAGGCACCAACATCTTATGACAAGGCAATACATGTTCCAGCTCCTTTTAAGAAGGTAACCAAGTCAGAGTGGGATAGCCTACTCCAGTCCAAAAGGCTGATGATGCTGGCAAATAAGTATTATTTACTAGAGCCAGAATTCATGGATCAACTTAGACTACCTGTTATCAACACACCCATCACCTCCATGGTGACCAAAGTAATGATTCTGAGCCCAGGGATACCACAGACAAGCATATAGACTACGTTTTGCACAAGGTACATGATGCAGCACCACTGTCAATCAGTCAGCATGTGCAGCTTCCGTGTTCGCAAGGGCATCTCTTGTATGGATTGATGAGCTGCTAGATGATCCAGACCAATCACAGGAGAGGTAGTGAAAGACGCTCTTAAAGATTTCAAGAGCGGCAGCTTTTGTAGCAGATGCGACTTTGGATACCACTAAGTTTGCAGCCAGGTCTATAGCAGCAACAATAGCGGCTCGGCGCTCCCTATGACTAAGGACTTGTGATACGGATCAGTCTTCAAGACTGAATTTGGCTTCTGCATCTTACATAGGTAGCAAACTGTTTGGTGAGGAAGCATTAAAAGGGGTGTTAGTAGACTCAAAAGAGAAGTGTGAGGACTTGTTCGCCACAAGGAAAGAGGACAGACATGCTGGCCAATGTTTTACATTGCATCAGCAGTCCTTTCATTCCTTCAGATACCAGGGGAAAGGAAGGGGTTCAAGGTCAGGGAACCTTTCATAGTCTAGGTCAAGGTATTAAGGGACTGGTCAAGGAAGCAACCGCAACAAAGGCAGTGCAGGTAATCTAGGCAAAGGAACATGCAACACTTAGTTCTGATGCCAAGATGGCTCCAGTAGGGGGCCACCTTCAGAATTTCCATCAAAGGTGGCAATCCCTGACCACCAACAAGTGGGTTATCAGCTTGGTGAGGCATGGGTTGAAGGTGTTCAAGTCTCTCCCACCTTAATGTTACATTCCTTCTCCAGTTTCCACAGTAGTGGAGAAAAGGTTGATAGTGCAGAATGAAATCAATCACTTGTTACATATAGCAGCCATCAAGCCAGTGCTTCCAGAGAGCTTCTTCTCAGGTGTCTATAATTTCCAAGAAAAATGGAAAATGGAGGGCGGTGCTAGACCTTAAGTTCCTAAATCAATTTGTACAGTAAGTCCATGCTTTACGGCTCTTCGCTTTATGGCGCTTCGCTAATGCGGTGGTCTCAATTAGACACAATTAGACTAAAGCCCCACTCATATGGCGTTTGTTCTGCTTTTATGGCAGTTTTTGGGCATCGCACGCCATTCTATTCAATGAGTTCTGCTTTTCAGCGGGGGTCTGGAATGTAACCTGCCATATGAGTGGGGCCCTACTGTACATTACCGAAAGTTCAAGATGGAGACACTATCATCAACAGAGCAGTCTCTTCCCTTCCATAGGAGACTGACCAGCATCAATAGATCTGAAAGAGGCGTATCTCCACATTCCTATCCACCCTCATCATAGATGTTTCTTTTGTTTTATGTACAACAACAACCACTTCCAGTACCAGGCAATTCCCTTTGGACTGGCTTCAGTTCCCCGAATATTTATAAAGGTCATGGTGACCCTGGTGGCCTACCTTCGACTGCAGGGTTTTCACGTGTATCTTTTCCTCAATGACCTTCACATCAGGACTCAAACTGCATGGACAGCAGCCATGGGCGTTCAAAAACCTAGCAACCCTAGAACACGTGGGATTCGTTGTGAACTACGAGAAAAGCAGTCTGCAACCAACATAGTCAACAGTTCACCTGGGAGTGCTTTTGAACACTAACCAGGACTTCTCTCCGTATCTCTGGATAGGGTGCGCAAGATTTAGCAAATAGTGCTTCAGGCTTCTTCTGCAGATTTGATGTATTTAGCAGGAACACTAGGTCTGATAGTTTCTACCATTCAGCTGAATCAGTGGGCGCAACATCGCACCAGACCTACTGGTTACTTCTGCCTTTCCAGAGGGCAATATCCTTGAGAAGATATCTGATTGTGAGACTGCCACCAGTTGTGCATCTTGTGTTGCGGTGGTGGTGTCAGGAGAGGAATTTAACAAAGGGAGTTCCCATAAAAGAACCACAGAGAATAGTGGTCACCACGGATGCAAGTTTGACAGGATGGCAAGCACATTGTCAGGGCAGATACATTCAAGCACAGTGGAAAGGAGAACTATGACACAGTGTGAATCGGTTGGAGCTGAGGGTGGTGCGCCTAGCTCTGTGTCATTTTGCCAGGGTGTTTCCCATCAGACATGTTCTTCTATGCACTGACAACACCACAGTGCAGGCACATGTGATCAGACAAGGGGGAACCTACTCAAAAAGCCTTCAACAGGAAGCAACACTGCTCCTAAACTGGGCAGAAAAAATTGGAGTTGTTGTGGGCAGAACACATAAAAGTTAACCTGAACATCCAGGCTGATTGGTTAAGCCAACACAGGGTGCAGTTGGGAGAGTGGCAGCTGGCAATGAATGTGTTCCACTGTCTGCAGGAGCTGTTTGGCACAGTGGAGGTAGATCTTTTTGTCACACATCACAATCGTCAGACACTGCAGTTCTATTCGGGGTATTAATGCCCAGGAACAGAGGCAGTGGATACACTCTCAATGGACTGGCCACCACATCTGCTTTATGCCTTTCCCCCAATTCCATTGCTGCCAAGAGTACTCAAGAAGATCAAGACCCAGGGGGCACATGTAATTCTGGTGCTGCTCTTCTGGCCCAGGAGGCCTTGGACGTCGGACATTCTGTACATGGCTACTCAAAATCCATGGACTATCCCGTCAGCCAGACCTGTTGACACAGGGGCCTCTGGTGCATCCACACCCAGAGTGGTTCAGGCTCACTGCTTGGAGATTGAACAGAGGGAATTTATAGCCGCAGGTCTCTCAGAGGGTGTGATCAACACCATTTTGGCATCACGCTGCCCGTCAACCATCAGGATATATCAGTCCACATGTAGGGCATTTGGCCAGTGGTTAACAGCACATAATGTGTTTCCATCACAGGTGCAGGTGTTGATTGAGTTCTTACAAGAGGGCTTGTCTAGGGGCCTCAGACTTGCAACACTGAAGCATCAAGTGTCAGCAATTTCTTCGACTCTAGGTGCAGTGATTTCTCAATCTTTAGGCGCTCATCCACTACTAAACAAGCTTTTGAGAGGAGCAATCCAAAAATGTCCACCAGTGGTTCACAGATTTCCAAGCTGGGACCTCCATAAGGTCTTGCTAGCTCTACAGAGACCACTGTTTGAGCCCCTGGGTACTGTGTCTCTAAGATTGATGTCTTACAAAGTTCTGCTTCTAGTCGCAATCACAACAGCACCAAGAGTATCAGAGTTGGCAGCTTTGTCAGTGGTGAAGCACTTATGTGTGTTTCATTCAGAGTTATTCTAAGAACAGATCCTTCATTTATGCCAAAGGCTAACACACTGTTCCACAAACAGCAAGAGCTAATTCTTCCAATCTTTTGCCCAGCTCCAGCACACCCAAGAGAGAAGGCCTAGTATTCTCTGGATGACAGAAGAGCACTGAAAGTCTACATAACTAGGACACAACCTACACGGCTTACAGTCGCTGTTTGTATCCTTTAATCCAACAGTGATGGGCTGTAGAGTAACAAGTTCAGCATTGGCTAGGTGGTTGAAAGCATGTATCACCTTAGCATATGAGTCTGTGGGTTTGCCAGAACCAAAGAATATAGTGGCTCACTCAATCAGGGCAGCTGCAACTACAGCAGCATTTTCATTGAATGCACCTCTTCATGAGATCTGTAGGGCTGCCACATGGGCAACTCCTATGTCCTTTGTGCGCCACTATAAGATTGATAAGTACACCTCAGTGGAGGCGGTATTCAGGAGACAAGTTATTTAAGTATATATGTAACCCACCCGGGAGGTATAAGCTTTAATACATCCCACCAGGACATGTGTTCATCTCCTCTGGAGAAGGGACCACTATCCTTACCTGAAAGGTGCTTCTCAGAGGTGTTGAACACATGACATGGGCCCTACCAGAGTCAAGTACATATAAGTGAAAACAAATTGTATATGAATTGAAACAAGCTTCATTACAGTTCACCTCAATTTTATTTCATTTTAATGATGTTACCAGCAAGACTACCCCCTTGCAAGTGTATGCATAGGGTCAAGGGTTCTTGCTTTCTTCCTTCCCCCATATCTACACAGAGACATTAGGTCACCTAAACTCACAGGTTATCAACAGCAGTTGTCTAGTGTAGGCGGAGAATAGAATATTGGAGACCTCACTCAAGAATTCTTGAGTCTTGGGAGGTACCAGAAATTTTCTATTTGGGAGTCAGACTTCAGACAGCAGAACCGTCTATAATATATGCTATTTATTCATATTTTGCACACTACAATTAATACAATGCATTCTAGGTGGCCTTAGCCATCATGGCAGAAACAGAAAACAGAAACATAGAAAGATATATATTTGCATAAAAGAAATTGCTGGATATCCATTTAACATCAAAGTATAAAACTCTGAAGGCACATCTTAATTAAAACAAGTTACAATAGTTGAAGGACTGAGTTAAACTCTAAGTCATATCACAGAGCCAAAATAAAAAGGACATAGGAATACATGTCATGATACATCACCTATCAGATGTTATGGATGGAATAGATGGATGATTCTGCTTTCTTCGACACCCTCCCACTCTAGCAGAGCGGAGCGGGCCTGAGTGCTATGGAACCTGGCTTTTTATACACTTTCTTTTCTAAAGGAAGGCTTGTTCCCATTGTCTTTTCTCATTAATTCATTCCCACAGATTTGTCATAAACATTCTCATGGGACAGACTTACAAACAAATACCTTTCTGTTCTCATAGATATCTGTCTCATAAACATCCTCTTAAGAGATGTTCTAAGAGATTAATATCAATTTATAAGTGAATTGGACAAGTTACTGTCGGCCATTCAGAAAATCCTACTAAGGTATTTTCCTGTTCTCTTCATTGTTTACGTTCTAACTCAGTCTTGTTGATTTGAAAACTACGTCCAGATTTTCTGGAGGGGGAGAGATGGGTAGACAAACCGCTTGTCTTTTTAGGAGGCTTTTTCTCTTACTTTGAAGGGGGGCAATTTCAAACTACTCCTGTTGGCTCTTGTACCTATAGCAAACTTTATACACTTTTTTTTTTTACAGTCATAGACCAAAAACATTTGTAGATAAAACTATGTACATTTATAACAGAAGGTTACAAAAATGCAGTCATGTAAGAACAATAAAACTATAAAACAACAAGGGAAACAGTTACAATAAGGTAGTGGAAGCTTCTGAAGGGATAAATGCCCTCCGTATTGATTGGGCCGCGGAAATGTATTTAGCGACTGGCAAAATAGTATCCCTATTAGTCGTTGACAAAAGATGGAAAAGTAAACATTCAGGCGGTTTGTGAGGGTATTTATTTATGATGGGGGTTATGAATTTAGAGCAAATATCATCATATAGGGCACACTCAAAGATGACATGAGAGAGAGTTTCTATAGCGCTGGCACCGCAAAGGCATAAACGGTTTGCATACGGGATACGTTTAAATCTCCCTTCGAGTAAGGCAGAGGTAAGACAGTTAAATCTAGCCTTTGTGAAGGCTAGACGATATTTGGGGATCATGAGAGTTTCCAGATAAGGGGCATTGAACATTGGCGCAAAGCTCAGACCAAGGTGAATAGGAGAACAGGTCGAGGTGGCTGCAGTAATGGAGCGTTGGAAATCCATATCTCTGATATGAGTCCGGATAGAAAGTTTAACTGTCTCTAGAGCTTGGGACATCAGATGTTCAATTGAGAGGCCAATACTTGCAAGGTAGTTTGTGAATGTTTGGGCCCATTTCGAGGTGAAAGAGTCTTCCCAGAGTAAAGGGAGATAGCCAGTGGATTTTTCATAGAACATTTTAAGCCAGAAATTTAGGGCAGCCATCCACGCTTGGGACTCAAGTGAGACTAGGCCGGATTCTAACCTAAGGACCGCCGCTGGAACACACCTGGGAACACCAAAAATTTGTCTGAGAAATAAAGAAAGAACTGCCTCCACAGAAGAGTTGAAGGCGCCAATCCATAAGGGTACCCCGTAGAGAAGTTGAGAAATAGTTTTGGATCTAAAAACCTTTAGGGCTGCCAGAATGTATTGTCCTCCTTTAGTGAAGAAGAACCTTCGGATGCCACTGGCTGAGTTATGAGCAGTAGAAATAGCCCCTCGGATATGGGGAGTCCAGGACAGAGAGGAGTGAAATAGTATACCAAGGTATTTGAAGTGGGAAACCTGTTCTATTTTATGGGAATTGATTGTCCATTCGTGAACAGGAGAGTGCTTGGCAAAAGCTAAGATCTTAGTTTTGGAAAAGTTTATAGATAGTTTGTTATCATGACAGAAACTCATAAAAGCTTTTGTTAGGCGTTTGAGGCCTACTTTAGAAACCGAAAGGAGAACAGCGTCGTCTGCATACAATAACAGAGGACAATGTAGGTTCGCTAGCTTAGGGGGGTGGAAGTCCGGGGATTGACAATAAAGGGACAGGTCATTCATGAAAAAATTAAATAGAAGTGGGGCTAGTATGCAGCCTTGTCTGACTCCTTTTGTTGTAGTAATGGGGTTTGTGAGATGTCCTTCACGACTACATCTAACACGAAAGGATGTGTGGTGGTGCAGTCGGCTAATTAAGAAAAGGAGTCTCTTGTCAATCGTAGATTTTGCGAATTTCGCCCATAGTATCTCCCTAGGGATGGAATCAAAAGCCGATTTCAAGTCGACAAAGGCAACAAATAGGCCATTACCCCAGCGGTTCTTGTATTTTTCAGCTAAGTGATTTAAAATCACACGGTGCTCTATCCCAGACCTACCTTTCCGGACAGCTGCCTGCTCTCTCCCAAGGATATTTTCCTCCTCCAGCCAAGAGGAGAGTCTCTCTTTTAAGTAGCAGGCATATAGTTTGCCAATAACGGAAAGGAGGCTGATTGGGTGGTAATTTGCTGGGTCCTCGTTGTTCCCTTTAACTTTATACACTAGTTGAATAAGTCTTAAGCATCTTCTAAACAAATCTAAGCATATGTAAATGATTTCAGCACATTATATGCATATTTTAAGCCATTCTGTGGATCTTCCCATTACAGTGAGTTACATATCAGTTGATTTATCCAGTTTATCTCATTTTTAAAGGTTTTAAAGGGGTTTTTCAAAGTTTAATTTCTTTTTCCAAATAATACATATGGTTATTTCCTTGTGTGACTGCTCACAAGCTACACTCCTCCTTGCCAGGAAACGGACTGAGGTGTGTGTGTTTGGGTCCAACGGACAAAGACCAGTCTGCATTTCTGTCTCTGGCCATGAGAGGGCAACATAATCCCACCATGTCATGTGTTCAACACCTCTGAGAAACACCTTTCAGGTAAGGACAACAGTTCCTTTCTATCAGCAAAATAATATTTATTATTTAATAATAATATTTAATAATTAATAATAATATTTAAGAATTAAATGTTTAAGAATTCCCAGTCAAGTTTTTCCTGTCACAAGCAAAATTTATAAGATAGTTTATTCTGTATAGATACAAAAATAAAAGCAAGCAGAAAACTCACCAGTGTTTGAGAAAATCAAAATGTTTAGATCAGAAATCCTAGCAGGAGAGATGATAACTGGGTGGAAAGCTCCTTTAAATTTCACATCAGGCCCTAAATAATGATAATCAGGAAAACAATTATTGAGATAACTTATTGACATAATTATAAGATGGGCTTAAGGCCAAGCAAACCTGTAGTCTAATTATGGGCAGAAATTGAGAGATCTGTCGTTGTGGCAGGGTATCTGGTGTTGGGCTAGTGCAGGGTGGCTTCCTATTAACCCTCAGTCAATAAAACTTTTGTCATAAAATACTTCTTGGTCATTATGTAACAATAAATTTTACCTTAACGTTTTCCATATTGCAACAAATAATAAATAAATAATGAACTGTCCAATTTTGTTAAAAAGTTTTAGGTCCTATAATATAGGAAGATCTAACTCATCACAAACAAAATCTAAATATAATTTTTTATAGTAGTTTTACCATAGATGCTAATATATCTCTGAATCTCAAATTAAGATAGGCTTGGCTTTCTGGGACATTATTCCAGTTAAAGTTCTATAAAATGCTTGCTTTATTAATCTTGTTATTTACCCACACTGGTACTTCCCACTACAAGAGGTGCTTTGGGAAATTTGGATTTCAGCTCTAGCAGTTCCTTTAGTCTCAGTGGAGATATCCACGTTGTTCTTTCGCCATAGAAAACAAGAGTCCTTTTATGCTGCTGTCTAGCCATTAACTGAACATGAAAGGATTTAAAGTTAGCACTTAAAAACAAAGCCCAATTATCTTCCACTACTTTTATTCTAATGGCTGAGAACCCAAGCCTGGTTGCATTTGTGAGCTGGTACTTAGTTACTACACACAACATCTGCATTAGGCAGCACTGCAGGAAACATGCTTGTGGCGCATATTTCTAGCACAGACAGAGGTAATTTCAATGCTTGAACAGTATCCCTAAACTAATAGTCAATCTTTTCTTTCTACATGCAACTAGCCTTTTTCACAAGTACTTTAATATAGGTATGCTAAGCACAGTGTGGCACCTGAATCATACTCACCCACTCTCCCAGCTTCATCAGAGAAAAAGGGAGATGAACAAGCCCAAGGCCATTGTTCATCATCATGCCCACTGATGATCTTACGGCTGATAGCAAGACTGGCTCTCTTTCCTGGCCCAAACAAGGCACTCACTGTAGCCAGGAACGAGACTGTATCATTCATGGCAGTCTAACACGTGCAGTGGAATGACATATATAACATCAACAACCCATTCTTATGCAGAGTTAGGCACATAGCACACCTAAACCCATAGATTTCATAGGGCTTTGGCATGCCTGACTTTGTGTTGCACCAGGTAGCTAATGAGTTGCATCCACATACTCTCTGGATGTGAAGGCAAGGGCTTCCACTTTCTAAAGTCAATTTCCATTTTACTATCTTACTATGAGTTCAGGTGAAAAATAAGTTGTTGGGTTGAGTCCTGTGGCTAGAATTCTTCTGCTATAAACAGCTTTTGGTGAATCTTTAAGAGACAGAAAGGACATATGATGATGATGACTAGGCTACCAAGATTGAAATGTTAATCTCTTTTTCTATAAGTAAGTATTTAGCAACCTAGATTGTAGATTTATCAGTTTTAGACTGAGATATGTGTGGCTACGTTTCTTGCACATGGTGTACATCTACCATAACATTTAATCCAGTGGTTCCCAACCTGGGGGCCATGTCCCCCAAGGGGTGTGTGAGGTAATCCGGGGGACCCCAAACAGTAAAGAAATGAATTTATTATTTTTTTAAAAAATGTCTTCACTCCCTGACCACTGTCTGCTCTCCACTGCTGCTGTAGACACCTCCCCCTTGCTCCAAACGAGAGGGAGGACTTTTGCTGAAGCGGCAGAGTGTCTTTCAGGCATGCTGAGGCAGGCGGCTCCCTATAAAACACATGGAAGATGCTGAAGTAGACTGAGGATGGAGCTACCAGGAAGAAGAGGGGACTACTATTGCTGACTCCCGTCTCTTCACACTGCCATTGCTGATGACACCCTTGCTCAGAACAAGAGGAGAGAGCTTTTCAGGAAGCAAAAAGCAAGGCTGCAAGGAAAAGCTGCTTTCCCCCTTCCTTCCTGGCAGCCAGCGTGCCTGCCTTTCTTGGCTCTTGCTTCACTGCCACCTCCTTTTAAACATTATTATTTGCAAGGCTGCCCAGATGTTCCTTTCAGCCCAGACAGAGCCAAGGAGCAGCAAGAAAGCCCAGGACTTGCTTGCCCCCAATCTTGCTTGCCAGTGTGTGCACCAGCGTTCCCTCCTTTCTTCCACCTACATTCTATCCCCCTATCTCTCCCTCCAAGATGCTGTGACAGTTGAGGGCTTCCCCCCTCCCACACGCCCGAATGCATGCACACCTGCAGATGCTTGTAGGAGGGCAGGTGTGTTTGTGTGTGTGCATGTACTGATGTCTTCTACTCCGCTCTCATTCCCCAAATGCACGCTAACCAAGGCATCAGTTCTGATTATCATTCCAAGGCCTAAAAGCACTAACCATCCAACTTAATCCATCTACCCTGTTGTCTGCAGTGAACAATCTAGCATCTCCATCACCACCACATTGTTGCTTCTTGATTTTTTTTTAAAAAAAAAGCTTAGCAGCTCAACGCTGTCACCCACCAGTGTTGGGAGACAGGACTGTACATCTTCCAACTGTGTGGGTGGGTGGGAAGGCGGATACCAATTTGCTTGGACCCTTGCATTAAAAAAAAGAAAGCAACCCTTCCCTGCAGATAGAAGATTAGCACATCAGGGAGTTTCTAATGCAATTCATGACTCTGGGTTTCTGTCTGCAGGGAGCTTTTAATGGAAAGGGACATTTGGAGATGTGATTTTGCCACACACCATCTGAAGGAGTTCACTCTGTTTCTACCACTTCAGAACTGAACATAAGAACAAAATCACAGTCGAAAACATAAGGAGGCCCAGCGAAAAGGCAAGACCGAAACTTAAAAGTGCTAGGAAGTCATAAAGAGGAAAGATAGTCAGGTACAGAGGAGTTAAGCTAGCCTGCAATTTTTTTACTAGCCTAAGAGCATGGAAATGCAGGAAACTAGCTCAGCTAGTAAAAGAAAAAGCCTTCAATCAAGAAGGCTGACGAAGGAGGGATGAGCAGTACATAAGCCAAGTAGACTGGCAGAGGAGGGGTACCCACCCCTTGTTCAACAGCCCACTAATTTGCCTTTATGGGATTCCTTGTCACCTGTGGCTACCAGGCAAGTTGCTGAAAACGTGTATTGGCAACAGTGTCTCTGTATTTTCACTCTTTCGTTAGAGGTTTTTAAACAAATGGGCCACCTGTCAGGGATGTGGTAACAGTGGATTTCCTGCATCAGCAAAGAGCTGGAGTAGATGACCTTAGATGACCCAGCTCTATGATTTTAACTAAATATGCATCTAGAAAGGTGTCATCATTTTTAATCATCATTTTAATCCCATCCTATTAGAACTGAAAAGGCTTGCATGCAATATTTATTTATTGTATTTTAATCTCACCCTTCCTCCAAAGAACACAAAGCAGCATATGTGGTTCTTTCCCCCTCTTTATACTTACGGCAACTTTGAGGCAGGTGAGGCTGAGAGATGGTGACACGCTGTAGCTTCATAAGTGGGCACTGGAATGCAAGTCTCTTTAGTCATAGACCACATTCATACCGTACATTTAAAGCACTATGGTACCAGTCATGGCTTCCCCAAAGAATCCTTGGAACTGTAATTTTTTTAAGGGGGCTGAGCATGGCTGGCATAACACGGTAAGCAAGGTAAGCATGGCAGGAGGGTGCAACGCTTGAGGGGTGCCAGAGGCCAGGCGGGCAGCCAGGCAGGCCCCTTTGGCAGGCAGTGAATCAGTCCTCATCTTCCTCCCGCTGAAGCAACCTGCAGGAGTTGCTCTCTCTGCAATCCGGGGCTTCCGGCAGGGCACTCACCTTCCCCGCCCCCAGCTTTTAACGGGAGGCTGAAGCCGGTGCCTCACGCCGGCTTGCGAGTCCTTCCCTTGCCCAGGCTCCGTTCGGTGCCCCCCTTCCCGCCCCTCGGATCTGCTTCCTTAACCGTCGGAGGCCAAGGCTGCTGTGCAGCTGGATCAAGCCAGCAGCCAGGCGCTTGTGCGGAGACGCGCGCAGCTTAGCTTAGCGCCAAAGAAAGGGCCACCTTTTCTTCATGGGGCTCCCATGTTTGATCCTGCAGAGTTCCTCATCGCCAGTGGGGTCTCCCCACTCGCAATCATGGCAGCTGTGGGGAGTGGATAAAGTGCCTGCTTTCCCCTAGCTTTCTAGGTTTTGCTGCCTCTTTTGAAATTCTCTCTGGAGGTGGGTTTGATTTCCCTTGATTTGCACCAGTCGTTCATATGCATCACTTTGCCAGCTTCAGTGGGGTGGGGTGTGTTAGGGAGCCCAGCTGCCCTCTTCCTCCTCCTTCCCCACTTGATTTATTTTTATTTATTTATTTTATTACATTTTTAAACCGCCCTATAGCGACAAGCTCTCAGGGCAGTGTACAAAAAGTTAAAACAGGTTAAAATACAAATAAACATGAGAACAATACACTATAAAGAATATATAAACAAAATTAAGACAGAGACAAATTAAAATTAAATTTAAATTTAAAATGCCTGGGCAAAGAGGTAGGTCTTTACCTGGCACCGAAAAGATAACAAAGAAGGCGCCAGGCGTATCTCATCAGGGAGGGCATTCCATAACTCGTGGGCCACTACTGAGAAGGCCCTAGCTCTAGTTATTACTCTCCGGGCCTCCATATGCGTTGGAACCCGGAGAAGGGCCTTCAACGTCAAGCGCAGTGAACGGGCAGGTACATAGCGGGAGAGGCGTTCCACCAGGTATTGCGGTCCAATGCCGTTAAGGGCTTTATAGGTAAGAACCAACACTTTGAATCTGGCCCAGAAACATATTGGTAGCCAGTGCAGCTGGGCCAGGACAGGAGTTATATGATCATATCTTTTAGTCCCAGTAAGGACTCTGGCCGCAGCATTCTGCACCAGCTGAAGTTTCCGAACCGTCGTCAGAGGTAACCCTACGTAGAGTGCATTACAGTAGTCCAATCTAGAGGTTACCAGAGCATGGATAACTGTGGCAAGGTTCTCCCTGTCCAGATAGGGTCATAGTTGGGCTACCAGCCGAAGCTGGTAGAACGCATTCCGTGCCACCGAGGCTACCTGGGCCTCCAATGACAGGAGCGGATCTAATAAGACCCCCAAACTACGGACCTGCTCCTTTAGGGGGAGTGTAACCCCATCTAGGGTAGGTCGGACATCAACCATCTGGGCAGAGAGATCCCCCACCAACAGCATCTCAGTCTTGTCAGGATTGAGTCTCAGTTTATTAGCTCTCATCCAGTCCATTATCGCAGCCAGGCAGTGGTCTAGTACATCAACAGCCTCACCTGAAGAAGATGAAAAGGAGAAGTAGAGCTGCGTATCATCAGCATATTGCTGGAAACGCACTCCAAATCTCCTTATGACCTCACCCAGCGGCTTCATATAGGTATTGAAAAGCATGGGGGACAAAACCGAACCCTGCGGGACCCCATATTGGAGTACCCAGGGACTCGAACAATGCTCCCCAAGCACCAACTTCTGGAGACGATTCTTGAGGTAGGAGCACAGCCACTGCCAAGCAGTGCCTCCAACTCCCAAATCCGCAAGTCGCCCCAGAAGGATACCATGGTCGATGGTATTAAAAGCCGCTGAGAGATCCAGGAGAACCAACAGAGTTACACTCCCTCTGTCTTTCTCCCGACAGAGGTCATCATACAGGGCGACCAAGGCTGTTTCTGTACCAAACCCCGGCCGAAAGCCCGATTGAAATGGATCCAGATAATCAGTTTCATCCAGGAGAGCCTGGAGCTGGCGAGCGACCACGCGCTCTAAAACCTTGCCCAGGAATGGAACATTTGCTACCGGTCTATAGTTGTCAAGATTTTCAGGGTCCAAGGAGGGTTTTTTTAGGAACGGTTTCACCACCGCCTGTTTCAGACAGAGTGGTACCACTCCCTCTCGTAAAGAGGTATTGATCACCTCCTTGGCCCATCCGGCTGTTCCATTTCTGCTAGCTTTTATTAGCCACGAGGGGCAAGGATCCAGAGCGGACGTGGTCGCCCACACCTGTCCAAGCACCTTGTCCACATCCTCAAGCTGTACCAACTGAAATTCATCCAGTAAAACAGGACAAGACTGTGCTCTGGACACCTCATTAGGATCAACTGCTACAATATTGGAGTCAAGGTCTCGGCGGATGTTGACATTCCAGTCAGCCATGGGTTACTCGTCCTCTTCCTCTTCTGCCCTTCTGCATTTTCTCTTTATCCTTTGGTGGCTTCAGTCAACTCCTCTCACCCTTAGTGCTGCAGGCTTCTTTTTTGCAGCAAGATCCTCTGCCTGTATTTATTGCCTGTTATATTCAGAGATCCAGATCTAGTTTCTTGAGCTACTTTTTAAAAAGGCTGCCCTCATCATTTTGTAGCCCCAAACTGGGTTTTCCTTGTGTATTGAGAACTCAGAAGTAACCAGGGCAGAATCTACAGGGAAAAGTAGAACTATTTTTTTAATGTAAAACGCTCTCACCAAATTGCAATAAAAAACAACTATAAGCTGTTTGATGTCATATTTGCTCCTCAGGGCATCCTGATTGTGGCATATTTTGCTAGTTTTTATTTCAGTTAAGTTGTACCCAATTTGTTTCATTAACCTACTTCTATTTTTCTGCTCTGGTCTCTGCCTAATGCAGTTGAATGAATGAATGAAGAACTTTATTTACAGTCTTAGACCCAAACGAAATGGATATTATACATAGTACAATATAGGGGTAAAAATAATAAAAACAATTCTTATATACATAAGTATAGCTACTTTATACAGATGAAAGGGAAATACGTATCTGCTGGGCTGCATATATAAATTTAGCAACCTGTAAGGTGATTTGTTTGTCAGACCCAGATAGTAGATATACTATAGAAGCTCCAGGGGGCTTATGAGAAATTTTTTTCAGAATCTCCTCCAGATACTTAGAACGAATCTGAATGTACAGAGAACAAAAAAGAATAGTATGTGGGAGGGTTTCAATGTCGGCACCACAGGGGCATATATGCCGATCATATGGGATCCCTTTAAATCTCCCTTCGAGAACCGCAGATTGTAAAGTATTGAATCTCGCTTTAGAGAACATTAATCGGTATTTAGGAATAGTAAGTAAATCTAAGTACGTGCTGATCTTTTCAGGGGGAAGATTTAAATTCGAATAAATTGGGGAGCATCGTTTAGATGCTTTAGTCAAGGATGTTTGGTAATCAATGTCTTTAAATCGTGTACGTATTATTGTTAGTGCGTCATTTGGCGATTGGGATATTAAATACTCCTTTGAGAGCCCCATTGTTGCAGTTTCAGTTCCATTTTAGAGTTCCAGTTAGAGGGCCAATTGTCCTTCCAAAATAGAGGTATTAATCCTGTCTTAGTATCTGTTGAGATTTTAATCCAATAATTTATAGATGTCAACCAAGCCTGGCATTCCATGGACAAAAACCCGCACTCTAGTCTCAACGCTGCCGAAGGTGCACACCTAGGAACACCTATTAGGCAACGGAGAAAAGAGGAAAGGATTGCTTCAACTGGCTTCGCATGAAGATTCAAGGAATGTATCCAAATTGGGGCTCCATATAAGATTTGAGGTATGATTTTGTTTTTAAATATATGAATAATCGCTGGAATGAATTGTCCCCCTTTGTAGTAGAAAAATCTGATCAGATTATTTAGAGAGCTTTTTATTCTCCTAATCGTAATTTTTAGGTGGAATGACCAATTCATTGAGGAATGAAAATTGATGCCAAGATATTTATAATGTGTAACTTGTTCAATAGAATGATTGTTCACTTTCCAAATCGGGGTACTTATTCGCTTTGAAAACACTAAAATTTTTGTTTTGTCGAAATTAATATTTAAGTGATTCACTGTACAATAGGACATAAAAGCCCTTAGTGTACGTTTTAGTCCAACTTTGGATAGCGAAAGAATCACGGCATCATCGGCATACAAAAGTAGGGGACATCTCACATCTGCAATCTTAGGAGTATGGAAATCATAAGAGAGGCAACAGTCATTCATGTCGTTTAAAAAAAGGTTGAAAAGTAATGGAGCGAGGATACAGCCTTGTCTTACCCCAGTAGTTGTTAGTATAGAATTTGTTAAATCACCCTCTTTTCCACATCGAATACGCAAAGAGGTCTGTTGATGCAACTGGTATATCAGGAACAGGAGCCTTTTATCGATAGAAGTTTTGAATAATTTTGACCATAAAATGTCATGAGGGATTGAGTCAAATGCCGCCTTTAAATCTATGAAGGCGACAAATAATCCGTTACCCTTCTGTTTGCTATACTTTTCGGCTAGGTGATGTAAAATCAAGCAGTGATCCAGAGTCGATGAACCTTTCCTGAATCCTACCTGTTCCTTGCCGAGTATATTTTGTTCATCCATCCATTTTTGGAGCCTTTCTTTCAGGTAGGACGCGTATAATTTAGCAATTACTGAAAGAAGGCTAATAGGACGGTAATTAGAAGGATCTTCCCTGACTCCTTTTTTTTAAATATTGGAATAACAATTGCTTCTTTCCATGAAATCGGGAAGAGACCTGTATCATTAATTCTAGTAAAAAGTTTTGCTAGTAACGGGGCCCACCAATCTGGAAAAGTTTTTAAAAGTTCCAGAGGAATGTTGTCAAAGCCTGGAGCTTTACCCGTTTTTAAATTAGTGATTAAGTTCTTAATTTCATCTGTATTCAAGGGCGGCCAGGTCGTAAGCAAGAGGGGATCAGGGGGTGTATATGAGGAGGAGAAACTGGGGTAAACGTTATTAAGTAGCGTCCTAAAATGATTTTCCCAAGTGTTTGCAGAAATATTACAAAATACCGGTCATGTGGGATTAAAGGCATTCGAAATTATTGTCCAAAACTTTTTTGTGCCTTTTGACCTTGACGCACTAATGAGGCTATTCCACTCTTTTATTTTTGCTAAATTTTGTTTGTTTGTTACAGTTGACTTATAGGTTCGTTTAATTTGGTAATAAATTGGGGGAAGATGATTTAAATTACGCTGACGATAGTGTAGATAAACTTGCTTCAGTTGGCGTTTAAGTTGTAGACACTCATTGTCAAACCATTTGGGACCCTTGTTTCCATTGTTTCTATTAACGTTAAAGCCTAGGTACACAGAATTCATCTTGTTTTCTAATTGATCAATTAAAGACTCATATAAGTTGAGCGGTTCTCCTTGGGATTCTAAATTTAGTAAATGACTCCTGATGTCCATAACATTTGAAGAATATAGAAATAGTTCTATCTTATTTGCTAAGGAGTCCGTCCATCTATGACACTTATATTGAGAATTATGGTAATTTACTGTAGTATTATATTTAGCATTTAAATGTAATTTCCCAGGGATATAGCAGGAGAGACAAAGAGGTAAGTGATCATTATTTAGATTCGTACCAGTAGCAAAGTTTTCTACCAGAGGGAGCAATGTCTGCACTATCATCACATAATCAATTACACTGCTACCTAACTGAGATATAAAAGTGTATTCAGCACATTCTTCTAGCTGCTCAAGCCCATTTAGGATGGTCAGGTGGTGCAAATTTGCATAACGGGTTAGGCATATTCCTCCGATATTGATTTTTGTATCTTTCGAATTCCTGTCAAAAGTAGAGAAGGAGTGTGCACAGGTCTCGCCTCTCCACAATTTGGAGGCAAGCAAAGTGCTGTTGTTGGGTCCTATCCTCACGTTAAAGTCGCCCATTATCAATAAATGTGCGTGGGGATGGGTCGTTTCTAAGTCTAATGTATAATTATCTAATTTCTCCCAGAGCTGTTCTATGGAGATGCGTGACAACAAAGGGGGTATATATACATTAACAAGAAGTAAAGAGAACATCCCAAAGGATATCAAAGCCGCCATCACATAAGAATCCATCGGTTGTAGATGAAGTATTTGGATATCTAGGGACATGGAAATAAGTATAGCCAAGCCCCCTTTCGCTCTACCCTTCTTAGAAGGTTGAGCTGGTAAGTATATGGTAGTGAATCCATTTAAGTAAGGTTTAAAAGTAATCCAGGTTTCTTGTATGAAGATGATGTCATGTTCAGATAGATAACTTTTCCATTGTTGATCATTTATTTTGGCGTTCCAACCTGCAATGTTCCATGAGAGTAGATGTAATAACTTGTTATTTGGAGAGGAGGATTTGCCAGTCGTCTGGGAAGAAAAACAAACTTGTGTAGAAGACGGAACTACCCTTTTATGAGCTAAAGGAGATTGTCAATTTAGCTCCATTATTTGGTCTAAAGAACCTGTATCATCTATAAAAATCGCTCCATTTTTTGTATGGAGACGCTGTCTTATGGTGTGTACATTTGAATAAACTGATGTTTTAACTCCTTTCTCCAAGGATCCAAATTCAATTGGGTGTAGTTGTTTTAAAGATATCCCATCCTTCTCTTCTTGTGGAATACTTAGGTTTGAGCTCATTTTGCATAGAGCATGAGCGCTTGAACTTAAATGTTCTGGGCTTAGCTCTTCGTTGAGCGATGATATATCAGTTGTGCTTAGATTCATAGGCGATGATTTAAGACAGTGGATCAAATTTAAAAGTCTATTGATTAGTGAAGTTCAGGTTCAGATAAAGAGGAATATAGCTCTGCAAGTTGTATTTCCTCAGGTTCAAGTTCTTGTAGTAACATCCTTAAAGAGTGTGGATTATCCTTCCACCTAGGATATCTAGATGTTTTAGAGAAGGATTCTTGTTGAGGTGATATATAGGCAGAAGTGTTGGGAGTAGTCATAGGTGATAAAATATTATTTGACATAGTATTGATAGGCGGTATTTCCAACGGAGTAGGTGATGATGTATCTAAATAGAATCTCTGAACTAGCAAACCCATTTTATAGAGAGGGTCCTTTTATTGCATAATTTGATCTGCTATTTCTCGTGAGTGGCATGTGATAATCACGCGCCATTCATAGGGGGTAAAAGGTAGGATTTTGATGGATCTTATAAAGTTCCTGCCTCTAAAGACACCTATGGCTTTACTGATAACAGAGTCCAAAAAAGGAATGTTTGGTAACATATGTTGTCTCTTATTAGATGAAGATTTGTATGAAATAGCCACTTTATCAGGTTGCAAGACTAGATTTGTAGAAGGTATTGGTTTATGGTTAACATGCTGTTTTTTTATCTGCGTAGGTGATTTGCAGTCACAAGAGGCCGAGGAGGAAAACTCATTCTCATCATTTTGATTATTAGAAGTCTGTTGCATCAGTTTTGAAGGCTTAGGATATCGGGGGGAAACCGTGTTCTTCCTGAGTGATTGTTTTGGAAAATTTGTTTGCTTGCTAGAATCAAGCAGTTTGAACAAGGGCTTGTAGTTCATCTTATTGGAGAAGTCCTTTTTGGGGTTCTTGATATTTTTTGGTTTCTTAACTTGAGTTATAGTGGATGATTTTTTGTTTGTTCTTTTCTTCTGTTGGTATGGACTTGCAGGATTCACAGGATTCACTGCGTCGTTTAGATTTTCCTGTAATGTGGGGATCAGGGCGCAAAACGCCTGCACCAGCGTAGTGAGTAGTTGATTTGTTTCAGAAATATAATTTTTCATAAGTTTCATTTCATCTAGCAGAATTGTCTGCTCTATCTGTATATTTCTCTGTATATGGGGAAGCTGTTCCTTTCTCTCATCAGGAGATGGCGTTGTATAATCGTTGGATGAGTGTAAAGAGTCAATAGTTAAAAATGAGTGTAAAGTTGTTTCATTGCATACATTCAAAGAGTTGTTAAAACCAGCATTTTGAAGTTCTTCTGCTAAAGATTTAGCCAAAGGAGAATTCACTGAAAGTTTAAACGGAGGCAAGTGTTCAATAGTCCAGTCATGTGAGCTAGTCGGCAGAATGTTTGCTTGAAGTGTTAAAGACGACTGCATATTTTCAGAGGATAGATCTTTGAAGGGTGAAAAATAGTTTGTAATTTTTGTTTGTAATGTTTTTGGCTTCTGATTATCCACATCAAAGTTAGTTATTGTTGGAATTGTTGGAATTGCTCCGTGGAAAGTCATTTAAAATGTCATAGAAATTTAGAGGATTAAAAGAGACAAAACTTATATGGAGTAATAACAGGGTTGTTTTGCTTAATACGTAGTTATCTGGATATGTCTCTCTTTCCACTGAGACCAGGCGTTATGTGTTGAAAGTCTTAAGATAAAAACCATGAAGCTTGAAATATGCAATTTAAAAGTCTGTAAACTTAAAGCTCTTAAAGATTTATGACGGAGGATCGCTTGAACCGGGAGTATCGGAGTGAAATATAAATGCGATAAAAAGGTCAACCTTTTGATAATAAAGATATCACCACAGCGTCCTTGACTTCAAACAGCTCTTGATTCTTTTTGAGTTTTAAACAAATAAGTATTAATCCAATTAAGAGCAAGTTAAATACAGAGTCGGGAGCAGGAAAAATACTTCTTACCGGAAAGAGATTCAGACCGGAAGCTCTAGCTGCCTGATGCAGTTGCTAAATTAATAATTTCCTTATTTGTATAGTTGCTGTCTGGTCAATTTCATAATCCGTAAGAAACTCTAAAATTCATTCAGACCAATCATCTGTCATTCCAGGTTATTTTACAGAATTTTACTGACACTTCCAGTGAGCATGGCAAGTGACATCTTTTTCTAGATTAAAAATAATTAAAAATTATTTATGGTCAAGTATTTCACAAGATAGACTTGTAAACCTAGCTATGATTGCAATTGAAAATGATGTGTGTTTCCAATTCAACATTAGTGAACTAATTCATAAGTTCGCAAACATGAAAGCATGTAAGGCTAAATTCGTATAACTATGTATCTTTTTGCTAAATAAAGGCAATACAAAAAGGTCGTTTTCTTTTTACCTTATTTATTTTACTATTCACGCAAAACATTTTCCTACTCTATAATGATTTTCTTATTTGTCCTTACTTGCCTTGTTACATTTTTATAACATTAGAATTGAAAAATGAACAATTTTTTTTTATACAACGTAAGGGTGCTGATTTATAATTTTCAGGGGGGCGCCGAACATGCCAGCGCCAGCCCTGGGGCTGAGAATAGTTAGGAGACCCTTATTCCCCTCACAGAGCTATAATTCCAGAGTGGTTTAACAATCAATCCCTCTTCCCAGGTAACTCTAGAAATTGTAGCTCTATGAGGGGCAATGAGGTTTTCAGACAACTCTCAGCACTCTTAACATACTACAGTTTCCAGGATTCTTTGGGAGAAGCCATGATTCTTAAAGTGATATAATACTGCTGTAAATGTATAATGTGGATGCAGGCTTAGTTGTACACTCAATCATTACACCACATTAGCTCTTGTCTCAATACAACATACAGTAAAACAAGGATTTAGACATCCATACTATGTTTTTTTAAGAGACTATAGAAATATTTTAAGTTAACTTGAGTCTTTACATGTTAGCCATTGTGCAAATTAAAGAGATATTGGGATATACATCCTTGTCTCATTGTCCACCAAGATACCTCACCCACTTTAGAAAACCATTAGCTTTAGGCATGTTCAAGGGTTTGGAAATGCCAGCAGGGATTTGTTAATTTCCCCCCTTCTTTGACAAGCAGACCCCATCACATTACTTTTGAAAGTCCCCTCAGTATCTAAAATGGCTTGTGATGCAACATGGGGGCTAATTCAAAAGCTCCCTTTGACCAAGCAATTGCTAAAAATACTGCCGTTTCTCCACATAATAACACTATGGATATTACTTAGTAAATCAGTCCTTCTCCACTAGGTTATACAATGTATGTTTTGCAGCTACTCTGGGATGTTTATTCAGCCATACAAAATTTAATAACAAATCCTCTCACACTTGGAGCTTGCTAAAAAGTTTGGGTTGGTAAGATTGGAAAAAAATGAACCCAATTATTTTATCAGAAGTATGTCATTAAAACTTACTTCTGTTTTACAGAATGTCTTGCATCCTTCAATTATTGGCATGTATCCAGTATGTTGGCAGAGATTGCCTGAAGGATATGTTAGAAACCTATTTCCTTATTTCAAAATATAACTATCACTTTTTCCAGAATGGGACAATATGATCAGCAGCAGTGTCACTAGGGGTGTGCGGGGTGTGTGGACCACACCGGGTGACACCATCAGAGGGGGTGACACCCAGAGCCACCCCTAGGTACCAGGAAGGCGCCTCCTTCTCTGCCTTTCCCCGTGCCCTTGGCTCGGGGTTGATTAAGCTAAAAAGAGCCGTCGGAGGAGCGAGAGCTCGGAGGGCGTAGGTGGAGGAGGAGTTGTTGGACTGGGCCGCGCTGCAGCACACGAGGATCCGGAACAGGCACAGCTTCCTCCTTCCCAGTTCAGACTAGCCGATCCTTGGGCCCCTTTCCTGCTGCTCCAGCTCGGGCTATCTCCTTGCCCCTGTGCCTCCTTTTGTCGCGCCCGGGCATCTATTCTCCTTTCACCCTCCCCACCCACGCTCTTGCTGCAAGCTGCCGCCTCCTCTTCTAGCGATTCGGAGCTGCGCACTTAATCCTTTCCTCCTTTTGGGGGTGTGGGTGTGAGGTATGTCCCAGCCTTGAGTTGCGTTAGCTTTAGCAAGGTTTTTGGAGTCGGCTTTGTAACAGCTGCAGGCTGTTTTCTTTCTCCCCTCCCCTCCATCCCCTGAGGAGAAAAGAAAACATATTGCAGGGGTTTTCTTTGGTGTTTTTTTTGGGGGGGGAGTCGAAAGGGGGAAAAAGTGCCCCCCGTCCTGAAGCAACTCTCCTTATTATGAAAGCTTTACCAAACTTGTCTCTGTTTAGGTTCTCTTCTTGGACAAGGGCTCCTTCTGTTTCATTTCGGGGGGGGGCTTCCTCCGATGAAGCATCTCCCTGGAACCAATTTCCTTTGATTTTTTTTTTTTTAGACACCATGAGTTACTGCACTGGGTGACACCAACCCTAGTGATGCCACTGATGATCAGTCACTTAAATATATGCACAATTAAGGTTGCCTGTTGATTAGTGTTGAAGGTAGTTCCTCCCTCTCTCTCCCCCCCACCTGTCCATTATATATATATTGTTATGAGCATGGGGGTTGGGATGGATTATTCCTATGGGTCCCCTTTCCAGCCTCCGATTTGGAATCCCATGCCTTGGGGCTGGCTCTGCTGGCCAGGTGAATTTCCTTTGTTAAGCAAATAGAGTGCCAGGTAAGATAATGGGCCTATCAGTCGTCCAGCAACAGTGAATGGGCCAGGAAGACCCTTTTGTCATTGAAACTCTTCAGGAGAGCCGCTGCCCCCTCCTGGAGCCCAGGAGAGTTTTGTAGTTTTAGTGGTGTCTAGAGAAAGGCTGGTAACTGCAGGCAGGCAGAGAGGCTGGCTCTCTGCACAATGGCATTTGGGGTGCCTCCTGCAACCCAGATGGAAAAGCTGGATATTGGACTGCTGATGCCTTGAACCTCCTCCATGCTAAGCTCAGGTTGGAATGTGTGCAAATAAATAAACCATATTTCATAAAGACACTGCAGTCTCTGCTGACCTTCTTCCCAAAGGAAACCAAACCCTGGGGGAGCGCAGGAACCCCAGAAATCTTACCACTCAGAGATTGGGGGAGGCACGCAACACTGGTGTCAGGTATGGGATTGAGTTTCCTGGGAGCAAGGTGTGCCTGAGTCAAGATGGAGGGGATAACAGCAATCCTCCTGGAACAGATAAAAATGATATACCAGCAGCAAAGGCAACAAGACTGCCAGGACGACTAGCAGCAGAGGCAATGAGAGCGCCAAGAGGAACAGGAGCAAAGGCAACGTGAGCACCAAGAGGAATGGAAGCAAAGACAAAGAGACCGCCAGGAGCACTGGCAACGAATGAGGGAGATATTGGGAAGCACCTTTGGAGGGGAAAAGGAGACCCCGTGTGAAGAGGTGAGAGCCCTGCCTGATCAACCGCTACAAGGGGTCGAGAGTGACCCAGGAGTCCAGCTGCAGAGCGCCCAGATGGGGGTGGCTACAGAGATCCAGAAAGTGGATGGGCAGCTAGCGGGTTTGGACTGTAAGGAGTTGCAGTCAGTAGCGGAGGAGGAAGTTTTGATTGTCCAGGAGCCTGCCAGGGGGGAAGACAGCAGGAAGCTGGAAATGAAGCCCCAAGATTTGAAGGAGGACAGGCTGGAAAATGAAGAGGAAGAAGCCTCGGAAGAAAGTGGAGTAGAGGCTGGAGAGGAGATGCAGCTGATAGATTTCTCTGCTCCATGTGTGCCTGCTGTTGAAGAAGTAGTGCAGGAGGAAGAAAAGGCCTTGGGAAAAGGTGAACTAGAGGCTGGAGAAGAACAGCTGTTAATGGATTTCTTCGCCCCGTGTATGCCGGCTGGGGAAGAGAAAGTGCAGGAAGAAAAGTTGGAGGCGTGTGCGCAAGAGTTGCTGCCAGCACCTGGAGAAATGGCTGTGCAAGAAAAAGTGCAGGAAAGGCCTGAGGTGGGAGTGCAAGCCCAAGAGGAACTCCAAGTGCCTGGAGAGATGGGTGAGATAAAATCCCCAATTGACTTTGCCCCTTGGGTGCCCCATGATGGTCTTGTGGGGTGGGATGTGGCTTCTATGATGGGTGCAGTCCCTGGGCAAATTACAGCAGTGAAAGGCACCCAGCGCCCTGTGGGTTTGGAGGGCAAGAGACACTGGGAGGGTTACCTGCCTGTTTGGGCCCATGTTTCACACTGGAGATTGTGAGGGAGAACAGAGGTTTCTTTCTGCCAACGTGGGTGGGCTAGGCCAGCTAGTCCTGAAGAAGATGCCCCCAGACAAAGACTTGTAGCAGAACTTTGATTTGGAAGTTGGGGCAGATAAAGTGGACTGGCTTAAAGACTTTTCCCAGAGCAGAGAGTAGGAAGAAAATGGCTACAGCCTGCCATGTGCTGATGAGGAAACAAATCTGTTCCTAGAGAGGAGTCCCAACCCCCTGCAGGCCGCAGCAGGGATCAGCATGGACTGGGAACTCCATGAAGCCCCAAGACAAAGGACCATTTTGGTAACCGCATGGTCTAGGGGTGGGGGTTGTGCTTATGGGACTGTGTACTGATTTGCTGTAGGAATTCTGATGGTATTGCCTTTTTGACATGCTGTTGATTTGTGCTTTTTTTGCATGAGTGTGGGGATATGGGCTGTTTAATGATTTTTTAGGAATTATGCTGCTAAGTTTTTGTTATAAGATTTTAATGTAAAGATTTACTAGTCTGTGACTGTTGGATTGTGGGTGCATGTACAACTGTTTAGGGAAGCAAGCAAAAATGTGCATGTGGTTGAGGGCATGCTTAAACATGTCAGGAACTCAGTATCTTGGCCACTGCTAAGGTTTGAGGACTGGGTAAGCTGTTTGGATGCAGAACTATGACTGGGGGCTCCAAGAAAGAAGAGGAAGCCTAAAGAGAGAGTAATTAATTGAAAAAAGTGCTGTAAGGGAATTGACTGTTTTTGTACTTGTGTGGGGATGCAACTGTATTTATATGACTATGCTTCTAATGATGTATATTTCAATGTCTGACTAACCTATACCTGTTATTTCTTTGTAGGGGAAGCTGTTATTCTGTTGTTTGTTTGCAGGTCTGGGACAGACATTTTTCAGAGAAGGGTGTAGTGTTATGAGCATGGGGGTTGGGATGGATTATTCCTGTGGGTCCCCTTTCCAGCCTCTGATTTGGAATCCCATGCCTTGGGGCTGGCTCTGCTGGCCAGATGAATTTCCTTTGTTAAGCAAATAGAGTGCCAGGTAAGATAATGGGCCTATCAGCTGTCCAGCAACAGTGAATGGGCCAGGAAGACCCTTTTGTCATTGAAACTCTTCAGGAGAGCCACCGCCCCCTCCTGGAGCCCAGGAGACTTTTGTAGTTTTAGTGGTATCTAGAGAAAGGCTGGTAACTGCAGGCAGGCAGAGAGGCTGGCTCTCTGCACAATGGCATTTGGGGTGCCTCCTGCAACCCAGATGGAAAAGCTGGATATTGAACTGCTGATGCCTTGAACCCCCTCGATCCTTAGCTCAGGTTGGAATGTTTGTAAATAAACCATATTTCATAAAGACACTGCAGTCTCTGCTGACCTTCTTCCCAAAGGAAACCAAACCCTGGATGAGCGTAGGGACCCTGGAAATCTCACCGCTCGGAGATTGGGGAGGCGCACAACAATATATATACTGAGGCAAGGTAGCTAGGTTGAGTTAAAACTAGGGATGGAGGAGGATTTTGTTAGGTCTGCATTTTTTAGCAAACTAGTCTGATTCACACAGGGCTGGTTCTAAAGGGCGGCCAGGTTGGGCACTGGCCCGAGGGCCCCTGGAGCTACAGAGGGCCCTCCGCATTCCTTCTGCGATCTGTGGAAGCAGGACAGGAGCTGCAGATCACGGGACAAGAGCTTCTGAACCGCCCCCATCCCCCCGCTTCACTTACCTTTTTCTCTGCTGTTTTTTGCAGTTTGCCATCAATCAAGATGGCGGCTGAGGTTTCCCTAAGGGGCTGAAGACTCTGCCGCCATCTTGGTTGATGGCACGCATGCGTGCTACACGTGCGCATTGCTGCCATCAACCAAGATGGTGGCAGAGGCTTCAGCCCCTTAGGGAAACCTCGGCCACCATCTTGATTGATGGCAAACCTGTATGCACAGTGCGCGCAGCCGCAAAAAAACCCAGAAAGGTAGGTGAAGCGGGGGGATGGGATGGGATGGGACGGCGGGTGGCTCAGAAGCTCCTGTCCTGCGATCCCTCCTGCAGCTGTTTCCGCGGATCGCGGAAGGGGAGCGGAGGGGCCCAGGGCACGCTGGTGCCCAAGGGCCCTGTCATGCCTGGAGCCGGCCCGATTAATATATGGATTGGAATGGAATTATACTTTGGATTTCACACATTTTGCAACACAGTTCTTAACTCAAAAAACATACCAAAATAAATAAAATTAAAAAGCCCAAACAAGTTTTAGGATAAGGTATGTTTAGAAATGCAACTCCATTGAGATAAAAATGTATTTAAATAATACCTTTTGATAAACATATTTAAATTTGATTTTGGTACATTTTTAATTGCAGATTGTTATTATTAATTCAGTTTCATCCCCACCCTTCACCATAAAGGCTCATGGTTACAGCACTTTTAAAAAACAATATTCAAATCAGCTTAAAACAAATACAATGAAGAGAATTGTGAGTCCATATATATATATGGTTTCAAAGCCCAGGGTAAAGAGGTGCCTCTTCAGCATATAACAGAAACTACATAATGAAGTTGCCAGATGCAACTGTGTGTGATTAGTGCAGAAATGGCACAAAATGGGCTTATTATGAACACATGCAACATTTACACCAATTAGAAATAGACTGACTCATCCACTCCTGGTCACAAACCCCTGAAAATCCTGCCATCAACCAAGATGGGGGCGGGTGCATCAGGCCCTTAGTGAAACCTTGGCCACCATCTTTATTGATGACAGTCTTGTGCCCACAGCGCGACGGGCCCAGCATGACTGGCACCAGCTCTGGTAACCAGCATTTATGTGACGTCAAGGGAGAGATAGGCAGAGCCTGTTGCAGGTGGCCGTCGTGGGCCTGCGCAGCAGTGGGGGGGTGCCTTGGAGCTCCCTCCTGCAATCCGCGGTGTGGATCACAGAACTGCTACCCACCCACCCTGAGGGGCCCTTGCCCAGGGCCCGACCTGGCCACCCTCTGGCATCAGCCCTGAGTCATGTGATGGCTGGAACACTGGATCCCAACTGGGTCATGTGATTACAAGAAACAGAGAATAGTAGAGTACATTGAGATATCCTTGAGATATATGTCCATCAATTTTTTTTCTAGATAAACATGTCAATTAATCCAACTCATCAAGTCTACTAAGTCCAGTGATTTCAAATCGCTCTTCTTCCATTATCCATATTGGTTCCATCTTCCATCTTCCATCTTTACGCACCCAATAATCTTGCTGTCATAGTCATATAATAAGAGTCTGATAGGAATTTCCTTTATCACAGATATTTTCTTGCCATCAATTCCGAACGTATCACTGAAGTATTGTTGCAAAGCCGCATCTCTGTTCCTCTTTTTTACATGATACACTAGCACATCTCTTGAAGATTTTTCCATTGACACAAAACAGGGATTAAATCTGTTAACTTTCTCCATTTCAAGTTCCATCAAATCTTTCCAGTCCAGGAATTTTTTTGAACCGATAATATCTTTATCTCCAATCTCTTCAATTCCTTCAGGGACAGCGCTGAGTTCCAAACCGTAATATTTATCTCCAGGATCCGTCACAGCCAGGAAATCCAAATCTTTTTCCATGTCCATATTTAATCCAATCTCCATAGTTTGAACCTTGCCTTTAATTTCTCTTTCATCCTTTTTTGGTTTTCCAGATCTATCTTTATTCTCCTTTCTCATAGAATCCTGAATTTCTTTCAGCTCCTGTCTCATTTCGTCAAATTCAATTCTCAACGCTTGACTATTATTTCTCAGTTCTTGTTTTATTGACTTAATCCCATTCATTATTTTCTGAAACATGTCTAAAGATAAAGTCCCTTCTTGTACATCCATGATCTTCTTAATTGTCATTCTTAAAGCCAAAGGAACAAAACTCCTTCAATTTTCAATGTCCCAAGCAAAGAGCAGTTTATTTCTTTATCCAGTTACAAAGGAGTTAATCTTTCAAACCAACTGGTGTACACTCTAGACAGCCCTTATCTCTTATATGCCCAGAACTGCAAAAACAGCTTTAGTTCACAGCGTCCAAATAACTAGTAGCAGAAGGAATGAGCAGATTCGTCAAAAAAAAAAGTAGATCAGAAAAAATAGTCCCATACATATATTACACAAAAGTCTTATAAATCAAAAAGATTTTTCCTTTCTCTTCCAATCAGAAACCCCTCATCCGTTGTAATCTTTATAATGCTATTTTCCATGTCAGCTTTTTGCAATAATAAAAAAAGATAGGCTATTTTTATTTTCTTCCCCCTTAGTTCCGTGAGTAAAAGAAAAGGAAAGTTTTGGCTCACCCAGGTTTTCTTAATTGCTGTTCCTTTGACAAATCTCTTTAGCTGTATAGATAAGAAAGTGATAAGCGTAGACAGGAGAATGCTTGCCTGTTAGTCCGTCTTTCTTTAAAGAAAAAAAACGGGTCACTTATTCAGCTGAGCTTAGCTAGAAATCCTCGCTCCGTTCGAGCTGCTGGAAGACCTTCTTTCACAGACAATTCTGACGAAATCCAGTCTCCAACAATCACAACAAAGCTGTGTGGGAAATCTCACGTTTCTTCCTTATCCGGAAGAAATTATCCCCAGTCAAAAAAGACCCTTCTGACTGGATTTATTACTGAAAAAGTTTCATCCAAGACGGGAGCCCGTCTCAGAGCTGCACAGGCGGAGGGATCCTCCTGGGAAGTCGGCCACCATCTTTATTGATGACAGTCTTGTGCCCACAGTGCGACGGGCCCAGCATGACTGGCACCAGCTCTGGTAACCAGCATTTATGTGACATCAAGGGAGAGATAGGTAGAGCCTGTTGCAGGTGGCCGTCGTGGGCCTGCGCAGCAGTGGGGGGGTGCCTTGGAGCTCCCTCCTGCAATCCGCGGTGTGGATCGCAGAACTGCTACCCACCCACCCTGAGGGGCCCTTGCCCAGGGCCCGACCTGGCCACCCTCTGGCATCAGCCCTGAGTCATGTGATGGCTGGAACACTGGATCCCAACTGGGTCATGTGATTACAAGAAACAGAGAATAGTAGAGTACATTAAAGTGTGCAGCAATTAAAGTTAAATGCATGCATGCCTTTCTGCTGACTTTTCTGTATTTCTCTGGGCATGCAGAGAAATTATGTTTACAAATACAGTATAGGCCAGGCCTAAGTAGTTTTCTTTCCATGTATAAATGACTAGATTAGTACCTTGGTTTTTCAATTAATTAAACAATGCTTGATGAAGATTTTTTCCTTTCTTTCAGAAATGTGCATGCCAATGCCTCATATAACTGCTCTGAGGTAGCTTATTATTATTTATTATTATCTTTATTTATACCCCGCCCTTTTTCCAAACTGGAACTCAAGGCGGCTTCCAGATAAAAAGAAGTTCATATCATTCAGAACCTATAAAAATATAAAACATATAAACATATAAAATCAGCATTAAAACAGGATTAAACTTCAGAATGGTTTTGCAATAAAGTATAGACAGACACAACCGTTCCAGGAGTACAAAAACCACACTGGGAGCCATGACATTTAGCAATACTTTCCTGAAATAAAAACAGTCATCATCATCATCCCCTGAAAATAAGCTAGTCATTAAGAACAAAGAAAGCTGCTTTATTCCGAGTCAGACATTGGTCTATCTAGTTTAGGATTGACCACCCTGTGTGCATAGGCTCCCCCCCCCCCAATCTCTCTCTCTTGGGGCTAAACTTTTGATTTTACGAATTCTGAAATGAAGCAAAGTGTGGGACTAGGATTTGGGAGACCAAGGTACTTTGTCACGAAGCTCACTTTTCATTTACCATAGGAGCCAACCATCATGAATGAGGAGGCATATGTTTGCTCCTGTGAACAGTGGCTGACTCACCTTTCACTCTGATTGGCTCCAATCAGCACAAAAGGATAAGGAAGCATGTTGTTAGCCAAGTGAAAAGACTATTCTCAGTGGTTAACATGGCCCCTTTCATGCTGATTGGCTCACACATAGGGACCCTGCTGGGACCTTGCTCCCCCAAGGTAAGGGGTCTACACCCCCCCAAATCTTGACAACTACACCCCTGCCCCCAGCCCTACCCAGAGATGCTGGGGAGTGAATCTTCTGCAGTCAAAGCATGTGCTCTACTACTCAGTTACAGCTGTTCCCAGTCCAGCATGATAGTATTGATGATGCCCTCCCTGATTTTTTTTTAAATACCGTATTCAATGACCTGAACTAGATGAATCCTAGACTTTGTACAACACCTTCAACAGTTGTGACTGTAGCACCATGCAGTGAACCAATGGGAATTAGACAAGTATTGGCTGAATAATGTCTTGAGATTGTGACAAAAAGAACCAAGGGTGAAAAAACTGATTTGGCGATATTCTAATATGAGAGCATAGTGGGGAGGAGAGCCTGGCTGGGAGTCCAGAGTTTGTGAGTTCAAATCCCCACTCGTGTCTACTGGGTGTAAAGTGTTGGAATAGGGAAATGTTGCATGTTCCCTTTAAGGGATATTTGAGGATATCCCATGTACCTGTTTTACCATGATGTACCTTCCTAATGGGTGGGGTTTAGTTATCTGACTTCCTCCTCCTTTGTCCTGGGGGATTTTTGAATGTTCTCCATTGCTGATCTTCCTACCTTTGAGAGGCCGCATGGCATGATGCTCTCTCTAAGAGCATCATTACAAAACACCAAGATGGACTGAGACTTCTATATTTTTCTTTCTTCTAAGCTAGATCCTATCTTCTTCTGAACATGTGAAAAGATTGTGAGTAAACATTTTTTTCTTTTACCTAAAGGATTGTGTCTGTTGTTATTTATATAGAGAAAGGTGGGCTGGTTTATATTCTCATTCTGCTGCTTGTATTTGTACAACTCTGCTAAGAAATAGGACCAACCAAATTAGTTCCTATTTCTGTGTGTATTTTTATAATACCAAACAGGAGTCCAGAGTCTGTGAGTTCAAATCCCCACTCGTGTCTCCTGGGTGTCAAGGGCCAACTAAAGATCACCCCCACAGTGAGTGGCTCAGGGGTTACGTGCCCTGCCACCTGTGCAGCCATGGGCAAGCTGCATAGTCCCAAGGAGTCCAGTTGGCCCCCCCCAGGTGGCAGTTGCAGACAAGGAACGGGCTGGCTTGTGCAGTTGTGGCAAGCTGAGCGGGCCCTAGCCAGCTGGGGAAGGCTAGACACGGAGACAACGGTAAACCCCCTCTGAATACTGCTTACCGTGAAATCCCTATTCATAGGGTTGCCATAAGTCGAGATCGACTTTAAGGCAGTCCATTTCCATTTTTAATATAAGAGGTGTAAATTAAACATTTAAGGAAGATTCAGACATAATTTTTTGTATTCATTGAAATCATGATGAGAAACTTCTGCAATTCAGGACTCCAAAATGGACATGGTTCTCTGTTAATTGTGCAGTTTCACCCAGTGCATTTATGTATATCTGAAGAGCAAACACAACAACGTCTCCTGCATTTAAAATAAAGAAACATTTGACTTGGCCCTAGAACATCAAGACTGAAGCAGCATTCATATTAGGAGGCATATCATACCAGTTTTTGTCCAACATATTTGAATGCATTAAAAAAAAATTCTGTATTGCTGCCAGAAACACACACATAAACAAAGAATTAAAATATCACTTTGCAATGTTAACTTTGGAAGAAGGGTATGAATTCTGGCTAAGGCTTTGTCCAAATTCCAAAGGTCTTTTTATTTTAATCAGGGCAAATGTGTTTCAAGAGCAGCATCCATTTAAAAACTGAAGCCTTGATCTAATGCCCTCGTATTTGTGACAGTGGGAAATATTACAAAGGATACAGTATCTCCTTGGAAACAGAAATATACCAGAATACCATCATAGTGCAGGCACCGCAGGCCCCACTCCCACATCCATATTTTATCCCTGTGAGACAGATTGAAAGCACTGCAGTTAAGAAAAAGAATGGACTACATAAAAAAATTATATTACTTAAATCAGGGGTGGGGAACCTTTTTCTACCTGATGGGTAGGAGGCGGAGCGGCTGGTGTGGTGGGCCAGAGCCACAGAGCAGTCCTCTCCGTGGCACAGTGTTGCTATAGCTTACCTGGAGAGGGCTGAGGCAGGATGGGGGGAGGGAGGTGGGGTTTTGTGCGGATGCACCGGTGGAGCCAATCTGGCATGCCCACCAGTGTGTCCATGCAGCCCTGGGCTTGCTATCACCCAGTCCCATCCACATAAGCTGCAGTGCAACAGTGTCAGGAGGGCAGAGGTGTCCCACCACAACAGCTACTACTGCCAATGGCTGCATTTCCTTGACAGCAGTCTTCTGGTGTTCACATGCCACAGGTGGGCAGGGTTGGAGGCAAAAGGGGATGGAGCTCTCACCCTTTGTTCAATAGGCTGCATTCCAGCCATTCAGAAGTCAGAGGCTTATACACACCCATCTCGCCATACAGGCAAGCAAGAGGCACCATCACAGTTCAAGGACACAATCCAGCAAGGCAAAAGCTCTTGAAGAGGGTGCAGAGAAGGGCGAGCGGAAGGTGTGGCTTGGAGAAAGTGAGTGTGGCCTGTGGCGGGGGCATAGCCTGGACCGAGTCCTCCTGAGGGACAGATATAGAGGCCTGGAGGGCCATATTGGGTCCCCAGGAATGAGGCTCCCGATTTCAATCAAATAACCTTTGAAACAGTTAGTGCACCCACAGGTGAAGTTACATACTGTATATCATGTTTTTCTATGAACTGTTGACCTTAGTCATTCAGACCAGGCTGGCAGCAGACAAGAAGAGATGCTATGTGTTAAGGTAATGCCCGCTATTGGACCAATGTATCTTAACATGGAGTACACTGTCCTTGGAATGCTTCTGCACGGAAGGTGTTTTCAGATCAGATATAGGCTATAATAATTCAGAGCATGTGCCATTGATAGCCTTATTAACCCATGCATATAGCCTTATTAATGCATCAATTAAAAGAATGTGATTCTTTCTCAAGTAGGACAATACTGTTGTTTCTGGATCAGGCTTTTTTTTAATTATCTGCAAAAAAAGAGAGGAAAATATCAGATTAATCATGCTGGAAAAAAACCACAAGTTTCCTGCATCTGCCAGCTCCTGAAGACCCACCAGTTAGACAGCAAGCATTCCCCTGATCTCCTGATTAAACCTCCTGTTTTAATAGCCTTGTTTATTGTACATTTTAATTAGGGAAGTTTATTTTAATGTTTTGATGAAATTGTTTTGTTGTGTTTTAATTACTTGTGATGTTTTTATAACAGGCTTTGCACTTGTAAACCACTTAAAAGCCATATTGGCAAGCCAGTGGCATGTAAATAAATAAATAAGTAAATAATCTGTATTTGGCATCACCTTTTTATTTACTTCCTGAATTGTGCACTGGAGTGTCTTTAGACTTCTAATAGCAACCAAACTGCCACTGCAAAGTGGAGTGTCTGTAGCTGAAGTATTCTGAATTTAGGATACTCCAAACTAAGGCAAAAGGCACATTGGCAGTGAAGGATGAGGGGGGTTCCGTTGACCTTAACAGGAGTTACATATAATGTAGGAAAACTCATTCCATGTGACTGTATCTGTTCTGTTATTTGTTTTTACACAAGAACTGTGGGTAAAAAGGGGTTGTGATATGGAGCGATGAGCCCACTCAGTCTGGCTTTATTTATTATTATTATTTGATTTATATCCCACCCTTCCTCCCAGCAGAAGCCCAGGGTAGCAAATCCCATCCGCTGTTGGCGTGTGGCCCCTGAAGGATTATCCCCAAGGGAATATGGGCATTGACAGAAACAAGGTTTCCCATCCCTGGCATACCACGTTCAGAGCTGGCCTTATCAGTTTACAAAAATGCATGAATTGTGTAAAAGTATGCAGAAAAATGAATACATATTCATTAAAATAACATACAAAAATGCACTATATTAGGAGAAATTAATATACTACCTTTTCCCATGTGGTGGTGGATACCAACATGTATAAATATGAGAAAACTAAATAGTTAGGATTCACCCTGTGCTCAGCCCAAAGTATAGATAGCATTATTCTCATAACTATTTCAGGTGAAGGTGCTCCAAAATTCATATTCATTTATAAGATGTTTTAGCTACACACACTAACCATACAGCTGTTATAAAAGTTGTTCTTTTTCTAGTTCAAGTGCAAACGAGTCTTTGTTTTCAAGTTCAAGTCCTATTGAGTTTATCTAATGGGTGGCAGCCAGTACTGATTTAAGTGAAAGCTTGTACAAAGATTGGATGTAAAATTAACATTCTCCTAACAATAACATTTATATCCAGTGAAGTAGTACTCCTGCTTCTATTAATTCACATTAACACTGTGATCTACTAATCTTATTTAATTAAAGTACATTGTGCTTTAGCGTAACAACAAAGAGACAGCTCCTTGTCCCAAAGAACTTGCAGTCTAATATTTGACACAGTGAAGGCCACAAAGGAAGAGAGACAATAAACTGGAGAATATGCATTCAATGATTTGGCACTACTAGAGTTGATGTAATAAAACTGTCCCCAGTTCAAATATTTTCTCAGCCACAAGGAAATCTAAGGAAACCTGTCATTTCTCATCCTCCACCTGCAATATGATAATCATGCTTACAAGGATGTTATAAGGACTACTGAGATAATATACATGAAACACTTAAAATGCAGAAAGTCCTGGGTTCAGTCCCCGGCATCCCCAATTAAAGGAACAGCTAACAGGTGATGGGGAAAAAAAACCTTCTCTGCCCGAAACCTTGGACTCTGCCAGTCAGAGCAGACAATACTGGGCTAGATGTCTGCCAGTCAGAACAGACAATACTGGGCTAGATGTCTGCCAGTCAGAACAGACAATAATGGGCTAGATGTAGGGATGGGATTTTCTGAAAATCTCAATGTCAAGCTTATCCTTAGATTTTTTTTTCTTAATTCTTGACTCCTTGATCTCATCTAGAAGTGTGATTTTTTAACTGGTTCTTCTAAAAAAATACCAAAAAATCTACCATGTTATATGTATATATGTTATATGGTTGGACTACAGTTGCCATCAGCCATAGATATAATATGGCGGGTGTTGTAGTTCAGCAACATCTGCAAGGCTACAGCTTTCCCAGCCTTTTCATCAGATTTTGAAGATACACAGTTAAGTTTTTGTTTTAATGTTTTTAGTTACTGTAAACTGCCCAGAGAGCTTTGGCTATGGGGCGGTATATAAGTACAATAAATAAATAAATATGTATGTGTACTCTAGTATATAATATTATTTATATATAAGCCTAATTATGCATTTTTTAAAGACAGCTTTAAAGCTCAGACATAAGTGGGTGCTCAGTGCAAGAGACAGTCTGATGCAGGCAAAGGTCAATTGGATCAGAATCCCCAATTCTATGTATAAATCTATTTAAAACAAATTCCTCCTTCATCCATAGTTAAATGCATCAATAGGTCTCTCTCAGTAAGCCGTTTCCCATATGAATAATAAAAATACACTAAATAAATGCTGCTATGTTTACTTTTGAGGAAAAGCATGTTTTTGCATTGTCCTGGTGATACACACATCAGATTGCCCACAGTATAGGAATCCCACGGGAATGATACATTTGACCAGAACAGATTTGTCATGGGAACAGTTAATTGCACAAAACTGGGGATGAAATGGTGCTAGTAACTGATGTAGCCAAGGAGGCATACATCTTTGACTCCACTGGGTGCTTGCCGCAATAATATTTTTTCCACCTTCACTGGGTCCATCTGGATCCTAGCCAAGGACATGTAATCCCTCTCTCCAAACCTGTTGACAAAAAGTCAGAAGTGCACTTCTCAAGCTTGGCATAAAGATGATGTTCCTGGAGGTGTTGTAACATGGCTCACACATGACAATGGTTGTCCTGAAGAGACTGCGAGTAGATAAAAATGTCACCCAAATAGATAAAAGAATCCAAGTAACCCAGGAAAATATTGTTACATGCATTGATGGATTGCCTTCAAGTTGATCCCGACTTATGGCAACCCTATGAATAGGGTTTTCATGGTAAGCGGTATTCAGAGGGGGTTTACCATTGCCTTCCTCTGAGGCTGAGAGGCAGTGACTGGCCCAAGGTCACCTAGTGCGCTTCATGGCTGTGTGGGGATTCTAACCCTGGTCTCCCAGGTCATAGTCCACCACCTTAACCACTACACCACATATTATATTCAGTGACCATACACTATGTCCAGAAGGTGGTTGCAAGGGAAGAGGACCATCACCGCCCAGGGAGGGAGAGCCATCTGCCTGCTTTGCTGCTGCTGCTTGGCTGGCGTCTCTGCTCTCTCCTTCTTGGGCTCCTGCTCTGCACGTGGGCACCTTGCAGGACCAGGCTCCAGGTACTCAGCCAGCTGTGCTTGATACTGTTCCACCTGTCCCTTCTCTGGAGGGGATATATAAGCCGGCTGGCTGAGGGGGCTTGGGAGATCCGGTGCCTGCAAGGGAAGAGGACCATCACCGCCCAGGGAGGGAGAGCCATCTGCCTGCTTTGCTGCTGCTGGATAACATCTCTGCTCTCTCCTTCTTGGGCTCCTGCTCTGCACGTGGGCACCTTGCAGGACCAAGCCCCAGGTACTCAGCCAGCTGTGCCTGATACTGTTCCACCTGTCCCTTCTTTGGAGGAGATATATAAGCCGGCTGGCTGAGGGGGCTTGGGAGATCCAGTGCCTGCAAGGGAAGAGGACCATCACTGCCCAGGGAGGGAGAGCCATCTGCCTGCTTTGCTGCTGCTGCTGCTGCTGCTGCTGCTGCTGCTGCTGCTGCTGCTGCTGCTGGATAACATCTCTGCTCTCTCCTTCTTGGGCTCCTGCTCTGCACGTGGGCACCTTGCAGGACCAGGCCCCAGGTACTCAGCCAGCTGTGCCTGATACTGTTCCACCTGTCCCTTCTTTGGAGGAGATATATAAGCCGGCTGGCTGAGGGGGCTTGGGAGATCCAGTGCCTGCAAGGGAAGAGGACCATCACCGCCCAGGGAGGGAGAGCCATCTGCCTGCTTTGCTGCTGCTGGATAACATCTCTGCTCTCTCCTTCTTGGGCTCCTGCTCTGCACGTGGGCACCTTGCAGGACCAGGCCCCAGGTACTCAGCCAGCTGTGCCTGATACTGTTCCACCTGTCCCTTCTTTGGAGGAGATATATAAACCGGCTGGCTGAGGGGGCTTGGGAGACCCACTGCCTGCAAGGGAAGAGGACCATCACCGCCCGTGGAGGGAGAGCCATCTGCCTGCTTTGCTGCTGCTGCTTGGCCAACATCTCTGCTCTCTCCTTCTTGGGCTCCTGCTCTGCACGTGGGCACCTTGCAGGACCAGGCCCCAGCGGTCTGGATCTCTGTTGCGGTCGTTGGCCTGGATAGGGTTGCTGTCGCTCAGGAGAGGATGCTAATACCATCACTGTGCTGCTGCTATCATCTGCTGCTGCCATCTGCTGCCTGCTTCTATCAGCTGCTGCGGTCGATTGCTGTGTGCTGTTGTCACCTGCTATTGTCATCTGTCGCTTGCCTAGAACTGTTGTGGACGCTGTTGCTGCGGCTGCTATTGCCTTGACCTGAGTCAATATGTGCCTGGGAGAGAGTATTATACATCGACCGGGGAGACTTTCGGGGGCCCCAATTAGCGTAGTGACGGGTAATGGGAGGTATGGCGTTGTGAGGAGAACCTGCCAGATAAGGGGAACTCGTCCCAGACAAGTAGTGTCTGTGACTTGTTCTGGTTCTCCTCACATCCCCAGGACTGATGGTTGTTCTATCAGTCAGCTCTCGGATCTCCATGTGCTGTTGTTAAACGCCAGGTCGGTTCACCATAAGATCTCCCTTGTCCATGATTTAATTGTGGACGAGGCTGCTGACCTGGCGGGTATAACTGAGACCTGGGTGGGCGATCAGGGAGGCGTTGCTCTTTCCCAGCTCTGCCCACCTGGGTATGCGGTTCAGCATCATGGTAGAACCGAAGGACGGGGAGGTGGGGTTGCTGTGGTCTATAGGAGTTCTTTCTCACTCACCAAGCACCCTGTCCAGGTGATGACTGGTTTAGAGTGTCTCCACCTTGTGTTGGGCCAGAGAGACAGACTGGGAATTTTGTTGGTGTACCGCCCGCCCTGCTGCCCAACAAATTCCCTAACTGAGCTGACACAGGTAGTCTCGGAGGTACTGTTGCAGTCCCCTAGACTTTTGGTACTCGGGGACTTCAACGTCCATGCCGAGACTGCTTTATCTGGGGCGGCTCAGGACTTCATGGCCTCCATGACAACCATGGGGCTGTCTCAGGTTGTTACCGGCCCAACGCATGTGTCGGGACATACTCTTGATTTGATCTTCGCCACTGGGCATGGAGATGGTGATCTGGCGGTTGGGGATTTGTCATCTACCCCATTGTCATGGACAGATCACCGCTTGCTGAAGTTTAGGCTCACAGCGACCCTTTCCCTCTGCAAGGGTGGGGGACCTATTAAATTGGTCCGCCCCCGGAGACTAATGGATCCTGAGGGTTTCCAAAGGGCTCTGGGGGATTTTCCGACTGAGAAGACTGGCGCTCCTGTCGAAGCCCTGGTTGGATTGTGGAATACGGAGATGACCCGGGCGGTTGACACGATCGCTCCCATGCGCCCCCTCCTATGTAGAGCTCATACAGCTCCATGGTATACCGTGGAGCTGAGAGTGATGAAGCAAGAGAGGAGGAGGCTTGAGTGCAGATGGAGGCGAACTCCTGACGAATGCAATTATGCTTTGGTAAGTGTTTCTTCTAAGCGGTATATAGTAGCGGTGAGGGCAGCAAAAAAGAGATATTTTGCTGCCACAATTAAGGCATCTCTCTCCCGCCCGGCGGAGCTCTTTAAAATTGTACAAGGGCTTTTACATTCTGGCCCTCAGGATATTATGGATTCATCTGTAGCCTGCTGTGATGAATTCGCGAGGCACTTCCAGGATAAGATCGCATGCATTCGCCGGGACTTAGACTCCAATGTTATGACAATGAGTTCCAACGAAGCATCCAGAACGCGGTCTTGTCCTTATTTATTGGATGAGTTTCAGTCTGTACAGCTTGAGGATGTTGACAAGATCCTTGGACTGGTGCGGGCGACCACATCTGTTCTGGACCCTTGCCCCTCTTGGCTGGTGAAAGCTGGCAGGACCGGAACCGCCAGCTGGGCCAAGGAGATAATAAAC
Source organism: Rhineura floridana (assembly GCF_030035675.1). Lineage (NCBI taxonomy): Eukaryota > Metazoa > Chordata > Lepidosauria > Squamata > Rhineuridae > Rhineura > Rhineura floridana. The sequence continues at coordinate 20,322,255 of NC_084481.1, forward strand.
GCCTCTTTGAGAGAGGGAGTGGTCCCTGACTGCCTAAAAGAGGCGGTAGTGAGACCACTCCTGAAGAAATCCTCTTTGGACCCAGATAACCTGAACAACTATAGACCTGTGGCGAATGTTCCGTTCTTGGGCAAGGTACTGGAACGGGTGGTTGCCGGCCAGCTCCAGGGGCTCTTGTATGACACTGATTATCTTGATCCATTTCAATCCGGTTTTAGGCCCGGTTTTGGCACCGAAACAGCCTTGGTCGCCCTGTACGATGACCTTTGTCAGGAGAGGGACAGGGGGAGTGTGACTCTGTTGATTCTCCTTGACCTCTCAGCTGCTTTTGATACCATCGACCATGGTATCCTTCTGGGAAGACTCACGGAGTTGGGAGTTGGGGGTACTGCTTCGCAGTGGCTCCGCTCCTACTTGGTGGGTCGCCACCAGAAGGTAGTGCTTGGGGAACATTGCTTGATACCCTGGACTCTCCATTGTGGAGTCCCGCAGGGAGCGGTACTGTCCCCCATGCTTTTCAACATCTACATGAAGCCGCTGGGTGCGGTCATCAGGAGTTTTGGGCTGCGTTGTCATCAGTACGCTGATGACACGCAGCTCTATTTCTCCTTTTCATCCTCCTCAGGTGAGGCTGTTAACATGCTAAACCGTTGCCTGACCGCGATAATGGACTGGATGGGAGCTAACAGACTGAAGCTCAATCCAGACAAGACTGAGACGCTGTTGGTGAGTGCCTTCTCTGCTCAGATGGTGGATGTTCATCCTGTTCTTGATGGGGTTACACTCCCCTTGAAGGAACAGGTTTGTAGCTTGGGAGTTCTTTTCGATCCTTCCCTGTCTCTTGAGGCCCAGGTGGCCTCGGTGGCACGGAATGCTTTTTACCATCTTCGATTGGTAGCCCAGCTACGTCCCTATCTGGACAGTGACGACCTCGCTTCAGTTGTTCATGCTCTGGTAACTTCTAGATTGGACTACTGCAACGCGCTCTACGTGGGGCTGCCCTTGAAGACTGTTCAGAAACTACAGCTAGTCCAGAATGCAGCGGCCAGATTGTTGACGCGGACCAGAAGGTCCGCTCATATAACACCTGTTCTTGCCCGTCTGCACTGGCTTCCTATTTGTTTCCGGGCTAGATTCAAAGTGCTGGTTTTGACCTATAAAGCCCTACACGGCATGGGACCGCAATACCTGGTGGAACGCCTCTCCCAATATGAACCTACCCGTACACTACGCTCAACATCTAAGGCCCTCCTCCGAGTACCATCCCATCGAGAGGCTCGGAGGGTGATGACTAGAACCAGGGCCTTTTCAGTAGTGGCCCCCGAACTGTGGAACAGTGTCCCTGATAAGGTGTGCCTGGCGCCGACGCTACTATCTTTTCGGTGCCAGGTGAAAACCTTTTTATACTCCCAGGCATTTTAAAGTGTATTTTAAACAGCATTTCTGTATTTTGGATGTTGTCTGGTTCGTTGTTGTTTTTTTTTATTGTATTTATTGTATTTATATATTGTGCTTGTTTTTATCTTTTTGTACACCGCCCAGAGAGCCTTCGGGCTTAGGGCGGTATATAAATTAAACTAAATAAAATAAATAAATAAATAAATAAATTCTATTCATTCCCTGCATGAAGTGGTTGTTGTTATATGCCTTCAAGTCGATTACAACTTATGGTGATCCTATGAATCAGCGATCTCCAACAGCATCTGTCATGAACCACCCTGTTCAGATCTTGTAAGTTCAGGTCTGTGGCTTCCTTTATGGAATCAATCCATCTCTTGAAAAATCTCTTGAAAAATCTCATAAAGTGGTATAAATACATAATAAATAAAACATTAACACTTGTCCACATTGCTCCCACAGAATGGAGAAATAATTTATTACAGCAGCAGTTCATTTGTACCATCATTTGGGCATAATTAATCCCTGATTAGCAACCATTAATAGCTTCACTCTAAACACTCTCACAATTCTAGAATTCTGAGAGAGCCAATGAGAACTTGGGGACATCAAATGAAACTGAATGTTAGAAGATTCAGGGCAGACAAAAGTACTTCTTCACACAGTACATAGTTAAACTATGGAAATAGCTCCCACAAGAGGAAGTGATGGCTACCAATACGGGTGGCTTGAAAAGAGGATTAGACAAATGAATGGAACATAAGTCTATCAATGACTACTAGCCAGGATGGATATGTTCTGCTTCCACTGTCATAGGCAGTATGCCTCTGCTGAATACTAGTTGCTGAGAATCACAAGTGGGGAGAAGGCTGTTGCACTCAGGTTCTGCTTGTGGGTTTCTCACAGGCATCTGGTGGCCCATTATGAGATCAAAGTATTGGACTAGATGGGCCATTGGCCTGACCTAGCAGGGCTTTTCTTTTGATCTTATTATCTACAGTCCCATAGAATAGAAATAATGTGCTCAGTATTAAGTGCCCATTTCACAATTATTTCATCAGAAAGTGCAGTGCATTGTAGAGGGATAATATGGAATAAGTGGTATCTAGACTCTGGGTATGGTTGACCTTCTACTATATAGTATATTGGCAGCTGCAGATTTTGTCATGTAGAGAGAAGTGAGGGAAGTGGCGCCTGTGGTTGGCTTAAGTCCAGGAGACAGTACAGGCAGCTGTCAAATGAACCAGAATTTAAGAGTATCCTGTCCTCTCTGAGGAAAAAACTCCAAGGAGAATGCACTGTCCTCCTCCAAAACCTTGGACAACAGGATCTGAGGAAGAGGGTATGCGTCCTCTCCCTTCTCCAAATATTCAATGATTTGTTTAATCAAAGAGCACTACTAAATAGTAGTCATCAGGATAAGGCTTTAGAGGGATCACTATGTCTCTCTTTCCTTGCACTCAACAAGTTTTGAGGTGGATGTGTGCAGGAATAGTATTTTTTGCCTGGGTCAGCACAGCAGTGGATCTTAAACAGGCCTTGGCCGCAACCTGCTAAACCTTCCTTTCACACGATTAATGAAAGCATGCACCCCGCTGAACTCAAAACTTGTGAACAACACGCTTAGGGGTTGCTCACCCAGCATCACAGGAACCAGGATAGCTGGTGGCAAAGGCTCAAGTAACCTGGGCAAATCAGGCGCGTGGCTACAGAAATGACGAGTGTGGAACTGAAAAGATCCCCCCTTCCCCATTTTGGCGGGAAGAGCTGTGCTTTTCCGTTCGTTCCTGAGGGTCAAGGTTTTTCTCCCTCGTCCGTTTGTTTATCGTATGCATTGGCTTAAAGACAGGCTCTCTCGCTTCCCGCCTTCATCCCTCAACGACACGCTGCCGGGGAAGAGGCACACAGCCCGCACCAACTCCTCCCTTCGCTCCATGCCCCTCCCTTCCTCGCGGCTTGGAAATCGCGGGGCCCGCGACGTTGCGCGAGGCTGGGTTGAGGAGCTAGAGATGGGCGGGGCGGAGCAGGCTGTCTGTCACTCTCCGAGATGGGTGGGTGGAGCCGGCCTCAAAGCGGAAAGGTAACGCGCTGCTTGGTCGTGACTGCCTCGCCTTTCCTTCCTTGCGCCCTTTCCCCTCCCTCCCTCCATTCTCCGCCTCAGGTGCGTGTCTGTGGCCGGTTGCCCCCCTCCCCCCCCATCGCCTTCCCCGGCCTTTTCGCGGCTGTTTCGCCAGGCTGGGCGCTATGGCTTAGGCCTCTTCCCTTCCACGGCCCGGGCTGGGTGCTTTGGTCCGACTTCTCTCCCATTGCCGCTAACGGTTGAAAAAAACAATTGCAGGGCAAGGAAATAACTACTTATTAAAAAGAAAGAAGCGTGTTTCTGGGCCGTTCCCTCTGACTTAGGAATGGGGTGGAGTGTGGCTTTCTTTTATAACCTGGTACCTTCTGTCGGTGCACTCCAGCTCCCATCGTCCCTTACCATTGGCTGTGTTGCCCTGGGGCTCATGGGAGTTGGAGTCCAAAAGCTGGAGGGCTGCAGGTTAGCCACTCCTGCTGTAGTGTGTATGTTGCTCAGACAGTTGTATATTTACTTGAGATGTTGTTGCCATTTAGCTCCGTGGCGCGCGCTTCTAGGATTGGGCTGCACGTTGTTGTAATGCCTCATTTCCACCTAGACAGTGGGCATTGGGGTTCATCATGCTCAGCAACAGCTGTTTCCCCCCATTTTTCTTCGATTAATGCCTAGCAATACACACAGAGTGGCAGAGAGCTGAAGAGTTTTGATCCACTCCAAAGTGTCTTCCTTGCTGCTTTGCTGGTTGTGTAGGCGGTCCTTCTGATAAGGATGTTCTACTGTTGCAATTGGCTGTTTTGCTCAGAGGCAGGTGCTCCATCCTGTGTTGCATCATCTTAACTATGTATGTTTACTCAGAAGTGACTCCTGCTAAACTTAGTGGGCCTTTTCCCCAAGTTAGCCGTTGTGCATGGTATTGCAGTCTTAATTTCTGGCAGTTCAGTGTTTAGGATTGCCAACTGTATTGTTATTTCATAGGTTCTTTCCAAGGGACATTGGAGAAAGAAACAGGTTTGTGGGCTTATGTGATAAACTAGTACAGACTGCCTTTTTGCTGGTCGTTCCCCTAACCAGTATATTTCCTCCCCTACACAGTTTAATTAATGTAACCTGGTAAATGAGTGGGATGAGGCAGAACCCTAGAGGAAAAGGCCACTGAAAAACTGCAACATGTTGCTTGCATAAGTATTCAACCCATGTGCTGTGGAAGCTCCCAGTTTACACGTGAAAGAAAGTGACCTATCGAGGACACAGTTACCTTATCATTGGCCTCTATCCATGAAGCATTACATTTGCTGTCACATTGACAGGATAAAAACCCCACTCTTGAGGGCTGATTGGTCAGGCTGTGGATCTATAGGAAAATGAAGACCAAAGAGCATTCTACAGAAGTGAGAGATAATGTAATCCAAATACATAGATTAGGAAAACGGTACAAAATAATATCCAAGTGTTTGGATATCCCAGTGAGCACAGTTTGATCAATAATCAGGAAGTGGAAGCTGCATCACACCACCCAGGCACTGCCAAGAAAAGGCTGTCCCTCAAAACTCAGTGCTTGAACAAAAAGGAGACTTGTGAGAGAAGCCACAGAGAGGCCAACAATAACTTTGAAGGAGCTACAGAGTTCAGTGGCTGGGAGTGGAGGAATTGTGCACCAGTCAACCATATCAAGAGCTCTGCATAACACTGGTCTGTATGGGAGGGTGGCAAGAAAGAAAAAGTGCCATCTGAAAGCATGTCTGGAATTTGCCAGAAAGCATGGGAGTGCCCCAGCTGTGATGTGGGACAAGATTTTGTGGTCAGATGACATCAAGATAGAGCTTTTGGCCAAAGCTCAAAGTGCTGACACTGCCCATGCCTGAAGACACACCATCCCTACAGTGAAGTATGGTTGCTGCAGCATTATGCTGTGGAGATGCTTCTCATCAGCAGGGACTGGGCATTTTGTTAAAATCGAAGGAAGGATGGATGGAGCAAAATAGAGGGAAATGCTGCAAGAGAACCTGCTTCAGTCCATAAAAAACTGACGCTTGGGAGGAAATTCACTTTTCAGCAGGACAGTGATCCAAAGCAACGTTGGAGTGGCTCAAGAACAAAAAGGTGAATATCCTACAGTGACCCAGTCAAAGTCCTGATGTCAATCCCAATGAGAATCTGTGGCACTCTTGAAAATTGTGTTCCACAAGTGATGTCTAACTAACCTGAATGACCTGGAGCAAATCTGCTAAGAAGAATGGGCCAAAATTCTTCCAACACTGTGTGCAAACCTGGAATATACCTACCCCAAGAGATTTAAAGCTGTTATTGCAGTGAAAGGTGGCTCTACCAAATATTAATGTGTGTGGGTTGATTACTTATGCAAGCTACATGTTTCAGTTTTTTATGTTTCTTACATTTCCCAACATAAAACCAATGTCACCTTACAATAATTATTTTGAGTTTCAGTGTTTCAAAATAAAATATCATACAGAACGAAATCACAACGTACCATTTGTGATTCAGTAATATTAAAGCATTGATCAGGTGTCTAATTATTTTTGCAAGGCACTGTATTCCTTTAGCATTACAGTACGGCTCTGATGCTTCATTAGGCCATACAAGACCAGGACAGTGTGGGACATCTTTGCTAGTCCCAGGTGCCCCATCCTTCCCAACTGGATTTGGGCCTGAAAGACCAAGGAACAGTGTGGGTGCATGGAGGTTAAGTTGAAAGCAAGCACTATATGTGAGATTGCACATCAGTGCTAATCACAGAGCCTGTTTGTCAAGGTGTCAGCCTTAGCTTCCATTTTCTTGGCTTTGTGGAATTTAAAGCAACATGAGATAGACTTGATCATTGAATTTCTCCAGTTTTGGAAAGGAAAATGCATTAAAATGTTAGGGTGTTTTAAACATGAAAATATTGTTTTTTAATCATTAACTGTTAAACATGGTAGTTTTCAATTATACATGTGTTTACATTCACACTCTGAACTCTGTAGTGCACTGCAACCACATAGTAGGCTAACATGCAATTCCCAGTGTTACAGAATGAAGTTGTGCAAGGTTTGGGCTAGAGCCTAATAATGAGGGTTATTGTTAACTGCTAACCACATGGCATCTTATTTTTGTAAGTAAAAAGAAAAAGAAAAGGAAGGCTTTTAATCCCACTATGTTCAGTAGGCTGGGATAGACAAATCCAAACCCTAGGAGCCAGATCCAAAAATTGATGGAGGTATACTGTCTGCAGGATAACTTGTGCATGTTCTTCCCTGCCCTCCCCATCATTTTTGAAAAATGGATCCCTTCCCCACTCCACTTTTACACAGGGCTGTATCCAGTATTAGTCCTAATCAGAGCAGACCCATTGAAATTAATGGACCTTAGTCAGGTCTATTACTTTCAGTGGATCTACTCTGAGTAGAATTAAGTACTAGGTCTGGCACAGAACTGATGCAACAGACCTGAAGTATTTCTAGTTTATGGAGTGATTTGAGGGCTGGGGTGGGAGTACCTGCATAAATGTCTGCAAATGAATGGATACAACTTTTTATGTTCAGAAAGTTGTAGTTCTGAAAGCCTGCACAGGACTGCAGTATACTTGATTCTTTTACCTTGGTGCCATAGTAATCTCCTTGTCTGGCAGACTGACTCCCGTAGACTTAAAAAAGTACCTCACTGTTGCTTCAGTTTTCATATTGCTCCTACTCTTCCCCTGAAGTGAGAACAGCACTGGGCATGTTTGACTGACTGAATAGGCAGTTCCCAGTGACCTGAAGGGATTGAGCCACGTTACACCTACTTAAAATAAATAAATAACTGAGCTCATTTAAGCTCTTGATTGCCTATTCATAAAAAATATTTCCAGCTCTTTAACTTCCCTCTCTTAACCTCTAGACCTTGGCAAAAACTAACCTTTGGCACATTTCAAAATCTGAGAAAGTTTCATAAACAACACAAAATGGTTGCCATAATTGGGCCTGTTTAGTGACAAAATGGCAACCAACGGGGTCACCCCCCAATTCCCCTCTAAATCAATTCCTGTTCATTTAACTCTCAATCCATTCATTTCCCCTTTGCCAGCAAACTCATCTTCCCCCACTTTCTAGGATCATTACATGTGTACACCCTTTCTGTCCCAGAAACAGCAACTGTGGCAATGTATTATTGTGGTGCTACCTTGCAAAGTTGGCAGGCAGTTTGATCTAGTGCAGCCTTCACCAACCCAGTGCCCTCCATGTATTTTGGATCACAAGTTCCATCAGTCTTAACAGCATAGCCAATGGTCGGGTGATGGGAGGTGCAGCCCAAAATATCTGGAGGGCACCAGGTGACAAAGGCTGGTCTAGTGGTTTGATTATTGAACTACTTAAGCACATAGCATGTGGTTTACAGGAATGCAGTGCCAGAGTTGCTATCTCTCCACATGACCTTCCTCACTAATGGAGGTGATGCCATCCAGTTCTGTCCTGCTTGCTTGGCAAATCCCTTATCTTCCTCCCTGCCCAAAAGAAAGAAATTCTAGATTGGCACCAATACATTCCTTGTTGGCTTTTCCTATGAGATAAGAATGATCTGCTCTTGCCAGAACAGTGCAGATGTCCTTGCACAGGAATGAGGTGAGGCATCAGCCCAGCAGTACCCCTTCATATTCCCTTTCCGTTCAGCTGGGTCACTTAACACCCACTCATTTTAAGTGGTTGCAAAAACTGGACTGATAAGTTATTTACTGTTCTATGTACAATTTTTACAACTTACAGGTTTGAAAGTACACAATCCAGCCTGCAACATAAGCTACAAATGCGATGGAAGATAGCAAGAGTGAAGAGATTGTAGATATTATTCGACTTAATGTTGGTGGTTGTCTGTATACTGCTAGGCGTGAATCTTTATGCCGTTTTAAGGAATCAATGTTAGCATCTATGTTCAGTGGAAGGTTTCCTCTAAAAACGGATGACTCAGGTAAAAAATACATAAGTTGTAAATAGCTAAAACTTGAGTAAGCAAACCTCTTTTTGTGGATTGTTTGTTGAGGGAAAATAATAATTGACTGAAAATAATTATAAATTGAATTTATAAACTTTCAGCTTCTTCCAAAGGATAACAAGCATGGGCTAATACAAATAGATTATAATTTTTGTTATTAATTTCCAAAAAAGTCAACAAATTTATTTCATACTTTAATTAAAGGATAACAATTTTCAATTAAGTGTGGTAGAGGGGGGAAATCAATTATCATAGGGTGTATTGTAGGGCTGGAGAGAGCTAAAGCTGCCACCAAATATGTGAGAACATATGGAACATAGATCCCGTCTAGCTCACTATTGTCAACACTGACTGGCAACGGCTCTCCAAGATCTCTGGGAGGGGTCTCCCCCAGGCCTACTTTGAAATGTTGGGGATTAAACCGGAGACCTTCTGCATGCAAATGTTCTACCACTGAGCTACAGCCCTTTCCAAAACAGATACCCTAGGAACATAGGAAGCTGTGTTATACTGAGTCAGACCATTAGTGTACCTAGCTCAGTATTGCCTACGCTAACTGGCAGCGGCTCTTCAGGGTTTCAGGCAAGGGACATTCTCAGAGGTTGAATTTGGGACCTTCTGCATGCAAAGCAGATGTTCTACCACTGAGCTAAATCTATTTTTCTGCTGAAAGATAGGATCGGTGACTTCAGAGGTCATTTGGTTGAACCGTGTTATAATTTTCTATGAGATATTTGCTTGGTAAACAGATGCAGAATCCTACAGGTTGATGCATATTTTATTGCCAAGGTGATTCCTGGTATATTTAGAATTTGACAAATTTTCTTCAGAGGACAATTACAATGTGGCAGCAACCTTGTAGTGTGCCTTTTCCCAAATTCCCTTTTAGTAGAAAGGTAGACTATTTTGAATGATAAAGAAAAGTAAGGGCTGGGAAGGTGCCATCTGAAACCCTGAAGAGCTGCTGCTGTCAGTCAGTATAGACATTTCTGAGCTAGATGGACCAATGATCTGACTCTGTATAAGGCAACTTCCTATGTTTCTGTTATTCTCTGGATTGCTATTCACAAAGAGGATGTTTCCTCCGAGCTAGCACCTTTTGGTTTCTGCCATCTGCATTAGTTTATTCTTAGGGTGTAGCCCTCCCTTCATTTGCAGATGTATGCTTGAAGCCTGCACAGGAAATAGTAGTAAGTAGCTCAAGGAAGTGAGCCAAAGTCCAAACAGGGAAACAAAACAAAAATCCTCCTAGCATCCCAATTCAGTCTGGCTTTGTAGAAGATTTCTTCTAGACTCTGTATAAGGAGAATACAACTTAAGAGGCTCTCCAAAGAAAATGTTAGTGGGGCATGTCTCTCCCCTTCCCCCAGTGACTTATTGATCTCAGGCTATGATTTTCCAGTAGAAAGAAAGATGTTATCTGATATAGTTGGGCCCCCTACAGGAGTACCTGATGTGAAATGTGGAAACAATCATTCCATGCTGTGTTGAGGTTTGACACTTTGTCATAGCTATACAGCGCTTGCCAAAAGTAGTCAACTAATGTGGGAATGTTTGAGGAAAGAATCAGCTTCTTTTTGTATTTGCCTTTTATGTCCATTAAAACATACCTATGTGGGTTCTTTGTCTTTAGTACTTTTTTTTAGCAAGTCTGGAAAAGGGGTGATTGAAATATTGAAAATTGAAAATGTCTTTTTGAAATATTACACTACAAAGGAGGCATATTGAGATACATTTGCAGGTAGTATTTTGCCCATCTCAAAATATGTTTTTTCAAAAGTAGTTTAAACAGGAGAGCCATTGTGGTGTATTGGTTAGCGTGGGGCTGAACTTCGGGAGACCCAGGTTCAATCTCTACTTAGCCATGAAGCTCACTAGGTGATCTTGAGCCATTTTTTTCTTTCTCAGCCTAACCTGTCTTAGATGATCGCTTTTAAAAATAAAGGAGGATGAAAAAGTATGTACGTTGCCTTTAACTGCTTGGAGAAAAGGAAAGACATAAATATAATAAATATTTTTATTTGCCTTTTCAGGAGCATGCCTTATTGATCGAGATGGCAACCTCTTTAAATATCTCTTAGATTATCTTCATGGAGAAGTTCGACTTCCAGATGATGAGCAAACACGAATTGCATTGCACAAAGAAGCTGATTACTTCGGCATTCCTTACCCTTACAATCTTGCTGACCATTTGGCCAATGAAATGGAGACATATTCTTTAAGATCAAATATAGAACTCAAAAAGGTACTGGAATTTTCTTGTGCTCGTAAATTATTGTGCATGTATGCAAAATGTAATAGAGGGACAAGCACAGGGGTGGCATTGTCTCTATGCTGGCATGCCACCTCTAACTTTGTACTGGGGTTCAAAATGCACAGCCTTAAACAGGGAATTAAAAATGGGCCAAACATTTATAGATTTATTGTTTCCATCCTATTAATGAAAATCTGTAACAGACACAGTAACAAACAGGTTTTTTTCCAGATGATAGTAGAAATGAGAACATTTCATGTTGGCTAAGGTGAAAGGCACAGGGCAGGTGAATTGCTTTGCATGCAGCAGAGAGCATCTGGATTGGCTGTGTGAGGTCTGAAGAAATACTCCCCTCACAGTCAAAAAGCAGTGTCTTGATTGGCTCAGGGATGCCCAACACGGTGAAACCTGGGGGGGAATAATGAGTATTCATCCCTGATGCCCTCCCTGAGGCTCACTGAAAACCACAGGAGGGTGTTTTTTTGGATGTGTGTGTAGGATGGGTGGGCATATGGATGAGGCAAACCAAGTGATAGGAAGTTTGGGAAAAGAGACTTCTGAAGTTGCCAGCCAGATGTGAAGCAAGTGTCAACAAACTCAGGAGGGATTGGGGACAAGAGAGTGTGTGTGAGGCCTGTGGACTCTCATGGGGCAACACCCCACTACCCTAAGAGAAAAGCCTGCATTGTCTCTTCAGCAGAGCAGAAGCAATGACGCTGCAGTCCTATGCACACTTACTTGGAAATAAGCCCCACTGAACTCAGTGGGATTTATGAGTAAACATGTACAGGATTAGTCTGCATCCTTTTTTTTTTTTTGGTACCCTTTTAAAGACACCAATGTTACATGGAGAAAATAACTTACTATATAACTTAGATTATTTGATTGTATTTGTATATTTTTCCTCAGGCACTTACAGGTTTTTGTGAATCTTATGGCTTAATATGCGCTAAGCCTACAGTTTGGGTCTTACACTATCTCAACACTTCTGGGGCAAGTTGTGAGAGTAGAATAATTGGTGTGTATGCCATGAAAGCAGATGGAACAGCTGCAATTGAAAAGGAGCTGGGAGGAAGAATTCATAGTAAAAATATTTACAAGAGGTAAGAATCGTTATAGCCATATGATTACATTAAAATGTGATTGTAAATTATGTTGAGAACCTTGTATCTTTATAGATGGCAATACCAGATGTGTAAAGACATATGCACATCTCTTTAATGCCTGGGGAGTTCAAAGAGATGTTGAGTTACACAAACTGCTTTCTTTAGATTAAGATTGGTGGCTTATTATTAAATACTCTGGGCCTTGAATATAAACAAAAGCAAAGGCCTGGAATGTCTACATGTCCCTCTTCCAGAAAATTTTTTTAACAATGCTCAGCCTGAATGTGGTAAATACTAAAGACTTATTTGGATATTTATAAAAGAATACTCAAAGAGTTGTTATTGATCATCAGACCAGTTCAGTTGTATCTGTTGTTTACTTTTGTGTATATTTTTCTAGACATCTAGGTTGAGAGTGTTCCCCAAACCTTTGCAATCTGTGGACCATTTGATCAAGATTCTTGTTTAAAGCCAGTTGGTCTAATCTAGTGCAGACGTAGCTATTTGTCCAAATGAAATTGAAGCTTGAACACACTGGGCCCACTGAGACTTAACTTTAGGGTCCTTATATTTACTTTGGCAGAATGATTTATGTATTGCTGTAATCTTCCCCTTTGTTTTAGAAAAATTGCACTTTTGTTGTATCTTAATGTGGTGAAATTCTGTTATGGAGACCTGTTACACATATGCTGTGGTTAAATATAGTGCAGTGTGGATACCATTTACAATCATATGAATAAATGCCCAAATCACATCATTCTTCACATATGAGCGTATATTGTCAAATGGGGGAAATTGTCTTTTTGCATCCTTTAGTTTTAAATGATTTTTTCTTTTATACCTTAGCAAAACAATTCAATTTGTAAAGTAGCATAATTTATCCTTTTTCCTCTACATTTTTTTCTCTAGAGAGGCTGGAAATAACGTCCAATACATCTGGAGCTATTATTCAGTGACTGAATTGAAAAAGATGATGGATGCATTTGAGGCTTGGGAAGGGAGAGGTATATACTTTTTTAGATGGTATTTTCCATAAAGAATAAAAATGTTTATCCTGAATTAGCGTCAACTAGTGAAGGATAGCCAAGATAAATTTTCAGTTATTCTTCAGCATAAGGAAAAGTAATAGTGAACTTGACTGTGTTTGGTGGGGAAATCTTGAGCTTGGCAGAATACTAGCTTTAGGAAGTATTAATGTATTTTAAAAAATTGTGCTTTGCTTATACTAGTCCTATTGAACTCTCAAAATGGCTAACTTGTTTTATTTTGCATTGCAGTTGTGCATTACCTGGGACATACAGTAGGGCCCTGCATTACAGCGTTCCACTTTAAGGCGTTTTGCTGATGCGGCGCCTTTCATTTTCAATTTTAAAGGGTTTTTTTCCCCCTTTTGCGCCGTTTTCGCGCAATGCAGCCCATTAAAGTCAATGGAGTTCCGCTTTACGGCATCTCCCACTTTACAGTGGGGGTCCAGAACGGAACCCGCCGTATAAACGGGGTCCTACTGTATTTAAGTTTGCAGACATGTTTTTAGAACATCAATGCAAGATTGTGTACAAGAGCTCTTGTGGTGGTTAGTTTTGATTGGCTGGGGAGTAAATCCATATAGATCTAGCTCTTGGCTTAGATAAATCCAGGTTTCATGGACATTGATATCACTTGGCACCAAACGTGCTGTCCACCACTTAAGTATGATTAAGAATGTAAAAGTAAAATGTGAAATACACGGAAGTTCTGGATATTTTTGAATAGAGTTCAGCCTTCTTTATGTGATAGGTGTCACTTCTTTGTGAAGAAGAGGTCTGTGAGTTTTGAAAGCTTGCACATTTCTGCAGACAGGAGTATCAGATTCTCTCTCTCCTCTCTATTTTCTGGAACCAACATGACATCCCCATGTCATACATTTTTTTCCAAGAGAGAGCAACAGATTGTAAAGAAAACATGTAGTTTTCTAAATAGGAAAAATGATTCAGGGAGGCGTGTGCTGTGCTGAGATCACCAAACAAACATTAAAGTTGAGCACTTGATAGATATGTGGTGTCTGAAAGAGTTAGTTGACTGCATATTGTTGAGTTTGTAAATCTGACTTACAGACCTCGAATATTGTGAAGTAATTATTTGAAATTACAGGTGTCAGTTACTGGCGAGTACCACAAGAACTGATAGAATGCTGGACTCTTGAGGAACGCCCTTTGAAAGGAAGTCTGCAAAACATGTCTCCAATTCATAGGCGGTACGTCCCTTTAATCATGGTTAGTTTGCTTGAAGAAGATTTCATGTGGAACAGAGGCTACTTTATGCCTGCTTTTAGAAATAATGTTAGCTGTATGTTAATTCTTTGTATCCCCTAGATATAAGGAAAGTATATGGAAAACAAAAGATTATATAGGAAGGTTAAGCACAGTATGTTAACTATATAGCAAAACCATGCCAAATACATTAAATATTACAAAATCTGATTTAATTGTATTACAGAATATATGTTCAATACAGTGTAACAAACCTAATCTGAAAACTACAATTGCACAAATTATGAGGACTGCATCTGCAAATGAATACCATAAAACAGGAAAATTTTGTAAATTGTGTTAAACAGTCCACAAATGACTGTATAATGAACCACTTGCTATATATTAAAAACCCAGTCACTAGCTCATTTCATAATTTAATCAGGAGCATTAGACTCACTACTTGGAAATATCCTGTAATCAATATTAGATAATAAACAGCATGTTGTCCCTGCTATTTGTGCCAAACATAACTGGTTAATTCCAGTATGTTGGCCTGGTTATCTCTGGCTGAATACACATTCATTTAAATAATTATGCCTGCTGCAACTTTGAGGAGATTGTGGAGTAAAAAGTATTGCATCCAAAGGTTGAGTGTAGGAGGTGCTCTCAATTGCAAACATGTTCTGTGCAGAATTACCTAAAGTAATATAGTAGGGCCCCACTCATACGGCAGGTTACGTTCTGGACCCCCTCTGAAAAGCGAAAACCGCTGAAAAGTGGAACTCATTGAATAGAATGGTGCGTGCCATCTGAAAATCGCCGTAAAAGCGGAACAAGCGCCGTATGAGTGGGGCTTTAGTCTCATTGCGTCTAATTGAGACCCCCACATTAGCGAAGCGCCGTAAAGCAAAGTGCTGTAATGCGGGGCCCTACTGTAGATTAATTAAATTGATTCTTTTATTTACAGGCGATTAATAGATCTTTCTGAAGAGGAAGAAACTCACCTGACCAGTAGAACAGGTCGAAAGCTTATTCAGTTTTGTGGTCCATCAACAAGTACACACATCAAAATTAAGAATTCTTCTTCTTTAAAGACAGGAGTATGTGCTACATCTTCTCTTTCCCAGAAGACTCTTAAGCGATCTAGTGGAGACTATTCATTACTGTGCAAAGAAGTACTAAAAACTGCCGAGTCCACACCATTGACTAAAAATTCTTACAAATCTGTTAAGAGCACTGAAAATGGGGCAGTCTGCCATATGACCCTGAAGGCCCCATTGTCAAAGAAGCCTGTAACCAGTCGTGCAGTAAAACTCAAGCGGACTCCACTCTGTAATTACCTATTAACTCAACACTCTTCCCAGGCCTTAAGTAAAGTAGCCTCCACTCCTGTCTCCCAAAAACTAAGCCATGAGGAATTTGAACTTAATGTTAAAAATCATTTACAAGATGACCAGCTGAATGATGATGCATGAATTTTACCTATATTGCCGGAGTTATTGTTCATGATCTGCTCAAAGCCAAAATTTCTGACCTTCTAGAGGACAAATAAATGTGAAGTAATAGAGAAGAAAGGGGGAAAGCATTTACAATTTTTTCATAAGATGTATGAAATGTTAATGCTTTTTTGTCATTGTGTAGTACAATACGTACATGGATGTTTGTTTTAAAAACTGCTTTGTATTGGTTGCTCTTTACATTATATAGATCAAATGTGGGCTGTTAAAGCCATTTTAGAATAGAGTTTATGCCAGGCTGTGTTCCTTTTTTTAAAGTCCAATTTTTCCAGTCCATATAAATTTTGTATAATGTATTCTGCATTTTTTATTTTTATGTAATTTATTTTAGACAGCAACAAGGACCTACAGAGGTCAGTGAAGACTCTGCTCCTTTCTGGGAGGAATGGCGGGATATAAAATTAACAAATAAAATTAATTAAAAAAACACTGGAATTTGTAATCGGCAATTCTGGTTTTTCAGCAGGCATTGCCCATGCTTTTTTAAGCTTAATTTTGTAACTATTAGGGTTTGAGAGTTGCTTTTCTTTTTAAAAGGAAGCTGTATTCTGCAGGTAATACTACATTCTAAAACTTTTCTGCTCTCCTGTGAGGTCACAGCACACACAGCTATGCAAATACATGTAAGGGATGCTAAAGTACTAACGCAGAAAGGACTTCAAGGTATGTTTTCACAGTATTCTGCAATGGCATAATTCCACAGCTCAGCCCTTCTAATAACTCAGTGTTTGATGTAGTAACGTAACTTGTATTTGCTTCCTGACATTCCTTAGTGTCTGTTATTATTAGTGTCTTAGTAAGCAGTTCTCCTTTGTGGCCTCCTTGAATCCCCCATCCCTTAGTCTTTGCTGATGCCCAGTTCCATCTGATTTTCTCATGGTAGCATTTATCATCCTGTACTCTAAATGCTCTTAACTTTATGCCTGTCTTAACGTATGATGAGCAGAATGCTAGTGATCCCTTTCCAGGATCAAATACAGTGATATTGTAATTTATAGTGGCTGTTTTGGTTTTTCAATACTTAGTCTCACTTGTGTTTGAAAGCTTTCCAGTCTTCTCATACGTCTGCAGGTATCACAAGTTTCACTTTCCAGTGGGTTAGGAACATTGCCTTTAGAATAGATGGTAGAATGCCTCTTCTTGTCCCTAGCTCATCTCCCCCATCCTGCTCAATATGCGGCCCCCCGCTTCAGTTTGCCATGAAATCATTATTTAGTGCTACTTGGGTATTGCATTTCCAAACAGTTGTGTAGAAACCCTGTGCAAAGTGAAACAAGAATGGTAAGCTCGTGCCATGGAATAGTTCTGGTGCATGTGCTGATTGCACTTACACACACAGTGTGCACCAGCTTAGGCCTCTCTCTTGGAAGATTAGTCTTCTACTTTTCTGAAACAATGCATGCCAGATACTGCAAAAAGCTGAATCGGCAGTATAATAATGTGGGGTAGAGCCTTCAGTGTCAGTTGTGAATAACTGTCAGGCATTAGCTATTTTCTCTCTCTGGCCATAATACCTGTGTTGGCAATTAATAGTGAAAAGTTGGGATCCACAGTTTTTTGTGGAATGTGGGCTGGATTTAGTCTTCTAGCATTCTAACCTAAGCAGAGGGGTACACTTGCACTCTTCCACCCAAGCCTGAAATGGACCTACCCAATTTATCTGCATGCAGACTTGAGAGGGTCATATGCACATTTACGCATAGAAATAAGCATAAAGCTAATATAGTAATATGCACTGCCTCAAAACAAGAATGTATCAGTCTAACAAATGAGTATCAGAGGCTGAACAAAAAAGTTTTGACTTGCCTTTGGAAGTAAAACAGCCACGTAAATTTCCTGATGAAGAGCATGCTAGAGCTGCAAAACAAGACTCCATGTGATAAAATGGTCAGCAGGTCCTCTTTGGTAGAACTTAATTGTTGGATGGTGGTGCTTCCTGAGATAATCAGGAGTCAGGAGTCAGTCTTTCAGGGTGTGAAAGCTTGATTTTGGGGGCATAAATAAATGCGTAGGTAGTGCAGCATTTAAAATAGGTGTTAAATGAGAAAATCAATAATTGAGCTACCACATTTGCACCAGCTGAAATCATTCTGCTTTAAGGGCAACACCACCCCCCCACAGACAGCATTACAGTAGTTAATGTGGAGGTAAATCATGAATGACAATGGCCAGTTCTCTATCATCCAGTAGTGTGTGTACTTGATGTGTTTCCAAGATGATAAACAACTCTATGGGCCACAGCTACAACCTTGGTATATAGGAGCAGTGTTGGTTCTAGTGGTGCTCCAAGCTACAAACCTAGACCCTTTGGGGACAGTGCAATACCATCCAAAATACATTTCTTCAGGAATTGGTCTACTGAGGCCCCCACTATCATAACTTCTGTTTTATCTATGCTAAGTGTTTTCACATTCATCTAGTTCATTACTGATTCAAGATAGGTGTTCACAACCATCCCTGCCTCACCTGGATCTGGTGAAAAAGAAGTAAGAACCGGATGTCTTTAGCCTTCTGATGAAATTTCCCATCCACATGACGTGGTCTGCACCATAGGAGTTTTCCGTAGAACTTGAGAATTGGGCTGCATTTTGAGAATGAGCCTCAGACTTGCACATTCCTCTTCTCTGGCACAGCTGTGATGACACTGGAAACCTCTGCATACATTTTAGATTAACTGTTTTAGTGTGTCTTTTGAACCATAAACAGGTTAATGTTAGCTACGATTAATTGAAACGACAGTTTCATAAATTGTGGGTTGCAATGTAGCACTAAGCTGAAGGTTCTGTCAGCAGATTTGGGGATGGGGCATGGGAGGAGGGGGGAAATCCCTTTTCGCTAGTTGAAGTTGTTCCACTAGCACCAGGATTTAGTTGAATGTTGCCCTATGTTTTGAAATTGGGTGCATAGCTAAGATTAACCATAGTGTGATGACTTGGAGAGCATGGCTAATTATGGTTAATCTAAAACAAGTGAGAGCTTTGAAGTTCTTATGGATGTGTTGGAGGAGGAGGGAGGAATGCATGAGCCCAAGGCTTGGTGTGGCTTGTTCTCATAACACTAAACCATGTTTTAGGATTACAACCAAACAAGGTGTTGGTGTAACATAGGAGCTAAGAGCTGTGAACCAGGGTATGTCTGATTCAAGTGGCCACCTTTCAGCCTTAATCCTCTATCTGCAATATGGGAAGAGTAATCCAGGCATCCCCAGCAGCTCGTTGTAAACATGTCAACATGTTGCATACTCGGGAGCCGCTACATCATGCTAAGTATTTTTTAAATTAACTTAAAGATATGTGTTATGCACTCTGGTTTGAAGTCATAACACCTTGTCAGATGAGAGAATGTCTGATGGAATGAATAGTCTAGGTTAAGATTGAAACCTTTTGTCAACAGCAGTGGGAGAACGAAACATTCACAAATTGGAAAATGGAGAATTCTGGCAACGTGATGAATGTGGCCACATTTCTGTTGAAACATTGATTTGATTGAGAGTCGCTTATAAGTCCTCCAAAGTTTTGGGAATCCCTTGTATTGGGTGCCCTGAGCTCATCAGTAATGGTAAAATTATGTCTATTTAAGTGGATCTAAAAGTCATAATAATAATCTTTCTGTCGGTTACTTCACAAGAAACATGTTTTTACAATGCTTTGCCTTTACAAAAAAAAAAAAAGGCTTACACTAATAAAAGAAATCAAGAGCTGTAGGACAAAGCTTTGGTCCTTTTTAATTTGTTTTATTGATTTATTAAATTTATATCCTGCTCTTCCTCCCAAGGGAGCTTTTGGAATTCTAATATATTGGGTGGGCGCTGTTCTTTTCCTAGTAATAGTTGGTAAAGCCAAGTACTGTTATATTTCACATGACCCACAATATGTCTTTACTTAATGGTTCTTTATTATAAAAGTGCATTCTGAGTCTAAATGCATATTTTTTAAAATGCTACTTATACCTGGAGATGGTAACTGAGCTGGGTGGGGAGGAAAGAATGACACCAATCTGAGATGATTCCTTTTCATAGTTTCTAATATTAATTTTCTATGCAGTTTCCACCACTTAATTTTCCCCCGCTTAAAGAGGATCACAGTACAAGGATTTCAGATGTAAAGTTCAATATGAGAAAATAATTTGCATGTGACTGAGCACGGGTTAGTCCCAGTGGCGTCACTAGGGTTGGTGTCACCTGGTGCGGTAACTCATGGTGTCACCCCCATGGACCTCCTCCCGTATCAGACCATACAGAATCCTTAGTAATGTTTTTTGTACTAATGTTACTCGTAGATCGTAATTCCCATATATCACTGAATGTAATGGCAATAGTAGTGACATAAACAACAAGCAAAATTAAAATTACACCTTTGAATTACAATATCATACGCACAGCTCAAATTCTTGCTCTTATTACTAATGGGAGTTAATTATCTTGCATATGCCCATAGTAAATTTTCAGATACTTTCAGACCCTCAGCAATTTTCAAGCGGTCTACGTAGAAGAAAGGTTTGGGAACCCCTGGAATAAGACACCTGCTTATGTCCCTGTTGCTGCTCTCTCCCCTCATTTAGGGGCCTGGGATTCCTGCGTGTGGACACACCTCCTTACAATTATGGAAAGTGATTCTTAATAATAAGTCTCCAGACACAAAGTTACATAGGTATTTATCAGTTGTTTAGTAGAAAATTCAGAAGTGCAGAGTCCCTTCATGATAGTTACAGCCACATACACCCTTTTTTGCTCCTGGATTAAGAATGAGATCTTTGTTAATGCATTCTCTCACAACAACAAACATCTCTAGGAGCCAATCAGCATGAAAGTGGAGAGCATTAGCAACTGAGAAGAGTCTTCTCAGTGGCTGACTCACCTCCTTTCACTCTGATTGGCTCCAATCTGCAGAAAAGGCAAGGAAGCATATTAGAAGACTCTTCTCAGTGACTAACACACTCCCTTTTCATGCTGACTGTAGGATGCTTGGAGACATAGGGACCCTGCTCCCAAAAAAGCAGAGGGACTAAGATCCCCTGGGCGACTACCCTCCTGGTGCTTATGGACATGACCGTAATATATTTTGTGACGTCCAAGTTCGATATTATTTATTAAGTGTGTTTAGGATTACACTGATGGCATTCCCAAATATGTACTTTCACACAGACTTTGGTTTTCCATAACACAATGTTTGTCCAAGCCTCCACACTTGGGGGGGCACTACTTGCACACCCCTTCCATAAGCACATCAAAGTTGGATACACACCTGAACCAAGACCCAGACAAAAGGGCACTCAAAACAAAAAGGTAATTACAGTGGCTGAGTAGATCTTGTACACTGGTTATACTGACTGGGCAGCCACTGTCCTTCACATTTTACAAAATACTTTTTCCTATACAAATATTAAATTTCTGTGTATGAAAAAGTAATATATGAAGTGGTCTCAATAGTGAGAAAAGTAAACAAGTGAATGGTGATCCAAATGTTTTTCATTCTCCTGTTATGAAGCTAGCTGCCAGATGATGTATTACCTTCCCTACGCATGCAGCGTAGACTGAAAAAACAGCACCCAAGCCACCATTCAATACGTGCACATGTTCTAAGAACATAAGAACATAAGAAGAGCCTGCTGGATCAGGCCAGTGGCCCATCTAGTCCAGCATCCTGTTCTCACAGTGGCCAACCAGGTGCCTGGGGGAAGCCCGCAAGCAGGACCCGAGTGCAAGAACACTCTCCCCTCCTGAGGCTTCCGGCAACTGGTTTTCAGAAGCATGCTGCCTCTGACTAGGCTGGCAGAGCACAGCCATCACGGCTAGTAGCCATTGATAGCCCTGTCCTCCATGAACTTGTCTAATCTTCTTTTAAAGCCATCCAAGCTGGTGGCCATTACTGCATCTTGTGGGAGCAAATTCCATAGTTTAACTATGCGCTGAGTAAAGAAGTACTTCCTTTTGTCTGTCCTGAATCTTCCAACATTCAGCTTCTTTGAATG
This sequence comes from Rhineura floridana, assembly GCF_030035675.1. NCBI lineage: Eukaryota > Metazoa > Chordata > Lepidosauria > Squamata > Rhineuridae > Rhineura > Rhineura floridana. The sequence continues at coordinate 20,343,773 of NC_084481.1, forward strand.
TCCACGAGTTCTAGTATTATGAGAGAGGGAGAAGAACTTTTCTCTATCCACTTTCTCAATGCCATGCAGAATTTTATACACTTCTATCATGTCTCCTCTGACCCGCCTTTTCTCTAAACTAAAAAGTCCCAAATGCTGCAACCTTTCCTCGTAAGGGAGTCGCTCCATCCCCTTGATCATTCTGGTTGCCCTCTTCTGAACCTTTTCCAACTCTATAATATCCTTTTTGAGATGAGGCGACCAGAACTGTACACAGTATTCCAAATGCGGCCGCACCATAGATTTATACAACGGCATTATGATATCGGCTGTTTTATTTTCAATACCTTTCCTAATGATCCCTAGCATGGAATTTGCCTTTTTCACAGCTGCTGCACACTGGGTCAACATTTTCATCGTGCTGTCCACTACAACCCCGAAGTCTCTCTCCTGGTCGGTCACCGCCAGTTCAGACCCCATGAGCGTATATGTGAAATTCAGATTTTTTGCTCCAATATGCATAATTTTACACTTGTTTATATTGAATTGCATTTGCCATTTTTCCGCCCATTCACTCAGTTTGGAGAGGTCTTTTTGGAGCTCTTCGCAATCCCTTTTTGTTTTAACAACCCTGAACAATTTAGTGTCGTCAGCAAACTCGGCCACTTCACTGCTCACTCCTAATTCTAGGTCATTAATGAACAAGTTGAAAAGTACAGGTCCCAATACCGATCTTTGAGGGACTTCACTTTCTACAGCCCTCCATTGGGAGAACTGTCCGTTTATTCCTACTCTCTGCTTTCTGCTTCAAAAAGTAATGTGGGACAAAGTCCTCAAACACCTTATAACATGCCTCAAACATGGTCTCTTGTTCTACCAGCATGCCTTCACACCATCACTTTGCCAAAACATAAGGATAGGTAAATTGCTTTTAGGGAGGTTCACAATTATGATTTCCTATTTGTTTAATCTAAAAATATTTAAAATACATAAAAACAGCCAGGGGAAGATATTGGAGAAATATAAAATCAATACAAATAAAAAAGGGGGGGAGGTGAAGAGACCTTAAATGTGCTACTCACCATCTCTCAGCCTATCCTCCCCTCAGGATGAAAACAATGGAGAACCATGACCACCCCCAGGAAGAAGGCCACACTTAAAATGTAGAGGAAAAAAGCATCTACAACCATAGTGTGAAATCAAAGACTTATTGGGACACAGTATGAAGAAATATTTCTATAAACATGACTCTCAAATATGTTTATGAATTACACAATCTGTAAATATATTTATAGTGCAATCCGATGTTTGTTTACTCAGAAGCAAGTCCCAATGTATTCAATGGGGCTTACTCAAACTGGGAAGTGTGCAGAGAACTATAGCCTCAAGTGATCAGGAACTTGTTCTTTTATGTTGAGACCTTATCCCAGTCTGAGTCTGTGTTGGAACTACTTTTTAATATGTTTTTAAGCCTTTTCTTTTTTAAAAAGCTTTTAAAAATATTTTCAAAGATGTTTTAATATATTTTAAAGTCTGTTTTTATGATGTTTTGAAGTGCTTTTAGTGCTTTTGTTTGCCACCCTGGGCTCCTACTGGGAGGAAGTGCGGGATATAAATCAAATAATAAATAAATAAACTTCATTCACCCAACCCAAAATTCAGAATCATGCCTCTTTAGGCTGTTTTCCAACTGCTTATTCTTGCTTTATGGTTATTGGATTTTAAATGGCTTTATTTCTTGTTGTGAGCTGCCTTGGTTTCCAACCCTACCTCACAGGGTTGTTGGAAAGACTACACACACACACACTGCAGATGTATAAATACATACAGCCCATATAATAGTTTATTGTCAAACCAGTTGGTCATTGCAGAAAAATCAGTTTAAAAAAAATCAGTATTCGTTTCCTACAGAATAAAAACTGTAATACCTAAGTAAGCCCTGCCTACTTGCTTTAAAATAGGACGGGAGGAGGGAGGGACAGAAAGAGAACACAATTCTTTTTTACATTCACTCCAAAGTCCCATTGATTTTCAGCACATTCATAACCATGTCTACTCAAAAGTAAATCCTATTGAATTCAATGGGATTTACTCTGGACATATGGGATTAGCAATGCTTTTACCCCCACAAAAGCAAGTATTGGGAAGGTTTTGAAAACACTGCCCAGGGTTAAAGCTACAAAGTGCTATACAGTAGTTTAAAAAAAGATTTAAAGGGGGCGGCTGATGTTTTTATGTATATCTCGAGAACCGGACCACCTAGAAACTTTTTTTTTTAAATTAAAGCTGAGAGTCACTCCCCTCTGATGGTGTCACCTGGTGCGGTCTGCACCCCCCGCACCCCCCGCGTAATGCCACTAGGGGGCGGCTGACGTTTTTATGTATATCTCAAGAACCAGACCACCTAGAAACTTTTTTTTTTAAATTAAAGCTGAGAGTCACCCCCCTCTGATGGTGTCACCTGGTGCGGTCTGCACCCCCCGCACCCCCCTAGTGATGCCCCTGGTTAGTCCGCTTGTTATCTATCATCAGGAGATGCAATTCATATGGCTTTAATTAAATGAGTTGTACGGTGGAATGTGAAAGCCATTATTTCATATGATAAACATGGTTAATTTAGAATCTATAGCATGACCTTTTGAACAATATCTTGCTGGAAGAACAAAGCTGTCACACATTAAGTTAAAACCTATTGTTGGCATTTGTAAATATCTGCATTTATTAATATCTATAGAGTCCTTTTTCATCAGTATTACAGAATGTTATCTGAAAAGTCGTCAAGATAAAAATCAAAACTATTCTGCCCCAAAGCTCCAATCAATTGGTTTTACATAAACAAAAACTACTTGGGTTTGAAAGCAACTTACTTTCTAATATAAGTAGGGCATGTGATGAGGGAAGGACTGCATATGAAATGCATGGCTCCCTAGGGTTCCTATCTTAGATTGCGATGCAGAAACTGAACCATTCATTGTTGGGTCTGTAGGTGGGATTTGTTCCCACAGCAGTGTTTGTTCCCAAATGTACTGCTGTACCTTAATGGGAAAGAACAACAGCTGTTCACAAAAGAAGAGCCTGCTGGATCAGGCCAATAGCCCATCTAGTCCAGCGCCCTGTTCTCACAGTGGCCAACCAGATGCATATGGGAAGTCTGCAAGCAGGACCTGAGTACAATAGCCCTCTTCCCGCTTGTGATTCCCAGCAACCAGTATTCAGAGACATACTGCCTCTGACAGTGGAAAGTAGAATGTAGCCATTGATAGCCTTATCTGCCATTCATTTGTCCAATCCTCTTTTAAAGCAACCGAAGTTGGTGCCCATCGCCACCTCTTGCAGGAGCAAATTCTATGGTTTAACTGCATACTGTGTGAAGAAGTACTTTATTTTGTCTGTCCTGAATCTTCCAGCATTGAGCTTCATTGGATGTCCGTTAGAGGTAGCGTTATGAGAGAAGAAGAAAAACTTTTCTCTATCAGCTTTCTCCATGTCACGCACAATTTTGTATCTTGCAAGCATAACTTCTATCATGTCACCTCTTATTCTAAAGGCCCAAATGCTGCAACCTTTCCTGATAGGGGAGCCATTTCAGTCCCTTGATAATTCTGATGGCCCTTTTCTGAACCTTTTTCAACTCTGTCTTTTTTGAGGTTAGGAGTACAACTTGGGGTCTTTGTTGCACTGGTGACCGAATGGCAACTGCTGAACATTGGGTTTTATTTCTCCAGAAATAGGTCCTAGACTTCTGGGGAAGATGAGGTTAGGAATAGATGTGTCTCTGGGAATTCTTAAGCCTTATTTCATGGTTCATGAGGGCACAAGAGCTTTCTTTGATCTTTATTGACAGCAGTAGAAGGATATATCTTAATTCCCACTAATTACACTACTGGAGTATAAGTCTGTGCTTGCAAAAGAGCACAAGAGCTCCTCTGCACCTGGGCCTAGTAAGCAACTATGTCCCCCACCTTGAAGGAGATTGGACATGCTTCCATTCCTGAAAATGAAGACAGCAGATATAAAAATTATTAAATCACCCACTGACATTCTCTGTAGATAAAATAAATGGCTGTTCGGGAGAAGTAAAAACAAGGTCAGGGTATGAGGAAGAGTAGGGTGATACCTGTATTAATGTCCTAAAGTTCTTACAGGCCGACAAGCCTTGTGTGGCGCATTAGATTTAGAGGGCTGCTCATGCAGAAATAGCACAAGAATTAGAATTGTCAAAAGAAGGGAACATAAGAATCCCAATATCTTTATTAAATCTTTGTTGTGAACTGTTTTGGACTACCCCCGACTACCACTTAGATTCAAAAGGATCCATAGATCTCTTTTTCCTGAGGGAGGCCATTCCTGAGTATTCGTTGCCATATTCCTTTGGATCCCAACAGAGGGAGACATACTCTGAGGTGCAAGGTATAATAATAATAGTGCTCAGATGGCATTTCCTGATTATCTGAAAGAAGTGGTTCATTGATGATTAGCCTTTTCAGGAGGATACCAAATGGCACACGCAAGAGAACCATAGATTTGTATATGTACTTCCCAGCTCCTTTCAGTCTTTGGCCCGTGGCCCATTTGCGGACCTTTCAGGATGTGGCGATGGCAGCGGCAGAGGTGTTTTTGGTGTGTGTTTGTGTGTGAGTTTGGACCCACCACAAGCACCACTCTGCCAGCATGATGAACTTTCTCTAATATTGAGAATTCCCTCCCCTTAAAGATTAGACAGGCGCCATCTCTGTTATCTTTTCAGCGTCTACTGAAGACCTTCCTCAGTCTTTCCACAAGCCTTTTAAGTTGAGACCTTATCCCAGTCTGTGTCTGTATTGGAATTGCTTTTTAATATGTCATTAAACCTTCTTCTTTTTTAAAAAAAAGATGTTTTTAAAGCTTCTTTGAAAATATATTTTTAAAGCTTTTCCAAAAAATGTTTCTACAGATGTTTTGTTTCAACATATTTTAAAGTCTGTTTATATGATGGTTTAAAGTGCTTTTAGTTCTTTTGTTTGCTGCCTTGGGCTCCTATTGGGAGGAAGGGCGGGATATAAATCAAATAATTAATAAATAAATAAATAAAATATGTAGCTGGAAGCCACACTTCGGAGGATGGTTTATACCAGTGGTTCCCAACCTGGGGGCTGGGACCCCCAGGGGGCCCGCGAAGTAATCCAGAGGGGGCTGTGAACAGTAAAGAAATGAATTATTTAATTTTTAAAAAAAAGTCTTCACTCCCTCTACACTGTCTGCATTCCGCTGCAGATGACACCTCCCCCTTGCTCCAAACGAGAGGGGAGGCCTTTTGCTGAAGCGGCAGAGCGTCTTTCAGGTACACTAAGGGCAGGCATCCGCCTATAAAATACATGGCAGATGCCAAAGGAGGCTGCGGGTGGAGCTACCAGGAAGAAGAGGGGATTACTATCACTGATTCCCGTCTCCTTGCACTGCCGCTACTGGCAACACCCTTACTTAGAATGAGAGGAGAGGGCTTTCTGTGAAGCAAAAGAAGCAAGCCTGCAAAGAAAGGCTGCTTTTCCCCTTCCTTCCTGGCAGCCAGCCTGCCTCCCTGGGGGGAGGGGTTCACAAAAAAAATTCAGCTTATAAAGGGGGTCCTGTGCTCATAAAGGTTGGGAACCACTGGTTTATACGGATGGATTTGTTTGCTGCTCATATGAACCACATGGACACAGCGTTCCCACTTCCTGTTCCGCTTTCTCTTGATGTCCATATTGTAAGTGTTGGTGAGGTGGGTTTTTCCCCAGCTGAGTCCTTTTTCTTCTTTTCTCCCACCAGTCCTCAGGCCCCCTTCCAAGGCATTGTTTACAACTCCCTTCTCACTTTTACCAGCCCCCTCCCCTTTCTTGCTTTCTGCCATGCATGTTTCTAATGGACCTAGATAGTTTTACAATTTCCTTTTCACCTTCCCTGTAATCCTCATATCCAGTTCTCAATTAATCTCATTTGGATTTGGGTTAATAATAACACATTGTCGTGGTGGCTGGTTGAAAAGGGCTAAGAGAGTTTACTTAGAGACCATGACTATATGAGCACGTGATGAAAGAGCATCATAAAATATTATATAAATTTTTAATTTTATATAGTCTATTACGTCACTTTTGATTTCACCTGTACTACCTTAATTGATGCAAACACCCAGACACATTGCCCTTTCCTTTCCCCTCTCTTTCCCTTTGAGAGGTAAACAGAAGCTAATATGTGGTGTTCTGCAGGGTTTGATTTTACCCTCAATGCTGTTTTTAACATACATGAAGCTGCTGAGCGGGTCATCTGGAGTTTGGATTATTTTTGTACTTTTTCATTGTATATTGTATTGTATCCTGGTTGTTGTAAGTCGCCTAGAGTGTCCATTAACTCGGACAGATAGGCGACTAACTAAATAAAATTTATTATTATTATTATTATTGGGAGTGCCTTGTCAGCAATATGCTGATGACACTCAGTTTACATCTGCTGGTGTGGCAGTGGATGTGCTAGACCAGTGTGTTGCCTTGGTAATGGACTGCATGAGAGCCAATAAACTGAAGATTAATCCAGATAACATAGAGGCACTATTAGTGGATGGTTCTCTAGACCAGATGGATGGGATCTGGCCTGCTCTGGATGGGCTTACACTCCCTCTGAAGGAGCAGGTGCATAGCTAGGGGATACTTTTGGATCCTTCACTGGCCTTGATGGTGCACAGTGCCTTCTATCAGCTGCTGTGCCCTTATCTGGACAGAGACAGCCTAACCTCTGTTGTCTACGCTCTTGTAACCTCTAGGTTTGATTACTGCAATGCATTATACACAGGACTGCCTTTGAAGATGGTTTGGAAACTGCAGCTGGTGCAGAATTCAGCAGCTGGACTGGGTGACTGGAGAAAGATGGTCCAAGCACATAAAACCAATTCTGACCTGACTGCATTGGCTACCAATTAGTTTCTGGACTCAATTCAAAGCACTGGTTTTGACCTATAAAGCCTTTTGTGGCTCAGGACCCCAATTATCTCAATGACCCACACACACATGAACCAACCCAGGCCCTATCTTTGCCATCTGAGGCCCTTCTCCATGTACCCTCTCCATGGGAGGTGTAGAGGGTGGCAACATGAGAAAGGGCCTTTTCAGTGGTGGCTCTCTATTTGTAGAATCTGTCCCCATGGAAGCACACACGGTACATTCATTATCTATTTTTAGGCGCTAGGCAAAAACATTTCCTTTCACCTAGGCTTGTGGCCCTTACTTTGGAAGATACAGTGCCTTACAAAAGTATTCAGACCCCTGGCCAATGCTCTCATATTAGTGAATTTGAGTTTCAGTGTTTCAAAATAAAATATCATACAGAACAAAATTACAATGTACCATTTGTAATTCAGTAATATGAGAGCATTAGTCAGGGGTCTGATTATGTTTGCAAGGCACTGTATATTTGAGGCCATTTTTTGGTGGGGTGGGTTGTATTAGACCTAGATAGACAGATATAACAAATACGTATATGGATGTGCTTTTAGGTTTTCATTTATGTGTGTGTGTTGTTTACCTGGTTTTAATGTTTGTATCTTTTTGTAAGTCACTTTGGGTCACTTCATGAAACAGTGATGACAACAACAGTAAAAATATCATCACCTTACTGGGCTCTTGGTTTCCCTCGGAATGTCAGCCCGGAAAGATATTTCTAACTGGACCATTTTGGAATCTCCTTCATCCCTACGGAGACCCAGTGCCTGCAGGAAGAGGAGAACATCGCTGCCCAGGGAAGGAGAGCCTGCTGCTGCTGCTGCTGCTGCTCCTCTTGGATCACCACCTCCACCACCCTTCCCTGTGGGACCTCTGTCTTCTGCCTGGCAAACCTGCATCCTGCAGGACCAGCCCCCAGGTACCCAGCCAGCTGGGACTGATTGCTACCACCTGTCCCTCTTTGGAGGGATACATAAGCCGGCTGGCTGAGGTGGCCTGGGTGTTTTTTTGTATGTTGCTTTTTTTTTTTTTTCTTTCTCTTTTGGGGGGGTTGTTTTAAGGTAGGGCGGTGAGAGGTGGGGGGGGTTGGGGTGGAGGCCCAGGAGTGGTGGGAGGTGAGAGGTAGGGGCAAGGGCCTGCCTGACTGGCGAACAGGGAGGGAGTTTTGTGTAGACCGGGAGGGGATACTGTGAGAAGGGTGGGGAGCCATGATATTGAAAGGCTGGGCGGCAGAACCTGGAGAGGCGCAAGTGGCAGGCCACACCAGCATAGGGGAACAAGGGATAGCTGCATAATATCCATCCCCTGTTCCGGACCTGTTCACGACCAGAAGATAACTGGGGGATGCAGAACTCCAACCTTCGACTGCTGTTGTGTAACGCCAGGTCTGTGGTACAAAAAACAGCACTCATCCATGACATGATCTTGGATGAGAACGCAGACCTGGCTTGTATTACGGAGACCTGGCTGGATGAGGCCTCAGCTCCAATACTTGAGGCCATGTGTCCAGCGGGTTTCCAGTACGCACAGCAGCCGAGGATTGGTAGGCAGGGAGGGGGAGTGGCAGTCATCTATCAGGGATCTCTGGTTTTCGCCAGACCTCCTCTCCATGAGACCAAGTTTGTTGATTGCATGTACTGGAGGTTGGGCCCAACGGGCAGTTTAGGGATTCTGCTTGTGTACCGCCCACCCCGCTGCACAGCAGACTCCCTGACCGAGGTGCTGGAGGTGGTCTTGGACGTGCGGTTACGTTCCCCCAACCTTTTGGTTGTGGGGGATTTTAACGTACACGCCGAGTCTATCCTCATGGGAGCCCCTCGGGATTTCATTGAAACCATGACTTCTTGGGATCTGCACCTCAGTAATACAGGGCCCACCCATGTAGCCGGTCATGCTATTGACCTTGTGTTTGTCTCGGGAGGGGAGGGAAGCGTTCTGAAAGGGAGGGTTGTTTCTTCTAACCCTGTGTCATGGTCAGATCACTACCTGGTGAATATAGACCTCTCGATGCCACACACCCTCCGTAGGGGACAAGGACCTATTAAGATGGTCTGCCCCAGACGCCTGATGGAACCTCAGGGATTCCTGAATGCGCTGGGTGATTTGGAGCTGACTGAAGGTTGCCCGGTCGAAGCCCTGGTGATGAAGTGGAATCGGAAGATCACTGGGGCTTTGGATCAGGTGGCCCCGAAACGTCCTCTCCCCCTGAATAGAACTCAGACAGCACCCTGGTATACAACACGGTTGCAGGGTCTGAGGCAGGAGGTGAGACGACTTGAGCGCCGGTGGCAGAAATCTCGCACTGAAGACGATCGGACACTGGTTAGAGCAGCAATAACTGCCTACCAAGTGGCAATGAAGACAACCAAGAGGGAGTTCTTTGCTGCCTCTATTGCATCCGCAGAGTGTTGTCCCAGGAGATTGTTCCAAGTGGTCCAAAACCTGGTCGGTCCAGTTGCTCAGGAACCCACGGAGCAATCGAAAATCTCCTGTGATAATTTTGCTAAACACTTTGCTGATAAAGTCGAGCGCCTGAAGAGCACGATTCCGCTCGCCGTGGATACAGGTAGTGGGCCAGGGTCGGCCAGTTGCATTCCGGTCTGGTGGGATCGGTTTCAGCCTCTTCTCTCTGAGGAAGTGGACAAGGTGCTCGGTACCGTGAAGCCAACCACCTGTCTGTTTGATCCTTGCCCTTCGTGGCTTGTTATGAGCTGCAAGGAGAGACTGAGCGAAGGGATCAAGGCAATGGTAAATGCATCCTTGAAAGAGGGTGCAATGCCATTAGCCCTCAAGGAAGCAGTGATAAAGCCCATCTTAAAAAAACCCTCCTTGGATCCCCGAGAACTGAATAACTTCCGCCCAGTATCTAACTTACCATTCTTGGGCAAGGTGATTGAGCGAGTGGTGGCCAAACAGTTACAGACATACTTGGAGGAAATGGATTATTTAGATCCATTCCAATCGGGTTTCAGGACTGGGCATGGAACTGAAACAACCTTGGTTGCTCTGGTGGATGATATGAGGAGGGCGCTGGATAGGGGGGAGTATACCTTCCTCGTCCTCCTAGATCTCTCAGCGGCTTTCGATACCGTTGACCACGGTATCCTTTTGGATCGCCTTGAGGGATTGGGAATGGGGGGCACTGTTTTACAGTGGTTCCATTCCTATCTCTCAAATAGGCACCAGAGGGTAGCTTTGGGAGATGAGGTTTCAGACCCTTGGTCTCTTAATTGTGGAGTACCACAGGGCTCTATCCTCTCTCCCATGCTGTTTAACATCTATGTGAAACTGCTGGGGGCCATCATCAGGAGTTTTGGGCTGAAGTGTCACCAATATGCGGATGACACTCAGCTCTATCTCTCATTTAAGTCCTCACCAGAGTTGGCTGTAGACACCATGTCCAAGTGCCTGGAATCCGTAAGTGGATGGATGGGAGAGAACAGGCTGAAGCTGAATCCCGACAAGACCAAGGTGTTGCTTGTGGGAGACAAAGGGAGGCTGGGTATTACAGACCTGATGCTTAATGGGATGAGATTACCCCTGAAAGACCAGGTCCGCAGCCTCGGGGTCATTCTTGACTCCCAGCTGTCCATGGAGGCTCAGGTGTCAGCAGTGAGTCGGGCAGCTTGGTATCAATTACGTCTGATACAAAGGCTGCGTCCCTACCTTCCTGTTCATCTGCTCCCACAAGTGATACATGCCCTGGTCTCCTCTCGCTTGGACTACTGTAATGCGCTCTACGTGGGGTTACCCTTGAAAACGGTCCGGAAGTTACAGCTGGTACAGAATGCGGCGGCGCGCTTGATCAAGCACAGCCATCACCGTGATCACATCACTCCAGTGTTAATGGATCTTCACTGGCTACCAGTTGTCTACCGGGCCCAATTCAAGGTGTTGGTATTGACCTTTAAAACCCTAAACGGTTTCGGCCCAGTTTATCTGAAGGAGCGCCTCCAGAGTCACCAATTATGCCGCCTGACAAGATCAGCCTCACAAGACCTTCTCTCGGTCCCACCGGTCAAAACAGCGAGGCTGGTGCGGACCAGAGAGAGGGCTTTCTCGATTGTGGCCCCCACCCTCTGGAACTCCCTTCCTCTTGATCTCCGACATGCTCCCTCCTTGACAGGTTTTCGCCGAGCCTTAAAAACCTGGCTATTCAGGCAGGCCTATGGGATTGAGGAGGGTTAGTCTTATGATGTTTTAATTGGAAACTGATTTTCAATTGACTATGACTGTGTTTTATTTTGTATACTGTCTATGATGTATTGTTTTTTATTGTAAGTCGCCTAGAGTGTCCATTATCCTGGACAGATAGGCGACCAATAAATAAAATTATTATTATTATTATTATTATTCAGGGGAATGCTGCTGCTTCCCCTGAAGCACTTTTAGAAAGTTTATAGTTCAAGGCAAGAGCCAGTTGCTTTGCCTGTTTGCATTTCTTAATCTACCCATACTTTTTTCTTTTTTATGTCTGTGAAATTCTTTGTTTTCCCCCTTCCTGTATTGGTATTTTGTGGACTTGATTCTGACAAAGCTTGGCTAACTATGTTGCTGAACTGAAAATCTAATCAAAACTTGTCTTTTTCGATTTATGCTGAATGCTACCCCGATGCTCTACCTAAGCTGCCTCCATTTCTTACAGGAGCCACACATGGGCAAACAACTCTGTTGGGCCTCCAAAAGAGTGGGGAGTGCTGAATTTAATGGGGCTTTCCCCTCATTCCACTCCTTCATTCCGCTCTCTCTCTGGAGCCACCAATATGTCTACCTCTTCAATTTCTTGGAAGGTTAAGGCCTGGGCAGCCTCAACAAATGGAGGCAGATGTTAACAAAGCTCAAAAAACTGAAAGCAGAAATTGCCTTCATCCAGGAAACTCACATTCCAAAGGTGGACACAGACCTTGTAAAGACTGGGTAGGCGAGGAATGCCTGCAGGCTCTCAAAGAAAGCTGAAAGGGTAATCTTTTTTTTTTTTTAATCAACATTACAACTAGGGAGAGAAATAAAAGACCCTGAAGCCGTTGCATTATATTGTTGGGCAGGAAGTGCAAATCAGTAATCTTTATGCTCACAATGTGGATTCCCCACTATATTTCCCTATTTATTTTCATCATGTTAAAAGAGTGGCCATTTGATCATAGTGGGTGATTTCATGACTATCCTGGACCCAACATTGGACTGCAACTATTTCTGATTGGCAGCAGCTTCCTGATGTCTTGGCAGTTGCCTTTCCTTAAATTCTCAAACTGTAAATGGCTGGGTCTGAACCAGGGTCTCTATACATACATTTTATCACTGAGAAGAACAAAGACAGGGTGCAGGAGTGACCACACATTCCTCTCTGGTGACGTTACCTCTTCTCGATGCTCAGCCACCCTTCCTCCCGTGATATTCTCACTAACTGAATAGGAGAAAAGAGGCACTGGGAGTTTTAGAAGGTAAAAAGCTGGAGGACTGAGTGGATGAAAAGCACAAATAATAGCTTGCTGCTAAAGTACTGAAATTTGTGGACCTTTGTCATTGAGCAATGAGCTCAACTTTTTCTTTTTCTTTGTTAGGGATGACCTGATTTTGTAAAAAGTAAGAATAAACTGACTACCACTAAATGCAGGTGGTTTAATGGTTGCAAAACATAAAACACTGAATTTTGTAAAATAGTGTTTTTTATTTTAGAAAAAGAAATATTTTCTGAAGCAGTCTCGAGCCATTTAAGCTATTAGTAATAGTTGTCTGGGATTTTGCATATCCTCAGATCTCTCTCTCTCTCTCCACATTCTATGGTATCTTGTCAGACCTGAAAGACATGTAGGCCACATTTCAACAATGACTTGTGTCAACTTTAAGCTCAAAGAAATCAAGTGCTCGAAGTGCATACAATTCTGTACACGTTTGTGGCCAACAGCACTTAAATAAGGGAAAGGAGGTCTACAGTGATGAACAAAAAATACTGGAATCTGAGACTAAAAAGTCCAAGTTTTAGTCTGCAAAAATAATCTAAAAGGACTCAAGAGGTTGAAAAACTTATGCTTATTTCTTCAATTTGAAATGTATATCTTACCCAATCTTGTACAAATGCACAGCACAGAAAAATATTAATATGTAGTTTGTTAGCTACTGTTTATGACTGATCTTGACACTCATTCAGACTATGAAATTAAGTTACATCACACAGAATTAAAAGGTTTGTTCTGTACAAACAATTTGGGGTACATATAATATGGAAATAGTTAACAACAATGTTATATGAGCACAAGTATCTTGATTGCAGACCAACAATAGAAATGTCAGGATTTCCCTAATACCAACTCTTCGACAAATGACAAATTGGACAGTAACAAACACCTATCTCATTGTTTTACCAGGTACCTGCTAACTAAAAACTGCACTGTTATGAGGAAAATAATCTTGAGTATATTGAGCAAAGCTTTTATAGTATAATATGAGATAGGGCAGATAATTATGGTTTAGAAATAAAATCAGTAAGTTTGGTTTACCATGGTTGTGATATTTTTCACAAGCTATTTTTTGCCAGTATTTGGAAGAAAAATAAAGCACCTTTAGTGAGAAACGTAAAGATTAAAACGCATTACATTTGCTAGTCTGTCTCTCCAATTCTCATGCCACCAAAGTCACAGCTGGCACCGAAAGAACAGGAGCATCTGCAGAGGTCTCCAGTCTTGGAGGGCATAAGTTGCACTGAGAAACTCGTGGAATATTGCTGCATAAAGGCCTAGGCTCTGTAGGGCCTGGCATAGGTTGCTTTCGCCGTGTTTTTTCTGTGTATGTGAGATTTTCGGTGCTTTTTGCTGGCGTAGACTGATCTTGAGTTTTAAAAGTCCCTTTATTTTTTGACCTAAAACTATTATGGTGCTGTCTTCTGTATTCATGTCGGGAGTTACCCTTTGGACTGTTCTGATCTGACTCGTTGCTAGCACTTTGTGACTTAAGAGATCCGTTGAGTCGAATTCCATGATACTGGGTGTGAAATCGTCGCCTCTGACTAGAAGATGCATTCTGTCAAGAAACAAAATGAAGTGTCATAGATCTGGCTGCATCTTTCCACTGGCTCTTTTTGGTGAAAGCTGAACAGAACCATTCTTATTACATTCTCATGTATATCTATTAAATATATAGTTTAGGACCAAGAACATTGAGGCAGTACTGATATCCTCACCTCCTTTGCTGCCTTTATCAGCAGACAGTGCAAAGCCAGAGGCCACATTTAGCTACCTGAAAGGGTTTGCCCCTTGGGACTGTAGAGGAGGCAGGCTATTGACTATCTGCTTAAACTGGTAGCAAGTCCAATCTGTATTCCTCTGATGCTCCCTATGGTGCAAGCTCATTGAGACAAGGTAAAGATTTTATAATAATAATAATAATAATAAAATTTTATTTATGAGTCGCCTATCTGGCCGAATTAACAGCCACTCTAGGTGACGTACATTGATACAATAAAATACAATATAAAACCAGTAAAACCACAATCAATAATTAACCAATTTTGGGGACTGCTCTATTTGTGAAACTAGGAGCCCTGGATGCCTATGGATCTATGACAGCAGTGGGAAACTGGATCCAGCCAGTGGGTTGGAACCTTATCTCCTGCATGCCAAGTTTGACAGGTGGACAGGGCCACCCACCTGTCAATCACCTGATGGCAGAATGATGTCAAGTGATCCAATTTTTTGCACAGCGTTGTGCACAGAATCCCCAACAATCAGCTGATCATTGAGGTGTGCACAGAGCCTTGCAGGTGCCAACAATCAGCTGATAAGTGTGCTCAGCCATTATGCCAGGTGTAGGCCAAGTGGACATGGCTTGGCCAAAATGGCCTTGTGGGCCAAATGGGGAGTTTCCCCACCATTGATCTATACATTTCATAGAAGCGAAACATTTTCTCAGTGACTGCAATAATTTGATATATACAGTACGATGGGTCTTCCTATAGCTGTTGTCTGCATTTGTAGGGCACATAAGACAGCAACCAACCCAGAACATGCCAAACTGGAAAAGGCTACTACTGGTTATCCAGAGAAGCTTGGAGCTTGCCTTGCTCTCACCCATTCCCTTCCACCTCATCTGAAAAGTTGCAGCCTAGCACCCAATAAATGTGGATATAGCAATACATTTAAATCATTTTCCAGACAAGAGACTTCCAGAGCCACAGGCTTGCTGGTAACAACACAGTGAGAAGGGGGAGCATCTCCTAAGAGTAGCTGTAAAGTTGCAAAGTATTATTAACCATAAGGAAGAGTGGGCAAGTGGCAGGTGCCCCTCCCAACATGATGGGATACTTGGAAGCACAAGCATTTGGGACGAGGGTATCAGGCGTATTATGTAAGAGCCTGCTCCAGCTGAACTACCCCTTCCCTTCCATCCTTGCAAGACCAACCAATACTTTTGGCAGAAGACTGAAGCAGGCAGGCAGACGGGCACAGAAGGCAAAAGAGCCTGCTCCCAGCTGGACGGTCCCTTCTCTCCACCCCCACCCCCTTTGCCGGCCATCTATAACCAGCTACCCTGTGGAAAGGACAGTAAAGGAGACAGGTGAAGGTAACACCAGATACCTGCTCCACCTGAACACTCCCCCCCCAACTCCCCATACTTAGGCAAGCTTGTTCCACCTGCCCTGTGGGAAGGAAGAGTTATGTTTCAGCATTATCCTATTGCGATTTTATTATTGCCTTTTACTTGTAAGCCACCTTGGAAGAATGTGTATCCTTAAAAGTAGGCGTGAGGGGTCAGGTGCAGCTGGTGTTGGCCTCTGTACCACACTGTGGCCTGTCTAACTAGAAGTAAACATGGGCGGGCTAGAAAAGGAGCACTGTAGCCTCTGGGTGTCTGTTGCTCTCTCTTGCTTCCCATCCACAGCGACATAAAGAGGGGAGGCGGCTGGAGAGGGAGAGCAGCAGCAAAGGAGACAGGGCAGGAGCACCTCTTCAGAGAAGGCAGAGGGCAGGAAGGAGGGCTGGCTATTGGCAGAACCAAGAGAGAGGGATACCTGAGTTTCAGGAGGTGAGCCAGCACTGGAATAAAGGCAAGAGGCGGAACAAGGTGGGGACTTAGGGGATCCCCAAAGAGGTATAAGTGTTGGGGTGAGATCCTCTGCATTGTATACTTACAGCTACCTGGAGGCTCCTTATGATGAGCTGAATCCTGAACTTGGCTGAAAGAAGTAGGGACCCTCACTGTGAAGCTCCTATGTCTGTTACTTCTGACGGTGGTGGTATAATAATGATAACGCTAATAATAAATGCTATAAGATCACAGAGCTTTTTCTCTGAAACAATCCAGAATATAATCTGCTAAACCAAATGAAATTAATTTCAATGGGTGCTGTGCTGCAGAAATGGCATGAACGTTTATCTACCCAGTACAGGACTGATAATTTGAAAGTAGAAGGCAGCCTGCGGGATGTAGAGTTCTTTGACAAGGATGGGGTTGAGAAAGATTTCTGCCTATGTCAGGAGATTGTGGATGATTTTCCATTGTCCCCTTCCAGCTATCTGTTTCTATTATTGTTCTCAAGCAATTGTGCATTTTTAACTTCATATTTTTCAGGCTTGGTCTCAATTGTGCCCAGAGAGTCATTATTCTTTTCTAGAACTTACCTGTTTATTTGCTGAAATCATCTGAGGAGAGGATTCTGTGGTGTTTGTGATAACTTGGCTTGAGACTTTAGCCATTGCTGCATTCCCATCAGGAGTCTTGGCACGAGTTCGACTTGAAGATTTTCGGGTGTGTGCACTTGGTATGCTGGTTGCTGGGTGCAAAGTTGCTGACTGTAGCAGTGTGCTGGATGGTGTTCGTAAAGAATAATTGTTCTTTGGATGAGAAACTACAAGGGGAAAAAATTCTCAGAGCTCATATCATGTCACACACACAGACAAATTATTTATTCCAAAGTGGCACTAGTTAAACAGAAGGCAGAAGGGAGTCTATTATTGTTATGTGCTGTGAAAACAGTCTTGGCAACTGAAGAGAAGGACAGTTTGGGAGGTAGCTGAGAGGTTAGTCTTAATAAAAATATTCTGGGTTTGTTGCTGGATGGATTTTGCAAGAATATGTCTTCCAAGATAATCTCATGAACTGTAAACTACATCCTGGTATTCCAATAAAAATAATTTCTGAGTTGAGTTTCGGATATATTTAAATATAACATTTGTATTACACTAAGTGTGATTTATTGAATGTTTCTAATTGAGTACTTCTACACAAATCTCTTGAGATATTTATGCAGAACATAAAATTAGCATGGCCTACTTTTTTAGTTTTGTTCTGGAACATTGGAAGTAACACTGACTGGTCCTTGGACTTAAAATTTTACTGCAGCTTTCGCCATTCATTTCCAGATGGCTTAAATACAGGTTCAGATTCTTTATTGTTTTGAGGTATTCACACATGGAGTTTACTGGCTTCTGCAGTAGGTACATTTTGCAGGATAAAAGATTAGCTGGAATCCTTTAATCATATTTTCGAATTCCCTGATTTGTTTTAGCAGTGGGTCACTCAGAATGGAGAGTGGAGGGATACACTTTCTTTCCCTGTAAGCGTCCAGCTATCAAGGCCAGAAACCTCTGCAAGCCTTCATAATTCCCCTCTGCAAAAGGGGGGTAGGCAACTGAGGAAGGGTTTGGAATGCACCTGCAAGAGGAGTGTCTCTCTTCTGCCTGCTCATTCCAGTTTCAGTCCCCCTCCTCCCACTTTCCACCTAACTCCCCAAGAAGAAAGGCTGAAGGCACAGGCTATGCAAGGGAACAGAAGATTTATCCAGTCACCAAACCCCACAAGGATTAGTCAGAAGCCCCATGACTTACTTTCTCCACACTGTAGAATCTGAGTCTTCAATTCTTCAATGTCACAGGAGAAGCGAGCAGATCTTCCCAGTTCTTCATCATATTTACGTTCACTTACAAAGTGCTATAAGGTAGTGGCAGTGGGGGAAAAGTTACTTAGTTCTAAACTGTGCCATGTGATAAAATATATGGCAAAGAAACTTACCCAAAATCATTATACAGTCTCATCTGTTGAATCTCAAACATTTCAGGCATCTGCAGTCTTAGAGCCATTGGGTACAGTTTTTAGCTTTTGTGAAATGTTCCCACATCTATTGATTCAACACCAAAAGCACAACACCCTGTCCTCACTTAATGGGGAAATTGCTTGTCAGTTGTGTAGAAAAAAAGAAAAAAGTGGATAGATAAGTGTTCCCATGCTCAAGTGCAGGGTTCAGAACATTGGGGGGAGGGGAGTATGAATGACTCCACAGGCAGTATCCAATAAGTGTCTGTGATGGTCCTGTCACCATATCCCAGATGCCTTATTTTGATTAATACTCTACTTCTTCCCCCCAGCTGGCAGTTGTGGACAAGGAAGGGTCTGGCTTGTGCAGCTGTGGCAAGCTGAGCAGGCCCTAGCCAGCTGGGGAGGACTAGCCTCAGAGGGAGGCATGGGAAACCCCCTCTGAATGCCGCTTACCATGAAAACCCTATTTATAGGGTCGCCATAAGGCAGGATCGACTTGAAGGTAGTCCATTTCCAGTTTTTTCATTTTACTATGAAACTCAGCATTTCATAAATCAGGTACTAACTTGACTGCAATTGCCCTTTATGGTCATTTGAAGCAATTCCCCTCATCATGGCCAATGTTTTACTCATCCTCCATCATATACAAAATTGTTTTTTCTTTAGTTTACCGACTGTGCAGTTAACTTACCCATCAATCCATATACACCATGTTTTTTGTTTCCAATCTCATCCAATTCCTGCTGCTTTTGCAATTCCACAGAAACTTCTCAAAGTACACCATATTTGCCTATCCAAGCAAAGTTTTGGTTCATAGCTCTGTGTGTGTGCACGCATGCCTCATAGGCATGCAAGCACGCACGGGGATTAGTCTACATACATACGTATTTTATTAAAAGCAAACATTTCAATACCCAGTCAAAGAGCAACCTGCTAATTCCAAGAGGTAAAGTACAAACAGCAGCATACTGGGGACAAGATATAGGAAATAATATGTTAAAAACTGCAACAGAGGTATGGTAGTACATACATGCTTCAGAGAATATTTCTCTAAGGGCAAATCACAAGAAGGAAGAGTCTGAATCTTGCTTTCACCATCTCTGGGTTCAATATGTATGGGAGATCAACCCTATAATTTCATGGCATTAAGTCAAAGAAGCTACTACTTAGAAGGTCAGATTCGCCCTTTGTTTTGAAAATTCATCCCTGTATTTGAGTATTGAATTTTTGAGTGTCAGGTTCACGTACTGAAGTAAAGGCGATGCAACCCAACTCCAACAGAAATGGTCTAACAAACTAACCTTAATTTCAGCCCTCAGTTCAGCCAGCTGAGTCTCTGCCATCTGACTAGCCAAATCTGTTAACCTCTTCAATTCTTCAGCTTTTTTCTGACGAGCAGTTAAGATTTCCACTGCCAAACAAGAAGATAATGCAAAAAAGAAAAGAATATTAAAAAATTAATGTGCATTTAATGTTTGAGTATGGACACTTTACTCCAGGAGTGAGGAACCGGATCCAACCGGTGAGCTGAATCTGAAATCCCCGCACCCTTCATGGGCTAACTTTGATAGGTGGGTGGAACTGCCCACTTGTCAGTCACCTGCCAACATTCTGACACCTATCAAAGTTGAATGCAAACCAGCTCAAAACAGAGAAATGAACTCCCTTGGCAGTACTAGGGAGTTCAGCAGATCTTAGTGAGGCTTCCTGTCAGTGCCAGTCAGCTGATTGGCACTGATAGGGAGCCCCACTTGCAAAGGAATAATCAGAAACTCCCTTTAAACTCCCAAATGTTCCTTTGGAGCCGCATCTGACAACAGATATGGAGCAGATGTGTGTGGTTGCAGGGAACAGCCTCACAGGCCAAATTGGGACCTGTGTTGGAGATTCCCCACCACTGTTTTACACCAAAAAGTGGAAGAGACACAATGATAAATTAACAAAGCATCCACCAATGGATGAACGTGGCAGCCATGTGTCTCACCTTCCCACTACCTGTGATGTCTAGTACAATTTGCTTAAATCCTGATGGATGGACCCCCCATGCTATATCAATGGTTGCTGCTTAGGGAGCTGGAACACACAGAATGTTGTGATATCAGGACATGGATAAGTTGTACTCGATGTCATGGATTAGGAGGGTTAAACTAGACACACTGACCCAGAGTTGATAGCATTGTTTGAACACTGAGCTATCAAAATCTCCATCCAAAATGGAAATCAGTACATACAAAGGCAGATGCTATGCACAATGATTGTTTTCCAAATGGTTTACTTTGTGATTGGTTTAATTTTTCTGTTTTTCTGGTTGTTCTTCATGCCTTATGGCCAGCGGCTGAACCAAATAATCTGAACTGCTGCAAGAAATGGTTTATAAAACACAAAACATGCCAAAGCTCACGTGAGATACAGTAAAAATAACAGAAGGAATGTGCTAAGAAAAGCTGAACTTACATCCTCTGTACATTCTGGGTTGCATCCAGTGCTGCATGAGCAATCTGCAATATTCTTTTGTTTTAGTTACTGTTTTATCTGTACGTCGCTCAGAGTGGCTGGACAACCAGCCAGATGGGCGACTAATAAATTTAATAATACATAAATAAATAAAATATACTAAAGGAGGCTTTCCTGCCCTGCTCCACTTTCCCCATTGCAGCCTCTGAAGAACATCTGGTAAAAACGTAGGTTCACATCTCTCGGCAATCCAAAAACTGTATGAGATGGTGAAACGTACAGTGCTACTTCTGAATAGATGAATGATTGCTTTCATTTCTGCAGTAGCATAAACGGCCCTTCCCAATTGTTTCAAAGCACACAACATTTCCCATTTTTTGCTTCTACTTACTGGATTCTTCTTTAACTTTGTCAGCTTCTGCTATTAAAGATACTTCTTTGTCTATGATACTGAAAATTAAAAACATAAGATTTTAAATAATCATATTCTTTGAGAGGGCATGTGGACAGTAACCCTGGCAATTTTAGTACATAATATAAACATTTTTCTGGAAAGAGATAAAGTAGGGGTATCTTTTAGAATGCCTTGACTGTAATTCATCATACACTGTTACTTAAAATCAAGCCTAGTTAATTTATCTTAAGGTACTGTACTTATTTTGCAATAGAATACAACCATTACAAATACTACTATTTGACTAGCGATGGTGCTCTTTGGCCTATCATTGCAGTAAGTCCCATCATGTTCAATGAGACTTACTCGCAGGACAGTGTGTGCAGGATTGCAGCTACATTCCCATGACCCCAGAACTAGATATATTTTGCTGCAATGCCAGTGCAATGACTACTGTATTCAATACATGGTCAGCTGAGGAAGGGACAGGAAAAACACACAGCCAGAAAATACTAAAACAGTGGGGAATAGACAGGCAGCCCCCTGCGCCCCCCAGCATCCCTGGAACACTGCCATAGCCCAATAATCAAGGGCTGCACTGATGATGGAGACTGCACGTACAGAGGCAGCCAATGAAATCACAGCAAACACCCCAGGATCCCCCTGCATCATCATACAAGCAACAGGCAAAATAACACCAACATGTCATAAGAACATAAGAAGAGCCTGCTGGATCAGGCCAGTGGCCCATCTAGTCCAGCATCCTGTTCTCACAGTGGCCAACCAGGTGCCTGGGGGAAGCCCGCAAGCAGGACCCGAGTGCAAGAACACTCTCCCCTCCTGAGGCTTCCGGCAACTGGTTTTCAGAAGCATGCTGCCTCTGACTAGGGTGGCAGAGCATAGCCATCATGGCTAGTAGCCATGAATTTGTCTAATCTTCTTTTAAAGCCATCCAAGCTGGTGGCCATTACTGCGTCTTGTGGGAGCAAATTCCATAGTTTAACTATGCGCTGAGTAAAGAAGTACTTCCTTTTGTCTGTCCTGAATCTTCCAACATTCAGCTTCTTTGAATGTCCATGAGTTCTAGTATTATGAGAGGGAGAATAACTTTTCTCTATCCACTTTCTCAATGCCATGCATAATTTTATACACTTCTATCATGTCTCCTCTGACCCGCCTTTTCTCTAAACTAAAAAGCCCCAAATGCTGCAACCTTTCCTCATAAGGGAGTCGCTCCATCCCCATGATCATTCTGGTTGCCCTCTTCTGAACCTTTTCCAACTCTATAATATCCTTTTTGAGATGAGGCGACCAGAACTGTACTTCATCGGTTCCAGTGATACAGTCAGGAATTATCCTGCTACTGTCAGACCCCCAGTTGCAAGGACTCAAACCACATAGCACAAAGCACACCATGGGAGAAAAGGAGAAGATGCACAACAGCACCCTCATATCTGTAGACAATACATACAGCTCTCCCCATCCCGGGACTAAGGTTTAAGAACCACGGAGTGAAAAAAAGTCTGTACCGCCATGTGTATGAGGGCAGGGGCCAGGACATGCAACAAGGGCAATCACAGGCACACAGACAACAGCAAGCTTTCTGCGTCTCACTGCAGAGGTCAGGGGTGGGGAACCTTTGGTCCTCCATATGTTACTGAACTACAACTCCCATCAACCCCAGCCAGCATGACTAATGGCCAGGAATGATGGGAGTTGCTGTTCAGCAACATGTGGAGGACCAAAGTTTCCCACTCCTAGTGAGGGTATTGAGATGGGAAGCAGGAAACAGGAGTCTGTACTCAACTGCTTGCACAGTGGAACTTACATCAAATCCTACAGACCCTCAACTGGCAGATCTTCCGTATAGGATTATGCCCTTAGTTTTCTGTTCCATTCTGAAATCTGACTCCAAAACTAACTAGATTTGGATTCAAGTCAATTCGGTCCCACTTACTACACCGAGGGTAGAAATACCCACACTGTTCTGCCGGTTCCAGTGCGTCTCTACGCTAGTCAAACTCCACCTCTTTTTACTGTAGAACCTGGCGGAAGCAGCCCGAGTGCGTTTTTTTTTTAAAAAAAAAATCAGCTTCAAAGAGATTTTGCAACTGATGGACAGATCAACCCGTTCCCCCTCCAGGTATAGCTAATACAAACGCTTTGCTCTAGCGACTAATGCGTTCACAGCCACAGTATATATATGGTGATGATTTCCTGCACCTATTGGAACATTTTTTTTCCTGGTCTAGATTGGATTTAGTAAATAATTCTGTTTCAAGCACAATTTACACAGCTGACATGCATTTCCCAACAAATGGTGCTGTATGTCTAGGTGCCACTGCTCAGAATGTTGATAAAGTACCAGGATGGAACATCCCTAAAAATGAAGAGATCTGGCAGCTGGGGGGTTGGTTCAACTCACACACACCCAGCATGTTACTTGCCCATGGTGACCCATTTCTGATACCCCCACCCTTTCTGTATGTGGTATGGGAGGATATTACTATAAAATTATTACAACAGTAGCCAACTATGTCCCCCCCTCCCATGCTTTAAGAGGCTTTAAGAGATTTTTAAAGGGTTTGTTTTGCAATTGGAGCTCAATGGCTTGGGGATTTCTTTTGGCCCTTCTCTGGTGCTTCAGCCAGAAGTCTGGGAGAAGGTTGGGTTTGGGGGTTTTTTTGGATGAGGGTAGGGGATTTTAGGTACAATGCAATACAGTGTTAACATCATGCATTGGCCTCCAGCCTAGGATGGCTCAGCTATAGATAGTAGTGGATGCAGAGACAGGAGAGATCAGCTTGTGCTCAGATAGCAGCTCTTGGGCAGGTGTAGCCAAAGTGGTGCCCTCCAGATGTTATTGGGCTGCAACTTCCACCCTCCTTGACAATTTGCTATGGTGGCTTCTGCTGATGGGAACTGGAGTCCAAGAACATCTGGGGGTACCACGCTAGCTACCCCTGCTCTTGGGGATTGGGCTGTGTGCAGGGAATTGGGAATCTGATGGTCTGAATGAGTGCCCCCTCCCTATTCATGGGTAAGAATATTTCATAATAAATCAAAGAGCAGTCTCTCTGCTTCCCCACCTAATAATAACTATTCTGGCATTTTTGTGGGATATATTGATACCAATACTGTTTAGTGGTTCTAGTTGGAAAGCCCCCTTACTGTATTCAGTACAAACCTTCTCTCCAGCCAGCATCAAGTTTTTTTCCCCCAAGGGATGGGGGAATGATTCTGCAAGTTTGCAGCACATGCTCATTGTGAATAGCACTGAACTATTTGCACCTGAACACTCTGTTGGAATAGGCAAATGTTGCATGGTCACTTTAAGGGATATTTGGGGAATATCCCATGTACCTGTTTACCATGATGTAACTTCCTAATGGGTGGGGTTTAGTTACCTGACTTCCTCCTCCTTTGTCCTGGGGGATTTTTGAATAATCTCCATTGCTGATCTTCCTACCTTTGAGAGAGGCTACATGGCAAGATGCTCTCTGCTGAGTGCATCAATACAAAGACTAAGATGGACTGAGATTCCTATTTTTCTTTCTCCCAAGCTAGAGCCTATGTTCTTCTAAACATATGAAAGGTCGTAAGTAAATATTCTTTTCTTTTACCTAAAGGATTCTGTCTGTTGTTATTTATATAGAGAAAGGTGGGCTGGTTTATTCTCATTCTGCTGCTTGTATTTTTACAACTCTGCTAAGAAATAGGATCAACCAAATTAGTTCCTATTTCTGTGTGTATTTTTATAATACCGATCACACTCAGCCTTCAGAACAGTTTTGTAACTGTTTTAAATGCTTCTGTTTGTTGTTGTTGTTTTAGGTGAAGGATGAACATATCAGCAGACAGATGTACATGTTGCCCAAAAGAGAGAGAGATAAAATCTCAAGACGCTGCAATGGAATTTATTGGTAAAAAGGCCCAATATGTTTTGGCCTGTAGCTATTTTAGGCTTTCATCAGAGGTCAAATTAAAATGAAGAAACAGTCTGCAGAAATCTCCAATAATACTTTTTTTTTACTTTCACCCACAAGGCTTGTGCATCATGTTGGCACACTTTTGGAAAATCAGGGCAGAAGAAAAATGGGGAGGGGCAAGACTGATGACTGAAGTAGCGTTTTGTCTTGCTCACTGATACATCTGTCATGCAAATTGCAATGTCAGGAAGACTCTGCGACAAATTTTCTTTAAATATTAATGCCTGTCTTTGCCCCAATTTACTTTTCACAGGCAAAGTTTCTTGGTTGTTTAAAGTAGGAAATAAGTCTGTAAAATCTGAAATGCATGTAGAGTGCCTGCCCATGACAAATTAAGCAGCCAGTGCATGCTTGGGAAGGTCTCTAAAATAGCATAAAATCATCATAGACAAGATCCAGGTGTAGTGTGGAGATTGCTAATTTGGGCTGGCTTGCTGTTCTGAATTGCTTTTTTAAAAAAGACTCTCTCACTCTCCATATGGAGAACTTGGCCCACAGTGTTTTTGTAAGTTGCCTGCTTTGAAGGGTTTCAGAGTAAACAACATAAACGGCTTCCTTATTGCTTCAAACCTGTTATCTGTTTTAAACTTTTATCAGTGAGAACCCTGTATTTTAAACTAGTTCTGCTGTGTTCTGTACTCGCATTAATGAAAAGAAACTGAAATGAGGAGAGAGAAACCTAATGGGGATTGGATGTATCAAAAAGGACAGAGGTTTCCACTACTAGACAAATCCATAATGAAATTTTGCCACAGTGAATATGGAAGAAGTCCACTAAGACTTTTATTTATGATGCTGATGAAATCTGTAAATAATTTGCAAATTTGTAGTAGGAAGTGCCATTGCTAGTAATCCCCCTTTTCATAAAGAGACCAGCACCCCTATATTATGTAATGTTATGGTTTATTTCTATGCTGCCTTTTGGCTAAAAAATTAACACAAACATAAAATACACATCAGAAAAGAACAATACAGTTTACAAAGGTTTAAACAATAAAATATTAACCTTATTTATTTATTTATTGCATTTGTATACCGCCCCATAGCCAAAGCTCTCTGGGTGGTTTACAACAATTAAAAACATTAAAAACAAATATACAAATTTAAAAACACATTTTTAAAAAAGCAATTTAAAAACACATGCTAAAATGCCTGGGAGAAGAGGAAAGTCTTGACCTGGCACCAAAAAGATAACAGTGTTGGCCCCAGGCGCACCTCATCAGGGAGATCATTCCATAATTTGGGGGCCACCACTGAAAAGGCCCTCTTCCTTGTTGCCACACTCCCAGCTTCCCTCGGAGGAGGCACCCAGAGGAGGGCCTTAGACGTTGAGCGTATTGTATGGGTGGGTTCGTGTCAGGAGAGGCGCTCCATCAGGTATTGTGGTCCTAAGCCATGTAGGGATTTATAGGTTTAAACCAGCACCTTAAATCAAGCTCGGAAACATACAGGCAGCCAATGCAAGCAGGCCAGAATCGGTTTTATGTGTTCGAACTATCTGGTCCCTGTTACCAATCTGGCTGCTGCATTTTGTACAAGCTGCAGCTTCTAAACCGTCTTCAAAGGCAGCCCCACGTAGAGCGCATTGCAGTAATCTAGCTTGGAGGTTACCAGAGCATGGACAACTGAAGCCAGGTTATCCCTGTTCAGAAAGGGGTGTAGCTGGGCCACCAACCAAAGTTGGTAGAAGGCACTCCGTGCCACCGAGGCTACCTGAGCCTCAAGTCACAGAGATGGTTCTAGGAGAACCCCCAAGCTACGAACCTGCTCCTTCAAGGGAAGTGCAACCCCATCCAGGACAGGTTGGACCATCCGGTCAGAAGAACCACCCATTAGCAGCATCTCAGTCTTGTCTGGATTGAGCCTCAGTTTATTAGCCCTCATCCAGTCCATTGTTGCAGCCAGGCACTGGTTCAGCACATTGACAGCCTCACCTGAAGAAGATGAAAAGGAGAAATAGAGCTGCGTGTCATCAGCATACTGATGGCAACGCACTCCAAAGCTCCGGATGACCGCACCCAACAATTTCATGTAGCTGTTGAACAGCATGGGGGACAGAACTGATCCCTGTGGAACCCCCTACTGGAGAGTCGAGGGAGCTGAGCAATGTTCCCTAAGCACCACCTTCTGGAGCCGACCTGCCAAGTAGGAGTGGAACCACCACCATGCAGTCCCTCCCACTCCCAACTCAGCCAGTCTCCCCAGAAGGATACCAGGGTCGATGGTATCAAAAGCCGCTGAGGGATCAAGGAGAATTAACAAAGTCACACTCCCCTTGTCTCTCTCCCGACCTTGAAACTATTGCTTTGTTATTAATAACAGGATACATTTCTAGCTGATGTCCTGCCTTGGCATCTGATCAGTCCACATTTGAGGTTGGTATCCAGGGGCATCACTAGGGGGGTGCGGGGGGTGCGGACCGCACTGGGTGACACCATCAGAGGGGGGTGACTCTCAGCTTTAATTTTTTTAAAAAATTAAGTTTCTAGGTGGTCCGGTTCTCGAGATATACATAAAAACGTCAGCCGCCCCCTAGTGGCATGGTGCGGGGGGTGCAGAGTGCACCAGGTGACACCATCACCGCCCACAGAGCTATTGCTAGTCGGGCGGTATATAAATTTAATAAATAAAATAAATAAATAATAAAATCAGAGGGGGGTGAGTCTCAGCATTAATTTAAAAAAAAATTAAGTTTCTAGGTGGTCCGGTTCTCGAGATATACATAAAAACATCAGCCGCCCCCTTTAAATCTTTTTTTAAACTACGGTATAGCACTTTGTAGCTTTAACCCCACCCATTCAGGATTGCAGCCAATCAGTGAAGTGTTTGTTTGACCTGTGGCAGTGTCTAGTAAACCTCATTGCAAGGCCAGAAAATGGTGGTTCCCCCCCCCCTGTTTATCTGAAAATCTCATAAATTGGGTAAGTATATACATTTCAGTTTTTTCCCCTCTTGTGTGTAGGAGTCAGATCCTGGGCAGTGTTTTCAAAACCTTCCCAATACTTGCTTTTGTGGGGGTAAAAGCATTGCTAATCCCATATGTCCAGAGTAAATCCCATTGAATTCAATAGGATTTACTTTTGAGTAGACATGGTTATGAATGTGCTGAAAATCAATGGGACTCTGGAGTGAATGTAAAAAAGAATTGTGTTCTCTTTCTGTCCCTCCCTCCTCCAGTCCTATTTTAAAGCAAGTAGGCAGGGCTTACTTAGGTATTACAGTTTTTATTCTGTAGGAAACGAATACTGATTTTTTTAAAACTGATTTTTCTGCAATGACCAACTGGTTTGACAATAAACTATTATATGGGCTGTATGTATTTATACATCTGCAGTGTGTGTGTGTAGTCTTTCCAACAACCCTGTGAGGTAGGGTTGGAAACCAAGGCAGCTCACAACAAGAAATAAAGCCATTTAAAATCCAGTAACCATAAAGCAAGAATAAACAGTTGGAAAACAGCCTAAAGAGGCATGATTCTGAATTTTGGGTTGGGTGAATGAAGTTTATTTATTTATTATTTGATTTATATCCCGCACTTCCTCCCAGTAGGAGCCCAGGGTGGCAAACAAAAGCACTAAAAGCACTTTAAAACATCATAAAAACAGACTTTAAAATATATTAAAACATCTTTGAAAATATTTTTAAAAGCTTTTTAAAAAAGAAAAGGCTTAAAAACATATTAAAAAGTAGTTCCAACACAGACTCAGACTGGGATAAGGTCTCAACATAAAAGAACAAGTTCCTGATCACTTGAGGCTGTAGTTCTCTGCACACTTCCCAGTTTGAGTAAGCCCCATTGAATACATTGGGACTTGCTTCTGAGTAAACAAACATCGGATTGCACTATAAATATATTTACAGATTGTGTAATTCATAAACATATTTGAGAGTCATGTTTATAGAAATATTTCTTTGTACTGTGTCCCAATAAGTATTTGATTTCACACTATGGTTGTAGATGATTTTTCCTCTACATTTTAAGTGTGCCCTTCTTCCTGGGGGTGGTCATGGTTCTCCATTGTTTTCATCCTGAGGGGAGGATAAGCTGAGAGTAGCACATTTAAGGTCTCTTCACCTCCCCCCCCTTTTTTATTTGTATTGATTTTGTATTTCTCCAATATCTTCCCCTGGCTGTTTTTGTATTTTAAATATTTTTAGATTAAATAAATAGGAAATCATAATTGTGAACCTCCCTAAAAGCAATTTACCTATCCTTATGTTTTGGCAAAGTGATGGTGTGAAGGCATGCTGGTAGAACAAGAGACCATGTTTGAGGCATGTTATATAAGGTGTTTGAGGACTTTGTCCCACATTACTTTTTGAGACCTGTAGATTCATGTTGGAAAGAACATGTGCACGTATTGAATGGTGGCTTGGGTGCTGCATGCGTAGGGAAGGTAATACATCATCTGGCAGCTAGCTTCATAACGGGAGAATGAAAAACATTTGGATCACCATTCACTTGTTTACTTTTCTTCAGTTTATCTGAAGGAGCGCCTCCAGCATCATCAGTTATGCCGCCTGACGAGATCAGCCACACAAGACCTCCTCTCGGTCCCGCCAGTTAAAACTGCTAGACTGGTGCAGACCAGAGAGAGAGCATTTTCAATTGTGGCTCCCACCCTCTGGAATTCCCTGCCTTCTGACCTTCGCCATGCCCCCTTCCTGATGGGGTTCCGCTGGGCCTTGAAGACCTGGCTATTCAGGCAGGCCTACAGGATCTCTGGAGTGGATTAATTTTTATGCTGTTATTAACTGGAAGGGTTTTTTTTAGATTACTCATTGATTGTGGTTTTTTATATTGTATTTTATTGTGTAATCTACATCGCCTAGAGTGGCCGTTAATTCGGCCAGATAGGCGACTCATAAATAAAAATTTATTATTATTATTATTATTATTATTATTATTATTATTATTACTATTGAGACCACTTCATATATTACTTTTTCATACACAGAAATTTAATCTTTGTATAGGAAAAAGTATTTTGTAAAATGTGAAGGACAGTGGCTGCCCAGTCAGTATAACCACTGTACAAGATCTGCTCAGCCACTGTAATTACCTTTTTGTTTTGAGTGCCCTTTTGTCTGGGTCTTGGTTCAGGTGTGTATCCAACTTTGATGTGCTTATGGAAGGGGTGTGCAAGTAGTGCCCCCCCAAGTGTGGAGGCTTGGACAAACATTGTGTTATGGAAAACCAAAGTCTGGACTTCCCGGAAGGAGTGCTGGCTGGTGGTTGTCTCTGAGGGAGCTCTGCCTCAGAGGAAGCTTTTTTCAGGTTAAAAGCCAGCCAAGAGGAATCTTGGACTGGCTTAAATGTTCTCCAAGGTATAGGAGAACCGATCAGATTTTCCACAAGACTTCGTTGAGCTGTCGGCGGCTGGAATTGATCAGGAAATCCCTGAGATAAGAAGGCATGCCGATCGGCTGAAGACGGAGTCAGGATTTCCACGCAAGCTGTACTGGAAAAAAGCGAAGCTTTCTTTTTTTCTTCTTAAAAAAACGTTCTTAACCAGCGAGCCTACTTCTGTCTAAATCTTATCATTTGGCTTAAATTACTACAATAAAAGGGATTTGTTTACGAATCAGCAACTGAGAAACCTGGGTGAGTCATACTTTTTCTCTTTTAAATATAATTAAGGAAGAAAGAAAATGTAAACAACTTATATACTTTTTTTACGACAAAAAGCTGGCCCGAATTTGGAGTTTTAAAATTTAAAAACGGATGAGAGGTAATTATTATATTTTGGACTATTTTTCTCTTTGGACTATTTCTTTTTGGACGAATCTGCTGCTCGTATATGTTACTAATTGTTTGGTGTTGTGAACCAGAATTGTTTTGCATTCTTGGATATAGATAAGAACTGTGCTGTGCTGGCTGGACTTCAATAACAGGCCTGGAATATTAACTCTTTTGTTGGTGGAGGAAAAAAAAAAAGAAATAGACTGCCTCTAGGTTTTGGAACAGTGATTAATATCAGAAATTAAGGCTTTTCTTGAAAATGACAACTAAAAAAGCAACTAAGACCCAGGAGCGAAGAAGAAGTTCTACTGATCCACAGGAAGGGGTTATACCCCCAGATATGTTTCAAAAAATAATGGAAGGGATTAATGATATAAAACAGGAAATGAAAACTGAATTGACAGATATAAAAGACTATATTAAAACACAAGTGGATGAGATTAAAGGGACAATTGGGCAAATAAAGGAGGATGCAAAAAACACTAAAGAAAAGGTACAAATCTTGGAGAATAAAACAGATATATTAAATCTGGAATTAGAAAAAAACTTGGACTATATGGCTGTGACTGCAATGAGAAATAAAGAACATTGTTTGAGATTCCGTGCAATTCCTGAGGAAACAGGTGAAGACATCAGAGATAAAATTGTTAATGCTCTAGTAAAATTTCTGGATTTGAATGAAGATCGGATGGAATTTGAAATAGACAAAGTGTATAGAATTAATTCCAGATATGCAACAATGAATAAAATTCCAAGAGATGTGCTTGTTCATTTTATAAAGAAGACGACCAGAGATATGGTATTACAGCAACACTTTAAAAATACCTTTAAAATTGATGGTAAGGAAATACTGGTGATGAAAGAAATTCCTATTAGACTTTTACGTAAGAGAAAAGAATATGCTTTCCTTACAGAGAAACTTAAGCAACGCAAAATTCAATTGAGATGGGATGTTCCAGAAGGAGTGATCTTTACATTCAGACAACAGAAAAATTGATTGAATACTGTTCAAAAAGCGAGGGACTTCTTGAGAAAAGCTTCAAAAGATATGGATGAAGATAAACTCAAAGATATGGATATAATTCCTGGGGAACAAAGTCAACAAAGATATGCAGAGGAAGGAAAGGAAGATGATGGATTAAAAGGAGCATCAGGCACATTTTAAAATACACGCTTAAAGATGGATTACAAATATCTAACTTGGAATATAAATGGAGCTAATACGGCGCAGAAGAGAAAGAAAGTGTTTCACTATTTGAAAAAATTAAAATTGGATATAATTTGTTTACAAGAAACTCATATTAAGAAGAAAGATTCCAAATATTTGATTTGTAAAAATTTGGGTGAAGAATTTATTTCGGCTGGACCAAAAAAAAAAAATGGAGTTGTTCTCTACATTAACCCACAATTGCTTCCTAAATTGGTATTACTGGATGATAGTGGTAGATTTGTGGGGGTTGAAATTACTCTACAGGGTACAAACATTTTGATAGTGGGTATCTATGCCCCCAATGAAGATAAAACAAGGTTTTACACAGGACTTATGGAAAAATTGTCAGAGTTTCCATATGACCATTGGTGCGTTATGGGTGATTGGAATGGGGTAATCTCACCAAAAATTGATAGGCTTTCCGAAAAAAATATCAAAGAGACACAGGGTAAATTACCGAAGATTTGCTTTGAACTGATGGAACATTTAGAATTGGTGGATACCTGGAGATATATAAATGATAATGCAAAGGAATTTACTTATTTTTCAGAAAGACACAAAACATTCTCGAGGATTGATATGATCTGGATGTCTAAAATTTTAGCGAAGGATACTTTTAAAATGGATATATTACCAAAAACTTTTTCGGATCATAACCCTGTGATATTAACTTTAAAAAAGAAAAATCTTGGATTTAGATGGAGACTAAATGAATCTTTATTACAGAATGACAAAGTAGTACAAGAATGTAAGAAGAAATTAAAAGAGTTTTTTGAACATAATTTACATAAAGGAACAAGTGAAAATATCGTTTGGGATACAAGTAAGGCATTTATGAGGGGATATCTTATTAAATGTAACTCTGAATTAAAAAAAAAGAAACAACAGAAAATGCAATTAATTTTGGAAGAAATAAAACAAAAAGAGGAAGAATTGAAAAAGAATCCAACTAAAGTTTCTATTGTAAATCAAATCAAAATGTTACAGAAGCAAGTATCAATGCTGACAGTTAGAGAAATTGAAAGAAAACTAAATTTTGCTAAACAAAGGACTTTTGAATTTGCAAATAAACCTGGGAAATGGTTAGCATATAAATTAAGAAAAGAACGTCAAAAAAATATCATTTTAAAGATACAAGAAGGAGATGAGACGTTGACAGATAATGTAAAAATTAAAAAGATTTTTCATCAATATTATTCAACATTGTACAAATGTCAGGAAATTCCATCTGAAAAAATAGAAGAGTATATATCTAAACAGAATTTGCCTAAAATTACAGACTTTCAGAGACAAGCTATTAATGGCCCTATTACGTTAAGAGAGATATCTGAAGCTATAAACAAAATTAAATTAGGAAAGGCACCAGGACCAGATGGGTTATCTGCAATGTATTATAAATGTTTGGAGGAAGAACTCTTACTACCTTTACAGTCTACAATGAATCTTATTCTGCAAGAGGGAAAGATACCGGATAGTTGGAAAAATGCTAATATAACATTAATACCTAAAGAGGAGCAAGATTTAACTAAAACAAAAAATTATTGACCAATATCTCTATTGAATAATGACTATAAAATTTTTACAATGATCTTGGCAGAAAGATTGAAAATATTGCAACAATTTATTCAGGAAGATCAATCAGGGTTTTTACCTAAAAGACAATTACGTGATAACGTCAGGAATGTCTTGAATGTCTTGGAATATTTAGAACAACGAAATGATAAACAAGCAGCTTTGATTTTTTTAGATGCTGAAAAAGCATTTGATAATTTGAATTGGAAATTTATGTTTCAGGTTTTGGAGCAAATGGATTTTGGAGACAATTTTATAAAATGGATTAGATCAATTTATACATCTCAGAAGGCTCAGATAATTGTTAACGGAGATTTAACGGATTCATGTGAAATACAAAAGGGTACAAGACAGGGATGTCCTTTATCTCCTCTTTTATTTATCCTGGTCTTAGAAGTGCTGCTTAGAGATATAAGGCAAGATAAAAGAATTTCGGGATTAAAGATAAAAAAAGAAGAATATAAATTGAGAGCATTTGCTGATGATTTGATAATTGTACTAGAAAATCCTTTGGAAGGAATTAATGTATTGATGGACAAATTAAAAGAATTTGGACCGTTAGCAGGATTTAAGATCAACAATCAAAAAACAAAGATGTTGGTGAAAAATTTAACTTTAAGGGAACAGAAAGAGTTAATGGACAAGACAGATTTTACAATAGAGAAAAAGTTGAAATATTTAGGTATCATTATGACAAATAAAAATTCAAAGTTGTTTCATAATAATTATGAAAAATTATGGACAGAGATTAAGAAAGACTTGCTAAGATGGGATAAACTACAACTGTCATTAATGGGTAGAATATCTGTGATAAAAATGAATGTATTACCGAGAATGATGTTTTTGTTTCAAACAATACCTGTAATATCCTCTGATTTACCTTTTAAACAATGGCAAAAAGATATCTCTAAATTTGTATGGCAAGGAAAAAAACCAAGAGTCAAATTTAAATTACTACAAGATGCCAAAGAAAGAGGAGGACTGGGATTACCAAATCTGAGACTTTATTTTGCTGCCTGCTGTCTAGTCTGGATAAAGAAATGGATCTTATTGAGGAATAAAAGACTATTGGATTTAGAGGGCCATAATTTGAAGTGGGGATGGCATGGATATCTATGGTATGACAAAGTAAAAGTAAATGTAGACTTTAACAATCATTTTATAAGACGTCCTCTGTTGAAAATATGGAATAGATATAAACCAAGGTTTTATTCGAAAATACCATTATGTGTCTCAAGTCAAGAAGCGTTTTATAGAAGAGAAATGGCTGGAAAAGAGAAATGGTTAACTTATCAAGAACTATTAGAAAATGTACATGGAGAATATACAATGAAAGAGAGAGAACAACTGACAAAGGAAGGATATAGTTTTCAATGGTTTGCCTATTTACAATTGTTAGAGAGATATAAAATGGACAAGAAAATGTATGGGTTTGAAATAAGTAAATCTGATTTTGAAATAGGACTGTGTACAAATGATGAAAATATAATTGCGAAAATGTATAAACTCTTATTGAAAATGGATAGGGAGGAAGAAAAAGTAAAAGAGTGTATGGTAAAGTGGGCAAAAAATTTTGGTTATAATATACAAATGGATCAATGGGAAAATATGTGGAAAAAAGGTTTGAAATTTACACTATGCTATAATCTTAAAGAAAATTTTTATAAAATGATGTACCGTTGGTACATGACTCCAGAAAAGTTGTCAAAAATGTATAGTAATGTTTCTAATGTTTGTTGGAAATGTAAACAACAAGAAGGATCATTTTATCATATGTGGTGGTTATGTAAAAAGGCAAAATCATTTTGGGCACAGATAGGTAGGAAGATGCAAAAAATTCTAAAGATAAATATTCAGTCAAAACCAGAATTTTTTTTATTGGGTTTTATGGATAAACAAATAGAAAAGAAATATGGAAGAATAATATTATATATGATTACGGCAGCAAGATTATTATATGCACAAAAGTGGGAAATGGAATCAACACCAACAATGGAAGAATGGCTATTGAAATTAATGGACTTAGTAGAAATGGATAAATTGACATGTTTACTTAGAGAAAAATCGACAGATACATTTCTTAAGGAATGGAAGCCTCTCTTAGACTTTTTGTTGAAAGATCAAAATAAAATGATGATACTGGGATTTGACGATTAATTAAGACAGCTTATGGAGAAAAGGGATTCTGTATGTATATATTAAGGGACAGGTTTGATGTATATTATATACTTATAGCTGATCTGTGACAAATCGGAAGTCAACTATTTTATTTTCATTTTTTGTTGTTGTATTGTTATGTTTTTTTGACTCTGTTTTGTTTGTTTTTGGAAAAATTTGAATAAAAATTATAAAAAAAATTTTTTTTTCTAAAATAAACAATACAAATGTATTTTCTTAAAAAAAAAAAAAAAAAGAAAACCAAAGTATGTGTGAAAGTACATATTTGGGAATGCCATCAGTGTAATCCTAAACACACTTAATAAGTAATATCGAACTTGCACGTCACAAAATATATTACGGTCATGTCCATAAGCACCAGGAGGGTAGTCGCCCAGGGGATCTTAGTCCCTCTGCTTTTTTGGGAGCAGGGTCCCTATGTCTCCAAGCATCCTACAGTCAGCATGAAAAGGGAGTGTGTTAGTCACTGAGAAGAGTCTTCTAATATGCTTCCTTGCCTTTTCTGCAGATTGGAGCCAATCAGAGTGAAAGGAGGTGAGTCAGCCACTGAGAAGACTCTTCTCAGTTGCTAACGCTCTCCACTTTCATGCTGATTGGCTCCTAGAGATGTCTGTTGTTGTGAGAGAATGCATTAACAAAGATCTCATTCTTAATCCAGGAGCAAAAAAGGGTGTATGTGGCTGTAACTATCATGAAGGGACTCTGCACTTCTGAATTTTCTACTAAACAACTGATAAATACCTATGTAACTTTGTGTCTGGAGACTTATTATTAAGAATCACTTTCCATGATTGTAAGGAGGTGTGTCCACACGCAAGCATCCCAGGCCCCTAAATGAGGGGAGAGAGCAGCAATAGGGACATAAGCAGGTGTCTTATTCCAGGGGTTCCCAAACCTTTCTTCTACGTAGACACTTGAAAATTGCTGAGGGTCTGAAAGTATCTGAAAATTTACTATGGGCATATGCAAGATAATTAACTCCCATTAGTAATAAGAGCAAGAATTTGAGCTGTGCGTATGATATTGTAATTCAACGGTGTAATTTTAATTTTGCTAGTTTATGTCACTACTATTGCCATTACATTCAGTGATATATGGGAATTACGATTTACGAGTAACATTAGTACAAAAAACTTTACTAAGGATTCTGTATGGTCTGATACGGGAGGAGGTCCATGGGGGTGACACCATGAGTTACCGCACCAGGTGACACCAACCCTAATGACACCACTGCTGGTATCCTCTGCTATCACATGTTTTCAATATATTTCCATTAACCCAGTGGTTCCCAATCTGGGGGCCGTGACTCCAAGGGGGCCACAAAGTAATCCGGGGGGACCGTGAACAGTAAAGAAATGAATTATTTTTTAATTTTTAAAAAACAGTCTTCACTTCCCGAACACTGTCTGTTCCCCACTGCCACTACAGACAACACCTCCCCCTTGCTCCAAACAAGAGGGAGGACTTTTGCTGAAGCGGCAAAGCATTTTTGAGGCATACCGAGGGCAGGTGGCTCCCTATAAAACACATGGAAGATGCTGAAGTAGACTGAGGATGGAGCTACCAGGAAGAAGAGGGGACTACTATTGCCGACTCCCGTCTCTTCACACTGCCATTGCTGATGACACCCTTGCTCAGAACAAGAGGAGAGGGCTTTTCAGGAAGCAAAAAGAAGCAAGGCTGGAAGGAAAGGCTGTTTTCCCCTTCTTTCCTGGCAGCCAACCTGCCTGCCTGCCTTTCCTGCTTCACTGCCACCTCCTTTTAAAAATTATTCTTATTTGCAAGGCTGCCCAGATCTCGCCTTTGGCCCAGCTGGAGCCAAGGAGCAACGAGAAAGCCCAAGACTTGCTTGCCCCCATCTGTGAGGCTGTGTGTGTGCCAGTGTCCCCCCTTTCTTCCACCTACACTCTATCCCCCTATCTCTCCCTCCAAGATGCTGTGACAGTTGAGGGCTTCCCTCCTCCCAGATGCCCAAATGCAAACACACCTGCAGATGCTTGTAGGAGGGGCAGGTGTGTTTGTGTGCACTGATTTGTCTTCTGCTGTGCTCTCATTCCCCAAATGCACGCTAACCACAGCATCAGTTCTGATGATCATTGTAAGGCCTAAAAGAACAAACCACCCAACTTAATCCATCCACCCTGTTGTCTGTAGTGAACAATCTAGCATCCCCATCACTACCACATTGTTGCTTCTTGGGTTTTTTTTAAAGCTCAGAAGCTCAACATTGTCACTCACTGGTGTTGGCAGACAGGACTGTACATCTTCAAACTGTGTAGGTGGGTGGGAAGGGGGATACCAATTTGTGTGGACCCTTGAATGCAACACCTATCAGCTAGGGTTGCCAGGTTCCTGGCCTGAGACTGATCCTGTATCTTTAGGAGAAGAGAAAGTCAGCTAAGTGCAGGTGTTCTTGCAACAGTGTAATGGGAAAAACCATAAGGTGGAATTCTCCCTTCCCCCTGCACAATTTTTAAAGATACAGAAGACCTCTTGGAGGCTGGGCCTGGCAACCAAGAGGTCTTCTGTATCTTTAAAAGTTGTGCAGGGGGGAGGGAGAATTCCACCATGTGGTTTTTCCAATTACACTGTTGCAAGAACACCTGCACTTGGCTGACTTCTCCTAAAGATACAGGATCAGTCTCAGGCCAGGAACCTGGCAACCCTAATCCCAGCAGATAGAAGATTAGCACATCAGGGAGTTTCGAATGCAGTTCATGACTCTGGGTTTCTGTCTGCAGGGAGCTTTTAATGGAAAGCGACATTTGGAGATGTGATTTTGCCACACACCATCTGAAGGAGTTCACTCCGTTTCTACCACTTCAGAACTGAACATAAGAACAAAACCACAGTCGAAAACACAAGAAAGACTAAAGAAGGAGGCCCAGCGAATGTAGGATGACTCAGGAAAAGGCAAGACCAAAACTCAAAAGTGCTAGGAAATCATAAAGAGGGAAGATAGTCAGGTGCAGAGGTGAAAGCACTGACACCCTTCCTCAATCGATCAACCCTTCTGTCTTCACAACGTAGCATCCCCACCACTATCACATTGCTGCTTCTTGATTATTATTATTATTTTGAAAAAGCTCAGGAGATTGGCTGAGGCTGGGGTCCACAAACTGCAACGGAACTTTATTTATTTACTATTGCATTTATATCCCACCGTTCCTTCAAGTTACTCAAGGTGGTGCACATGGTTCCCCCCCTTTCCGTTTTATGCTTACACCAACCCTGTGAGATAGGTCAGGTAGGAGACTGTTTGGTCCAAGAACACCCAGTGGGCTGGGGATTTGAACCTGGTGTTGGGAGACATGACTGTACATCTTCAGACTGGGGGGGGGGATCCCAATTTCATTGGACCTTTGCATTAAAAAAAGAAAGCAACAGGGAACTTTGGAGATATGATTTTGCCACACACCATTTTTCAGCAACATCTGGAGGGCCAAAGGTTCCCCACACCTGATATGGGGTATGTGCAAATTGTACATCTCCATTTCTATTTGGTTTCTTGATTGGGACACATTTGCTTGATAGAAGACAAAAGATATATGAAGCCTGATAAGAGGCTACATCTGCTGAAATTCCCTCTTCTACGATCAAAGGTGTAGGGCCTATGTTCTTCCTTGCCTCTGACATTTTCTATTGCTACCCATGCAAGCTACCTGTTTTTGTTTGCTTCTCAATCAAGACGCGTGCTTGGAATAGCCACAGAGAATCTCTCACCCCCCTCAAGCACCTCCATGCTGTTTTAGGGAAGCCCCACCTTGCATTTGGATAATCTGGGACAAAGATCTACTTGTACAAATAATCTTTGAGGTACAGCAGCACCCCACTGTAGTGATTATATATTGCACCAGAAAAAACATCCAGGAAGATGCAGGAAATATGTCATTGCTTTGTTGCTGGCTGTAGGTTAAGGCTAAAGGATATTTGCACTGCTGTATTTACATGGAGTTTAGAGAAGGAAGTCAGGTAAAGCACTAACTTCTTGATGAATGCTTAGGATTGGAAATATCATTTAAAAAAACAAGTATTATTTGATCATCAATTTGCATGTCAAAAACCTAAATGTGGCAAACCTAATTTTTGTTCACTGTGGGACAAAAAGAGGCACCTTCAACAGCCCAAACTTTGCAACTTTTCTATGGAATGTGCATAACAAGAGACAAAACAATTACTTGTGTGCTTAATGCAAATATATGCATGACT
The DNA here is from genome assembly GCF_030035675.1 of Rhineura floridana. Classification (NCBI taxonomy): domain Eukaryota; kingdom Metazoa; phylum Chordata; class Lepidosauria; order Squamata; family Rhineuridae; genus Rhineura; species Rhineura floridana. Next base: position 20,383,476 of record NC_084481.1, read on the forward strand.
GCAGATCCAGAAAAGTGATTACAAGCTTTGTCAAATGACTGATGAATACAATAGAAAGGCTGCCTGGCTAGAAAAAAAAAGTAAGCAGGCTATGCTCCCAGGAGGATAGCCATTACATTACATTACTTTTTTTTTTTTTGCAATGCTATAGAACACAACATTGTTCCACTATTAACTCAACTGTATCCATTTGCACAATGACCCTGATTTGCAGAGCAAACCAGATTATGCCTCATTCTTATTCTGGCTACAGAAATTAAGCTGGGGGGGGGAGATTTAAACATGGGATATAAAGTAAACCAATGGGACTGAAATACAAGAGTAAACTCTAGGAAATGGTTAAGATACAGTACCTAAACACATTTCTCTGCCTACAGTAGAAACCAACAGGTTCAGAGGAGTTCACAAACTGGAACAGGTTCAGAGGAGGGCAACAAGGATGATCAGGAGACTGGAAACAAAGCCCTATGAAGAGAGACTGAAAGAACTGGGCATGTTTAGCCTTGAAAAGAGAAGACTGAGGCAAGGTATGATAGTACTCTTCAGATACTTGAAAGGTTGCTACACAGAGGAGGGCCATGATCTCTTCTCCATCATCCCAGAGTGCTGGACACGGAATAATAGGCTCAAGTTGCAGGAAGCCAGATTTCAACTGAATATCAGGAAAAACCTCCTAACTGTTGGAGAGGTACGACAATGGAACCAATGACCTAAGGAGGTGGTGGGCTCTCCAACACTGCAGACATTCAAGAGGCAGCTAGACAGCCTCCTGTTGGGTATGCTTTAATTTGGATTCCTGCATTGAGCAGGGGGTTGGACTCAATGGCCTTATAGTCCCCTTCCAACTCTATTTGTCTATCATTCTGTAGGTACCTCACCCTAGGACTCCAGACACAAACACCAAACAGCAGCCTCTCCACTCCAATAAATGGGGTGGAGACACAGCATCCCACATGATAAGCAAGGTAACAGGAATCATATGCAGTAATGTCTAACTGCTGCAAGTGCCTTCTAGATCTCTCTCCCCATCTTTGCTATATATGAACACTAGATGGACAGAATCGTCTGTATTTGAATTTGGTCTATGTCAATTTCACATGCCACCAATTCAAGTAATGTTCCATCCTGTCTATGTACAGTATTTTTTTTAAAAAAAGAAAATCCACATATTTTTTGAAGTTTCTAAAATGTTTATCAAAAATTACTCATGTTATGAAGTAATCCAAAGGCTACCTTTTAAAACCTCTTAACAACAGGATCTAAAACAGTGTTGCTGTCAGTGTGTGTCTGGCTTTCCTTGTTGCATGTCCTGGCCCCTCCCCTTTTTGGCATTGCAAAATAAATAAATAAAAATCGTTTCCCTCCCTGGATCAGTAGCAAGAAGGCTATGTGTGCTTGCAATCACCCCATCCAGGGAACAATGTACGTACTATGTAATGCATTTTCTCTTTTGTGTATGTTAGGCTTTTAAAATAATGTGTGCTTGAGAGGAGGAGGATAAGTGGATTCAACCCCCTGCTTGGAAATATACCTAGGGCCGCGGAGTAGTGGGGCCATTGCTGGTTGTACCATTGGGGCTCATAGGGTGGGGGCACTATCATTTCATGTGGAACGTTGTGTGTATGTTGATGTGGGTGTATTCTATTGGTGTCCCACCGTTTTCTGAGTTCATTGGCTGCCTTTTTGTGGGTGTGGTGTGTGGATGTGATTGTTGGCATAGTCCCCCCTAGTTGGGGGACTGTGGTGGCATTTTCAGGGATACTGTGGACATTTCTGTCATTTTCTCACCATTTTCGTATTTTCTGGTTGTGTGTTACCTGCTCCCCACCTGGACATTAGATACAGCAGGCATACTGCTGGCATAGTACATAGCAATGGGATGCCTCTAATTCCTGTGTAATGTGCATGTAGAATCTTTCTATTCATATGATGTTTCCCCAATGGTCCCAGGCTATGGTCTGAAGGCACATGAGGCCAGGACCCACTAAGCAGGGTCAGGTCTGGTCCGTGCCTGGATGGGAGACTGCCTGGGAACCATATGTAAGCAGCCTTGGGTTTCATGAAAAAGGAAGGCGGGGTATAAATATAATAAATAAATAAATAAATCTATTACACTATGCTCTGACTTGCCAAGTATAGAGTAAATAGTTAAAATGTGTCCTCATCCTCCCCCCCATTTTCCGCAGTTGTCTTTAGTGCTATTTAATACTATTATCAGCCATATGATGCGCAAAACTCACCTTTTCTAACAATAGCCAGCTCTGGGTACTTAACATAAGCTAGGATGCTTAGGCTTTTGTGTCTTCAAAAGCTATGTAGAATAGGGATTTATCTTGCAGATGTAGCACTTCTCACCCCGGAATGACAAGATGCACCCTGCCAAAATTCCTACATAACAGTTAAATGTATAGGAGCCTTGGCACTGGGTCACTCTAGTCTACAGCAGGGGCGTAGCCTTCCAGATACTGTTGGGAGAACAACTCCCATCATCTCTGACCACTGGCTATGCTGGCTGGGGAGTCCAGCAACATCTGGAGGCCCACAGATTAGCCATCTCTGCTCTAAAGGGTGTTTTAAGATCTGTTCACCTTCCTTCATTCATAGCTTCTCTCAATTTAATGATGGACCAGCAAACCTCTGCACATAGAGAACTGGACTGTAGCAGGAAGCTGCTACTTTGGTGCAGGAATCTCCCCCCCCTCTCCGGAGCTTTCCATCATGTGAATCCTCACCTGTAGGCTGAAGTAGTACAGCCCAGAAACACGTTTATTTCCTCATCTGCTGTTAAATGAGAACCAGGCCCAAGACAAAGGGTGGGGGAATCTCAGGCCTGGGGCAGACTACAGCCCTTCAGGGCTCTCTATGCAGCCCTGAGGACTCTCCCCGGAACACAGCCCTCACTGACCCTGCTCCACACCCTTCTTGAGAGCTTTTGCTTGGGCAAAACGTGTTCTTGAGCTGTGATAATGCCTCTTGCTTGCCTGGGTGATGAACGATACATGTGTGCATTTAGAAATCCCTGACCTTTGTGTGGCTGGAACGTAGGTGTGAAAGGAACGCTTCTACTCATCTTTGGTCTCTCGGATCCTCAGATGCCAAGCAATGTCTCTTACTGTTATAATGCCCTTTATGTGGAGCTGCGCTTGAAGGCAATCTAGAGGCTGTAGCTGGTGCAGACTGCAGCTACTAGGCTGGTAAGTGGGGCAGACTGATGGGACCACTGACACTGTTCCTGAAAACTCTACACTGGCTGCCACTAACCTACTGAGCCCAATTCAAGGGGTTAGTGTTAGCATCTAAAGGGCTAAATGGCTTGGGACCCAGTATCTGAAAGAATGCCTTTCCCCAGAAATCAATCTCGGATCTATGATAGGTAGGTCAGGCCTTGGTGGTGGTGGCAGGCACTGGGGGCTGCTCGGCTGGCACTGGCCCATGATAGGCATTTGCAGTGGTGGCTCCCCATTTGTGAAATGCCCTCCCCAGTGAGGTGCGCCTCTTTCCGTCTCGACTTTCAGAAGGAATTTGAAAACATTCCTATTTATCCTGGGATTTGATGGCTGAAGGAGACTGTTCCTGGCAACTGGGATGTCACTGGATGGAAGAATGTTTTTAACTGTAATTGTGTGTTTTTAAAAAATGTTTTTAGAATGCTGCACTTTTTCTTGGTTAAACTGTTTTCTTGATGTGTTTGTCGCCCTGGGTTCCTTTGGGAGGAAGCGCAGGATATAAATTCAATAAATAATAATAATAAATAATAATACCTTCGGAAACTACTTGGTGGGTCACTTAATCTGTGAGCTTGAGTACTCATCTCGTCACAGAATCCTGCCCTTTAATTATATTTGCTGTAGTTTATTGGTCTTAACCTCTGCTTCCTCTTACCATTCTCTTGGCTTGTGACTGGGGTAAGCAACCGCAGACCCTCCTCTATTCCTGTCCTTAGTGACTGCCTTTTCCCTCTCTGATATAAGGTTTCCCTTCCCCCCCCCCCGTTCTCATTTTTCCTTGTGCTTTCTCCTTCCAAATCTCTGCTGGTGAGCAGAGAGTGCAATTCTGCTGGCTGCAAGGATCTGCTTCGCCAGTGTGTTCCTCACAGGACCCTGTTGGTAAAGCAGCACCCAGCAGGATTGAACCCTGCCATCCTGTGGGGTGACATGTCACACATTGGGCATTCTTTTGCATCCCTGATGGGTATAGCACCCCTGGACCCTGCCCCAAGTGACATCTGAGGGCTTGCTTATTGTGGTCTGGTATTAGGGTTGCCAGGTTCATGACCTGAGACTGATCCTGTATCTTTAGGAGAAGAGAAAGACAGCCATGTGCAGGTGTTCTTGCAACACTGTAATGGGAAAAACCACAAGGTGGAATTCTCCCTTCCCCCTCCACAACTTTTAAAGATATAGAAGACCTCTTGGTTGCCAGGCCCAGCCTATACCTTGTTCCTATGCCAGGGAGGTCTGGAGGGCCTTGGTCTCTTCCAGTGTGAAATTAGGGTAATTTTGTAGGGACTCAGAGGTGGCTATCTTTAAGCCATACCACCAGCTTGTCCCCGATGAGTTCTTCACTCACTGCACCATGTCCATAGCGCTGGATTGTTGGGTCTTCTTTTTGTAAGGTTTGATGTGTCTTGTTAATGGTCCGGTTAGTTTTCACTCTGACACCACATGGAGCTAACAGAGAACCTGGACAGCATGTTGGGCTGAAACTACACATTCACTTTTATTTCTCTCTTTCCTTTTTCTTACTCAACACCACCTTATGGCCCTAGTGTTTATACAGCTAATACCACACGCCTCTCCTCCAGAATTTAAGTTTAAAAATTCTACCAGGGCTGCCTCTTGCTTTCCACCCATTTCCTGCTTTCATTGCACATCATTTCATTCTATATAAAAAATTTTTTAGAACCGATAATAATGTCTGGAATTGTTTCTCACTACCACCACCACCCCTGCCCCACAGTGTTAGTCTGGAATCAATTTCCATAAGACATCTGGTGAAGCTCTGTAGTACTATCTTCACATTTCCAAAGTTTCAAATAGGCTGGATTTAATGCTCAGTCTAAACCATTTGGCATATGAAAACATTTGAAATGCAAAAGGAGCGGGAGACATTTCTTTGGTCAGTTTTGCACGCAGTGTAACTAAATCTAGATAAAGTATTTTTTGCAGTTTATTTTCCAGTGGTGGCAGACAGCAGACCATGTGGGCATAGCAACAAATGTTTCCTTTTCATGAGTAGTGGACAGTGTGCTGGGGCAGAGCCATCCTCCTGCCATCAATGTTGCTGCACCTTACCTGAATGGCATCAGGGCGGGGCAGGGCAGGGGCAAGGTTGGAGCGGCACTGATGCACTGGGGGGAGTGCTGGATTGGCTCTGTTAACCCTGACCTCCCTGCCACCCTGCCCCAGGGCCATCTAGGTATGCTGCAGCAACAGCAGCATTAGGAGGATGGCTCCACCCACCACACTAGCCACTACTGCTTTCAATTCTATATGATAATATTCTATGTTTGATACACAAACGTGAGATGTTAGAAGGAGCCCTGTAGCAGTTACTTCTTCTTTTGTACATGTTAGTATATTCCTTGCAGACTATTTTAATCTCAAGCCTTTTAGACAGCCTTTTTCACTGGGAAGGGAGCACAGGCCAGAGTACATTGGCCAAATTGTAGGAAAGATTGCTTACAGTGCCCTCCTATGCATGTTTACTCAGACCTAAAATCCTCTGTGTTCAGTGGGACCACTCCATATTACAAATTATGCTCATGCAATGGATCTTTCCTATTTCCCCCTCCTCCTGCTGCTGCCCCCACGGGGTGATTTTCTCTTCCCACTACAGCCCTCCCATGCTACAGCCCATGCTATTCAGGAGGGTCTCCTGACCCTACAGCAAAGCTTTTCACAGTGAAGCCCACACACTTGATCCTTCTGAATGGACCACTGGAGGCTCCTATTGATCAACTGACTACATAGCCATACCCATATCAAGTCATCAGGTGCTCCATGCTTGGTAATGGCATCTGTTTTGCAGGTACAGTTTAAACTCTGTTGCATACAAACACGTGTGCATGAGTGTGCGTATCTCATCTTGGCATGCTTTTATATTTAAACATTTTCTCTCTTTTGTTTTATTTTTAGCTCTAGCTCTTCCAATGCTAAATTAGGAAATAAGTATTCCCTATATTCTGTTTATTCCTGCAGTAAACACTACCCATCTGTTCTGTTAGTATGAAAAATATTTAGGCGATTATTTGGCGGGCTGAGAAGGTGGGAGTGGGAAACAGCAGCAGGAATCTGGGGAGAGCTCATTCAGAAGCTCTTTCAGTAGCTTTCTCCCATCAGAAACATGGTATGAACTAGAAAGCCAGGAGTAGATATAAGACTTTCTTTTGCTATCACTGGCCTTGTGCCCTCTGCAGTTTATTTATTTATTTAAAATATTTCTATCCCACCCTTCTACCTACAACAGGGCACTCAGGGCAGCTTACAATAAAACTGCACACATACATAGTAAAATTATACACAATAAAAACACAAAACATTACAGTAAATTAAAATAAATGAAGTACAATTAAAATACATAAAATACAATATGTATATATACACACACACAGAGAGACATGTGTATATATATATATGCATAGATATATGGGGGAGTGATGCTAAAAGGACTCAAAAGATAAAAATTAAAAATGAAGAGTGTAAAAATAAACAGCGTAAAAACAGTGTCAGCTCACAAGGTAGTTTTCACAAGTTTAAAGCTTAAACTAGATGGCAGGCAGTTGGGTGTGTTCCCCACCCCACTCCAGCACATTTTTTAAATCAGAAGCAGCTTGCAGGAGGATACAATTTTGGGTGAAATGACACTCACTGTTCTGCCGTTTCTAGTGCCTCTCCACCTGTCTCTTCTGAAAACAGGGGCACACAACACTAGTCAAACCCGACCCCTTTTTACTGTAAAACCTGGTGGAAGCAGCTTGAGTGCGTTTTCTTTAAATTTAGCTTCAAAGAGCAGATCAACCCGTTGCCCTCCAGGTGTGGCTAATGGAAACACATTGATCTGGCAACTAGTGTTTTTACAGCCCTTGTAAAAATGGCTGGAGGGAGAAACGTTTAAGTAGTTCCTCCTCTCTGCCACCAGCCCTCTGCCAAAACACTACAGCAGCCCCCGCCCCAAGCTGCTTTTCAGGGCCGGCTCCAGGCATGCCAGGGCCCTTGGGCACCAGCCTGCCCCGGGCTCCTCCGCTCCCCTTCTGCAATCCGCGGCAGGAGCCACAGGTCGCAGGACAGGAGCTTCTGAGCCGCCCATGGGCCGCCCACGGGCCGCCCACCATCTCCCCACTATCCCCCCGCCATACCACCATTTTACCTACCTTTCTCTGCTGGTTTTTACGGCTGCACAAACTGTGCGTGCAGGGTTGCCATCAATAAAGATGGCGGATGAGGTTTCTGTAAGGGGCTGAAGCCTCTGCCGCCATCTTGGTTGATGGCATGCATGCACGTTCATTGCTGCCATCAACCAAGATGGCAGCAGAGGCTTCAGCCCCTTACGGAAACCTTGGCCGCCATCTTTACTGATGGCATCCCTTCATGCACTGCAAAAAACAGCAGTGAGAAAGGTAGGTGAAGCGGGGGGATGGGGGCCCCGCTCGGAAGCTTCTCCTGTCCTGCAATCCGTGGCTCCTGCCGCGGATTGCAGAAAGGGAGCTGTGGGCCCCCCAGGGGCCTCTGTAGCTCCAGGGGCCCTCATGCCAGTGCCCCACCTGGCCACCCTTTAGAACCGGCCCTGATGATGATGATGATTTTGTGTTAGTTGCTTTATACAAAAAAGATGCAAAGCAACTTAACAAGGCAAAATACAAACAGATAAACCAATTAAAAACCAGAAAATTTAAAAACAATGTACAATACAAAATGCACATGCACAACTATGTGTCATGTGCAATTTCACCCTCAAAATACTTGTGAAATTTGGGATATTCCCTTTGTTTGTAGTGATGAAATTGGTCCAACACCCTCAGTAGCAGATTTTCCTCCAACCCTTGTTGCAGCTGATAACACGGGCAAGGAGTAAGGTTTAAGAGAAAAATTATTTGAGGGTCAGGTTAGACACGATCATAGCAGAACCATCTTTTAAAACACAGAACTGTCTTAGTTACATAGAAAGAGATGGTGGGGCATTATTTTAACAGGAAACGGGGTCAGAGAGTGCATAATCATTACCCCCATCCCAGATGTGGCTTATTTCCCCAAACACTTTTCACCGCAGCCAAGCTCTGATAACAGAAAGTGATTGAGATTTGAGCAAAAAGTACTTAAAGGAAGAGGTTTTGGAGAGATAAAGCAACAGGCACAGGGAGAATCCAGGACCCCTCACCACCACCTGCTGCTAAAATCAGGCTTCACACTTTTTTTAATGTGATTGCAGTGGTTCTGAGTTCAAAATTTGGCCCTTGGCTACTCTTTGTTGGAGGCAGAGATTAGTTTGAGATCAGGGTTGTTACATTCTCAGCTCCAAGCATTTTTATATTTCTAATTTTATGGCTCATTTTACCTTTTAGATTGTTGTAGTGTTGCAGGAAATCATTTTAGAAATAATAACAAACGTTTTCTTGGGAGAGCTGCCATTTTCCTCATATGACATTAGAAATAACCAAGCGTCATTCACCCCTCTGGGTAAAATCTTGCTTACAAGGAGCTTGCAATTGTTACCACTGGGTCCAGCAACCAAGGAATGTAAAATGTGCAAAGGCCTCAAGTGCTGTATTTTCTCTATGGGGTGAAGCCAGTGAGAGTGGAACGAGCATCCAAAATACCTTGCCTGGCTTCCTCAGGGCTCACCTACTTACCAGCTGTGTAATTCTGCAAAGGCAGCTTTGATCTTCTTTACAGAATTGTCAACTTCCTCTTTAATCATCATGCGGTACCTTGTCAGTGAAACAGTGCAGCGCTGAAGGTCTTTGACAGATTTTTCAATATTTGGACCTATAAGAACAAGCAAGCGTCAGCTACTATTTTGCTGTCAAATTTAATCTCAAAATGAGAATAGTAAGATGCAACCAACCAAGCAATACAAATAAAAACAACAACTCCAATGTGCACTTCAAGTTGTCTTTGTCACCTTCCACAAGTTCCAGGGTGACTGTAGTAGAGACACCTCCTGTTCTTGTGGAGACTCCTACATGTTTTAGAACCCTGGTTTCCCACACAAAACACACAAAAGCTTCCACAAGATTTTCCTGCTGTACAGACTTACCCTGGAACATGTGGAGGGGGACAAGGATGGGGCAAGGCGGAGCTAGTGCATTTGTGAACGCTCTCCCTGGCACATACCAAAAGCCCAAATAGGCCAAGATATATATACTTCCATGGTCTTCACAGATTACAGTGTACCTGAGCTTCCCTTCCCTAATATACATGCTTACAAAGAAACCATCATTTGCAAAACAGCCCTTTCATTATAAAATAGGAAGGTCTTCCCTGCTGCACACAGTCACCCTGGAACACGGGGAAGGAGATGGGACGTGAACACTCTTCTTCCTCATGGTTTTAGTTAAGCCACACTGGCCTGGTTCTCTTGTCACTTAAACCAGGTGAAGGGAATCTTTAGTCCTCCAGGGGCTGCTGAACTACAACGTTATCCCTAGCCATTAGCCATGCCTGCTGAGGCTGATGGGAGTTGCAGGTCAACAACATCTGAAGGGCCAAAGGTTCCACAGCCCTGCGTTAAATCAAAGTTAAATTAAACCATGATTTAATAGTTAGATGAAACAATCTTTTAGTTTAATTAAGCAATGGTTTAATAAATAGTTAAATTAAACTGGTTTAAAAATGAACAGACAGAAGACATCAGCATGCTACTGAAATCACAGGTGCTTTCCTCCTTATCAGCTCCTGCTGCTGCTGCGCTGCTGCAAGATAAACCATGATCTGGTTTAGCATTAATCTGAACCTGGGCTTGTGGTTTATTTCCCCCAAGCCACCATGAGCGGTAAGCAAAGAACAAGACTTGATTACAGCTTGTAGTTTGTTTGCACTTGATGCGTTCCGTTTAAATACCAGAATGAAAAAGAAACAGGAATTGTTGTTTACATTTTCACTTGAGCCATGACAAACGGTGTCCTTCATGGGTAAAGAGGGGAAACAATCTTGGAATATGATTATTCACAGAGGATGCTTGGTTGCCTTAAGACGGGGCTGGGGAACCTGTGAATTTCCAGATTTGTTAGACTCCAAATCCCATTAGTCTCAGTCAGGATGGCCAATGGTCAGGATGATGTGGGCAGCAACATCTGAAAGACCAGAAGTCCCCACTCCTGCTTTACAGATTAAACAAAAATGGCATTTACATATGATGCTTCTTTTAAAGGTTATTGGAATTGGACGGCTACATAAAATGTTTACTAATACTAATAAAAGGTTTGGAAATAAGAAAAAAGTGTATATATGATGGATTACATTAAATAAGAAAGAAATCTCTGTTACCTCTTTTCTTGATTGAATCCTCTGGTTTTATTTCAAGATGGGATGCAGGGACAGATGACTTAACCATGTATGTCTTTGACTTCGGTCTACCAGCATTGCACTGGGATTGGTGGGAGGACTGGAAAATATCAGGCAGCTGTGTGGTGTTGACATATTTTTGGTCTGCATCTATAGATATTTTCTTCGGTTCCACCTTTTGGTCTGCAAAATCCCAAAAGCAACAAGTTGGAAGAACTATAGCTGAGTTTTATTGGTTTAAGTCTTAAACTTTAAGAAATCAAAGGCTCTTTCTTGGGGAAAATCAAAAGGTCAAAAGGAGAGAGATTACAAAATATTCATGATTAAAAATCAATTCCTATGGCTTATAACATCTAAAAGAAAGATTAGAACTGAAACTTCCACAGTGCTCGCATTAGGCATGATGACTCTCATCTGGGAAATTAGCACTGCATGAGTCTTTCAGTAATCAAGATGCCCCTCAAGGTAATTCATGATGACAAAATAAGATGGGTTTTGGTTTTAGTGCTTTTCTAGCACAAGTCCTGATCTAGTATTTTATAAATATTATTTATAAAATTTCTATAGCACTTAATATAGTAAGATCCAGTACAGAAAGGTATAAAACCCGTGCTTATGTAGTGATATCCCATGCCTATGAGGTGTGCAGGGGGGCATCCTACTTATGTTTGCTTTGCATCTCTGCTGTGGGTTGGGGAGCCTGTTCACCAGTGAAAAATATACATTACATTGACTGTCCAAAATCTGGGGAATGTTGACATTCACATGGAACAATGTTGTGAATATCCAAAAGTGCAGAGATGTAGCAGTAAATGCCGACAGTCACCTAAATGTGATTATTAGCATTCAATTGTGCATGTCTGAAACGTGGGAGAAATAGATCTTGATTTAATCTTTGACTAGCGAATCCAGATGCAAATGTGAATTAAGGACCACATTAAGGTGCAAACTATATGTGACCTGGGAGACCAATGACTGTTTCTGATACAGTTACAGTCAAAAACAGCATCTCTATGCTTATTTCTCCCCTAATTTCTTACAACTTCTAGTGAGCTTTATTGCATGTTGGAACAACATCACAAGTCTTCATACCCTGTCCATGGTAGCCAGTGATGTCAATTGGGGGTGGGGGAACTCTCAGCATAATGGCAACATATCATGTGTCAAGGAAGATTAATTAGAGCTACACACAGGGAGAACTACACATGGGAATGTCACTTTTGGGCAGCAGTAATATTTAAAGTCCTCCCTTACACATTTTGTAGGTTCCATTTGTTTAATTCTCATCATGTAGAATGTGCTTTCAAATGTTCAAAGTGTTTCACATTTATTATATATTGTTGTAATCTGTTTTATATTATTATGTTTTTTATGAAACTGTAGTGTTATAAGCTGTCTGGACAGGTGCTTTAGCCCCAGAAGGAGTGGGACATAAATGTTTTAATAAACAAATGAAATAAATACAACCTTAAAAAGTAGATAAAGGAACTCTATAAGGTAGATCAAATAACTTTATAAAGTCAAATGATTTACCCCACCATTTTCACAACTAAGTGAATGCCTATTACAAAGAATATTGACATATTTTGCTTTCGTTGTTAAAAAAGCTTCTCAGCAAACTCCAATGGAACTTTCACATTTGCAACACAATCAGAACAGATGGAAAACTTTAGCTGCTAAGAAAGCTTAAAAGTAGAAGACACCAGTGATGCTACCGGTGTTACAAACACCTAAATGAAAAACCAATTGCTGATGTCTAGATGCTAGAACAGGATGCTTTAGAATCTGTTTCATACACAGCTGAAACACTATCTTCAGATACAACTCTCCAGACAGTGTATTAAGGGCTGAGCATTTATCAGACCTGCTGATAGTGGGATGAGCGCAAAAATCTTGCTCTGAATCCCAAGCTATCTCATGGCAAGGACTGGCCGTTTTATCTCAATATTTTCAAATTCCTAAAGAAGAAGAAAAGCTCACACTGAAACAGAATCCCTTTCTCAGAAAAGCTACCTTGAAAGGTCAGAAGTTGGAAAAACTGCCAGTTCCTTTCATGAAAAAACAACACCCTATAAAAGGAGCTGCCAACCTTTTTGGACCAGTGGACACATTTCAAATTTTGAGAGAGTGCTAGGGGCACCAGTCACAAAATAGCTGCCATGGGGTGTGGCACAACACAAAATTAGAGTAATAATGGTGAAGCTTTTCCCATAATTGTATTTCCATACTAGAAAAGACTTGATCTGTTGAATTTCTGCCTTATATACAACTATTAAAGGTACAAGAACAATGTTTTCCCCCAATGCCAATCTTAAACCAAAGTCTAGGCTCCACCCTGTACCCACTTACCTGGAAGTAAGCTCCATTCAACACAAAGAGACTTACCTTCTGGGTAGATATGTACTATTGTACTATAAGTTAACTGTACAGTGAATTTTTAATGAGTCCCTGGCATTTAGCTCCTGTAAATCAGGAAACATGCCTAAGCCTCCTTGCAAAGTTTTTACATTTGCCTTTGAGTGGGGTTCTTTAACATTCACCCACTCTGATTGTGTAGTAGTAATTCACTTATCATAGCTCTAACTTCACTCATTGGCTAATAAGGCTGACAGACAGGAGTAGCCAGGCTAGCATGTTTCACAGAAATTGCTTAGAAAGGTACCTGCACATTTTGCCCCATAACTTTCCTTCTAGGAGGGCTAGATACTTACATTTTTCAAAAAGAAAGCTCAGATTCTGGGCTAGGGGTGCCACTGAAGGCCTTTCCGGGAGCCATGAAGCCTGTGGGCAATGGGTTAGTGATCCCTGCCCTATAACAAAAGGTGATTTCAGAATCATTTTGGGTACTTCCAGGTAATGTCCATTACCCTGGTTTTTTAATTACATATGGCTTTCTATATAAAGCCATATAAAGGAACATGTCAAAGATTGATTTCCTTCATTCAATCTCAAGGCAAAATACAGATATATTTACACAGCAATGAGACTAGTTTGAAAGCATCCTTGCTGCCTTCAGTCCAGCAGGATTTTGTTATCCAGGGTTGAGCTCTGTAACAAAAAAATGAAAGTTTGCAGGGGGGGGGATGGCTATGGACTGTGCAGATTGGCTAATTTTATTTATTTAATGCAGTTAAAAGAAAAAACAACAATAAAATAACAAACGTTCCATTAAAATCAATAAATATATTACACAATTATGCCTGAGATGCTACAAGAAACCTCCCCGATCCCCCAAATAGTTTTGTAATTGTTTTACAAATGTATTAAAAGGAAGGATGAACTCATAAGTGAAGATGAACACATAAGTGAATGTTTCACAAGTGATGCTTTTAATGTGCTTTACACATGGCACTTCAATAAACTATTTTTTTTAAAAGTGGACACTCTACCTTAAGCATAAGGAGAGGACCAAGACTGAATGCTAAGCCAGTCTGCTAAGCTAGACAAAATGCATGCCAGTTATACAAACTGTAAAGGAAGTAGGGTATATGCCAAAGGTGAAGAACCCACTGAGACAACTCTTTAAATATTACATCTGTCTTCACCCTGAATGTTAAGGGGTAACTCAACAGGATCTCCAACATCAATGTTGCATGCTTAAACGCTTTTCTTCCAAAGCTGAGATGGGGAATCTCTGGTCCACAGGCCTAATAAGGCCTGCCAGGCCATTTTGGCTAAGCCATGCCTGTCAGGTGTAGGCAGGTTAAAACGAGGCTGGGCCAAAAGGGGCTTCCTAAGTGTTACCGACCAGCTGGACTTCAAAGTGCTCTGCAGAACTCAGCAAGCAAGCCTTACAAGGCGCTCTGAAGTCCCAACAATCAGTTGGGCTTCAAAGTGTCACATCACCCAATGTCTTTCTGATGTCAGGTGATTAACAAGTGGGTAGTCCTGCCCACCTGTCAAATTTGGCCCTCGGAGGTAGGGGAGATAAAGATCCAGCCCACCTAAAATGTTTGCTTCAATGGAAAATTCTAATGCAGTGGTGCCCACAGAAAAGTTTACATCAAAGCAATCTCCACATTAAATGCTTTCTTCTGTCCCAGATGTAGGGAACCTTTGGTCTATCAGGTGTTGTTGAAGTACAACTCTCATCATCCCTTGCCATTGGCCATGCTTGCTGTGGCTGATGGAAGTTGCAGTTCAGCAACATCTGGAGGGCCAAAAATTATCCACATGTGTTCTATCCACATCTCTAGCAAAATAGTTAAACTTCATGCCTTTTCCCTGCATTCATATTCATATAAATTTATAGTCATATAAACTGAATGTGTGAAACTTTTGAGCTGGGTGGGCAGAGGCAAATGAATAGATCTTCTATACACAGTCAGTATAGCCCTGAGCATCACTCCAGGCTTCCCATCAGTATAAGCTAGGAAACCTACCCCAAAACTATGGTGTGAGTCCCATTCAAACCTTGTCCATGCATACAATTAACGCTGCTCCAGCTTTCAGGCACAGAGCTGCTGGACTTAAGAGCACTAAGCTACCTATGTGTAGCTGCATGTGCACAAGTTCTCGAAGTGATCAGGAACCCTGATTGCGCAGTGTTACCAACTGCATGGAGCACCAACGCACAAACAATGCATGCATGTTGATGCCATTTTTTCAGGCCTTTGTGTAATATTCAGAGGTGAGGCCAGAGGTGTGCATGACGCTGGGGGTACATGAGTGGGGTCCTGTATGTATTGTATATATGGAAGAGGTCTGTACAGGATTAATGTTTAATTAATGCTATAATTAAATTAAATTAAAACTATTAAGTATGAATGGGGCTGATCTGTTGGAGCACTGCTTTTCCTCTATTTATTTATTTATTACATTTATATCTCACCTTTCCTCCAAGGAGCCAAGGTGGTGTACATGGTTCGCCCCTCCCTATTTTATCCTCACAAAAACCCTGTGAGGTAGGTTAGGCTGACAGAAAGTGACTGACCTAAGGTCACCCAGTGAGCTTCACAGCTGAGTACTTGATACTCATTTCTTCATGCAGGCTTAATTGTAGATGCTACACATGCTTTTTAAAAATTGGCTTATTCTGATGCTGTTTTGAAGGGTTTTCAGTAGCATACTCTGGTGTTATGAACTTTTTAGTTGTTCTTATATTTTGTTTTAGATCGTGATTTTGTTGTTTTAATACTTGGAATGTTAGCCATTTTGAACATTGTTATTTATTTATTATGATTATATCCCACCTTTCTTTTATCAGAGAACAAGGCATCATACACGTGGTTCCCAAGCCGTCTTCTATCCAGGCACTGACTAGACCTAGACCTGCTTAGCTTCAGCAAAGTGATGGGCTCATGTACCTTGAGACCACAGCCTGGTTACATAGAATAATGGGCAGAAATCTTGGTCCAATACAGGGGTGGGCAACCTCCGGCCTGCAGGCCTATTAAAGCCCACCAGACCATTTCAACCAAGCCATGCACACCTACCCTACATCTGATATTATATACAACAGGTCTGAGGCAGGTAAAGACCTTACTCAGCCAAAAGGGGGTCTGCAGGCACTGACGATCAGCTGATTGGCAGTGCCTGCAAAGTCCCTTCCAAAGCTCTGTGCAAAACTATTGGGTCTTGCAGAACACTTTGTAAAGTCCTGTGTAAGACCGTGTGGGCAAAAAAAGATCAGCAAGAGGTTATTGTGACATCAGTTGATTGGCAGGTGGGTGGCTCCACCTACCTGTCAAACCGCAGGCCAGATCCAGTTCCCCAGCCCTGATCTAGTAAGAGACAACACAAGTCATGACATCATGAGACTTAGGAAAGTGGGTTGTCTACCCTAAGACCTTAATAGTTTTTCAAGGAAACAAGGTATCAGTGCATTCATAGGTTCTTTCATATCAGGGGTGGGCTACCTTTTTTCTGTTGAAGGCCACATTCCCTCGGGGGAATCTCACAGGGACTATATGCCAGTGATGGGCAGAGCTAGAAAGAAAGCTATTCTGGAATAAGTGGCACAGAATAAAAACCACCCCACGGCTACCTCCGATACAATTCCCAATCCTATGCAGATCTGCTCAGAAGTAAGTTCCACTGGGTTTGATAGGATAACTCTCAAATAAGAATACAGAGGAATCCTTTAAATCCAACAGATTAATATAGCTATTGTTCTGGAAAGCAAGTGAAAGTAATTCCCTTCGAACTATTGTGAGCTCCACAGACATACACACTCACACAGACACATATGGCAGAATCCTACTGATTTGCTTTCAGACAACCGGGGATAACCTCATTTTCCCCTGGTCAAACAACCAGGAAAAAATATTAATTTATTTTTATCATCTAAAATACTGCCCCTTGTTCTGCAACTATACAAGAAAGAGAGGGAGACTTCCCAGGAGGATCCTTACGCCTGTGCAGCCTCTAAGACGAGCTCCATCTTGGATGAAACTTATCCAGTTTTAAATTCAGTCAGAAGGGACTTTTCTGACTGGAGATGATTTCTTCCGGATAAGGAAGAAGCGTGAGATCTGCCACATAGTTTTGTTTTGATTGTTGGAGTCTGGAATTCGTCAGAATTGTCTGTCTTCCAGCAGTTCAGACAGAGCGAGGATTTTTATGCTAGCTCAGCTGGATAAGTGACCCTTTTTTTTTTTTTTTTTGCAATTAATTTTTATTCCAATTTTCAAAACCAAAACAATACAAAAAGAAAACAACACAAATCAATAACTAGTACAATACAAAAAGAATATATATATATATAAAAGAAAGAATATTGACTTCCGATTTGTCATAGTTCAGCTATAAATCTATAATATATATCAAACCTATCTCTTAATAGATTATAAAATCACCTTCCTCCAGCGGTTATCTTAGTTGGTTTCAAATCTCATTAACATCATATCATTTTAATCTTCCACAAAAAGTCAAAGAGAAGTTTCCAATCCTTGAGATATATGTCAATCAATTTTTTTTCTAAATAAACATGCCAGTTAATCCAACTCATCAAATCTACTAAATCCAGTAATTTCAAATCGCTATAATTCAGCTATAAATCTATAATGTATAGCAAACCTATCTCTGAATAGATTATAAAATCACCTTCCTCCAGCGGTTATCTTAGTTAGTTTCAAATCTCATTAACATCCTATCATTTTAATCTTCCACAAAAAGTCAAAGAGAAGTTTCCAATCCTTGAGATATATATCAATCAATTTTTTTTACTAAATAAACATATCAATTAATCCAACTCATCAAATCTACTAAGTCCAGTAATTTTAAATCGCTCTTCTGTCATTATCCATATTGGGTCCATCTTCCATCTTCACGCACCCAAAAATCTTGCTGTCATAGTCATATAATAAAAGTCTGATAGGAATTTCCTCCATCACAGATATTTTCTTGCCATCAAATCCAAACGTATCACTAAAGTATTGTTGCAAAGCCGCATCTCTGTTCCTCTTTTCCACATGATACACTAGTACATCTCTTGAAGATTTTTCCATTGACACAAAACAGGGATTAATTCTGTTAACTTTCTCCATTTCAAGTTCCATCAAATCCTTCCAGTCCAGGAATTTTTTTGAACCGATAATATCTTTATCTCCAATCTCTTCAATTCCTTCAGGGACAGCGCTGAATTCCAAACTGTAATATTTGTCTCCAGGATCCATCACAGCCAGGAAATCCAAATCTTTTTTCATGTCCATAATTAAGCCAATCTCCATAGTTTGAACCTTGCCTTTAATTTCTCTTTCATCCTTTTTTTGTTTTCCAGATCTATCTTTATTCTCCTTTCTCATAGAATCCTGAGTTTCTTTCAGCTCCTGTCTCATTTCGTGAAATTCAATTCTCCACGCTTGTCTATTATTTCTCAGTTCTTGTTTTATTGAGTTAATCCCATTCATTATTTTCTGAAACATGTCTAGAGATAAAGTCCCTTCTTGTACATCCATGATCTTCTTAATTGTCATTCTTAAAGCCAAAGGAACAAAACTCCTTCAATTTTCAATGTCCCAAACAAAGAGCAGCTTATTTCTTTAACCAGTTACTAAGGAGTTAATCTTTCCAACCAACTAACGTCACACGCTAGACAGCCCTTATCTCTTATCTGCCCGGAAGTGTAAGAACGGCTTTAGTTCACAGCGTCCAAATAACTAGTAGCAGAGAGAATGAGCAGATTCGTCAAAAAAAAAAGTAGATCAGGAAAAATAGTACCAGCCATATATTACACAAAAGTCTTATAAATCAAAAAGATTTCTTATCTCTTCCAATCAGAAATCTCCCGTCCGTTGTAATCTTTAAAATGCTATTTTCCATGTCAGCTTTTTGCAATAAAAAAAAAATTCTTCCGGATAAGGAAGAAACGTGAGATTTCCCACACAGCTTTGTTTTGATTGTTGGAGTCTGGAATTCGTCAGAATTGTCTATCTTCCAGCAGCTCAGACAGAGCGAGGATTTTTATGCTAGCTCAGCTGGATAAGTGATCCGGTTTTTTTTACGGATTAACAGGCAAACATCCTCCTGTCTACATTCATCATTTTCTTATCTATACAGCTAAAGAGATTTGTCAAAGTAACAGCAATTGAGATAACCTAGGTGAGGTAAGACTTTCCTTTTTTTATTCACGGAACTAAGGGGGAAGAAAATATAAATAGCTTATCTTTTTTTTATTGCAAAAAGGTGACCCGTTTTTTTTTTAACGGACTAGCAGGCAAATATTCTCCTGTCTACATTTATCATTTTCTTATCTATACAGCTAAAGAGATTTGTCAAAGTAACAGCAATTAGGTTAACCTAGATGAGGTAAGACTCCTTCTTTATTTACGGAACTAAGGGGGAAGAAAATATAAATAGCTTATCTTTTTTTTATTGCAAAAAGCTGACATGGAAAATTGCGTTTTAAAGTTTACAATGGATGAGAGATTTCTGATTGGGAGAGATAAGAAATCTTTTTGATTTATAAGGCTTTTGTGTAATATATGTAAGGGACTATTTTTTCTGATCTACTTTTTTTTTTGACGAATCTGCTCATTCTCTCTGCTACTAGTTGTTTGGACGCTGTGAACTAAAAGCTGTTTTTGCACTTCTGGGCTTTTAAGAGATAAGGACTGTCTAGCGTGTGACGTTAGTTGGTTGGAAAGATTAACTCCTTTGTAACTGGATAAAGAAATAAACTGCTCTTTGCTTGGGACATTGAAAATTGAAGGAGTTTTGTTCTTTTGGTTTTAAGAATGACAATTAAGAAGATCATGGATATACAAGAAGGGACTTTATTTCTAGACATGCTTCAGAAAATAATGAATGGGATCAACTCAATAAAACAAGAACTGAGAAATAATAGACAAGCGTGGAGAATTGAATTTCACGAAATGAGACAGGAGCTGAAAGAAACTCAGGATTCTATGAGAAAGGAGAATAAAGATAGATCTGGAAAACAAAAAAAGGATGAAAGAGAAATTAAAGGCAAGGTTCAATCTATGGAGATTGGCTTAAATATGGACATGAAAAAAGATTTGGATTTCCTGGTTGTGACGGATCCTGGAGATAAATATTACAGTTTGGAATACAGCGCTGTCTCTGAAGGAATTGGAGAGACTGGAGATAAAGATATTATCGGTTCAAAAAAATTCCTGGACTGGAAGGATTTGATGGAACTCGAAATGGAGAAAGTTAACAGAATTAATTCCTGTTTTGTGACAATGGAAAAACCTTCAAGAGATGTACTAGTGTATCATGTGGAAAAGAGGAGCAGAGATGCGGCTTTGAAACAATACTTCAGTGTTACGTTTGGATTTGATGGTGAGAAAATATCTATGATGGAGGAAATTCCTATTAGACTTTTATTATATGACTATGACAGCAAGATTTTTGGGTGCGTAGAGATGGAAGATGGAAGACGGACCCAATATGGATAATGACAGAAGAGCGATTTGAAATTACTGGACTCAGTAGATTTGATGAGTTGAATTAATTGACATGTTTATTTAGAAAAAAAAATTGATTGACATATATCTCAAGGATTGGAAACTTCTCTTTGACTTTTTGTGGAAGATTAAAATGATAGGATGTTAATGAGATTTGAAACCAACTAAGATAACTGTTGGAGGAAGGTGATTTTATAATCTATTAAGGGATAGGTCTGTTATACATTATAGATTTATAGTTGAATTATAGTGTTTTGAAATTACTGGATTTAGTAGATTTGATGAGTTGGATTAATTGGCATGTTTATTTAGAAAAAAAATTGATTGACATATATCTCAAGGATTGGAAACTTCTCTTTGACTTTTTGTGGAAGATTAAAATGATATGATGTTAATGAGATTTGAAACCAACTAAGATAACCGCTGGAGGAAGGTGATTTTATAATCTATTAAGAGATAGGTTTGTTATATATTATAGATTTATAGCTGAACTATGACAAATCAGAAGTCAATATTATTTTTTTATATATATGTATATTTTTTTGTATTGTATTAGTTATTCATTTGTGTTGTTTTCTTTTCGTATCATTTTGGTTTTGAAAATTAGAATAAAAATTAATTGAAAAAAAAAAGAAAGAGAGGGAAACACTTTTAAAAATCAGGAAACAAAAGGGAAAAATTAATGGAAAGGAGCTCTGATGGAAAAGAAGAATGGGACAGTTCAGTTGGTGTTGGGGGCTGCATAAAATGAGGTTAGGGGCCACAGGTTGCTCACTTCTGTTCTACACAGCCAACAAAACCACAGTGGAACACATGTAAAAATTCTCTCCAAGGCCCTTTGGATCTTGTCTATTTATTATGTGGAATGGTCAACCACTGGCAAGCTACAAGAAGTCAGTATTTTTCTTCTTCTGGGACAGGAATTCTTTATAATACAAGAGTTATAAATAGCTTTTATGTTCAGCTATAATAATATAAGTCAGCCAGAAGTTGGCAGCACCTTCAAAGACTTCCTCAAGCATGAAAGAAATTTGTTGCACGATTTGTATTTATATTAAATATTTAAAGATGATTTTGTGTAGCATGAAAAACAGACTGTGGTCATAGGGGAGAAATGTCCTCTCTTTATGTTAAGACTGATATGGTGAGAGGAGAAAAATGCCACATCTACATTCTGGAAACTGGACACCACTCCTGGCAATCATCATCACTCTTGCTTATGTAGTCCAGGCAAGTTGGAACCCAAGACAGATCACAATACAGAGGGTGGGGAGTGGATGTACACTGTGTTGCCTCCAATACAGGTCTGCTTTTTTTAAAAAAAAAAAAGTGGCTGGCACAACTGTACCCTTATTCACACCCAGAATAAAATATATAACAATGGGTTGTATCCAATGAAGTCATTCTGCAAATGCAAGGACTTCTACTTGCGCAATGGGACTTCCTCTTCTTTCTGTGCACCCCCCTCCAATTTGTTCTGGGGGTACTCCCAACCCTCTGGAGCATATCTTGTGGGGGCAGGGGACACGAAGGGAGAAGAGATGGAGAGAAGTTCTGTTGGGCAGGCTGAAGACCTTGTGCTAACAGGACGATTTCATTGGATACACAACCCAATGTCAACATTCCACAGGTACTATTCACACTTATTACACAGCTAAGAGCATCTTAGTCAAACTGTGAGGATCCACAGTATTTTTAAAACCTTGATACAATTTCAGCAATGAACATTACGTTCTTTGCATTTGATTGAGGGGTTTATTTAGACTCAGAAAACATAGGAAGATGACCAAAGGAACAAGGGAAGCAAAAAGAAGGGGGGGGAATACACAGAAAAGTATTGTGATTTTGAAGAGATAGGTGATATCCAGCAATTCTCCCTTTAATGCCCTGTCTAAGGCCTATGTGGGGCCCTGAATATGCTTCATAGTATGCATATACTTTTATATATAGTTGTGCCATTGCAATATGAGAATCCTTTTAGGATGTGTCCTTTAAGGAGTTAATTCTCCATTAAGTCATAACAGGGTACAGCTGGAGAGGCTGTGGGCTTCATGTCAAGGGCACAGAGAACTATGTGGCGCTGGATAGTTGCCAAGCATCTTAAGTGCATGAGATCAGCATGGGAGCAACCGGCTATCTCTCTTAGCTAGTTGCCACTTCTTTGGAGTTAGCCTGTGGCCTTGCAAGAACACTATCAAGGCAACAGGAACAGAACTTGAATGACAGTCACTAAGCTTCAGTACCATAGTGAAATAGTATTTAAAGACTAATAGTGCCCCTATTCAAGAGACAGCTCAACGCAGACCTTGAGAAGGAGAGAGCTTGAGAGGATGCATCTTGATTGTCAGGAGTTCAGAATCATTGCTACACAGAGAGGATTCTCCAGCAGCTGAAAGGGCCATAAGATTATCTGCTTTTCTTTTACTTTGTTCTTTATGCCCTCATCCTATGAATAACACCTGTTAAAGAACAAACATGGTGTTTCTTTCATTGCCTACCTGAACCAAAAAGGAACAGTTGCCACTTTGGGAATATTGGGGGGTGGGGGAGAAAGAGGTGGCACTGGAGGGAACAGCAGTAGCAGTCACAGGCCCACTGTTCTGAGGGAAAGAATGGGCTCAGAACATACATTTCATGGACAGATTAGATATACGCCCTATTGAGCATGTGCCCTGTGTGCAGCTCCCTTTCTAGAACAGGACGGAGACTCTGGTCTCGTACAGACTGTCACTATTTTGCAGGAAGGATTCAACTGCATACTGGCAAATTCAGGTTTGCACAATTAAAGTGGATTAAAGTGGCTGGCACTCTTGTGCAGCAAACCCACTTTTAAAAAACTGGATTTAGGTGGTAAGGAAAAGTGGAGAAGTCACATAACCTTTGCATGAACAAATCAGATGAATGCTCAGTAAACAGCAGACATAGTATACCCTCAGTGCAAGCTTTGTGTAAACACATCAGGATGAATGCTCAATAACGTTATTTGGAAGTACCTAAAGGGCGGGGGGGAAGTCAATTAAGTGAAGTTAAGGAAAGCTGACTGAGGAAGATTGCTTGCCCAAACAAAGAGAAATGGGGAAGAAGAAATGGGTGAACCTAATCATTCCTTTCCTTGCTGAAGATTAAGCCCTGAATGGGGCTGAAAAGCAAGCTATTTATATATCCTGGTTGAAAAACCATTGGAACGTATATGCCCGACTTATGTGCGGCGCACTGACCTGTGATTTCTGGCTTTGTCTCTTCCTTGTCCTTCCATTCCAAGCTGTTTTCTTCTTGAGGAATTACTTTTGATTTTTCACTGGCAGGTTTTCTATGGAAAATGTCCTTATCACAGCCATTCAGATGGCAGCCATATAATTCTTGGGATTCTACAGACACCTTTTCTGCCCCGTCATCTTTATCTTTCGTATCTCTGCTATGGAAGTGCTGTTTAGATTTGCTTCTTTTCCTTTTGCTATTCTGCATGAAAAAGCAATATGGTTAATTTTGCTGCAGGAATAATAAACAAGGCGATGTTTTCACCTTCCAAAATGTAGCATAAATTTCATTAATCATACTAGGAGTTGATTAACATTATGGGCTTCATTTATGTTCCTTAAAATACAAATATAATGAGGAATAAAGGAACATAAATTAGTACTGAGCATGAGTGGGTCTTTTTGTTGTAAGAAACATCTATAATATATAATAGAATATTTATACACATACACAACATAGTATTTTGCTTCTTTGCAAGTTGGTGTTTTGAACTCTAAACACAAATGTCTGCTCACTTAAACCACAGTAGCTTATAGGCATCAAATATAAATGTAAAAAGGGATTGCGAGAAGACCTTAAAGGTAACACCATAGAGAAAAAAAATACTGAACAGAGTGGATTTTCAGGCACATCCCAAGGATTCAAGAATACTTATTTATTGTGGTGCCATTTGAAGATCACTTGGGATGGACATTTAGTCCATGCTTTTCATATTTTTTCAAAGATATATATGTTATCCTGTTGGGAGCAGGAATTGGCATCCATAGCAACTGAATGGTCACTCCATACATACTCAGCTGGATCCTATATTCAGATGGGTTTTCTTTTTCTCTGCCAAACATCTGCCATTTGGCAAGTTAGGATACTTTGTAAGATAGTAATTTAAAGTACTTTCCATAGCTGAAAATTATATATTATGTTTGTCCTAGTATTAAATGCTTGTCAATTCTCTCTAATTCTTCCTTCTGTTTCACCAGAGATATCTTTGAGCTGGCAAATGCAGGAGTGTGGGATAGCAGAACAGAATTATTTATTTGCTATGATTGAGGGAGAGCCAATGTGGTGTAGTGGTTAAGGTGTTGGACTACAACCTGGGAGACCAGGGTTCAAATCCCCACACAGCCATGAAGCTCACTGGGTGACCTTGGCCCAGTCACTGCCTCTCAGCCTCAGAGGAAGGCAACGGTAACCCCCTTCTGAATACTGCTTATCATGAAAACCCTATTCATAGGGTCACCATAAGTCGGAATTGACTTGAAGGCAGTCCATTTCATTTTCATGATTGAGGACCATCAGATAAACATTGTCTCTGTACCCCACATTCAGTGCCTACATAATGTCAAACTTAGGTCTGTATAAACACAAATGCTGAGCACTTCCTAGAATCTGTTGAAGCCATTGCTTAATAGAACTAAGCAGAATTATCTTGCCAATAGAGAGTTCATTTTCAATTTATGTCCTATATCAGAAATCTTAGAAAAGGAGCCTCTGGTTGGAGTCCTACTTAAAACATCCAAAGTGAAATGCAAGAAGTTTTGAGTGTAGCGTGGGCATGGGGGTTGCTGTATCACACCTTGGGGCTCATCCTGGATTGATGAAGCACAATAAATATATGCAGTCTTTTACTGAACTGCTATCAACAACTGTAGAGTTGCTGAGAAAAAAGACCCAAGTCAACACAGCACCTTTGTGGCCTGTAGCACACTGGCTTGGGACAGGTATATCTAAACATATCTGCAAAAAACATGCGTGTACTTTGCATCAGGAAAACAGAATGGAAGAAAAGGATAACCGCATCAGTCAGGGCCACAGTCCAGATTAAATTATTAGGGGAGGCTGCTTTAATTTTTTTTAAAAGAAATGGGAGATCCTATTATGTTGTAGTGAGTCCCACATATTTGTTATCCGTGGTGTAAAGGAGAACTTTTTTTTATCATTCAAGGGTCAACTGCCAGTGAAACATCTCATGCTTATAATATCTCAAAGAACAGTTTTGTGATCTCCATATGAATACCTTAATTATTCTGAAAATTCTGTCAGAATAGTAAACTCAACCTGCAGATAAAAAGACAGGGACAGCAAAGCAGGATTAGAAATAAAAGCACCTATTTGCTTTGAAGGCTCTTGAATGCATGCTTGGAACAAACTATTCACAGTTAAGAAAAGACGAAGGGCATGAAAGCCTGGCAACAGAGATGCTGCTGCAAATGATGCTGATATAATAGATTTAATGGCTTTACTTTCACTTGGAACCCCTTACCTTCTTTTTTCCTGTCATATTCCATTCTTTTAGAACTTGAAGTGCACTTCCTAGAATAGAGAGAGAGAGAGAGAGAGGGAGAGGGAGAGAGAGAGAAAGCCTTCAGCAAGTGTGAGACAGCCTCAGCCCCAAAACAATCCTCTTCTAGGTTGGTGACTGTTTGCTGAATTTATCTGTTTTATTTTTATCTGTTTTATCTGTGTGTCCCCCAACAGACGGGGAAAATGTTATTTTATTTCCTTTGGCTCCGGGACTTGAATATCATGTCCAGTTGTTTGCAGACTGCTTTGAGAGCCAGTGTGGTGTAGTGGTTAGAGTGTTGGATATGACCTGGGAGATCAGGTTTCGAATCCCCACACGGCCATGAAGCTCACTGGGTGACCTTGGGCCAGTCACTGCCTCTCAGCCTCAGAGGAAGGCAATGGTAAACCCCCTCTGAATTAGGGTTGTCAGGTCCATGGCCTGAGACTGATCCTGTATCTTTAGGAGATGAGAAGTGCAGGTGTTGTGGCAACTCTGTGATGGGAAAAACCACAAGGTTAAATTCTCCCTTCCCCCTGCACAACTTTGAAAGATACAGAAGACCTCTTGGAGGCTGGGCCTGGCAACCAAGAGGTCTTCTGCATCTTTAAACGTTGTGCAGGGGGAAGGGAGAATTCCACCTTGTGGTTTTTCTCATCACAGAGTTGCAACAACACCTGCACTTGGCTGACTTTCTCTTCTCCTAAAGATACAGGATCAGTCTCAGGCCAAGAACCTGGCAACCCTACTCTGAATACCGCTTACCATGAAAACCCTATTCTCAGGGTCGCCATAAGTCGGGATTGACTTGAAGGCAGTCCATTTCCATTTTGAATAGCAGCAGTTTAGAAGCTCACCTGAACATGGAATGTAAGCAGGTGCTTAAATTTAAGCAGCAGAATAGAGTGGCTGTCATATACCTTACTCCGACTCCAAATATCTTTGCCTTCTGACCAGGTTGACAGCCACAAAGAAGCACCATTTTTCTTAAAGCACCTTTTCTATGGGATCACATCGGCCTTTAGAAGGCTTCACACTTTGGGAGCTGTGGTTCTGTTTTGGATCTGGGGAAACAGTCATCGTTTCTTTGACCAGCAGCCTCTCTATATTATGCACCTAGCAGAGTCTAATCAAATTAAGAACACAATCCTGTCAAGTTAACCTGACACCTCCTGGGTTCCATCCCTGACCATCTGCAGACTTCTACATCATATCCGGTTGTTTCTCAAACTGCACTGGGTAGCCCTCAAGCACATTATGTGTGAATAATGAGTAACAGATATAATGCAAGATGGTAAAATCTCAGGAGCTAGAATGGGGGTGGCTGAGTGAGGTTTCCAACTGCCAGGGAGTGGAGATTCAGTGCTCTGCATAGCTTTTAGCATTGTCTCATGGCAAGGGCAAGCACAATACTTCTTAAAAGCAAAGGGTACCTTTAGGTGGGGTGTATATTGCACACTCATCGTGCTACTGAGAACTATACCACATATTTGTACCACCCAAGCCATTTTTACTTGCTGTAGAATAAAAAGGCTTTTGAACTAAGGCTGCAATCCAATAAACACTTACCTAGGAGTAAGTCCCATTGGATCCAATGGAGTTTACTTCTGAGTAGACATGTATTGGATTGCAGTCTAAGTCTTAAAAGCAAGTTTAATGCATGCACTGGGTCTAAAAAACACAGTGTACAAGTTGTGTGGGTTTTTTTAAAACCAATCAAAAGAGTAGGAATTTTAAGTATGAAATCAAATCTACCAATGTTAAACTTGCAGTAAAAAAAGTGTTATTTAAATTCAGGTTTTCTGGCAGACTTCATCATTGATCCAACAATCTATATTGGTCTGAGTTAAGTTTCTAACACTTTTGATATGATCCATTAAGAAAGATTAAGTATATATATGCAAAATTCAAAATGAAGCTCAGTACTGCTTGTGTTTGTTATCCATTGCTATTTCTCTATCAGGAATCATTTTCTGGCACTACTGAAAGGAAGACTTTAGCACAGTGATTCTCAAACGGTGCGCCCAGGCACACTGGTGCGCCCTAAGAGGTGGCTAGGTGTGCCTCAAATATTATGAAAGCATATTTTAAAAATGAGAAGAAACCCATTTGTATAGGGTAAGTAATAGTTTTCTATAGTTTGTTATTTTTATTCATAGTTTAAAATATATTAATATATTTTTAATTTTGTACACGAAGTGCGCCAGAAACTTTTAATATGTTTTACAGTGTGCCGCGAACCAAAAAGGTTTGAGAA
This sequence comes from Rhineura floridana, assembly GCF_030035675.1. Lineage (NCBI taxonomy): Eukaryota > Metazoa > Chordata > Lepidosauria > Squamata > Rhineuridae > Rhineura > Rhineura floridana. Next base: position 20,411,643 of record NC_084481.1, read on the forward strand.
CCACTGCTTTAGTAAATAATGCATGGCATTTCAATGTGCACAGTGCTAATTAAGGGCATACATTGCCCCAAAGATCTTAAAGGCAACTATACCAGTTTACACAGTGTGCACGTACACTGGCATATCCCAACATAAACTAGAGGAATTATAGTCTGGGGGATGGGGTGGGAGGTTTGGACAACTTTTAAAGCCAATCTTCCAGCCTTCTACCCAGACCAATTAAATTCAGGTGTAAGCCTGTTTAGTTAGTTAATGGACACTGAATGTGCTATGAAAAGGTATAAAAAATAACAGATGTATGTAATTACTGTGGTACCACCAATGGGACTCACTGCTGCTGAAGATGTAGCACTCCTTAATTTGAACCATGGTTCCATCTTAATCAAGACTTTAAATTGGGTAAACCTTGGCTATGGGACAACCTTTCTAGCATTAATTGTGGCTAATGTTGGTATTGATCTTAACCTCAAGGGATTTCACTCCCAAGAAAAAGGGAGGGTCTATGGGAGCGAGCACATGAAGTTTATCCTGCTGCACATCTCTTAAACATAGTCAAGAAGCTGAGATAATTGTCTGTATCAGCCCCTAATGGTCTATGCACAATGCTAATTTAGGACATACATTGCCCCAAAGATCTTAAAGGCAACTATATCAATTTACATAGGGAGCATATACACCGGCACTTCCCACATCAAACACGCTGAGTGTAGACAGCATATATGCCTCTTTTATGTATGTATGCATACATGTCTGGGAAAATCTGACTGAGCTTTACGGCTTGGCTCCAAAGGTGCCTCGTGCAACTGGAAAATCACTTCAGCTCATGCAAGGCAGCCTCACAAATTCTGCCAATTCCTTCATCCCACTGCTCCCCCTCTTCCATGCCTCATTGCATGCCACTCTAGAGGGTCTCTCAACTCTCAGGAACGGGTTGTTTTGGGGTATACTAGGCTATGGTGTAGGGGAGGGGCCAGGAAAGCTTTACTGCATGAGCAGAGATCCACTTGCGCTTCTCTGGATCCAACCTCACCAGTTTGATCCAAGAAACACGTGTTTATACCCAGAAAGCTTGGCTGTCATGTTGAACTGCCCCAGCTGAAGAAAAGGGGTGAGAAACAGGAAAGACAGACAGGAGAAAACAAGAGGAAAGGATCTGTAAAGTACCCATCCTGCAGTCTAGCTCTGTGGAAAAGTTTCCTATAGTATTTCATAACATTTACAATCTGGCTTCCCAGTTCTCTGCTGCTCTTGCCTTCTCATGCTTGCCTCAATAATGCGAGAAACTGCAGATAATATCTATACAGGGCTTATGTATCCACATATTTGGGCTAACTTTGACTTGTTAGAATGACTGCTCAGGTTACTAACAAAGACATCATAATATCTTAGGAAATTCTGAATGTTCATATTTTAGCAGCATACACCTTCACTCCAGTTACCCACACAATGAGCCATTCGATATTCAATGTTACTTTCTGAAGTGTCAATGAAATATGAAGAGATACAGACCATCCATAAAAGCTTGTACAGCCTTGTCTACATTGTTATCAAACTGCTGTAGCACCAGCACTATCTCATTGTTGCTTTTGTTGGGAACAAGTGACCGCACTGCACTGATCTGCAAGTAAGAGAGATGAACACCAGCATCTTAAAAAATGGAAAAGGCACTGTAAAACAAATGTTTTTATACAAATGCTCCATAAATTTGTAGCAGCCTGTTTGTGCTATATAGCCAGAGCACCTTAACTATGCTCCATTCCATCTGATGCACTTCTGATGTGTCCCTCAGTGTTGAACTATGTAGTATATCCATTTTTGGCAACAACTTTCCCCATTCCCACCTGAAACTGGTGCTGACATTTTCCATTTATTTGCATTCTGTAGGCTGCTTGTTAAGTCTTAACTGATTTCCAGACAATGGTACACAAGTGCAGCTGTTAATATATGCACATTGTGCCAGCCTGGAGATGCTTTTGACATTTAAAATTTGATGGAGCAGCATTTTAATGCTGTACAATTTCAACAAAATTAGATGCATCACAAGCCCTGTTGTCCTGGTTTAATTCAGCTGCCCAACTGCACTGGCTATTTTGCCTTTGACTCTTGTAGCATGCCACGTGAGGTGCATGGTGACAGATTTAAGCAGAGTGAACCTGGAAGACCTCATCTGAATTTCAGAGGCAATGTCCTTAGGATGTGCCCTTTGATACCTATCGCTGATTCAGAGTGTTGTTTCCACTGCAGAAGGTAATATCAAACAGGCAAAAATGGAGGTGTGTCAGAATTGGTATAAAGAAAGTGGACCTGCGATCTTGAACACCAAATCCCATAAGCCCCAGCCAACATGGTCAATTGTCAGGGATGATAGAAGTTGTATTCCAACAAAATCTAGAGGGCGTCAGGCTCCTCAGCCCTGTCTTAAGGCAACCCTTATTGACCCTTGGTCAATAGTGCAAACTTGTTTTACCTGTAAAATAGACTATTTGCCATAGCTCAGGCAAAAATGTAACAACAAGCCCATATTATTATCATTCTGGTTTTTAGTAAAGTCCCTCTGATAAGTGACAAAATTTCATCGTTTTCATAATTTGATTTTTTTTTTAAAGTCAGCATATATCAGTCTAGGCCAGGAAATGTCTAGAAATGTGGAAAGATGAAATTATTTTCAGGTATTTTTCTTGTACACAGAATTCTCATTCCTCTTGAAGAACATTGTATGCCAAACAAGTTAATAGCTTGATAAAATACCTTCTTTTGAATTTGGCATCTTCCTATTCCCTCAAAACCTCATTTTCAACTTGGCTATTACCCTCTCACCCTACAACTTACAGGCTGCAGAATTCTAGCTCCTTCTTCATAATATGGAGGGGCTGGGGAAACAGATAGGGTGGAGCAAAATACAGTAGCAAAAGTCTGTGAAGCTGGAAGGCACTGATGGGGAAATGATTTAGACATACCTACAAAGGATAAGTTCAACAGAAAAAAGTGGGGTTTTCTTCTGAGTACACACATGATACAGGATAAGGTTAAGAGTGAATGCAGGAAAAATACTGGCTGTGGAACAGTTGGGATGAAGATGTTTGGATGCTGAAAACAATATTACCAACATGAAACCCATCAGTATTTGAGACAAATATCATAGGGGTGATGATGGATAAATACTTGAGCAAATAGTTATGATGTGGATAACGAGAGTGTGAGTGATTTGAGTGAGGATGCGTGGTTAGGTTTTCCCTTTTTATAATTCAGTCAATCCAGGACTTTTTATTAAGAGATCTGGGCCATAAAAAGGGAAGGGGAAACTGAGTTAGATATCAGTAAGCAAGATTCATTATTGTTATAAAGAACCAATTTTAAATTATCTTAACTAAGGCAGGAATCCAAAGTAGGGTTGCAGTTTTCCAGCTAGCCCAGTGGTGTCTGCCAAGCCTGGGAGGAGTTGATTAAATATTTTGTTTCTTGCAGGAAGGCAGGAGTGGCCAGTGTTTTTTTAAAAAATACCTAAAGGATCTGGACCTACGTGCTGTGCATGTGTAATAGTATGATAATAATTAGAGATCCTACCTTTTCCTTGATGTTTGCTTGTGAGCTGAGTTCTGCCATCTCCAATACAATGTGAACAGGACCTGCAAATTACAGTTAAGTAAGTAAGTAATATTACTTTAGTAATTCCAGTGCTTTCCTGCTGTGGTCCTATTCCTACACCACTTGATAATAAGCACTTTAAAAATACACTGCATGGGAAAGAAAATGAAGCATCTTTTTATATACAGTTTTTAAAAAACGTTTATCTTATCGGAATACCTCAAACATCAAAATACCTTTAAAAGTAGTCAACCTTCAGGGTGCATGTTAATATTACAATCCTACACTTACCTGGGAGTAAATTTAATTGAACTCAATGGGACTTTTTTCTGAGTAGGTATGCATAGATTGTGTGGTAAAGTTCTAATAGTCAACATTAATACTAGCAGGTTGACAACTTTTTTACCAACCCTTGATCCTAACTTCAATTTGACCTTCAGACATTAGGGCAGGGGTGGAGAACCTGTAACCCTCCAGGTGTTGTTGGAGTACAACTCCTATCATCCTTGGCCATTGGCCATGCTCCAACATCTGGAGGGCCACAGATCCCTATCCCTGAATTAGTATTATAATACTCCAAAGGTTCACTGGCTAATTTCTGCAGTTTGAGCAGCTGCTAAGGTCACAAAAAAAGGCCAAGTCATTTTTTTTCCTAGCAAGAAAATATTATTTCCAGATATTGAGGTTTCCAGGGAGAAGGAGGGACGTACTAATTCACCAGCCAGGGCTTTTGTAGTGCAAGAACCTGTTTTTCCCAATACTCAACCCACTGAATGCACCTCCTAAAAACTGTGATGACTATTGCAGTTATTTTCTGCTGGAGATGGCACGAGCAAACAAGGCTTCTATCTTGCCTCTATAGCAGCTGAGTAAAGAGGGTCACCGACAGGACCTAACAAGATATAAGGCTGGAGATATGGCAACTCCATCATCCCCCAGAATGAAGTAGCAGAGTAACAGGTTAAAAAAAAAGGAAATAATTATCCGGGTTTCAAGAACCTGTTAGCCCTATCTACAGCTCCTGTTTCTAAATATTTTAACAAATTAGAAAACAAGTTTAGCATTTATGTAAACATGTTTGCCATGAAAACCACAAGCAGCCAAGAGAATTCAGTTGATTTGTTAGACATAAGTATAAATCTTGAAAGGATACAATATGTGGTTATTTTTCATTAAATAGTCCAACATATACCACATTATTTGACTTCCCTTCAGAAAAGTATTCACAAAGTCCAGCAAATCTTTAAATGGGACATAATTTCTTATGGAAGGTATAGCAGAATGAGTCCCTTTAAAATGAGACCCTTTAAATTGACAGCAATAGTGGACACTGAGATTGCTAAGAAAGGACCTTTTTCTAAAGACTCTTCTGAGAATGAGCAAGAGAGGAAGGTCTACCATTCCAGTGAATTCAGGCCTGAATGCTAAAAAAGGGGAAAAAAGAACACAGGGTATGTATAGAAAGTCAGCTAGGAAAAGCTTTTCAAGTCTGAATGTCAGCTTCAATACTTTGCCTCTTTCTTTTGCAGCATCTTGTTCACATTTCTGATTCTAAAATGTCATTGCATGCTCAGTCTTGTAGGAAGAAAAAGAGAGAAAAGAATGAGGGGAGAGAGAGAAAAGAAAAGAAAGAGCCTCTTATTTAAATAAGGTCTCACCTTCTGAAACTGGTTTCCAAGCACATGTTTCTTTTGAGACAGGAAAATGCTTTCTATTTGTTCCTTATATAGCAGAGATAATAGGGCAGTTGGCTGTAAACTTACCAAATTCTGTGTTCTTATTCAAAGTATACACCCTCACCTTGCAAAATGGAGCAAGTTTAATATACTAGGCAAACATTGGGAAAAGGTATAGAAAGCCTTCCCATTTCATGCAGCTTTTCTTCCATATGGAAAGTGGCTGTGACTTTCTCATGGAACAAGTACAAAGAGACATTCAGTGAACTACAAAGTGCCAAGTTGTATATCGGAAAACAATCATCCTGTCACACTGTGTTGGAATTTAGAGGCTGAAAAAAAGTGAAGACAATTTTTTTTAGGAAGATGTATTTATGGATGCCTTTCCCATTTAAAGATTGAAATGTTCACACTTCTATTTTTCTCATGGATTATTGAATTTGTTGCTAACTTTGATGAGATATGGAACTTTGAGAAATATAAGAACACAAATGAGGAAAGCCAACAGATCTTACTAGGAATTGGACACAAGTGCTATGATTATGGATTTGTCTGGAGATGATGATGTTGGGGGGAAGACGCTTGTGAATTTCTATAATGGTTGTCTTAGACAGAAGAAGAAAGCTGGCAAAAGTAGATGCAAATGTGTTTCATTTGTAGGACTTGCCATGTAGATAAGATTCCCTGTGCACAGCACTGCCCCAGCCTCCAAATCATTCATTCAAAACCTGTAAATGACCCAATATTTGCAAAAATTAGTGTAAGACTTTAAAGCGTTCTCCTCTCAAAGTACTGTCTTTGGAAAGGCTAATTTGGACTTTTCTTTGGTGGAACACAAGACAGCAAAACCAAAAAGGGGGAAGGAGACAGGAACCGCTGTACTATATTTGAGTAATGTCCTATTAAGCCCAAGATCTTGCTTCCTTAATATGTCCAAACCCAGAGTCAAATGTTCATATCCCTACCTGTAAAATTCAAGTCTCTCAGGGCTGCTTCTACATTTTGTTGCTCGGTAACCACATTCATTCTATCAGGGAACATCCCCATGAAATAGCAAAAAGATCCAAACTGCTCACATTTAGAATTTTGATGAAAAAGAAAAATTGTCCTCCAAATTTAACATCTCAATTTCAGAAATTAAAATCCAAATTAAAATCCAAATCCAAAATTTGGAAATCCATCAAATGTCATGATAACTGCCTGAAGCAGCAGTGACCTGGGCTCTCTGAGGAGGAGGTGACAGAGACATTAAGGGGATTGGGGCAAGGCTATAATCCTGCAAATCTGCCCACATAAAAGCCAGATATGGCCCCAGATATTGAAGAAACTCTCATGGCTGATACTAAACAGGACCCAATAAAAGAGATCTTGTGTGCAGGGTGCTTGAACACACCCTCCCCAAGCCTGAACCCCTTGAGGATCTGCTTTGCTATCTACCCAAATCCACAATGTTTCACCTTTAAAAAAAAAAAAAAAAGTTATATGTTTTTCTGCCATTGCACTCCTAGTGGCTTACAAGGATATATATGTAAATATACACCCCTCTTCACCAAAGACGACAGTGGACCTAGCAGGAAACAACTGAATTATTATTATTATTAAATTTTATTTATACCCCACCTTTCGGCCAAAGGCCCTCAAGGTGGCTTACAAGAAAAATAAACAACAGGTATAAAAATACAATAATATACAATATAAACAATACAATATACAAAATTAAATTAAATAGAAACAACATTATTAATTGTAGAAAAACCTATCCCGCCAACACACTTTTATTGTGTACCTTAGTCATTTTCTCCAAAACTAGGCATAGGCAAAAGGCTCTTTAACCCACGTCTTCCCAGATAGAACAGCAAATAGCTTTGACAGAATTTTCCACTTATGTACTCAACTTTACTCACTCCCATGCACACATCAACGCTAGTGGGAATAAGCAAATGAGGCATACACGGGAAAAAGCCTGCTTCTACTTGCCATTCATGTTGGGAGAGAAGGGGATCAAAGACCTCTTTTGACAATGTCATAACTTATACGTGATTCACCCCATGAGCAAAACCAATTATACGGTCTCGGCCCAGCTTATCTGAAGGAACGCCTCCAGCATCAACAAATATGCCGCCTGACTAGATCAGCCACTCAAGACCTTCTCTCAGTCCCACCAGTCAAAACAGCTAGACTGGTGCGGACCAGAGAGAGGGCATTTTCAATCGTGGCCCCCACCCTCTGGAACTCTCTCCCTTATGATCTTCGCCATGCCCCCTCCCTGCCAAGTTTTCGCCAAGCCTTGAAAACCTGGCTATTCAGGCAGGCCTACAAGATCCCTGGGGTAGCCTAATTTTATTGGTTTTAGCTATGGGTGGGTTCGGTTTCGTTTTATATTGTAGTTCTTGGGTTTTTATGTAGTTTGTATGTTGTATTTTACTTGATCTTGTACGCCGCCTAGAGTGGCCGCTTGTGCGGCCAGATAGGCGGCCTAGAAATAAAATTTATTATTATTATTATTATTATTATTATTATTATTAATTATGATAGTCCTTTAGTTCTTACTTAATTCCAACTTCTAGCTTCTGCCAACATCGGTTAATGGCTACTAGTGGCAAACACTATGTCCGCATTCACAGCATACATCTATTCCAACATTATTCCACTCTAAACAATCATGGCTTCCCCCCAACAATCCTGGAATGGGTAGCTTGTGAAGGGTGCCGAGAGTTGTTAGGAGACCCCTGAATACCAATGAAGTGCAAAGCTCCAGATTAGGATACTGTTCTTTTAAAATTCCCACTCCTCAGAAAGGAAGCAGGGCCTGGGGCAGGCAGTAGGGTTGGTTTATGAATATAAAACTCTGCCTTTTGGGTCACACACCACTTCCCTTCCTTCCTTTCTGTCTCTCTTAGATTGTGAACCTGTGGGTTTATTTATTTATTTATTACATTTATATACCTCCCCATAGCCAAAGCTCTCTGGGTGGTTTATAGCAATTAAAAACAACAAAAACAGATATACAAATTTTAAAACATAAAAAACAATTAAAAAATACAATTAAAAAAACAATTTAAAAACACATGCAAAAATGCCTGGGAGAAGAGGAAAGTCTTGACCTGGCACCAAAAAGATAACAGTGTTGGCCCCAGGTGCACCTCGTCAGGGAGATCATTCCATAATTTGGGGGCCACCACTGAGAAGGCCCTCTCCCTTGTGGCCAGACTCCCAGCTTCCCTCGGAGTAGGCACCCAGAGGAGGGCCTTAGATGTTGAGCATATTGTAAGGGTGGGTTCGCGTCGGGAGAGGCGTTCCATCAGGTATTGTGGTCCTAAGCAGTGTAGGGATTTATAGGTTAAAACCAGCACCTTAAATCAAGCTTGGAAACATACAGGCAGCCAATGCAAGCGGGCCAGAATTGGTTTTATGTGTTCGAACCATCTGGTCCGTGTTACCAATCTGGCCGCTGCATTTTGTACAAGCTGCAACTTCCAAACCATCTTCAAAGGCAGCCCCACGCAGAGCGCATTTCAGTAATCTAGCTTGGAGGTTACCAGAGTGTGGACAACTGAAGCTAGGTTATCCCTGTTCAGATAGGGGTGTAGCTGGGCCACCGCCAAAGTTGGTAGAAGGCACTCCATGCCACCGAGGCTACCTGAGCCTCAGGTGACAGAGATAGTTCAAGGAGAACCCCCAAGCTACGAACCTGCTCCTTCAGGGGGAGTGCAACCCCATGCAGGACAGGTTGGACATCCACCATCTGGTCAGAAGAACCACCCATTAGCAGCATCTCAGTCTTGTCTGGATTGAGCCTCAGTTTATTAGCTTTCATCCAGTCCATTGTCGCAACCAGGCACTGGTTCAGCACATTGACAGCCTCACCTGAAGAAGATAAAAAGGAGAAATAGAGCTGTGTGTCATCAGCATACTGATGGCAACACACTCCAAAGCTCCGGATGACCGCACCCAACGGTTTCATGTAGATGTTGAACAGCATGGGGGACAGAACTGACCCCTGTGGAACCCCATACTGGAGAGTCCAGGGTGCCGAGCAATGTTCCCCAAGCACCACCTTCTGGAGCCGACCCGCCAAGTAGGAGCGGAACCACCGCTATGCAGTCCCTCCCACTCCCAATTCAGTTAGTCTTCCCAAAAGGATACCAGGGTCGATGGTATCGAAAGCCGCTGACAGATCAAGGAGAATCAACAGAGTCACACTCCCCCTGTCTCTCTCCCAACAGAGGTCATCATACAGGATGACTAAGGCTGTTTCTATGCCAAAACCAAACCCAACTGAAATGGATCCAGATAATTGGTCTCATCTAAGACTGTCTGGAGCTGGGTTGCATTTGTTAAGAGTATAGATTTTTTTTAAAGTACTTTATAAATAATAATTGTGATCTGGCTCTGGAACTTCTCAGAGTAGATGGTCTACTGAAATCTGTCCTTGGTTCTTTGGATCTTGCCTTCTTGATCTTGACCATAGTTTGGTACCTGCCTACTTATAATGCTTCTAGATGGGATTTTGATCTGATCCAGCAGTTCTCTTCCCATGACCTCCACGCTCACTGGGTGGGCTGCCCTTGCCTCCCCATCACGTATTTGGTGAGTTTGGGTTCTAACTAGCTAGGACTACACACTGAAATTACCCAGAGATTTCATTTTGGCTCTAACGGCTCTCTTGTGCAGATTTGTTGGTTTGTTTGCTCTTCTGCCCCTTCTGCAAGACTCTGAATGCATCTTGGTTCCCTCTTTCTCTCACCCCATGAAATGAACTGCTCCTTACTAAAGTGATGCAAGGCAGGTGGAAATAAAATCTCTGTATAAATCTTACCAAGGCTGTCAGTTCTCTTTTTATTTGTAGCACAATGTGTTATGAACTGCATTGACTGACCTCTGTGTGTATGTGTATATGAGTGTATGTGCGTGCATGCATGAGTGCACAAATTTTGTAGCAAGAGGATGAACTTGATGGCCTTTTGGTCTCTTCCAGCCATGTGTCTCTAGATTTCCATTAGGGTTCTCTCAAAGGTGCTTTCAGGTATCAGTTTTAATACATTTGCAAGTTAGGCGAGGATGGTGCCTGACTAGGGTTGCCAGGTCCTTGGCCTGAGACTGATCCTGTATCTTTAGGAGAAGAGAGGGTCAGCCAAGTGCAGGTGTTCTTGCAACCCTGTAATGGGAAAAACCACGAGGTGGAATTCTCCCTCCTCCTTCCCCAACTTTTAAAGATACAGAAGACTTCTTCGTTGCCAGGCCCGGTCTCCAAGAGGTCTTCTGTATCTTTAAAAGTTGGGGAGGGGGGAGGGAGAATTCCACCTTGTGGTTTTTCCCATTACAGAATTGCAAGAACACCTGCACTTGGCTGACCCTCTCTTCTCCTAAAGATACAGGATCAGTCTCAGGCCAAGGACCTGGCAACCCTATGCCTGACCCACATGCTGATCTCTACTAGCCTAAATAGATTAGTAGATCAGCATAGGCAGCACCGCAACCATTGCACAAAACCAGCAAAGTTACTCTTCCCTCATCATCCTGCCCAAAGATAGCACATGCATTTCTTCATTGTTATGTCTCCTATTACACTTTCTGGTTGGTATCTGCACTTGCTGGAAAAGCCAATATCTGTAAGCACAAATACAATCCTCATCCTCTCCATGTATATTTACAAACAATTCCCATATATTTCAATGGGATTCACTTCCAAGCATAGGATTTAAACCAGGAAGCCAAATCTTATGTATGTTTACTCAAAAATAAGTTCCATTGAATTAAAATTACTACACTTTAAAAAAAAATTATGGAGCTTATGCTTTGATAGGAATCTAGTCTGAAACTAGAAGTGTGCTTTCTAGTTAACCAGTGGCCAAATTTTCATTCAAAAGCCAAGGAAATTCTGGATGCCTTGCAAAGGGGATGGGGGAAGTTTCAGGTATTCAGCTACTTGCTCCTTGTGATTAATTTTATGATCTTACTGTGATGCTTCGCTGTAGTTGTGAACTGATGTTTCTTTTGCAGTGTTTAGTCAGTCTTGAGGGCTAGAATTTATAGTTATAAATGCCACTTTAAAACATTTTGTATAAATCTAAATACTGTAAATAAAAATAAATCATTAAAATAATGTTCATGAGCTTGTGGCTCAAGATAAAAATCCTATTATACACTCCAGCCTCAGGATTTTCCATTACAAGTGCAGAATATTTGATGGGGCTGGCAATGAAAATATCAATAACATTAAGCCTTCTACTAAATTGTCCATGCTTTATGTACCTGGTACAAAAATCACACATATCTCATAGTAAAACCCAATTTAACCAATTTTTGGTTAGATGAAACATTCTGATGCACTTTAATTCTACGTCAGGGTATCCCTAGGCAAACAGAATTAGTGGAAACATTTGGAGGTCTTTTGGGCTAATTGGGACAGACATGACTGCGTGTATTTGGCAAACAGATTCTTAGGGCCTGTTCAGATGCCATTTGCCCTCAGTGATTGCATTCAGGTTGAATGGAAGGATCTCCTCTCAAAATGTCCTTCTCCAACAAGCAGACATGGGTGTGGGAGGGGGAAGAGGAGATTTGGATCAATGACACACTGCAGGGTAGCCTCCAAGAGGTCTTCTGTATCTTTAAAAGTTGTGCAGAGGGAAGGGAGAATTCCACCATGTGGTTTTCCCCATTACAGGGTTGCAAGAACACCTGCACTTGGCTGACTTTCTCTTCTCCTAAAGATACAGGATCAGTCTCAGGGATTGAACCTGGCAACCCTAATCAGAGATGCCTAAAAATCACATTCAGTCTAAAGGTTGGTTTATGAGTACAAAGAAGTGCCGAATTGTAAACAGAGCAAGCTGCTTGTGCAATGGGTGGTAAACTCTGCATCAGACAGCAATTAGGGTTGCCAGGTTCTTGGCCTGAGACTGATCCTGTATCTTTAAGAAAAGAGAAAGTCAGCCAAGTGCAGGTGTTCTTGCAACGCTGTAATGAGAAAAACCACAAGGTGGAATTCTCCCTTCCCCCTACACAACTTTTAAAGATACAGAAGACCTCTTGGTTGCCAGGCCCAGCCTCCAAGAGGTCTTCTGTATCTTTAAAAATTGTGCAGGGGGAAGGGAGAATTCCACCTTGTGGTTTTTCTCATTAAAGGGTTCCACGAACACCTGCACTTGGCTGACTTTCTTTTCTCCTAAAGATACAGGATCAGTCTCAGGCCAAGAACCTGGCAACCCTAGACAGCATGAAAGTAAGCTTTGGATCAGAGCCACGGGAAAACAGTTCAGGCAGGAGCAATGCTGGTATGAGAAAACAGAAATGCCAAGCAAAAGAATGAAAATGATTTTCTACTTATTTTGTTTGCTTTTAAAATTATATTTATTTTATTAATAACAGTGTTTTTAAAAAAATCCTATTCTTGTTTGCAGAAATGAACATGTAACAGTTGAGGGTTGTTGGTATTTCTATAGTAACTTCAAGAGAACACAGTCATGCAGCTTTTGTTCAAGTAAATAATAATAATACTGATTATTTGTAAACAGCGTAAATTGCAATACTAAATATGAGGGATTAGGCCCACTGAACACAGTGGGACTTACTTGTCAGTACACATGCATATGATTTCACTGTTAAATGTTCTCAAATCCTGTCACTGCCATGAACTTCACTAGATGATCTTAGGCAAGCCACACTCTCTCAGCCTCAGCCCACCATCTATCTGTTGGGAATAATAGTATCAGCCTATCTTATGGGGTTGTTATAAAGATTTACAAGATAATCTATATGGGGGAAGAGTTTGAAAACACCTTACTTTATGTATGTTTGCAACAACTCATGTTCTAAAACACAGATCTACTGTCATCTCATCTAGTTAGATCCTCAACAACAAAAATGCAATGGAGTATAAAATCAGGATCAGCCCCAGATTTGAGGAGGCCCTAGGCAACCATACCTGGTGGCCTTCCATGGGATTACCAAGTGATGGTGGGGCTGGTGATGATGGTGCAGCTAGCAGTAAGAGCACCATCTTAATTTCCCCAGAATACCTCAGGGCCCAGACCCACATGCAGACCCATTCTGGGGAGATCAGGATGCTCAGGGCAATGAGCCACAAAAAGGAGGCCAGCAGCAATGGGTCTTGGCATTATATCATCACACCAGGTGCTGCCACTGGGCCTGCCTGCTGATAAGAGTAACGCATGACAAACCACAATCATCTGTCTCTTCCCAGTATGTTTCTTTCCTCCATGGAAAATAATATACCATATTGAGCTTCTCTATGGGATGCCACTTTATCTGTGTTAGTCTTGCCAGGCATCCAAATCACTCAGAAGAATTCACATTGGCTCTGATTTTTACTTTATAACCGTATGCCAAGAGCCCAACTGTACATTAATTTGTCTCAGCTGTTCCTGCCCAATTTTTTTTAACTGACAGTTGATCACAGCTTGTGAATATGGTGCCTGGACTGTCTCATAGGATTTCCATGATCTTCTTGTCACAGCCATAATATGTATGCATATGTCCCACACAGAGTAATAATCAGTTACAAAAACATTTGGGAGTCAAAGTTAAAATATATCCTGTATTTTACACTTACTTTTCACAAGCCTTGAATCTCAGTGCTATTTCGGCAGTACTAGGCCCCCTAACCAAAGGTACATGGAGAGTTTCATCTCACTCTAATTCATCTGGTATCCTGGACTTCGTTTTACTGTTCAAAATCTAGGACAGGGAGGAAAAGTCTATCACCCATGAGAGCGAAGTACAACAGATCTTTAGTGGTAGGCCTGTCCTCATTTGCAGACACTTCCTAATAAGAAAAAGGAATAATAGGCCATCTTTTACAGACACAAACAGAAGGACTGAGACTACAAAAAAATCCAGATGTCAATTCCATCCCCATCTCCCGAGGCAACACTATTGCAGTACCCAACGATGCAGATCATACACATTCAGTTGCTCAGCTTCCAGTGGGATAAGCACTATAATCCACCCTCAATACAGGGGTGGAGAACCATTTTGTCCCAGTGGGCTAGATTTGCTGTTCCCATCCCAATGGGCCAATTTTGACAGGAGGGTGGGACAACCCACCTGTCAATCACCTGATATCAGTATGTACCACCCCCTATCAAAATCCCTTGTGCAGTACTTTCCAAGTGCCCAACAGCCAGCTAATTGTTGGTTGCTTGGGAATTGCAGCATAAGGCTTTGCTGGCCTTATGCAAAATCCTAAGCATAGGACTTGCAAAGCTGCTTTCTGCAGGGATCCGCTGCATGATTGAGTTTCCATGGGGAACTCAGTTATGCAACCAATCCAGCAGGATTGTACTCATCACGCATCAGCTGACTGGTGGTGACTTCAACCCTGCTTTCTGTGACAATCAGGTGCATTGTCAAGTTTCCCACAGGGAACTTGGTCATGCAGCCGATTCAGCCGTGTCTCTACCTGCTCCACACCTGATGTTACATATTATGTCAGGTGTGGGGACAGGTGGATGGTTTGAGGAAAATGGCCTCTTGGGCCAAACTGGGACTCATGATGGGACAAATTTGGCTTGTGGTTAGAGTTTCCTCATGCCTGGCATAGCATAAAGAAGTCAATATCTATGCAGGAGAATAAATGGGACACAAATCTGACATAAAACTTGCAACCTGTTTCTGTAAGTCACTTTGAGTCATTTTTTGGGGGGGGGAACCCTGACTAATATGAATAATAATAACCTTCAGAAACCAGCAGAAGAGCACTGAAATTTCTCAGAACAGTCTTCAGTTACCATTCTTCCACAACCTTTCTATGAAGTCTTTGCCACAACCATCTCCTTCCCATATCATGCCGAAAGTAAGCCTAACTGACAAAAGGGCATCTTCTTCCTTGTTTAACTTTGCCTCCATTTCCCTTGTTCTGTTGTCTTGTGTTAATTTCTAAGCCCCAGAAGACAGTGAGCTGTCCTTTCATAACTTGTAAAAAGTGCCATCTACATGATTTTTGCTACAAAAACAACAAAAGTACTTTGAAGGGAGAAAGCCCCAGAGTGAATTGTTGAATTAAAAGTTAGGAGCAAATCAGATTATATTCTATTTGGAACTAATCAGTTCAGTTAATCATCACAACTGAGGATTTCTTTCCCAAGATAGCATGGGTCACTCTTTTTTTATTTCCAGAGGGGTAGCCATGTTAATATGTTGCAGCAAAACAAAACAAAAACCCTGTTGCATCTAATGAAGTGGGCTCTAATAAGTGGGTCCATAAGAACGGAAGAAGAGCCCTCCTGGATCAGGCCAAGGCCATCTAGTCCAGCACTCTATTCTCACAACAGCCAACCAATGCTAACAGGACCAATGTCCCCAAGTTCTTGAATTATATGAGAGAAAAACTTCTCCACACCACACATAATTTTATATACCCCTGTCATGGCCTCTCCTACTCACCTTTTCTCTGAACTATAAAGCCCCAAGTGCTGCAACCTATCCTCATAAAGGAGTTGCTCCATTCCCTTGATCATCTTGGTTACCCTCTTTTAAACCTTTTCCAGCTCCACAATATCCTTTCTGAAGTAAGGCGACCAGAGTCGTACACAATATTCCAAGTGTAGTCTCACCATAGAATTGTATAAAGGCATTATGATATTGGCGGTTTTATTTTCAGTCCCTTTCCTAATGATCCCTAGCACAGCATTCACTGCACACTTTATAATTCACAAAAGACTTTGTTGCTTCGGTCTTTTATTTTGTGTACTAGGGATGGGTGAGAAATATAATTCAGTTTGCATTTCAAGCTGAATCGATCAAATCCACACTATCTGAAACAAAATGCGAACCAAAACACAGCCATCCCTTGAGATCCGCACTTATTCAGATTTTACAGCGCAGTTCGCCAACCAATGTTCCCAAAAATGCATCTGTTAGGGGAAAGTGTGCATAAAAATGAATATGAGTGAAAATTACAAAAATACATTATATGATGAGAAATTGTTTGCAAAAATGTGTACATTAGCCAAAACTGCCTACAAAAATGTGTTTTATTAGGCAAAATTCACACTAAAATGCTGGAGGATTTTCAAGAGGATTTTTCTAAAAAAATACTGCAAATTTCTGCACAAATGTGGAGAACAGAATTCAAGATTGGAAAAATGAGAAACTTTGAGAACCAAAATTGACAGAACTTTCCATCTCTATCGTATATACATTTAGCTCTGTACATAAATGTTACTGCTGCCCCTTGCTTTCATAGCGTTTTGGCCACACAGTTTCCCCTCTTTCTTTCTTTCTTTTATTTATTATTTATTTATTACATTTTGGCCCTGTTCTTCTCCTAAAACAAGCCCAGGGCTGCAAACAACAAGCAATAAAATAATAAAACATCTAAACAATAAAAATATGCAAGAAAATGAAAATAAAAATATGCAAGAAAATTACATATGAAACCACCCTAGACCTGGTCAAAATGTAGAAATAAAGGCTTTGTACTGTTTCACTTCACGCAGTCAGATTTCAAAGACTTTTATTTATGTTTTCAACCTGGATATGTAGTAACTGCCATTTACAATTTCTGGATTTTCAGTTTTTAAATTGCTAAATGAGAGGCTTTGTCCACAATACAACCCACTTCTAATCACTCTCGTGCAAATGTATTTGGAAATTTGCCATGCAATAGCTTTGTTTAAGCCTGTCAAAGAACATTTGCAAGGAAAAACAGCACTGCAAAACACCACAGGTGATCTCCTTTTATGGCACAAGCAACATTTGTCAGGCTTATTTAACCACTGAAGAAAATGAATATGTTGGCAAACATGCCAGGAAAGTAAATGCTGGATGTGGTTAACATGGTGAAGGCAATGAAGTTGGGCATACATTCTATGGATCTTAATGTGATAATGCTCTTAAAGATCATGCATTATTTTAATAAGATATAACATTACAAAAGATACAGTGCAATCCCATCAATGTATAGGATGGACAATAGGGCTTACTCTCAAGTAAATCTATATGAAATTGCAGCCTTAATTGCAAATACGGTATCGGAGGACAGATGTGTGATGTGTATATGCAATTTATGTATCTGTATTTATATAAAATATCTGCGTCCCTAAATAGTCCCTAAATAGGTATCTGAAATGATATGAAAACACGCATTAGTTAGCCACAAAGTATAAAACAGACACTTGATTATATACACATATTAAGACTCTAAATAATTTTCTTTACATGCTTAGAGAAGAATATTCCTCAAAAATATATAAATATTGGTGGCAAGCCACTTTCAGCTTTTAGAAGTTAAATAAAATAAACCTGAATTGCTTGATCTAATTTATTTTTTCTTCCTCTGAGCAGTTAGTATACCTCTGTGTTCCTCAAAGCACGAGACAAGCTTTTAATGCAAATGTACCACCTTTCTCCATTGCAAGTTTGTGTGTAAAATAAAAAGTGACTGATGGGGCAGTAAAACAAAGACCAATCACTTCCTGCTCCATTTGGAAACAACAGGTACAGGTAAACTATGTGAGCGATGGGGAAGCTGTGACTCTGCATATGCTGTTGTACTACAGCTCCCATCATCCCTGATCATTGGTCTTGCCGGCTAGGTCCAATGGGAGTTGGGATTCAACAGCATCTGGAGGGCACAGGTTCGTCTTGCCTGAATTATGTGAAGGAAGAATGAGGAAAATGGAGACAAAACAAGAGACAAATTAATGTGGAAACTGCTGAAACCAAATGCACTGCAGAAGTGACTTAAATCTCTTTTATAAGCATAAGAGTACTGTACATGACCCCCTTTAGGATGCACACCTTAACGTGGTGAAGGGGTTTGAGAGTATTGAAGAAGCTGAGAGCAAAGCCGTTGGGAGTCTAGACCAAAAGGCTAGACTCCTAGCAGGGGCACCCAAGGCGGAATGGTCAAAGCTGAGACACCAGACTAAGATGCATCCAAACTCAGAAGAAGGCAATGGTAAACCACCTCTGAATACAGTAGGGCTCCGTTTTACAGCGTTCCGCTTTACAGCGTTCCGCTGATGCGGTGGCTTTCAATCAGGGGAAATTCCCCGTTTTAAAGCCGATTTTGCCATTTTGCGACGGTTTCGCGTCATTTTCGCATGACGCAGCCCATTATAGTCTATGGGGTTCCACTTTACGGTGATTTCCGCTTTACGGCGGGGGCCTGGTCTCTAACCCGCCGTATTAGCGGGGCCCTACTGTACCTCTTACCACGAAAACCCTATGAACAGAGTATCCAAAATGCAACACGAGATAGCGCTGGAAGATGAGACCCCCAGGTCAGAAGGCACTCACCGAGCTACTGAGGAAGAACAAAGGACAAGGACAAGTAGCGCTGTGACTAATGACGCAGCTGAGTCAAAGCCAAAAGGAAGCCCAGAGGCTGATGCCCACAGATCCAAAAGGACAAGATCTGAACAGGGCAGTTCATGACAGATGCTCTTGGAGGTCACTGATTCATAGGGTCACCATAAGTCATAATCGACTTGAAGGCACATAACAACAAAACTGTACATGAGCAAGTTGTTTGCAAAATAAATTACCAGGACAATTATATTTTGTATCACTACCAGCCCAGTAAGTCAGCAGCATTGGTACAACATGCTGTAATACATGCTACCCCATCCAGAAATCTGCAATAGTGTCACAGAAGTACCCTGCCCTGATCCCCAAAGTCCTGCTCTACAAGAATGCTCCTACTGTAGTCAGCATACAACTCCAAGGGAGGTGGAGAGAAGAGGAGAGAATCTGGAGATTTCAGTCTGAATGCTGTTGCAAATGTACATGAAAAATCAGATGTTGCCTGGGGGTTAGAAAAGCTGAAGCTGTAGTAGCATATTCCCAAACAGTACACAAACAAATTCTGCAGAATTCTAACCAAACAGCCCTGCCCACACTGCATCATTCAAATGTGACGGCTGCTGCTTTGGGAAGCATCTTGATTTCCAATTGTCCATGTTAAAAGATCTGGGGAAATGTGAAAATCCAGGACATCTCCCACCACTGATGGAGAAGCTGCTTCCTGCCAATCACTCCACAGTGGCTTCCAAGACCAATCCAACTTGCTTGGAGATGTGTCTAACCAGCCAGCTTTCACAGTTATCCACCCTCTCCATCTGTTTTGTGGATAGAGGATACACATGGAACATGCGTCTGCCCTGCCAGAGGCATGGTGGTGAAAACAGAGTTATAAAAGAAAAACTGGCATGGAGAAATGGCAGACATAAACTCGCTGATGGTTTGTTGGGCGAGTGCATTGTTTTCTGAGGAGAAACAGACAAGCCACAGCAGCATAGTCTGTGGCAGCCCTCTAAGAGTCAGGAAGACAAATGATCCCTGGGAAGGAAGGATTGTCCTTCTACTTTCACAGAAGCCAGCAAAGATTCTACTTCAGTCTTTCACCCAGTGAGAGCAATGGAGAATCAGCTTTTTTCAGAAGACATTCCCATAGTAGAAACTGTTAACTCAGATAGTCACTAATACTAGTAGGAATAAATGTAGAAATGAATGTAGGAATGAAAAACTAACATATTAGGTGGCCCTAGTCCAAGGAATCTTGGGGAAGTAGTCTTGTACCAGGTGGAATGAATAGTAATGCTCTGCATGGCTGGTTATCGTAAACTGCTCGGGAATTCAGAACAAGGGCCTGAAATGGATGCCAAATCCTTTTGGGAGGTCAAAAAGGCAGAGGGAGTGTGAGGAAATCAATACCTATAATACCACCTTGTGATATTTTAAATGAAAGTGTGGTTTATAAATGTTTAAATAAATAAATATTTTAAGATAGGGGCCAGTGGATACGTATGCAAACAGAGAAACAGTCCTGGGCATCACACACACACATACACACACGAATGACAACCAAGCACACACCACAACTTGTTCTATTGGCTACTATAGATTGCTTCTTTCAAGCCTAATTCCAGTGGGGATGCAACCCTGTGGGCGCCAAGAAAGGCCTCTGTTGGGACATGTGCACCTAATGGTGCCACATTGGTAATCCCTGACATATAGCATACTGGCAAAATTCAAGTCTGGAAGATAATGGATTAGACATAAATGCAAGGAAATTGGATCCTAAGATAAGTTAACTGAAGGAAGCTCATGGAAGGAAGTTTTCTGTCCCCTCCTTCCTCTGCAGCTACCTGTATCCATTCCAAATACTCTCTGGAGGTTGAAGGTCCCTTTCTGAAGAATTTGGGATGGGGTGTGGGGATGTTGGGGCACCCAGGCCCTGCAGAGAAGCTTTCTTTGGAGTGCTGGTAGCTGCAAGTTGAAGGTGACTGGAAACCTTCTTGCTGAACTTAAGTTAACTTATTGTAGGATTCAAGCCTCTGTTAGGGTTATGAAATATGAATCTAAACCATTGCTGGCTATTTTTTTAAGATATATTTTGACCATAGCAAAAGTTATTAATTGCTCAGTGCATAAAAGTAATGAGATTTGATCTACATAGTTTAAAAATACAAAACTGTAAAACTACATAAATGTGTTCTCCTGATTAAATATACATTTTATTGATGAGTGACATGTATAGATTTTTGTAACTGAAAGACAGTGAGTTTACTGATCAAAGCACTTGCATGTTTGTACATACACATACACACCCCACTGTATTATATTCTTTTAAATTTTGGGAATAACAGAGAGCAGGAAACAATAAGGCCAGACTGGAGTTGAAAAGGTTGGGCACTTTTTAGTGGAAAGGCAGTATATTAATGTTGTAATTAAATGGATACAGTGATTTGTGTGTGGGAACATGAACAGAACTCCATCACAATCTGGATATAATTGCAGCAGCAGAAAACATTAATTAGCAATTCTAATATAGCATATGAACTTACAAATATGTCACTTTATAAAATGGCATGCATAAAAGGGGTTATTTTTAAAGTGTTTATATTGCAGAGAAGGCAGCACTGAAAAATCATAGTAATGGCATTTAAAATTATTATAATATGGCTATGGTAGTGATTTTCTACATAAGACACTTTGTATTACATAATTTTGATGTTTATGAGCCATCCTTAACATGGAAAGAAAGGAATGCCCTTTCAACCTGCTTACCCAAGAGAATTTTAAATGGACTTTTTAAAAACAGTTAACAAGATCCAATATCGTGCCAGCAGATGTTCTCCCCCTGCACTGTACCAGAGCTTGGAAAAGTTACTTTTTTGAACTACAACTCCCATCAGCCCCAGCCAGCATGGCCACTGGATTGGGCTGAAGGGAGTTGAAGTTCAAAAAAGTAACTTTTCCAAGCTCTGCACTGTACCCCATAGCAATGGAGGGTCTCCCAATCCTCCAGAACAGATTTTGGGGGCACACAGGGGGAGCTGCAGAGGGAAGGGGAGGAAGTCCCATTTGCATGAGTACAAGTTCATTGTGCAAGTGCGCTGCCACAGCTGAGTATCACCCAGTATGTTGGGGACCACATTTTTAAAGCCTCCAAAATACTTGGGGCTCTACATACCACTTGAACAAAGAAATACTTGATTTCACCTTTGAAAAATAGGATTTTGGTGCCTAAATTACAGTGAAGATCTTTTTCTTAAATCACTTTATCCATTAAAAAAAAGTTTTCTCCTAGTAAACCTCCTTTCTGTACAGTTATAAATATCATTATTTCTCATTTTACAAGTTAATGTCTTTAAATATTTCATACAATTATAGAGTAAGGATGCCTCCAAATAAAAATTGTGATGCAAGACTTCTTACATAGGTTTCCTATAATCTGTGGTAGCAGTAAGGCAGCCACTACCATATTTTCTGCATGGAAATTTATTCCATAGTTCCACTTTTCCTACACATCACAATCACCTAGGTCAGTACTCTATAATGAGATTGACATCCCCATTTCCAAACATTTCTAAAGCAGAGGTAGGTTGACTTCATATGTGCATGATCTATTACTTTAAACAAGAGTGCATACTCATGATCTCTTGCCAGTTAAGGCATAACTAACCAGTGTGAAGTGATCCTGAGTATGCAGTCTTTGCTTGAAAGCCTAAGTGGATGGGACCAAGGTCCACCAAGTCCAGCATTCTTTGCAATTATCCTAGCAACCAGCAGACAAGCAACAGGTGGCCCATCAGAAATTGGCTGGCAGTCCACTGGTGAATCACAATCTACCAACCCTATCCTTAAAGATTAGTCCACACAATAGAAGAAAGGACAGTCTGAATTATCATCACATCCTTTCTTCTACTATGTGGATGCTGCTTATGCTCAGAAACATCCATGTAGGGGTTTTTCCCCAAACATCTACCAGAATTTAGCAATGATATCTGCAAAGATGTATCGCTGAACACTAAAGTCAGGATCATCCAGACCATGGTATTCCCAATCTCTATGTATGGATGTGAAAGTTGGACAGTGAAAAAAGTGGATAAAAGAAAAATCAGCTCATTTGAAATGTGGTGTTGGAGGAGAGCTTTGCAGATACCATAGACTGCCAAAAAGACAAATAATTGGGTGTCAGAACAAATTAAACCAGAACTGTCATTAGAAGCTAAAATGATGAAACTGAGGTTATCATACTTTGGACACATCATGAGAACACATGACTCACTAGAAAAGACAATAATGCTGGGAAAAACAGAAGGGAGTAGAAAAGGAGGAAGACCAAACAAGAGATGGATTGATTCCATAAAGGAAGCCACAGACCTGAACTTACAAGATCTGAACAGGGTGGTTCATGACAGATGCTACTGGAGGTCACTGATTCATAGGGTCGCCATAAGTTGTAATTGACATGAAGGCACATAACAACAACAAATCTTTCTAATTAACTTGCTCTCTAATTTAAATGTGGTTTTATCTGCTGTGTGTGAGGGATCCCTTCCATGCCTCTCCCAACTTAAGTCTATGTATTGCCACACCCTCTTTCCTTCTCATGCATGACTCTTATCACAGGTGGCTTTACAAAATGTTTTGAATGTTCTCAAAGAATACTGTATGCAAATCTGGAAATCAATAATACCAAACTTGAAAATGTCATTTGAGTAAATATGAGAAATAATATTAATAGTCCAATTTAGGAGTCTGTGTCACAAGAAATGGTAATGGATTAAGCACACTGAGTGATATCCAATGTTAGTCATACTAAAAGTAGAACCACTGACGTCAGTGGACTTAAGTCCATTGGTTTCAATGGATCTACTCTGAATATGACTTAGTTGGATATCACTCATTGGGAACTTGTGCAATAATGTGAAGGAAGCATTCCAAGGGGTTTTAGCTTGTTTTTTGTAAAGAAAGGCAAAAAAGCTATTTTACTCTCAGGATCTGTCTGGTAAAGCTAGTATAAATGCTAACATATGGTGCGGAGATATGGGAGAATAGGTCAATCCAAAACTGATTTAAAATTGTTGATTTCTTTCTCTTTTGGGGAAAAAATTATTATCTCTGCAAGATGTAACTCCCAGCATTACTTTCAGGTACGGGCCTTCTAAATCTGACTCCTCAAACCCTCTTAAACAATATATTCATCAGACTCCCAAAAAACGCCTGATAGAAGCTCACTATTGTTGTTTGATTGACTGAAAACCATTAATATGCCCTAGTAGATAAATTGAGGAAATATTATTGAATGTGGCCTAATTCCACTTCATCAGTTAAAAAAAAATAACTCAAAGGCTTACTAATATCAGCATGCAAAAGGATAAGAGATGGAAAGATTGTCTCAGTGCTTCCCTTTTTAAAAAATGTGAACTGTACATTTGGATTAGAATTTTGGATGAATAATGTAAGCAACCACAAGTTAAAATAAGCCTTCATCAAGGTATGTTTTCCCCAATAGAGGCTATTAAGGAAGAAAAATAATTAGGGAGAGGGAAATGCTGATGTGAAATGAACAGGGTAGAAGATCAAACAAAATTTATTACGGAGCTGCCCATTATTTAACAAAGATAAGAGGAACACTTGCATGAAATTGCGGCATGGGGAGATAAAAATAATGAAAAGCACTGCCTTCTTTCTAACTTCATATGCTATATTGTTTTCATTTGGTGTAATTACAAAGACAGGAATAACGTCAATAAAGGAATTTTTAGGTTTGCATATGACAATGTGTGAAAATATTTCTGAATTTATAAATATTTTAGCATGTATATTCTGGCTTGGCGAGACTTTTTTGATCAAACAAAATGTTTATTTGACTTGTTACTTGCATTATTTTGAGATCCTATATGACAACAGCAGGAAATCCATCTTCATAGTTACACACTGTATAATTATTGTTCCAGTTCCATTGTCAAAAGACCACTTCACATGTGCCAAAATCATCATGACTATCTTTCCATTTGAAAAAGTAGTATGAAGATCAGATGTACTCAGCTTCCTGACCTGAAAAGCATTATTTACTTGAAGTAAGTCTGTCAGATTTCAGTTGAACTTGCTTTCAAGCAACTAAGGCCTGGGTACCTTAGACACCTATCGTGGGTATGAATACTCAGACAGAGCAGGATTAAGCTACAAATACTTTCCTTCTCATAAAGAAAATGGTTGCAGCATAAACCCACGATTTTCAGTAGTGCAAGAGCTAAGTGCAAAAACATTTCACAACCTCTCAGCCAGCTTTATTCTAAGACTTCAGATAAATGTGGGTATGCCATATCCAACTCCCTTCCACCCGGCATAGTAACTTTTCCAAGCTCTGCATTTTTGCAAGCAGTTTCTTCTAACATAATGTATTTTGCATGTTATTTTCAATAACACATTATTATTATTGCAAATTAATTCCCACACCAGCTTCTCCTGACATGGAAACTAATAACAGTTACCTCTAACAAGAGAGATGTATATAAAAAATTCAAGTACATTAGATTTTTTCCTTCACACACCCTTTCACAGTCAATATCATCAATCCATGACATCTGAATGTAAAGTTATAAATCACAAAAGAGATAATTTTATGCCATAAATTGGTTTATTTTCCTGTCTAGCAATTTAAAAATAGCAAATAAGGCTGGTACAACTAAAGATTTAAAAAGCTTCTTCCAGAACAATGCCACATATGTCATGTTTGATCAACTGAGATATAATTCCTTGAAAAACATTATAATAAATGGATTCATATGGGACTTTTCTCTGTAATATAATTACTTCCTTTACCTTTTTTCTCTAGCTAAATGTTGCATGGCAGAGCATCAAAGAAAACACCATAAGAAAAAATGACTTCAGGGAGAGAGCAGGAAAGTAAGGAGCAGCGAAAGCTGGTCCATTAGTGAGAATGAGGCACTGTTCTACCTGAGGTACCTCCCACTTGTCTAGCTTCTTGCTTACAACCAATCAAGGTATCTCAGTTGCTGTCAGCTTCCTCCTCCTTAGTGTCAGTGTTGCCCTTCTAGAACCTGGGAGGAAGATGGGATCAAAACTAGAATTAGTTGGCTCTACCATTGGCCTCTCTGCCTTCTGCCCTACCGATCCCAATGGGCACCAACCACCACTGGTAAGGAGTAAAGATACTGACACTTCAAAGGATTTTTGGTAATTGCTAGATATTAAAAAAGCCACTCTCTTGTCCATTCCAAAGTTAAACCAATGTCAATAGGACTTACAAATAACTGTTGGCAGGATCGCATACCGTTGGGAAAAGAAACTAGAATAAGGATGGAAAGATCTGTCAATCTCAGTTCTCTTGGTTTCTAATTTTTCTTAAATGATTCTGAAATTCAGTCTTCCACATTTGCAAATTAAAAAAAAACCCTCATGAAAATTCTCTAGCATTTAATGTGAATTTTTCCTAATAAACACATTTTGTATGCAGCTTTAACTAGCGTACACATTTTTGCAGAGCTTGGAAAAGTTACTTTTTTGAACTACAACCCCCATCAGCCCAATCCAGTGGCCATGCTGGCTGGGGCTGATGGGAGTTGTAGTTCAAAAAAGTAACTTTTCCAAGCTCTGCATTTTTGCAAGCAGTTTCTTCTAACATAATGTATTTTGCATGTTATTTTCAATAACACATACATTGTTATGCACACTTTACCCTAATATATGCTTTTTTGTAAACACTGGTTGGCTGGAGAACTGCATTGCAAAATTCAGGTATGTGTGCATTTCAAAAGTTGGCTGCGGTTCACTCCTCATATTGTTTTGGAAAGTGCAAATTTGAATTTGGCTTTAAATGCAAACTGAATCAAATTTCTCCCCCATCCCTAGACTAGAGGCAGACACTGACTGCACTCACATGTAACAATAAGCCAAAAAGCTTGGCTTAATAAATTATACTATGTGCATGAACACAGCCCAATCACTACCACTTCACTCCTCTCTCTGCGCAAACCAGGAAAGAGACAGATTAGCATTATTGCACCCAGGATTGCAGTTTGTTTTTTCCTAACAAGCCAGGATTCATAACTAAACCTTGGTTTACAGCTGGCTAGCAATCCTGGCTTGTTAGAGAGAAGCAAACCATTATCCTGGATTCAGATGCAATGCAAAACTATTCCCTTCCTGGTTTGTTTCTGCTCACACAAAGAGAGGAGCTAAGTGGAAGCCATCAAGCTGCATGCACCTGCACACAGTTCATGCACAGTATGATGTATTATGCCACAGTTCTTGGTTTATGGCTATGTGTCAATACAGCCAATACAAATTGGAAAATTTGAAGTGGTACAATAAGGAGTTGTTGCTTTTGTGAGCACCCTTGTTTCTTTTGTGTTATCATTTCTGGTTAAACAGGTTTTGTAAATTTTACAGCACCACAAAACCCTGCTCACTGACAGAGTAGAACAAGTGTACACATTAGAGCAACAATGCCTCTTTCATACCACCCTCAGTTCTGGAAAAAATATTATCTTTCTCCAGCCCCAGGTACTTTCCCAACCTCAACTGTAAAAGACCAGGTTCTGCAGCAACTTCACAGTCTAAATCTTCTGATGAGTTGATAGGTAATATATGTTAGCAAGATCCTATGGCCCAGTGCTCAGATGGCGCATATATAGCAGCTTTGCTGTAGTTGTTATGTGCCTCCAAGTCAGTTATAACTTATTGCGACCCTATGAATCAGCAACCTCCAAGAGCATCTGTTATGAACCACCCTGGTCAGATCTTGTAAGTTCAGGTCTGTGGCTTCCTTTATGGAATCAATACATCTCTTGTTTGGCCTTCCTCTTTTTTTGCTCCCTTCTGTTTTTCCCAGCATTATTGTCTTTTCTAGTGAATCAGGTCTTCTCATGTGTCCAAAGTATGATAACCTCAGTTTCATCATTTTAGCTTCCAATGATAGTTCTGGTTTAATTTGTTCTAACACCCAATTATTGGTCTTTTTTTGCTGTCCATGGTATCTGCAAACCTTTCCTCCAACATCACATTTCAAGTAAGTTTATATTTCTCTTATCTGCTTTTTTCACTGTTAACTTTCACATCCGTACATAGAGATCCAGAATATCATGGTCTGAATGATCCTGACTTAGTGTTCAGTGATACATCTTTGCATTTGAGGACCTTTTCTAGTTCTCTCATAGCTGCCCTCCTCAGTCCTAGCCTTTGTCTAATTTCTTGACTATTGTTTCCATTTTGGTTAATGACTGTGCCAAAGTATTGATAATCCTTGACAAGTTCAATGTCTTCAAATCTTCTGTTGTCATTACTTTAGTCTTCTTGACGTTCAGCTGTCATCCTGCTTTTGTGCTTTCCTCTTTAACTTTCATCAGCATTCGTTTCAAGTCATTACTGGTTTTTGCTAGTAGTATGGTATAGTCTGCATATTATTGATATTTCTCCCTCCAATTTTCACACCTCCTTCATCTTGGTCCAATCATGCTTTCCCTGTATGTTCTGTGTGTAGATTAAACAAATAGGGTGATAAAATACACCTCTGTCTCACACCCTTTCCGATTGGGAACCAATCGGTTTCTACATATTCTGTCCTTACAGTAGCCTCTTCTACACAGTCAAAGGTTTTGCTGTAATCGATAAAGCACAGGGTGATTTTCTTCTGAAATTCCTTGCTCCGTTCCATTATCCAATATGTTTGCAATATGATCTCTGGTACTTCTTCCTTTTCTAAATCCAGCTCAGACATCTGGCATTTCTTGTTCCAAATATTGTAAGAGCCTTAGTTGTAGAATCTTGAGCATTACTTTACTTGCATGGGATATTAAGGCAATAGTTTGATAATTATTGCATTCCCTGGGATCCCCTTTCTTTGGTATTGGGATATATATTGAATGCCTGCAGCCTGTGGGCCATTGTTTAGTTTTCCATATTTGTTGACAAATTTTTGTCAAAATTTGGACAAATTCAGTCTCAGTAACTTGTAGCAACTCTATTGGTATGCCATCTGTTCCTGGAGATTTGTTTCTTCCAAGTATTTTAAGAGAAGCTTTCAACTCACCTTCTAAAATTTCTGGTTCTTCATCATATGGTTCCTCCATGAATGAATCTGTCATCCTTACATCTCTTTTATATTTTCTTTCTTCAGTGTATTGCTTCCATCTTCCTTTTATTTCATCTTGGTCCGTCAGTGTGTTCCCCTATTGATTCCCTACTCTTGGTTTAAATTTCCCTTTAATTTCTCTAATCTTTTGGAATAGGGCTCATTCTACCTTTTCTGTTGTCCTCTTCTATATCTAAACAATAATTATTGTAATAGTTCTCTTTGTCCCTACATACTAGTTGCTGTATTATTGCATTTAGGGTTCTGACCATGTTTCTATCTCCTTTTGCTTTTGCTTTCCTTCTCCCTTTAACCATTTTAAGAATTTCGTTAGTCATCCATTGAGGTCTTTCTCTCTTTTTAACTAGGGGTATCGTCTTTTTGCATTCCTCCCTGATAATATCTGACTTCAGTCCATAGTTCTCCTGGTTCTCTCTCAACTAAGTTTAAAGCCTCAAATCTGTTCCTTATTTGATCTTTATATTCTTCTGAGATGTTATTTAAATTGTATTTTGGCATTATGATTGCTTTGTTCTTCTTCTTTAGCTTTACTCTGATTTTCGGTATCACCAGTTCATGATCTGTACCGCAGTCTGCTTCTTGTTTTCGCAGAAGGTATTAAACTTCTCCATCTTCTGCTACTAATTATATAATTAATTTGATTCCTATATTGACCATTTGGCTATGTCCACATGTACAGTCATCTTTTCAGTTGCTCAAAAAATATGTTTGCATGCTGCTTACAAGCTGATAGTATTTGCCCGTCTGGAATAAATATGCTTATCTCTAAAAAAAACACTTCCCATGATTAAGTTTAGGGTATGTCTAGTGAAAAGTTAAGGGCTTTACCCAGGTGAGACAAATCCAAAATCTTCTACACCAGCCACAGCAAGCCTTCCTCATTAAGGTATTTCCCACTTGATTGGGTTTGGGGTTTTTTGTACATATTTGTTTATGATTTTTTACACACAGCTCACATGCCTCCCCTCTGTTATATATCTCGAAGAATACAACACCTTCCTCCGGAGGAATTCATTGCCCTTATAACTGCTGTATAATGTGGCACTTTGGTTGTCACATTGATGATGTTATTATTACTTATTATTATTCCTTATAGGCCACTCACTCTTCACCAAATAGTCCCAGGATGGGTTACAAAAATTTCAGAATTAAAAACAAAACAAAATGTAATTAAAATCACAAAATTGACAAACCATAAAACCATCAATTTTTTTGACCTATCTTGTGAACAGAGACACAGCTTCTTACTAGCCTCCAAAGCCATCATGGACTTCTCCAAATTGTGTTTTTTTGTGGGTGTATTTTGTAATATGTCGTTGACACAACAATAGTGTGTGCCACCTGGAAGGGCACTCTTGTGCTATAGTGCAACAAAAGCAGAACAGCCTCCCCACCCCACCCGTTCCCAGAACATTTGTGGTATGAAAAGTTACAGGATTGAAGCTACAGGGCATGATCAGAAATGTTGCAGTATGGCTGCCCAAAAACATTTGTAGGTGCAAACAGTATTGAAAGTAGATTGCGCATAACAACCCCAATACCATTATGAGCAAAAATCATCATGAATGCATAATAAAAAGGATGTCTGGACTGGTCTCACAATAGGTATTCACACATTTTTCTGCTTTACAACGTCTCATTTATT
Source organism: Rhineura floridana (assembly GCF_030035675.1). NCBI lineage: Eukaryota > Metazoa > Chordata > Lepidosauria > Squamata > Rhineuridae > Rhineura > Rhineura floridana. The sequence continues at coordinate 20,441,929 of NC_084481.1, forward strand.
AGGCATTTCCAAGGCTTTTTATATCAGTACTTTTGAAGCTATTCTGCCAGAAATCCTATGTGGGAATGGGCATGAGGTAGTGTTTTCATTTTCATTTTCAAGGGCCATTTACACACACACTGCTGCAAAAGCAATTAATGGGTTCCATTGTACACAGAAAGGTCTTAAGTATTCCTCCAGAGTCCAGAAAATGATGTTATGGTAATGAAAATTTACCCAGAAATTAAACTAGATAGTTTGTAAAATGTTATAGTGCATTGGGGGGGGGGGAATGGACCACCTTCGAGTTGATTCTGACTTATGGCGACCCTATGAATAGGGTTTTCATGGTAAGTGGTATTCAGAAGGGGTTTACCATTGCCTCCTGTAGGAAGGCAGAGCTGGGGTCCCAATCCCGGGGAGCTGGATCCCGGAGAGTTGGGAGAAGAGTATTCGGATGGATGGCAGAGGGAAGGGGGAGGGGGAGGAACTTCCCCCCTTTGGAGCGAAGACGAAACAGAGGAACTGCCAGTGATAAGGTCGCTTAGCAACGGGGAGCCTGAGCCCTCCCTGGACATTCTCACGCCTCCCCCTCTTTCAGGCTCAGAGCAAGAGGGGGAAGAGGGAGGGCTGCTCACAGCCGAAAAGCGGGGAGGCAGTTTACCATCAGCCCCTCCCCTATCCCCCATCCTGGAATCGGAAACTTCAGAAGAGGAGGGGGTGATGCTTCCCCCCTCACCGCGCACACGCAGACAGCTGAAAAGACAGGAGAGAAGGGGGGGAAGGCGGGCAGTACCTGAGGGGCAGTTAAGGAGGAGCGAAAGATTGCGCGCCCGTTTGGCCCCTTCTTAAAGAACAGGCGGGAAGAAGTCCCTTGCTCTGTCAACTTTCTCCCAATGCCGCAGGACCTGTATCCCTGTATTGATTCATGAGAAAACGCAGTCTTTGTTTGGACATTACCCTAATAAAACACGAATTAACTACAATCGTTGGTCTGGTTCCTGAGTCACATCCTGGGCCTGACACCTCCCTAAGAGGCTGAGAGGCAGTGACTGGCCCAAGGTCACCCAGTGAGCTTCATGGCTGTGTGAGGATTTGAACCCTGGTCTCCCAGGTTGTAGTTCAACACCTTAACTACTACACCACACAAGGAAAATATTCTGAAAGAGGTGTAATTTTCATTGTATTTTAATTTTCTTTGCATTGTATAATGCTTCTGGAGATTGTGTCCTAGGTTTGCATTTTATTTTGTTTGATAGTTGTGCAAATGGTTGTTGGAACAAGGAATATAAAGAATAACCAGGGAATCAGATTAATTAATTGTACTATGTGCCTCACTCCTTATGGTAGGCAGTGGGGAAGAGGAGATTCAGAACTTTTTAGAGTTTTAGAATAAGCAGAGTTACACAGCAGTTGCAAAAAATCAGTCTGTTAAGATCCCTGGGTAAAGGCAAGAAAGAAAAGTTAAAGTTTATTTATTTCTAGCATACATAGCTATCTGAGTGGCAGCTCAGGAGCGCATGCCCTCACAACATAGAGGGAGAACAAAGGAAGGGAATGTGGTCTGAGAAGGAGGAGGAAGAGAGGCTCAAAAACAAGTGAACAAGTCACAAGAGAGTCAGTGAGAGGAACACAAACATTACTTTCTCTGTCTAGCATCCCCAGCTGGTTCAGGTAACTAACTATAAGCATTGTTGTCTCCAGGATTTGGTTTCCTTGGAAAGAAGGGCAGTGGAAGATGTGGTGTCTTATAGGAAATATGGTTTTTATTTACACATATCCACATAAGATGAATAAGATGGAGGAGGTCTCAGCATTAACAGTCCATCAGATCTTGCTCCCCATTGCCCATAGCTTTTGGGGGTTCAGAAACAGAGTACAGGCCTCTTTCTGCACCTTTCCAGCTTCACCCCCAAGACAAGTCTAAAAGATGCAAGCCTCTCTCTGGCTATAGGATGAAGAGAGAAGGGCCTCTCCCCAGAAAAGAGTTCCAGCAGCAACAGGACCTCTCTAGACCACATCCCTTTGGATATGCAGAATGACCTCTCAAAAAAACCCATTAACTCACAGGCTGACTTGGCCACTCTATTTAGATGAACGATGTAAACTTGTCCAATCAGTAGAGCAGGTTTCTTGCTTGCATACCCCAGCTTCCAGATACAAGATCACAGGCTTGAAAGGGACCAAAAGAAATCACCTATCTCAACTCCCAATCCCATAATATTATCCCATAATAAGATGGTTTTTAAAAAAGATGGTGGCAGCATGAGCAGCGGCATGAACGGGTTCCTGCGAGGCTGCAAGAAGATGGTGGAGAGAGAGCACCAGGCAAGCTGCTGATGCTTTATTTTGAACACCTTCACCACTCAGGACCTGTGCAGAGCAGAGTTACCAGCAGAGGTGCAGTTGTGCCACCTTTATTTTCAAAAAGCTCCAAAGCTATTGAACACCACCCGCTTATCTCCTCTGCCGTGTCTCCCTTGCTGCCGCCCTCCCTGCTGGGCTTTTTGTTGTCCAGTTTGGTGGAGGGGCAGCTGTACCATCTTCACCTGTGAAAGCCCCAGAGCCACCAAGCGCCGCCTGCCCGTCTTCGCCACCACGTCTTTTTTTGCAGCCACCCTCCCAACTGGGCCTCTAGTCATCCAGCCCAGCCATGATGGCGAACCCATACCAACTCTCTGACGATATGAGCTCTGGTGCCAGGGCCTCCCCTGCGGGCCAATCTGTCTACACTGAGCAGCCCTCCACCCCTTTCCTCTCAGAGCCCGTCGTTTCCATCTTTCCCATGGGCAGACCCACCCACACCGAGCAGGCTTCTACTTCTTTCCTCTCCTTTCCTTCCAAGCCCGTCGTTTTCACCTTTGCAACAACCTACAAGAGCTGGAACGTCGACTGCTTCATCCCCGTCATCAAGTTGAAGTACTACTTACAGTAGACATCGTCTATGTTGGCAAAAAGCTGGACTGCTCCTGCTCCTTTTCCTGTATTAGGACTGGCAGATGCAGTACCAGCAGGCCACCTCAGTGGTATCATGTTTAGATGTCAACATATTGATGTAAGAACTAGTAGACATTGTCTAATTGTTAGGAATTTATTAGGAAAGTGTTAGGAAAGTGATTTGTTGTACGTTCATTGAAAGTTATTGTTGCTTTTTAATAATGTTATTATCTTATTTAATTTTTGTAAACTGTACTGTTTTTATTGATATGTTTTTCTATATTTTATTGATGTATGTATTATTTTTTGTAAGCTGCCTTAAGGGCCTTTTGGCCAAAAGGCGGGATAGAAATAAACAACAACAACATGTATGGTTCACTTGCTAAAGAGATTGCAATGACAAGTATGTTTGCTTGGGATCTGTCTACTCTTAGCAGAAGTCCTTTGATGCCACTGTGAGCTTTTATGTGCAATTTAATATATAATACACTGAGATACCATCCTTATTTGTCAAATGCTATTACTGTATATGAATGTTAGAAAGAATGAGGAGGAGGAGGAAGAGCCATCTCATGACTTGGAAAGCATTATTTATGTATTTATTTATTTAGTAACACACACTAGAGAACAATGAAATTTGACTGCAGAGTAAATAAAACAGAAGAGCAACTTTATTTTTAGATGAAAGTCTAGAGCTAGAGGGAGCCCCAGCTGACGAAGCATCAAGACGAGTTAAGCAGCAGAGCGAGTTCGGCAGCAGGGCGAGGAGTCCAGGGCCCCCCACTCTGCCCGTCTGTTCCCTGACCTCAACTAAACCGCAGTCTCCAACCCATTGACGTAATAAACCTTAAACAAAACTATGCAGGTAAGAAGCCAGCAGGGGTGTGGGGGCTTTCCAGTGTTTTGCACTGCCTGCAGCATGTACAACTATCTGCCTGTTGGACAGAAGTCGTGGGTGTGCTCTCGGTGCAATGAGCTCCTGGCTCTCCGGGAACGACTTCATTTTCTTGAGGCCAAGGTGGCGGACCTGGAAAAGCTGAGAGAGGCAGAGAGGTGTGTGGAGGAGGCCTTCAGGGACGTTATAGCTGTGTCCCACTCCAACGATGATAGCTCTCCTGCTATCATGGAGAACGATGGTCTCGGGGAAGGAGAGCATCCAGCTGAGGAAGAGGGAAACGATCCCTTAGAAGGGACCCATTCCTTGGGGGATGAGCAGCTATCCTCTCGTGCCGAGGATATATCTCCAGGGGGTGGAGGGATCCTTGTAGTGGGTGATTCGATCATTAGGAACATAGACAGTGGGGTGTGTGATGGGCGTGTAGACCGCAAGGTGTTTTGCCTGCCTGGTGCGAAGGTTGCGGATATCGCCCGTCGTTTAGATAGTTTGGTAGACAGTGCTGGGAAGGAGTCAGTGGTTGTGGTGCACGTTGGCACCAACGACATGGGGAAATGCAGCCGTGAGGTCCTGGAAGCAAAATTTAGGTTGCTAGGTAGGATGCTGAAAGCCAGGACCTCCAAGGTGGCTTTCTCTGAAATGCTACCGGTTCCACGCGCAGGACCAGCCAGACAGGCCCAGCTTCGCAGTCTCAATGCGTGGATGAGACGATGGTGTCGGGTGGGAGGGTTCGGATTTGTTAGGCACTGGGGAACATTTTGGGACAAGCCGGGCCTGTACAAAAGGGACGGGCTCCACTTGAACCAGAATGGAACCAGACTGCTGGCACTTAAAATTAAAAAGGTAGCAGAGCAGCTTTTAAACTGACTGAGGGGGGAAACCCGACAGGAGCTGAGAAAGGTCCAGTTCAGAATAAACCTCCCCCCTGGGATAAAAACCAAAGAAATGATGAAATTTTAAAAGGGGTAGGCCTAGAAGTAGGCATTGTGAGAGCAGGGGCACAGGATATAAATTCAGAAGAGCAAAATTACCACAGGCCTAACTACAAGTGCCAAAGACACTTGAAGAGAGACACTGCTTACAAGTGCCTGTACGCTAATGCTAGGAGCCTCCGAACCAAGATGGGAGAACTGGAGTGCTTGGTCTTAGAGAAGAGCATTGATATAGTGAGCATAACCGAGACCTGGTGGAATGGAGAAAACCAGTGGGATACGGTTATCCCTGGATATAAACTATATCGGAAGGACAGGGAAGGACGTATTGGTGGCGGAGTCGCTCTATACGTGAAAGAAGGCATTGAATCCAGCAAGCTCAAAACCCCAAAAGAGGCAGACTCCTCCACAGAATCGTTGTGGGTGGTGATACCGTGCCCCAGGAGGGACTTAATACTGGGAACGATCTATCGTCCCCCTGATCAAAATGCTCAGGGAGACCTTGAGATGAGATATGAAATTGAGGAAGCATCCAAACTAGGAAATGTGGTAGTAATGGGTGACTTCAACTACCCGGACATAGACTGGCTGCATATGTGTTCCAGTCATGACAAAGAAGCAAAGTTTCTAGATATTCTAAATGACTATTCCCTAGATCAGTTGGTCATGGAACCGACCAGAGGGACGGCAACCCTGGACTTAATCCTCAGTGGGGACCGAGACCTGGTGCGAGATGTAAGTGTTGTTGAACCGATTGGGAGCAGTGACCACAGTGCTATTAAATTAAACATACATGTAACTGGCCAATTGCCAAGAAAATCCAACACGGTCACATTTGACTTCAAAAGAGGAAACTTCACAAAAATGAGGGGATTGGTAAAAAGAAAGCTGAAAAACAAAGTCCAGAGGGTCACATCACTCGAAAATGCTTGGAAGTTGTTTAAAAACACTATATTAGAAGCTCAACTGGAGTGCATACCGCAGATCAGAAAAGGTACCGCCAGGGCCAAGAAGATGCCAGCATGGTTAACGAGCAAAGTCAAGGAAGCTCTTAGAGGCAAAAAGTCTTCCTTCAGAAAATGGAAGTCTTGTCCGAATGAAGAAAATAAAAAAGAACACAAACTCTGGCAAAAGAAATGCAAGAAGACAATAAGGGATGTTAAAAAAGAATTTGAGGAGCACATTGCTAAGAACATAAAAACCAACAACAAAAAATTCTATAAATACATTCAAAGCAGGAGACCATCTAGGGAGACAATTGGACCCGTGGATGATAAGGGAGTCAAAGGTGTACTAAAGAACGATAAGGAGATTGCAGAGAAGCTAAATGAATTCTTTGCATCTGTCTTCACAGTGGAAGATATAGGGCAGATCCCTGAACCTGAACTAACATTTGCAGGAAGGGATTCTGAGGAACTAAGACAAATAGTGGTAATGAGAGAGGAAGTTCTAAGCTTAATGGACAATATAAAAACTGACAAATCACCGGGCCCGGATGGCATCCACCCGAGAGTTCTCAAAGAACTCAAAGGTGAAATTGCTGATGTGCTAACTAAAATATGTAACTTGTCCCTTGGGTCCTCCTCCGTGCCTGAGGACTGGAAAGTGGCAAATGTAACACCAATCTTCAAAAAGGGATCCAGAGGGGATCCGGGAAATTACAGGCCAGTTAGCTTAACTTCTGTCCCTGGAAAACTGGTAGAAAGTATTATTAAAGCTAGATTAACCAAGCACATAGAAGAACAAGCCTTGCTGAAGCAGAGCCAGCATGGCTTCTGCAAGGGAAAGTCCTGTCTCAGTAACCTATTAGAATTCTTTGAGAGTGTCAACAAGCATATAGATAGAGGTGATCCAGTGGACATAGTGTACTTAGACTTTCAAAAAGCGTTTGACAAGGTACCTCACCAAAGGCTTCTGAGGAAGCTTAGCAGTCATGGAATAAGAGGAGAGGTCCTCTTGTGGATAAGGAATTGGTTAAGAAGCAGAAAGCAGAGAGTAGGAATAAACGGACAGTTCTCCCAATGGAGGGCTGTAGAAAGTGGAGTCCCTCAAGGATCGGTATTGGGACCTGTACTTTTCAACTTGTTCATTAATGACCTAGAATTAGGAGTGAGCAGTGAAGTGGCCAAGTTTGCTGACGACACTAAATTGTTCAGGGTTGTTAAAACAAAAAGGGATTGCGAAGAGCTCCAAAAAGACCTCTCCAAACTGAGTGAATGGGCGGAAAAATGGCAAATGCAATTCAATATAAACAAGTGTAAAATTATGCATATTGGAGCAAAAAATCTGAATTTCACATATACGCTCATGGGGTCTGAACTGGCGGTGACCGACCAGGAGAGAGACCTCGGGGTTGTAGTGGACAGCACAATGAAAATGTCGACCCAGTGTGCGGCAGCTGTGAAAAAGGCAAATTCCATGCTAGGGATCATTAGGAAAGGTATTGAAAATAAAACAGCCGATATCATAATGCCGTTGTATAAATCTATGGTGCGGCCGCATTTGGAATACTGTGTACAGTTCTGGTCGCCTCATCTCAAAAAGGATACTATAGAGTTGGAAAAGGTTCAGAAGAGGGCAACCAGAATGATCAAGGGGATGGAGCGACTCCGTTACGAGGAAAGGTTGCAGCATTTGGGCCTTTTTAGTTTAGAGAAAAGGCGGGTCAGAGGAGACATGATAGAAGTGTATAAAATTATGCATGGCATCGAGAAAGTGGATAGAGAAAAGTTCTTCTCCCTCTCTCATAATACTAGAACTCGTGGACATTCAAAGAAGCTGAATGTTGGAAGATTCAGGACAGACAAAAGGAAGTACTTCTTTACTCAGCGCATAGTTAAACTATGGAATTTGCTCCCACAAGATGCAGTAATGGCCACCAGCTTGGATGGCTTTAAAAGAAGATTAGACAAATTCATGGAGGACAGGGCTATCAATGGCTACTAGCCATGATGGCTGTGCTCTGCCACCCTAGTCAGAGGCAGTATGCTTCTGAAAACCAGTTGCCGGAAGCCTCAGGAGGGGAGAGTGTTCTTGCACTCGGGTCCTGCTTGCGGGCTTCCCCCAGGCACCTGGTTGGCCACTGTGAGAACAGGATGCTGGACTAGATGGGCCACTGGCCTGATCCAGCAGGCTCTTCTTATGTTCTTATGTTCTTAATAGCAAACAAAAACAGCTTTGTAGTGAACTGCAAAAAATAAACCACAATGTCATCATTATAGACATTGCACTGTAGGCCTCAAAACTTACTATCTCATTCATCTCTAGAAAGCCAGAACAATTAGCCATCTTATATTGTAGAGAGCAAGAGTTCAGAGATCATGATGGAAACTGTATGCTGTGCAAACAGTGTGGACCTGGAATGGAACTGTCTAGGTTTTTGCAAAGTTCTGCAAACAAGCATATCCACTAAGCTGCAGACTGGTTATAAAAGTAATTTTTTATCCCAAGGAACCTAGATACTGCATTAGGATTGTCCAATGAAGAACACTGAACAAGAAGAATGTTTGCTTTAAAGCTGAAGTGGCAGTATTGAAGTTGTTTTATAGTATTTATTGGCAGTACAGCATATTGTTTTAAGATCGCTTTGTACATCAAAGAGGACAAATAGTCCAAAAAGCTGGAAATACAAAAGGGGAAGACTCCTCCACAGAATCACAGTGGTTGGCAATACCAGGCTAAAACAGTAACTTAGGACTGGGGACATGCTCTCACCCCCTGACCAAAATCCCAAAGTGAGGTTGAGATGGAGAATGAAATCAAGGAAGCATCCACAGGAGGAAATGCTTTATAATGGGTGTCCAATTACCTTCACATAACAGGGTAACTGTATGTTTTGGTCATGACAAAGAGGTAGAATGTCTAGATATCCTACATGCCTATTCCCAAGAACAGTTGGTCATAGAACTGACTAGAGGGAAGGAGACCCTAGACTTAATAATGATAATGGTGTGAAGTATGTGTGTTGTTGAATCAATTAGGAACAAAGTGGACAATTGCCAAGAAGGTCCAGCACAGTCATATTCTACTTCAAAAAAGCAAACTTCTCAGTAAAAGGGAAGTAGAAAGGGAAGCTCAAGAGAATGATTGGGGGTATTCAAACTACAATAATAGAAGCTCAGCTCGAATGTATACCGCAGATCGGGAAAGATAGAATGTTTTAAATTGTTTAAAATTGTGTTTTACATTGTTTTTAAAAGATGTGTTTTTAAATGTGTATATTTGTTTTTAATGTTTTTCGTTATTGTAAACCGCCCAGAGAGCTTCGGCTATGGGGCGGTATATAAATACAATAAATAAATAAATAATAAAATTATATCTAGTGTGATTAATGACAGATGGAATACCTCATTTCCTTTACAAATGTGATCTTAACTGCTTAGAATTGACACCTCTCCTTTTAAACATTCCCCTGGTCTTCCACTGAACGAGTCCCTGGATTTAGACTGCATTCTACTGTTTTCCAATTAAGGTAAGTTTGTGCTGCCTATTCTTTGTTGTTTGGAAAAGGCTGTCACTATCAAAAGTTGCAAACTGATTGTTTTATCCATTCTACCACCATTTCCTTGATAACTGTCCCCAAAGGCTTTTTAAAAAGGAAACCCAACTGTACCTTGAAATGAGTACTGAGAGAATCCTTTGATGTCAGACTATGAATTTTGCACTACTGTCTTCAAACTGAAACATGAATCAAATGAAATTCTAAATGGAAAGAACAGGATAGAACATACTAACAGCTTTAGATATGACTACTTCCAGATTGAGGCTTTTCCAGATTACCCTCTAGCCATCACAAGGACCAATATTCCCCTATGATGGTCTTTACTAGTCCAAATGGCAGACTGGGGACTAGCTGGTTTATATAGAAAACAAAATATGTGTGTGCATGTGTGCGCGCACGGATGTGTATATGATATATTCCTCCTTTTAAGTAACTTGCAAAGTTTTGTGCTGTATGAAAATACGTTAAGGCACATCGGAAGATAAATATGAGACAAATTGAACTGGATCAGAACAGCAAACGTTTCCAAAGTTCTCAAAGCTATCAACTACACTGGCCAGACACGAAGGTTATAAGAATGCTATGTAATGAAATTGTAACTGGTCACGTCCTGAGAGGTTTTTTTTCATAATATGGCAATGTATTCACATGGCAACACCTTGATGTGTATTTCAACATGGAGATACTGCAATATTTATTTATTTATTTATTTATATCCCGCCCTTCCTCCCAGCAGGAGCCCAGGGTGGCAATAGGAAAAAATAGCTTGTAATTAATTAATATTATTATTTTACACACATGAAAAATAGTTGTATGATTCCAGCCTGTATCATGGTAAGGATGTGAAAGAGAAAAAGTCCTTTCTGGGTTAAAGGCTACTATAGAAACAGACTCTCCAACACAATAGGAAAGCCTGCAGGTGATAGGTCAATTTTTGCTGTAGCCTTTCCCCACAAACAGGAAAGCAGATGCAACCTGTTATTCTGTGGCAAACAGTCCCTGCACTCAACACTTAGTCTTAGAATAATTATAGTTGCATCTGTCTCTGAGAGAGGTAAAAGGAAGAGACAAAAAAGAATCCCTGCACTCAGCACTTAGGGCTTATCCAAACAGAGTGGGATAATCCACCGTTTCCATATCCGGTTTGTCAGCTGATAGTCCTCACTTTTCGCCTTTTTGTTCGCTGTTTCCCAATGGAAAAAAATGTCCCAATGAAATTCCCGATTTCAAACAGCAAATCGCATTTTTGCCAGTATTGGAAGGAGCGGATTTAACCCGCGAAAATGCGTGACACAGCGCAACATCATTTGGATGACCGAAAAATAATAAGTACACATAGCGCGCGTGTCACACATTTTGCAGTCGTCTGGATGAGCCCTTAGAATAATCTGAGAGCTATAAAAGGGGGGGGGAAACTCCAGAAAGATTATGTTCCACGTTATCCAAAAAAGTGAAGACTACTGAATTCATCCCAGACTCCAAGTCGGTAGACCTATGCACAAGATAAAGTACATGCAGTCTCCCTGCTCATATCCAAAAAGGACTAGTATGATGTCAAAGCACAGAAACTTGGGAGACTGACCAAGAAAGCTCTTATATGACATCCTGTTGCCTTTAGCAATCAAAAATCCCTACGTTCTAAATTGGAACGAAAATACCAAAAGGTTTATGCTGAATGAGATGGAGATATGTTATGATTTATGCCTTCCATCCAATATTCAAAAGCAAATTATTTGCTTATCCCAAAGCCTTTATAGGACCAAGAGGGCTGTATTCAACATGACGCTAAGTTGCTGATTCTGTCAGTGCACGGATTTCTCCTTACATAATCAGGGCCGGCGTAACACACTAAGCAAGGTGAGCGTGGCAGGAGGGCACAACGCTTGAGGGGCGCCAGAGGCACCCCTAAGCCTGGAAAAATGCTCTTCTCACGCGCCCTCCCTCGCTTCTGCCTCTCCGCTCGCAGTCGCTCCAGCTCCAGCACTGCCAGCCCCCTCCGGCAGCTCCTGACATCATCTTCGCTTCCTCCGGGGTCTTCCGAAGGCGAAGCAGATGGGGAGCGGAACGCCAGAGGCGCCTCATCACAGCCCTAGCAGCTCATCCCCTCGGCAGCCGTCGGCAGCCTTGGGGCGTGTGGGTCTCTCTGTGTTTCTCACTCAGCAGAGGCTGCTTGCCAGCTGGTTTGCGCTTTGTGCGTAGGCACAAATGGAGGCGACATCAGGAGAGAAGGGATGGGGAAGGTTATGGGGGGGAGGGAAGGGACCTGTACCTTGGGGAGATCTGGGGCAGGGTATTGAGTTGGAAAAGGTTCAGATAAGGACAACCAAAACAATCAAGGGGATGGAGGCACTCCCCTATGAGGAAAGGTTGCAGCATTGGGGACTTTTTAGTTCAAAGAAAAGGTCAGTAAGAGGTGACATGACAGACGTGTATAAAATTATGCATGGCATAGAGAAGGGGAAGTTTTTCTGCCTCTCTCATAAAAGTAGAACTTGTGGACATCCAAAGAAGCTGAATGTTGGAAGATTCAGGACCAGTAGTGTAGTGGCATATTCAGAGGTGTGGGGTCTCTTCATGTTAGTCACAACCACGCTCCTCCCCCCCCTTTTTTTTGCTGCTGGGTTGAGAATGACATCCTTGTTAACACCTTCTCCCACAACAACAGAAGTCCCTAGGAGCCAATAAGCAAGAAAGAGTGTTAGCTACTGAGAAGAGTGTTCTCAGTGGCTGACTTACCTCCTTTCACTCTGATTGGCTCCAATCAGCAGTAAAGGACAAAGAAGCATGTTAGAAGACTCTTCTCACTGGCTAACACATTCCCCTTTCAAGTTGATTGGCTCGTAGGATGCTGGAGACACAGGGACCCTTCTGGGAGCCTGCTCCCCAAAAAGTAAGGGGTCTAAGACTCCCTGAGACCCTGGACAACTACACTCCTGTTTAGGACAGAAAAAAGAAAGTATTTCTACACACAGAGCATAGTTAAACTATGGCATTTACTCCCACAGGAGGCAGTGATGGCCACCAACTTGGATGGCTTTAAATGAGGATTAGACAAATACGTGGAGGATATGGCTACTTGCCATGGTGGCTATGTTCTGCCTCCATGGAGAGAGGCAGTATGCTTCTGAACAGAGTTGCTGGCAATAGCAAGAGGGGAGAGTGCTGTTGAACTTGGGTCCTGCTTGTGGGCTTCCTATGGGTATCTGGTTGGCCACTGTGAAAACAGGATGCTGGACTAGATGGGCCACTGGCCTGATCCAACAGGGCTCAGTTCTTATGTTCTCTCTATGTGTGGCTTTGCTGACTTAAATTGCTCCCACCCACCTGAAGCTACTACAAGCAGCAGAAGGCGGATGGTGGTGGTAGACAAGTACCTGTAGTTTATTTGCCTCCCCGCCCCCATTAATAGGTTTAACAGAAAACCTGTCAACATAACCATCATCCAAGTCTATGCTCCAACAGCATAACACAGAAGAAGAGGAATTGGAGAGATTTTACGCAGAAGTACAGGAAGAAATTGATCACACACCAAAACAAAATGTGCTGATAATCATGGGGGACTGGAAAGGAAAAGTAGACAAGAACTAGAAATTGTTGGGAAATGGGGCTTAGGAGATAGAAATGAGGCAGGAGAAACACTTATTGAGTTCTGTGAAGCCAATAATTTGTTTCTTGCAAACATCTTTTTGATCAACCAAAAAGACAACCGTACATGTGGACAACACCAAATGGTCAATATGGGAATCAAATTGATTATATAATTGGGAGCAGAAGGTGGCGAAGTTCCATACTTTCTGCAAAAACAAGACCAGGAGCAGACTGCGGTACAGATCATATCAAACATCAGAGTAAAGCTAAAGAAGAGGAACAAAGCAATCATAATGCCAAAATACAATTTAAATAACATCCCAGAAGAATATAAAGATCAAATAAGGAACAGGTTTGAGGCTTTAAACTTAGTTGACAGAGAACCAGAAGAACTATGGAGTGAAGTCAGAGACATTATCAGGGAGCAATGCAAAAAGACAGTGCCTCTAGTTAAAAAGAGAGAAAGACCTCAATGGATGACTGAAGAAACTCTTAAAATTAAAGAGAGAAGGAAAGCAAAAGCAAAAGGAGATAGAAACATGGTTAGAACCCTAAATACAACAACTAGTATGTAGGGACAAAGAGAACTATTACAATAGTTACTGTATAGAAATAGAAGAGGACAACAAAAAGGGAAGAACAAGAGCACTATTCCAAAAGATTAGAGAAATGAAAGGGAAATTTAAACCAAGAGTAGGGATGTTGAACAATCAACAGGGGAACACACTGACTGACCGATATGAAATAAAAGGAAGATGGAAGCAATACACTGAAGAACTCTATAAAAGAGATGCAAGGATGACAGATTCATTCACGGAGGAACCGTATGATAAAGAACCAGACATTTTAGAATGTGAGTTGAAAGCTGCTCTTAAAATACTTGGAAGAAACAAATCACCAGGAACAGATGCCATACCAAAAGAGTTGCTACAAGTTACTGAGACTGAATCTGTCCAAATTTTGACAAAAAATTGTCAACAAATATAGAAAACTAAACAATGGCCCACAGACTGGAAGTGTTCAATATACATTCCAATTCCAAAGAAAGGGGATCCCAGGGAATGCAGTTATTGAAGTATTGCCTTAATAGCCCATGCAAATAAAGTAATGCTCCAGATTCTACAACAAACGCTCAACAAAGTGATGGTGATAGCAGCATGCTGCCATTTGGGATCCAGGCAGCAAAATATCTTGGCCAGCCCCTGCTATGAGTATAGTTTGTGACACTATGTATAAAGCACCATCTAGCCAAAGTTAAGTACATGTTTAACTCTCTCACTGAGACCAATAGGATTAAAAAGTCCTTACCTTTGGCTGGATCATAATTATAACTATTATAATTATAATTCTGAAAAGGCCATAAAAATCTAGAGGGTGCATTTTAGGGTTGCCAGGTTCATGGCATACAGGTTCATCCTGTATCTTTAAGAGAAGAGAAAGTCAGCCAAGTGCAGGTGCTCTTGCAACTCTGTAATGAGAAAAACCATAAGGTGGAATTCTCCCTCCCCCCTGCACACCTTTTAAAGATACAGAAGACCTCTTGGTTGCCAGGCCCGGCACTCTGTTAGCAAAGGAAGAGCCACGGTCAGAATCAAAGGAAAGGGGCACACCAAAGCAGGGAATGAATTCTTTAAGGAGGACCCATGCAGTAGTGACCGTGGTGGCAGAAGTAGTCGGATAAGCCTTCACCCAGTCCGTGAGGTGACATACTATGACCAACAGGTGTCTCTTGCGGTCGGCACGCGGGAGATCCACATAGTCCATTTGAAAATGCTGGAATGGAGAAGCTGCCGCCGGCCGCCCCCCTTCAGGTGGCGGGGTCGGTCGAGCCAGGCTTTTCTGCTGGCAGGTGGCACACGCTTTCACTATTGATTTGGAAACTTGTTGAATGCCAGGAGCAAACCAGTAAGTGGAGAGAGAACGAATTAGGGCATCGGTGCCATAGTGCCCTCCATGGTGATGATACCAACTGGCAGCCGGATAATATACAGAACGAGGGAGGCAAGCCCTGCCGTCTGGCAGGATCCACAGATCTCCCCGTTTGTCTGCTCCAAGTTGTTCCCACTTCAGGATTTCCTTAGAAGAATAGGAAAAAGGGTGAGAAACTAGGTCAAAAGGAACTGTGACAGAAGCTAGCAAAGGTAGCTGTAATGGTAATAGCGCCACATGGCGAGCTGCAGCGTCAGCCAGGGCGTTACCCTTGGTTATGGGAGAAACATCTTTAGTATGCGCCTTACAATGAACTATAGCAAGGCATTTAGGAAGGAGGAGAGAGTCCAAAAGTTTCTGGATGAGTGTCAGATGTTGAATCTCCTTACCAGTAGCTGTTTTAAAGTCTCTATATTTCCAGAGATGGATATGACAATGGACAACACCATGTGCATACCTGCTGTCTGTATAAATGGTCACTTCTTTCCCCGCAGCTAGATGACAGGCACAGGCGACTGCATAAAGCTCAGCGGCTTGAGCTCCCCAGTGTCCCGGAGTAGATGCAGCCTCTAAAATGTCCCATTCGGTAGTAACAGCACAGCCTGTAACACGTTTATTCCCCACATAGTAAGAGCTGCCATCAGTAAAAAGAATGAAGTCTGGATTGTCCAACGCTTCATCAAAAAGGCCCTCCCTCACTCTTAATATGGTATCCAGCACCTCGATGAAGTCATGAGAATCAGCTGGCACTGGGAGATCCGGCAGCAAGGTAGCTGGATTGAGTGGCCCACAGCGCTGGAAAGTAACATTAGGATCTGCCAGAAGTTCCGCCTCAAGTTTCTGTTGTCTGTGGGCTGAAAAGACCTGAGTAGTTCCTTTACGCAACAAGGCAGTGAGTTCATGAGAAGTCCAAACAGTGGTAGTGTGACCCAGAGTAAGCGTTTTTGCCTTTTGCAATAAGGACACCGCTGTCAGCGTGCGTGTTCAAGAGGGAGTGCCCAGAGCTACTGGATCAATTTGTTGAGAAAAGAAAGCGAGAGGATAGTGGCTTGGACCCACCTTCTGAGTAAGAACTCCACTAGCCACCCCCGAACATTCATGGATAAACAGGTGGAATGGCTTAGAATAATTTGGAGGCTTTAGCGACAGAGATGTGGCTACGCTCTGTTTGAGCAGATGAAAGGAACGTTCGTTCTCTGTAGACCAGACTATGGGGTCTGGGGCAGCCTTAGAAGTTAGGCTATGAAGTGGCTTAGACAGTTCTCCACAACCAGGCAGCCAGGGACAACAAAACCTGATGAGTACCAAGAACCCACGTAATTGTCTTTTAGTCTGGGGAAGTGGGCACTGTAAGATGACTTCAATCCTTGCCGGATCTATTTGCCTGCCTTCCGGAGTGAGCATGAAGCCTAGATATTTAACGCGCTGGGATACCCACTGGATCTTGTTGGGGTCCACCTTATGTCCCCGGGTATGCAAATAAAGGAGAAGGTCCTTACCGTCGTCATGGAGGGGCTGAGCAGCAGGATTAGCCATCAAAATATCATCCACATAAAAGGAATAGTAGATCCACGCGTGGGCTGGAAGCCTTGGAGATCCGCCTTTAAACACTGTGAGAAAATTCCTGGCGCGTCTCTATATCCTTGTGGGAGCCTGCACCAGCAGTAACTCTGTCCTTCCCACATGAAGCCAAAGAGATATCTGCTATCAGGGTGTATAGGAATGCTGAAAAAGGCAGACTTAAGATCAATGACGAGAAACCACTTGGCATCCCATGACAACTGACTAACAATGGTAGCCGGGTCAGGAACTACTGGGTGAAGGGGAACGACATACTGATTTACGGTTCTAAGGTCTTGAATAAATCTCCATTGAATGGGGTCCCCCTTTTTCTTGGGGGGCTTCTTCACAGGAAGTATTGGAGTATTGCAAGGAGTTCATTGAGGAACAACAAGGCCCTGTTGAATAAAGCCTTCTACGATGGGACGTATTCCCTCCCTTGCTTCTCTCGATAGTGGGTACTGGGGAACAGAGGGTGGAGGCAAAGAAGCCTTTACCTGGATTTTCACTGGATCAGCTGACAACAAAAGTCCAACATCGGTGTCCGAAGTACCCCACAGGGATTCAGGCAGATCAATTAGGTCCGGAGGAAGGCAAGAAGCGTGAGATTCGACACTGGGAAGGGGTTCCCCAAGGAGTGTAAGTAGTAAACCCATCCCATCAGGAGAACATGTTAGGCTAGCCTCAAGTTTACATAAAAGATCTCGTCCCATAAGTGAATGCAGAGCTTTAGAGTAAACCAGAAAGGGGTGCTCCAAAGAGCGGGTTTGGTATTTAACATGAAGGGGAATAGTGAAGGAAAGTTGTACAGGGTTTCCGCTTACCCCCACTGCCGTCTGAGTTTCATCAGAGAGCCACTCGGGGGCAGTGTGGGTTAGCAATGAAAAGGTAGCACCAGTATCAAGCAATAGAGAATACATACTGAATGAGTTTTAGGCATCACCTTAAGATTGGGTTATTTCAGCAAGCCTTCTTATGAAAATGATCCTCGGGACAGGAGGGGAGTGATCTGAAAATTGGGGGTACATCCATCACCCTCTTGTCATGGTCAGACCACTACTTGGTGAGGTTGGACCTTTCGGTGCCACAAACCCTCCGTGGGGGTGGAGGACCTATTAAAATGGTCCGCCCCAGGCGTTTGATGGATCCTGATGGATTCCTGAATGCGCTTGGGGATTCTCTGGAGCATGCACACAGCCACTCGGCTGAGACCCTGGTGGAGGGGTGGAATGCCGCAATCGCCAGGGCATTAGACCGGGTGGCTCCGAAATGCCCTCTCCCCCTGAATAGAACTCAGACGGCACCGTGGTTCACCCCACGGTTGCGTACTCTGAGGCGGGAGGTGAGACGGCTAGAGCGTCGGTGGTGGAAATCTCGCTCTGATGACGATCGGACATGTTAGAGCGGCTGCGGCAGCCTATCATGTGGCAATAAGGGCAGCAAAAAAAGATTTTTATGCTGCCTCTATTGCATCTGCAGAGTGCTGTCCCAGGAGACTGTTCCAAGTGGTCCGGAGCCTGGTCGGTCCAGTTGCTCCAGAACCAATGGAACATGCTAAGGTCTCCTGTGACGAGTTTGCTAAACACTTTGCAGAGAAAATTGATCGTATTAAGAGTGCTATTCCGTGCGCTGTGGACACAGTGAGCGAGCCAGAGGTGACCAGTGGTGCTCTGGTGGTGTGGGATCAGTTCCAGCTTCTTCCATCTGATGAAGTGGACAAGGTGCTTTCAACCTTAAAGCCAACCACTTGCTTACTCGATCCTTGCCCATTGTGGCTCATTATGAGCTGCAAAGATAGACTGGGTGAGGGGATCAAGATGGTGGCAAATACATCTCTCGAAGAGGGAGTAATGCCATCATCGCTCAAGGAGGCAGTAATAAAACCAATCTTAAAGAAGACCTCCTTGGATCCCCAAGATCTGAACAACTTTCGCCCAGTCTCAAATTTGCCATTCTTAGGCAAGGCGATTGAGCGGGTGGTGGCAAAACAGTTGCAAGCACACTTGGAGGAAGCGGATTATCTGGATCCATTTCAATCGGGCTTCAGGCCTGGACATGGGACTGAAACAGCCTTGGTCGCCTTGGTAGATGATATGAGGAGGGCGTGGGATAGGGGCGAATGCACCTTCCTTGTCCTCCTTGATCTTTCAGCAGCTTTCGATGCCGTTGACCACGTTATCCTCCTGGACCGCCTGAAGAGGTTAGGCATGGGGGGCACTGTATTGCAGTGGTTCCATTCCTTCCTCTCTGGTAGGTACCAAAGAGTGACATTGGAGGATGAGGTTTCGGATCCTTGGCCTCTCACTTGTGGGGTGCCACAGGGTTCCATCCTCTCCCCGATGCTGTTCAACATCTATATAAAGCCGCTGGGGGCAATCATCAGGAGATTTGGGCTGCAATGTCATCAGTATGCGGATGACACGCAGCTCTATCTCTCATTTAAATCTTCACCGAGGTTGGCTGTAGAAACCCTGTCCAAGTTCCTGGAGTCAGTGAGTGGCTGGATGGGAAGGAATAAGCTGAAGCTGAACCCTGACAAAACCGAGGTACTGTTTGTGGGAGACAAGGGAAGGCTGGGGGATGTGGACCTGGTGCTCAATGGGGTACGTTTGCCCCTGAAAGACCAGGTCCGCAGCCTGGGGGTCATTCTTGACTCCCAGCTGACCATGGAGAATCAAGTCTCGGCTGTGAGCCGGGCAGCGCTGTATCAACTCCATCTGATACGGAGGCTGCGCCCCTACCTTCCCAACCATCTGCTCCCACCGGTAGTACATGCCCTGGTCACCTCTCGCCTAGACTACTGTAATGCGCTCTACGTGGGGTTACCCTTGAAAACGGTCCGGAAGCTGCAACTGGTACAGAATGCGGCAGCCCGTCTGATTAAAGGCAGCCGCCAGCAAGATCACATCACTCCAGTGCTGAAGGTGTTGCACTGGCTACCGGTTGTTTACCGGGCCCAATTCAAGGTGTTGGTTTTGACCTTTAAAACCCTATACGGTTTTAGCCCAGTCTATCTGAAGGAGCGCCTCCAGCATCGTCAGGGATGCCGCTCAACAAGATCAGCCTCAGAAGACCTTCTCTCGATCCCACCGGTTAAAACAGCTAGACTGGTGAGGACTAGAGAGAGGGCTTTTTCAATAGTGGCCCCCACCCTGTGGAACTCTCTCCCAAATGATCTCCGCCATGCCCCTTCTATGATAAGCTTCCGCCGGGACTTGAAGACCTGGCTCTTCAGGCAGGCTTTTGGGGTGGGTTAGGTTTCTTACTGTTATGGTTTTAAATTTTAATGTTTTAATGTATTGTTTTATCTTGTACGTCGCCCAGAGTGGCTGGACAACCAGCCAGATGGGCGACTAATAAATAAATAAATAAATAAATAAATTTATTTTTATAATCTTCTGGTCAGATGACTCATTTTGCACTTTTGCTCCTTTAATGTATTTTGCTCTGATTTTGTTATGTTGTTTTGGTTTTAACTGACATTTTATACACTGCATAGATATATTTTATGAGTCTGCAGTATAGAAATTAATAATAAGCCTAATGTATGCCTAAAATTTCAGGCAAGAGAAAAGGTCTGACATATTATTATGGTGTCTCACTGAACATGCTGAGTAATCTTAATGAGGTAGTGGAATGGATCCTGGACTTTTTGCCAATGAAAGTGTATCTCTGCTGGTTATGAAGAGAGTATTCTTATAGGATACGGGGGCACTGCAATTGAACCTAACATCTCCTGAAATCTGGGAATTACTGGATATTTGGGGGGCTCTTCACACATAATATTTTCCTACATGGAGATTACCTCTGCATAAAAAGAGTGTCAGGCATAAAGCAGCTCACAGCTAAACTTAGTTGTTGTGTGTGACTAACATTTCATTGAAAGTAAAGGAATCAGTTATTAACTTAAATCCTGTTTTTGGCCCCACTGTTTACATCTGTTTTTCTCTATACCCATGAAATATTTGCTAACTGAGGATAATACTTCACACATCTGACAAAATGGGCTCTGGTCCATGAAAGCTCATGCCACAATAAATCTGCGTTAGTCTTTAAGGCACTTCAGTACCCTTTGTTGTTTGTCTCACTATTTTCAACGGAACTAACAGTGCAAGCGGAAGTAAGTCCCACTGTGTTCAGTGTGATTTACTCCTAGGTAAGTATTTTTAGGTTTGCATAACTGACTATAACTGAATTGGGGTTTTACAGTAAAAGATAGGGCACATGACAAAAATGTTGTGTGTGCCTAATTCTACCCTACAGTGTGGGAAACAGCTGCATCTGTACACCACAGAAAATATCATCATGGAATCAGGGCAAAGTTACCAGTCCCCATAGCATTTTTTTAAGTTAGGCAAGCATTTAGTTTTGGGGAGTATGTAGGAGGTTACCTAAGTTCAACATACCTATTTTAATCCAACATGATGGTTGATTTTACATATTGCTCGCTCTGTTTGCTCTCTGAAAGCTGACTTCCTTGTATCTCTTCTCCTGTGGACCAGCTGAGACAGCTCCCTTGCTCAGTTAGGAGTCAGGAAACATCAGGACCAAAGCATACCCCTCCTGTACTACTCTGCAGTTTTTTCCTTTGCTCCCCATGCAGCAACATACACCCACCCATCTACTCTGCACAAATACTGAATTGAATTCACACAGAAATTTTGCTGCTGCTTTCAAAGGCTGGCTGCACAGAAAGAATCGTGTTTCCTGCGGCTTTAGCCTGCTGCTTGCAAAAGTGAGGGAATAGCAATGCAAACTCTAGAACAGCCAATGAAGATTGCAAATGCATGCATCTCATTGGCTCAGATGGAAATGCATTGGGGAGGCTCTTCATGGCCCCGCCCTAATGCTATGGAACTTCCAATGCATTTCTGAGGGACTTTTTCTGATTGTTTAGAGCTTATTCTATGGGAAATAAAATCAAAATGGAGGTCCTGGAGGTGTGGAAGGGGTCACTCCCTAAGCCACTCCTACTAGAATTTTACCCCTCGAGACGGGTGGGACCATAGCAATGATTGTGATTGGCTATGCTATCCAGGGATGATTGGCCAGAACAGAAGATGGACAGAAACAAGTCTAGAGCGTCTCTAAATGTGAGGTACTATGTTGAATATGAATGTAAGGAACAGAGAAGGGACTGGGCTATAGGTTGGAGGTTTAGAGTGGTTAGGGTGGGCAGGTGCCCCACCTGCCCTTAATGAGGGGCCTCCACTGCACCCAGCCCAAGGTCAGATGTGTTATTCTGGGAACTTTCTATCCCTCCCCACCCAGGAATCTTGGCCTCAAAGCCAGCTGCCACAATCGGGGGAGGGGGGTCTTCCTCCAGGGATGGGCTGATAGCTCTCCTCTCCTTTCAGAGAGGGCAATACCAAAATGCAGAGCAGTAGTAGGTGGCAAGAGGTTGGCTCAGCTGGTGTTCCAGCTACTGCACCTCTCCTATTGCTGCTTGAGGTCCTTTATGTTCTTATATTGTTACGAAGTTTGTAAATGATTGTCTATTTCCACCCACTTCGGAACGTCTTTGTAGATGATGAGAGACTTGGTGAACTATTTGGCTATGGTGGCTTATGACACAATAGCATCACAGATGAATGTTTTTAAAACTGCTAGTTTTATTCATATTTTGATACATTTTAGGTCATTTTAACATTTGATTTTATTGGTATTTTTAATGCATATTTTATACTGTTTATGTAAACTGTTTAGAGGTTTTTGATGACATCAGGAAAAACTTCCTAACTGTTAGAGCCATACGACAATGCCAATGACCTAGAGAGGTAGTGGGCTCTCTGACACTGGAGGCCTTCAAGAGGCAGCTGGACAGCCATCTGTCGGGAATGCTTTGATTTGGATTCCTGCATTGAGCAGGGGGTTGGACTTGATGGCTTTATAGGCCCCTTCCAACTCTATGATTCTATGATTTGGTGGTATATAAATATGTTAGCTAAAAAAAAATAAAAAAAAATGAGTGGGCATTGCTTTCTGATATTACTGCACTCACTTTCATCAGCAGGCTCTACCCAAACTGCATGATGTAATTGCATTGTTGTGAGCAAGAGCTATAGGTAAAATTGCTTTGTTCTGGCCAAACGTTTTTTTAATCAGACCCCACCCCCATTCCCTCCAAATCCAGCTGGATCTTAAAACTACGTAGCTACTACTGATAGCAGGACAAAAGCTCTAGGAGTTTGTAATGAGCCCATTCAGATCAACAGCACAATATCTGAATACAAATATAGATGTATACATACTGGGTTGTATTCAGCTAAGTCCTACTCAGAGTAGACCCACTGAAACTAATGAAATTAACTTCAATGGGTCTCCTCTCTGAGTAGGACTAGTACTGAATACCACCACTCTGTATCTGCACACATAGATAATTACAAACTGGGTGATTCTTCAGGGTAAGCCAGGGCCTCTTTTCCAACTGTTGCTGCCTCAACCCCCACCACAACCCCCAAAAAACACAGGAGAAAGAGAGAGAGAAGTAATACATGCTTCCCTCTGTAGCTGAAAGCAATATACAGAAGAAACAATGCCAGCTAGGGGAAACCCACATGTCATTCTTCCTCCTGGATAGCAGGGCCAGCATCATGGCTTGACTGGAAGGCACACCCCACAGCCATGCCCCAACTCCAAGCAGAGCAGCAAGGAACTGGTGGACTAGAGCACAGAAGAAAGAGCATACCAGCGCTTCTCTGCCTAAGCCAGGTTCCCTGCTGGACTGCGAAGTGGGGCTTGGTTAAGCACCCAAGCTAAGCAGTGAGGGATAAAAGAGGGAGCAGAGCAGCAAATATCTGTTCCCCCCTTCACTTCAATACTCATTTGTGAATTTCCAACTGTTTTGAATGTTTTTAAATAGGGCTAACAGGTTAATTACATTTATTATTTTTATTATTATTTTTAATTATTATTATTATTATTAACTGCTGACTTGTACTTTTGAACTTATTCCGTTCTGAGTAAACATGCATAAAACTGTGCTGCTAAAGAACCTGCCTGAATGCACATAGACTCTTTATCATTCCATTTGCATCAATGCCAAAGTCCCTTTTACACAACAGCTGCAATTACACCCCAATTAGCAAGCTACATTTTAAACCTGCAATAATAATAATAATAATAATAATAATAATATCCCACTTTTCCTCCCAGTAGGAGCCCAGGGTGGCAAACAAAGACACTAAAAACATCATAAAAACAGACATTAAAATATATTAAAAGAAACATCTTCAAAAACATATTCAAATAAAATATATTTAAAAACATCTTTTTTAAAAAAAAGCTTTAAAAACATCTTAGAAAGCAATTCCAACACAGACACTGACTGGGATAAGGTCTCTACTTAAAAGCTTTGTTGAAAGAGGAAGGTCTTCAGTAGCCGCCAAAAAGATAACAGAGATGGTGCCTGTCTAATCTTTGAGGGGAGGGAATTCCAAAGGGTAGGTGCCACTCCACTAAAGGTCCGCTTCCTATGTTGTGTGGAACAGACCTCCTGATAAGATGGTATCTGCAGGAGGTCCTCACTTGCAGAGTGCAGTGATTGACTGGGTATATACAAGGTAAGACAATCTTTCAGGTATCCTGGTCCCAAGCTGTATAGGATACACCAAATTCAGAACCTTGAACTTAGCCCAGTAGCTAATAGGAAGCCAGTGCAATTCTTTCAGCAGCGTGGTGACATGTTGGCGATACCCTGCCCCAGTAAGCAGTCACACCCCCGCATTTTGGACCAGCTGCAGCTTCCGCATCAACCTCAAGGGCTGCCCCACCTAGAGCACATTACAATAATCCAACAGTGGTCAGGCTGTCCTGGTCCAGAAACGGCCACAACAGTCTTATCAGCCAAAGCTAGAAAAAGGGACTCCTAGCCACTGAGGTCACCTGGGCCTCCAACAACAAAGATGGATCCAGGAGCACCCCCAGACTACAGACCTGCTCTTTCAGAGGGAGTATGACCCCATCCAAAGCAGGCAACTGACCAATTATCAAAACTCAGGAACCACCAACCCACAGCGTCCCTGTCTTGCTAGGATTCATACTCAGTTTATTGGCCATCATCCAGCCCACCACCGAGTCCAGGCAGCAGTCCAGGGCTTGCATGACCTCTCCCAAATCAGATGTTACAGAGAAATAGAGCTGGATATCGTCAGCGTACTGCGGACACCTCGCCCCAAATCTCCTGATGACTGCTCCCAAGGGCTTCATATAGATGTTAAACAGCATCAGGGACAAGATGGTACCCTGCGGCACCCCACAGCACAACTGCCGGGGGGCCAAAAAACAATAACCCAGTGCTATTCTCTGAAAACAACCCTGGAAGTAGGATCAGAACCACTGTAAAACAGTGCCTCCGATACCCAACTCACCAAGTCAGTTCAGAAGGATAGTATGGTCAATAGCATCAAAAGCCGCCAAGAGATGAAGTAACTATAACAGGGTTGCACTCCCCCTGTCCGTCTCCCGATCTATTAGGGCGGCCAAGGTCAATTCAGTCCCATAACCAGGCCTGCACCCAGATTGGAATGGATCAAGATAATCTGTTTCATCCAAGAGTATTTTCAATTGCTGCACCACAACCCCCTTGATCACCTTCCCTAAAAGTGGGGTATTTGCAATCGGGCGGTAGTTGTCACAAACCAATTGGTCCAGGGTGGGCTTTTTCAGGAAAGGTCAGATCACTGCCTTTTTCAGAGTGGCTGGAACCACTCCCTCCCGCAACAATGGGTTGACCACACCCTTCATCCACTCAGTCAACCCCCCTCGGCAAGCTTTAATAAGCCAAGAAGGGCAAGGGTTGAGAGGACAGATTGCTGGCCAAATCGTTGCAAGCACCTTGCCCACATCATCGGGCTGCATCAACTGAAACCGATCCCAAGAATTTGCAACAGACATTGCATTGGACACCTCACTGGGAACTACACTAGATGTGGACAGGGCATCAAGATTGCTACAGAAGCAAGCTACTTTAACCTCAAAGTGCCTTGCCAACAATTCACAGTGGGCCTCCGAAGGCTCTAAAACTCCATTTCCTGGAGTTGATGGCAACAGACCTCTGACAATATGGCAAAGCTCCACTGGATGGCTACTTGAGGATGTGATGGTGGCAGAGAAGTAGGCCTTCTTCGCCACTCTCACCGCAACACAGTAGACACAGTTATGATATTTTACTCGTGCTTGATCAGCCTCACAGCACGTTTTTTGCCAATTGTGCTCTAGCCATTGCCCAGCCTGTTTCATTGCCCTTAGCTCACTGGCGTACCAAGGTGGACTCCACAATGCCGGAGAGAGCGCTCAAGGGCAACTGTGTCAAGAACCTGACACGCCTCATTGTTCCACAGGGTTACAAGGGCTTCAACAGGGTCACCTGCTCTATCTACTGGGATCTCCCCCAGGGCATTCAGGAATCCAGTGGATTCCATTAGTCTCCAGGTGCATACCATCTTAATCTGTCCATCATCCCTGCAGGGGAGGATCAGAACTGTATGTCTAAAATTCGCCAGGAAGGGGTCTGACAATGACAATGGGGTGACATCCATCCCCCCATCTCCAGACCACTCCTTCCTCCATCTGGAGCAAAAACCAAATAGAGGGTGTGCCCTGCTCTATGTGTCGGGCCAGTGACAACTTGATACAGTCCCATGATCATCATGGAGACAATGAAGTCCTGAGCCAGAACACTACAGATAGCCTCAACATGGACATTGAAATCATCCAGGACTGTCATTCTGGGCTCCTCTGATACCACAGTCGAGACAGCGTCTGCCAGCTTGGTCAGAGAAGATACTGGGCAGCAGCGTAGACAGGACACCAGCAGTGTCTCCTTGGCCTGACACCAGGTGCAGCCCTCACAGCCAGCTCCAAGAGCGAGTGGTTTGCTGGTGACAGAGATGGAAGGTCTGTAGACCACAGCAACTCCTCTATCTCGTCCCTACAGCCTGTGCTGGCATTGCACCGGGTATCCAGGTGGGCAAAGCTGGGTCAGATCAACTCGTCCCAGCTCACCCACTCAGGTCTTGGTAACGCACACCAAATTGGCACCTTCAAATCAAATCATATTCAGCACCTTCAAATCATCCATGATCAAATCATGGATGAGTGTGGTCTTATTATGTACTGATCTGGCATTAAACAACAGGACACCAGGCCAGTGGGTACAGCAGGTAAGCACAGGAGTGGGAGTGAGGAACAAGGCGTAGATAGCCTATGTAAATACTTTCCATCAATAAATTACTTAAGTGAATGATAAATAGTAGTCGTAATAGTAATACTGATCATTTGGCACAATGGATAGACAAAGGAAGCCTCAACTAGAGCCTGGGATACAGAAGTTCCAACTCTCTTAGTTGGCCCACTAAAGCTTTGTCTCCTGATCAGAACTCCTCTGGCTTGAGATTTCATCAAGCTTTCTCAATCTGCTTACTGGGTTAGACAAGTTGCCTTTCCACAAGTTGTATCTCATTATTTCACATCACATCTCATCTTGAGTACTGCGTCCAGTTCTGGACACCACTTGAAGAAGGATGTAGACAAGCTGGAATGGGTTCAGAGGAGGGCAACAAGGATGATCAGGGGACTAGAAACAAAGCCCTATGAGGAGAGACTGAAAGAACTGGGCATGTTTAGCATGGAGAAGAGAAGACTGAGGATAGGATAGCACTCTTCAAGTACATGAAAGGTTGTCACATAGAGGAGGGCCGGGATCTCTTCTCGATCGTCCCAGAGTGCAGGACACGGAATAATGGGCTCAAGTTGCAGGAAGCCAGATTTCCACTGAACATCATGAAAAAACTCCTAACTGTTAGAGTGGTATGACAAAGGAACCAATTACCTAGGGAGGTGGTGGGCTCTCCAACACTGGAGGCATTCAAGAAGCAGCTGGACAGACACATGTCTGGTATGCTTTAATTTTGATTCCTGCATTGAGCTGGGGGTTGGACTCGATGGTCTTATAGGCCCCTTCCAACTCTATGACTCTATGATCACAGAGTGAAACATGCTTGCTAGATGGACCCTACGCCTTGAAAAGCAATTTTATTCTTTTTTCTGTGGGCGGTCATTTGGGCACCTTCTCTTATTATCTATATCTTGTACCTATTCTTAAAGCTGTGTTTATTCTACAATTCTGCACAAAATGTAGGAGCATAAGAAAAGCCTCATTAGATGAGACCCAGAGTCCTTCCAGTCCAGCATCCTGTTTCCCACAATAGCTAACCAGGTGCCTCTGGAAAGCCCACTAGCAGGATACGAGAGCAATAGACCTCTCTGAAAACCTGTTGCTGGGGTTCACGAGTGAGAGAGTGCTCATGCCCTCATGTCCTGCTTGCAGATTTCCCATAGGCATCTGGTTGGCAAGGGAGAAAACAGAATGCAAGACTAGATGGGAATTTGGTCTCTTATGGTCTCCTGATGTTGCTCCCTAGCACTTGGTACTCAGAATCACGTTGCCTCTGAAATCTGGAAATGGCATTTAGAATAGTAACCATTAACAGAACCATAAACGTGTCTCATTCCCATTTAAGCTAGTGACTACTGCCTCACCTTGTGGTAGCCAATTCCATAAATTATTTATTTACTCTGCGAAGAAGTACTTTCCTTTGCCTGTCCTGAATCTTCTGTCAATCAGTTTCATCAGATAATTCAGAATTCTGGTATTGAGAGAGAGAGAGAGAGAGAGAGAGAGAGAGAGAGAGAGAGAGAGAGAGAGAGAGAGAGAGAGAGGAACATCGTAGAGAAAAAATTCAGGTTTAATTTTTGTAAAAAAATGTCTAGCTCATATGGTTTCAAACATAGTGTTAAAAGTA
Source organism: Rhineura floridana (assembly GCF_030035675.1). Taxonomy (NCBI): domain Eukaryota; kingdom Metazoa; phylum Chordata; class Lepidosauria; order Squamata; family Rhineuridae; genus Rhineura; species Rhineura floridana. Next base: position 20,470,054 of record NC_084481.1, read on the forward strand.
GGTGGGCAAAGCTTGATGAGATCTTAAAAGTCAGAGAAATTCTGAGTTGGATTCCCAGCAATTATGGAGTAAAGCTTTACTGACCAGCTGAGAGGGCTGGGACACAAGTGGCTCCATGTTCTCCTAGGTGAGGACCCTAAAGGAAGGATTATGGGTAGATATACAGACTAGTATTCATTCTCTCTCTTTTCACTTACAAGGCAGGGTTTTCCTCTGGTCTTAACATCTTTGTCTCACATTTCCACTTCACTATTCATTTTTGCCTGTCCCCAGTGATGGTGCCTGATTTCCTCAGGACCTGAGATGGCTGACTTGGAAAGTACAGTAGCAGTACCTAGTTTGTTTAGGCAGGACCCCCGATCTGACAGAGGGCAGTCAAGAGGGAAAGGTCAGCTCCTATGAAAGTTCAAGAGACAATAGTTGTTGGGGCAGCTGGTTCCTCAGAGGAGAAACCAACGGAGATAAGTAAGTTTCTTCCTAACAACCTTTCAAAGGAATCTGCCTCCTCATCCCCAAATAACCACACAGGGTGGAGACAGATCTCTTTCAGGCTCACTGAATTTTTGCTTGGATGTAGCTCTCTGCCATGGACCACAAGGAAAGGTGTCAAGCTTTAGGGGTGCATAGGTTTGCTGTGCAGATCTGTCTCCTCCTGCAACACTGTGATCTAAACGCCTTACAGCAGCATCTCTCTAGAACAGCCTTTCCCTTTTTTTTTGTTATAATAATTTTTTTATTATTCAAATTTTATAAAACAAATACAAATACAACAAAAACAATACAACAGAAAAAAAATAAAAAGAAAAACTTGACTTCCGATTTGTTACAGATCAGCTATAAGTTATATAATATATATCAAACCTGTCTCCTAAAACATACGAAATTCACTTTCTATCTTAATTAATCGTCAAATCCCATTATCATCATTTCATTTTTTTCTTTCAACAAAAAGTCCAAAAGAGGCTTCCATTCCTTAAGAAATGTATCTGTCATTTTTAGAACAGCCTTTCCCAATCAGTGTGCCTCCAGATGTTGTTGGACCACAATTCCCATCTTTCCTAACCATTGACAATGCTGGCTGAGGCTGATGGGAGTTGTGGTCCAACAACATCTGGAGGCACACTGGTTGGGAAAGGCTGCTCTAGAAAGACAGAAGCAGAAGTATGCAAATTTGCTTAATTTTAACCAAATCACAGAATTCAGCTTTTCTCGTTGCAGAATTTCTATTGCTCTAGTGCATTTTTTTTTAAAAAAAGTATACAAACCCTGCACCTTCCCTTATCAGCACTCATATAAATTATACTGGATCATACATTCATATATTCTAATGAACAGATATAATTTTGGATTACAAATGTTCATACAATATTTTTGAAAGGTTTGTGTATGAGCAGGAATGTAAATGTAGGGGTATCTATTTGATATCTCAAAATATGGTAGTTGCACACAGTCAACCAAGCCTTCCTTTCTCCTTCTCCACGTCACCAAGAAAGAACCAGAACTTACAGTTGTGTAACAAAGAAACCATGCATTGGATGATATGAAATAAACCTGTTGGCGTCCGTTGCTGCCAACTGTCAGACACAAAATGCTCTCAAAATAGGAATTGCAGTTTTTCATGCTCTGTAAAGGAAGATATTGAATGTGAAGCATTGAGAGAAGCAGCAGTTTTAAAAAATGACAGCACCTCAATGGAAACAGTGGTTACAGCTAACTCACATTTGCAGCTGCTTTTTAATCTCAGCACACTTGGATAGTTTCTCCAGAAAATGCCGTGCTACCTTTCTTGAAAAAATGAACATTGCGCTGCCTCAGCACATTTTGTTGCATTTCTGTGGAGCAGGCGGTGCTGTCGCTTTTTAGTTTCATAGCGTTCCAGTCATTCAGAATTAATATTACACAAAGCCATTTAACTTTAATACTGATACTCTTTGGAGAGTGGTGGGTTTTTTCAGGTGGAGGGACAATGAGGGAACCAGGGAATGTGGGTTATATATGAAGCATAACATTCTGGCTTTCAGAGTACCGGATTGCATCAATACTGTACTATGTACTGTAAGATGAGCCTCAAAAACAAAACAAGGGTCAGCAGCTCCTACTCAGCTGGCTAATAACAAAGGGCCTGATCCTATGTTTCTTCGTCACGCTCTGCTGGAATCTAAGAGACTGATTCTTGAAGCGGTGCCAGAATCAGATTCCCTCGCTGTTTATACTGGCCATTGACACTGGCAGGCTGATGTCAACGTGCAATACTTCCCAAAAGCTGCAATTATGTTTTTGTTTCGCCAGACGGAATGCAGAAGAGTAACCCTGCATTTATTTGATGGGAGGGGGAGAGAGAAACTGAGCTGCCTAGTCGACCCTACCCTAATTAACCTCTCCCACAACATTAGAACCAGATTTCAGATTGTCTTTCTCCAGCTCACCCACCCAGTCCAATCTCCTTCGTAATTTGCGATCTGGAAAGGCAGGGCTGGCTGGGGACACTTAATTATTGGGGGGGGGAGGAGATTCTGGATCATTCCAACTCAAGTCTCCACCCTGGTCCCCGTCTCCGTCGAGGGCAAAATCCAGTCCTAAACACTCCCCACAAAAGCCCGCTTCAGCCCACAAACGGCAGAACGTCGCGGCGCCATTTACCCCCGGAGAGGCGGAGAGATAGAGAGAGGGTGTGCAGCGAAGTGCCCGCCGCTGGTGCCTTACCTCACGCTCAGCTGTTTGCCTGCTCTCGCCTGGGGCGTCGGGGACAGGGCAGGGCAGGATTCGATACCGAGTAGATTTAGGAAAGGCGGCTTGGAAAGCAGCAGTCGATGACGAAGAGGCGCCTTCTTTCTTCCCTGCCTCTAGTTTCCCTTCGTCTCTCAACTAGCTTAAACGCTCGCTGGCTGCAGGAGAGCTGCGTCCTTCCCTTCAGCGGGATTTCTACAGCGATTCAACTTCCCTTGCTCTTTCCTCACGCGCACACATACGCTCCCCTCCAAGTCACTCCCCTTCTCACACACAGTCGACCCGTCCTCTCGTTCTACACTCACCTCTTTTCTTTAGCAATAGATAGGAAGGTGGAAGGGAAACCTCAGTTCACTCCCCAGGTCTCCTGCATCAACTGAGATGACTTTTGGCTCCCGCAACAGCTGCTTGCGTTTTCTCACTGTGTCCCCAAATGTAAAACGTGGCTTCCTATTGCATTTTGGCACATCGCTAGCTTCTGCATGGAATTGTGGAGGAGTGTGTGTGAGAGCGAGCGAGCGAGCGAGAGATAATGACAGACCTGTGGGACATAGCCAGCATATTTTCTAGATGAGACATTCTAGAGGGGAAAATAATAACTGGGAGTTTCTCACAGCCCAGGGAGCCTTAAACACGTCTTCTCTCCTTTTAACAGGACACTGAAGGGAATGCCCACTTTGGGCGCGTTATTTGCTTTGAACCGCTTTGTGTCAGGGGTTAGACTTCATTCCTCACAGCTGTCAGGTTGTGAGACACGGTTTTCCTGTGGTTTTCGCATTTTACTGCTGGACCTGAAGGGTCAAAGGAGCCCTCTTTGCATGTGAATGGATGAGGGTGTCGTCATGGTAAACGCCTCCCTCCCTCTCAGGGCCAAGTTAAATAATAAACTAGAAAGGTGGCAGAAGAGACTATTAGCCATAAAGAGTGTAAGAGTTCACCAGCAACAAGCCTGCTAATTGCCCAGAAAATCAAACTGGGGAACTCGCAACTGACCAGCTCCTTCAAAAGGGTCCAATAATTTCCATACCCTACATTATTGTAAATAAGCCCCCTCCACCCTTCCCGATCAGGACATGTAAACAGATGTATTTATGTACTCAGTCTGAACTTACTATATTCATCTATTAAGGAAGCTTGGAATCTGTCAGCAAATTGTCCATGATTCAAACAGTGGTGCTCAAAGTCTGCCTCAGGCTTTTTCTTTTTTGGTCGGTGCTTAACCTGTTGGAATGTATGAGGTTCAACTCCAACTTGTGGGTTGAGGCTGCATGGGGTTAAAAAGGGTAGCTAGAGAGGAGACTCTTGGTTGCTAGACTGTACCTGTCCTTTGATCTCCTGCTGTCTTTTCCTTCCTGCTAGACTGATATGCAGAGGATGTTGATCTCAGTTCCTCCCTCCTTCCCAGTCTTCTTTCTCTCGAGAGGGGAGCAGACATTTTTTCCTTTGTCTCTCCCTTTCCTCCAGCATGAGGGCGAGCTCTGGGTGCAGCGCTTGCTGCTCCAACTTAGCTCGTTAGCTAGATATAGGACTCTTTCCTATCAAGCATGTACTTCCAGAATAAAGTAGTTGTTTCTTATTTTAAAGTTTAAAGTCTATGTCTGACTAATTTGCAGGGAAGGTAGAATCTTAGCAAAGATTCAAACACACACACATAAGCTCGCTCAATACTCTCCATTCCGCAACGCAACTCTGCAGAGTCCTACAGGACATTGGGCCCAGCGTCCTATATAACCATAAGTACTATTTTCCGTTAATGATCAAGCAGAAAGCAGGCTTTGGCTCTACAGACCATCAGGTGATGGGGCTTCAAAGCACCATGCAGGGCTTGCTTTGGTAATGCCAAAGCCTCAGGCACTTTAAAGCACTGTGTGTGTGTGTGTGTGTGTAATAAGTCCTGTGCAGTACTTTGAAGTCCTGACTTTGGAACCGATACACCCAATCACTCTGATGTCATTATACCACCAGGTGATTGACAGTTGTGCAGCCCTGCCACCTGTCAAATTTGACCTGCAAAACTAGGATCTGATAAGGATCTGGCCCATGGAGCCAAAAAAGTTCTGCTAAGGTTGTAACACATATTGGATATATATTCAAAATTGTAGTGGAGTATGCTATTAGTTTATTTTTCATCATATTCTGAAGTGTTCCACTTTTTTATTGGACTATTGAATGACTGATGGCCTTTGGCTAAGCGATAATGATTTTAAAGTCACTGGATTTTGTATGTCATGAAATGCCTTCTGGACGGGATATAAATTTAATAAATAAATAATACTTTTTTGTTATTGTTGTATTTTTACTGTCATGGAGAGAGAGAGAAGCACTTGTAGGATTTTCTGCCTCAGGTGCCAAAATAACTTGACCAGCCTTGGGTATTGTACATCTTGACTTAGAGGGGGGCATCATTTGCTGTTCTGGCTTAGGCAGGTATGCTCTCCACAGATTTGTTGACAATGCACAGTGTTTGAAGTGGCCCTGATCTTTGCCCACTGCTATTCATGCCATTTGGTTCTCTTCCTGTCCCTTTGACCAAGGCCTCCCAAATAACAATTTAAGAGGTAACCCGATGTCTAAGCTATACTACTTCATAGAGAATGGTCTTCCATAGAAAAGAACATTCCTAACTATAGAAACTAGAGAGAAGGATCCTAGCCTAGCATTCTTCCTAACATGTTAATTTTCTATGGCCAGGGAACTTTGTTTTTAGTATCCAATCATATTTATTTATTTATTGCACTTGTGTACTGCCCCATAGCTGAAGCTTTCTGGACGGTTTACAGCAATCAATATCAACTTCCACCTCCAGTCTGTGAAGTGTTAATGGCCCATGAACAGAATTACCTCACTTGCTGTTTACAATAATAGCTTCTTTTTTGTTTGTCCCTCCTTGGGAGCTGTAATATATTACAATGAATGCTTGTAGAAGGGTGAGTGGGAGTGTGCTAATACCACTTCAGTGGCCTGCACATATTTGGCATAACCTTATGAAGGAGCCAATGCACATATGAAGGATATACACACATGTGAAATCAGGAATCCTTGACCAGGTAGGATAATGAATCACATGTACAGACCCTACTGACACATACTCTTTATAAACCCATAAGCCCCTTCAGAGATTATGCTGCAGGCACATAGGGGGTCAGGTCACTGGGTGGGGACAATCACACTCATCCCCAATGTACTCCTTAAAACATTGAAAGTCCTCTTTCCTTGTCTGCACTATGTAGGAGTCATCGCACATAGCTGGGTGCTTGCTCTGTACATTCTTTCTGAGAATAGTCAAAGTCATTCTCATGGATTCTCTGAGGCATCTCTCAGTCTAGCTGTGGTGCTTTCCCTCTTTTTATCTTAGATGCAAGAAGCACTGTCTCTCTGCAAAGTAGATCCAGGAAGAAAAAAAAGACTCGCAGTTCTGCTTCCAAGGAGACTAAACACTCAAACAATGGCTGGATGGAGAACAAACAAGAATCCACAGGCTAGGGAAGGGGACAGTGGTGGACCCTTCTCTTTCCTCCCACTGTCCTTAAATATCACCGTGAGGAAACACGAATAGATTTCTATCTACATTAAGCAAATAGGCCATCACTAACCCCTTTTTCATTAGTCTCCAGTCTACTGCCAAATAGGATAATGCCATACCCTAGTCTTTGATTTAGTGTGAAATTTATTAGCAAACAAAGAATTATAAGAGCCCATGCTCGGGACAGTGTAGAAATGGTTTCCCATTTCATCCTTATAACCACCTTTAGGGATAAGGTTAAACTGAGACAGCATTTTCTGATGGCCACCCAGAATGCATCATAGCCACAATGGATATTCAAACCCTGGTCCAACACTCCGTCCACTACATCATGCTAGCTATCATTGATATTCTCTTTCAACTCATTGGTGTACAACTTATTTATTTATTGGATTTATATCCCAGCCTTCCTTCTGAAGGAGGCCATCTAATGGGGATAAGGGATCAAAATAAATATTGCTTGGAACTTTTGAATTTTCCAACATACTTTTTGAATTTCCAGATCCAAGATCTTTTCTAGTAACAAAATTCAAACATGCATCTTATATTATACAGCATAGTGGGAATTTTGGGAATCATTAAGGATTCTTATAGAACAAAGCTGTTATTGGAAACCATCTGGGAAAACAAGATTTACAAAAGACTTGGAGAAAGTCTTGGGGCAGAATATGTACTATAAGATAAAAGGCTCTAAAAGATTTACAAATTACATTTGGATGTGGGAAAGTGAAGAGAAAAATGTGGAAAGTGAGCAAAAAGTGTCCTGCTGTTTACTTAATATATGAAAAGTATATGTTGAGCCAAAGGTCAGTCAGCTTATTTTTCCATTTGTTTCACAGACCACATATGAATTGAAATATATATAATTCACCAATACACAAAAAACCTTGCAGTTTAAGAATGTACCTATAGCCCACAGATATTTCTACCAAACTTTAAAAAGCAGGGAAATTGGGCAGCTATAGTGAATGCACCAGGGGAGCAGGAGACCTGACCCTCCTCTCTGAGATATTGTACTGCCCTACAAAGTTGTCAAAATGCAAACACAATTTGGGTTGGTCTTTCACAGTCCAATCCACTTGCTGTGTAGCTTGGAAGAATTTGGTAACATGTGCCTCTGAGCATATGGTGAGTGGTGGCAACACCTGCCATCTCCAAAGATGGAGAATTATATTTTTGTATGTTTGTTGGTGTTCTTCTTACTTTGCTTCTTTTCTGTGTTACTAATGTTTCTACAGAGAACCTAAACCAGAAAATTTTCCCCCTCCTTATTCATCCTAGAAATCTGTGTCAAATGTATTTTTATTAATTTCAAAGCCTTTTTATTGGTCATTGTCATGTGATGGTGAAGACAGCCTTTTGTATTTTATATTGGAGGTTGTGTTCTATTTCTATTTTGGGTGCATTAACAGTTGAATCTGAAACTGCAGTTTGAGATCAGATTTGCAGTTTGAAATCAGACTGATCACAATATGTTGCTACTTCAGCAATGACTCTAGCTGTTGGAAAAAAGATACATGTTTTCAGCCTGCTTTGTTTAAACCACTTTATTTAAGGCAAGATGTTCACGATCAATTAAAAACATAGAGCACATCTAGAATTTTGCTAGAATATATTTTACCTTCCACTGTCTTATCTTGTGCAAATTGAGATACTTCTGAGGTCCACTGGAGACTATTCTGCAGAAGTCAATGCCATTATTCTACAATTATGTTTGGAGTTTTTTTTAGTCAAATCAAATTTTATTATGCAGTCAATGACCCACAATACAAGCGATTTATTTATTTATTTATTTATTTATTTATTTATTTTATTTTATTAAATTTATATACCGCCCCATAGCCGAAGCTCCCTGGGCGGTTCACAACAGTCAATATCAAAATACAATAAAACACATATTTAAACAATTCAAACAACATTAAAAATGGGCTTCCTTAAAAAATTTTAAATTTAAAACGTTTATAACACATATTAAAACACATATTAAAATGCCTGGGAGAAGAGGAAGGTTTTAACCTGGCGCCGAAAAGTTAGTAATGTTGGCGCCAGGCGTACCTCATCAGGAAGGCTATTCCATAATTCGGGGGCCACCACTGAGAAGGCCCTTTTTCTTGTTGCCACCCTCCGAGCTTCCCTTTGAGTAGGTACCCGGAGGAGGGTCTTCGATGTTGAGCGTAGTGTGCGGGTAGGTTCATATCGGGAGATGCGTTCCACCAGATATTGTGGTCCCACGCTGTGTAAGGCTTTATAGGTTAAAACCAGCACCTTGAACCGGGCCCAGAAACATATAGGCAGCCAATGCAAGCGGGCCAGAATCGGTGTTATATGTTCGGACCGCCTGGTCCCCGTTATCAGTCTGGCCGCTGCATTTTGCACGAGCTGCAGTTTCCGAACCGTCTTCAAAGGCAGCCCCACATAGAGCGCATTGCAGTAATCTAATTTAGAGATAATCTAATTTAGAGATTACCAGAGCATGGACAACTGAAGCGAGGTTCTCTCTATCCAGATAGGGGCATAGTTGGGCCACCAGACGAAGTTGGTAAAAGGCACTCCGTGCCACCGAGGCTACCTGAGCCTCAAGTGACAGGGATGGTTCTAAAAGAACTCCCAAACTATGAACCTGCTCCTTCAGGGGGAGTGTAACCCCATCCAGAACAGGTTGAACATCCACCATCCGGTCAGGAGAACCACCCACTAACAGCATCTCAGTCTTGTCTGGATTGAGCCTCAGTTTATTAGCTCTCATCCGGTCCATTGTCGCAGCTAGGCATCGGTTCAGCACATTGACAGCCTCACCTGAAAAAGATGAAAAGGAGAAGTAGAGCTGCGTGTCATCAGCATACTGATGGCAACGCACTCCAAAACTCCTGATGACCGCACCCAGGGGCTTCATATAGATGTTAAAAAGCATGGGGGACAGAACTGTCCCCTGCGGAACTCCATACTGGAGGGCCCAGGGTGCCGAGCAGTGTTCCCCAAGTGCTACCTTCTGGAGACGGCCTGCCAAGTAGGAGCGGAACCACTGCCAAGCAGTACTGCCAACTCCCAAATCGGCGAGTCTCCCCAGAAGGATACCATGGTTGATGGTATCAAAAGCCACTGAGAGATCAAGGAGAATCAACAGAGTCACACTCCCCCTGTCTTTCTCCCGACAAAGGTCATCATACAGGGCGACCAAGGCTGTCTCCGTGCCAAAACCGGGCCTAAAACCTGACTGAAATGGATCCAGATAATCGGTTTCATCCAAGAGTGTCTGGAGCTGGCCGGCAACCACTCGTTCCAGGACCTTGCCCAAAAATGGGACATTTGCTACCGGCCTGTAATTATTAAGGTTTTCTGGGTCCAGGGACGATTTCTTCAGAAGTGGTCTCACTACCGCCTCTTTCAGGCAACTAGGGACCACTCCCTCTCGCAATGAGGCATTAATCACTTCCCTGGCCCAGCCGGCAGTTCCAGCCCTGCTAGCTTTTATTAGCCAAGAGGGGCAAGGATCCAACCTAGAAGTGGTTGCACGCACCAGTCCAAGCACCTTGTCAACGTCCTCAAGCTGTACCAACCGAAACTCATCCAAAAAATCAAGGCAAGACCGTGCTCTGGACACCTCATTCGATTCAACTGCTACAACATTGGAGTCCAAGTCCTGGCGGATGCAAAAGATTTTATCCTGGAAGTGCCTAGCAAATTCACTACAGCGGGCCTCAGATGATTCCACCGTGTCCCTAGGGCCAGAAAGCAATAGCCCTCGGACAATTTTAAAAAGCTCCACTGGACGGCAGATGGATGATTTAATAGTGGCAGCAAAATATTGCTTTTTTGCTGCCCTCACCGCCCCTAAGTACAACTTAGTGTAGGCACTTACCAGTACATGATTGCATCCATCAGGAGTTCGCCTCCATCTGCACTCCAGCCGTCTCCTATACTGTTTCATCGCTCTCAGCTCCAGAGTATACCATGGGGCTGTATGAGCTCTACACAGGAGAGTGTTGGGCTGTGACCCATGGGCATTACTGTCTCTAGTTGTTTTCCATAAAGCCTGCAAGTTTGGAGAAGTAACTGTTATCTCTTGGCCTGAGAGTGAGCAGACATCCAAGGCCAGCGGTTGTCATGGTAACGTGAGATAGCAACTGGGAAAGTTCTAACAGAGTCTGTAAGTTGTGTCTTCTGAATATTGCCTCTGAACTGTGAGGCTGGTCTTCTGTGTATTGCCTCTGAACTGAGAGGTTCTCTTCTGTGTTTACCTTTGAAGAGAGAGGTACCAGAAGGGGGGGTGACTGAAGAAACTCTACATGTATTTACTCTTAAGCCTTTGGCCGTAATGTCTTAATAAAGACTCTTAATATGTTCTAATGCTCTGAAGAAGTTTCTTGCTCAACTTAACTCCAACGTAATGTATGCTGTTTCATGCAACAACGCACACACGTCAACAGAGAGGGCGCGCAGGAGCGATCATGTCAACTGCCTGGGTCATTTCTGCATTCCACAGTTCGACCAGGGTTTCGACAGGAGCACCAGCCCTATAAGCCGGAAAGCTCCCCAGAGCCCTTTGAAAATCATCAGAAATCATTAGTCTCTGGGGGCGGACCATCTTAACAGATCCCCCACCCTTGCAGAGGGAAAGAGCCGCTGTAAGTCTAAACCTCAGCAAGCGATGATCTGTCCATGACAGAGGGACTGATGTAAGGCTCCCTACCTTCAGATCATCATCTCCATGTCCAGTTGCGAAAACCAAATCCAGAGTATGGCCTGTTACATGCGTCGGGCCAATAGCATATTGGGACAGCCCCATGGTTGTCATGGAAACCATGAAGTCCTGAGCCACTCCAGACAAGGCGGCCTCGGCATGAATGCTGACATCCCCCAGCACCAACAGTCTGGGGGATCTCAACAGTACATCTGAGACCACCTCTGTCAGCTCAGTTAGGGAGTCCGCTGGGCAGCGGGGTGGGCGGTACACCAACAGAATCCCTAATCTGTCACTAACCCAACACAAGATGCAAACATTCCAGACCAGTAGTCATATGGACAGGGTGCTTGGAGAGGGAGATGGAACTCCTATAGACCACAGCAACCCCCCCTCCCCGACCCTCAGATCTACCTTGATGCTGAACCAAGTACCCCGGTGGGCACAGCTGGGAGAGGGCAACTCCTCCCTGCTCACCCACCCAGGTCTCAGTTATACACGCCAGATCGGCTGCCTCATCCACAATTAAATCATGGATGAGGGAGATCTTATTATGTACCGATCTGGCGTTTAAAAGCAGCATCCGGAGATCTGAGAGCTGGCTGATAGGGCAACCAACAAGCCTGTGGGTGTGGGGAAGACTGGAACGAGGCACAGCCATTAACTGTCTGGGCCGAGTTCCCCTCACCTGACAAGTCTTCCGCACAATGCCATATCTCCCTCTACCCGTCACTACACCAATTGGGGCCCCCTCGAATCTTCCCACTGGGCTCTGAATCCTCTCTCCCAGGCACATAATGCAAACCCACAGTTACATACACAGCACACACACACACTCACTCACACCGCACACCGCACACTCCCACCCTTCCACACAAAGCGAGAGCTGCAAATGAATGCTAACAGCAACAGTAGCAGCTCTCCCTCCAAAAATTGGGCAGCGATGGTAACAAGCAGAGGAGCAGAGGAGCAGTAACAACAGCATCTAACGACACTTGCAACTCCCTCTTCAAGCAGCGATAATACCCCTCCCCCGGCAGGCAGGTGGAAAAAGTTAGTCACAGCTGGTCGAGCGCCCGGGACCCAGTCCTGCAGGGCGCAACACCAGCCGATCAGCAGCAGTCAAACTGGAAACGATAACGATGGTAACAGTCAAGAAGAGCAGCAACACAGCAACACAGCCACAAACGACAACAGCAGCAGCTCTACCTCCAGCAGACGACAACTGCAGTGGCGGCACCCCACTTCCAGGATCTCGTGCCTCCAACGGGCCAGAAATGATGAAGCGGCCAGGGCGCACAAGGGAAAATGACCGCAAAACAAGGAAGCGGCGGAGCGCACACAACCACCCTCTTCTCCTCAAGATGATACAATGACACTGCCGCGGATAGGGTGGGCAACTCCCGCCGGCCGTGATGGTAAGTTAAATGACCGTCATAATCTGAAAAAAGCGACGATGGCAGTGAAGGAAGCGATGGGAGCAGCGCAATCTGGTAGCAAAAGCTCATCTACCTGACCTTTCTCAATCGCATACTGGGCCACTAGATTCATGCAAAGTGTTCCACAGGATGTCCTTGACGCTATAGTAGTGACCCAGAGCATGGAATCCCAGCGGACCGCCGCTCAAGGGTATTCAAAGACAGTGCAGCTAAATTCAGCTAAATTCAGAAGAGGAGAGACGATGCAAACACTCCTCCCTCTGCAGCGGCCATTTTCATCAATTTCATCATTTTCATCAATTAAAACAATTTCCCCAGCAAATTAAAACTCAATACAGTATCAACGATAATGCTTTGTTTAAACATTCGAACTAGCACCGAGTTTCCTTTTTCGTAAAATCTGGGCTATACAAAGAAACTTTGCGACTGATTCAGTAATGGCCTTATCCTTGTCGGATAGAAGGTAATGCAATAGCCATTCAATAGATCTACCCGGGAAAGTTTTAGTAATTGGGAGAATCAGTTTGATACGAGCATCCTTGTATAATTCACAGTTGAATAGAACGTGATCGATGGTTTCAATCACCCCCGGCTTACAGAAACGCTTTTCCTGGGGAATTCCCTGGAAACGGCCTACAAGAATCGCAGATTGGAGGCAGTTAAATCTGGCTCTAGTGAATAGGAATCTATATTGCGATAGAGTCAATTTTTCGAGGTAGGCCGCAGGATTTGGGAAGAGAAAGCTCAGACCAAAATAAAGCGGTGAACATGATGTTCGTGAACTGGACATTGAGTACTGTAGGTCAATGTCCCTAATCTGCTGGCCAATGATGTAGTTTACTACCTGCCGGTCCCAAGTAGCCAAAAGATCCAATGAGAGGCCAAGACGCTTTATCTTCTCATTGAAAATTTTGGACCAGGAACTTATGAAGGAATATCTCCATATTAGATGTAAATACCCTAGAGGGGGTCCTGCATAGACCACTTTAGTCCAAAATCTAAAGGCCAGGAGCCAGGCTGAACACTCAATTGATGTAAAACCTGCTTCGAGTCGGAGTCCCGCAGCAGATGCACAGCGTGGCAGCCCAAATATGGAGCGCAAAAAGCGCGAAAGCACCGCCTCAACTTTAGCGCTGAAACTTAATACCCATATAGGGATGCCATATAAAAGCTGCGGGAGGATTTTTACTTTAAATATTTGAAGGGCACCTGGAATGTATTGGCCACCCCTGGTGTAATAGAAGCGGGTGGTAGCTTTAGAGATGTTATTGGCAGATGAGAGTGCAGCCTGTATATGAGCAGACCAGGAAAGTGAAGAAGAGAATATAATTCCAAGATATCTATATTGCCTGACCTGCTCAATCTTCTGACCTTCTATACTCCATGGCTCTTTTGAAAACCTACGTGAGAATATCATGATTTTTGATTTTGCAAAATTGATGGTGAGTAGGTTTTTTTTACAATATAATGTGAAAACATGTAAGAGACGTTTAAGGCCAACTTTCGAGTAAGATAATAGGACCGCATCATCTGCATAAAGCAGTATAGGGCATCTCACCTCTGCCAATTTTGGGGAATGGAGATTATCTGCAAGGCAGTAACTGCTCAAGTCGTTAAGGAAAAGATTAAAAAGGGTGGGGGCCAGGACGCAACCTTGGCGCACCCCCACATTAACAGGAATAGATTTAGTAAGACCATCATGTGCCCCACATCGGACACGGATCGAGGTGCACTGATAGAGGCAATTTATCAGATATAAAAGTCGCTTATCTATCGAGGTCTGTGACAGTTTGGCCCATAATAAATCTCTAGGGACTGAGTCGAAGGCAGTCTTAAGGTCCATAAAAGCGGCAGAAAGGCCCTTGTTAGAGCCACTCATGTATTTCTCCACCAGATGTTGTGAAACTAGGCAATGGTCAATGGTAGATCTACTCTTTCGAAAACCTGCCTGCTCCCGCCCCAGGATGTCCTCCTCCTCAATCCAGGCTTGTAATTTGATATTTAAGACACTAGCATAGATCTTACTCACAACTGAGAGGAGGCTAATAGGCCTGTAGTTGGTGGGATCACCTCTATCTCCTTTCTTAAATATTGGGATAACCACCGCCTCGAGCTTGCCAGTAAGATTAATCTTGGTAAATAGATTAGCAAGTAATGGGGCCTACCATTCAGTGTTTGACTTTAGCAGTTCAGGTAGTATAGTATCTATCCCTGACGCCTTACCAGGTTTTAAATTGGAGATCAGGGTAGCTATTTCCTTCTGCTCTATAGGGGGCCAGGCTGGTAATGAATTGAGCTCTACCAAAGTAGAAGCCCTGAATGGATTATCCCCAAGATTTGCAAACAATACTGTAAAGTGGTGCTCCCACATGGCAGGAGAGATGGCACACCGCGAGGTGGAGAAAGAACCCAAGGCGTCGGTGACTAGCGACCAGAATAGCTTCGAGTTGTTATTTAAGGAGGCATTAATTAAAGTCTTCCATCCTTCTTGAATAGCTTGTCTCTTTTTATAGACAATTAGCTGTTTGTATTTCTTTTTGACTAAATAATATTCAGGTGGAAGAAGGCTTGCTTTAGCATTCCTATAATTAATATAGAGACTTCTCAACTTTTGCCTGGCCTCCCAGCATTCCTTGTCAAACCAACTAGAAGGGGACTGTTTAGTTGGGCGGCAGGAGTGATGTGACATAGTAGTTTTAACAACATTTTCCAAAGCTGAAGTCAAAGTAGAGTAATCAAGTAAAGCGACAGATATTTCATTAGCATTTGCTATACGAGATCTTAAGTTTAAACCCTGGGAAGAGTCTAAGAAACTGGTCATCTTTAAAGAGATCCTTTCGTTCCAATGGAGTCTTTTATAGCAAAGATTGGGTGTAGTATCTTTGCGGACAGGAATAGCGGCTGGATGTCCCCCTCCTATTATTGTCAAAGTACAGATCACGGGGAGATGGTCACTTTCCAGCCTGTCACCTACTAGAAAGTTGGCGATCTGATTGAGCAAAGGGGGGGAAGTCAACACATAATCCACTACACTACTTCCACGTCCCGAAATGTAAGTATACTCTGCTAAGGCATCTGCCTTCATGTGTCCAATTATAATTGTCAAATTCAAGCGGGCCGCCAGTTGGTTCAAGTGTATTCCCGCATAGTTTACCTTCTGGTCTTTTGAGCGTCAACCATACTCTGGGATAACATTTTCAACCTCCATCGCTCCCCATAATGGACATTCAGCCAGGGCATCGTTATTTGGACCAATCCTAGCGTTCAGGTCCCCCATTACTATTAATTGTGCCTTGGGATATTGCATTTCTAAGTCAACTATGTAATTTTCCAGCTGATCCCAGGATAGTGCTATTTCCCGTTTGTGGGGGTAAGGCGGGATGTATACATTTATTAATAAAAAAATGGTTGCTCTAAGTTCTATTAGACCCGCAATAGCTAGGTTGCCACAAGGGGGAAGTTTCCTAACATTTGTACTTAAAGAGGTAGAAGTCATAATTGCTAGACCGGCCTTGGGTCTACCTCTTCTATTTGCGGGCTTCGCTGGTAGCTCCAAGGCCGAAAAGCCATCCAAGAAGATACTTTTTGTAGACCAGGTTTCCTGCATACAAATTACATCATGTGATCTTAAAAATCCCTTAAACCCAGGGCATTGTAATTTGGAAAACCAGCCCGCAACATTCCATGATAAGATTCTGAGCTGGTCTAAATTTGGTCCCAATCCTCCCCATTTACGAGATTGTTGAGTTCGATACTGTAAAGATCTGGTGGGATTATCTTGAACCAAGGGAGACTGTCAGTCTAGCTCTATGGTCCGATCAAGTATGTCATCCTTATCCAGAAATATGGCTCCAGATTTAACAGGGGGCTGTGGCAATGACTTTGTATTAGAGGGAATTTTTAAAGGCCCAACCGGGGCATGGCCTAGCTCCTCTGGATCTAGATACCTAAAGCGTAACCACTCATCTTCCTTTGGTATCACATGCTTGGGCTTTGACAGGGATATCTTAGGATGAGTCACCAGCTCTTCAGAATTGTTGGGCAAGTAATGAACATAGTCTCTTAAAGATGAGGGGGTAGAATCCTTAGATGGTTGGGACATCTGGACCAGGGGGTCGAGTGAATTTTGTTGATAAGTTTCTGTTATAGATCCTGGTTTGGTTTGAGCAGATTCTGTAATTCTGAGGGGGTCAAGTGTCTTATCTAGATCTAAAACGTGGACAAGGGTATTTCTTAAAAGAGTTAGTCTGTCAATAATCTCTTTCTGAGATCTTGTAGGCAAGGCATGGAACGATTTTATAAGATCTTTTTCTTCCAAGGTTGGATCAAAAGTAGGAAGAAAGGGGTTTTGCTGTTGAGTGTGATGTTCCTCAGGCAAGGGATGTACTTTAAACAAAGGCCCTTCCAGAAGCTGAGGAAATTTTCTTATATTGTTCTCTGGCTCGCAGTCCTGGAGTTTGCTGAATAAATGCAGCGGCTTCTGGTTCACAAATAGCCTACTAATACATATGCCTATATGCCAAAACTGATCTTTAACCTTGTAAAGACTCATCAAAGATGGCCAACTCCCAAAGGTCACTACTGCTCTAGCGGTTTTATAATCATAAAAAAGATATTCGATCTCTGTGATATCATCAATCAAACCGCAATCTGGAGCAATCTTGCTTATCAAATGTTGTATATGCACTTTGCGCTGCCAAGGAGTCAGCATACCCCTCGGTTTGGGATAGTTAGAGAAAATTAACTTGCAGCGACTTAGTTCCAGTTCCCATTTTTGCTGAGTTAGTGGAAGAGGTTTATGAAGCATCCTACCATCCGGTGGCTTATTGGTGTTCAGTTCGTTCAATGCATGCTGCCACGGGTCTTGTATTTCCTTGCTAAAGACCCCTCTGTTCATTTCCGTAGTCAAGCATGCTGCTTGAAGTGGAGCCACGTCTTCTGGAATGGAAGGAGGTAAGAGCGGGTCAGAGCAGGGGCTTAAGTCAGTTTCTGTAGATTGTATCTTGCCAGTCTGCGAACTTGATTTTTGTGTCTTTGCCAGCTTAACGGAGGGCTGTTGAGTTTCTTTCATAATCTTAAAAAGTTTCTTGAAGTTTAATCCTTTCTGCCGCTTCAAGGATAGATTTGTTTTCCCCTTGGGGTTAGATGTTAAGTTTTTTGTCTTGCCCCACTTGCTACATTTAGTACTAAATGCTTTGCTAGTCTTGCGCTTGTTTCCTTTCTTTTTGTAGCTAGGGGTGACAACTCTGGTATTAGAGTCGAGGCCAATGTTTACAGCTTTGTCATTTCCTTGGGGATCAGGGCAATGGGCACAGGTGTGGAACTTGTGAAATTCAGCTATCACCACTAGGAGAGCATAGCTTTCAGTCAGGAAATTTTTAATTCGTTCAAGTTCATCATTCAGCAGTAGCAGATGGAATTTCAAGTCAGATGGATGGGTACTCTACCCCCTTGCTTTCTGCTTGCCACGATAAGGAAGAAATTTTCAGAGGGCTAAAAACTTTGCCAGTCATTGTTGAAGCAGCAGGTGTTAAACGTTCATCAATGCTCAGATTCCAATCATAGGCTGTAACTTCCTTATCCTCCACATGAGGGGGTTCCTTCAACTCGCCATCCGTTTCTGAAACTTGTAGTAAAGAATTTGAGTTGCAGCCTAATCCTGGATTTTTTTCAAGTGATTTTCCCGGGAAAGTATCCATTAAGGCAAGTTCTGCTGCAAGGTCTGTTCCCAGGGGAGGCTTATCATATAAATATAGATCACATTTGTTGTGGACTACAGTCCAATCATGGATAGATTGCGGTTGGGCTGGGTCCGTATGCTCAAAATCAACCCCATGTTGAGGAGAGGAACTTCTAGCTCCATTAATCCTACTATCTTCTTTCTTTGGAAAGTAAGAACTTATGTCAGCTTGTCTTGTTCTTTTCTTCTTTGGGGGGGTTGAGCCGATTAAGATAGTTGCTCCCAGCAACCTTGTTGCCTGCCTGGTAAGAACCATAGCTCCTGAATTCCGGGCTGAAGCTGCTGAATGATGCCTCCACTTAGATTAGAGATAAGTTGTAATTTTCTGTAGTATAATAATAATGTAGTTGTAGAGTAGTCAGTTTTCCTCCCCCTCTTGTACTAATTAACAATCATTCGTCCCAGATCCCTAGTTTAAAGTAAGAAGAGATACGATGGGGGGGAGGGGTCTTCGTCCTTATCTCTCCAGTGTTTTTCCCGTTCTCGTGTCCAAGCAATCATTAATCACTCTCTCATACAACTCCCAAGAAGCTACACACTCCAGGAGTTAATTTGCTGTTGTTTTAGCCAGCTTTATCGAGATCAAAGCTTACCAGACAAGAAAAGGCACAAGACTGTATCCGGAGGCTATTACAGACCCAGCTAGCACCGCCGCCATTTTTTCTACCTCCTCCGTTTTTTTTTTGTTTTTTTGTTTTTGTTTTTAGTATAAATTTTGCAAAGTGTTGCTGTACTTCACATATTCATAGAAACAAAAGCAAAAGAAAATGATTTCCTATAGGAAACTTCACTAAAATTGCAAAGTAAATCAGACATATTTAAAGTGACCATCTCAACTATATCAACTGTCTTAATAATGTTGCTTCCTCCCGGCTAAAACAAGATCAGCACAGGACATATCTTCTTTCTATTATTTGGGCTGATTACAGGTGTTGCCACCACTCACCATATGCTCAGAGGCACATGTTACCAAATTCTTCCAAGCTACACAGCAAGTGGATTGGACTGTGAAAGACCAACCCAAATTGTGTTTGCATTTTGACAACTTTATAGGGCAGTACAATATCTCAGAGAGGAGTTCAGGTCTCCTGCTCCCCTGGTGCATTCACTATAGCTGCCCAATTTCCCTGCTTTTTAAAGTTTGGTAGAAATATCTGTGGGCTATAGGTACATTCTTAAACCGCAAGGTTTTTTGTGTATTAGTGAATTTCCTTGCTTTTTAATCCGGGAGGTAAGAAATGGGATCCTGTGCAAGTTTGCTGAGAATGGATTGATCATTTGCATGCTTATTGAGTTAAGTGGGATTTACACACACACACGGCAATCATGCTTAGGATAGGTGGAACTGACCACAGGGGATGGGGAAGGGAGGAGGGGGAGGAGGGAGGGGTGGAAAGGCAGAGGGGAGGACTGGGATGGGAGCAGGCAGGAGGGAGAGGAGAGAAGAAGGACAGATGTGGTAATTTGCATGTTTATTGAGTTCAGTGGGATTTACTCCCCTGCAAGCATGCTTAGGATAGGTAAAACTGACCGGGGGGGGATGGAGTGGGCAGGGGAGGCGGAAGAAGGAAGAGGGCAGGGGAGGAGAAAGGGAGAGGAAAGGGGAAGGAGGGAAAAGGTAGGTCTGATCATTTGTATATTGAGTTGAATCGGATATACTCCTATGCAATCATGATTAGGATAGGTAAAACTGACCAGGCTGGGCCTGGCAACCAAGATGTTTTCTGTATCTTTCAAAGTTGGGCAGCGGGAAGGGAGAATTCTACCTTGTGGTTTTTCCCATTACATTGTTGCAAGAACACCTGCACTTGGCTGACTTTCTCTTCTACTAAAGATACAGGATCAGTCTCAGGCCCTGAACCTGGCAAACCTACCTTTCACTCAAATTTAAAACAAAGCTGTCCCTGGCCACATCCACACCAGGCCTCTATTACACTTTGGACAATCATTATTTATTTATCTATTTATTTAGTGTATTTCTATACCGCCCCATAGCCGAAGCTCTCTGGGCGGTTTACAATAATTAAAAACATTAAAAACAAATATACAAATTTAAAAACACATCTTTTAAAAACAATTTAAAACAATTTATCATGGCTTCTCTCAAAGCCATGGCTCAAAGCCAATCATGGCTTCTCTCAAAGAATCCTGGGAAGTGTAGTTAGTGAAGGGTGCTGAGAGTTGCTAGGAGACGCCCTGTTCCTCTCACAGACCTTCAATCAGAGTGGCTGACTGTTAACCATTCTCTCAGGGGAATAGGAGTCCCCTCTCAGCACCCTTCACAAACTACACTTCCCAGGATTCTTTGAGGGAAGCCATGACTGTCTCAAGTGAAAAGTCTGCTGTAGGTGTGGCCCTCTTATTAGCCAAGCCCAGCAGCTGTGAGGCTTTTAGAACACTGACAGTTGGTCCTTACTGAGCATGCCCCGCGTTATAATAGGCTTCCAGCCAAAATTTCTTAAATTAATTAAAAATCAACCAGGCATTTTTTTAACTTTTAAACTGCAGTAGATGAAGGTCAGAGTATGGGGCAAGGTCAGTATTAGGATTACAGGTACTCTGTGAACATGGTTGATTTTTAATGAATTTCAACAGATTATGAGAACGCTGGCAGAAATAAGTCCAAAAGGGCTCTGAGGGTTTTCTCTCTCTTTTTAGACTTTGAACTCTCGATTCTCTCTGACTGTTTTGTGTATCGCCATGAAAATTGACAGGGTTGTTAAGCAAGCGTTTCTGAGTTCAGAACTATAAGTTTTGTAAGGTTTTGTTTTGACATGAGCTTATGGGAAGCATCAGAATAGCATGCAGGGGTATTTTCCATTTAACATTGCGGAATGTGAAAAATCCATGCTGGCTATAGTATAAAGCCACTCTCGTGGCTGCATAATATACATTTCTGTATTAGGAAAGCAAATGCTAACATAGAACAGCATATTGTCCAACAGTTTACATATCATTTGTACTTATCTAAAACATGTAGTTTTTATGTTGAGAATTTTCCATCTTCAGCCATAACTCCAAAAGTTGGCTTTTACAAAAAAAAAGCCCTTAGTCATTTGATTCATGTGATAGGAAACATTTTTCACTTGATCCATTACTTCTTTTGTCTGCCAGGAAAAGTCCAAATATCAAGAGATGCCAAAGCCACATAAAGATAATTTAATAAAATCCACTTCTTCTTTATGGGGCTAACTACAAGTTACGCAGCAATGCATATAACAGTGTCCCAGTGCCATTTTTTAAAAGAGCAAAGCAAGTTTGGGAAGGGGGCAGAGACATGGCAGGAGGGGGAACTCTTTGTTCATTGACCATTTCTCTGCTCAAAATCGCCTTCCAAGTTGCTCTCCCTGTCCTGTCATTAGTTTCCAGGTGCATGTCTGTGCAAGTAACCACACATCTAGAACCTTGCTTGGGGTGGAAGAAATGCCTGGTCGGGGGGGTAGAGATGTAAAGGCTTGGGGGGGGGACAGGATCCCCCTATGTTTTTACATTTCCCACCCAACTTTTCAGGAAAAAATTGAAATTTGGGGGGGGAAATTGTTTTTCCAATTTTCCATTTTTTCCCCAGGACTTCACATCTTGGGGGGGTGGGGGATACAATTTTGAACTGTAAAAATGGCTAGAAGGGTAAGCACACCGCCTCCTGTTACCTCCTTGCTCTAAATTCCCCTGCCCCCAGGTCTTTCACAGTTTAGAAATGGTGCTGGGGCACTGTTGCACATGTTACCATATTACAGTAACTCTTTCACTGCTGGTCATTTAGCCATTCAAAATTAGTCCTTCAGACATTTTTCTCCCAGCAGGGTTTCAAAAGTGGACTTAGCCTCATAAACCTGCACCTGGAATTCTAAATCAAGCAACTTGAGATATAATTTTGAGCTGAGAAACAGCCAGTGGGGTAAGAGTTAAGCCACCTGTTCCCCTCCTACCACTTATCCACTGTAAATTCACTGCTTCCAGAGCTATTTTATTATATTTTAAAAGGGCACTATTATGCATTTAGATAACCTCTATGAGCTTCTGCTGAAGAATGGGAAAATCACCAAAGTTCAGAATTACTTTGTTCAGAATGTGAATCTGTCTAGGTTGTAATATCCAGACTATTACAAATCAAGCACCATTTCCCCCAGAATATTTTCTCCAGCTCAAAATGTAAAATTAGATTCTGCAAATGTGCTGAAAGCATTCAGTAGATGGGCCACCCAAACCCAACTGCAAATACACATTTGATATTAATTTTAACCCATTAGTAAATAATATCAAATTGGAATTGCTAAAATAGTCAAAATTGCAGTTATCATGGTTGGGAAAATTGCAGCAATCCAAACAAATTTAACCCCCATTTTGTAATATTCTTTTCAAGTTTTACCAATATAAACTGAATGAATGACAAGAACTACTTAACCTATTTATTCATAAAGGGGGAAAATCACGAGACAGCAATACTATAATGTATAAACAGGGAAGGAATTAGAATCCCTAATTAGGCTGGTACTATGAGACCTTTCAGGCTAAACAAAGGACAGCAATAATGAAAAATGATAAATCTAGACAATGGGATGAATATTCCCTCTGCTCCCAGCTTCTGCATACTCTACAAGCCTAGAGTGCATAATGACTGCCTATGTCCCCAGCCAGGACTTGACATTTAAATTGTTAGATGGAATATCATGATTGGTGGCAGTTTAGGGCCAATTTTCTCCATGGCAGTCTTCTGGTAATCTAGGTTGCTGAGTTAGGGCTCATCTACATGATGGTTTACTGTGTGTTTTTTTGGTGCTACTCACATTTCCTTTTAATTCGCATCTTTCACATGACATTACTGGCAAACAGAAGCTATCACACAGTTCCCCCCCCCAAATCCATACTAACTCAATCTGCTGATAATACGAAAAGTTTAGAACAATACAGCTCCAGTCCACTCCACATATATTTGCAGACTGTTTGCTTCGATGCTTTTTAGTGGGCGGGTGAATCGTCACTTTCTGCTACTCCCCTTTCTCCACCCACTAACTCTCCCATTAATTCCATTTTGTTTCTGGTGGTTTATCCAGCAACTTCTGACTGCTCTGTCCTCCCCCCTTCACAGTTTGCTGCAGCCCTGTCTTCTTTCCTCCCTTCCTCCCTGAGCAAACTTCCTTCACTCCTTGTAATGGATTAGCAATCAGCTCCGTTTCCACAGTAATCTAATAGAAATTGCCATCGGATTTTTATCATTCTTTCTCATATTCTCTATATTTGCGGAGAGAATTTTGAAGTAACATTTCTCCACCCCTGGTTTCCTATTTTTTCCCCCAATTCCTTTTTTAAAAAATTCGCTTTGAAATCATTGATAATGTGATCAATACTTTGGTTGATATATTTTCTATCATTACAGAGTTGAGAATAAACACTGATATCAGTAGAGACTCATTAATAAATATTGATTATAATTGTAATAATTACCCACACACACACAAAAAATATGGAGGAGATCGGAAAAATAAGATAGTGAAGGGAAAAGGAATCGGATCATTAATGACCACCAGGGGGCCACACTTAAAAACTAAATATAAAAAAGGAGAGGATTGCATCCCTATAACAGACCAGGAAGAAGAGGTGGTGGCTGGTGACCCCACTTCTCATCAAATCCCAAAATACCTTCTCTCCTCCTAACAGACTGGTGTAAAGAGGGGAGGGAGGGGCTGCTTGTGTGACTGAAAGAACTGTGATGGTGAGCTGAGAAAAGGAAGAAGAGGAGGAGGCAGATGAACCACTTCTTTTCAACTGCCAAACATCAGGAAGTGGGGGGGGGCAGGAGGGAGTGGAAATACTACACAGGTCAAAAATATTTGCACATGCCCAGTAACTGAGCAACCGAAGGGAGCAAAAATGTAAAATTAGAGGGTAGGGCCACAAGGAAACAGTGACACTAATCATTTATTAATATACGGTCACAGACCCATTCAAATAAAATAGTCAATAAAACGTCAGAATAGTTAAGATACAGAAATATAAAAGTACAACATAAAAGAAATAGCAGTTAAAAGAGAAGAATCCTCTTGCAACTCCTTTGGACAGAGAAGAGGAACTTAGCCACTGACTCTGTTGTAGACTTATTAAAATCAGCTAGGAAATATTTAAAAAACCAGACCAATGAACTGCCAGGAAAGTTCCTCATAATTGGGCCAAATAGTCTATCATGATCCTCCATATAAAAATTACATAGAAAAAAGACATGAGTCAGTGTTTCAACTTCATCACCACAAATACACAGCCGGTCCGCATAAGGGGTACCTTGGTATCACCCTTCCAAGAGAGCGGAAGGGAGACAATTAAACCTGGCTCTGGAGAATACATGCCGATACTTAGGAATAGACAGATTCTCCAAATAGTTAGCGTGTTTGGGGAACAGGAAATTCAGACCAAGATGGGTAGGGGAGCACATTTTGCAAGCATTTGATACAGAAAGTTGAAAGTCGATATCCCTAATTCGTTGGTCAAAAATGAATTTAGCAGTCCTAAAATTTAGTGTAAGGATAAAATCAAAAGGAAAACCTAATGCATGCAGTTTAACAATAAAAAATTTAGACCAAAAACTGGTGTAAACATCTTTCAAAAGAAGATTTAAATAGCCTAAAGCAGCCTTTCCCAACCTTTTGGTCCCCAGATGTTGCTGGACTACAACTCCCATCAGCCCCAGCTAGCATGGCCAATGGTCAGGAATCTTGGGAACTGTAGTCCAGCAACATCTGGGGACCCAAGGTTGGGAAAAGCTGGCCTAAAGAATGATAGCTGAAGACAACCTTAAGCCAGTATCTAAAAGCAAAGGACCATGCAGGCAGCACATTCGATAGAAACAAGGCTGGTCTCGAGACGTAAGCCCGCAGCTGTGACACACCTTGGCATTCCAAATAGATATCTCAGGAATTCTGAAAGGACACTTTCCACAGCTGGATTAAATCCCTGGATCCAAATTGGAACAGTAACTGAGGCAAGATTTTAGTCTTAAATACCTGGATGGCTGCTGGAATATATAGAAAAAACAAAAAACTGCCTTGGGCTACCTGCACTGTATGTTTTCTGTTGGTG
The DNA here is from genome assembly GCF_030035675.1 of Rhineura floridana. Classification (NCBI taxonomy): domain Eukaryota; kingdom Metazoa; phylum Chordata; class Lepidosauria; order Squamata; family Rhineuridae; genus Rhineura; species Rhineura floridana. The sequence continues at coordinate 20,495,235 of NC_084481.1, forward strand.
GCCCAAGAAAGAGTGGAAAAGAACGTGACACCCAGGTATTTAAATTGCTTGACTTGATCTGTATGTTGCCCGCTAATAATCCACTTATTTGACTGAGGGCACCTAGAGAAAACCATAATATTGGTCTTACTAAAATTAATTGTCAGCAAATTGTCCTTACAATAGGCCATGAAGACACGTAATAAACATTTGAATCCTATTTTTGATAGAGACATAAGCACGGCATCATCTGCATATAATCGTAAAGGGCATTTGGTCTCTGCCAACTTTGGAGGGTGAAAATCAGAACTTAGACAATATCCAATCAAATCGTTCAAATAGAGATTGAATAGGGAAGAGGCTAATATGCAACCTTGACGGACTCCCTTAGTAACAGAAATAGAATTTGTCAGGTTACCTTCTACTCCACACCTTACTCGAAGCGTAGTGCGTTAGTGGAGACATTTGATGAGATAAAGCAATCTTTTGTCAATAGAAGAGTGAAGGAATTTGAGCTACAGTTTGTCTCTAGGGATTGAATCAAAAGCTGACTTCAGATCAATAAATGCTGTAAACAAATCATTTCCAAAAGAGGTCATATATTTCTTGGCCAAATGGTTTTAGACTACACAGTGGTCGATGGTAGATCGACCCTTTCTAAAGCCTACCTGTTCATTTCCCAAAATATTCTCATCTTCTATCCAAGCGGCAAGCCTCAAGTTCAGATAACTAGTATATAGCTTACCCACTATCGACAATAGACTGATAGGTCGGTAATTTGATGGATCTTCCCTAGCCCCTTTTTTAAACACTTTATCACAATAGCCTCTAACCAAGCTAGGGGAAAAAGACCAGTATTATTAATATGCGTAAATAGATTTGCCAAGAGAGGGGCCCACCAGGTTATGTTTGCCTTCAAAATTTCAGGGGTGATTAAATTGGTTCCTGGAGCCTTTCCTGAGTTGAGAAAAACAATAAGAGATTTTATTTCAGACTGTGTAACTGGGGACCATATTGGTAAATCATTAAGGTCTAAAAAAGAAGAACCAGCTGGTGGATGTTCCCTAGCTTCCGCAAACATTTCAGAAAAATACAGTTCTCAAATGTTGGCAGAGATGTTACAGCTAACTGGGCTTGATGCTGTGCCGAGAGCACCAGTAACCAAAGCTCAAAAGAGTTTAGAGTTATTGCTTAATGAGGAATCGATCAGTGCCTTCCACTCATTTTGGACTGCTTGTTTTTTTCTTTTGGGTTAGCAGTGATTTGTATTGCTTTTTAAACGAATAATATTTTTGGGGTAGGACTTTAACGTTCTCCTTCTTATATTGGATATACACATTTCTCAGTTGTTTTTTCACTACCTGGCACTCCTTGTCAAACCACTTAGGGACACTCTGCTGTAATATTGGTCTGGAAGTAGACTATTTCGGGCTTAGGACAGGTTTCAAAAGGGAAATCAGTAACAGGTAAGGATTTAGGGCAGCGGAAATTTCTGTAGCTCTTAAGATAGCACTTTTCAGTTCTTTCCCTGCAGGGGAATTTAGTGGACCAGTGACCTTACTGTTTACGTCTTCAGACCAATATAGTCTCTTATGCCTAAGTTTTAAAAGTTGATCTCTATACAAATGATTAGAGTTCAAGTGGATAGAAGCTGATACAAGAGTACAACAGTTACAGACACACTTGGATGAAGCAGATTATCTAGATCCATTCCAATCGGGCTTCAGGACTGGACATGGAACTGAAACAGCCTTGGTCGCCCTGGTGGATGATATGAGGAGGGCGTTGGATAGGGGAGAATATACCTTCCTCGTCCTCCTCGATCTCTCAGCGGCTTTCGATACCGTCGACCACGGTATCCTTTTAGATCGCCTAGTGGGGACTTCCGGGAAGGGTGACTTAGCCTGTGCCTGCTTTTGAGACGGGCTCCTGCCTCAAAAGAAGCTTATTCAGATATATCAGTCAGTTTTTTCTTTTTTTTTTTGACTGATTAAACTTCTCCCGGGTAGGGAGAAACGAAGAGATTAACCTCAAAGCCTATTTTTGTTGGGACGACCAGATCTCATTAATTTATGGGACGAGGTCCAGCCGACGAAGGTGGGACGGATTTTCAACAGCAAGCTCTATCTGATAAAGCGAACGTTCACCTTATCTTCTAAGAGAGAACGCACTAACAGGCAAGCACCCTTCTTTCTATATTTTTCTTTTACTTGACTTAAATTGTTGCTGTTTAAAAGAGATTTGCCAGATTGATCGGTTTTTGACATCTCACTGGGGAGCCATAACTTCTCTCTGCTACGCACTAATTAATAGCTTATCTCTGTTTTTGTTGCAAAAAGCTGTCCTGGATTTGCATTCTAAAGATATACACAGAAGAGGGATTTCTATTCCAGATTTTTATTTTGAAGAATATTATATTGTCTGAGACTACTCTCTTTTTGGTCTATTTTATTTTGACGAATCTGTTTTCTGACGACTGCCATTAATTGTTTCGATCCTGGGAACTGCATTTTGTTTACTTAACTATGGAGAGATAAGGCTGTCTGCTCTGTTTATACTGTGATGTCACCAAGTTTGGAGTATTAACCCAATTGTTGCTGAAATAAGAAGTGGTTTTCCTATATTTTTCTTTTAAAATGGCAATTAAGAAAGTGGCTGAGAATCTGGAAATAACTATGTTTCAGAAAATAATGGATGAGATTGAGATAACGAAACAAAACCTGCGACAGGGTTGTAAGGAGTTGAAAATTGAATTGAGTAAAATGACGCAGGAGATTAAAGATATAGGGGTTCCTGTGAGAGAGGTGACCCTGGAAGGGGTCCCTGTGAGAGAGGAGACCCCGGAGATTGGAACAAACGTGGAACAGGAAAAAGATTTGGAGTCTATGGACTTTAGAAATAAAATCTATTGTTTGGAGACACAGGAGATTAAAGACATAGGGGTCCTTGTGAGAGAGGAGACCCTGGAGACTGGAACAGGGGTCCCTGTGAGAGAGGAGACCCTGGAGACTGGAACAGGGGTCCCTGTGAGAGAGGAGACCCCGGAGATTGGAACAAACGTGGAACAGGAAAAAGATTTGGAGTCTATGGACTTTAGAAATAAAATCTATTGTTTGGAACTCAATGTTATCTCTGAAGAAATTAATGAAGATTCTAGAGATAAAGTTATCAATGGCATGGATAATCTTCTGGACTGGAATGACGTGTTGGAGCCCAATATAGAGAAAATCTATGGAATTAACTGCAGCCATGTGACAATGGAAAAACTTTCAAGAGATGACCCAGTGTATTTTGAAAAAAAGAACAGAGATATGATTTTACAGCAGTATTTCAGCAACCTATTCAGAATGGATGGCAAGAAAATATTTGGGATAGAGGTAATTCCCATCAGACTCTTACTATATGACTATGGCTTTGACAGCAAGATTATTATGGAATACTGATAATGGAAGATTGGATACTGAAATTACTGGACTTAACAAGACTACTGAAGATGGAAGATGGAAAATGGAACTAATAGGGATAATAGAACAATGGCTACTGAAATTACTGAACCTAACAGATTCTGATGTGATGGATTAATTGAAATGTTTATTTTGACTATGGTTATGACAATAAGATTATCATAATTAGTAATGAGATGGATTAATCGATATGCTTATCTGGAAAAAAAAAATTGATAGATATATTTCTTAAAGAATTGAAACCTCTCTTTGACTTTTTGTGGAAAGAATAAAGTAATGTTTATGAGATTTGATGATTAAGTAAGATAACTATTGGAGGAAAGTGATTTTATAATATGACTTAAGAGACAGGATTGTTATATATTATAGATTTATAACTGATCTGATCTTTGACAAATGGGAAGTCAATATTTTACTCTTTATTTTTTATTTTTATTTTTATTTTTATTTTTATTTTTTTTGTTTAACTATTTTTGATTTTGTTTTTTGTCTTTGAATGTTTTATGATTTCGTCTTGTATGTTTTATGAAAATTTGAATAAAAATTATTGAAAAAAAAAAAAATAGATCGCCTAGTGGGATTGGGAATAGGAGGCACCGTTTTACTGTGGCTCCGTTCCTATCTCTCAGACAGACATCAACGGGTGGCATTGGGGGATGAGGTTTCAGACCCTTGGCCTCTCAATTGTGGAGTGCCACTGGGTTCTATCCTCTCCCCCATGCTATTCAACATCTATGTAAAGCCGCTGGGGGCCATCATCAGGAGATTTGGGCTGCAGTGCCACCAATATGCGGATGACACTCAGCTCTATCTCTCATTTAAGTCCTCACCAGAGTTGGCTGTGGACACAATGTCCAAGTGCCTGGAATCCGTAAGTGGATGGATGGGAAAGAATAGGCTGAAGCTAAACCCCGATAAGACCGAGGTGTTGCTCGTGGGAGACAAGAGAAGGTTAGGAGAAATAGACCTGGTGTTTAATGGGGTAAGATTACCCCTGAAAGACCAGGTCCGCAGCCTCGGGGTCATTCTTGACTCCCAACTGTCCATGGAGGCTCAGGTCTCAGCAGTGAGCTTGGCAGCTTGGTATCAATTACATCTGATAAGGAGGCTGCAACCCTACCTTCCTGTCCATCTGCTCCCATGGGTGATACATGCCCTGGTCTCCTCCCGCTTAGACTACTGTAATGCGCTCTACGTGGGGTTACCCTTGAAAACGGTCCGGAAACTACAACTGATACAGAATGCGGCGGCACGATTGATTAAGAACAGCTGTCGCCGTGATCATATCACTCCGGTGTTAGTAGATCTACACTGGCTGCCAGTTGTTTACCGGGCCCAATTCAAGGTGTTGGTGTTGACCTATAAAGCCCTATACAGTTTCGGCCCAGTTTATCTGAAGGAGCGCCTCCGGAATCACCAATTATGCCGCCTGACGAGATCAGCCACACAAGACCTTCTCTCAGTCCCACCAGTTAAAATAGCGAGGCTGGTACGGACTAGAGAGAGGGCATTCTCGATTGTGGCCCCCACCCTCTGGAATTCCCTTCCTTTCAACCTTCGCCATGCCCCCTCCCTGATAGGTTTCTGCCGAGCCTTGAAGACCTGGCTGTTCAGGCAGGCCTATGGGATCCCTGGGGTGGGTTAGCTTTTAATACTGTTATTAATCAGAATTGTAGTGTTTAGTCTAATTATTGATTGTGGCTCTCATTGTTTTACATTGTATTTTATTGTATTGATGTACGTCGCCTAGAGTGGCTGTTAATTCGGCCAGATAGGCGACTCATAAATAAAATTTTATTTTATTTATTATTATTATTTTATTATAAAACTGAGAGGTAAATGATCACTATCAAGCTTGTCTCCAACCGAAAAATCCTTAATCACGCTGGAAAGAGAATGGGAAATCAGCACGTAATCAACCACACTACTCCCATGCCCAGATACATAAGTGGATTCAGCACAATCATCAAAATTATGGTTTCCATTCAGGATTGAGAGCGCAAGTCGCCCCGCCATTTGTCAGTGACACTAATGCTTACCAGAGGAACACCTACATGAAAAACAACAGGTTTGCAGCTACCATTGAGCACGAAGTGTGGACAGTGCAAATCTGTTACGATGGTAAAAGCTGTGTATTTGCTATCAAGATAATAACATTATCCAATGCTGCCATATGGATAAGCCCTGAGTGTGCCTTGGTAATCCTGTAGTTGGATCTGTTTCTCCATATTAGTTAAGGACTTCCCCTTTTCCCCACTTTTCCACTGCTCCCTGAAGAAGGCTGCTAGTGAACATAGACAAACTGCAAAAATGATGAGTTTAATCTAAAATGTTTTAGAGTAACTTTCATATTAACATCTTTTTGTCGGAGTGTAATTTAATGATAGAAAAGAAGTGAACAAAAGAAGAAAAAACATTAACACAAATGTCAAAAGTAGTAATAAAGTTGCAGAGCTGTAAGAGGATTCCCAAACTGCCTCCTGTTCTTGGGGAGAGGGGATGCACAGATGAGAAAATCTGCAGCCCTCAGTGAGAAATTATTAAAGGTGCCTCAATATGTCTTACCCAATTCTATTCAGAATACAGTTTTGAAATCAAATACATTGTCAATATGATTAAAAATGGACTTTAAAAGCCTTGGTTTAGGAGATGTTTTATGCTCCCTAAAGCATTTCCTTGTTGTAGATGGCTGCCTGGGGCAGCTGGTTTGCTGATCTTAGCCAGCCTCAGGATCCAGCACTGGCTGAATGACTGACAGTATTTGTTTACTTGCATGAACAGTATCTCATCCTTGTGTAAAAATGGTGTGTAACTTTTTCTGTGATGTGTCACAGCGTATAATTAGTGAATTTGTCACTTGGGTTTACAGAACAGTTCTTAACTAGCAGTGTGCCTCATTTCATGTTAAACATGTTGGGCTTTGCATGTCAAGGTAGTAATGATAAATTGTTAATACCACTTAGTTTACATTATGAAGGTTAATATCTGTGAAATACATCATCCAGTGTACAGGATGCATTTTTTTGTTACCCTTCTTAAAATGTAAATTAGATTTTGTAGTTTAAAATAGCCATAGTAAGTATGTCAGTAACATCAGTACCCTTAATATGCTATATTTTAGGAACAGGATTAGTAACTATAGTGTTGGGGCAGCAGAGTCTGACTGCCTTTCCAGTCCCCATCATGTATAATCCAGCAGAACAGCTGAACAACTTGAATTGGCTTAATATGTCACTTGTTTAGCTTGTGGTAGTCAAAACTTGGAAAACAAGGACCCTTATGCCATGACTTTGAGGATTTGTGTTGGTTGCCAATAGAATGATAAAGAGCCACAGAAGTATTAATCATTGACCAGTAGGGATAACATTGATAAAACTGGTGGGAAACCATATTTTTACCTGTGTTCTATATTTTAAACACATCCTAGCAATAACACCTTCATATTTTGTTTTTTTTTAATTTCTAAGGAAAGAGGGGGTGTATCAAATCCCCAGAAATGGTATATGTGGATGCTAAATTAGGATCAGGAGTTCCCTCCAAAACATACCATTGTTTTTATTTATTTATTTATTTTCAGGGGCTCTGATGTGCACATGGAACTCTCCCTTCTCTTTTCCACCCCCACTTCTTCCTGCTCACAAAGGCTTCATCTTTTTTTCAATGGAAGATGAACAAACATGTAATATGGGAATTTGTGCATAGGGATCTTTTTTGTCCATTGAAAGAAATGACGCAGCCCCTATACATGCAAGTGTTTAGATAGACCATCTAAAAGACAAGTGGTTTCAAATTCTTCTACATGTTTGTTTGTTACATGTATGTTGGAAGTGGGGCAAAAGCAATTCCTGTTTGGGTTCTTTTGTGTGTACTCCAGAAGGAAGATAGAGTTAGCTGGCTAGGCTTGCCTACCTATACCTGTGCTATTCTCTACCTAACTTCCTTCCGTTGTAAACTGATATGCTCAGGGAAGCTGACCTGCCCCTCCTCCTTCTGTCTTCTTCGACTGTCTGAGAAGAGAAGAAACATCTTTGTCTTTGCTGTCTCTCCTGAGCCATGGGGCATTGTGCCTCAAACTTTGTTAGTTAGAACTAGGTACGCCTTTCCTATCTATGATGTAAGTAGCTTTTCTTATTTTACTAATTCTTAAGTGTCAGTGATCTAAATGCAGGGTAGAAGCCTGCTACTTAAGTAAATACACCCTGGTACACATGCAGCTCAGACCACTGAGTATCTCTGCATAGACATATTTCCATAACAATATCCTGAGTTACTACAAAAGTCAGAATGAAAGGTTGAAGAATTCTATTATTTTCCATTTTCAGCAGTCAATCTATCTATCTATCTATCTATCTGTCTATCTGTCTATCTGTCTATCTATCTATCTATCTATCTATCTATCTATCTAAGTATAAAGGTTCAGCTTTTTGAAGCATGCAGCTGGCAGACTAAAGATCAGAGTTGAGCTGAAACCTAAACAGTATCCTGTCTCCTGAAAACATTCCTCTCCTGCATCTCCATAGCAGAAAGGCTACACTGACTGAATGTTTGCCTGTCAAGCAGCTCCTAAAGGTGCAGAACCTCTGCCCATAAAAAGTGGCAACCCTAATTACAGAAGGTGGAACAGAGAAGACCAGCAAGGAAACATAAATTAACTACTGCTATGTTGCAGAGCTTGTATTTTGCATGTGAAAAATCCCAGGTGTTGGGAAAGAACTTCACCTGAGACCCTTAAGTGCCTCTGCCAGTCAGAGTACACAGTACTGAGCAAGATGGACAAATAGTCTGACCAGGTATAAGGCAAGTTCCTTTGTTCCTGTGGTGCTTTCAAAGGAGGAGAGGGCAGGCCCATACCCCAAGAGGTTTACAATCTAGAAATCATCAGCATCTAGAAGAGAGGTGACCAGAGTGTAGACAAGGATTGCAGCAGTGATTACCAAGAACAATGAAAATATATTGGAGCAGGACTAACTACATGAATCAGGAAGTGCCATAACATGGGAGAATGATAGGAAGGACTCCAAGTTCATCTCAAGACTGTGTACAATGGACAAAGGATATGACAGCGTTTCTAGTACTGACAGAAATCTGTGAGTGTTTGGGGGGAAAGGTTATAATGGGTGAGGAACCTCAGGCTGTGGGCCAAAACAGGCCCATCAGGGCTCTATCTGGCCCTCAGGACTCTTCCTAGGTCACCCCCCCTCCCATCTCCCATTCCTCACTTCCTTTTCCACGCCTTCATTGAGTGCTTTTGCCTGGATGGAATGTGTCCTTGAACTGTGATAATGCCTCTTGCTTGCCTCAGTGGAGAGATGTGTGTGTAGAAACCTTGGAATTTAGCATGGCTTGAATGTAGCATACTGCACAAAGGCAAGAGTCAGATCCGAAGCTTTGTCCATTTTTTTGTTTCTGACCACACCCACCACTGGTATGCAACTCCTGGAAAGTTGCCAGTGAGGGAATGTGGCCTTCAGGCAGAAGAAGGTTCTCTATCCCTCAGTTAGGACTATCACTGCTATGTTCAACAGGCGGGATGAGCCATCCAGGACGGAAATATCCACAGAGATGTGAGTATGGAAAGAAGGTGAGAAAAGTAGATTTGAGAACGAAATATAAAGGTAGTAGCAGAAGGCATTCAAAATGAACAATCTAAAAACCGAAGGTGCAATCCAATGTATGCATTTCATCCAGTGCTCAGTTTTAAAAATAATAGAATATTTATTTATTATATTTATATCCCATCCTTCCTCCCAGTTGGAGCCCATAATAATAATAGGACAGAAGAGATCTCAGCTAATCCTCATTGTACGCTTTCACAGATTAGCTAGTGCACCATATAAGCAGTTTTTAAACTGTTATTACTGTGTTTTATCTGTTCTGGTCTGCATTGGGATGTTTTTAACACTGCTATCTTCTATATAATGTATCATACATGTTTTATATTTTATATTATTTTATTATGGGCACCCATATTAGTCTGTTGCAGCAAAAACAACACAAGTTGCTTCTAGATGTGGGTTTACTATTGCAAACTGGTTGTTTTAGGGTTACCAGGTCTCCGTATTTTGGCCGGAGTCTCCGGTTTTGAGGGGCCACCTCCGCCTTTCCAGCTAGCACCCCTTAATCTCCAAACTGTTGGCTTCAATTTTAAAAAAAAATTAAGTTTCTAGGTGGTCTGGTTCCAGAGATATACACCAAAATGTCAACTGCCCCCCCCGCACGAATGTTAAATCTGTTTTACAGATCTTTAGAACAGCTCCTAGATCTAACTACAACTCCCATCAGACCAATCCAGTGGCCATGCTGGCTGGGGCTGATGGGAGTTGTAGTTTAAAAAAAGTAACTGGTTCAAGCTGTGGCTGTAACCCCACCCTTTCAGAATTGTAGCCAATAAATGAAGCCAGGTTGTGACTTGTTGATCCAGGCATGCCTAGGCTTAATTTCAACATCAGAAAATGGTGGCTTTGAGATTTTTAAATTTGCGTAAGTAATATGGCTTAACTTTTTTCCCCCTCTTCTGTGCAAGAGTCAGACACTGGGCTATGAAATATGAAAGTATTTAATCCAATACTTGCTTTTCTGGGAGTAATGCTAATCCCATGTACCTGGAGTAAGTAAACCCCATTGAACTCCATTAGGACTTACTTTTGAGTAGACATGGTTAGGATTGCGCTGTAAATTAATGGAACTTTTGAGTAAACATAGCACAAACTTGTGTTTGTGTTGTAAATCTTTCTCTTCCTCCCCAATCCTATTTTTAAAGCAATTAGGAAGGGTCTACCTAGGTATCACAGTTTTTATTTTGTAGGAAACTAATACTGATTTTTTAAAAAAATGTTCTTCAATGACCAACTGGTTTGACAATAAAATATTATATGGGGTGTATTTTTACACCTGCAAGTGTGTGTGTGTGTGTGTGTGTGTGTGTATGTGTATGGAGCCTTTCCAACAACCCTGTGAGGTAGGGTTGCCCTTCCTCCCAGTAGGAGCCCAGGGCGGCAAACAAAAGCACTAAAACCACTTTAAAAATCATAAAAACAGACTTTAAAATATATTAAAACAAAACATCTTTTAAAACATTTTTAAAAGCTTTAAAAACATTTTTTAAAGGTTTAAAAACATTAAAAAGCAATTTCAACACAGACACAGACTGGGGTAAGGTCTCAACTTAAAAGGCTTGTTAAAAGAACAAGTTCCTTATCACTTCAGGGTACAGTTTTCCCTGGTTGAGTAAGCCCCATTGAATACATTGGGACTTGCTTCTGAGTAAACAAACATAGGATTGCACTAGAAATATCTTTACAGGTTGTATAAATAATAAACATATTTGATAGTCGTGCTTATATAAATATTTTGTCATACTGTGTCCCAATAAGTATCCTCTGCATTTTAAGTATGCCTTGGGGTGGTCATGGGTCTCCATTGTTTTCATTCTGAGAGGCAGATAGGCTGAGAGATGGTGTGTAGCCCATGGTCACCCACTATAGTTTATAGCTCATTTCCATTTTGAAAAATTAATTAAAACAATTTACATGCAGGCAAAATTTATTAAGTGGATTCACACAATACGTTTAACGCACATCCAACTCGCATTTAAAGCGCATGACTTCCCCTAAAGAATTCTGGGAAGTGTCATTTCCCCCTCACAGTTATAGTTCTCACCACTCTTAACAAACTGCAGTTCCCATGATTCTGTGGTGGGATTCATGTGCTTCAAATGGGTGTTTAATGTGCTTTAAAGGAATGGTGTGGATCTGCCCTAGGTATGACGTGCATTCAAGAGTGAATGGAAAAGAACAATTTTAAAAGATACTTCTTACTCTTATGCATTTCTCAGACCTCTTTCTGAAGTGAAGGGTCAAATCTGTAAAGAAGTTTGGAGCAGCCACGTTAAAAAATAAGGGCAGGGCATTCCAGGCAGGGGGTTGCCAACCCTGCTTGGATATGGATGTCTTTGCAGAGGAACCCTAGTCAAGGTTTACCAACAGCACAATCCAAACTATATCTACTCAGAAGTCAGTCCTGTTGAGTTCTATGGGGCTTAATCCCTTAGTAAGTGTGTTTAGAATTGCAGTCTTCAGGAGCATCCATCTTTACTCCAGAATGCTCCATCTAACATCTCCACAACACTAGGCTCCTTTGTCCCTGCAGTGGCCTTCTGGTGACTGGCCTGGCCTGAAGGCACTTAACCCTTCTTGCTGAAAGCAAGTAGACTAGATTAAATGTTCCCTACCCAGGCTCTACCTTTTGGCCAAGATTTCTATCTTAATTTCCAATCAGATTTTTTTTAATTGTATGCTCCAAGCAACTGTGATTGATGCTTAATGTGTCATGCTTAATGACATCACTAGGGCCCGCCCCATGACATCACTAGGGCCGGCCCTCAATTCTCAGGTTTTGGGATGCTTCTGACCTAGCAACCCTAGGTTGTTTAGATATTGCAAATGGGTTATTGGTAAGTGGTAACACTTTTGCTCTCAAGTTGGTGGGCCCAAGTTTAGTGTTGCCAATTCTTGAACTGGGTGGAACTGGGTATGGTAGCGCTCTTTGGGTCAGAGGACGGAGTTCACTGAATTTTGGTGGATAGTGGGGGAAGGGAGCATGTTGTTGGTAGGTCTGGATGTGAAGCACAACATTTTGGGCATTTTCAAGAGCCATGCTTAGTGTGTTTTGCCAATGCAAAGCTGCCTATTCACCGAATGTGTAGACCTTTAAAAGAAAGGCTGAAGGGGGAGAGTAGCAGTTGGTCCTGAAGTTTTAGAAAAAAGGTTGAAATCTCTCTCTATTTTCTGGTCAGTAGAGATGCACAAATCTGGTAATTTCAGTTCTCCAAGCTTCTCATTTTTACAAACTTAAATTCGGTTCTCCCCATTATTGCAACAACTTGCATTTAAAAAAACCCTCATAGGTATTCACAGCATTTTACTGTGAATTTCTCCTAATAAACATATTTTGTATGCAGTTCTGACTAACATGCACATTTTGCAAACAAGTTTCCCTAATATAATACATTTTTGTGTTTTACTTTCACAAATATATGCATTTTATGCACGCTTATGAATATGCACTCATTTTTGTACTCATTACTCTTGTATTTAGCTGAAGAATGGCATTGCAAAATTAGGAGAAGTGCGAATTTTGAAGGATGGCTGTGCATCAGTTTGCTTATTGTTTTGAAAAGTGCAAAGCTGGCAAGTTAGCCTTTAAATGCAAACTGAATTGAATTTCGTCCCCATCCATATTGGCTTGTTTGGCAACCCTAGAATTATGGTAAGTGCCTGACATTACTAACTCGGCTCCAGCCACGAATCTAGTTTCCTTCCTATATCTTCTTACACTTGGTCCTGTCGTCAGTACTCCGCATGGTTTCTGCTATTTTTAAAGCTCTGTACCCTGTGAAGGCAGTAGCTTTATATTTCTAAATATGGTAACCGTAGTTGTCACTAGTGGTCTTATATCAGATTAGACCTAGTCTTTGTCCTAATCAGCTTCATCAGTTTACATTTACAATTAGTAGTGCAATATTTCTCTGCTTTCATCTACAGTAATTGTGTGTATTACTGAATGAAGGGTTGATGCATGTTGCTATACAGCATCTTGTGAGCCGAAAGTTTTCCTCCCCGTTTTGAAAGTTTTGCTATGAGAAACTTGCACAAGACATCATAAATAATTACATTTTAATCCTCTGCAGCTGGTACAGTAGAATTGTTTACAAACATTTTTTCCTATTAAAAATGGTATTTATAATGCATTGATTGGTCAGGATTAGGAATGCAATGTGTCCTCAAAACTGGATGAATTTTTTATAGTACTCTGCACAAATATGTGGAAATGTCAGATGTTACTTGAAAAGGTTGTGGCTCTGATTCAGTAGTTTTCTTTACCATCTGCAATTATTCAGGGTAAAATGATTGCTCCACTCAGACTTACAACACTACATGTAGTGCTGCCACAACAATCATGAGCTAAAGTTTCATTTATGTTCATGTAACACTATTTTTTTTCATGATTTTTTTTTTTTAAAATGATTGAAAATACCTACATTAGCAACTCAAAAGCAGAGTGCTAGGATTCATGATTACCATCAGCAGGTTGAGATATGCCCCTTCAAAGCTACTAATTATGTTAGGCCAGCCCAGGGTCTTTTGCTGCCTGAGATGGAGAAACAAATTCTCCCTCTTCATACCCCTCTCTTCTTCCCTTACAGTAATAGTAATAGTAATAAAACAGTTTGCTGTCCTTTCATGACACCCAAAATCAGTTGCCTGAGACAGCAGCCTCACTCTGCCTAATAATAGAGCCTTTTTATGATTAACTGAAATTAGAATAAGGAAGTTCAGATCGTCATTGGTGTCATCTGCCCCTGGGCATAAAACCAAATGCTGTTGGGGGGGGGGGTCGATCCACAGTCTACGGCTGCCGCATTGTGATCTCTTTAAATTATACAGCCACGAGAATGGCTGTATACTATAGCCAGTGTGGATTTTTCACATTCTGCAATGTTAAATTGAAAATACCCCCATGCCGTTCTGAAGCTTAACAACCCTGAAAATTTTCATGGTGATACACAAAACAGTCAGAAAGAATTGAGAGTTCAAAGTCTAAAGAGAGAGAAAAAACCCAGAGCCCTTTTGGACTTTTTCCTGTCAGAGTTCTCATAATCTGTTGAAATTCATTAAAACTCAGCCATGTTCACAGAGTACCTGTAATCCTGTTACTGACATTGCCCCATACTCTGACCTCCATCTTCTGCAGTTTAAAAGTTTAAAAAATGCCTGGCTGATTTTTAATTATTTTAAGAAATTTTGGCTGGAACCCTATGATAGTGTTCGGCATGCTCAGTAAGAACCAACTGTCAGTGTTCTAAAAGCCAGACTCGCAGCTGCTGGGCTTGCCTAATCAAGGGGCCACAACCACACCTGACCTTTATTTCACTTGAGACAATCATGGCTTCCCCCAAAGAATCCTGGGAAGTGTAGTTTGTGAAGGGTGCAGAGAGGAGATTCCTATTCCACTGGCAGAGCTCCAGTGGCCAGACTGGTTTAACAGTCAGCTACTCTGATTGAAGGTCTGTCTCCTAGCAACACTCAGAACCCTTCACTAACTACACTTCCCAGGATTATTTGGGAGAAGCCATGACTGTCCAAAGTGAAATAAAGGCCTGGTGTGGATGTGGCCAGGAACAGCTTTAGTTTAAATTTGGATGGCAGGCTACAGGTGCCTGCTATAGAATAAAAAGGTGGGGGAAACGCTGAAAAGCAATGATACTGTTCACAATGTTTTCCTTTTGGAATGGAAAGGGGCTTCCCCTCTGCCCAGTGTCCACCCACCCACCCAATCTCCTCTCCCCCTCCTCCCCTCCCTGCCCCTCCCCCAGGTCAGTGTTGGACTATGACCTGGGAGATCAGGGTTTGAATCCCTACACAGCCATGAAGCTCACTGGGTGACCTTGGGCCAGTCACTGTCTCTCAGCTTCAGAGGAAGGCAATGGTAAACCCCCTCTGAATACCGTTTACCATGAAAACCCTATTCATAGGGTCACCATAAGTTGGGGTCGACTTGAAGGCAGTCCATTTCCATTTTCAAACATGATTGCACAGAAATAAATCCCACAGAACTCAAAAAGTATGCAACTGGCCAAACCCATCCTCCTCCTTCCCTCCTATCCCTTCCCTCTTGCCCCCTCCCTCTCCCCCTCCTCCTCCCCATGGTCAGTTTTACCTATCTTAAGCATGATTGCATGGGAGTAAATACCATTGAACTCAATAAGCATGCAAATGATCAAACCTGCCCTCCCCTGCCCCTTCCTTTGCCACTCCTCCTCCAATCCCCTTCCCCTCCCTTTCTCCTTCCCTCTCCTTTCCCCTCCCCTTGCTCTTCCCCCATGGCCAGTTTTACCTATCCTAACCATGATTACATAGGAGTAGATCCCATTGAACTCAATAAGCATGCAAATGATCAGACCTGGCAGTACAATATCTCAGAGAGGAGGTCAGGTCTCCTGCTCCCCTGGTGCATTCACTATAACTGCCCAATTTCCCTGCTTTTTAAAGTTTGATAGAAATATCTGTGGGCTATAGGTACATTCTTAAACCATAAGGTTTTTGCCTATTAGTGAATTACTTCATAAGGCAGCTACAGCTAACCATTTGTGTGTGTGTGGGGCCCACCCATCAATCAGATGCTTTCCTACACACCGCCTTGGATCTGTGAAGGGTGATATGGGAGGGGAAAGATACCTGACCTACAAGGTGAGCTACTTCAAATGAATGACTCTCCTTGGCATAAGAGTTGTCATTTAGAGTGATTTAAAGTGGTCAGCCACCTATGTAGTGGCTGTAACATGTAAATAATTCTTCAATGGCATATGGCCAAACATCTTCCTTGACTTGGGGATACTCATGATGACAAAGGGCTCCCCCATACAACCTGTTTATTGAGCATTCGTCATGATTTGCTTGTACAAAGCTTTACACAGAGGTTAGATTATTGAGCATTTGCTCTGATTTGGTTGTGGGGCTGTTACATGGTAATGAGATTTCACTTTGATTTGCTTGTGGGGTCTTTATACATCTTCGTGTTAGTAATTTGTTCACCCCACACTTTCCCTTCTCGCTTTTCTAAAGTGGATTTGTGCGCTTGCTTGACAGAGTGCTTTAATCCACTATAATTGTGCAAAGGTAAAGTTGCGGTATGTGCTTGAATCCTTTTCACAAAATACTGACAGTCTGGAGGAACCCAAAGTTTGAGAGCCAGTGCTCTAATATATCAAATGTTTGCTTGTCTAAGGTGCTGTTCTCTCATGTTCCTATTAATAAGTCTGACCCAAGGCCTAAAAATGCGAAGAGAATGAGCACTTGCAGGGGTGCTATTTCAGTAAGGGGAGTAGGCAAAGAGATTCCAGTACAGGGGACAAGAGTACCTTCAAGCTTAAATGGCAAACCCCCCAGGGATTTCAAAGGTACTTTTGATTGCTGTAGTTTTTGTGGAGTATTAAAAAAACCCATAATATTATACAGATTGAACATTGCTTTAAACCAGCCTCCTTTCTTTTATTAAACAAAAACATTGTGTCTTTAGCATGTACAATATATGGTTCATAGCTCTATTGTGTCCAACTTAATCCAGGAGTGTGTAGATATCAGTGAGCTAGTCAGGGCGAGAGCTGCTCCAAGTGACAACCACCTGTGGTTCTGAAAGCCAACATGAGGATAGGATGGGAGAGAAATTCATTACAGTTCTCATTTCAAGCTGAATCAAAGTTGCACTTTTTGAAACAATATGAGAACCAAAACACAGCCCTCCTTCAAGATTCGCACTTATTCGAATTCTGCAATGCAGTTACACCAACCAAAGAATGTTTACAAAAATGCATAAATTAGGAGAAAGTGTGCATTAGTGAACATATTAATGAAGACATACAAAAGTACATTATGTGATGGGAAATTGCCTACAAAAATGTGTTTATTAGGCAAACTTTGCACTAAAATGCTGGAGAATTTTCATTAGGATTTTTCTAAAAAAATTGCAAATTGCTGCAGAAATATGGAGAACTGAATTCAAGATTGGAAAAATGAGAAACGGAGAGAACCAAAATTGTCAAAACTTTCCATCTCTACATGAGGACAAGGGAAACAACAGTGGTGTAGCTAGGTGATTCTGCACCCTCGCCTTAAGGGCCTTACTGGGGGTTGGGTGGCGGCTTTCATCAGCCATGTGTGTCAAGCATATAATTAATATTTATCTTCTCCCCCACCCCTCAGTTTCCATGCTTTACAACTGCTACTGCAAAAAATCCCAACAAAAATCAGTTTGTCAACCCTGATAACCATGTACACGTCCATCTAGCCAGCCCCTGACTATAAAATATTTTTTAAAATAGGAAGGATGCTGAGGTAACCAGCATCAGCCCTGGTGTGCCCATGCTGGCCCATGTGCTGACACTGGGTCTGTTTGCCACAGTCCCCATCCTCTGCTGCTCTTTGGGTTGTCATTTGGGGGCCCTCTGAGCTGTAGGCCCCCGAGGTCCAGCTCCACCTGCACCACTGGGAAAGGATGTTACTCTGCCCGCTGTGCCTCTAAATGGCACTGGTCTCTAGTAAATCCCAGTGCAAGCACTCTGTCAACTTATTTTAGGTGAGATAGCCCTGAGCAGTGCATATTTTCCAGTCTTCAGTGACCCTTCAGGAAATGGCCCATTATGTAGTACTGTTGTACCAGTGTGATACTGACACTACCATAATATTTTGAAAGACTTACAAACTTTATGGTTAAGAAAGTGTATGCGAATGGTTGCCTTACCCCGTAAATGCCCATTCAACTGCTTATTCAACCGCATTGATCTGCAAATTTGGCATTTTACAAGCGCCACATGATTATTTTGTGCGTGCAAGCAATTGATCCTTCAGGGTACTTTGGAACTCCCTGCTCATTGACATTAGGCAGAAACGTTTGCTATATTGTTTTCGATGACTTTTAAAAGGTTTTCTTGTGTGTGTAGGGAAGCTTTCAATGTGTCATTTTACTTATAATGTATATTTTTAAAACTGCTGATATGGTCAGCTTGTTTTATCATCTGATTTTATCAGTAACATGAGTGTATATTGTATATAAACTGCATAGAGGTTTTGATGGTTAAGTAGTATATAAATCCTGTTAAATAAATAAATTGATTAATAAAGATTTTTACATGGCTGACCCAAAACATTTGCTGCCTGAGGCAGAGCAAGAAATCATGACTCCCCAGCAAGTCAAGGTGCACCGTATCCAAGGCTGCCCCAATTATTTTGGCAACTGAGGCACAAAATCTCACAAGCACTTTCCCCTCTTCTGACAGTAAAAATATAATAATATTAAATTATATAACTACTTTGCTGCTGTTTCATGACACCCCAAATCAGCTGCCTGATGCAGCTGGTCCACTCTGCCTAATGGTAGGACCAGCTCTCGATGCAGCTTGGAAGTTAAAACGTTTTTAGAAACAAAATAAAAATGTTGCTCCATTTTGAAATACTTTCAGCAAAATGAGCTTCCTTCTTTAACCTCTCCCTATGAAAGAAAGGTAAGCTCCTGTCCAGCAAAAAATGTGTGTGCCTTGCCTTGATATCTTCAGTGCAACATATGCTCTTGAAAAGGATTTGATTAATAATCCATGTTTAAAAGAGAGAGAGAAATGAATAGAATCCACTGAGTACAAAAACCTAATAAACTGATTCCCTGAGTGCAAGCTGATGTCATCAAAATGTAAATGAACCAATTCCAGTAATATATTTATAGCCTGACAGTGATGTGGCTGATTGGAGATGCTTTATTTAATGCTGTTGGAAAATGTAGAAATGTGGTGTGTTTTTTAAAAAACTTGCACACAGTTAATGTGTTAGCATAGAAATGAGCCCCATTGGGAGTGTTTTCAAAAAGTCGCGAGAAGCGGATTAACAAAGCTTTTAAATGCCACGAAGCAGAAAAGTAGTGCATCTGTTCCACCATTATCCTGGACATAACACTCTCAAAGGAATCTAAGCCAAAAGACTTGATATCTAAGATTTCATCTCAGTAAAATGCCTTCCAGCTACTAATGTAGGTCACACACATTTGGCATCTTACAAAGCTTTCCAACTGTCTGCTAAGGAATACAAAAAGCGGAGGATGAGTTTCAGTTACATACTGGAAAATGTATTTTGAATTAATGCTATAATATTCATATAGTGGTTGACAATGCTTAAAATGTATGAATTAAACTCTTCTTGCCTTCATGATTGCTTTTATGTAACAGTGGAATAATTAAAACTGTACTTGCTATGATTCTGCATGTGTGAATTCTACATGCAGAATTGGTTACAGAATTTGGCTTCCTTATGGATTTTCATTTTAATCAAGCAGCAAGCTTCTAGCTCTCATGTTTGTGGAAATATATTTGAAAATGTACACACAGATATTGTTTTTAGCATTTGGGCATGGTGCCTGAGTACAAAATATACCTGCCTTACCTCAATGGTCAGCATAATTGGGCACCTGCTGAGCTGCACACCCAGGGGGTCACTGCTAATCCCCAAAGCCTCCTGGTGCTGCTGTTCTTCCTCCTCCTTGTTGTTGTTGTTGCCTGTTTATGTATTCTTTCCAAGGAAGTGAGCAGTGTGAGGAGAAAGGAGAAGCAATAACCTCTGCACACCTTGTCCCTTCTCTCTGGGAGGTGAGGTGGATTGAGCCCATAGGGAGGGGCAAGTGAATGCACAATGGTGAGGAAGAAGGAAGAAGTGGGCCCACTTAGAGCATCTAAGTGCTCTAACAGCTGCAGTACTGGGTGACTGGAGAACATCTGCCCTGGGAGTGAGTATCTGAGAATCTGGGTGCTTGCTTGCTCGCTTCTCTGGGTTGCTGTCTCTTGAGACAGCTGAAGTCCCTGGTAAGTGCTGCAAGGACTGGGACCCCCTGCTGACCCTGACTCCAAAGAGAAGCTGCAGTCAATCTTGCATTAGCTCCTGGCTGGGTCAGGGGGCATAAAAGCCCTTGGGCGGTGGGTTTGCCGCTTCTGGGGTTGCCACTGAAGGGATGACACAAAGGGGGTTGCCCCTTGGGGATCCCCTTAGGGAGTCCCGAGGGCGAGGGCTCTACCCCCTTCTATTTCTTTTTTTAAACCAATCTAGAGGAGATTGGGAGTGGGGAAGGGTGTATGGCGCGTGTGTAGTTCCTGCACAGGGTGAGAGCCTGTGCAGTGAGCTAAATGATAGGAGAAAGTCACCAGATGCCTTCAGAGTGAGAGTCTGCAACTAGCAGAAGGCTGGACCTCCCTGGGTATGAGACGGGGGGAAGTAGATGTGTCCTGTGTGGAAGAGATTGAGTGGGTCTGACAGTTCCCAAGGGATAACTGGTTCAGGTAGGTTTTGTTGGTGAGTTCTTGTTGGGTCCATATCAGTTTTTTAGGAGGAGTGCTCATAGTCTCATAGGAGGAACATGGGTGATGCCACCCCAATTTCAGTGATTACGGGTAGAGGGAAGTATAGCCATGAGGAGGTGGTGAATTACCATAGAAGAAGAGGGCAACACTGTCTACAACTTGTTCCTCCCTCCCACTCCTCTCATGGATGGGTTCCTTGTTGCGCATCTGCTGTGCCCACTGGCCTGTGTGTGTTGTTGTTTAACACCAGATTGGTACACAATAAGACCATACTCATCCATGATTTGATTGTGGATGAAGGTGCCAGTTTGGTGTGCGTTACTGAGACCTGGGTGGGTGAGCTGGGAGGAGTTGATCTAACCCAGCTTGGCTCACCTGGATACTTGGTGCAACACCAGCACAGGCTGCAGGAACGGGAGGGGAGGAGGAGTTGCTGTGGTCTACAGAACTTTCATCTCTGTCACTAGGAAACCACTCTGTCTTGGAGCTGGCTGTAAGGGCCTGCATCTGATGTTGGGCCAAGGAGACAATAAACTAGGGTTGCTGCTGGTGTACCATCCACCCAACTGCCTGGCAGCTTATTTGACTGAGCTGGTGTAGGCCATCTCGGCTGTAGTATTGGAGAAGCCCAGAATGATGGTCCTTGGTGATTTCAGTTTCCATGCTGAGGCTGCCTCTAGTTTTCTGGCACAGGACTTCATGGCCTCCATGACAACCATTGGGCTGTCTCAAGTTGTCAACAGCCCGATACATAGGGCAGGGCACACCCTCGACTTGATTTTTGCCCAGATGGAAGAAGGCGTGTTCTGGAGATCAGTGATGCTGGATGTCATCCCATTGTCATTGTCAGTCCACTTCCTGGTGAAGTTTAGACTTATGGCTCTGATCCTCCCCTGCAGGGCATTGTGGAGTCTGGTTTGCACCTCTAGTGAGCTAAGGGCAATGAAACAGGCTGGACGACAGCTAGAGTGCAAGTGACGAAAGACGTGCTGTGAGGCTGATTGGGCAAGAGTAATACATAACCATGACTACTGTGTGGTGGTGAGAGTGGCGAAGAAGGCCCACTCGTCTGCCACCATTGCATTCTCAAGTAACCGTCCAGTGGAGCTTTTCCATATTGTCAGGGGTCTGTTGACATCAGCTCCAGGAAATTGAGTTTTAGACCCTTTGGAGACCCACTGTGAATTGTTGGCAAGGCACTTTGAGGGTAAAGTTGCTTGCCTCTGTAGCAATCTTGATGCCCCATCCACATCTACTGTAGTCCCCAGTGAGGTGTCTAGTGCAACATCTACAATAATGTGGTTTTTATATACAAAAAGTAGGCAAAATATATTCTTTTAGAAAGTATAAGGATAATAATTTTATAAAGGAGCAACAGGCCAGATAAATGATTCTCTCCTTGGTACTGACATCTCTGTCTTTAACGCAAATGTATCCATGGTAACTGATATGCATGGTATGCTAGGAACAGCCTGGCTCAAGAAGATAAAATAAGAGGAACAGAACACTGGCACTGAAAGTCTCTGTCCTCCCCAAGTCATGAGAGGAATTAGTGCTGGAATGTGTTAGCTCATAGTAGAAATGTGCTGGTATAAGGATTGTTTAACATTACCTAATTGGCTAGAAAATGATGTAGACAGTGTAACCTCTACATAATGCTTACGTGAAGCTCCACGATTGAGAAATGCTAATGTGCTTTGTCCTGGAATATATAAAAAACCCAGGAGAACAGTGCCATTTTGCAGCACTCCACCATGTGCACGTAACCAATAAAGGTCTACCTTTGCTGCAAGCCTGTATCTTCGTTTTCCTTTAGGACCCCCGGTCCAGTGGTCCTCAAAATTCTCCGTCAACAGCAACTTCCTGGGAATGGTTTCAGTTGATGCTGCCTGATGACATGAACAAAGTGCTTGTGATGATGTGGCTAGCAATGTGTCCTCTCGACCCTTGCCCTTCTTGACTTATTAAAGCTTGCCGAGGGGACCAAATGGATCCAGGGTGTGATCAATGCATCATTGCAGGAGGGAATGGTTCCAGCCACGTGAAAGAGGCGGTGCTCTGACTGCTCCTGAAAAAGCCCACCCTGGACCCATTGGTTTGTGATAGTTTCTACCCGATCGCAAATACCCTGCTTTTAGGGAAGATAATTGAGATGATTGTGGCACAGCAATTGCAAGTACTCTTGGATGAAACAGATTATCTTGACCCTTTCCAGTCTTGGTTCAGGCCCGGTTATGGGACTGAATTGGCCTTTGTTGCCCTGATGGTTAAACTTTATTGGGAGAAGGCCAGGGGGAGTGCAACCCTGTTACTCTTACTTGATCTCTCAGTGGCTTTTGATACCATTGACCATGGTATCCTTCTGAGCTGACTTGGTCAGATGGGTATTGGAGGCACTGTTTTACAGTGCTTCCAATCCTATCTCCAGGATCGTTTTCAGAGAATAGCATTGGGTGATTGTCTTTTGACGCCATGGCAGTTGTGCTGTGGCATGCCACAGGGTACCATCTTGTCCCCCATACTGTTTAACATCTATATGAAGCCCTTGGGAGCAGTCATCAGGAGATGAGGTGTCAGCAGTACACTGACAATTTCCAACTCTATTTCTCTGTAACAACTGAATTGTGAGAGGTCGTGCAAGCCCTAGACTGCTGCTTGGACTCAGTGGTGGGCTGGATAAGGGCCAATAAACTGAGTCTGAATCCTAGCAAGATGGAGATGCTGTGGGTTGGTGGTTCCCAAGTTTGGATAATTGATCAGTTGCCTGATGGGGTTGTACTCCCTCTGAAAGAGCAGGTCCATAGTCTGGGGGTACTAGTGGATCCATCTTTGTCATTGGAGGCCCAGGTGACCTCAGTGGCTAGGAGTGCCTTTTACCAGCTTTGGCTGGTAAGACAGCTGCAGTTGTTTCTGGACCAGGATAGCCTGATTGCTGTTGTTCATGCACTGGTAACCTCCAGGCTGGATTACTGTAAAGCACTCTGTGTGGGGCTACTTTTGAGGTTGATCCAGAAGGTGCAGCTGGTGCAAAATGCAGTGGTGAGATGTTCCCTGGGGCAGGGTATCACCAACATGTCACCCCGCTGCTCAAAGAATTGCACTGGCTACCTCTTATCTACCAGGCTAAGGTCAAGGTTCTAATTTTGGTGTACAAAGCCCTATACAGCTTGGGACCAGGATACCTGAAAGACTATCTTATCCCTTATATACCCAGTTGATCACTGTGCTCTGCAGGTGAGGGCCTCCTGCAGATACCATCTTATCAGAAGGTCCATTCTGCACAACACAGGAAATGGTCCTTTAGTGCAGTGGCACCTACTCTTTGGAATTCCCTCCCCTTCAATATTAGACAGGCTCCATCTCTGTTACCTTTTCGATTCCTGCTGAAGATTTCCTCTTTCAACAAACCTTTTAAGTACAGACCTTATCCCAGTTGGTTTCTGTGTTGGAATTGTTTTTTAATATATTTTTAAACCTTTTTTTAAAAAAAAATGATGTTTTTAAACCTTTTTTTAAAGATGTTTTTAAAGCTTTTAAAAATGTTTTTTAAAATGTTTTGTTTTAATATATTTTAATGTCTGTTATGTTTTGAAGTGTTTTTGTTTGCTGCCCTTGGCTCCTAGTGGGAGGTCAGGATAAAATCAAATAATAAATAAATAAATAAAAATCTTGCCTAAGCCCCTCTCCCAAAACTGGAACCAGCACTGGGCAATGGTATACACATACGGGGCCATGCCCAGATGGTTGCAGCCTAAAGTAAAGGACAACATGGTTTCCCCATTCTACACAGAAGCTGAGCGGAATGGGACTGTAAACACACTAGTCGCCAGAACAAAGCATTTCCATTAGCCACATCTGGAGGGGAAACTTGATCTGCTGATCAGTTGCTAAATCTGTTTGAAGCTGAATTAGAAAAACAGACACACTCAAGCTGCTTCCACCAGGTTTTACACTAAAAAGGGGAGATTGACTAGCGTCATGTGCACCCATTTTCAGAGCAGAGAGGTGGAGAAGCACTGGAACCGGCGGAACAGTGAGAGTATTTGCACCCTGGCAGTTGAATCTTACTTCAACACTGACAATGAAACAGCAACTTCCATCGCACCTGAAGGCAGGCGACTAGTTCAGGGAGCGCATGGCAGGCTGTGTGTGATGCGCATAGCTCAGTCTTTCAGCACCTTGCTGCTGCTCCCTCAGTCCTCCTGGTGCCTTCTCACTCCCTACTCAGACTGATGCCAGTGTGTATTACATGAGCAAAGCAGCACATATTCATGATGTCTGAAGTATGCTTGGCCTCGGCTGGTTGTCTCTCTGCTCTGGATCAGTAGCAGTTCTTTCCCAATGGTGCTGCCTGTGATGGGTAGGGAGAAGGCAACTAGGCAAGACAGCCAGCCCACACAGGCTAGCAACAAACAAGTATCACCCCCACTAAGGTAGTAGCTCAGTAGGATGGGAGCAGCTGGAGGTGGGCTCAAAGGGAAAGGCTGGGGAGGGAATGGCAACTGCTCCCTAGCATCTACTGCCTGAAGCAGCTGCCTCACTCTGCCTAATGGTAGGGCCAGACCAGCAAGAAGGATGGACAGGTAGGGCAATAATGGGGGTGAGGCATAGTGGTTGTGGAATCAAGGGACAGGGAGGCCATGAAAGAGAGCACAAGCCATGTTGCAAAAGGCTCCAAAGGGTGCTTTTACATCATTAACAGTAACCAACATTAGGAAGAAAAGGATACGTAGCAAGTTGCCACAAGACATGCCATGACCTGTACCCATGGCTAACATGATTGTTATGTAAAGGAAAATCACAAGAAGAAAACCTGATTTAGTAGTTCACTGTTAGCACTCCTCCGTTAACAGAGGTTTTATAGGCAGACAGAGGCCATCTCTGCTATCTTTTCAGCACCTTTTAAAGACTTTCGTCTTTCAACAAGGCTTTTAAGTTGAGACCTATCCCAGTCTGCATCTGTAATGAACCTCCACAGTTCTTTATCTCCATTCTGCTGCTGCCTCCTTTGCCTCCTTTATCCATGTTCTTGCCCTCTGGCTCCTTTCTCCCCCCACTCCATTCTTCTCCACCACTGTCCATTTGTTTAAACAATTGTTTTCTCCACTCCACCCGTCTCACACTCCACCCGTCTCACACTCCACCTCCTCCCTTGTCACCTCCTACCCACCCACAGAGCACGAGGGAAGAGTGATGCTGCACAGAAGCCCAGTTTGAGGCACATGATTTTCATCCACAAATCAGAGGAGCAGAAGACTTCCTCTGCTTCTCCCCCCCCCAAGTAATGCCCAAAAGTAATGCTGGAAACATTACAGTTACTCCTCAAAAGTAATAAAATTACTCCTCATTGTATTGCAATCAAAATGTCAAGGAATTACCCACCTGCTCCCCAAAAAAGTAATGACTTACAAGTAATTTGTTTTTTGTAACTAATTACTTCCATGCTCTGCTATATCGTTTGTCAGCATTGCTTGAAATCTTTTATGCTTTTTAACATTTTTGGAAAAAGCTGTTCTGCAGGATTGGTGGTCCCAGGAGGGCAGTGAAAGATGAGTGGTGGTAGGAAAGGAATGGGAGTATGATGGTGTCATTAACCCTAAGGAAGGGAAGCCAGAATAGGGAGATAGGCCTAGGGATGAGGGGTGCAAAAGGAAGGAGAATGAGAATTAAACCTGGGAAGGCAGGTCTGGATGAAGATGGTGGCAGACCAAAGAAAAATTCAGTTGCAGGTGTTTTCCTGCCATTGTTTTTTCCTTCAGATTTGTAGCCTGCTTTGTCTCACCAAAGTAGGGCACATTACACAAATACTTAGTTTAAAACTTTTTTAACCCCTCCCCCCAAATATCTCTCTCTTAAAGGCTGTCTTTTATATTAGATTTGAAATACATCTGGTTGCTTTAGGGAAGCACTTATGATTGTCAAACGAAAATGTATTGTCCATGAGAAAATGACCTGGGCTGCCTGATCTTTGTTCCAAGATTGGCACAGTGAGGATGCATTGACAGGAGTTCCAGACTGACTCTGCTGATGTGTATGCTCTGTGCTGACCTTGCCCCCTTACCTACCTCGTAAACCACAGTGTTGACAATGCTGGGAGGTCAGATAAGTGTTGCTGACCATCCCCACCAACCACTCCTGAGCTAATGACTTCAAGACAGCTTTCTATTCTTGTTGTTCAGCATCTGATCTTTTTATCTGCCTATTTAGAAGCTGAATGAAGTGATTAGCTTGCACTGTACTGATGAGTCTGAAATATCAAGGCTGAAAGAGGTTAAGTGTGATACGGAATATGCAGTTAAACTATATATATTGGTAGACATAATGAAACAAAATGAACAACTTAAACATTCAAATTAAAGAATCTCCTAATTGCAATCTGTCAGAAATGGGGCAAAACAGCACCGAAAATGAATATGCAAATAATGCTTTGCATTCCTAACAACTGACATAATTTTAGTGGTAGTCAACTGTCTAAGTAGGTATGTTACTGAGATCCAGATGGCCCATAATGGCTCCTGTTCCGTCAAGTGAGTGAGAAACCTTGTGCCCTCCAGATGTTGTTGGGTTGCAACTAAAGATGGGGTTCGCTGTCTAGTTCCGATCCGCTTGTATTCTAATAGTCCGTTCTTCAATCCCGATCCAGCTTTTTTGTTCCTGCTTGCTTTTGCACTTGCCAATTCAATCCGCTTTGGGGTTTTTTGATAGCGAAAAACAATTGCATAATTTTTAACATAAATGCTTATGCAAATCCATGGAAGTTAATGGATAATTATTGTAATTACAAAGATAATTATGTAAAATCGGGGGGGGGGAAGCTGTGCCAATTACACCCATGGCATGCCACAAGAAATCAGTGCTGGTCTGAACAGAAAGCGGACTGTTGGATTCAGTCAAAATCTGGTACTAAGTCCGATTTAGTGGATATTCTTTCCCATCCCTTTCCCACACATCATCCATGACCGTTGGCCATGCTGGCTGGGACTGCTGGCAGTTGGATTCCACAACATCTGGAAAACAACAGATTCCCCATTCCTGTGTTAAATTTTAGCCATCAGGGCAATTCTTACCAGGTGTGGCTTCCACCTCTGTGCTACAGTCAACAAACCAACCCTTGCAGATGGATCCTATGCACGTTTACAAAGAAATAAGGCCCACTAAAGAGAATGAGAGCTACTTCTCAGTAAGTAGGGCTGAAATCTAATACAGGTCTACTCAGAAGTAAACTCTATTCAGTTCAATAGGACTTACTCCCATGTAAGTGTGTATAGGATTACAGCCTAAGTTTAAGATTGTGGCCTTTCAGAAGTAAATTGCATGGAGGTTCATTGGGACTTATTCCCAATTACGTGTGCATAGGTCAGTAGTTTAGAAAACACTTTAAAGTAGGACTGGGTCTAAGCATGCAGTTCTTTTGAAAAATGTGTTTATAGAAGTAAGAAAAGCAGGACTTATTATCAAACCAAAGAAATATCAGATTGATATGTCTAAAGTAACCTGTTGAGGTTATAAAATAGGAACATCAGTCCCTTAGTTAATCAAGTCAACCCTTTTAAGAATTGGAAGACACCTACCAGGGCTAGCCAGTTATTATAGGAGATTTGTTCAACACTTTGGAACAACAGCTGCTCCATTGACTGAAATGAAAAGCAAAAAAGCTCTGTCATGGATTTGTCACTGTAGTGTCAAAGTGCCTTTGACAAATTAAAAGAGATGCAATATCCTCACCTATTTTATCCGAGAAAAATTTTTATTGGGTTTTAGAGCAGTACTGCTACAGGAATATGAGGGGATAAAACATCCTGTTGTATACTTAAGAATGTATTGAGTAAAGAATTTACAATGCTTACTGACCACCATGTAATGAAATAATTACAGACCATGAGTAACACCAATACAAAACTGCATGGATTCTGCAGTTCAGTTTTAAAGTGGGACATGTAGTGGGTAAACAGAATGTAATAGAAGATACATTATCTAGGAAAGAGTCTTCTTATCTTTAGATTATCTGAACACTGCACATAGTATCCTGGGAAGGAAAATAATTGTCCCTCTGATTGAACTGACAAAGGGGGGGGAAGCCCTATTCTGCTTGCTTATAAAGGGGGGGGGGAGATGGGGAGCTGTGTATAAATGTGGTAGTTTCTGTGACCTCTGTTGGCGTCGGAGAGTAACTGCAAAGTTTGAATTCTTGTGCTTTTACTATATTGCAGCACACAAATTTAGAAATAGCTGCTTGGTGACAGGTTCTGAAAAGGAAGAGAGTGACAATCACTTCTAGTATTTATAGTTGGGGCCTGGATCAGATACATTTATTTTGGTTGGTCTGGGGAAAACCAGACTCTGACTGGCTGGAAGTTCTAGTCAATGACTAAAGGGAAGTTAATTGTTAGTGGGGAGAAAAATAAAGGCAGTTCTGAAAGTTGGTTGATGACTAAGGTGTGAGGCAAAGACCAGAGAAAGCTGAGGTAAAGATGTATAGCTGAAGCCTAAATATTAAGCTATTACTTTCTAGTGTGATATGTTATATCTTGCTTGTAAAGTTCAGGGGAAAAAAGGGAACTGGTTAGGCTAAGAGGCTGCCTTGTGTAAAGGTCTTTCCAAAAGAAGGTTGTGACTTGTGAGTGAATGAGTGAGTGAACTCACACTGTGAGTGAATTTTGCTGAGGTAAAAGCCTCTTAGAAACAGGTGTCAACAGCAGTGACTCTTGAGTCTTTAGAAACTGTCATTAAGCATGTTTAAAATCCCAAAATAAATATCAGTATTCCCTAATGTCAGGGGTCGCCAGTGACCTGCTATGTGCCTACCAGTATCTCCATAGTACCCATAAAAGGTCTCATTATGTATCTCCTCAAAAGTGCACAATGCACAGCAGTGTTGGCTCTTCCTGCTCAGTTCCTGTTTGCACTGGCTCGGCCTATCCAACATCAAATAGGCCCACATTTCATTGGATGCTAGGATTGGGCACCCACGCTCCCTCCTATTCTGAACAAAGGTGTCCTGCCTGAAGTTGAGAGACTCAGACTCAACTGTGGTGTTTACTCTTTTTATTAAAGTAACAGACAGCTGCAATGCAGAGCAAGGCGCTATTCTTTCTAGGAACTCAGCATCTCTCTAGCACTAGCTAAGCATGACTCCGTGACTCCAAGATGTTGACTCAGCAACTGTCGCCCCAAGTCTGCTTAAGTAGGTTTATTTTTTTAATTAATTAATTATTTGATTTATATCCCACCCTTTCTCCTGGCAGGAGCCCAGGGCGGCAAGTAGGTTTGGAGACTCCTCCTTAGCTAGATCTGTTGAATTTCCCACCTCAAGTGTCTTCGAGTGCAGAGCGAAGGTGGAGCCTAAGCCAGTCTCTTGTCTTCCCCCTTCGACGGAGGGGGGCTAACTGCTAAGGCATGGGAAGTGGAGGTGCGCCCGGCTGGGAAGCATCTCACGGGTCAGGTTGAGCTCCTGCAGGTGGGCCTGGAGTTGCAGTAGTTGTGGTGTCAAAGACGGGTTGGGGCACCCTCTAGGTCCATTCTGCTGCTTAACCCCCTCTCCAAGTGATTTGTCCCAGTCGACGTCCTCATCCTCTGTCTCTCCCCCGCCCGTCCACTCCCACCTGGCAGGGCTCACAACAAAAGGAGTGGTGCAAAGAGCTTCTCCCTATGAGTAACTGTGTGGTATGCTGTCGATGGGAGGTGTGCTCACACCATTTTAGATATAGTATCCATTTTGTGACATGCCACCCCCTCACAGCAGCCATTTTGTGTTATTTCTTGCCCCATGGCAGCCATTCTGTGACTGACCTTCTGCACTTTCTCAAAATTACATATATGCCCACTGGCTGAAAAAAATCACAATCCCTGATCAAAATTATTGTCCAAGCGTTAAAAAAGGAACAGGGGAAAAAACTTATGCTTCCAATGAACTATTGTGATATAACTCGTAACAGCACAGGAGATCTCAAATTTGTTTAAACTACATTATCAAAATGTATATATCTCTAAAAAGCTATCAGAATACTTAATGAAAAAATCCCCCCTCCCCAAAACTGAATATTTCCAAGTTTAATAGTTCTGACTTAGATATAGTGGAAGAACCTTTTATGAAATAGGAAGTAATAACAATTAACAACCTGAAAAATAACAAATCACCAAGGGCAGATGGCTTTACTGCTGAATTCTACAGTTCATATATAACTTATCTCCAATTTTGTTTGTTTATTTACAAAGTATTTACTGGACCTCACCAAGTGGTTTACATAAATTTATGACAATCGTAAGCATCAGGTTTTTTTAAAGAAGTTACAATAAAATGGAAAAGACAACTTGTTTGTTTAGAAGAAGCTGTTACTACTCCTTCTCACTGTCTTCAGACAAGATGGTCATTCAGCCCCATGGCAGTTGGGAGGAAGGAGGGACCAGTATAGGAGCTGGATGGTGGCAAACTCTTTGTTCTTCATTTTCCAGGGCAAGATGGTTCTGGAGAAGTCCCTTTCATAGTCGCTGGAGGAAGGGGGGCGCTATGGGAGCTGAATGGTGGCAATTCCCCAAGCTTCTTTTTCCTTTATCCAGAGACAGGGCCATAGCTCAGAAGTAGAGCACATGTTTAACATGCTTAAGACCTCAAATACAACCCTTGGCATCTCCAGGCAGGGATGGGAAAGGCTGCTGCCTGAAACCTTGGACAACTAGTCTTGCTAATTTGATGCCCTCCAGATGTAGCTCCTATCTGGAGCTCTCATCATCCCTTATCATTGGCCATGCTGGCTGGGGTTGATGGTGAGGTAGTTTTCCATAACAGTAGAAAGATACGCCCACCCTCAATGGTAAGTTTGAAACTGCACGTAGACAGATAAAAAAGAAGGGCGGAGGGAGTGGAGTGAGTCAGGAAAAGTGTGACCTAATGGAAAAGTTCTGGCAATGTGCACAACAAGTCTGAGCATGTCGCAGCTTGAAATCCATAGATTGGTTCAAAGTGGTCATGTGGGTTTATTGGCAAAGAGTATATAAGGCTGAGTTGCCAAGTAGAGAGCAGCTTCTCCTGTACCACCATTTTAGCTCTGTGCAATCGAAAGTAAAATAAAATAGCTGTATTTAGTCTTCAACCTGTGTTCCGCCTCGTTCCTGAACAAAGAACCTAGTCAGTGGGGTTCATTTCTCCACGACAATGGGAATTGGAATCCAACAACATTTGGAGGGCATCAGATTGACTATCCCTGGTGTAAACAGTACTGTGCTAGAACCAATGGTCTAATGGTATGCACCAGCTTCATATATTCAGCTGGGAGTGACCACCTCGCAAAAAAAGGACTAGCTTGCATGTGTGAAACCACTTTAATGCTGCATTTCTCACTTGCTTACCAATCACATATTCACCATAGGGTATCCACACTGGAAATGCTTTAGTAGGATATGGCTAGGACAGGGGTGTGGAACTTGTGGTCCTCCAAATGTTGTTGGATTCCAGCCCCCATCTGCCCCAGCCAGCATGGCCAGTGGTCAAGGATGATGGGAGTTGGAGTCCAATCACATCTGGAGGGCCACGGTTTCCTCATTCCTGAGCAAGGAGAACAAATAGCATACTCATAGAATCATAGAATAGTAGCATTGGAAGGGGCCTAAAAGGCCATCAAGTCCAACTCCCTGCTCAATGCAGAAATCTAAGTTAAAGCATACCTGACAGGTGGCTGTCCAGCTGCCTCTTGAATGCCTCCAGTGTTGGACAGCCTACCACCTCCGTAGGTCATTGGTTCCATTGTTGTACTGCTCTAACAGTTGGGATGTTTTTCCTGATGTTCAGCTGAAATCTGGCTTCCTGTAACTTGTTTTTAGTATTTATTTAAATCTGAACACATTATGTTTCTGGACTGGAATTAAGATAATTTCCACTCATATAAGCCAATTGGTAGTTCAGAGGTGGATTCTTCCTGCATCAAATATTCTTTTACTTCTTGTGGTGAATTGGATATTGATGGCATTTGCTTAATATTTTATGTAAAGCTCTCTCAGAATATTAAACTTTTGGTGTTGAGGGAGAAATCATCCTATAGGAAACATTAGTACTGGCCCAAGTAATATTTTTAAAACAAACATAGATGTGTTTTATGGAATATTTTACAGCCTGAAAAATTATTTCTACATGTTGCTCCATATGCTCACTGCATGGGGAAGTTAACTCTTTGTCTATCGGTTGTTTCCACCTGCCATCATAGCATTTAATTCTGAGGAGGCTTTTGGAATCCAGCGCAGTTGTTTTCTGTGTATATTCCTCCACAGGAATCATTCTAAATCTGTGAACCATTTGTGTCGACTTAGAATGCTCTGGCATGTTTTGGGCTAATTTTCAGCATATTAAATACACATGGAACCAGCTATTTTAACTTCAAGAATGGAATACCCACGTTATCCTCTTGCAGTAAAGCCCACAAAGAGCTCTGTGGCACCTTAAAGCAAACAGTTCTAGTTTACAAAAGTTTATGCCACAATAAATCTGTTAGCCATTAAGGTTCCACTACTAGACTCTTTGTTGTTTTACCAGCTGTGCTAGTCATTTTTCTTTCAGCAGTATGTGATAGCTAATCTCTTTCTCTTATCTTCTAATGGATTTCATGGCTCCGCAAAGTTAACCACAAGTTTCCTGTGATGAAAACAATAATGAATTATAATTTCAGTGGTGGAGTGTCATTAGTGTTATATAAATCAGTTATTGAGTTTGGGAATTGGGAACCTGTGGTCTTCCAGACATTACTTCATGACAACTCCCATCATCCTTGACCGTTGTCCATGCTGGCTGGAGATAATGGGAGATGGAAGTTTTTTGTGCAGCTGTCATTTTGTACAGCAACAATCCATGGGTTTCCTAGTTATTAAAGAAGTTAGAATTCCTGTTTCTACAAGTATCTAGGTAGTACAAAGAATAAAGCCATGAACTCTGACCTTACTTGAGACCCACCATGGTATTTTATACAATCCTAAACCCAAGATTATCCATCACTGTGATTGCTAAGAACTGATAATGTGTAGCGGGCAAAGTATAATCAACATGGATTAGAGAAGATCTGCATTTGAATCATGATGCTCCCTAGTTGGCCTTAAGATATATATAGGCCTGGTTCACACACAATGCTAAGCCGTGGTTTATTAAACTATAGTCTGTTAAACCATGGTTTAGCATTATGTGTGAATTCTGCGTAAGAGTGCTTTACTGTGGTTTAAGTCAATGGTTCCCAACATTTATGAGTACAGGAACCCCTTTATAAGCTCAAATTTTTTTGTGACCCCCTCCCCATGCTAATTGTAATTTTAGCCTCTTAATTGAAAAAATTGTGCATTGCAAAATAAAAAATATCACTTTCCATAAAAAGCTCCCTGCAGACAGGGAGGTGTTGCTTTCTTTTCTTAATGCAAAGGTTCATCAAATTGGTATCCCCCTCCCCCCCATACACAGTCTGAAGATGTACAGTCCTGACTCCCAACACCAGTGGGTTACAGTGTTGGACTAAGAACCAGGTTCAAATCCCCACCCAGCCATGAAGCCCACTGGGTGACCTTAGGACAGACACAAGTCTCTCAGCCTGACCTATCTCACAGGGTAGGTGTAAGGATAAAATGGAAAGGGGGGGACTATGTGCACCACTTTGAGCAACTATCAATGCTATAATTAAACAAATAAATATATTTCAGCTGCTGTATGTGGACCCCAGCCTCAGGCAACCGGCTGAACTTTTTATTATTATTATTATTATTATTATTATTATTATTATTATTATTATTATTATTATTATTATTATTAACAACAACAACAACAACAACAACAACAAAGCAGTGTGGTAGTGGTGGAGATGCTAGACTGTGAAGACAAAAGGGTAGATAGATTGAGGAGGGGGGTTAGTGCTTTTAGGCCTTGGGATGATCATCAGAACTGATGAGTTGGATAGCGTGCACTTGGGGAATGAGAGTGGAGCAGGTCAGCACACTAACACACCTGCCCCTCCTGCAGGCATCTGCAGGCATGCATGCAGTTGGGCACGTGGGAGGAGGGAAGCTCTCAACTGCTGCAGCATCTTGGAGAGAGATTGGGTGTGTGTGGAGTGTAGGTAGAAGAAAGGGGGGACACTGGCACACACACTTAAGTCTCAGAGATGGAGCGTGAGTAAGTCCTGAGCTTCCTCACTGCACCTTTGCTCCGTCTGGGCAGAAGACAAGATCTGGGCAGCCTCATAAATAAGAATAATTTTTAAAAGGAGATGGCAGTGAATCAGGAGCCAAGAAAGGCAGGCAGGCAGGCTGCCAGGTAGGAAGGGGGAAAGCAGCGTTTTCTTGCAGCCTTGCTTCTTTTTGCTTCACGAAAAGCCCTCTCATTCTGAGTAAAGGTGTCATCAGCAGTGCTAGGAGATGGGAGTCAGGGATAGTAATCCCCTCTTTTTCCTGGTAGCTCCACTCTCAGCCTACTTTGGCATCTGCCACGTGTTTATAGGCAGATGCCTGCCCTTGGCATGCCTGGAAAATGCTCTGGCACTTCAGTGAAAGTCCTCCCCTCTTATTTGGAGCAAGGGGGAGGTGTTGTCTGCAATGGCAGTGGGGAGCAGACAGTGTCCAGGGAGTGAAGACTTTTAATAAATAAATAAATAATTCATTTCTTTACTGTTTGCAGCCCCCTCTGGATTACTTCACAGCCCCCTGGGGGTCATGGGCCCCAGATTGGGAACCACTGGTTTAAGTCATAGTTTGCTGCTTACTTGTGCTGTCTTGAGCCCTGCTGGAGGGGGGTGGACTGACGAGAATGAAGCAGAGGAGGAGGAGGACTTAGAGTGGGATGGTTGAGCTGGTGAGGGGATGAGTGGGGAGTTGGACTCAGAAGGTGCCCCAGCTCTGGATTTTGACGGCTCCACCCCAGCAGCTCTACATAGCCCTGTGGAGAGTCAACCTGACAAGCCAGGTGTTTCCCAGCCTGATGCTCCCCCTCTCCCTGTACCCGCATTGCCCGCAGGCAGCCCTCTTCCCTCTGAGGGGGAAGACGGGATGGTGATAGGGGCTCTGCCTTCGCTTCACACCAGGAGGTGAATGTGGTGGGAAATTCAGCAGGCACAGGTGAGGTGGAGTCTTTGCCTGCATGTGCGCTCCCAATAGTGATAGCACATGCAAGTAGGGTGCCCATCCAGCCTTACTTAAGCCGAGTTTGGGGGGGGTAGTTGTTGAGTCAACGTCTTAGTGTAGCAAAGTTGTGCCTAGTTAGACCTAGAGAGATGCTGAGTTCTGTGTAAGCCGTAGGTAGATTCAGGAATCGCACTGAATTGAAACTTTCTCTTACTTCAATAAAAGAAAAAATCACAGCCGTATCTGAGTCTGAGTTCTTCGAGTTTGGGCAGGACAGGGGTTATATGTGAACCGAGCACCCTTCCTTAACCATGGTTTGTTTGACCATCCCACCTCAGATGCTCACCAAGCCACAAAGGCACAAGAGCAGCCAAAAAACAAAACAAACTTTAGAGGAACCAAGCCATGGTTTGTTTGATCTATGAGACAACTCATGGTTAACTTGTGGTTTGTTAACCAAACATGGCTTAGTGTTATGTGTGATCAAGGCTAGTGTTATGAAGATAAAATGCCGATTTCCTCTATTTTGTTGAAAAGCCCCGAGAACACCATTTATACCAAATCAGCAAAGTTGTTTCATAGAAAGTAAGATGACTTACCCTTATCTCCTTCCTGTCTTCTGTGCTTTGGATTGCCTTTAGCAGGTTTGCCTAGAGATAACAACTTGACAGATGTTAAATGCTAGAGTAAAAATCAATGGCCGTTGGAAACAAATTGCAAGCACAACAAATGGACTGCTGTCAGCTTTAGGGGTCGGCTTCATGTCAGGAAGGCTCACTCAAGTCAATTCCACAAACCTTGCATGTAAACACTGCTTTCAGTGCAGGGTCACAGAACTCATTTCCACACAAAGACCCTGCCATATATTTCAGAGGCTACATACTGTGGAAAATTAATTGCATTGGGGGGTGGGATGAAATAAAACAGCACTTTCAGGGAATGACCTTCTAACACTGCTATTATCATTTCCAAAATCTTTAAGCAGCATGGCAATGACAATTTTTCATCTTTTCAGGCTCTGCAGAGACATAAGCCACAGGTGTAATTGACTAATCATCTTTATAGGTAGAGTAATTCTCATTCTCCTCCAGCTGGTGTCAAGGCTGATTGTGTAGGCCATGGTGGGGAAGCCTCTGGACCTTCCGTTATCCCTGACGCTGGAGTCCAGCAACATCTGGAGGGCCTCAGATTCACCACCCTGGTGTAGTCATATAAACTACGTAGGTATAACCTGTTCTTTCATATTAGTTGGACCAGTGATTTCCCACAGTGGTCCACATGCCTTTATAGTGACTACTGAACTACTGTACTTTTCAGCCTGGTGACAAGAAATTGGAATGGCTCTTGAAGAGTGTAACATGGGTTCAGTCTCTCCTTGGGTGGCCAGTTATACATAACCATATGAGACTGGTGTTGATTGTGTGCATCTCTCTCTATGTATATTTGTTTTGCAATGTGCAAAATGTTTTCAGCTATTGTCAATGAAGTGCTAGAGTACATTTGCCACTATTACTTTTTTTCTTACAGTAGTGGAGAAACTGGCCTTAACACAGTGCTAGCATTATTGGTTTTATAGGATCACATTTGTGTATGTATTAACAACAGCAACATTTACTGTACAGTATATGACATTTCCACTTAGTGTTCTCAGGAAAGCTTGCAATAACCCTGCAAGTAGCCAAGTTTGCCAAAAACCGATATTCTGTATTCCAAGAGATAATAAAGGACACAAGAAGAGCCTAGTGGGATCAAACTATATAGTCCAGAATTCTATTTTCAACAGTTAGATATCTTTGGGAAGTCACAAACAGAAAACAAAGACAATAAACAACCTCTTCCTGTTGTCTTTTTCCAGGCTCTGGTACTCAGATGCACTCTCTCTGAACATGAAGGTTCCATTTAGGTATCATGGCAAATATCTGTTGGGTGCATTTTTCCCAAGCAAATGCTAATCTTTTGCTTTCTTCATTTATGCGAGTATTACTGATTATGACATCAACACATTCTCCCCCATTTAACTAATTTATGATTTCATTCATAATTGCTCATATAGAAACACAAGGGTGGAAGGAACCTCAAAAGTCATTTGGTCCAGCCCCTGGCTAATACAGGAAATCCATTGCTCCAGCATCCTTTAAAAATGGCCATCCAGTTTCTGCTTAAAAATCTCTAAAGAAGGAGAGTCCAGCACTATTATTCAGTTATTAAATTAAGATATGATTATAATAATTGGGGACTGGAATGCAAAAGTAGGGAACAGAGAAGAACTAGGAATTGTGGGGAAATGGGGCTTAGGAGACAGAAATTAAGCAGGAGAAAGACTTATTGAATTCTGTGAAGCCAATAATTTGTTTCTTGCAAACACATTTTTTGAGCAACCAAAAAGAAGACTGTACACGTGGACACCACCAGATGGTCACTATAGGAATCAAATTGATTATATAATTGGAAACAGAAGATGGAGAAGTTCCCTACTTTCTGCAAAAACAAGACGAGGAGCAGACTGTGGTACAGATCATGAACTGGTCGTATCGAAAATCAGAGTAAAGGTAAAGAAGAACAACAAAGCAATCATAATGTCAAAATACAATTTAAATAACATCCCAGAAGAATATAAAGATCAAATAAGGAACAGACTTGAGGCTTTAAACTTAGTTGACAGAGAACCAGAAGAACTATGGACTGAAGTCAGAGACATAATCAGGGAAGAGTGCAAAAAGACAATACCTCTAGTTAAAAAGAAAGAAAGACCTCAATGGATGACTGAAGAAACTCTTAAAATGGTTAAAGGGAGAAGGAAAGCAAGAGCAAAAGGAGATAGAAACACGGTCAGAACCCTAAATGCAACTATACAGCGACTAGTACGTAGAGACAAAGAAAACTATTACAATAGTTATTGTATAAAAATAGAAGAGGACAACAAAAAGGGTAGAACAAGAGCCCTATTCCAAAAGATTAGAGAAATGAAAGGGAAATTTAAACCAAGAGTGGGGATGTTGAATAATCAACAGAGGAACACACTGACTGACTGAGATAAAATAAAAGGAAGATGGAAGCAATACACTGAAGAACTCTATAAAAGCGATGCAAGGATGACAGATTTATTCACGGAGGAACCATATGATGAAGAACCAGAAATTTTAGAATGTGAGGTAAAAGCTGCTCTTAAAATACTTAGAAGAAACAAATCACCAGGAACAGATGGCATACCAATAGAGTTACTGAGACTGAATCTGTCCAAATTTTGACAAAACTTTGTCAAGAGGTCCAGTGCCCATGGTTGCTGAGGTCACTGTGACATGCCCTCTTCTGTGATGCCTCCCCCAGCTGATTCATGGGATAGATGGGCTCAGTGCCTTGAAAGGGACTGAGCCTAGTGCTTCCTTCTGCCAGAGACAGCCTTGAGGCAAGCCCCATTTCTCATCTGCAAACTCTGTCCTAGGCTGTCAAAGCTCCGTAAGTTCTTTAATAAAAAGAATAAAATATGCCCTATGGATTGTGGTTCAGGCATGGGCACATTCTCTCCTATTCTAAAAATTTATTTTATTTATTATTTCAATTTATATACCGCCCTTAGCAGAATAGCTCTCAGGGCGGTGAACAAACAAGATAAAATACAATATATCATAGTAAAAAATCACAAAAACATGTACAAACAAACAACAGAAAGCACAACAAAAACGAAATACAACACAAATTAAGAAGGATACATGTTAAAAGTAGAAAGATTAAGAAAATTAAAAGATTAAAATGCCTGGGAGCATAAAAAAGTCTTTACCTGGCGCCGGAAAGATAGAAGTGTAGGCGCCAGGCGTACCTCTTCGGGGAGGCTGTTCCACAACTCAGGGGCCACCACAGAAAAGGCCCTAGATCTCGTAACCACCCTCCGGGCTTCCCAATGGGTTGGTACCCGGAGGAGGGCCTTAGATTCTGAACGAAGTGAGCGGGTAGGTTCATAGCGAGAGAGGCGTTCCACAAGGTATTGAGGTCCCACGCCATGTAAGGCTTTATAGGTCAAAACCAGCACCTTGAATCTTGCCCGGAAGCAAATAGGGAGCCAGTGCAGACGCGCCAGAATAGGTGTTATATGCGAAGACCGACTGGTCCTCGTCAATAGTCTGGCAGCCGCGTTCTGCACCAGCTGAAGCTTCCGAACTGTCTTCAAGGGCAGCCCTACGTAGAGCGCATTACAGTAATCCAATCTTGAAGTTACCAGAGCATGAACAACGGAGGCGAGGTTGTCCCTGTCCAGATAGGGGCGTAGTTGGGCTACCAGACGAAGATGGTAAAATGCATTCCGTGCCACCGAGGCCACTTGGGCCTCGAGAGACAAGGAAGAATCAAAAAGAACCCCCAAACTACGTACCTGTTCTTTCATGGGGAGTGTAACCCCATCCAGAACAGGGTGAACATCCACCATCTGAGCAGGGAAGGCGTTCACCAGCAGTGTCTCGGTCTTGTCTGGATTGAGTCTCAGTTTATTAGCTCTCATCCAGTCCATTATCGCGGTCAGGCAACGGTTCCGCACATCAACAGACTCACCTGAAGAAGATGAAAAGGAGAAATAGAGCTGCGTGTCATCAGCATATTGATGGCAACGCACTCCAAAATTCCTGATGACCGCACCCAGCGGCTGCATGTAGATGTTGAAAAGCATGGGGGACAAGACCGACCCCTGAGGGACTCCACAATGGAGAGTCCATGGTGTCGAGTGATGTTCCCCAAGCACTACCTTCTGGTGACGGTCCACGAAGTAGGAGCGGAACCACTGCCAAGCAGTGCCCCCGACACCCAACTCCGCGAGTCTCCCCAGAAGGATACCATGGTCGATGGTATCAAACGCCGCTGAGAGATCAAGGAGAATCAACAGAGTCACACTCCCCCTGTCCCTCTCCCGACAAAGGTCATCATACAGGGCGACCAAGGCTGTTTCGGTGCCAAAACTGGGCCTAAAACCGGATTGAAACGGATCTAGATAATCGGTTTCATCCAAGAGCGCCTGGAGCTGGCCGGCAACCACCCGTTCCAAAACCTTGCCCAAAAAAGGGACATTCGCCACCGGTCTATAGTTGTTCAAGTTATCTGGGTCCAGAAAATGATACCATCTGTAGAGGGGGAAAAATGCCATCTGGGCTGCTGTGGGGCTGAAAATATCCTGCCTGTTCTGGAGATTTCTCTGAGGAGAAATAAAGCATCCATCACTGCATGTGAGGAGATACCCAGGGCTCTTGGGAGGTTGGGAGAGGGAGGATTTGTCTAACTGGTGATTATGGAGGTTCAGTAGGCATCTGTGGTTTTTCCAAATTAGGAGGGCTTCAGTGAGAAGAAGCTAATCCCTTTTTCAGGATGGAAGGAAATACTAATAGATCTTTACTTCTTTCATGTCCTCTCCCTCCCCCCCCCTCCACTCCTAGCGTCATCATCAAGCAGCAAGGACTGCTCCATCTCTTCACCTCATCCTCCACCAATGTAGACAGATCATCTGAGGTGGATGAAAACTGAAGACTCCATCATTGTCTCACCAGCCACCTAGAGGAGGAGGAAGATAAGGTACAAAACCCCTCAAGCACAGATGCTTCCCACACAGGGTGCTTCTACGCTACTGATAACATGCTTGCTTGGGAAATGTTTTTTTGCAAACATCTCTGACACCTGTTTCTGTATTCATGGCATGAGCTTCACAAAAACCTGATGCTGGGGAGAACTTACTTGGGTGCTAGTAGGCCCTGGTTCTATTCCTTCTTCCAGAGGATATGCTGTTGTCAGTTTGGTATGGCTCCCCCAGAACCAAGGATATTCTGGCCAAATGAACAGGAGTAGAGCATTGGTAAGAGTCAAGCATATCCACACGGTCAAGCATATCCGCACAGTTCCTGGAAAGGGAAAACGGAGCTGAGATTTGAGGATTTAACTCAGGGAAGAAGTTTTTATGAAAAGGATCGCTCTGAATCTTAATTTTGTCCTATGTGGTGTTTCATTAGATATCTCTCCCACCTTGGTATCATCTGCAAATCTGATACATCCTCATCCTGAGTTGTTTATACAAACACTAAAGAGTACAGAGAGACTTGTATTCTGCTTGGGATCTCCCTCCAATTTGAGGCAGGGTCATTAATGAGCATTCATTCAGAATAGTTGCTCAGCCATAAACCAGAGTGAGAACTTTCCCTTTGATGAAAATAGAGCAAGCCCAGCACGGCAAAGGATACAGATAGCCAGTAATCTTTCCAGGGGTAGCCACTATGGTGCCCTCTAGATGTTGGACTATAATTCATCATGTCAGCTACCCCTGATCTAGTCCTCAAAGTGCTGTCTTCACAAGATACCAATTATTATTTGCCTACGACAATAAATTCATGTAAAGCCTTGAGGCAAGGCCCATTTCTCATCTTCTTCACACTCTGTTTAGTGTGTCAAAGCTCTGCACATTATTTAGGAAAAGGAATAAAATATGCCCCACAGATTATAGATAAGGCAAGGGCACATTCTCCCTCAGCCCCAAAAGAAAATTGTACAGACTGTGGAGGGGGAAAATCTAATCTGTGGGGGATGCTGTGGGGTTGGAAAGATCTTGTGTCCTTGGAAGAATCAGCCCAAGAAAAAGAGCAAGTCTGTTGCTGCAGGTGGGTAGATGCCCAGGTGGGGGGATTATTAGGGGAGGATGTGGCCTCCAGATGTTGTTGGATTGTAGCTCACCATTTTGGCTTCCCCTGATCTAGACATTCAAGCACGCTTATCACAAGATACCCGTTATTATTTGCATATGATAGAGGTGGAAATCCTTTTTGGCTCCACAGGCCAGATCCATGGGCCAGTTCCCACCTGTCAATCACCTGATGTCACAATGACATCAGTTACAAGGTACTGCTAAAATGAAAGTCAGTTACACCTTGCAAGGTACTGCTATAATGAAGTTATTTTCCTTTGTTTTAGCAGGGTATTCCAGTGTAAACCCCTTATTGAATAAATGACATTAGTTGATGGGCAAATGGGCATGGTCTGGGGAAAATGGCATCATGGGCCAACTTGGACTCCCTGACAAGTCAAGATTGGCCCATAATCCAGAGGTTCCCTGCCCCTGTCCTACAACAATTCAAGTGTAACCCCAAGGCAAGCCCCATTTATCACCTCTTCCCCCCTACACACTCATCTCTAATCTAGACTGTGAAAGCTCCAAAGCATCTTTTTAAAGAAAAGGGGAGTGACTTATGTCCTTCAAATGGTTTGGGAGGAAATCACGAGGCCTGGAATGCCTTGTGCTTCTGTAAATGGAGTAAAACATGACCCATGCAAAATCCATTGGCTAAAGTAACATCAAAATGCTACATTGGCCTGCTCCACGAGCTAGAGGGAGCCCCAGCTGACGAAGCGTCAAGGCCCCAGCTGACAAAGCGTCAAGGCGAGTTAAGCAGCAGAGCGAAAAGAGGGTAAGTAGCTCCCATTTATTCCATTATTTAATTGAAGTAAAACAGCTCAGAGCAATAAGTAATAAGGGCAGCCCAAGGTCACCCTGAGCTAGGAGCCAAATCCTGAAAGAACCTATATCTTAGGAGACAGATCCTAGGAGAAGGAAGCCTATAGAAAGCTAGTGTTCAACACCACCCTAGCAGGAAAGCTTCAGGGGACACTGTAAACAAGGCTAAATTCCAGTCGGAGAGAAGGGGGAAAAGGAAACTCCACCGATACATAGAGGGAGAGAGTCAGCTCAGTCCTTGCTAAAAAGGGCAGCTTCAGCCTTCCTGAAACACAACCACAAGCTCTGTTTCCCTAGGTTAAAGAAAGGTCAGGCTGTTCTAGGTGGGAAAACAACAAACAAAAAGACTTGCCTGGAAGGCGCAGCCCCTTGCTTAGATTAAAAGCAGCCAAAAGCTTAAACAGCCCCGCCCCTCACTCAGGAAGGAAGCCTGCCTTCCTGCCTTCAAAGGAAGGAAGCCTGAGAGAATACTAAAGAGTTAAGCCCCAGCTGATAGCCATCAGCCTCAAGTAACACATCATTGGCTGGCAGCAGTAGCTGGGAGGAACCACCCACACATATAAAGTCAGAGCACCCTAGCGAGGGAGCCTGCTCCACGAGCTAGAGGGAGCCCCAGCTGACAAAGCGTCAAGGCCCCAGCTGACAAAGCGTCAAGGCCCCAGCTGACAAAGCGTCAAGGCCCCAGCTGACAAAGCGTCAAGGGGAGTTAAGCAGCAGAGCGAGTTCGGCAGCAGGGCGAGGAGGCCAGGGCCCCCCCCTCTGCCCATCTGTTCCCTGACCTCAACTAAACCGCAGTCTCCAACCCATTGACGTAATAAACCTTAAACAAAACTATGCAGGTAAGAAGCCAGCGGGGGTGTGGGGGCTTTCCAGTGTTTTGCACCGCCTGCAGCATGTACAACTATCTGCCTGTTGGACAGAAGTCGTGGGTGTGCTCTCGGTGCAATGAGCTGTTGGCTCTCCGGGAACGACTTCATTTCCTTGAGGCCAAGGTGGCGGACCTGGAAAAGCTGAGAGAGGCAGAGAGGTGTGTGGAGGAGGCCTTCAGGGACGTTATAGCTGTGTCCCACTCCAACGATGATAGCTCTCCTGCTATCATGGAGAACGATGGTCTCGGGGAAGGAGAGCATCCAGCTGAGGAAGACGGAAACGATCCCTTAGAAGGGACCCATTCCTTGGGGGATGAACAGCTATCCTCTCGTGTCGAGGATATATCTCCAGGGGGTGGAGGGATCCTTGTAGTGGGTGATTCGATCATTAGGAACATAGACAGTGGGGTGTGTGATGGGCGTGTAGACCGCAAGGTGTTTTGCCTGCCTGGTGCGAAGGTTGCGGATATCGCCCGTCGTTTAGATAGTTTGGTAGACAGTGCTGGGAAGGAGTCAGTGGTCGTGGT
Source organism: Rhineura floridana (assembly GCF_030035675.1). Taxonomy (NCBI): domain Eukaryota; kingdom Metazoa; phylum Chordata; class Lepidosauria; order Squamata; family Rhineuridae; genus Rhineura; species Rhineura floridana. The sequence goes on from NC_084481.1 coordinate 20,539,520, forward strand.
GCACGTTGGCACCAACGACATGGGGAAATGCAGCCGTGAGGTCCTGGAAGCAAAATTTAGGTTGCTAGGTAGGATGCTGAAAGCCAGGACCTCCAAGGTGGCTTTCTCTGAAATGCTACCGGTTCCACGCGCAGGACCAGCCAGACAGGCCCAGCTTCGCAGTCTCAATGCGTGGATGAGACGATGGTGTCGGGTGGAAGGGTTTGGATTTGTTAGGCACTGGGGAACATTTTGGGACAAGCCGGGCCTGTACAAAAGGGACGGGCTCCACTTGAACCAGAATGGAACCAGACTGCTGGCACTTAAAATTAAAAGGGTAGCAGAGCAGCTTTTAAACTGACTGAGGGGGGAAACCCGACAGGAGCTGAGAAAGGTCCGGTTCAGAATAAACCTCCCCCCTGGGATAAAAATCAAAGAAATGATGAAATTTTAAAAGGGGTAGGCCTAGAAGTAGGCATTGTGAGAGCAGGGGCACAGGATATAAATTCAGAAGAGCAAAATTACCACAGGCCTAACCACAAGTGCCAAAGACACTTGATGAGAGACACTGCTTACAAGTGCCTGTACGCTAATGCTAGGAGCCTCCGAACCAAGATGGGAGAACTGGAGTGCTTGGTCTTAGAGGAGAGCATTGATATAGTGAGCATAACGGAGACCTGGTGGAATGGAGAAAACCAGTGGGATACGGTTATCCCTGGATATAAACTATATCGGAAGGACAGGGAAGGACGTATTGGTGGCGGAGTCGCTCTATACGTGAAAGAAGGCATTGAATCCAGCAAGCTCGAAACCCCAAAAGAGGCAGACTCCTCCACAGAATCGTTGTGGGTGGTGACACCATGCCCCAGGAGGGACTTAATACTGGGAACGATCTATTGTTCCCCTGATCAAAATGCTCAGGGAGACCTTGAGATGAGATATGAAATTGAGGAAGCATCCAAACTAGGAAATGTGGTAGTAATGGGTGACTTCAACTACCCGGACATAGACTGGCTGCATATGTGTTCCAGTCATGACAAAGAAGCAAAGTTTCTAGATATTCTAAATGACTATTCCCTAGACCAGTTGGTCATGGAACCGACCAGAGGGACGGCAACCCTGGACTTAATCCTCAGTGGGGACCGGGACCTGGTGCGAGATGTAAGTGTTGTTGAACCGATTGGGAGCAGTGACCATAGTGCTATTAAATTAAACATACATGTAACTGGCCAATTGCCAAGAAAATCCAACACGGTCACATTTGACTTCAAAAGAGGAAACTTCACAAAAATGAGGGGATTGGTAAAAAGAAAGCTGAAAAACAAAGTCCAGAGGGTCACATCACTCAAAAATGCTTGGAAGTTGTTTAAAAACACTATATTAGAAGCTGAACTGGAGTGCATACCGCAGATCAGAAAAGGTACCGCCAGGGCCAAGAAGATGCCAGCATGGTTAACAAGCAAAGTCAAGGAAGCTCTTAGAGGCAAAAAGTCTTCCTTCAGAAAATGGAAGTCTTGTCCGAATGAAGAAAATAAAAAAGAACACAAACTCTGGCAAAAGAAATGCAAGAAGACAATAAGGGATGCTAAAAAAGAATTTGAGGGGCACATTGCTAAGAACATAAAAACTAACAACAAAAAATTCTATAAATACATTCAAAGCAGGAGACCATCTAGGGAGACAATTGGACCCTTGGATGATAAGGGAGTCAAAGGTGTACTAAAGAACGATAAGGAGATTGCAGAGAAGCTAAATGAATTTTTTGCATCTGTCTTCACAGTGGAAGATATAGGGCAGATCCCTGAACCTGAACTAACATTTGCAGAAAGGGATTCTGAGGAACTGAGACAAATAGTGGTAACGAGAAAGGAAGTTCTAAGCTTAATGGACAATATAAAAACTGACAAATCACCGGGCCCGGATGGCATCCACCCGAGAGTTCTCAAAGAACTCAAAGGTGAAATTGCTGATCTGCTAACTAAAATATGTAACTTGTCCCTTGGGTCCTCCTCCGTGCCTGAGGACTGGAAAGTGGCAAATGTAACACCAATCTTCAAAAAGGGATCCAGAGGGGATCCCGGAAATTACAGGCCAGTTAGCTTAACTTCTGTCCCTGGAAAACTGGTAGAAAGTATTATTAAAGCTAGATTAACTAAGCACATCGAAGAACAAGCCTTGCTGAAGCAGAGCCAGCATGGCTTCTGCAAGGGAAAGTCCTGTCTCAGTAACCTATTAGAATTCTTTGAGAGTGTCAACAAGCATATAGATAGAGGTGATCCAGTGGACATAGTGTACTTAGACTTTCAAAAAGCGTTTGACAAGGTACCTCACCAAAGGCTTCTGAGGAAGCTTAGCAGTCATGGAATAAGAGGAGAGGTCCTCTTGTGGATAAGGAATTGGTTAAGAAGCAGAAAGCAGAGAGTAGGAATAAACGGACAGTTCTCCCAATGGAGGGCTGTAGAAAGTGGAGTCCCTCAAGGATCGGTATTGGGACCTGTACTTTTCAACTTGTTCATTAATGACCTAGAATTAGGAGTGAGCAGTGAAGTGGCCAAGTTTGCTGACGACACTAAATTGTTCAGGGTTGTTAAAACAAAAAGGGATTGCGAAGAGCTCCATAAAGATCTCTCCAAACTGAGTGAATGGGCGGAAAAATGGCAAATGCAATTCAATATAAACAAGTGTAAAATTATGCATATTGGAGCAAAAAATCTGAATTTCACATATACGCTCATGGGGTCTGAACTGGCGGTGACCGACCAGGAGAGAGACCTCGGGTTGTAGTGGACAGCACGATGAAAATGTCGACCCAGTGTGCAGCAGCTGTGAAAAAGGCAAATTCCATGCTAGCGATAATTAGGAAAGGTATTGAAAATAAAACAGCCGATCTCATCATGCCGTTGTATAAATCTATGGTGCGGCCGCATTTGGAATACTGTGTACAGTTCTGGTCGCCTCATCTCAAAAAGGATATTATAGAGTTGGAAAAGGTTCAGAAGAGGGCAACCAGAATGATCAAGGGGATGGAGCGACTCCCTTACGAGGAAAGGTTGCAGCATTTGGGGCTTTTTAGTTTAGAGAAAAGGCAGGTCAGAGGAGACATGATAGAAGTGTATAAAATTATGCATGGCATTGAGAAAGTGGATAGAGAAAAGTTCTTCTCTCTCTCTCATAATACTAGAACTCGTGGCCATTCAAAGAAGCTGAATGTTGGAAGATTCAGGACAGACAAAAGGAAGTACTTCTTTACTCAGCGCATAGTTAAACTATGGAATTTGCTCCCACAAGATGCAGTAATGGCCACCAGCTTGGATGGCTTTAAAAGAAGATTAGACAAATTCATGGAGGACAGGGCTATCAATGGCTACTAGCCATCATGGCTGTGCTCTGCCACCCTAGTCAGAGGCAGCATGCTTCTGAAAAGCAGTCGCCAGAAGCCTCAGGAGGGGAGAGTGTTCTTGCACTCGGGTCCTACTTGCGGGCTTCCCCCAGGCACCTGGTTGGCCACTGTGAGAACAGGATGCTGGACTAGATGGGCCACTGGCCTGATCCAGCAGGCTCTTCTTATGTTCTTATGTTCTTATGTACATCATTGCACTGGGAAAAAGGCCATCAAGGTGGAGAACAAACAACATTTTAAAAAGAGCCCACTTGGACAAGGGAATGCTCTGAAGAAGAAAACATCCATCAGTGCAGATGAGGAGATGCCCAGGGCTCTTGTGAGTTTGTGAGGGGAGGGGGATGGAAGATCGGAGGCTTAGTAGGTTCTTGGGCATCTGTGGCTTTTGCAAATTAGGAGGGCCTCAATGAGAAGAAGCCAAGTCCTTTTTGAAATCATGTAAAGCCTCAAGGAAAGCTCCTTTTCTCATCTTCTCTTCATCTCTGTTCTAGGTTCTCAAAGCTCCAAAACATCTTCTTCAAGAAAATAAGCAGCAACCAAGATCCTGTGCTTTATAGGAAGGGAAAAATGGGCCTGGAATATTGTACACTTCAGTAAAAGTAATAAAATATGTCCCAAGGAAAATCGATGAGCCATAGTAACATTCTCCTCTATTTAAAAATGATACCATCTAAGCGGGGGGGGGGAGGCCATGTGCAATTTTGAAAACATATCTGAAGCTGCTGTGAGGCTCAAAATATCCTTCCTATAAAGTGCAATGTTCTGGAGACTCTGCCAGTCAAGGAGAAGATCCATTGCTGCAGGTGAGATGTCCAGTGCTCTTTGGAAACTTTGCAGAGAGGAAATGGAGGATTTTCCCCATTGGTGGAAACATGGGATGCCAGAGTACTACACTTTGATCTCATCACTTTTTAAGTTCTGCAGTGTCTGTGTACAATTGTAGAACATTATGCCATGTGGGCTAGTTCTGCAGTTCCATTTCCATTAAAACCAGTGAGGGAAGGATGCCTGGGGTATGTCAAGCAAGCAATAGGGATGTCCACCCCTAACTGACTCCACAGTTTCCAGAGTAACCAGGATGAGATCAAGAACCTGAGTGCCATTTCAGGTTTTTTGCTTAACAGAAGAACATGATGGACTAAACCATCTGGAGCTTGCATCTCTCAAAGCACAGGTAATAGAGGCAATGGTGATGAGTGAGGTGTTCTGAGATGTTATGCAGAGGGCCCCTTACTTTCCTTGCTTGGGACACACTTGCCTCTATACTTGTTTGAAAACTGTTTCCATGTTCCATGTATAAGCCCTTCAGTGACAATGGGTGGCTGGGGAGATTGAGTCAGATGCCAGAGTAACCTTTTCTCCTTGCAGACCTCAACGCTGTTCTTGAAGCGTCTCTGCACAGTTGTAAGATATTATGCCAGACGGGCTGGTTCTGCAGCTCCATTCCCATCCAGAGCCAGCGTAGGAAGGATGCCTGGGGCATGTCAAACTAGACTCCCCTAACTGTTTGGCTCCCTCTCAAATTCTAGAAAAAAACAGGATGAGGGGTTGGACCTCAACTTTATTAGCACGGTCTCAGGGGTTTGCCTTGAGACCGCACAAAGAAGTGTGAAACACCTGGACCTTTCCTATTCAAAGGCCCAATTAATGGAGGTCATAGTAGTGAGTCATGTTGTGCAGAGGGCTGCTTACTTTTCTCACTTGGGACACTCTTGTCTGAAACCAATTCCATGTTCCAGGAAGATGACTTTCAGTGACCACAAATGGCTTGGAGAATAGAGTCAGGTGCCAGCGGAACCTCTTCTCTTTGCAGCCCTAAGCACTGTTCCCACAAAAGGACAAGCTCCTGTCAGTCTGGTAGAGCTGGCCCAGCTGTGAGCATCTCTTGTAACTTCCAGAACTGGGATTCGGGAGAGGATCTGGACTTGGTCAGCACAGTCTCATTTTTTTGCCTAGATAATCTAAATAACGGATGTGACCAACTGCAGCTTCTGTATTTGAAAGCCCAATTGATGGAGGCCATAGCGGTGAGTGAGATGCTATGCAGAGGACTCCTTACTGTACTTGTCTGAAAAACTTAGATTTGCCTTATTCTTGTCTGAACATGGTTTCCATGGTCCAGGAATAAGGCCTTCAGGAACAATGGGTGGTTGGAGAAACTGAGTGGGGTACAAGGGGAACCTCTTCTCTTTGAAGCCCTAATCTCTACTCCTGCCAAAGGACAGGCTGCTGTCAATCTGGTAGAGCTGGCCCAGCAACTAGCACGTTTTGTCAAATTAACAAGAACACAGCATGGGTAGTGTGCAGAAATGCTGTGTACAGGTATATGTTTGATGCTATGAAAAAGATTTCTGTGACCTGTGTTGGTATCAGAGTGGGCTATCAAAATTAGAGGCCTTGACCGGTTACTGTAAGCATTGGCCTTGTGGGAGGTGCGAGGACAAAATTGGAGAACTCCACTCAACTCTGCCCATACATTTAAGCCTCCACTTGTCCTAGGACTAGAGTCTTGTGTCGTGTGCTTGGCAATACATGTTTTCACCATGAACATAAAGACTGAGGGGTGCAGGGGCTAAAATTGTGTGCCACAAGGCAGGAAGATGCTAGAGAGCGGTTACTGGTTATAGCTCATAAGTTCCACCTGGTTTTCAGAATCCAGGAAACCACTTCTAATAGGAGGGTCTCATGTTGACAGGCAGAACAATATGGCTTTGTGTGGCCTATTTATAGACAGGCTTTGCAGGGAAGAAAATCCAGCTACCACATATGGTTCTCTGTTTCCTTCCACGAACTGTACAGAACATAATCAGCAACATAAGACATCTGCTTAGGTAATTGCTAACAGAGGACTCAGCCACCATGTATCTATTGAGAATCTTAACCGAGTGTGTTTCAGAGAAAATACTGGAAAGAGGAGGACCTTGCAGGAGATTTTACCACCTAATCCACATTTGATCAGCATAATCATCCACCATGCACTACTCTTACTCCACTGGCTCTTACTCCATTGGTAGACAGACTTTGAAAGTGCTGGAATGTTATGCAAAATCTCTCCTAACACTGCTGTTGACTAAAATTAAGTACAATCTAAAAGCCCATGAATAAGTGATTGAAGGGATTCATAATTCAAAACAAACAAACAAAAAAATTTAGCAAGCAAAAAGAGAATCTACCACCAAGTAGACTTCCCTCTTCCATCCTAGAGGGAGCCATTCCTTTTCTTCCAAGGACAGCAAATAATTAGTTATTTAATGTAGAATTATTGTAATTTTTGTTATTTATTATTTTCAAAACAAACGTAACATAGTAAAAATAAAATTTGTCACACACAACTTTAGGAAGACAAATTTGTTTAACAGTTTCTTTCTGCCATTCATGTGAACGGTGCATAGACAAATGTTTGCACATCAATAAGTCCAACAAGGGCAATCCAGAAATGTAGTCCAGATCATGGAGTATGTTGTGAGGATGCTTCTATTATTTAAAACTTCATTTGTGTACACAATAAAGTTGTACCAATCTGCAGTAAATGTATGTCTTTGTTTCTTTTAGCATTTGAAGTTTGGGGGTAAACTTTTTCAGACTGAGCGACCTATCACAGTTTAGTATAGCAGTAGTCCCTTTCCCCCCTTTTAAAACTTTCATCCAATGTTGAGAAAAAAACCTCACTAGCTGTTTTTGGGGTGTGTTTCTACCCCAACGCAATTTCCAATGTATGGTGGGATTATATTTTCTCCCCAAGTAATATTAGAGTCTGTGGGGTCAGAAGAAGTGTGCTTGACAATACCCAAGCACCCAGTGCTAGAAACCACTTATTCAGTGGAGGCAGAATTTTCTGTGCAGTAAATGTTTGCACTCCCCCTGCATATTGAATAAACAACATAATTTCTGTTTCTTTAATAAGCTATGGTTTTTATTTTCAATTACAAACAACAAAACTATCTTTTAAAGTAAAAATGTTATGAAAACATTGTAAATTAGAAAAAACTTGATTAGAAAAACTTGATTACAACAAAGAACGAATGTTAACAGTTTTGTGGGGTGTTTTTGAACCCCATTAAGAAACCTGCAAGAAAACTGTCCTTGGTTAAAGAAATGTCCTCAAACATAATTGGTTTGTACCTACTTATTGACACCTCCACACTTAATTTCCACCGTGCTGTGGACCCTGCAACAGAACTTCCTGAAGCTGTTGCACCATCTGCTGGTTGTCTTATTCCGTAGCCTCTTGCACAGGTGGCAGCATCCAATTTTTCAAGAAGTGTAAGATCTTTCTGAAGCCAATGTTCAGCAATGCTGGCAAAGAAGTTGTTCCCAACTACATTCCTACCACTGTAATACCACAGTTCTAGCAGTTTGGTAACAACATTGTAATCAAGCTGGGTTTCCCCTGTCCCTCCAGGATGCTTGCCAAGGTAGATGTTGCCTTTCAAAGAGAATGCTGTAGTTATTTCAAAGTACACCCTACCCAACCCATGAGGGTTTCTTGGAATCAGCTGTGGATGGTTGCAGATTTGTTGCTTCCCTTCCCAGCTTCTCCCAGAAAATGGGGTTTTTATGGGGGGGGGATAACCTGGGCAAAGAAAGGGGTTCCTCTCCTTTGAGGAGTGCTTGGAATCGGCTCTGAATGGATGCAGTTTAGTGACTTTCCATCCTAACCCAGCTCAACTTCTCCCAGAAAATGGTGGTGGAGAGGGGGATAGCCTGGGCAAAGAAAGGGGCTTCTCTCCTTTGAATGCCATAAAGGGGGTGGGAGGGGCTGTTCATATGGCATTTATAATTCCCACCAGTTGTAAAATAAAACTTACATTCTTGTAGAAGCAATTTTTTTTTTATTTCAAGAGCCAAAGATATGTCCTGCAACAGTGGGACCTTAGAGATGTGATTGCAAATTTGTTTACTGCTTTGTCATGTGTTTATGCTTGTTTACTTGAAAGGGGAAATTTGACTCCAGTGCTCTTTGTTGACTTGCCCCTGACCATGAAAAAACCATGGGATGTTTTACTACTCCAATGCGCTAATATTGGATGGGATAGTAATACACCACAATGACAAATTCAATGCATTTCTGGGGCATTTTATGCCCTGGGTGGTTTTTTGTTTCCAGAAGGCAAACGGAAAGTGATGACTAGCTGAAATTTGGGGATGTTGTATGGGTGACAATGGCCTAGAAAGATCCCCTTTTAGCTCTTCTTGTGTGTAAATTTCACAATGAAAATTACCTCAGGGTAGGTTTTTACCCCACAAAACTAAGATTGGAAGCTATAACCAGCATATGGCCAATTAAGGTTTTCAAGTGCAAATCCTCATTTTCCCGTGAACAAGTTTAATAAAGCTAATTGTACTATTCATGCTTTTTTTCTGCCAGTGAGTAGAGCTTGTGAGATTTGTGCCTCAGGTGCTATCTATGAGGGAGGTAGGGGAAGCAGAAGACACAATTTGCTGGTTTTCTTTAGTCCTCAAAATTATTATTATTATTATTATTATTAACATTTGTATGCCACCCCATAGCCAAAGCTCTCTGGGCGGTTTACAACAATTAAAACATTAAAAACAAATACACAAATATACAAATTTAAAAAAACTTAAAAAAAAAACAATTTAAAAACACATGCTAAAATGCCTGGGAGAAGAGGAAAGTCTTGACCTGGCTCCAAAAAGGTAAATGCTGGCACCAGGTGCACCTCATCAACAAGATCATTCCATAATTTGGGGGCCACCACTGAGAAAGCCATCTCTCTTGTTGCCATCCTCCGAGCTTCCCTCGGAGTAGGCACTCGGAGGAGGGCCTTTGATGTGGAGCATAGTGTATGGGTGGGTTCGTGTCGGGAGAGGCGTTCCATCAGGTATTGTGGTCCCAAGTCGTGTAAGGCTTTAAAGGTTAAAACCAGCACTTTGAATCGAGCTCGGAAACATACAGGCAGCCAATGCAAGCGGGCCAGAATCGGTTTTATATGTTCGGACCGTCTGGTTCCTGTTACCGATCTGGCTGCTGCATTTTGCACAAGCTGCAGTTTCCGAACCGTCTTCAAAGGCAGCCCCACGTAGAGTGCATTGCAGTAATCTAACTTGGAGGTTACCAGAACATGGACTACTGAAGCCAGGTTATCCCTGTCCAGATAGGGGCATAGCTGGGCCACCAACCGAAGTTGGTAGAAGGCACTCCGTGCCACCGAGGCTACCTGAGCCTCAAGTGTCAGAGATGGTTCTAGGAGAACCCCTAAGCTACGAACCTGCTCCTTCAGGGGAAGTGCAACCCCATCCAGGACAGGTTGAACATCCACCATCCGATCAGAAGAACCACCCACTAGCAGCATCTCAGTCTTGTCTGGATTGAGCCTCAGTTTATTAGCCCTCATCCAGTCCATTGTTGCAGCCAGACACTGGTTCAGCACATTGACAGCCTCACCTGATGAAGATGAAAAGGAGAAATAGAGCTGCGTGTCATCAACATAAATGTCTTACTCTAGCCCAGATGCTGCTCTATAATATATATTTTTAAAATGTGGATTTGTAAAACTAGCAAGTTAGGAAACAGCATTCAACCCAGCCTTGTGCCTGGCATGTACAGTCCTAGCCACAGGCTGTTATGGTATTATTCAACTAAAACATCACTTGATCTTACTAAATGTTGAAATAGACTTCATCAGACTGGGAGAAAGTCCTCAGAGCTGCTTCCTCCCTCTGATGGAAAGCTTTAATGGTAGGAACGGTGTCTCCATCCTGCTAGACATGCTAGGATTTAGTCAGGCCAGGATCAGAATATTCTCCTTGATGAGGCAATATTTGAATGTGGCTTAATTCATCAATGCTAGCAATGATGCATCAAGAGGTGAGCTCCTTTAGAATTGTTTTGAGATAAACAACTAGTACAAGAGTGGGCAGACTTCAGGCTCACAAGATCCACTTTGCTTTTTACTAGAATCCCATGATCCACCTTTTTCTCTGCTGCTGTCTTTATAACAGAGATTCTTCATAACAGAAAATATATGGTCCAGGCCAGCCTTTTTCAGCTTGAACTGTGAGGGATTTGCTCTTCTGACAATATATATGTAGGCCCTAAGTACATCCTGTCAGAGTGCACTCCCAAAGGCAGAGAAGAAGATAAGTTCTTTGGAGGTTTCTGACCTAGTTTTGCAGGATGTGCCCATGAAAGAGAGGAAGGAGTGGGGATGAAGATCCCCCATTTTCCTTTCCACTAGAATACTTGTGAATTCTCAAATTTGAGGTACCATGTGGCACAGCTGGCCAGGTGTGTTAGGGACTGCAAAATAAAACAACAACATAAAAACCAATTGTCAGGCCAAGGGCAACTCTTTGAGCTACTTCTGCACCAGAAAGATAAGTAAGCTGAAAAGAATGCAATAGCTGTTGCATGCTGCAACACTGCACTATATTAAATGCTTTTATTCCATACATCAGTGAAATAAGATGACAACCTCTGGTCTATGTTCTTGCTTTATATTCCCATTAGTATCAGTTCAGTCTTCCCATAAAACAGACTCTGCTAGCAAGAGACTAGCAACTCATTCAGTTGTATTTTATAATGTTCTTCTCCCCTTCCCCAACAATAGGCCCCATCCCTTGAGCTAAGATGGTGGTAGAGGCATCCAAGGTGGTAAGCAAAGTTAATGTTGTTGGACTCCAACACCCATCAGCCCAAGCCAGCATGGCCAATGGTCAAGGATGGTGTGAGCTGTGGTCAAGCAATATCTTAGAAGACCACAGGTTCCATATCTCTTCCCTGTACCATTAAGTACAGAACAATAAAGCTTTTAACTATTGGTTTCTCCATCAGGGTTGAACATTTATAATGTTGAAGAACTACGGTGAAAGAAGTATCAAGCGGAGAGGAAGATGCTCTCCTGCATGAACATCACACAAGTTGGGAGAGGTAAAAATGTTGCTCTGTGCACCCTAATACTAGATGCTCCCCCATCCGGCCAAATCACTCAAGTGTTGAATAGACTTCCTGTTCCATGTGAGGAGTGAGGGAGGCTTTCTTTATCCTCCTCTGCATCCAGGAAGCACTAGAATGAGCACTGGGGGTTGTCTGTAGAGTGGTGTGAACAGTTACATTAGGATATATAAATGCAATACATGAGATCTCATGCAAATGGCGTTTTCATCCTGCCTTAGGGACATGACAACCTATAAAGATGATTGTGAGAGGGGCTTTAATTATTTACACTGAGAGAGTAATATGGGCAGAAGGGAGACGATCCTTTGTCAAGAATCTTACAGTTTAAGTTGTAGCAGTGCAAGATTTAACGGAGAGTGGGAAGGGAAGGAGGAAAGGCAGAAGCAGGGATCATTTGATGAATATACACCAGTCTAAGTATCCTGTGGCTTAATTTTGGTTGGGGTAAACGACTAAGAAAGGGTAATTGTTTTAGGTGTGTGGGACACTGTTCAATGAACAACAAAGATCATGGAAATGGTGCTTTCAACCTGCCGCTGTAATAATGTCAAATTATGAGGATGATCACAAGGAGGGCTTTAATTATTTACATTGTATATCACTGTATGCAGCCCTTGAGAGAGTAACGTGGGCAGAAAAATCTTGCAGTCTATGTTGTGACAGTGCAAGAGATAATGGAGAGATGGAAGGGGAAGGAGGAAAAGCAGAAGCAGGAATCTTCTGATGAACATACACTAATCTACTTAAGACATCCTTTCCTTTTGTTCAGGGTAGAGGACTAAGATATGTTGTTCGTTTCTTTTTAGCTGTTTGGGGCATTCTTCAATGCAGGGCAAAAAAGATCCTTCCTGAATATAGCCTTGCTGGTAACCTATAGCCCTGACCTCAAAATTATTGAAGCCAGGATCCTCCTTGCCTATTCAATCAGGGATGGAGGTAAGCTACTAGGTTAAGCTTGCTGGGAAGGATGCATTCTTTAAAGTGTCAGCCTTTCTCCAGGATTAAAAGGAGCTTCTGATAGTTCGGGGATTTTTTCCCCACCTCTTCAGGCAAAGGAAATAAAAAATCATGTGAAAGAAGCTTTTCAAACTACAGGTCCCTTCAGGATTGTGGGGTTTTTCTACCCATAGATGGAAATGTCTATCACCCATGGTTCACATGGCACCATCCAGGGACCTCATACCCTTTGCTTTTATCCCATTGTGGATGAAACACTCCCTGCGGTCCTCTCTTCTTCAGGAGACTAGATGTCCGGTCTGGATAATCTATGACCAGGGAGACCCTGCTTCCAATCTCTATTCGAGCCCGAAGATCACTGGGTGATCTTGGTCAGGTCATTATTTCTCAATGCAACATACTTCACAGGATTGTTGGGAAGGTCAGAACCAGTCTGACGTGCTTGGAGGAAGGGTGGGATAAAACCGACAGGAACAATAATAGTCAGATCTACAGTGATGCCCCTATCCCAACTATTTCCTAAATCAAATGAAGCTGATGCAACCAAGTCTCCTTTCATCCATTTAGGGGGTTGGACTTGATGGCCTTATAGGCCCCTTCCAACTCTACTGTTCTATGATTCTATGATATAAGCGGGATTGCTTAAATATCCTTCTGGGGTCTCTTCTCTGACAGGTTGTTTTTGCTGGGCAGTTGCAAATCCTAAAAGTGCTACCCTCAATTCATCTACTCCTTTACCCTCGTGAGGTAAATTGAATGTTATGCACTTCTCCACCAGCTCCTCTCTTTTCATTTTTATGTATTCAGCCATGGTGTTTGAGTTCACTCACTCTTTGCCACACACTCTTTGCCAGTCACTCTCACAAGTAATCTTGTTTTGTTATTTCTGTCTGCCACACCACTGTTAAGGATTCTCTAGTATTCGTACCACTGCTACAGCCAACACCTGTGACATAGTCTCCTTTGTTCGTATCTGGATTCTCTGTTGTTCGTATCCCACCGCTACTGCCACCACCTGTGACGCCCTTCCCTGGCTCTCCCTGTCAGGTTCCTACCTGCACGTGGCTACTGCCTGTCACTAGGCACCACCAGGGACTCCACCAGTCCAGACTGTCCTTTTTTATTGTTTCTCTCCCCGCTCTAGCACAGATCTCAACAGATCCCCCTGCTAGGCAACCACCAGTCACGTCCTAATACTAGTATTCCCAGAGACTCTGAATACTGGTATTGTTATTCTCTTCACCGCTGCCACCATTTGTTACAGTTTCCCTTCAGCCTTGGTCATTACCTTACCCTCCCTTCTGGTCTGTGAAACTCCAGCCAAGGATCAGGCCTTTGGTAAACCAAATTAAGTATTTATTAAAGATAACAAAGCTAACAAGATTAACAAGATTTCTTCTTAAGGCACATAAGCATATGATTTTACTCAATACTAATCCGAACTCCACCCCCCTCCTTCTCCACTCTCTCCTGGCAAACCACTCTCTCAAACCCACCAAACAACCCACTCTTTCTCTTCTCCCCCCAGATTCCACTCTCACTCTTCCTTTTATACGTTCAGCCATTTTAAACACTCAGCCAATCATCTAGCATTCTACTGCCCATTCACTCCCCCTCCTCTTTCACTCCACTTACCATGTATCTTCTAAACAACAACACTTACCATATATACATTAATATAGGAACATCACAATGCCCCTCTCCCAACTATTTCCTAAATCAAATGAAGCTGATGCAACCAAGTCTCCTTTCATCCATTTAGGGGGTTGGACTTGATGGCCTTATAGGCCCCTTCCAACTCTACTGTTCTATGATTCTATGATGGAAGACCTTGATAAATAACCTGAAAAGAACTCTGGCATATTTTCATGTCTACTTTCTGAACTCTTTTTCTTTTCCTTTCTGTTCTTTCTTTTCCTGAGTTCTTCTAAGGTCTCCCAGCACCAGCCTGCCATGAGAACTTGATAAAAGTGGGCAGCTACATCTTGGGAGAGTTTGGAAATCATGTCTGGGGATCTAAAGTTTAGTCCTCTAATCCAGTTCAACCTGCTACTCTCAATGTTCCATCTGTGTGGTGTCCCACTTAGAGCACTGCTTCTTTCTACATACATCAAGAATGAGAATTTATTTCGTGGGATAAAAACAACTAGTCAAGGCATACTATGCAGTGTTTGTCAATAACAATGGGAAAAATGCAATGGTAGCTACGGAAAAGAGTTAAGTACTTGGGGCTCAATACAATTGCAAGTAATGACATCTTGGCAACAGTGTCTCCATTTCCAGAGAGGGAGTCCTCTCTTCTCTGAGGACAATCACCCTTCACATGGGGGTGGGGTGGCTGCCACCTGCTGGCATAGGCAAGAAATTCAAGGCTTTGGGAGGAATGAGCCAAACTCTTGCATGGATTCATGAGGCTCCAGTCCTCCTTTCCTGCCTGTCACATCAGGCAGTGCTTCCCTCGTTCTCTGTCACTACTGTTTTAAAAGTGTTTTTCCTTCCTTTTTTCTGCTATCCTTTGTCTGCCGAGTGTTCTCCAAATGTCCCTAGTTGGTCCCTTTGCCTTTTTTGTCATCTTTCCCTGTTTTTTCTACTCTTTCCTAAAAGTTTTCTCCACCCCACCCCCCAATGTGGCTGTACCTGTGCCCATTATGCAGGTCCCAGGACAGGTTTTTCTCCCTCTCCTTTTCCTCCTTCCTTGCCTTTCTATCAGCTGATTATTATTATATTTTGGTTGAAGGCAAAGTAATGTTCCCTCCTTCTTCAGCCTTGGGGTTTTTTAAAAGTATTTTTTGTCGCTTTACCCTTGGCTTCCCCCCCCCTCTGTATTTCCTCCCTCCCCCATCCACCTCTGTAGTTTTTTGGTGGGAGTTTTTGGTGAGGCTTGTTTCTTTCCCCAGTCTTCCTCCCTTACCTTGCTGTATTCCTACTTTCTCCCCCTTGGGGATACAAGTAAACTTCATTAAATTGGGTTTTAATTCTGTATTGAATCAGTTAATTGGAAGCTACTTAATTATAATATTTGTTTTTAAGTATGGAAATGGAAATGGACTGCCTTCAAGTCGATTCCGACTCATGGCGACCCTATGAATTGGGTTTTCATGGTAAGTGGTATTCAGAAGTGGTTTTACCATTGCCTTCCTCTGAGGCTGAGAGGCAGTGACTGGCCCGAGGTCACCCAGTGAGCTTCATGGCTGTGTGGGGATTCGAACCCTGGTCTCCCAGGTCCTAGTCCAGCACCTTAACCACTACACCACACTGGCTCTCAGTTTTTTAGTATATATACATTAAAAACCTAGTTTTTCCTAAAAATAAAAACCTTGTTTTCTCCTTTGATATTTCCTGTTCCTTCTGCTTCCCTACCCCACTTCATCCACCTGTGGATTTGGAAGTGAAGTGGATCTCTGGGCTGAATCAGTGCCCCATCTTCCCAATTTTGTTTATTGCTGTTGCTCCTCTGCACCCTGGCAATGCATGTGCATACATTGAGGTCATGGCCGCTGCCACTCCTACTTCTTCCTTCTCTCCCAAGGAGTCTGGGTTCCCTGCTTCTACGTCTTCCCCTATCCAGCAGGCTGCGGTACCCGCTGTGCCAGCACCTGTAGCTGAGCAGCGTAAGAAGGCAGAGAAAAAGACTAAGCATCTCAACAAAGGGACCTCCTCCCCTTATACTAGGGAGCAAGCCAAGAATAAGATAAGAGACTCCAGGAGAGCATGTTACCTAAGAGAACACTGTTATACAGCAGCTAAAGCCCTTCCTCATGCTAGGGAGCGAGCAACAGCCTCCCTTTCCAAGGATGACCATCAGAGCACCCTCCGCATTGTTGACCTCTTTGACTCCCCTGTGGGTTCTGAAGGGAGTTTCATGGGCTTGGGCTAACATCTGCCGCCCCAACATACTACCTCCTTAGGAGCATCATTCCTTAGTCTCTGCCTCACAGTTTCTGGCACCATCTCAACCCTCCTTGCAACCCCGCCTTCTCACCCTGTTGTCCCAGATTAGAGATGCTCTGCTGAGGACTCTACTTCCAGGACTAGTAGCTCTGACCCTCCAACATCTGTTGGTTCCGCAACCTCTTCCCTATTTGCCTGCACCGGCTACCTCTTCGAGCCAGCATCATCCTGGGCCTCAGGCTCCTCCTCACTGGCTGCCACTAGTTAGAACATTAAAAGAAATCCCGCATCATTTCATGTCTACTTTCTGTTCTCTCTCTCTCTCTTTCATTTTTTTCTCTGTTTCTATTCTTTGTTCTCTTCAGTTCCAACATACACAGAAGCAAAGTGGCTATCTGTTCATCTCTCATGATTGTAAGTTCTAACAGTGAGCTGTTTCACCTGACACACAAGTACAGCAGGTAGTAAACGCAAATGCCCATCAGAATTCATGGAAGCACCAGTCCTAAACAATCAGTTCTGTTATGGAAGAACCTTGCAAAACATCTCTGAGGCTGCACATCATACTGAACAATTTTTCCAGGCTACAGAAATGGCCCCTCAACATTTTTTCCATAGATGGAAACAGCGGAACAATCCTCAAGAAGTAGTGCAGACACCTTGAAGGCACACCATCCAATAGATACCAACATTACAAAGGCAGAGATAATTGGCTTTGACACAGCATTACTGGAAGAGGTAGATCCCAACTGTGCTAACTTTGTAGGAGTTGGTATTATACAGACAAAATCAACCCAGATTGGTTGTTTGACGTGTCTTGAACCCAACCTATAAGTACAAGTGTATAGATTAATACCCAAACAAGGAAAGAACCAGTAACCAGGAGGTTATGTGAATTGCTTTTGGAACAGTTCTGAACTATAAAAAAATGGTTATGTTCTCTGACTGAACATAGAATAATTGACACAGGATAATACCTATAAGCTGTATAATTGATGTATTGTTTGCAGTCATACAAAACAACACCATGCTCCAAGGTATTGAGGAGACACTCTGGAGAATAGAAGCTGAAACACTGGAAAAGGCTCTTATCTCACTAGCCAATTTAAATATTGATCTCCCAAACTGCAGGCCTGAAGAGGACGAGAGAGATGAGATGACAAGGAAGAAAAAGATTAGAACTGGCAAACACACAAGAAAAGGCCAAAAGCAGAAGAAGCAGTGAACAGGAAGATATTCAGAAGCTCTTGAGTGTCGAAAGCTGATAAGCCTATCTAAATACAGACAATATAAAGATGAGCAGAGTTGTCAATCTCTAAAGTTCTTATCTTCTCTTGTAGAACAAAAGTCTTTATTTCTGTATGCAGAAAAAAGTTATGGTTGAAGTTAAGAAAGAAGTTACCAATAATTAAAGCAAATGTTAATAAAAGAAAAGAATCCTGCAAAGGGCAAATGTTGATGTTAAAAATATGGAAGGATGGAGGAAGACCTGGGGGAAGTGGGGAGAAGGCTATACTATTAGGCCTCCTCTAAAGCAACACTTGACACCAGCTTTGTCCTGCTGCAGCAGTGGAACCTCATCTCCCCGATTCATGGGAGGAGGACAAGGAGAATGGGAGGTGCAGGGAACTGTTTCTACTCCACAGCACTGCTGGTGAACAGCAAAAGACAACAGCAAAAAGTGGTTGTCCTTAGTGGCGTCCTTGGAGGCATGCACAGAGACAAATATAAAAAGATTTATAAACGTACTTCAAGGCTGCCCGTCAAGAACATAGTAACTGTGAACAAGCAAAGAGTCTGACGGTGAAACCCTGATGGCTGACAGCTTAACCTAATAAAAGTTTCTGGCCCATGGAATAATATATTTTGGGAAAACAATAGCTATATTAATTTACTATAGATCTAAAACAAAATAGAGATAATGATTATATGGTGGAGATATTATAAATTAATAAAGGAGTTGAACTATCTAAAATAGAATATAAAAAAGTGAAAGGCTTATGCTATGTTGAAAAGTTGTTTCTGGAGTTGGAAAAAAGAGTATTTAAAAAAGATTTAATGAGTATATATCGGGGACAACTACTATACAATGAATTGACTTTATGGATCATAATTAAAGATGTCAGAGAATTCCACCAGTAATGGAAACTGACTATTCACATTTTTGTCTCGGGTTTGGAATGGAAATCAATCCAGCAAAAACAATCTATATTCACTCACAACAATCTTGTGTTTATTTTAAAAAAGCCTGCAACCGATACATAATTAATGATTTTTTTACATTGTTTTTAGATTTCTTTTACATTAAAATGAATGGTGTGGAAATAATTACATCATTAATTACATTAAATTTGTAACATGTAAATTCCGTAAGCATTTACAAAAAAATTGCAGTAAGTAGTGGACAGCAAGATGAATAATATAGTATTTGGTGGAAACAAAACTGCAGTGGAACAGAAACAGCGCTGATTATGATGAAGATAGGTCGGAATGGAAATTGCTGCCTGCTTACATTCTTAATCATGATTGACTGTTGCATAAAGTAACTGTGGATTAAGGTAAAATTAACATGACTACAGAAAACTTACTAATTAATATTCAGTTATTAAAAGAAGAAAATGTAGATACTTATTTTCTGCAGGGGACATGTAAAAGACAAGGACATGAATATATTTAGGAAAAATTAATTTGGGAGCAGCTTTTGTATCATAAAAAAGGAGGGAAAGAGGTTGCTATTTTTATAAAAAAACAATGGTATAGAAATGCAACAACATATACAAATGGCAGATATATCATTTTTATCACAAAAATTGCAGGACAAAAGTGACATTAGTAAATATATATGCACCTAATGCAAACAGGGATTTTTCCCACCACAGCTGATGGGAGTTTGGGAAACTCAAGATGAAGGACAATTAATAATGTGAGGAGAGATTACAATGGTGTTCAAAGCAAGAGATGAGGACAAATGGTAATTCTATTCATTTCCTACCAAAAAGGTTTGTTATGAGTAAACATGCCTAGGATTGGGGTGCACAGCGCTAAAGCAGAAATGCTTGAAAATCCATGGGTGATATCTAATGTTGTTGTTATGTGCCTTCAAGTCGATTATGACTTATGGCGACCCTATGAATCAGCGACCTCCAAGAGCATCTGTCATGAACCACCCTGTTCAGATCTTGTAAGTTCAGGTCTGTGGCTTCCTTTATGGAATCAATCCATCTCTTGTTTGGCCTTCCTCTTTTTCTACTCCCTGCTGTTTTTCCCAGCATTATTGTCTTTTCTAGTGAATCAGGTCTTCTCATGATGTGTCCAAAGTATGATAACCTCAGTTTCATCCAATGTTAGTCATACTCAAAGTACACCCAATAGACTTAAGTAGCTGCAGTCCATTGATTCCAATGCGTCTAGTCTGATTATGACTAATACTGGATATCACATTATGTGAATAAATGGGATTCTGCAAAGTAGCTCATTTTAAAATAAAAATAGTTAATTATGTCTTGCTTTGGTGTCCTGCACACAAAGCAGGAAATGCCCCAGACTTTCCAGTATGCTGATAGATGTTACAGGATGTACCGCTCTTCAAAGCACTAAACCCCTGCAAATCCTGTTGAAAGGAAGGGGCTTCTGCTGACACAGCAGTCTGAACATCAAAGACTTAATCAATGAGCACTTTATGAGACAAGGCGCTAGTAAGCATTTGGAATCAAGGTCTCTAGCTAATCTTAACCAGTAGCCAAGATAACAAGCAGTATAGAAATAGCCAACTTAATAAATCTCAGCATGATTTGTTAGCGTTATGACATGCTGCAACTTACTTTGGAATCAATCAATCAATCAAGGCAAGGCAAAGCAGCATCAGACATCCAAACACTGTGATTTTGAACAGATGCATGATTGATACAAATATAAAGAATGGGGGATGCATAAGCCCAGGATGTTTTAAAAGACTATGCTTTAAGTTTCTGTGGGTCTATGCACGCATGCGCTTAAGACACACAAGTGTAGCGTAAGTATAGTCCTTTTACTTTGATGACAACTTAGCAAAGTGTTCAAGAACAGACTGTGCATGGAAAAACAATTACAGAAAATGCTACAAACAAAACATGAAAGTGAACAGGTGAAATAGTTGTCAATGAAGGCCTTAAAGAATGGTATTGGTAAGTGATAATAAATTCCTGCACAAATAGTTTCTCAAACAACAAAAGACAGTTCAACACCAAGGGAGGAAGCCACAGCCACTGCAGATCCTATTTAAGTTTCTCTAGCAAGAATCAATGGAGGGAATAGAAAAGATTTAGAGCAGAATCCAGGGTCCTGCAAGCAAAGTGTTTTAGCAGAGAAAGAAGAGAAACGCTACCCCTAACACTATTATCCAAAACATATTAGAGTGAGTGGGTGGTTTGGGCAGTAAACAAAGGACAAAACACTAAAAATATCATAAAACATCTTACAAACATCTTTTAAAACATCTTAAAAAGCAATCCAAAAACAGACACAGGCTGGGACAAGTTCTCAACTTGAAAGGCTTGTTGACAGAGGAAGATCTTCAGAAAGTGCCGAAAAGACAACAGATATGGCACCTGTCTAATATTTAACAGGAGGGAATTCCAAAGTGTTGGTGCCACAACACTAAAGGTCTTCTTCCCATGTTGTGCAGAACGGACCTCCTGGTAAGATGGTACCTGCAGGACGCCCTCAACTGCAGAGTGCAGCGATCAACTGGATATATAAGGGGTAAGACTTGTCTTTCAGGTATTCTGGTTCCAAGCTGTATAGGGCTTTGTATACTAAAATCAGCACCTTGAACTTGGCATGGCAGCTAGTGGGCAGTCTGTGCAACTCTTTCAGCTGTAGGGTAACGTGGTGGTGTCCTGCCACAGTGAGCAGTGGCCCTGCCACACTTTGCAGCAGCTGCAACTTCTGGACCAACCTCAAGGGCAGCCCCACATAGAATGCGTTACAGTAATCCAGCCTGGAGGTTACCAGTGCATAGGCAACAGTGGTCAGGCTATCCCAGTCCAGGAACCACCGCAGCTGTCTTACCAGCCAAAGCTGGTAAAAGGTACAGGCAGCCTTTGAGGTCACCTGGGCCTCTAGCAACAAAAATGGATCCAGGAGCACCCTCAGATTATGAACCTGCTCTTTCAGAGTATCTTTGACCCCATCCAAAGCAGGCAATTGACCAATTATCTGAACTTGGGAACCACCTATCCACAGCATCTCTGTCTTGCTAGGATTCAGTATCAGTTTCCTGGCCCTCATCTAGCCCACCACCGGGTCCAGGCACTGGTCCAGGTCTTGCTGTATTGCTACCATAGGATTGAAAGAAATAAAGAGATCTGATGTAATATATTTCACAAAAGTAAGATTACTTCTGCCTTGGAAAACATCCACACGATAGGCTTTTTGAATTCTGGAAGCAGAATGGTTCTTTAATTATAACCCTGTAGTCTGCATATACCTGGATTCTTAAAGTGTTCAGACCTCTGGCAAAAGCAATTTGTCTCCAGTGTCTATTTTTAGATTATAAACCCTTTGAGGTAGGGATCTATCCTTTCATGCTTTGTACAAGTGTCATGCATTGTTCATTATTTATTGTGGGATATTATTTATCCATTTACATAGATGGCACTATGTAAATTAGTAACAACCTATTACCAGAGGAGGGTATAAGACATGGCTGGCTTGCCTTCAACTTTCTCAGCCTAAACATATTTCTAGGTGAGCTAGAGGCTCCCCTCTAATACATCCAAATTGGATTCAAATCTGAAATTTTGTAGATACGTAATTAAATGCTTAACTACTTTGCTATAGTGTATTATTTTTTCCCCTTGACACCATGAGAGCTGCACTTTTGACAATGGATAAAATAGTCTTAATAGGAAAATAGTGCAAAAGGGGTCCAATGGTCTGTAACACACTAAAAGCCCAAATCTGGATCTTTGAAAGCATAATGGGAAAACGTTGTATTTAAATTTTGTGTTTAGCCACAGAGGCCTTTTCCATTTATCAGTCAAAACCTTAAAAGCACCATTTACTTGTTTAAAGAGTGCTTTCAGGGCACCATATAATGCAGTAGAAAAATTCCATTAAAAACCTGACACCTATTTTCTTCAGCTGCCAGTTTTTCTCAGCTCCTTCAGGAAAATGCTGTGGCCCTGTTAAAATGTCAGCTTCTCTTAGCTGGGTGACCCCAAAGCAACATTACTGAGTGGCAGTAGGCTTCCTTAGGGAGACAACTATATAGATTCACCAGCCAGCACAATCTTGTTCTGACAGCAACTTTAACACAAAGCAGCTTTAACACAAAACAGCCTTATCTGGTAACTGCAAATAGGCTTGCCAACTCCTGGTCCAAAAGGGGCTTGGTGGCATCTTTGAACCACATTGCTAAGGAAGCTGCATTAGGAAATTCACCCATCACCATGTTAGAAGCAGACCTGTACCAATTTCTCTGTGTCATGAATTCGTTAAAAGATACAGTACACTGTTCAAAGAAACATACTAGAAAACATAAGGCTTCATACTGTGATCTCTTTTTGCCTTTATGTTACTTATCCCCATTAGGACCAGTTGCAAAACTGTATTTTTCTTCCCAACAGTGCTTTATGGTCAGGGCTCTGTATGTTTTATTATTCCACTATTGCAACTGTGGCAAGCTCTGAATATCGTCTTGGGCTGGATACAGCAAATGATTTGGGAGCACTGCAGGTTCATTGCTGAAGCGGTGGCTGTGGGTCAGGTCAGTTCCTTGGATGGGAGACTATTGGAAGCCCCATCTAGAGTGAGATAGGCAAAATATTTTTTAAAACAAAAGTTGGCACTAGTCTCAGCATTCTCCAGCATCACATTATCAGCTTATTTTTAAATAAAAAATTCAAGCCATTATAAATTCATAAGAACATAAGAAGAGCCTGCTGGATCAGGCCAGTGGCCCATCTAGTCCAGCATCCTGTTCTCACAGTTCTCACAGATTCAAAGATAGGGTTGAAAATGCGGGGGGGGGGAGGTCTACCACTGGTCAGAGGGTGGGCCTCTGCTTATTCTACTTTCAGCTGTCGTGGGGAGGGACATAATATCAAAGAGGCAAATTAAAAATTTGTTGAGAGATCACAGATTAAAACCTTTAGCTGGCACAGTATTTGGGTTACCACTGTAAGATTTTTATTAAAGCACAGTGCACATGTTTTATTGACCTATTGAGTCATAAAACCATCTCTTCCAGATAGAACATATTACATTGGATTCAACAAGAGGAGTATCCTTCCATATAGAACTAGCTGTTTGAATAATCAGCCACTGGTGTTTCAAGTTACCAAAATAAAACTTCACTAGGAGCGGCAACAAAATCTTCTAACTGTAGAAAAATACTCCCACAATGTTTGCAGAAGGGAAATGCAAAGAAAGAACAAAGGGCTTTTAGATGTTTTATATAAGGATTATTTTTTCATCATATTTAGGTAAGGAAGCATTTCCCTTCCACTATCAATTAAGAAAATATTTGCCTTGTAGTAGAATGTTTGTCAACATAGAGCAGGGATCACAACTCAAAGTACTGTGAGTTACTTAAGTAAATGTTTTTACTTAATGTTGGGTTTTCTCGGTTTGTGTACAAGTTTAAGTGGTGAGGCGTTTCATGTCTAATTCTTTTTGCTTCTCCACCCCTGGCAGTCATCTCCAGTTATGCCAGTTCAATTAACTCTAGCAATGGTTCTTCCCCAGGACTCTTCCTGGGCCTGTCCCAGTTTTAGGCATTGATTCTTTAGTTCTGATGGCTACATACTAACCATCTCCAGGATCAGGGGAAGCATGGCTCTGCATACTAGTCACCAGGAACAATAAGAGAAGGCTCCTGCCCTCATGTCCTGCTTGGGAGCTTCCAAAGGCATCTGGCTGGCCACTGTGGGAAACAGAATACTGGGCTTGATGGGCCTTTGATCTGAGCCGGCAAGGCTCTTCTTCTGTTCCCTGTGATATAACGGAATCACATGCAAGGTTCTGAAAGGATCACAATCAGGGCTGCATGCTTTAATTGTCTGATCTACCAGTTAAACTAATTAAAATTTTTACATTGACCAAATGCTAACTGATCAAGAAAAAATATCACAGGAGAGACTGGGATTGAATGACCCTTTAGTTTTTCTAAAAAAAGATTATTGCATCAATGTCTTCTCTAATGGGAAAATCATTATATATATTATAGATGAGCCTTTTCCCTCTAACAATTAGTGGCTGTTTTGAAATGGTAAGCTCTTTTATTCTTCCTTTATATTCTCAAAAAGCCCTTCTATTGGAGGATGTTATGAAAGTTTGTTTAAATGTAATAGACCAGTTTCTGAGAGGGGCACCTGGTACCTAATCTTTTAAAATGAAGATTCTAGGATTCTGCCTGCAAACCAGATGCTCTTCCACTGTGTTATATTCCATCTCCAATAGGTGCCGTAACTTTTAGATAACGGGAACTGGAAAAGCAGTTTTTGTTCAAGACTTAAAATAGCAGCAACATAAACAGCATACGACATACACTGTTGATAGAAGTGTGCCCCCAAAATTGCAGCTTACACTGTCATTAGGGGAAAGCACATTCCCTAGGAAGACATTTATTACAGCTCTCTCCTGCAATAACTTAATAAAATGCTCTTGATATGAATGACTGATTAGTTGTCGGATGCAGGTAGTAAATATCAATATAAGTGTCTATGTAGTTTATGGGAAGAGCATTCATCATGGCTGATGCTTATGTTGCATCTGTAACACCTACAGCAATTCCTTCAGAAGTGCCTAAGCAGGAGGTTCAGCTGTGACCAGCTTATGCTATTTAAAACTGGACATGGTGGGTTATTCTGAAAGGAGGAATGATTATACACATGTAGTCAGAGTTATCTATGTTTCAAGGCATCCCTAAGTATATTTTAATCAGTATCGTATTCTTCCAGTAAATATATATCTGTCTATCTATTTTCTAATGTTCATAGCTGAAAGTAAGCTTAAACTAATTTTAGATAAGTACCTCGCAATCCCAGAGATGGCATATAAAAAATGTAATTTTTGTCACTGGGTCTTTCAGTAAAGTCATTTCAATGTTGATTAATAATGAAAGGACCAGGAGTTGGAAGTTCGATTTTCTTCTTTTCTCCCAACATTTTACTTTTGCCACTTTGCTATTTAGGACTCTCAGAATTCTTCACAAATGCTATCTATCCAGTCCTCACAAAAAGCCCATGAGGTAAGTCTGTTGTATTAGCATTAATAAGAACGGACCTTGGTAGAGGAAGGCAAGCAAAAATACAGCTGTTTTGATATAGGTAATCTTGCTTCCCAGTTGTTGGACTACAATTGCTGAAGACAACTTACTTTTATTTCAAGGTACAGCATGTGGTATGAGTGTTCAATTTTTTCTGTTTTTTTTCTAGCTATTTTGAGATGCCTTCGATTTACAGGTAATTTTGATTAAACTCCTCTAATGTGACAGAGATGGCCATTTTCAGAATCCCTTGGCTTATTTCTTCATATTTTTCACGGCAGGTGTCTGGCCAGCTGTACTTCGATCTATCACGCATTACTGGCAGCCAAATCTGATGTGCAGTTAGATATACCTAACCCCCTAGAGGACCCTTCTAAATTCCTATAGGTGTTAATAGAGATGCAACACATGACTGAGTACTTTGTTCCTGAATTACTCACAAGTACAGAAGCAAATGCCCTCCCACTGATGTAAAAAGCAAGACAGTCTTCACATATAGCTCTCAGGTAGAGCACATGCTTTGCATGTGTAAGAACTCAGGTTCAAACTTGCCAGTGCCACCCAGAGGTAGCAGGGCTAACAGAGTCCTCATGCTGATGCTCTGCAGAACTCCCAGCAGTCACGTAGGGTTCACTGAACCAACTGTGAGTCTAAAGTAGTTCCTTACTGTCATCCTTTGATTTACCTTTACTTATGAGATGCACAGAAAAAGGTGGTGAAGCAAGAGAGCTCATCACAAAGTACAGTATAACCAAAGGCCATTAAATATCGTTTCTTTCACCGTGGAATGCTGCATATGAGATATAGCTCAAGAGATCAGCTGTAAATTAGTTCTAATGTTCCTGACTCTTTTGAAAAACAGTCTTTGGCTATATCCATTATGTAACTCCTGTTTTTGGTGTCACATAAAGCATGAAGTTTGGAACAGTCACTTCTCTCTTTATTGTTTTTTCCCCAAGAACAACCATTTCACTTTCTGAACAGATCGCTGAGAAAAAGCACAACATTCAGTGATGAACTGCCAGATGATGCATCACTTTCTTTCAGATTTGTACCAAATTTCTCAGCATAACCCCCTACCATGCTTCCTATTAAACTGATTTCTAATGACGCCTTCAATGGCAGGGAAAGAATACATTTGTGAAATTTCCAAGTCTGGTGGAAAAAGATTTTATTTTTATGCTTCGGAGCAAGACTGTGTGTGGGTAATCAAGAAGTACAAAAACAGTTCAAGAAAGATTGTGGCACACAAATCTTGACATACGCCAGAATATTAATAATTGTCTATGAAAGCATTCAGTGTATTCATTCTAATAGTTTTGGATGTTCAATCCTTGTAATTGTCCAGTCTGGTTTCACACCTTGTGTAAATTCTCTTTGAAATCTTGGGGGGGAAAAGAGAGAGGAGACTGACATGAGCAAACAGTAGAACCTACCCAAATCCTTTATAAAGCATTTAGTATTCTTGCAAATGCAAAACTGAGCTGATGAATAAAGTGTGGCACTGTAAAAATAGAATCAGGTTTAGCTGCTTAATCCCTTAGGCAGGGAACCACAATACCTAATTTGTGTCAACACCAACAGAAATACTAGAGAAGGCTTCCAGAACTCTTACACAGCAGAGCTCTTATGTATTGTTTCAAAAGGTTACAGTACAATCCCAACCATATCTACTCAAAAGTCCTACTGAATTCAATGGGGGTTACTCCCATGTAAGTGGAGGTAGTATTGCAGCCTAAATAGTTTTTTCCTACATACTTTCAATTAACAGATGAGCTTCCTAGAACCCTGGAGAAATCCAGAGCCTCACCCAAGGCAATACTTGTAATTATTGAAGAAAAGACTGCATGTGTACCCCCAAGAAGCCACAAACCCCTATGCTCAAAACACAGAATTAGCAGAGTTGCCATGACTTTGGAAGAGATGTAGGAAGAGAGGAACAGCATGGAATGAAGGCAGAGTATCACCATCTGTTCTCATTGTTAACAGCAGTGATTGTTTATTCTCCACCCCTCATTCACATAAATAATAAGGCAACATGAAAGATGGCAGGGAAGGCAAAATGAGAGGCAAACTTCAATCTGGCGCCAAATGCCGAATTCATCAGAATGAATAAAATGTGAATTGTATTTTGACATTTCTTTAGAGGCAACACGTTCTTATGTACTATTTCAAGAATAGTTCATTAACAGGAACTCTCCCAGAGTACAATTCTTTCTAGTTGGTTTTTGGCATCAGCTAGAAGTCAATTCCTTTTGGAGCCTGAATTTTCCACCAGTCCTCACATTTTCAAGATTTTTCCCAAAAACATAAGAACTAGAAACTTAGTTGGAACAGTGAGTTTCAGCTGGAACTTGGAATGTATGAAGTCAGAAAAACACAAAAATTGGCAGTTTTGTAGAATCATAGAATAGTAGAGTTGGAAGGGGCCTACAAGGCCATCAAGTCCAACCCTCTGCGCAATGCAGGAATCCAAATCAAAGCATTCCTGACAGATGGCTGCCCAGCTGCCTCTTGAATGCCTCCAGTGTCAGAGAGCCCACTACTTCTCTAGGTAATTGATTCCATTGTCGTATGGCTCTAAAGGAAGTTTTTCCTGATGTTCAGTCGAAATCTGGCTTCCTGAAACTTGAGCCCATTATTCTGTGTCCTGCACTCTGGGACGATCGAGAAGAGATCCCGGCCCTCCTCTGTGTGACAACCTTTCATGTACTTGAAGAGTGCTTTTTCTATTATTTGGATCTGGTATTTTGTACAATCTTATTCTATTTTGAGAACTTCTGTCTTAACTCCTCTTCCTTTTTACAACTTGGGAGAAAATTATTCTCAATGATCTTACTAAGAAACCACACTGATACTAACATCTCTCTATAGAAAACCAGTTACTGGGTTCCATCACACTAAGTGTGGCCAAGAAAGAGAACACAGGGTTTGTGTACATAAGAACAGCTTTGATTCTCGGTGTCTTCCTTTGAGATCTAAATGGCAGTTAAAGAGAATAACCAGGGTAGATCCTAAGGACAGTGTTGCCAAGAATGGACGGGGATGTGTACACACAAATGTATCTCTGGGTGGAGAGCACTGACTTTCATGTCGTGCTTCTGCAGAGAAGTGCTTGATCCTTTGTGCTCAATGAACTTTGGCTCTAATCCTTGCAAGATTAATCTGTGCTGTTTGTACCACAAAGGGTGGTGACAAATATTTTGAATATTTAAATAATGGTTCTGCCTTACTGGCCAATAAATAAGTTGAATGGTTCCCTATTTAGCAAGCCAGTTACAACATTCTCTCTTTTGCAGGAGAACTATTTAATGCATCTATTCCTGGCCTCAGCTTTTATTTGCCATTTTTCACATTTATATCTTGTGCTGTCCCCCTACAGCTTAGAGCAGGTGACAAAGATGTCATTTTTTTCATCCTCACACCCACCTCATGATAATTTTCATTTCAGGAGAGGGCATACTGAACCAAATGGCGTTCCTGTTACAGGCTTTCCAAACAAACAACTTTCTGAGAAGCTATGCCTGCCTCTATATCAGAGTTCCTATAAAACATGGGGCAGGGAGCAAAGAGTGACAATGTTAACACCCAACACCCTTTCCAGTTGGTTTATAGGGTGGAGACAACATTTCTCTCAAGATGACTGGTCTACTCTTAAGCGTTTTTCATGAAAGAAAATCCTTGACTAAAACACACTGATTTGATTGGCCTTTCTTTATACACAGAGTACAATTTATGGATATGCAGAAAATCAGTGACACACTTACTCATAATTTGCTGTTAAAAGGCGCTTTGTTTCCTTTGAAGTTTCATCTCGAAATTCAAATACTTTGGTTCCTTCTGGAGTTTCATCAGGGAGGTCAGCGCTAGTCAGATACCAGAAACGCATCAGGATGCTAACAAACTTTCTTCCTGTTTGCAAGATGACAGGGATATTAGAAACAGGAAAACTATTTTATAGCCTAAGACACATGGATTCTTGCTAAAAGGGCAGAGGAGACAGATGCCTCATATAAATACAAACATACATACACGGCCTGATTTGGAAGACTGGTATACACATACTACTGATTGTAAAAATAAGAAGGTAAGGAAGGTGGTGGGGTGAGGCACTGGCCGCCTGAGGAGGAAATTATGCTATTTCCACACAGTTCCTCCAAAATTCTTTGGTTGTGTCTCCCAAAATGGAGAGCCACTGCGTTCCTCGAGTTATGTGGTTCTTCAGCAATGACCTGTTTCTAGAATCCCTTGCTTTGCTTGTGAGTAGGCGGGCTACTACTCAAGGCGAGGGCTGTCTCAGGCTCAAGCCCACTACCTCTGTGACAGGGCTACTGGTTCTCCTGTATCCTCCCTTTTGGTGCTCTTCTTCCTCTCAACCCCTTTCAACATGGAACTTGCTCTTCCCATCTGGGACACTCCCTATACATCCAAAGTCTCAAAAGCGTTGACATGCAAGAGATACACAACAGAATCTTATGTATGCTTTAAGGTTCTAAGCATGGAACCCCACTGGTCAGATATGAACTGGAGCAAACAATAAAATTAGTTTATTACATTTATATCCTGCTTTTCCTCCAATGAATTCAAACAATCCTGTTACCTAGCAGCCTAACCTCCTGAGAGAGAGAGAATGATCCAAAGTTACCCCAGTGAGCTTCCCGACTGAATGGAAATCTGAAGCTGGGTTTCCCCAGCCGTAGTCCAAACCAATCCAAGGGTGGATAACCTTTTCTGGTTGGTGGGCCACATCCTTATCTCCCCACTCGATGGCCCAAACTTGACAGGTGGGTGAGGCTGCTCACCTGTCAGTCACTTGACATCACTATGACATCAGGTGACGCTGTCCTTTGAAGCCCAATTGTCAGGACTGCAAAGTGAAAACTGAAAGCAAAAAGAGAATCTTGGAGCTCTCCTTAAAGGGCTTTCAAACAACCCCATGCTGCTCTTTGAACCTCTAGATCAAAGTTGCTGGGTGGTGGGAGTGCACCTTGCTCCAGCAAAGGAATAATCAGAAGCTCACTTTAAGCCCTTTATTGTTCGTTTGAAGCTCTGCCCTTACTTGCCACACCCCCGATGTTATGGATAATGTCAGGTGTAGGGCAGGTGAGTGTGGCTTGCCCAAAATGGCATGGTGGTCCAAATAGGTAGGTCTGATAGGCCACACTTGGCCTGGGGCTCAAATTCCCCACCTCTGCTATACAGCATATGGCAAGGATATACCAGGAAATAAACAATGTACAGGATCCAAGTAGCATGGAAGCCCTCAATACTACAGCATTGGAACCAAATGGAAGGAAAGGGTACTTTGAACAGTATTACAAAGGGGTGTGAAATATGTTTCTCCAATAGCTCTCAAAGGATTTAAAAGTAAAGTATTTTGAAATGGATGCATACCACTGTCATCATAGCGAATGCCAACATCTCCTGCTGTTGTATACATTATTTCATCCATATCAGCAGCTAGGGCACTTCGGTGGCTTTCAGACAGTGAAGAAAGCTTCTCTTTCAGCACCTGCAGCATCTGATTTAGAAGTGACATTGTTAACATTAGGCCTGCACTGGATCTCTGAAACCAGTAAATAAATTAGCCAGCCGTTCAATGCTGACAAAGTTACAGAAATACTGCACTGCCTTCTTCACCCCTTGGTATAACTCATACTGTTCCCCCACTTTTACTTTACAGGAGGTGATGAACCAGGAAGTTCCAGTTCCAGAATTTAACCCCTACATGAAACTTATGGTCTTGGATTTGGGAGCCCTTCCTCCAACGAGTGGCTGCTGGCTGAGATTGCTTGCTGATGAGGGGAAAAGCACTCTGTATGTGTTCATAGATGTTCTTCTTAGTACCACTACATATCTTCCAGGTTTGAGCTTTCCCTCTGAAAGAGGTTCTGGAGCTGTGCCCTGTCTCAAAT
This sequence comes from Rhineura floridana, assembly GCF_030035675.1. NCBI lineage: Eukaryota > Metazoa > Chordata > Lepidosauria > Squamata > Rhineuridae > Rhineura > Rhineura floridana. Next base: position 20,570,833 of record NC_084481.1, read on the forward strand.
GCTTGCTGCTGGAGATGGCAGTGAAACTGAGGGAACAAAGTTTGGGGGAAATCTAAGAATGAAGAGAGTAAGAAGTAGCAGCAGCTAGGTTACAAGCTGCAGTATGCAGGGATGGGAGGAGAGAGCCTGCTTCTTCCTCTTCTCAGAAACTCAAGATGTTTTTTAGGCGGCTGTCTCTTCCTTTGGTTCAGCACTAGATGACAGTAAATATGACCCAAAACATATCTTCTAGTCTTAATTAGTCAACTTTCAAATCAAATATTTATTGTTAAGGTAAATTACCAGCATAAAACAGAGACATAATACTCTCATAAGAGACTGTCCTAATATACAGAGGAACAAAATGCAATAAAATGGGGCAAGAAAATACAAAATAAAATTGTTAAAATATTATATGTTAAGATTGTTAAGACAGAAGATTATGAAGTTCCAAGAGAAAAAAAAAGGTTGCAAGATGGCTAGGGTCAGTTCTTGGCGAGTTTTACTTGCTACAGCACAAAATTTGGCAACATTAAAAGTAATAAATGTATTTTGGTCAGAAAGGAGATGAAAGTAAATATGACCCAAATCATATCTTCTAGTTTTAATGAGTCTACTTTGTACTCTGTGAAAAATGATCAGATTAAGGAACAATGGAAATAATATTGGTTTCACCATAATGGTGGACATTAAATGCTTACCTCTTTTGATACAAGCTCCTCTAGCAGATCATATTTACATTGAGAAACTAGCCTTGAAACAAGAGCAAAAGCCTAGAAGACAAGACAAATAATCATGTTTATTCAAAAGTAAATGCCTCTGAATTTATCAATATTCACTCTGCAAAATTAATATATACAGGATTGCAGTCAGTGAGATTTCCTCCCTCTTTCAATGCACTTTCATGGTGCAGTTATATTCCTGAACCAAGCCACTACAAACAGGGAACCAGGGAGTGGTAGTTATTGTAGGCCCAGTAGCCTGGAATACAGTATAATAGTAGTGCCTTGCTTGTGCAGCTTGAAAAAGGAAGGTGGTATGGTCTCAAACGATGGAAAGTGCAAGAGAAGAGGAAGGGGGGCTTGTGTTTCCTATAGAACCAAGGGATGGTGCAGTAGAACCCCCGACCCCCCGAGATGAATCCCAGGCAACTGGGAAGTCAGAGTTAGGATTGAGACCTTTCTTTCCCTTATTTGGGTTGCTGTGCCTGTAACAGTGCCTCAAAATCTAGAAATGGAGTATGTGCAGCAGTCTCCATCACTATACCTCTGGAGCTGTGGTGGTGGCGAGACAGGGAACAAGACACAAGTCTTGCTGGATCAGACTAAGGATTCATCTATCATCACACCCACAAGTAGGGCAACAGCTCTCCATCCACCTCTATTTTTAGCATCCATTTCTCAACGGTATACTGCCTCTAGGTTTGAAGGGACCATTTAACTATCACTTACTGATAGACATACTCTCCATGGACTTGGCTAACCCTCTTAACAGCCTTATATTTAACAACTTGCCACAAACGACTAGGAGTGAGTGGGCTGTCAGGTTGAGATGGCACAGCTGTCTCCATATCCCTTTGGATAGGCTCACACAGAAGGGATGGCTTGTTTCATCCCTCCTCTGCCAGTCCATTTGATAGAAGATAATTTCGTTTCTTTACTAGCCTGCTAAATCGCTAAGAGTTCGAATGAAAAGGAAGATGCAGAGGCTTCTTTTTCTCTGCAACCAGCACAGAAAGCAGCCTGCTAAACTTTGGAGTTGGGGGACAGGCAGGCCAGTGACTTTTGTGGGCTTATTTACAGGCTGCTCAGACAGCTTCACCTGTCTTTAGATAGGAGCGCTGGATAAGAACTGTGGTGAGGTCTGCGGTGTGTCCATGTACACAAACATCCCCTCACCTGCCGGGCCCCTTGAGTGAACTCGTCGACTCTGAAATCCTGGTCGAAATAAGCTCGGATGAGGAAGAAGTAGAGGCGGGTGCGGAGCCACACGAGGGGGTTGGGGACTCCCACGACTACCACTGTCTGTTTCCGCCGCTCATTTCCCTCCGAGTCGCTGCTATAGGGTCGTACGGGGGGCAACGGCAGGCGGGGCGTCGACGGCGAGACAACCGTCCAGGGAGAGGGAGGCCGGGGCAGCCCGAGCCAGCCGGGCTTGGCCTGAGACGCGGCCGCCGAGAGCAGGGAACAGCGGCGGGTATGGGCGAGAGAGAACCGCAACAGCCAGCGGCAACGGCTGTAAGAGGCCCCCACGGGCAGCGCCATCGCCCGCCGCCTCAGCCCTCCCGTCATCCCACGGAAGTCCTGTAGTGAAAGAGATCCGGGTAGAAAGAGAGCCGCGTAGAAGGTTCCTCTTGAAGGGGGGGGGGAGAATTGTGGAGTTCTTCACCTTCCCCCTCCCCCCCATAGGAAGCTGCCTTATACTGAGTCAGATCATTGGTCCATCCAGTACTATCTTCACTGGCTAGCAGCGGCTTTCCAGGGTTTCACACAGAAAGACTGTTCCTGTCCTACTTGGAGATGCCTGAGGGATTTCACCTGGGATCTTCTGCGTGCAAAGTAGGTGTTCTGCTACCGGGCTATGATCATTCCCTTCCCAATTACCGAAGGAGAGGTAAGAACTGTTTGGTGATTTTGGTGAAGTTGTCCGGAAATGGTTAGGAAGGGCCCCTAAAAGGAAGAAAACATGCCACACGTGAGCAGACCTTAGGGGACCCAAATGCCTGCTTTCCATGGGTTAGTAGTCATTAGCGGAGCTCGTTTTAAAGGAGAAACGTCTCCGTTCCTCTTTTTACTAGCTTCTTGGTTTTATGGCTGTCTGTTACATGGCGAGAAGGCTGTGTTTCGATGAACGCACCAGAGTGGGATCGGGGTGGCGGCCGAGGGTGCCCTAGGCATCCCACTTGTTGATCCCACCTGTTTGTGCATGTGCATGTTTGTGATTATTTATCCCCACCTGCGACAGGAAAAGTAACTCCTCGGTCTACTTTGCTGAGAATCCTGGTTGCCGGGAGGAAGAAATGAGATCGGGACACGCTGGCGGAAATGATAGGCAGCCTTGGCTCTGCATGGTGGCTATGGAGAGGCAGCAAGTCATCCCCCTGGCTCAGTACCCTGAAGTCACCCGGGAGAGCTTCCTGCAGGACATCTACCCTTTGGTAGGTAACGTATGGATACTTGAGAGAAATTTCCTCCTTCATTTCCCGGAATCTCCCGGAATCACTTGCAACTAGCGCTGTAAAGATACGCTTTCTTACAAAACGCGTAAAAACTCCATAGAACACAATGAACTGCCACTTTTCTTTTTAATTATTGTAATTGTTTTTTCCAAACAAATAATATACATAAAATGAAAATATAGATCCACAGAAGATCAGAAAATACAATACACATATGATTGATTGATTGATTGATTGCGTATACCGCCCCATAGCGGAAGCTCTCTGGGCAGTTTACAACAGTTAAAAACAAATATACAAATTTAAAAACACATTTAAAAAAAAACAACTTAAAAATACATGCTAAAATGCCTTGGAGAAGATTATAACCAAAACCACTGTCCATTTAATCAATACGGATCTTTATAAAATCAGCAGTCATACAGTAGTCAAGTCCTTCCAAAAAGATATGTGCTGGTTCCACTTCCGGGAAGGGTGACTTAGCCTGTGCCTGCTTTTGAGACGGGCTCCTGCCTCAAAAGAAGCTTATTCAGATATATCAGTCAGTTTTTTCTTTTTTTTTGACTGATTAAACTTCTCCCGGGTAGGGAGAAACGAAGAGATTAACCTCAAAGCCTATTTTTGTTGGGACGACCAGATCTCATTAATTTATGGGACGAGGTCCAGCCGACGAAGGTGGGATGGATTTTCAACAGCAAGCTCTATCTGTTAAAGCGAACGTTCATCTTATCTTCTAAGAGAGAACGCACTAACAGGCAAGCACCCTTCTTTCTATATTTTTCTTTTACTTGACTTAAATTGTTGCTGTTTAAAAGAGATTTGCCAGATTGATCGGTTTTTGACATCTCACTGGGGAGCCGTAACTTCTCTCTGCTACGCACTAATTAATAGCTTATCTCTGTTTTTGTTGCAAAAAGCTGTCCTGGATTTGCATTCTAAAGATACACACAGAAGAGGGATTTCTATTCCAGATTTTTATTTTGAAAAATATTATACTGTTTTGAGACTACTCTCTTTTTGGTCTATTTTATTTTGACGAATCTGTTTCTTGACGATTGCCATTAATTGCTTCGATCCTGGGAACTGCATTTTGTTTACTTAACTATTGGAGAGATAAGGCTGTCTGCTCTGTTTATACTGTGATGTCACCAAGTTTGGAGTATTAACCCAATTGTTGCTGAAATAAGAAGTGGTTTTCCTATATTTTTCTTTTAAAATGGCAATTAAGAAAGTGGCTGAGAATCTGGAAATAACTATGTTTCAGAGAATAATGAATGAGATTGAGATAACGAAAATTGAATTGAGTAAAATGAAGCAGGAGATTAAAGATATAAGGGTCCCTGTGAGAGAGGTGACCCTGGAAGGGGTCCCTGTGAGAGAGGAGACCCCGGAGATTGGAATAGGGGTCCCTGTGAGAGAGGAGACCCTGGAGACTGGAATAGGGGTCCCTGTGAGAGAGGAGATCCCGGAGATTGGAACAAACGTGGAACAGGAACAAGATTTGGAGTCTATGGACTTTAGAAATAAAATCTATTGTTTGGAACTCAATGTTATCTCTGAAGAAATTAATGAAGATTCTAGAGATAAAGTTATCAATGGCATGGATTATCTTCTGGACTGGAATGATGTGATGGAGCCCAATATAGAGAAAATCTATGGAATTAACTGCAGCCATGTGACAATGGAAAAACTTTTAAGAGATGACCCAGTGTATTTTGAAAAAAAGAACAGAGATATGATTTTACAGCAGTATTTCAGCAACTTATTCAGAATGGATGGCAAGAAAATATTTGGGATAGAGGTAATTCCCATCAGACTCTTATTATATGACTATGGCTTTGACAGCAAGATTATTATGGAATACTGATAATGGAAGATTGGATATTGAAATTACTGGACTTAACAAGACTACTGAAGATGGAAGATGGAAAATGGAACTAATAGAGATAATAGAACAATGGCTACTGAAATTACTGAACCTAACAGATTCTGATGTGATGGATTAATTGAAATGTTTATTTTGACTATGGTTATGACAATAAGATTATCATAATTAGTAATGAGATGGATTAATCGATATGCTTATCTGGAAAAAAAAAATTGATAGATATATTTCTTAAAGAATTGAAACCTCTCTTTGACTTTTTGTGGAAAGAATAAAGTAATGTTTATGAGATTTGATGATTAAGTAAGATAACTACTGGAGGAAAGTGATTTTATAATATGACTTAAGAGACAGGATTGCTATATATTATAGACTTATAACTGATTTGATCTTTGACAAATGGGAAGTCAATATTTTACTCTTTATTTTTTATTTTATTTTATTTTTTTCTTCTTTTCTTTTTTTCTTTTTGTTTAACTATTTTTGATTTTGTTTTTTGTCTTTGAATGTTTTATGATTTTGTCTTGTATGTTTTATGAAAATCTGAATAAAAATTATTGAAAAAAAAAAAAAACAAAAAGATATGTGCTGGTTTAAGAAAATGCTCTGTTGAAATATTGTTATTTATATATGGGGGGGAAACATAAACCTATCAATAAATAAGTCAGATCTTGTTCGCCCAGACTTATTGAGTAACTTTGTCCATTGAGGCTAAATTCCATACTGTTGGGAAGAACTATTCAGACTAATCTGCAATTCAGTTCAGTATTTGTTTTTAAAACCAATTGACACAGAATATGCATACCTACTCAGAAGTAAGACCTGTTGAGTTTAGTATGGCTGGCTCCCCGGTCAGTGGGCGTAGGATTGTAGGGTGCAAGACTGCAGGCTTTGGCTTCCTCCTTGCACCAACAGAGGTCTATCAATGGAAGCAGTAAACACCTATTGGTTATTGAACTATATCGCTTTATATCAAAAGTTCTCAAACTAGTTTTCAGTAAAATATCTGTCCCCTTTCTCTGTTTTTGCCCATGTTACATATTAGATTGTAAGCCCCTTAGGGGAGGGACCTGCTTTTTTGCATTTTCATCAGGCATAATAAAAGTGCATAAAACTGAGATGAGTTGTTTTCAAAATCAGTTCTACAGATTAACCCAGCATTCCTAGTTAGGCATAGCCTGTCTGAAAGAGGAGGTACCTTTTGAAAACTAGGAGCTGGACAAACGCACCTCTGGGCAGGGAATGTTGTAACTGGGCCCCCACTATTGAAAATATGTGAGATTGCAGCTATCCACTGCACCTCAGATGGCAAAACATCTGTAAAAGCATATCCTCAGGTGATCTCAATGCCCAGGGAAGGACATATGAAAAGATGTTTATTTCTTCAGATAAAAGATGATCCAGACCACTTAGGTTTCTTAGCCCTTTGAATAGTGTTTGGAAACCATCTGACAATCAGTGTGACTCAAATATTTTGTGGTTCTGCATCCTGTCAGGATTCTGCCTGATGCACTTTAGACCTTGCCTTGTTTTTCAGTGGATTGGCTTTTAGTTTAGTGGGAGAAACTTTCAACTGGCAATTCAGTTATGCCTTCCTAATACTTGGATTCATTGCTTCCTTCTTCCTGCTCTTTGCTTGCTGTCTTTATTGAAACTATCTAGAGATGTAAATCCTGAGGACAGTATTGATTTGGACCAACAAGATCCAGACTAAGACTGCAATCTTAAACACACTTACCTGGGAGAACGCTCCACTGAAGCTAGTGGGACTTCTTTCCAAGTAGACATGTTTAGGATTGGGTTGCACAGCTCAGCCATGAACTTGCCAGATACTGTAGGCTAGCCACAATTGCTCAGCCTCTGTCTCCAGGATAGGGATAATAATTGTGTACTTCACAGCTGCAACATGATGTTGGTACTGACAGCATCTAATTTCCATTTGAGGAAAATGTACACTTTGAAAGTCTGTATGTGCCCTTGCATTGATTAGCAACATTACATCAGTACATTCTTCAGTTGATCATTACTGTGGGTGTGGCTGCTGGCAGGAGAAGGCAGCACAGTGGCAAATATATTTTGCAATAATCCTATTTTTCTTCTTAAATTTTTAGAGAAAGCCAGTAAAGCTGAAGGGAATCGATTTGGGCCCTTGCCTGACCAAGTGGACAGTGGATTACCTCTGTCAAGCATCAGGAAGTAAAGAAGTAAAGGTTCATGTTTCTGCTGTGCCTCAGATGGACTTCCTCAGTAAGAACTTTGTGTATAGGTATTCCATTTCAAGCCTTATTCTGTTTTTAGAGGAATGCTTCTAACTTTTAAAGATATAATACTTCTGCTTGAAACTGTGTGTAACATCAGTGCTTTCACTTTGGAAATGGTATTTCAAATTACCAGTTGCTATTCTGCTCTGATTTTGAAGATTTAAGACATTTTCTCCCAGGAACAGTTCCCCTGTTGAAATCACTGTTCTGTGAATTCTGTTTTTAAACAAGAGTATTTTTTTCGCTCTCTGATTCAAGCGCTGGAGGAAGTGCTTTGAATCTAGTCATCTTGCTCTGCAGAGGGGAAAATGTTCCTAAAACCAGATCTGCAGAGTTTTCAAAGGGGCTCCCTGTGAATCAAGACTATAGGTTGTATCCAGTGCTGCTGTTCTGCTCATGCAGCACACTTCTGCTTGTGCAATGGAACTTTCTCCTTTTCTTCCCTGCAGCCCCTCACACTTTGGGGATTGGGCAATCTACCAGAGTAGATTTGGGGGGTGGATGAGGACAGGAAGGGGAAGTCCCATTGCACAAACCAAAGACCACTCTTGCCGCATTCAGAATTCTAAAATGCTTTGATCTTGATAGGATTTCTGAAAGGAAGTTGTTACAGATAGCACTGAACTCGGATAATTCTGATAGTGATACAATATATGTGTGTGTGCACGCATATGTGTGCATGACAGAGTTGAGTATATGGTGAATAACCTGTGCAATGGGTACTGGAGCTTGGTAATTATACACAATGGGGTTTATTAGGTTGCGTGACGGGGTAGCCAACATGGTGCTCTCAAGATGTTGTTGGGCTACAGCTCCACTGTCGGAGGCAATATGCCCCTGAATGCCAGTTTCTGGGAATCATGAGTGGGGAGAGTGCTGTTTTGCTAAAGTCCTGCTTTCAGGCTTCTCTTAGGCTTGGCCGCTGTGACAACAGAGTGCTGGACTAGATTAGCCATTGGCCTGATCCAGCAGGACTCTTTTTATGTTCCTCACTCCCCTCAGCCCAACCAATGGTCAGGGATGATGGAAGATGTAGTCCATCAACATCTGGAGCTCAGCACATTGGCTACCCATCTTATAGGGAGACAGGAGGCATGCAAAAGACCTAATCTGTTTAGAAATGAGGTGCAGCTTCACATAGGTTGAACAACACTGTTCTGTTGAAGTTCTTCAGGAATAATGGGAATGTATTTCTCTTTAACAGGTTTCTCATAAGTTTCTGTGGCTGGAAGCAATAAAGTGATTAGATAGAGTTATAATTAACTGAAAATGCATATTTATTAAAATCCTTGGGGGCACATCAGGTTTGGTGGCATTTTGCTTGCAATGTTTTTTGAATTGTTGGAACTGTTTTCCAAGGCCTAATTGCCATATTCCCACCTCCTTGATACAGAGACCTATTTGTTTTGCTGTGGCTGTGAATAATTGTGCCGTCTTTTCCAGTGAACCAAGCAGGATGATGTCACCACCAGTTGTTCATCCAGCTGTCTGTTAGCTTAGGAATCTATCTAATCTATCTACCTATCTATCTATCTGGGTGGTTTAAAACAATTAAAAACATTAAAAACAAATTTAAAAACACATTTTTTAAAAAAGCAATTTAGAAAAACATGCTAAAATGCCTGGGAGAAGAGGAAAGTCTTGACCTGGCACTGAAAATATAACAGTGTTGGCACCAGGCGCACCTGGCATTTCAGACAAATGCTTTCTTCTACAGCTCCTTTCCTCATGATCCAGTTAGTGACCCATTCAAACACCAGTAGGGACGTTATGTGCTCTTGCTTACATTTCAGACTGCTCTGCATAGATGAAAATGAAAGTCTTGATTTTGTATAAAGTCATAATCATACATGAAGAACACAAACTTATTATGCCAGGGTACTTCTAATGAGTTCCATTGAAATCAGTGGGACAGGCAGCATGATCCCAAGTGAATGTATGTGGAAGTAAGTCCTCTACCCCACTGGTTTATTCTGACATGCTTGCCAGTATTAGCAGGACATAATTACCAGCATAAGCAAAACATTAAAAATACTGATATTGTGCAAAGCTGAAAACATAAATTGATAGCCAATATAAATTTAAGCCAGTTAAGCAATATGTACTCTGATCCTAAGCACATTTACTAGGATAGAAGGTCTCTATTGATGTTAATGGGACTTACTTTCTAGTAACAGTGCTTATAATAGCAGTCAGGCTGAAGAATCCTACACCTGAGATAGGCCCCAATTAAGTCAATGGAATGGTCACCATATGCAGTGTGCAATGAGGCTGGGAGGGCATGAGATGAACATACAGGCACAAAATACAAAAATGGAGTAAAATGACCGCCATTCCCTAGTGTTTCTGGAAACTCTGATTCCACCCCCATGTCCCAAATCAGGGGCAGAACCAGTGAGCACTCCCACGTGCTTTGTGGAAATGGGGTGGAGCCAATCCTCCAAGGCTGAGGCAGGAGCCCTCAACATGGAAGAAACACAGACAAGCAACCTGCAGCACAGTCTGCTTAAGTATGTCCCTGCACACGTAATGCTCTGACGGTGGGTGGTTCAAATCCCCTGCCCTGGGCAAAACGTTTTTACCTCTTTTCCCCAGTTCCCCAATGGAAGAAAGGCATACAACCAACCAGAAGCAACTAGCAAGGGAATCCCATAGTATGCTATACTAAATGACAACATACATTGTACATCTACTTTGTATTTTTTTGAAAAAATACCTGCTTTATTTTCTTGGGTTTTTAACTGTTTTTATTGTATTTTGTAAATTGCCTTGAGTCGTGCGTGAAAAGTGATTAATAAGTAATAGTAATAAATAATAAACATACATACTGATGGCCGTCATGCACCCAGGGAGAAAATATTTTGCACCCCCCCCCTTATAGTGTGTCATGGGAAACTTGGGACAACAGTAGGAGGGAGCTCCAGAGACAACGAGCACAGCCGTCAAGTGGAAGCACCCTTGCCAAGGGAAAGCGCCCTGCCCTCTGTCTTGGGAGCCCCACAGAAGGAGGCATCCCCCCTCCCAGTTGGTGGGGAGAGGAATGTAGAAGTCAAAAGGGGGAAATATTGAAATGGACAACTCATGCCTGGCCAGCCCTGCCAAGGTAATACACCAATCCTACCTGGGCTGGGAGATACTCAGGAGTACACTGTCTTCATCCTGGTGGCTGGGGATGGAAAGTGGGGCTCTAGGCAGAGAAATGTGAATAGAGACCTTGCGTTCCCTGTGTGGAAGGTGAGTATTTTGCACCAGGTCTGGGGCTTGTGTAAAGTGTGATCAACGTGAGCCATGGGTGTGGATTGACAGGGCAGGATGGGGTGTAAATGGGCTACTTTCCTATCCCACCTGCGGCTCTGGTTTAGCCATATCACTGGCATATTTCCACGGGTAGAATAGCTCTGCCATGGTGGTGGTGCATCTGACATTCTGCTGGCTACCACTGAATCTTGTAGCCTGTTGGCGGGCAGATTTTGAGTATAGGGCTGTGTCTTTATATGATATCTACCGTGTGTGTGTGTTCCTTTTAGTTTTGTGGGTTTAAAAAATAAAACTGAGTTAAGCAGGTGGTCTGGAGTAATTATCGGTATAGTGTCCGATATTTGCTAAAAGTCCTCTGTCATGTAAAACATTTGCATAGTTTTAAATATATATTATTTCTTTCAGAACATTGCCTTTTGATGTATTTATAAGGAGAGCAGCTGAAGCCAAACATACAGAGTACTTTATTTCAGAGGTAATAACTGCATTCCTCGTTCTGGAGAGCTGTTCTTTATACATGCATTGTCATTAACTACAATAAGGTTGGTTATATGATAATAGATTGATATGAGTTTTAATGCTCTTTTTTTTAAGCAGCATTTCTTCTATGCCAGATTTGAAGCTGCTTCAGATACAGTTTCACAAGCACTTCAGTCTCTATACTTAGGATCTGAGGAGCTACTTTAAACATGTCATCCCATATTGCAAAACGTTTTAGTGTTTGTTTTGTGGCATGAGGGGGCTGCTCTTTGAGGAGCACAAGTCCAAAGCCCTCATGGGCACATGGATTAGCTGTGTGGCTGTGGGATCTCAGCATAGGTGTAGAACACAGCCTTACAGCACAATACCCAGAAGTAAGCCACATGGTATTCAGTGGGGCTCATTTTCTGGTAAGACAGTTTGGGATAGCAGCCATTGAGTAGACAGACTCAAAATGTTTAAGGGATTAGCTAAATGATAGTGTTTCGTTGATTAACTGAGATCAACTGTCGTGTTCAAGATTACTGTACAACTTATTGTTGAGAGAGACTGTGATATTTTAATAGTTTAATCAGTTGGCTTATAACAAGCAGGCGAGTAGCAACTTACACATCTTTTTTTTTTTTTACAATAATTTTTATTCAAATTTTCATAAAACAGAAAACAAAATCATAAAACATTCAAAGACAAAAAACAAAACAAAACAAAAATGATTAAACAAAAAAAAATAAAATGTTGACTTCCCATTTGTCACATATCAAATCAGTTATAGGTCTACAATATATAACAATCCTGTCTCTTAAATCATATTATAAAATCACTTTCCTCCAGTAGTTATCTTAATTAATCATCAAATCTCATAAACATTACTTTATTCTTTCCACAAAAAGTCAAAGAGAGGTTTCAATTCTTTAAGAAATATATCTATCAATTTTTCTCCAAATAAACATGTCAATTAATCCATCTCGTTAATAATTATAATAATCTTATTGTCATAACCATAGTCCAAATAAACATTTCGATTAATCCATCTCATCAGAATCTGTTAGGTCCAATAATTTCAATAGCCATTATTCCATTATCCCTATTAGTTCCATCTTCCATCTTCAATAGTCCTGTTAAATCCAGTAATTTCAGTGTCCAATCTTCCATTATCAGTATTCCATAATAATCTTGCTGTTGTAGCCATAGTCATATAATAAGAGTCTGATGGGAATTTCCTCTATCCCAAATATTTTCTTGCCATCCATTCTGAATAAGTTGCTGAAATACTGTTGTAAAGTCATATCTGTGTTCTTCTTTTTTACAAAATGCACTGGCTCATCTCTTAAGAGTTTTTCCATTGTCACATGGCTGCAGTTAATTCCATAGATTTTCTCTATATCAAGCTCCATCACATCATTCCAGTCCAGAAGATTATCCAAGCCATTGATAACTTTATCTCTAATATCTTCATTAATTTCTTCAGAGATAACGTTAAATTCCAAACAGTAGATTTTATTTCTAAAATCCATAAACTCCAGATCTTTTTCCAATTCCACATTTGTTCCAATCTCCAGGGCTTGTATCTTCCCTTTATTTTTTCTTTTCTCATCTCTGATCTCATTCTCCTCTCTCACAGGATCCCCTATTTCTTTAAGCTCCTGCGTCATTTTGCTCAGTTCAATTTTCAGCTCCTTACTACCCTGTCGCAGGGTTTGTTTCGTTATCTCAATCTCATCCATTATTTTCTGAAACATAATTACTTCCAGATTCTCAGCCACTTTCTTGATTGCCATTTTTAAAACCACGAAAACAAAGCAAAACAAAAATAAAGAAGAACCACTTCTTATTTCAGCAACAATTGGGTTAATATTCCAGGCTTGATGACATCACAGTATAAACAGAGCAACCTGCCTTATCTCTCTATGTTCAAGAATGCAAAACAAATTTAGTTCCCAGCATCAAAACAGTTAGTGGCGTCGTGAAGAAGCAGATTCTTCAAAATAAAATAGACCAAAAAGAGAATAGTCCCAGACAATATAATATTCCTCGGAATAGAAATCAGGAATAGAAATCCCTCTTCTGTTTATTATCTTTAGAATGCACTTCCAGGACAGCTTTTTGCGACAGAAACAGAGATAAGCTGTTAATTTCGTGAATAACAGAGAAGAGCTATATCTCACCCAGAAGTTGTCCAAAGCCGATCAATCTGACAAATCTCCTTTTGCTGCAACAATTTAAACCAAGTAAAAAAAATAATAGAAAGAAGGGTGCTTGCCTGTTAGTCCGTTCTCTCTTTAAAGAAAAGATAAACGTATCGCTTAAGCAGATAGAGCTTGTTAGGAAGTCCGTCCGGCATTGTTGGCTGGACCTTATCTCATAAATTAATGAAATCCAGTCCTCCCAACAAAAACAGGCTTTGAGGTTGATCTCTACGTTTCTCCCTGCCCGGGAGAAATTTCATCAGTCAAAAAAAAAAAATGTTCTGACTGATTTATATCTGAATAAGCTTCTTTTGAGGCGGGAGCCCGTCCCAAAAGCAGGCACAAGCGAAGTCACCCTTCCCGGAAGTCAGCAACTTACACATCTGATTTACACATCCACAGCATAAAGTGGTTTAAATCAACCCAGCATTTAAAAAAAAAAATCTGATGAAATCCCCAGTATCTCCACTTACAAAGATCTGGGAGCAGTGATGGAAAAGACCTCTGCCACAGACCCTGGAAAGCCACTGCCAGTCTGAGTAGTTACTACTGGGGTTGATGGACTTAGTATAATTTATTTTATTTTATTTATTTTGTTTCATTTTTAAACCGCCCATAGCGAGTAGCTCTCTGGGCGGTGAACAAAACAAGATTAAAATACAACATACAATAAAATCAGTGACGAACAACAGCAAATTAAACAAAAACATTAGATAGAACATATTGACATTAAAATTAAACATTATAATAACATTAAAATGCCTGGAAGTATAGCCAGGTCTTAACCTGGCGCCTAAAAGAAAGTACCATAGGTGCCAGGCGTATCTCCTCAGGTAGGCTGTTCCATAGTTCGGGGGCCACCACAGAAAAGGCCCTAGATCTAATAACAATCCTCCGGGCATCCTGGTGAGTTGGTACCCGGAGGAGGGCCTTGGATACTGAACGAAGTGAACGGGTAGGTTCATAGCAGGAGAGGCGTTCCACAAGGTACTGCGGTCCCACACCGTGTAAGGCTTTATAGGTCAAAACCAGCACCTTGAACCTGGCTCTTCCTATGTTTAGATCAGCCTTGTCCAACCTTTGGGTTCCCAGATGTTGCTAGACTGCAACTCCCATCAGCCCCAGCCAGCATGGCCAATGGTCAAGAATTATGGGAACTGTAGTCCAGCAACATTTGTGGCCCAAAGGTTGGACAAGCCTGGTTTAGATGATCTTTGGGGCTCATGATTAAGTTAGGAAAGAGGGGGGAAATGTTTTGGAACATGATTAGGCTTTACTTTATTCTGCTGTTTGGTTATGGTTATTGATATTTTTGTTTTTATCATCTGTCCCCAGACTGCAGAGGGACTTCAAACTATCACTATTTTCAGATGGGGTTCAGCTACATAACGGCAAATTCAGGTCCTATAATTATAGTTGACTGGGAGGTCTTGCACAACACAAAAGACTGGACTTTTTTCAAAAAGGAAAATGAGGGGGAAATGCACTGGAAAGTGTGGGATAACACTTGTTTGATGCAATGTCATCTAACCTCCCTGCAAACAAATCAGGAAGAAAGCTCAATAAACAGGTCATCTGGAAGTGCCCCAGGATTGAATTGGCTTTAAATCTATCTGAATAAATTATCATCCAGGACTTACTTTTGGAGTTTCATTTTTTTTTTAATGTTCACTTTCTTCAGTGAACAGAGCAAATGTCAAGTTAGTAAATTAGATGTGTTCTAATAAGTCCTTTGGTTCTGCCTAAATGCCACCATTTTATTAAATTAGCAAGATGCTGATGTGCATATTTCTTGCAGTGACTTTTGTCTTTTTTTAAGGATGAAAAGTACTATTTGCGATCACTGGGAGAAGATCCACGAACGGTGAGTAATGGTGGAATGTAATGGCTCATCTTTATTTATTAATTATTTGATTTATATCTCACCCTTCCTCCCAGCAGGATCTTTAGGAGTGCCAAAAGTGTTACTTAGATTTCCTGAATGTACCTCATCTTAATAAGGTGCTTAGCCTCTGTTTTTTGAAAAAACAGAAGGGAACAGGGCACTATGAATCTGGTGGGGTGGGAGAGAATTGGCTGGACCCACATAGACAATTAGAAGAAGCAGATTCTGGACATGGTGCAAGAGGATTTTTCCTAAAAAATTCCTAAAATTTTTCTGCCGTAAGTCTCTCTGACCCGTATGATTTTGGAGGTAGATTTGAAAGTATATAAGCAATGTTTGCAATAGCCTCCCCCTAGTCATGGAGGTTCTGGATCTCACTTTCCTACATGAACTTCAGCCTTGTTACTCTTTTCATGCCCCCACAACTGCTCCCAACATGCCCACAGCTCTCCTACCCCCTAATTTAAACAAAGCTTTTTGAATTGGAATTGAATGCGGGGTTTGGAATTTTTTAAAAATAATGCATGTAAAACATATGCAGAATTACCACATTTGCACACACTATAGTGTTGTCTGTTTATCCTTCTGCGTGTAAACTTTAAACAACCATGGGTGTTGTGGCTTGAGCACTCTGATTATCGATTCCATGTTTCACTAAAATGCTTTTTTGGCAGCTTATACCAATCAATCCACTGAGTCAAATATTCAGTATAGGAGGAACTAGATCAGTATCTAAGAGGTCCTCTTAAGGTATTGCAGTATGTGTGGGAAGAAATACTGATGGGCCTGCTGCTTAATGATTCTTAGCTCCTGCTGAGGAATGAGATCTTGCCCGTATGCAGTAGGGCCCCACTTTATGGCGCTTCGCTAATGCAGCGGTCTCAATTAAACACAATTAGACTAAAGCCCCACTCATATGGTGCTTATTCCGTTGTTACGGCAGTTTTCGGGTGTCGTGCACCATTCTATTCAGTGAGTTCCGCTTTTCAGCGGGAGTCCGGAACGTAACCCGCCATATGAGTGGGCCCTACTGTATAGCATGTCAATAGTTTCTTCCTTCTTCCCTTAGATCTGGCACTTTATAAAAAATCTAAATATGGACCTTTCTTTGTTTCAGGAGATTGCAGACCTCAGAAAGCAGTTTCCTGTGCTGGCAGATGATATACAAATCCCAGAATACTTTGAAAAGGAGCAGTTTTTCTCCACTG
Organism: Rhineura floridana; assembly: GCF_030035675.1. Classification (NCBI taxonomy): domain Eukaryota; kingdom Metazoa; phylum Chordata; class Lepidosauria; order Squamata; family Rhineuridae; genus Rhineura; species Rhineura floridana. The sequence goes on from NC_084481.1 coordinate 20,587,153, forward strand.
TCTTCCGCATAAGCTCAGCAGGACTGCAGCTTTGGACACATTATGATGTAGGTGATAGGGTTGGCATCATTTTTTGTTAAAAATGCTTAGAGTCCTATCTTATGCTTTACGGGCATAAAGCATAAGATATCTACACCACCACACATAGGGCCTTTAAGCTTGGCACAGCATGCTTCCTGAAGTATTGCCATTATGCTAGGGCTTTCTTACATTTACACTGCAATACTATACATGTCTACTCAAAAGTAAATCTCCTTGAGCTCACTGAAGCTTACTTCTACAGAAGGGGGTATAGGATTCCAGCTTTACTCATTTATTACTAAGATTCAAATACTCAACCCTTCAATCAAACCATCAGGACAGCTTGCAATAAAATACTGAAAACTCAAAAACAGTACAAAAACAGGCAGATACAGAAAAAGAACAATCATATAAAGACGGAATAAAACTTTGTGTGGGAAAACAAAAAAGGTCTTCGGGAGTTATATCTTTCAGAAGACCCCCCATTCAGTCTGTGGCATTTGTACTGAATTGCTACACAATGCAGGCGGACCCAGGAAGCTTAGCTGGCTTGTGAATGGCTGCTACTGAGAGTCTCCACCTCAGTCCTTTTCCCGTTCTTTTTCCACTTGTGGCATGGAGACTTAAGTGCCAAGATGAGTGTAGTGTGAATTGTAGAATCTGTGCCCAAGTGAAGATTACATCCACACCAGCAGTCCTGGTTCAGTTTATTTTTTGTTGCAGCTGGCACTTGTTTCTCAGCCCGCCTGTCCCCTGCTCTTTCTGTATGTATACTCCACAGACCTCAAGGAGCGATGCAGAAATTACCTGAAGGCCCTCTGGCGGGCCTTGTCAAGCGGTGGGCTGGTGTGCTAAATTAGAGCAGGGGCACATGCAAAAGCAGGTTTGGTGGGAAAGGCTGTGAATGGACAGTATGTGTGTCCAAGCTTGAGCATCACATGGTCACAATGTTAGGAGGGGTTTTGGTGAAGGGAAGAGTTATCGCAAGCAGTTGGTGGCACGCATCAAGGGAATTGGATGGTAATGAAGGTGTATTGGCAAGCAGTTCCTTTGGTGGATAAAAGGGTGTGGAATACTTCTCCTAGGATTCCCTAAACTTTTCATTATATGATACTTTGTTGGTGGTACCCATCTGTGGAAAAATGCATACATACTTTGGCACCTGGTCTATTCTGCTTGCTCTTTCCTGGTATAAACTGGGCTTGGTATTTTGGGAGTAGGTTCATATGAATATTCTGACTTAGCTGGACTTTCTATTTTAGAGGAAGCCTAATATAGTTCTCCCCCCATCCACTTCGTGAGCATTCTCTGATTGGGTCATAGCAAACAGTTACTGTCTTTACATAACTCTCTTTAGTATAGCTGCAATGATATTGAAATACTTCTCCGGTCACATGGTAGTTAATACTTGTCATTTTCACATTTGTAGGTAATGGATAACTTCTTAATTCAGGTGACAGGAAAGAAAAAAGTTGTACTGTACAGTCCCCGTGATGCACCATATTTATATTTATCAGGTATGTATGTGCTATAGGAACAGACTTCTTGTCGCTCAACAAACCTTCCTTCCTTCTGCGGGGCCCCAACATTTGCTCTGGTAGGTAGGTGCTTGGCATTGCTTCCAAGCTTTTTTTAAAGAACACAGACAAACCCAGTCCTTTTCACCACTGAGACAGCTAGCCAGTGTAAACCACTCGTTAATGAGGTGCAAATTGCTAGAGATCAATTGACAGTTGCCCTGATTAGCACCATTTGCATTCTAGATGAGACTGAGTTGCAGACTTTATGTTCAGAAAGAAGCCAAACATGCAAACAAGCTTTAGCAGAATCACTGAGTGGAGGAACCCAACAGGATTATAACAGAAAATTCCTGTTTTTATATGAAATTCTGGTGGGGTATGTTTGCTATTAGTGAAAATTGTTTCTAGTATTTTTACAACTGAGGGAGAGAATGTTACTCATTGTAATGTCTGCACTTAAACTACACCATAGCTGAATTTGATTCAGTAATATTTGATAGCTGCAAATGTCAATCAGGGTTGTAGAATGCGGGTACTGTTGACAGCATGGAGCTCAGAGGGGCTACCCTGTAGGAAGGGTTTGCGTGCACACAGACATTGTTTTTCTCCCTGCCTTCCTTCTACTGGGATGCCTGCATAGTTTGTTTACAGCTTTGAAAGTGATGCTACTGAACAGAAAAGCAATAATGTCCATTGAAATATTTATTAGGCACCAAGTCAGAGGTGCTAAATGTGGACAAGCCAGATTTGAAGAAATATCCTCTCTTTGTCAAGGCCAGGCGCTACGAGTGCCAGTTAAAAGCAGGAGATGTTTTGTTTATTCCAGGTAAGAGGACATGGAAACCTATCTCCCCCCCTCCCACTTTCTTTCTTGATTGCTATTTAGGGGCTATAGGGGTACAAATGAAATGTATACCCATTTGTCTGATCCGCCTCAGAGCTCCAACAATAGCTAAGGAGAAACAGTGATGACGTATCACCTTCTATTCATGGAATAAGCTATGTTTGAAAACATGAGGAAAACACTCTTTTTCATTAATCAAAAAATGTATATGCCACTAACAGTCCAAAAAACTCATGCTGACCATCAGTCAGCTTAAATCATGTGGTACAGCCCTGCTATAACCATGTCAACACTGGTTTTTACAAGAGGATGCATCTTTTTCGGACTGCACCTAAATGAATGCTGCATCAAACCTATTTGATTTGCATATCAGCAGGGCCGGCCCAGGCGGGGCCCTTGGGTACCAGCCTGCCCTGGGCCCCCTCCGTGATCCATGGAACTTAAGCATCTGCGGACTGCAAGACAGGAGCTTCCGCGCCGCCTGCCATCCCCACGCTTCACCTACCTTTCTGTTGTTTTTTGTGGTGCGCGCTGGTTTGCTATCAGCCAAGATGGCGGCAGAGGCTTCAGCCCCTTAAGGAAACCTTGGCCGCCAACTTAATTGATGGCAAATCTGTGCGCCGCAAAGAACGGAAAGGTAGGTAAAGCAGGGGGATAGCGGTCTGCGGATGCTTCCGTGAATTGCGGAAGGAGAGCGGAGTGCCTCCTTTAGCTCCAGGGGCCCTCGGGCCAGTGCCCCACCTGGCCGCCCTTTAGAACCGGCCCTGCATATCAGGTACATTTTGCATGCAGATACCTCTTCAATAAAGCTCTTCTGAAAAACGCAGCCGTACTATGACAGCATTGCAGACAGATACAGAAGTGGAACTACTTGGATATGAAAGTACATTGGTAGCCCTACAACAGCGGTGGGCAACCTCCAGTCCATGAGATCCCATTTGGCCCATGGGGCCATTTCCACCAAGCCATGCCTACCTGCTCTACATCTGACATTGTATGTCAGGTGTGGAACAGGTAAAGATCTGATTCAATCAAAAGGGGTTGCAGGCACTGCTGAGCATCAGGGTTTGTGAAGCACAGCACTTTGCAGGCTATAAACCCTGTATAAGATTTTTATTTTTTCTTTAATACCTATTCAAGTCTTTGCCATCAACCATGGCACTTCTTTTTAGGAAGATGAGTCACTCTTGATAGGGATATACAGAAAGTTTTTTCCCCACGTTCTTTTCCTTTAAAGAGAAAAAGAGAATGGATTTTCCCTGAAGCCTTGCAAAAGGCTGTATCTGAATACCATTAAGAAAAGGACTCCTTCGCAGGTTTCAGATTAAAATGTTCTATATTTCAAAATGCTTAGTTGGGAAGCTTTATTTCAATTTATGCTTAAATCAGGCCTCCCCAAATGAAGAGCCACTAAATCAAACATAGTTCCTTGTCCATGCAAGGCAGCCTACCAATGAGTTAACCCCCATTTTTGCTCCTGGACTTGGACTGTGAAAACAAGGGTGGGTGCCAAGTACTTTGCAGGCCAAAATTACATGGTTGGTGGGCTATATGCAGTTTGGCGAGGTGCACATTATATAGGCCTGGTGCAGGTGTTTGATTATTCACACAGGACCTTAGGAGTGGGTTAGAATTTAGTCATACTGTGATCTCAGTTGTAGAAAATCTTAAGCTCCACCTAACTTACAGAAATATACCATGCCTATAATTAATATTTACATAAAATGCTGAAGACATTTACATAGGAGTCTCTGCCAACAAGAAATGTTCTTACAAAACAATTACCATTTGCCAGCCATAAAAAAGTTGTATTTTTAAAAAAAATCAGAGCATTTGCACAATACAGCACAGGGCTGGGGAGTCGGAGTCGTGCAGTCGGAAGCAATTTTGGGTGGAGTCAGAGTCAGTAGAAATGTACCGACTCCGACTTCAAAATAAATTTTGATTGACAGTTTTTAAAAAATATAAATTCAGAATGTCAAAGAAGCTTCCCATGAAGTCAGCTGTAGTTGAGCATTTCACCATAACTCAAGATGGAAAACATTTTGTGTGTCAGTGTATGACACAGGACCCAGATGAAGACAAATGCTGTGATGCCAAGATCAGCGCATATTCAGGCAGCGATAAAAATGCTCCTATGAGAGCTTCCAATTTAAAAAGACATTTACAGCCCTTTCCAGGACTGTGGAGTTGGAAGCAATTTTGGGTGGAGTGGAGTCGGACAGTAGAAAAATAGAGGAGTCAGAGTCCAAGGTTTGGCGTACCGACTCCACAGTCCTGATACAGCATACTCTTAACTATTCACAGCAGTATCTTACAAGTACTAATTACTGCATTCTCTATAAGACGTTTTCATTCCAAGTGTTTTTTCCCCTTACAGCTTTATGGTTTCATAATGTGACTTCTGAGGAGTTTGGAGTGGGAGTCAATGTTTTCTGGAAGCACCTTCCTTCCAATTGCTATGATAAGACAGACACTTATGGAAACAAAGATCTTGCTGCAGCCTCAAGAGCAGTACAGATTTTAGACAGAGCCCTGAAAACCCTAGAAGAGCTACCTGAAGAATACAGAGACTTTTATGGGCGGAGAATGGTTTTACGGATCCAAGAGAAAACCTATAGTATTAACTATGAATAAAGAGCACTTTCACAGACTTCTTGTGACTCAGCTCCAAACATTGCACATGGACACTTTGGCCCACAAACCTGAGAATCTTTATTGTTAACCATTTTCCACTTCATGTTTGATGGGACTTTGCCCCAAGATCACATAATAAATCTGGAGCATTAATAGGCACACAACACCTTGCAATATGCCACCAAAATATAACTGGATTAAAGGGTGAAGTATGGTAAGATAAGGCACAGAAAAGAATGATTAGAGCATAAGGAAGTTATCAAGTTTGTAGATTGTTGCATAGCTTTGAAAAGTAGACCACAGTTAGTGGGCCTGTTAAGTCAGCTTGTAAGTAGTCAATTACCCAGTTGCCTTTGGCAAGTAATATCAGGGTAGGGTAAGGAACAGCTTTTGTACACGGGAAGAGTGGATTCCTTTTCTTTAAGGGTGTTATGTCAACACATTTGTACAAGTGAGCAGACACACACAAAAAAGTTTGTAGAGACTAGTAACTTAGACTGTGTTGTAATAGGAGCTCTTCTTTAAAACAAATGTTACCTTATTGTTGCTTGGAGGAATAGTATACCTGTTAAGTTGGACAGATTTTCTAGCAGCTCAAAGAGAGCATCTTGGACATAAATTGATAGTGGGGAGAAAGGACTAAACTCATTGAGCTGCTTTGTTTATTTAGCTATGTCTGTCTTCACTTTTAACACTGGTTTTAATATCCTTCCATGGAATTCCCCATTTTGAGTCTTAGTGCAGTGGTTCCCAACCTGGGGGCCGGAAAGTAATCTGGAAGGGGCCATGAACAGTAAAGAAATGAATTATTTATTAATTTTTTAAAAAAGTCTTCACTCCCTCTACACTGTCTGCTTTCCGCTGCTGCTGCAGATGACACCTCCCCCTTGTTCCAAACAAGAGGGGAGGCCTTTTGCTGAAGCGGCAGAGCGTCTTTCAGGCGCACTAAGGGCAGGCATCTGCCTATAAAATACATGGCAGATGCCAAAGGAGGCTGCGGGTGGAGCTACCAGGAAGAAGAGGGGATTACTATCACTGATTCCCGTCTCCTTGCACTGCCGCTACTGGTAACGCCCTTACTTAGAATGAGAGGAGAGGGCTTTTTGTGAAGCAAAAAGAAGCAAGCCTGCAAAGAAAGGCTGCTTTCCCTTCCTTCCTGGCAGCCAGCCTGCCTCCCTGGGGGGAGGGGGTCACAATTTTTTTTCAGCTTATAAAGGGGGTCCCGTGCTCATAAAGGTTGGGAACCACTGTCTTAGTGGCATTGCCCCTTGTAACACCATTCTGTGCACACAAGTGGTGGCCTTGGATCCGTAGGATCAAAAGCCCCCTCAGTCCCCTGACGTTCCTGTGTGTACAGCTACTCGGGCAAAGTTTTTGCTGGTATACCAAGGGTATAAATGGGAAAATGGAGCTCCTCTCTGCTCACGGAACAGAACTTACTTTGTTTCCGACAGTCCGTCAGCCAGCCTTTGGCTTGTTCCTCGCCATATTAACAGGTTTAATATAAGAACTGGAAGCAGTTACTAGTTTGAAAATAGATTAGTCTATAATACAAAGTGTGGGTGGTGCTTGCTTCCTTCCTACCACATCATCTAAAAAGCTGCTCTGTAAGTATTACGTAACTTCCAGTAACTGTCTGCACACAGGGCTCTCTGGCCCAGGTGATTTTAAATATATAGGGTTGTATCCAACTAAGTCTATTAAGAATAGGCCTATTTAAATTAATGAACCTAAGGTAGTCATATCTATTAACTTTAATGGGTCTATTCTGAACAGGGCTAACATTGAATACTGCTCATAATTTGATTTAAATGGAGCTACAAAAATATAAGTGATCCCTACGCACCCACCCCTAGCAAAAATAGTGAAATTAAAATACAAAGTTTATTAAAACAAAGCCAGTATCACTTGACAATCCATAAACAGGTATTAAACATACTGAGTTAATGGCTGCTTTTCTATATGAAGAAACAATGGGTCAAGGATAAGTATTGCTGCAGTTATGAAATTGATATTAGGGGCCAGAGACTAGCAGGTCATTGTTTATCAAGTATCACACTGCAGGAGATGCCATCCTGATAAGCTGTTGGGCCCACCTCAGTGATTTTATACTCGTTTTATTTCTTCCATGCTTTTTTACTGTTTGAACAGTTATCAAACTATGAGTGCTCATCACTACCCTAACATGATCATTATCCCCCTCAAGACAAAACACAGGTCTGCTCATTAGCTTCCAATCCCACTTTCCAGAAATGTATTTGCAAGCATACAACCTAGAAATCCACATTTTTGAAATAATGCAAATTACCAGGTTCAATCCAAAGAACTGTGCAAGGAACAAAATAGCTGCTAGCACTGATACACATGCAAGAATTCATAGTGCTATAAGTAGTTGTTTCTACAGAAGTGGCCATGTTTGTGCAAGAGCTTCTATAAGCAGAACACCTTTGGGTTTAGCTCTACTTTTCTCAGGCAACACATGAGCAAAAGCTATAGAGTAGCCCAACAGACACTTTATTTGGCTGTCTACTACAAAACCTCATTCATTAAAACTCATTCAGTGTGGTGTAACATACTTTTTTAAAATAGATGCAGATGTTAAGCATTCAATATCAATTTATAAAGTTGAAAGGATATTCCAGTTTTCAATTGTGAAGTATTTTAAATTTGGCTTTAAAAAGCAGCCAGAATTTATTCATCTACCAAGGCAAGGTAGACTAATTTAACAGTCTCTTGTATAGATGTAGGCTGTGTTTAATAAGACATTCATACGTTTCTGGGATTGACTAGTCTAAAGTAAATAGGTTGCTTAAAAAAACTTCCAATGCATTTTTTTTCTGCCACTTTGCCCAACCTATTACTACCCAGTGGAGTACTTAGGAATGCAATTTGTCAAGAGCTATGGATTTATCTGATGAGGCATGCAGTACTAATGAAGGCACTACTGTTGAAGAAAGAAGGGTTTGTGGGGGGGGGAATTCTTGGAACACTGGAGAAATTATTCAGTGAGTTTCTTTTGTCAAAAGTGCTAATTTAGAGAAAACAGCATCCTATCACATGAATGGGTAACAATACTCTTTTAATGGGAAACAGGCAGGCATTATATCCACTGAATGAAATCCAATGCAAGAGGCATCTGCTAGAAGAGGCGCTTTTCTCCCTCTTCCCCTTGAAGTCCCATGCACCACCTTCCATGATGTTCTGGAGAGTCCCACAACTCACTGGAACTTAATTGAGAGGTACGCAGGGGGCTGAAACAGGACCGAGAAATTGAAGAAAAACACCTCCTATCCTCTTACATTAGGGAACACCTCCACAGGATTAAAAACAAGTGGAACGGCTCAAGAGATCATTTTTCAAGGTCAGAACATGCTTTAGTACATTTTCCCTTAAACCCTGTAGGAATTTTTGGTCTTGTCTAGAGATACATTTATTCATCCTCAAACTTTGTGACAACTCCAAAAACACAGTCTACTTCTGACATGGCAGCATTTCTTAATTTCATGGACAAAAAAACATTTTAAAACAGGCAGCTTTATTAAAGTACTTAGTAGGCAATGTACAAATTATGTCATCAAATTGCTGTTTTTTAATAATGTAATTGCTTTTTTAAAATAATATTTAATTTTTGTAAATTGTATTGCCTTCATTGATGTATTTTATGCTTGTGCCTATTTTTTGTAAGCCGCCTTGAGGGCCTTTGGCCAAAAGGTGGGGTAGAAATAAATTTAATAATAATAATAATAATTTCTTAAGTGTTGCATTGTAAAATAGACATCTAATAAACAATCAGAACAGCTAACTGGAATAACTGGTAACATAGTTTTTTCACTGCTACAACTATTTTCAGATTTCGTTAGAATGGTGAATTGAGATTTCAAGAAGTTTATATTAAATGTTTGAAACTTAGGGTGGAATTCGTAACTCAACTAAATATTTTGTGAGAATGAGTTCCATTTGCACAATGTGACTTTCCCCCTTCTCCTCCTCCCATACTGCCCCAAATCTGCTCCAGAGGGCTGTGGAGAAACCCAAAACAGATTTAGGGGGGCACAGGGGAAGAACATTCCATTGTGCAAGGAAAAATCCTTGTGCTGATTGAACAAGAGGCTTAGCACTATGTAGAAATCAAATACTGAATGCCACATGAGTGGCCATTGTATAAAGTACTCTTAACCAGTTTGGCAAATATCAACACAGTTTACTGTGCAACTATATCTATATTTAATGCTATTTTCCATATTACATTATCTGCATGGCTCTCATTTTTTATAACAGAGGCACAGTCTTAAGAAACCAAGCACAGTACCTAGCTTACCTATGCTGAGATGGTAGTGGAGGATCATTTAGAAGAACCCTTTCAAAATATGTCAACACCTATTGCAGGAAAAACTAAATGCTTATTCATAAAAGCAGCTTTCACAAGGCCAACATCAGGTTCTGTATGCCACATTGAAAAAATTATTTATTGGCACAGAAAACCAACTTCACATGCTGATACACTGAAACAGTTATTCTTAGGAACATAAGGTATTTTCCCAAACAATACAACTTACCCACTGTTCTGGGCAACTTCCTTTTCAATTTTATACTGGAACTGTGACTGCAAAAATCTGGATATTCTGGTCACAAGACAGATAGTTAAGCCACCTGAACAACAGAGATGGCTTTTCATTATTTTGTAAAGTGAACTCCACACACTGAAGTGCAAAAACTTTGCTTACTTCTCTTAATTCAAAAGTGCTACAGAAACATCTGAATGGAATGTATTAACTGCAAAAGTGCTGCTAACATTCAATCCTGGCTACATAAAAAAATCCTGATCAAGAGGTTTGTGCACACTTGGGGTGGCGGGCTTAGAGTGTCCACAGAAGCTGGCTTCACCATTTACATTCACATGTACACCTCTTTTCATGTGCTCCTGAATACAAGAGGGGTCAGCGTGCAACCTCTCGAGTGCCAATAAGGAACCAACGGATCAGGAGAAATGTCCATCATGGATGAAGAGAAGTTGTTTCAGGTTCTTATAAAAGCATCAAACTCATTTTCCATCTGTGTCATTGTAACTGAATACTGTAGAGTGTATCACTTATATAGCTTACTCAAGATCAAAAGTCATGAAGTCTACGCTGGGTTGCATCCAGTGACGGCTTTTCCTTGGCAGAAAGCACTTCCACTTTTGCAGTCAGGGTAACAACTTTCCACTTAACCCATCCCTCAACAAGCTGCTGAGAGTTGGGGGAATTTCCAGAATAGAGTGGGATATGCCCCGATTTGTGCAAGCAGAAGAGATTTCTGCCAAAGCAAAAAATTACAATATTTTGTTTTAACAGGAGCTACGAGAGTTTTATTATTGACTGTTGTTCCAGGTTGATTACCATCCCCTTCCCATGTCTCTTGCCAATGTTCTTTATATAAGTTTTCTAAGAACAGAAAGAATTACATACGTGTTACAGCTGCTTAAGGCACAATCCACCTGGTTAGGGGCTGCAGGATACTGTGGAGGATGTTGGTGCTCTTGGGCTCAGCTGGCAGAAGTCTCCCCCTCTAATGCAGCCAGGGAACTCCATCACTGCCAGGGCATAGCCGGGGTCCACTGAGACTGGTGCAAGGCCCAAACAAGGGCATTCCAGGGGCATGTCAGGGGTGGAACCGATGGAAGGGGTATATCTATCACATCCTGAGCCCGTTCAGCTCAGTCCTGCGGTCCTCCATCCCAGCAGCTATTACAATGGGAATGGGGTGATGGAACAAAACATGTATTTCATTTCCTTCTGCTTTGCCCTGCTAGCGCAGCCAACATCCTCCCCTTGCAGTGGCACCTGAACAGAGGTTGGACATGAAAGACTCTTCCTCCAGCTCTGCTTCTGCCAGTCTCCTACAAGTGGGATTGCACCCTTAAGAAATTTAGGTCAATTCTAGTTTTTTGTTTTGCAGTTCTGTTTTCACATAATAAAGTGTTTAGCAAAAGACAAGTTCCTAACAGTTAATAAGATACTCCTTAATCAGCCATTACTGAATGCTGCTCTAGTAGCTTTAGTGATCACTCTAAGCAAATTCTTAACCAGATGGGCATTAAGGCTGTGTACACTGCGGTGGTCTTGCTCTGTCAGAGGTTGCTGTTTTACATAAAAACTCTCTTGGTGTTCCTCTATTATCAGATGGTAATCACCCTATTATGAACTGTTCCAAACACTGGTACAACTAACATTATTCTAAGATTTGCTATAACCTGCAATATTAGCAACCTGTAGATATGTGACTTGACTTTTAGCAAAAACTATTTGCCACAATTTTTACAAAGTGCCTGACAGTTTTACAATATAAAAGATCAAAAATGTATTAAGTTATATCAAGCTTCTACAGTAATAGGGAATGTGGAATCACGAGTAAGATCATACATTCTTGGTCACATAAAAACATATGTTTAATACTCTTTAAGTCTAAAAAAGGCTATTTACTAGTAGATGTTCTGCAACGGTTAGAAATTGCAGAGCATCTTCGATGCCACAGTATAGTAGTTATGCACCTTATTTTCCATGGAAACTGTAATTAGTTGGACTGCATCAACATAACCAACTTACTGCATTACTTGTGCTACAGCTATGCCAAAGTGCTAAAACCAATGTTATCAATGTTACCCAAAGTTGTAATCGCATGGCTCTTGAAATCTAGAAATATGACTTCTAAATAACAGGGGCTGTTCATTCAGAAATACTTAATGCCTAAATATGTGTAACTCTTCCCAAGCATTTTAGGATCCAATATAGGTAAAGAAAACATTAGGCAAGCTTTCCAACTGATGTTAAGAAAAGAAGTTCAGATGATCTGCTGTTGCTTTTCCTCAGGAATCTTATGGTCTCAATCAGAAAAGGACTTATCTTTAAGCCAGAGATCTGTTGTGGCTCCTCAACCACAAAAGCAAAGCAAGACTGGCTTTAGTAAGAGTCTTAAAAAGTAAACATTAGCACACATAGTATTAAGCCCTTTCAGGGCTTAGGAGAAGCACATACATAAACTGTCAAGTCAAAGTTTAAGATGTATTTTTGCAGTATTTTGATATATTCACCGTGTCAGAATACTTCATGAACTCTGAAGTGATTGTCTAAGGAAGGTGCTTCATCAGCAAAATGAAGCTGATTATTTACATTCACACCAAGCTCCTCAAGAATTTGTACAAATCTCTTGTGCTCTTTTCCAATCCATGCCCTCATTGTATCAAATACCTGGTATGGTGTAACATGAGCATTAACTGAAATCCCAGTCTCTGAAAAATCTTTCAGTACATCAGGGTAGGTCACCCAAGTATTGCTTCCTCCAGAGTGACCACCATCGAGCCAGTAAATTGCTTTTATGTTTTTTATGAAGGCATCTGTGTCCTTGTCGTTTTTTGCTTCCTTTAGTTCATGAAGTAATTGATTCAAGACAACACAGCCTTTACTGAACCCTATTAAAGTGAACGATACTTCACCAATAACAGAAGGCTCAACAAAGTTCATGGTAGAGCTGTTTAAGTACTTGCACACTCTCTCCCTTTCTATTGTTGGACATCCATTAGTAGTAGCAACAGTAGGTGACTGACAAGCAACTGTCTCTGCATCTTTGCTGAATTCGGACATACTTTTCTGAGACAGCAGAATGTTTTGAGCAAGTTTAAATGCATTAACTAGTAAAGCATGAAGATGTCTGAAGGCTCCAAAGTCAGTGCTGTGTTCAGGTGCTCCAAACATATTGCTTGCCACAAAATTATCATAGCAGCTGAATTTATGCAAATGCATACGGGAACATTTTATAACCCAAATGTAACTCTCTGGGAAATGACGACCAAGAATAGCAGCTATGTTTTCTAAGCACCATTGTTCCCACTGGAAATTTTCTGGATGGCAAACCATGATTTCACGATAGTTCTGAAAAAAGACAACAGATAAAGAGCCTTACTGTTTGAAACAGAAGATGCACATCATAAGCAATTAACCACTTACGTTATAATTGCATGAGTAGGTGGTTGGGAAAGGTTATTATTTGCTGCTAACAAAATTTTAATAAGGCACACACTTGAAACTGGAGAACAGCATAAAGTGCAGTATGTGAATTTCACTGGAAGAGAATTAAAATGTTTGGAATAATTAAGAAAGACTGAAAATAAACAAAGTATCATAATGTCATTATATAACAAAGTATAAACACAGTTAGAATGCTGTGTACAATTCTGTGTGCCTCGTCTCAAACATGATCAAACACTGGACCATCTTCCCTGCAAGTGAAGAATACATGCCAATGCTTTTTTAGTTTAGAAAAACAGAAAGTCCTAACTTTATAACACAATTGGATCTCCATCTCCCTAGATTTTAGCAAACAGCAATCAAAGATCACTCCCCCCTGCCCCACACATCTGATTGGAACCACAGCAGTGGGTGGGTGAGATTTTCCTCAGTTCTGATTTGCCATTTGTTAAAAATTAACTAGGAGACCTAACCATGATCTCCATAATCTCTACAGTCTTCTGCATACTGAAAGCACAATCCTGGTAATTTCTGTTCAGAAGTAAGCCCTGTTGAATTAAATAAGCATGCTCCCAGATAACTGGGGTTTGGACTGCCGCCTAAATTGGTTAGGCGTAAGCTCTGCTGAACTCAGTTGACCTTCCAAGTAAATATGCATAGGATTGTACTACACAGGGGACATGAGAGAGATTTATAAGATTACAAACAGCATAAATATAGAACACTTTCGTATAATAAGTGTTAGATAATTTAAGGGACTATAGATATATCAACAGGTATAATCGCTATCTTGTATTAAATAGGCATTGGCTGCTGTCACCATTATGCCCTGTTGGGGAACTTCCCAAAGAATTTGTCCCACCACTGTTAGAAACAAAATGCTGGACTGGATAAACCATAGTCAGATCCAGAAAGCGACACTGTGAAGTATGCCTATTCCAGTCAACGATTCAAGGGAAGCAGACTTATGTTTAAGATGACTCAGCATATGGTCCCCATAGACCTTTAAAGTTTAATGACACTTTAGATTTGGCCCCAAGTGATTTGTTGGATTGCCTGCATCTGTACTAGCCTACCCACATGCCAAGATCTGCATCAGAGGCCCTTGGTGTGTTCACCCCTTAGAATAGTGAGATTGGAAGTAACGAAGGACAGCACTTTTTCAGCAGTGTCCCCTAAACTCTGGAACTTCCTCCCAGTAGACCTGCAATGAATTACTGCCCATGTTCCAAAAGGAGTTAAGACCTGTTGCTATTGCTCTTCTGTGAGTGATGTTTTTCTGGTTGGGCTGTGGGCTTCTTCTTCTTCTTCTTTTTTTTTTAAAGAATAATGGATTTTTTTGTCCCTTTAATTCTTCATTATGTCATTTTATACTGAATGGGCATTGGCAAGAAAAACACCTGAGAAATATTTATTATTATTGCTATTGTAACTCTTTGAGATTAGCAAGGCAGTTTGTTTGCATTTTTTCCTCAATGGGACGACTCTAGTACTAAGCTTTTCACGCACATCCCAATTCTTCTCACACACACAGTTCAAATAATGTCAGCTGCTTCTTGAGCATAATTGGGATAAATCCAAATATAGGGTATGCAAAATTCCTAAGATAAGCAAGGTATTTTCTCCCATAGAGAAAGACCACCTTCACTCCCAATTTTCATCCAATGAAAGTGAATCCTAACTTCTTCACTATGATTATGAGTACAGAGTGCTTTAAAATTCTTATCTATCTTCACATTAATATTAAGATCTAGTGGAGAAGTCCTTCTAATCACTGATCAGAGAAGCTTATGGTGCAGTGACATGACAAAGAACCTTTTCCATGGTGGGACCTTGAGTGTGGAATTACCTCCCCCTCAAGGTACTGCTAGTGTCATCATTGCTTACCTTTCAACGACAACTGAACACAAAACACTTCAGCGAGCAGCTGCAAACTGGTGATTGACTGCTGCTGCATTATGTTTTCTTATTTTATATGTTTTACCCAAGTTGTTCATTGTTTTAACTCATTTTTCTGATTTGTTCTAATGTTATTTTATGTTGCAAGTCATTCCCAGAGCATGCACTGATAAAAGGTGAAATAGAAATGGAAATATATAAATAATAACCTTTGAAATCAATAGTGCATAAGATATAACAGTCTGTTTAAGCATGCATAACTGTTGGATTGTGGGTATAGTATTGGTAAAGTGCTGCTCATGCTTCCAAATGACATGCTGAGAGGATCCTCCCCAGATGCAGCCATCCCACTTCTCATACCTAGGAGAAAGAATGAGGTGAAGGGCATCCAGGGAAGTAAGCTAGGTTTGTTCCATAACTGATACCAACAACGTAGTTAGAAGACCAACATCAACAATATCCTTGGTGCTTGTGGCTGTATACTATAGCCAGCATGGATTTTTTGCATTCCGCAATGTTAAACTGAAAATACCCCCATGCCATTCTGATGCTTCCCATAAGCTCATTTCAAAACAAAACCTTACAAAACTTACAGTCCTGAACTCAGAAAGGCTTGCTTAACAACCCTCTAAGTTTTCATGGTGACACACAAAACATTTAGAGAGAACTGAGAGTTCAAAGTGTAAAACAAGGAAAAAATCCAGACCCCTGTTGGACTTTTTTCTGTCAGTGGTCTCATAATTTGTTGAAATTAATTAAAGATCAGCCATGTTCACAGAGTACTTGTAATCCTGTTATCGACCTTGCCCCATACTCTGACCATCTTCTGCAGTTTAAAAGTTTTTAGCTGATTTTTAATTAAGAAATTTAACACTGAAGTCTATTATAGTGTCAGGCATGCTCAGTAAGGAGAGCCAGTGTGGTGTAGTGGTTAAAGTGTTGGACTACAACCTGGGAGATCAGAGTTCAAATCCCCACATATAGCCATGAAGATTACTGGGTGACCTTGGGCCAGTCACTGCCTCTCAGCCTCATGAAAACCCTATTCGTACCGTCGCCATAAGTCAGAATCGACTTGACAGTACATTTACATTTTTATGCTCAGTAAGAACCATCAGTGTTCTAAAGCCAGACTCACAGCTGTTTGGCTTGACTAATCAGGTGGCCATACCCAGGACAGACATTTATTCCACTTTAGACAGTCATGGCTTCCTCTGAAGAATCCTGGGAAATGTAGTTTTGTGAAGGGTGCAGAGAGTTGTTAGGAGTGCTGCAGTGGCCAGAATGGTTTAACAGTCAGCGACTATTCTGGGGATTGTAGCTCCATGAAGGGAATAGGGCAAGGTTTGCAGCTTCGAAATTCATCCCAGCCCCTCTTTTACTTAAAGCGCACTCAAACCATACCTACTCAGAAGAAATAAGTCCTATTCAGTGGGACTCCTAACCAAGTGGGATTTAGATCATAGCCTAAAAGATGCAACCGGACTCTTCCGGCATCCTTATTCGCAACTAAGCCCCAAGTCCAGTAGGAATTTATTCCCTAGGAAACATGGCAGAGGACTGCAGCGTTAATAAGTCATTGCCACTCTGGGGTGGACAAGTCGCCTCTGGCAGGACGATGGCTCGACCCGTCTCCTGTAATCTTACCTGCACGTCCCCAGGGAAATAGACGACATGATGCTGAGGCGGCTCCAGCAAAGGGCCAGAGGGTGGCAGAAGCAGTAGTACGTCATTGGCTTTGAAAGGCTCGGCGCCCGGCACTTCAGGCAGCCGCAGCCACGGCAGGCTGAGTCGGGGCGAGGAGGACGAGGAAGTGCCGCCGCCGAAGATACCACCACCGCCTCCTCCAGCGCCGCCACCGCCTCCTCCAGCGCCGCCCGAGGGCCCCGACAGGCAAGTAACCGGAGCCCCTCGTAGGCTCATAGTCCGCGCAAGGCAGAGGAAAGCGGAGCCGACGAGTCCCCTTAAGACAGAGGCGGCAGGTGGATAGCGCCTGCTGCTCATGGAGGCTCCATTGCGCTTCCTCCCCTCTGCGCGCTCTGCCAGGCCCCCAACAGCTCCAGCAGCCAAAACAAACAAGCCAACCGACTAGCCAGGCCCGCCCACACCTCCGGAGGCACCGTACTGCCAACTGCGCCTGCGCTCGAGCGCGAGGGCGCTTTTCTGGGAGGGGCGAGGCGTTCTTGCGGGGGTGGGGAGAGAGTAGCTGTCTCGTATTATTGGCAGTTGATTTTCCCCTCCGCTGATTGGATGTGTAAGGGAGGGCGGAAAGCTCAAAGGAGGAAAGCGACGGGATACACGCGGCTGGTTCTAGAAAGGGTTTAACGGCTGTATCGGTTTCCTTCCTTCCTTCAGCAAAAATTAATATATTTTAAAGTGGTTTTTTTTAGGTGCTGAAAGCTATTTTAGTTCATTTTAAATTAAATACAGTGATAAATGCAACTGAGTTGTATTTTAATAAAACCAGATGCATGTACATGTAAATAAAATAATTATACTTCATTGAGGCTGAAGGCAAGGGAGAGCACATTGGGAGGCATTTTTACATTTTAACTGTATTGGGGCCTCTCCAGTCTGTGTCGTTAGACAGCTGTGGTAGGGCATCTGCTCTGGATACAGAAGGTCCCCGGTTTAATCCCAGGCATCCCCTGGTAGGGCTGGGAAAGAAGACTCCTGCCTGACATTCTGGAGAGTTACTGAGGTAGATGGACCTAGAGTCTGACTCCATAAGGTAGCTTCCTATGAGCAGTAAGCACAGAGGGAGCTATTATAGCTGCATTCCTAAGCATACTTCTTTTGCTGTTTATGTCCCATTAAAATTAATTGGATGCTGTTTTGCATGCACAAGAACTCAAAGTTTGATTCAGTCCCCTGTTAAAGAATCTTGGGTATTACTGTGGGAAATACCTCTGCCTTTGAGAGCAACTGCCAGTCAAAATAAACCCTACTGGGCTGGATATTTCCCAAGTCCTAATCGTTGCTTATTTGTATGTTAAATCTACATGTACTGAAATAAGTATTGTCAACTGTTTAAGACTGGAGGTTCTTTAAAAAGCAGGTGAGTGGCTTGGGGGTACTCTTGGATCCAGTACTGTCACTTACTTGAGGCCCAGGTAGCTTCAGTGCCTGGTATCAACTTCGGCTGGACAGGCATAGCCTAAGTTGTCTGCTCTGGTAATCTCAACATTAGATTGCTGCCCTTGAAGATGGTTCAGAAACTGCAGCTGGTGCAGAATAAAGTGACTAGATTGCTGACCTGGGCAAGACGGTCTGAACTCACATAACACCACAGTTGTATTAGTTTCCAAGCCAAATTCACAGTGCTGGTTTTGACCTATAAAGCCTTATGTGGCTCAGGACCCTGATACCACACGAACTGCTTCTTCCCACATAAACCAACCTCAACTCTGCATTTCTCATCTGTGTGGCCCCTTCAAGGGAGGTACGGAGGGTGGTGACAGAAGATGGCCCTTCTCAGTAATGGCTCCCCATTTGTGGAATGGCACCATCACTGACTGTTTTTAGTCTGTTTTAAGAGGGAAGTAGCAGCATACTTGGGAAAACCTCAAGGTTTTCAGAAGTATAAAAAACTTTTACAAAAAAGAGAAAGACCCTAATGGCATAAATCCCCCAAAACAGCCTAATGAGGACTAAGCATGCTTAGTAGCTGCAGAATGTTGAATGTTCATTGGAAAAGAAAATGGGAAAACCACAGGAGGGTGGCAAAAAAAGGAGCATCCTGGAGAAGGGCATGTCTGTGTAATCGAGTACAGAAGCTAGGAGGTGAGGATACACTGCAATATTTTGTTGCAGGTCCCACTAGTTCCATTCCTCTCAGTCTTGCCACACCACCAACTCTACCCATTTGTACCCCTTTTGATTATGTGTTCTGTCAGTGTGAAGGTGTTGTTTTGTTCTGCTGGTGCAAGGTAATTTAATAGCAATCCTGTCATCTAGTGGTATGTATCTAATATTCTAATAATATCTCTGAATGAACTCTGATCACCACAAGATGGTGCTGCACATTCTAGCTTGAATCATCTGTTAGATTTGCTCTTTCTGAAACAATATGAGAACTGAAACTGCATTTTACAAAAAAAAGCATGTATTAGGATGTGCATAAACATGAACAGATTAGTGAAAAATAAAATATATATCATTACATTAGGGGAAATTGCTTGCAAAAATATGTACATTAGTCAAAACTCCATGCAATTAGGAGAACTGAGAAATTTGCACTAAAATGCTGATGAATTTTCATGAGTTTTTTTAAAAAATCACAAATTGCTGTAGAAATGTGGAGAACTGACTTCAAGATTGGGAAATGAGTAACGGAGAGAACCAAAATTGACAGATCCTTCCATCCCTAGTTGTAAGAAGACAGACAGGTGGGTCTGACTAAGGGCAGACTGAGCTGGTAGGGCATTGCCCCATTTGCCTTAACTCCACTGTTCCTGGGGTCGTAGTGGATAGCTCGATTAAGATGTTGACCCAGCGTGTGGCAGCTGTGAAAAAGGCAAATTCCATGCTTGAGGTCATTAGGAAAACTATTGAAAATAAAGCTGCTGATATAATGCTGTTACTCTCAAGGCTACTGTACTCTTCCACCACTGGACTACACAGGGGGGAGGTCCAGAGGCACCCACCCAAAGCACTCTGGAATTTGACCCTGATCCAGGATAAGCTGGCCTTCATAAATTACCCAAAGCCACGTGGTTTCCAATCACAATACCATCGGAAACTCAATTTCTTGGACTTATTGGAGCCTATTCTCCCTGGACAGATTTGCGCATTCCACATTAAACATATTGACTATCTTTTCAACAACTACAGGACCGCACGCGCCATTGTCTCTTTCAAGAACGCAAGTTTAGCCAGACTGGTTTATGACAGCAGGGGCATTTGGGCGGGATTTGGGATTTCAATCAGGAGATTTTTTGAGAATGTGGCTTCACCTCAATCCTTAGACCCCGCCCACTTGGACTCAACTACTAGCAGGCAAGGCATAGCCTTTTCAGCTCCGAGAAGTCCGTTATGTCATACTCTGCCCAGGGTTTCGGCCCATCGGACTTCTCCCCCACTAGAAGATCTGGAAGGTATACCAATCTCTCTCGACGACTCACTGCAACCAGAAGAAACCCAGCTGACTGAATCCTTCTGCAGATTACCAAAGAATGAGCAAAGTGCAATTGTCCTGAGGTTGACTTGCCTAAAAACACTTTTAGGAAAATTGCAAGCCGGTAACCATATTTCTGTCAATAACGGAGGGCCCCAGCATCCCAAACCATTGGCTGCACGCACGGCCCTACAAACTGGGTGGCCGGCCAATCAGTTCAGGCCAACCTTTATAAGCCATTCCACCCATCAGGTAACGTCTGAAATTAACTTGATTCCTTCCAACAATGCAGCTCAAAATGAGGGGAGCATGGCTTCGGCCAGGCCCCCCAGCAACAGGGCTAAGCCCGCGGGCGGTCCCTCCTGGTTAGAAATGTGCTATCTGGACACGGAGGAACTGGGATCTCCTGGGAAGCCAGCACCCAACCTATTAGACCAGCACGCCAGGAGGGCCCAATCTCCTCCAATGTAAGCACCCTGATTCTAGACATAGAGCAAATTACAGCTCTGGGAAATTCTACGAAATGACAGAGCCAAAAACCAAACGGGTTACCTCCTCCCCCGACTCCCCGGGGCTGTTATCAGCCCCCAAAACACCTTCTATAAGACATCCTAAATCCCCGGGACTTTACACTAATTTTCTTTCATGGAACATCACCGGATGGAAAAACAAGCAGGCTGATTTAGAGTTTGCTGCCTTTTTACAATCTTTTGATATCATTTGCCTCCAAGAGTCTTGGCTCTTAGACACCAACTCTCTTTCTCTCCAGGGCTACAAGGCTTGGGGAAAACCGGCAAAGAGAACAGCAAACATGGGCCGCAGAAGTGGCGGCTTAGCAATCTTGATCGCCACGACTCTGGAAGTTCATGTCACCAAACCTCAGACCGCGGCCCCCGACATCTGTTTGGCCCTAATAATGCATACCCCCAATTTCCCCCCCTTCATATGTGTAAATGTATATTTTCCTCCTCTTCAAACTCACCTCGCAATGCCTATCTGGTCGGAATTGGAGAATTATCTGGACAAGCTCTTATGCGACTACCCTTCCCATCTCCTGCTCATCGGCGGCGATTTCAACGCCAGAATGGGTGCTAGTTATCCCAGCATAGAAAATAATCTTGGGGCCCTATCAAGTGATATGGCCACCCTATCACAGTCATCCTGGGATAAGACCGTAAACAAAAATGGGCATGCTGTTTTCCATTTGATTGTTAGATCCCAACTAATCTGTTTCAATGGATCGTACTTGGACATCTCTAATGGATATTACACCTCCATCACAGGAAAGGGAGTAAGTGTAGTGGACTATATCCTTGGGTCGCCTCCCTTAGCCGCCTTTGTCAAGGAATTTTCCATCGAAGCCAGACCGGACAGCAATCATCTCCCTTTGAGACTAACCTTCTGTGGCTTTTCCCATCTCCCTCATTCACACACATTTGCCTCGCTGTTGGACAGTTTGCAAGGGACAAAGCGCCTCAAATGGTCTATAGATATTGGGTCCGCAACAAGACGATTATTAGAGTCGAGCACCCTGAGAGAGCTTCGCCAGTTGGCTCTAGACACCCCGGAGGATATCCCCAGGGTATATGAGGACACTATTAAGGCCCTCAAACTGTTGGTGACTTCAACAACTCTAGGCAGGAGTCCAAATGGCCCTAAATCATGGTTTGATAGGGACTGTAGAATTAAGAAAAGAGAACTATGCACCCAAATTAGAACCACCAGGCGAGATAATACTGACGGACCTATTTCCCAACTGCTCTTATTAAAAAGGGCACATAAAAGATTACTTAAAGAGAAAAAGCAGGCATTTTTTTTCAAATAACTGGCAGGCCCTGGGCCGGGCTTCACGTCAAGGAAATGATTCTGAATTCTGGAGGCTAATTCAAGGGGAGCTGGCACAAAATTACTTTGTGCCAATCCCCCCCCATTCTCCCGGAAACATGGGTTGCGCACTATCGCGCTACCTTTGGGAGCACGGCATCTGCCTTGTTGTCTCCCCCCGACGATCCAGCCCGTCTTCCAGCATGGCCCCCTGTCACTAGCGTGGATATTGGGGACCTAATTATGACCCTCCGAGCTGGCAAAGCCCCAGGCGAAGACATGCTGCCCACAGAATTATTTCTTTCTGAAATCACCTGGTGGGGTCCTCTCTTAGCCATACTTTTCACACACATCAATTCTACTGGCGCTATTCCCACAGGCTGGCACACCAGTATACTGATGCCCATATTCAAGAAAGGCGACCCTTCGGACCCCCGTTAACTACAGACCCGTTAGTCTATTAGACGTGACATCTAAAATGTATGGCCGTTACTTGTTAAACAAACTGCTTGATTGGGACTCCAAGTACTCCATCATTCATCAAGAACAGGCCAGTTTCAGGAAAGGCAGGAGCACAACAGACCAGGCCTTTGTCCTCTACCATTTAATAAAAAAGTCCATATCAGGGCCAAGCAGGTCCCTCTACGTGGCTTTTGTGGACTTTACCGCTGCCTTCGACTCAATTGATAGAAATCTGCTATGGCATAAATTAAGCCAATCTAATATTGACAAAAGAGTATTATGGCTCATCCGGTCTCTTCACCAGGCAAATCTGTTACGAGTCCGACTGGGGAGGAACGGAATTCTCTCGTGAGCAATTCCAGTAGAGAGAGGAGTCAAACAAGGGTGCATACTGGCCCCTTTCCTCTTCAATTTTTTCATAAATGATATCGTCACAGCATTGGCCTCTCCTTCCTTTTTCCCCCCGGCGGTGGGGTCCAGGAAAATATCATCCTTATTATACGCTGATGACCTGGCCCTGCTCTCCCTAAATAAAATTGGCTTAAAAAGAATGCTGCCCCGCCTGGAGGAATACTGCAAAGACCACCGGCTGCAGGTTAACCACTCCAAAACTAAAATAATGATCTGCGGGAAGCATAAGAAGGCAAAATCAAACTGGACCCTAAAAGGGCAACCACTAGACCAGGTCCACACCTTTAAATATTTAGGTATAAATTTTAGTGATAAGCTCTCATGGAGATCCCATCTGGAGGCTACCAAAGTATCGGGCGCTAGAGTGACTGGTCAAATAAAAAGGTTTTTTTATACCCGTGGGGGCCAGCTGATCAACCCGATGCTGAAAATCTTCAGGGCCAAAGTCCTGCCGAAAATTTTATTCGGATCGGAGCTCTGGGGTTGCTCACTTAAATCCAGGCTTGAGCCCCTACAAAACACATTTATGAGACAGATTTTGGGGCTCCCTCGAGGCACACCGACTGCCCATCTAAGAGCCGAATTAGGCCTCCCCTCATTGACAGCCAAAATTGATCTGGCCCACTTAAGGTACTGGAGGAAGATCTCTACCATGGAAGACACCTCCCTCACAAAGCTTTGCTGGCAGGAGCAACATCGGATTGGGGGATGGGCTCAGGGGGGTCAGGCAATACTAGAAACTTATGATCTCCCACAAAGGAAATTTATAGGCCTCAACCCTTCTGAGCTCCGAAATTGGGTGTTCGACTATGATGCGAACCAAGACAGGGCAACGATAGTTGGGGCCCCTTTTTCACCCTGGTTCCCCCTCTTTAAACCCAATCACGCTAAACCATGGTACTTTGATACCTTCACTTGCACCTCTTTACGAAGAGCGTTCACGGAACTTAGATTCCAAACAATGCCCACGGCCTATCTGGAAGGCAGGTATTTAGGTATCCATTCCCAACCAAGGAGCGCTGTTGCGTTTTTGGCTGTAAGGTACCTGAAGATGTTGTGCACTACATGTTCATTTGCCCCTTGTTCAGGAACCCCAGACATAAATTTTTAGCGCCTCTGATTAGCTCCAGAGTGGGGACATCTTGCGGCAACTTGGTGGTTGAGCTCCTGGCCGATACTATAACCAGGTTACTAATGCGGTGGCGAATTTTGCTCTAGCCGCAAAAAAGATAAGAGCAAATTATGTACGAGCCCAAAGACTATAAATCCAACAGGACTGCGTGTTTTAAGCTGTATGGTTTTAATTGTTTGTTTTACACTGTGCAATGGCCTATGGCTAAAAGCAAATACAGTGTTGTTGTTGTTAATGCTGTTATATAAATCTACGGTGCAGCCGCATTTGGAATGCTGTTAATAGTTTTGGTTGCCTTACCTCAAAAAGGATATTGTAGAGCTCAAAAGGGTTCAGAAAAGGGCAACCAAAATGATCAGGGGAATGGAGTGACTCCCCTATGAGGAAAGGTTGCAGCATTTGGGGCTTTTTAGTGTAGAGAAAAGACAAGTCAGAGGTGATACGATAGAAGTGTATGAAATTAAACATAGAATTGTAGAGTTGGAAGCCATCAAGTCCAATGCAGGAATCCAAATCAAAGCATTCCCAACAGATGGCTGTCCAGCTGCCTCTTGAATACCTCCAGTGTTGGAGAGCCCTCCACCTCCCTAGGTAATCGGTTCCATTGTTGTATTGCTCTAACAGTTAAGAACTTTTTCCTGTTGTTCAGTTGAAATCTGGCTTCCTGTAACCCATTTTTCCATGTCTTGCACTCTGGGATGATAGAGAATAGTTCCTGGCTTTCCTCTTGTGGCAACCTTTCAAGTACTTGAAGAGTGCTATCATATCTCCCCTCAGTCTTCTCTTCTCAAGGCTAAACATGCCAGTTCTTTCAGTCTCTCCTCATAGGGCTGTTTCCAATGCCCTGATCATCCGATTTGCCTTCCTCTGAATTTGTTCCAGTTTGTCTGCATCCTTCTTAAAGTGTGGTTTCCAGAACTAGATGCAATACTCAAGATGAGGCCTAACCTGTGCCAAATAGAGGGGCAGGGGCGTCACTAGGGGACTGCAGGGGGTGCGGACCGCACCGGGTGACACCATCAGAGGGGGGGGTGACTCTCAGCTTTAATTTAAAAAAAAATTAAGTTTCTAGGTGGTCCGGTTCTCGAGATATACATAAAAACGTCAGCCGCCCCCTAGTGGCATTACGCGGGGGGTGCGGAGTGCACCAGGTGACACCATCAGAGGGGGGGTGAGTCTCAGCTTTAATTTAAAAAAAAAA
This sequence comes from Rhineura floridana, assembly GCF_030035675.1. NCBI lineage: Eukaryota > Metazoa > Chordata > Lepidosauria > Squamata > Rhineuridae > Rhineura > Rhineura floridana. The sequence continues at coordinate 20,612,223 of NC_084481.1, forward strand.
TAAGTTTCTAGGTGGTCCGGTTCTCGAGATATACATGAAAACATCAGCCACCCCCTTTAAATCTTTTTTTAAACTACTGTATAGCACTTCGTAGCTTTAACCCCGCCCGTTCAGGATTGCAGCCAATCAGTGAAGTGTTTGTTTGACCTGTGGCAGTGTCTAGTAAACCTCATTGCAAGGCCAGAAAATGGTGGTTCCCCCCCCCCCGTTTATCTGAAAATCTCATAAATTGGGTAAGTATATACATTTCAGTTTTTTCTCCTCTTGTGTGTAGGAGTCAGATCCTGGGCAGTGTTTTCAAAACCTTCCCAATACTTGCTTTTGTGGGGATAAAAGCATTGCTAATCCCATATGTCCAGAGTAAATCCCATTGAATTCAATAGGATTTACTTTTGAGTAGACATGGTTATGAATGTGCTGAAAATCAATGGGACTTTGGAGTGAATGTTAAAAAGAATTGTGTTCCCTTTCTGTCCTTCCCTCCTCCAGTCCTATTTTAAAGCAAGTAGGCAGGGCTTACTTAGGTATTACAGTTTTTATTCTGTAGGAAACAAATACTGATTTTTTTAAAACTGATTTTTCTGCAATGACCAACTGGTTTGACAATAAACTATTATATGGGCTGTATGTATTTATACATCTGCAGTGTGTGTGTATGTAGTCTTTCCAACAACCCTGTGAGGTAGGGTTGGAAACCAAGGCAGCGCACAACAAGAAATAAAGGCATTTAAAATCCAATAACCATAAAGCAAGAATAAACAGTTGGAAAACAGCCTAAAGAGGCATGATTCTGAATTTTGGGTTGGGTGAATGAAGTTTATTTATTTATTATTTGATTTATATCCCGCACTTCCTCCCAGTAGGAGCCCAGGGCGGCAAACAAAAGCACTAAAAGCACTTTAAAACATCATAAAAACAGACTTTAAAATATATTAAAACATCTTTGAAAATATTTTTTTAAAGCTTTTAAAAAAAGAAAAGGCTTAAAAACATATTAAAAAGTAGTTCCAACACCGACTCAGACTGGGATAAGGTCTCAACTTAAAAGAACAAGTTCCTTATCATTTGAGGCTGTAGTTCTCTGCACACTTCCCAGTTTGAGTAAGCCCCATTGAATACATTGGGACTTGCTTCTGAGTAAACAAACATCAGATTGCACTATAAATATATTTACAGATTGTGTAATTCATAAACATATTTGAGAGTCATGTTTATAGAAATATTTCTTCATACTGTGTCCCAATAAGTATTTGATTTCACACTATGGTTGTAGATGATTTTTCCTCTACATTTTAAGTGTGGCCTTCTTCCTGGAGGTGGTCATGGTTCTCCATTGTTTTCATCCTGAGGGGAGGATAAGCTGAGAGTAGCACATTTAAGGTCTCTTCACCTCCCCCCCTTTTTTATTTGTATTGATTTTGTATTTCTCCAATATCTTCCCCTGGCTGTTTTTGTATTTTAAATATTTTTAGATTAAATAAATAGGAAATCATAATTGTGAACCTCCCTAAAAGCAATTTACCTATCCTTATGTTTTGGCAAAGTGATGGTCTGAAGGCATGCTGGTAGAACAAGAGACCATGTTTGAGGCATGTTATAAGGTGTTTGAGGACTTTGTCCCACATTACTTTTTGAGACCTGTAGATTCATGTAGGAAAGAACATGTGCACGTATTGAATGGTGGCTTGGGTGCTGTTTTTTCAGTCTACGCTGCATGCGTAGGGAAGGTAATACATCATCTGGCAGCTAGCTTCATAACGGGAGAATGAAAAACATTTGGATCACCATTCACTTGTTTACTTTTCTCACTATTGAGACCACTTCATATATTACTTTTTCATACACAGAAATTTAATCTTTGTATAGGAAAAAGTATTTTGTAAAATGTGAAGGACAGTGGCTGCCCAGTCAGTATAACCACTGTACAAGATCTACTCAGCCACTGTAATTACCTTGTTGTTTTGAGTGCCCTTTTGTCTGGGTCTTGGTTCAGGTGTGTATCCAACTTTGATGTGCTTATGGAAGGGGTGTGCAAGTAGTGCCCCCCCCAAGTGTGGAGGCTTGGACAAACATTGTGTTATGGAAAACCAAAGTCTGTGTGAAAGTACATATTTGGGAATGCCATCAGTGTAATCCTAAACACACTTAATAAATAATATTGAACTTGCACGTCACAAAATATATTACGGTCATGTCCATAAGCACCAGGAGGGTAGTTGCCCAGGTGATCTTAGTCCCTCTGCTTTTTTGGGAGCAGGGTCCCTATGTCTCCAAGCATCCTATAGTCAGCATGAAAAGGGAGTGTGTTAGTCACTGAGAAGAGTCTTCTAATATGCTTCCTTGCCTTTTCTGCAGATTGGAGCCAATCAGAGTGAAAGGAGGTGAGTCAGCCACTGAGAAGACTCTTCTCAGTTGCTAACGCTCTCCACTTTCATGCTGATTGGCTCCTAGAGATGTCTGTTGTTGTGAGAGAATGCATTAACAAAGATCTCATTCTTAATCCAGGAGCAAAAAAGGGTGTATGTGGCTGTAACTATCATGAAGGGACTCTGCACTTCTGAATTTTCTACTAAACAACTGATAAATACCTATGTAACTTTGTGTCTGGAGACTTATTATTAAGAATCACTTTCCATAATTGTAAGGAGGTGTGTCCACACGCAAGCATCCCAGGCCCCTAAATGAGGGGAGAGAGCAGCCATAGGGACATAAGCAGGTGTCTTATTCCAGGGGTTCCCAAACCTTTCTTGTACATAGACCACTTGAAAATTGCTGAGGGTCTGAAAGTATCTGAAAATTTACTATGGGCATATGCAAGATAATTAACTCCCATTAGTAATAAGAGCAAGAATTTGAGCTGTGCGTATGATATTGTAATTCAAAGGTGTAATTTTAATTTTGCTAGTTGTTTATGTCACTACTATTGCCATTACATTCAGAGATATATGGGAATTATGATTTACGAGTAACATTAGTACAAAAAACATTACTAAGGATTTTGTATGGTCTGATACGGGAGGAGGTCCATGGGGGTGACACCATGAGTTACCACACCAGGTGACACCAACCCTAGTGACGCCACTGTAGAGGGGAACTAATACGCAATTTGGAACTATATTTCTGTTAATGCAGCCTAAATTGGCATTTGCCTTTTTTTAGCCACATCACACTGCTCACTCATATTCAGTTTCTGATCAACAGCAATTCCAAGATCCTTCTCACATGCAGTATTGCTGAGCCAAGTATCCCCCATCTTATAACTGTGCACTTGCTTTCTTTTTCCTAGGTGTAGAACTTTGCACTTATCCCTGTTAAATTTCATTCTGTTGTGTTCAGCTTATCAAGATCACTTTGAATTTTGTTTCTGTCTTCCAGGTTATTAGATATCCTTCCCAATTTTGGATCATCTTCAAATTTGACAAGTGTTCCCTGTACCTCCTCATCCAAATCATTAATAAAAATGTTGAAGAGCACTGGGCCCAGGACCAAGCCCTGCAGTACCCAGCTTGTTACCTCTCCCCAGTTTGAGAAGGAACCACTGATAAGCACTCTTTGGGTACGATTCTGTAGCCAGCTGTGGATCTACCTCATAGTTGTTCCATCCAACCCACATTTAGCTAGCTTGCTAATCAGAATATCAGGGAGCACTTTGTCAAAAGCTTTGCTGAAGTTGAGATATATTATGTCAACTCCATGCTTGACATGGAGAAAGTAGATACAGAAAAGGTTTTCTCCCTTTCTCATAACACTAGAACTCGTGGACATCAATGAAGCTGAATGTCAGAAGATTCAAGACAGACAAAAGAAAGTACTTCTTCACACAGCACATACTTAAATTATGGAATTCACTTCCACTAGAGACAATGATCGCCAACCAATTTGGATGGATTTAAAAGAGGATTAGACAAATTCATGGATGAAAAGACTATCTGTGTCTACTAGCCGTGATGGCTATGTTCTGTCTCTGCAGGCAGAGGCAGTATGCTTCCAAATACCAGTTACTGGAAACTGCAGGAGGGGAGAAGGCTCTTGGCGCTCAGGTCCTGTTTGCAGGTTTCCCATGGGCAACTGGTTGGCCACTGTGAGAATGGATGCTGGACTAGATGGGCCATTGGCCTGATCCAGCAGGCTGTTCTTATGGTTCCATATCATATTTGACAAGAAGCTAATAAGTTTTTGCTAGGAGCCTTTTCACCTTCATTATTAGTTTTTCAAATTCTGTTACCTCTCCTATTTCATCCTGCAATCTAAGGTGTTCTTGCAATCATGATCTTAATTAAAGTACTTAAACCCTACCACTTGAAACTTTCTCTTGATTTTTCCTAGGTGTATGAAATTATTAGTATGAAATTATATTCAGAGTATGAAATTATTGTGCCTTGGGCCGGTAGATCTTTGATCCTAAAATATTGTAATCTTTCTACATTTGAAAGCCGAATACTGTATACTGTATGCCTTTTATTTTATCTATTATTAACTCCAAGGATGATGGGCTTGGACTAAGTAGTCATTTATTGATCCCAGGTCTGTTCACAGGCTTGAAAATAAACAGTTATTTTAACCCATTGTGGTCTGGCTCTATTATTGCCCCACAATATTTCATGTTAGGTTGTGTTTGCAATATTTTGTTCGAAGTTTGAGGTATTTGAATGTAGCTTGACTAACTCATACATGCAGCCCTGGGCTCCTGCTGGGAGGAAGGGTGGGATATAAATCAAATCTTACATACATACATACATACAGTTTGTAATCGGGACTCAGAGACCTCTTTCCTTATCCTCATAAAGAATCTTGGCTTTTAATCTGGGTTGTGTTTTTTTGTCCTTTCAGTTCTGAACCTACACTATCTCCCTGTTGTTACCACATGTCCTTGTCTACACATATAGATGTGTGCACAAATGCACATATACCAAACTAATGTGTTCATTTTTGGATTTTGACCTCAGTCACAGCACACCACAGGGCAAGTTATACCCAGTTATTAATTATACTGGGGCATAGCATTCAGATGACAGACCAAAGCTTAGAATTAAACAGTTTACAAAAACAGCGACTGGTTGGCATTCATGTGGCTACAGACATAAAAAGCTGGTTATACAGGCAATAAGAGAGCCAGTGTAGTGTAGTGGTTAGCGTGTTGGACTGCGACCTGGGAGACCAGGGTTCAAATCCCCACACAGCCATGAAGCTCATTGGGTGACCTTGGGCCAGTCACTGCCTCTCAGCCTCGGAGGAAGGCAATGGTAAATCCCCTCTGAATACCGCTTACCATGAAAACCCTATTTATAGGGTTGCCATAAGTCGGGATCAACTTGAGGGCAGTCCATTTCCATTTTCATACCGGCAATATTCAAATTTGACCAGTGTCTCTGGGGTCACAAATATAGGTGTGGCAGAGACAGGAGGATCCACATACCAAATATGGTAAGGGTGATAGATGCCGGGCAGACATGCATGGAGTAAGTCAAACAGGAGTGGGAAATTAGACTCAAGGCTGTGCTGGCTGGAAACACTGTGACTACCTTTGCTTAGGGAATATGAGAGAGATGGAAAGCTAGAGGCAGAGTTGGAAAAAGAAGAGAAAATGTGAGCATAGATACTCTCCTAGAGTTCTAGAGATAAAGCGGGGGGGGAATCTTCAGGGAATAGATGCTTGTGGATAATTGTAAATCTCAGACAGAGAAGGCATCCAGAGCAGGACCTCCCCAGAAGAATCAGAAGGTTCATATGGGGAAAGGCATGGTCTCCATGCTCAGAGGCACATGTTACCAAATTCTTCCAAGCTAAACAGCAAGTGGATTGGACTAACCCAAATGGTGTTTGCATTTGGACAAATTTGTAGGGCAGTACAATATCTCAGAGAGGAGGTCAGGCCTCCTGCTCCCCTGGTGCATTCATTATAGCTGCCCAATTTCCTTGCTTTTTAAAGTTGGATAGAAATATCTGTGGGCTATAGGTACATTCTTAAACTGTAAGGTTTTTTGCCTATTAGGGAATTTCCCTGCTTTTTAATCCAGGAGGTAAGAAATGGGATCCTGTCCAAGTTTGCTGAGGATTGATTGGTCATTTGCATGCTTATTGAGTTCAGTGGGATTTATTCCCCTACAATCATGCTTAGGATAGGTGAAACTGACCGATGGGGATGGGAGGAAACGCAGAGGGGAGGACTGGGATGGGAGCAGGCAGGAGGGGGGAGGAGAAGGACACGTTTGATCATTTGCACGTTTATTAAATTCTGTGTGATTTATACTGTGCAATCATGCTTAAGATACGTAAAACTGACCGGGGGGGGAGGGAGCGAGGGCTGGAATGCGATTGGAGGAGGAAGAAGGAAGAGGGGGAGGGGAAGAGGAAGGGAGAGGAGAGGGGAAAAGCAGGTCTGATCATTTGCATGCTTATTGAGTTCAATGGGATTTACTCCTGTGCAATCATGGCTAGGATAAGAAAAACTGACCATAGGGGGGAGGGGGAGGGGGAAGGGGAAGGAGCGTATTGGAGAGGGGCAAAGGAAGAGGGAGGGGAGGGCAGGTTTGATCATTTGCATGCTTATAGAGTTCAATGGTATTTACTCCTGTGCAATCATGCTTAAGATAGGTAAAACTGACCATGGGGAGGAGGAAGGGGAGGGGGAGGAGGGGACTGGAAGAGGATGGAGATGGGGAGGGAGGGGCAAAGGAAGGGGGAGGGAAGGGGCAAGAGGGAGGGGATAGCAGGGAGGAGAAGGGAGGGTGGGTTTGATAATTTGCATACTTTCTGAGTTCAATGGGATTTATGACAGTTGGTTCTTACTGAGCATGCCCCGTGTTATCATAGGCTTCCAGCCAAAACTTCTTAAATTAATTAAAAATCAGCCAGGCATTTTTTTAACTTTTAAACTTCAGAAGATGAAGGTCAGAGTATGGGGCAAGGTCAGTATTAGGATTACAGGTACTCTGTGACCATGGCTGATTGTTAATGAATTTCAACAGATTATGAGAACTCTGAGAGAAAAAAAGTCCAAAAGAACTCTTGGGTTTTTTTCTCTCTTTTTACACTTTGAACTCTCGATTCTCTCTGACTGTTTTGTGTATCGCCATGAAAATTTTCATATATTGTTTGTTGTTGTTATGTGCCTTCAAGTTGACTGCAACATATGGCAACCCTATGAATCAGCAACTTCCAAGAGCATCTGTCATGAACCACCCTGTTCAGATCTTATACATTGCATGGAAACATTCCACCAAGGACCATCCCACTGCTGTGGACAGGAAACCTATGAAAAATCTATGACTAAACAACAATAAGCATTCACAATCAAACACTCTGAAAATCATAATGTGAATGACCTCTTTGCGACAAAAAGTCCCTGTCTGGAAGCATTCTTGCAGTTTATGGAAATAGACATATTCAGCTAGACTTAAGAGGGATATGTTGTGTAGATTTTTATGTCCTTAAACATTAGCTTACTTTTCAAGAGCTTGGCTTTGTTCCCTGTGTAACAAGGCAATCCTCACCATGTTTTCTCAGGATTAAATTCAATGGGACTTACTCTGAGGTAAGTGGAGCTTGGACTGCAGCCTCATTTAATAAACACTGTTACCACAAAGGGCAAGCTCACTTTTGAAATCAGGCCATGTGATGAATGAATAGAATACAAGGTTATTTTTTGTCTTCTTTCCTAAGGACATTCTGTAGGGACATTTACAATGTGAATCAAATGCAGTCTTGTCAGACAGTTAGCAGGAAGATGTCAAGAGGCCATAATTATAAACATGGTTGCATTTAGTACTTCACTAAAAAATACACCTTTTGTAGACTGTGATTTGATAGCAAAGCTTCCAAGATAGCAAGTGGGCCCTCTTGTTAACAGAGTTTTAAGCATGCTTGCAGCATATAATAACAACCCTTCTTCAAGGTGGGGAGATTTGTAAGAGTTGCAAGACCTTGAAATTTCTCTAAAAATTAATGCTTTGTGTCAGTAAGAAAAAGGGTCTATGTTATCTTTTTCATTAGGAGTAGATGGGGAAAAAGTTAATCTCTGCCCTTTCTCTTTGTGTGCATGTTTTTAATTAAAACATCCCTTTAAATGTATTTTGGGCAACAGTGGCTAAGATCTAGTTTTCCTTTTCAGATTTAGTTAGTAATGCACTTAATGGATTTTTCCTCTTTTTGTTTGCTTGTTGGGTATCTCTGTTGTTGCTGCCTGTCTGAAGGCTTCTGTGTCAATAGATATGGCAGCCCATGATGGAATCCATCCTTGTCTTGGCACCGTAGGCTTGGTGCCCATTTACCTGTCAAGTGTTGATGTGGAAGATTGTGGAATGTGGATCGAAGTAAGCAGAACCTGAACACAGGTATCCTGAGCATAGGGTAGGCAACGTGGTGCCCTCAAGGTGTTGTTGGACTCCAACTCCCATCATCCCCAGCCAGCATGGCCAATGGTCAGGGATGATAGGAGTTTGTGTCCAGCAACTTGACTGTAGCATGGCTCCCTCTGGGATGAAGGGTGAGATATAAATTTAATAATAAAGAAACAAACCTCTGGAGGACATGATGTTGGCTACCCCCAACATAGCACAAAGGTCTATAATGTAGTCAGTGGCAAAAATGCCTGGTGTTTTGATAGTGGGGGAGGGAACGATTGCCGTGACTCTGTGAGAAGTGAGCATGCTGTCCCTGTAGGCCAGGCGTGGGGAACCTTTGGACTCCCAGATGTTGCTGAACTACATCTCCCATCATCCTTGGGAGTTGGGCCATGCTTGTTGGGGCTGATGGGAGTTGTAGTTCAGCAACATCTGCTGTAGGCAGAGGCATAAGGCAATTCACTGGTGTCAAGTGAGGAAAGAACCCATGTCTCACACCTAACAAATGCCTAAGCTAGGCCTACATCATGCATTGAAAATGACTGCCCTGGCTAGGAACATATGAAACGTAGCCTCTTATTTCTGAAGCTATTTCTACTTTCCTGCATGCTAACATCCCATGTGGAGAACCTTGCCCCGTGAAGCCCTCTCTGGCTGTCTTTCTCCAGTCAGTAAAGACGTTTCAATTCCGACAGGCTTTTACCTGCGAAGTATCTGCTCTTTTATTGAAAGGGTCTGTCCTGTCTGCAGACTGTGTTGTATTTTTTACCGTTTTACATTTTACTGTGATGTTAACTCCTTTTGGAAGCTGCCCTGAGTAGCATATCGACCAAGGGTGGGAAAGCTGTGGACCTCCAGATGTTGCTAGACTTGATCTCCCAGCAGCCTGGCCAGTGGTCACCATTGATGGGAGTTGTAGTTTGGCAACATCAGGAGGGCCAAATAGGTTCTCCCCAGCTGGTATAGGCAGAAGAAGGGCAAGACAGAAATTTCCATATCAGTAAAATAAATAGATACATGTTCAGGAAACTTAGGCTCAGGAGTCACCAGCATACTGCCTGCAGATGCCAGTGTGCCTGACAGTGCCTCTAATGTGTGAAAGGCCCACTCTCTACAGATCCATAATAGGCAAAAGACTGTTTGCTCTTCCTGTTCAATTCCTATTTGCACTGACTTGGCCTCTCCTGTATTGAACATGCTACCCACATTTCATTGGAGGCGCACCCTTCCTTCCATTTGGAACAGAGGAGAGTTTCAAAGAGCTTCTCTCTGCGAGCAAGCACGTGGTAGCTGATGTATCTTGTTTGTCATCCTGTCTCCCCCCCCCTCCTTGTTTAGATGCAGCAGCCATTTTGTGACTGGCACCCATAGCATTCTCAAAATTCCAAATGTGCTCACTGGTCCCAAACAGTTGGCAACCCCTGTTCTAGCTGATCCCTTCTATTCCTTCCTATATACTAGAGAGCCTGGCTTGTGTTCCTGGATGCAGTATATTTCTTTTTTGGCAAGCTGATTTCCCAGAGAAGCAAAGTCTGGTTCAAAGAAGAAAACATCTAGGATGGTTTAACCGTAGAGCTTTCAATGCAGCTGGTGTTGTCCCAGACATAGGATCGGCACCTACCTTAATATTCGGCTTAACAGGTATTGACAGAATAACATAGCTTCCCCCCCCCCGAAGGACTGGGGAGAGACCACTATGTGGGAGCTTTGAGGGAAGGAGCACAAGCAGCAACAGAAAATATAGTTATTTAACAGCAGACCTCAAGGCAGTTGGTTACAGTTAATTTGGTGTAGACTGTCGCAAATCAAAGAGTGCCATTTTTTGTTGAATCCCTTCAGGTAAATCCAGGACCTTCTTGAAGTTAGTGGGTGTTTTGGCCTACCCACGTATCCTATTTCTTAAAACAACAAACCAATAAATGATTGTCTCTTATAGCAAGGGTGGGGAACCATGGCCCTCTGGATGTTGTTGGACTCCCAGCATCCCTGACCATTGGCTGTCTTGGCTGGGGCTGATGGGGGTTGGAGTTTCATGTATCTTAAGTCCCTGTGTAAAGTTGTGAGGCCTGGAAGAGCATTACATAACAGGAACAATAACAAAACATTCCCGCAGTTCCTGCAGCAGGTAGAGAAGTATCTTTTGGATTCCACTACTTTGCCGATAGGCAAATGGCCCATACAGCAGATTTTTAAGTTCCTCTGTATATCACCCTGAAATCCATTCTTGGACGAAGGTGCAGCTTATACATTTTTTAATAAATACTTCTTGTTTAATATTTGAATAAATACTGTGAGCTTATGATTGGGAACCTGCCACTCTTATTTTGTACAGCATTAAATGACAATAATAAAGGTGGCCAAATCACCTGACTCCTGAATTGCCATGTGAATTTACAATTGGTCGCCATCCAGCCAATAGCAGTCAGCTGTCATTGTCCTTGAACATATACAATTAAGCATTTGGATACCATTAATTTCTTTTTTCAAACCCCACAATTGAAGTGGCACTTATCTTATTGCAGATTGTGCCCCAGTAAATTGTATCTAGTGTTTTGATCAGAGGACTGATGAAGCATCACTAAAGTCCGTTGAAGAAGGCTAGTTAAATATTTAATATTGGGGCGGGGGGGCATCAAGACAATAGCAGTAATTCTCCTATTGACCTACTTAGAATTAACCTACTTGAAATGTTTTGCATAAAACAAAGCTCCTTAAGCACTCTTGCTGAATAATCTGTTAAAAAAAATCATCCTGTTGATTTAGATGTCATCCTGCCACAAGAAGCTTTAAACTGGTTATTACTGCAGTGCTTTCATGCACATAGTGCATTTGCGTTTGCAAAAAAGGAATGCACACCAGATGGTAATTAGTGCATTTGTTTTTATTTTCCCTCTACCTCAACAATTTGGCCTTGAGGGGTTCTGTTATTTTATGTATGCTATAAAGATCTTTGTTGCCATCCAGGCTCTGGATCATAAACTACAAAGGCAGTGAATCGGAACTTCAAGGAAGAAGAAAAAAAGCAAAGACCTCTGATAAATATTAAGCTTTCACACTCTTTCATGATATATAATAAGAGGAACAATTTGCAGTGATTATTTATCCCCAGTGGAATACTTCCCTCTTTCCCTTCCTTCTATCACCTTGCTTATGAACAGGCAGATATGAGACTGCTATTCACTGGTGGATAGGTCCTGAGTGCAGTAACTTCTGGGTTACTGCTAGACTTGCCACTGGCTCGCTTTATTTGCCCCAAGGAAGCTCAGAACTCTATGAGATTTTTTGTCTGTAACTTCCCTTCCGCTTATGCCTAGAATGTCCTTCCAGAATAATTGGAAACCTCAGGCCTGAGGGCGGAATGTGGCCCTCCAGGCTTCTCTTTTTGGCACATTCAAGAATGTGTCCTTCTCTGATAATGCTTCTTGTTTGCCTGGATGGAGGATAGAGAGGAGTGTATGTGATGAAACTAACCTACTGCACAAAGGTAAAGATGTGTCTAATCCTCATGTAGAGCTGTCCAAGTTGGTTCCCATCACTCCATGCTGTGGGAGAGATTTCCATTGTTTTAACCATGCACCATGTCAAGTTGTACTTCTTGAAGCCTGTTGTAAATCTCCCACCATTCAGCTTAATTGGATGTTGGATGGCCCTGGGTTCTAGCATTACGAGGGAGAAAAATGTCTCCATCCATTATTTCTTAATTTTACACACATTTATCACACACACTCTTTCCTTGGCTTCTATCTAATCCGGAAGTCCTGTCACTCAGTTACAGAGATGCTAGGTGATTAATTTGCAGATTTATAGATAGTTTAGTCATCTTTTGAACTCAATTGTGCATAACACATTTCCAGCTAAACCATACCTCCCCCCCCCTTATTTTGACATATATTCAATTGTTTAATTTCAGAACAAAATAAAATTTCCCTGCATCATCTGCTGTCCGGTATACTATCTCTACACACAGAGGTTCCACTCCTGTCACAGACAAGGAGCTGCCTTGCTGGGGCAGATCAAAGATTAACCAGAGGCAGCCTCCTGCTCCCAGCACTGCTGGGACTTTCCTTCTGAGAATCCCACAAGCTTTGCACCCCACAGGAACTGGGATCCAATTACTTCCTCTGTGGGATTTCCCCCCCTTCCCTCCTGATTTTCTCCCTACTATTGTTATAATTATTTCAAGGTATATCCTGCCCTTTCCCCCTACCCCTTTCCATCTTTTTCTGCCCACTATCTAAACCTTTGACATCCTACTTGAAGAGTCTCCCCACCTAATCAGGGCTCAGCCATGTGCAAAAATACACCAGATGGGACAGGTTGGTATTGGGATGTCTGGAGGTGAGTGCTTGACCAATGGGATCCTCCACGTTCCCAATCAGAAGGTCTCCCCCCGTTTTTCTCCCCATTTTACTGGCTGATCTTCCTCCTCCTCAATTTCCCAGGCACCCCTGGGTCTCCCCTTCACCCCACAGCATGACAGAGTGTTCACCCAATCGCAGGAGGGAAGCACCTAATACAGCCTTTGCAAAACAGCCCAGACGCTTCCTCCCTTCCTCCACGCCACCCCAAACCTGCTTCCTCTCTAGCAATCCAGTTCATTTTCCTTAACCCTTCCATGGCTACACACCCTTGTAGGCTCTAGGCTCTTTCCAGGAAACATGCATTGCGCAGGGAGTGTTCTGCCCCTTTCCGGGCTTGCCTCTTTCTCCCTCGTCTGAGGATGGAAGCAGGCAGGGAAAGCACTGGGCTTGTTTGCTTGTTTGTGTTGCTTTCTCCACCCCACCCCGTCTTTTCCACCAGGCTGAAACTCATGTATTTCTTTATTTACAAAAGTATTTATTTCAGCTGTATTGTTCAACCCGGGGGGGGGGCTCCTCTCCTGCCTCCTCCTTCTCCATGGTGGTGGTGGGTGGTGGATCGGAGGGGGCATTTACATTCATTGCTCTGCCCACTTTTGCCTTTGGCCCTGACCACTGCTGGCATGTGGTTCCCAGAAGGTTGGAATATTGGGAATACGGCCCATGGGCTGAAAAAGGTTCCTCACCCCTGTTTTAAATTCTACTTCTTGCTAATTCAAAAGTAACTCTGGGCCTTTGGGGTGTGACAACTAATGTATCCTGGCAAGCTAAAAGATCATTTTATCTATGTTTATCTTGTAGACTGTAGATTCCACCTGGCATATATGAGAAGCCCTACCCCGTAGTGACAGTTTGACAGTTCTATCTAGTGCTGCCTTGAAGCACCTCAGTCCACATAAGGACAGCAGTACATAAATAACACCAGAGAGATCGGGAGAGACTTTGACATTACATTACCTTAGCATCTTTCTTCGCTGTCCCACTGCTGAGGTAAGCTAATAGTTTTGTATTGAATTGGTATAACCTGTTGTAAGCCTTCTAAGAGATCACTTAAATTGAAATATGCAGTATAAATCTTTCCAATAAATAGTCTGGCCAATAGCTGGCATTTGTGCCCTGTCTGAAGCTTCTAATTGTTTGTCCATCCAATCTGATATTGGTGTGACTTCTTTTTGGCTATGTACACACCATACATTTAAAGCACCTCCCAAAGAATCCTGGGAATTGTAGTTTGTTGAGGGTGCTTTGTAGTCGTACAACAAATTGTAGTTTGTTGTAGCTTTGTGAAAGGTAAACTACTGTTCCCAGCATTTGGGGGGGGGATGTGATTTAAATGTATGATGTGGATGCAGCCATTTTCTCTCTTCTGCAGCCATTTTCTCTTTTCTGAAATTCAGAATACTGCTAACAAGCAGATAGTTCAATTCAGAGGCAATCTCTGGTGCCTCCTGTTCCTTGTTATTCCTGTGATGACCCAACCATGGAATGCAGTGGCTAGAGTGGTGTAGCATTCTTTAGAAAAGATTATCTGGCTGCGGTGCTCCGTGGTTGAACATCCAAGTTCATGCATGCATCTACATCTCTTCACTTTCTGTTGCTTCTTCAATCTGTAACACAGTGAGCTAAGGAGGCTGTCATGATTAGAAGCAGCATGGGGAGTCCAGGAGGAGGGAGGGTGGAGCAGAGGTTCTGGAGTGGGGTCCTGCCTTCTGTCGTTACCTCTATAGGGATTTTAGTTCCAATGGAGTATCCTGGCTACAGTGCACTTTCCTACACTTCTTAACACATCCCCGAAAGCTCAGTAGAGGAGTTGGAAAGGTGTCTTAAACACCTCCATGGGACTTCTGAGTAAACATGAATGGGAATGGGCTGCAGGGGCTATCAGAAGAGAAGGCTTAACAGATGGAGAGTTCTGCAAACATGTGTATGTGTGTTTGTGTGAATGGATACATAGCTGATTCTGAATCCCGTGGACATGCCTGCATGCAATTCCTGCAAGTACTTAAATACAGAGGCTTAGAGTGCACTCCCAACTGTTCCTTTCTGATCAGGCCTGCTGGGCAAAAGTGTTCCCCCATCCCTGATTTAGAAGGTTTATATCTTTCCTGTCAATTTAGCGAGTTTTAGGATGGCCTACAAATAGATTGTTGTAATACATTGACACAAATACATATACTCAAATCCCAAACCCCACACAATCCAGCAGTCCTTAGTCCCCTGGCAGGTGGGTGGGATCAGAGTGTGATTTACCTTACAAGAGATAATACAGGTGAAATGCCTTGAACAATCCAAACTGCTATATACCGTAGATTATATATAAAGCATTTTTATCATTCTTGCTTGCAAGATTTCTTACCATCAGGCTAGTGTTAAATAAATTAGTAGAATTGTTTGTACTATATTATTTCCTGAGTGTGGTAGGAAAGAACTAAATAACAGACGAAGGGAGTATCTGGTTACTAATGTTGTTTGAAGTATTTATGCAGCCCAAGAGTAGCAGTCCAAGTTTTGCTTTGCTGCATATTCTACTCCTAGAGTAAGCTACTGTTAAAAATATTGGGGGGATTGGACCCTAAATCTCAGTACAGATTTGTCCAGAGTTTTCTTTTGACCAGTTGCCCTGTGTGTGTATTGTCTACGCCTAAATTTCCTTTGGCAGCAGTGAAAATTCTATGATGTGCAACCCACAACCCGCCAGAGCACCTTTAAGCAACCATAGTTAATGTAGTATGAAAAATAAGGAGCATTTTTATGTAGTCCAACTTTCTAAATTCCTTGGGACAGGTGTTATTAAAGCACCCAGTTCCATTTTGTCTTATGTGCATGCCTCCCAACACTCCTCATCAGATTTTTGTATCCTAGAGGCTTGGAATGGAATGCTTGAACTCAGTGCCCCGTTGTTTCAGTTTGCAACATTGCCCATTAAAGCAAGATCAAGGAAAGGGATAATTAAAAATCTCAGGACATGGGTCTTTTCCCCCAAAGAAGCAATCAAATATGTGGCATTGATGAGGGCTAGATGGGGGAAGTGGAGCCAGGTTGTGAGACCTGTTTCTGAGGTGCTGTTTCAAAATGGAATAAATGTTCTGATTTTGCTTGTTTTTCTGTTGATTTTGCCACTCTGTAACAAAATATTTATTTCATTCAGATGCTGTAGCACTTGTTTAATTTCTACCTTGCAGCAGGAGAAAAAAAATTCTGAGGAGTTGGTATAGATCTGGCATACTGTAGTGGCTAATAGTCCTGTGCTCAGATCTCTTCTTTGCCACAGTGACATCAGTGAAAGAGCACTGGTAGAGCACATGCTTTGCCTGCAGAAGGTCCGAGGTTCAGTCCTCAGTATCTCCATGTAGGACCGGGCAAGGCTTCTGCCTGAAACCCTGGAGAGCTATTGCCAATCAATGTAGGCAGTAATGAAAGAGATATTCCATGGTCTGATTTAGTATAAATCAGCTTCCTGTGTTCCTAGGTAAGCCACTGTCTTACAGAATCAGCCCCCCCCTCTTCAGTACAGTAATAACACTGACCTACCTTACAGGGTTGTTGTTAGGATTACTGAACATAAGAACATAAGAAGAGCCTGCTGGATCAGGCCAGTGGCCCATCTAGTCCAGCATCCTGTTCTCACAGTGGCCAACCAGGTGCCTGGGGGAAGCCTGCAAGCAGGACCTGAGTGCAAGAACACTCTCCCCTCCTGAGGCTTCCGGCAACTGGTTTTCAGAAGCATGCTGCCTCTGACTAGGGTGGCAGAGCACAGCCATCACGGCTGGTAGCCATTGATAGCCCTGTCCTCCATGAATTTGTCTAATCTTCTTTTAAAGCCATCCAAGCTGGTGGCCATTACTGCATCTTGTGGGAGCAAATTCCATAGTTTGACTATGCGCTGAGTAAAGAAGTACTTCCTTTTGTCTGTCCTGAATCTTCCAACATTCAGCTTCTTTGAATGTCCACGAGTTCTTGTATTATGAGAGAGGGAGAAGAACTTTTCTCTATCCACTTTCTCAATGCCATGCATAATTTTATACACTTCTATCATGTCTCCTCTGACCCGCCTTTTCTCTAAACTAAAAAGCCCCAAATGCTGCAACCTTTCCTCGTAAGGGAGTCGCTCCATCCCCTTGATCATTCTGGTTGCTCTCTTCTGAACCTTTTCCAACTCTGTAATATCTTTTTTGAGATGAGGTGACCAGAACTGTACACAGTATTCCAAATGCGGCCACACCATAGATTTATACAACGGCATTATGATATTGGCTGTTTTATTTTCAATACCTTTCCTAATTATCCCTAGCATGGAATTTGCCTTTTTCACAGCTGCCGCACACTGGGTCGACATTTTCATCATGCTGTCCACTACAACCCCGAGGCAATGTAAGTGAAGGGCTTGGGGCATTCTGCCCTATGTATAGAGTGTGTGTGTGTTTTCTCACATCCTAATTCTATATTTGGACATAACAAAAGCCCTGCTGGATTCGGTCAAAAGCCTATCTAGTCTAGTATCCTGTTCTCACAATGGCCAGCCAGATGCCTATGAGAAGCCTGAAAGTGGGACCTGAGCACAACAGCACTGTCTCCACTTGTGATTCTAGCAACTGGCATTCAGAGGTGTACTGCTTCCAACACACTAGGAAAAGCAGAAAAACACTTAAGCATTATATTATTATAATGTGGGGGAGACAACCTTCACTTAGTATTACAAATGATTTGATTCCAGCAACACTGTGAAATTGGCCTGAAGAAGAATGGAGTCTTAAAGTGGAGATTGCTATATATTTATATAAAGAAAAAGCAAAGCACAATTTTTCATGGTTGTTCTTCCTAACCGGCACCATGGGGTGGGTGAGTGGTTTTTCTTGTTTCTGGTTTGCCCTAGCCAGCATGTGACCAATGAAACTGAGTCCACCCACTACGCCCTTGAGAAAATTACCATAGTTCTCAATGGCCTGGTTTGCACATCACATTAAGCCAAACCATGGCTTAGTGCGAATGTGCGGCCTCTGAAAAAGGCCACTTTGCTCCTCCTTGGTTGTTTTGCTGATGAGCCACATTGAGCTCAGTTTGACTTGAGTGTGTTATCAAAACCCAGGCTCATAGTTCATGTCTCTCCAGACTAACTATGAGCTGTAACCAAGGTTTGTCCCATGGTTTATGGCTCATGGTTTGTCTGGGAGAACTAAACCATGAGCCCAGGTTCAGCCAATACACTAAGCTAAGTAATGGTTTAGCTCAATGCAGCAGAAAAATGACCAGGAAGGAGTGAAGCTTCTGGGATCTCCTCTCTGTGAGTCCACATGTTCATGCTAAACCATGGTTTGGCTTAGTGTGATGTATGACTCAGCCAATGGCTCTTAACAGGACCCTCCTGTAAGCCCCAAATCTTCCTACATGTGGCAGATAGAACTGTTAAAAACCTGGCTGTCTTCCTCCAGCACCTACGGAAGTTATTGAGAATGTGTAGCAAAGGGTGGACTTCAGGGAGAGAGGCAGTGTCTTGGCTAAAGCCTTGATGGGCCAGATGCAGAAGGCTTTATGGATTGGAACTGGTCATGGGGTGGTGGTTCTCAGCCCCTGCATTACATCCTCACCCCTCAATTTCTTCTTGTGCCTCACCAATGTCAAAGAGGATGCAGGAGAAATGTGGCTGACAAACATGGTATCTGTAAGGCAAAGGTAGCCAACTTGGTGGCCTCCAAATGTTTTTGTAGTACAACTCCCATCATTCCTCTTCATCAAGACTTCTTCTTCTCCCAGGCATTTTAGCATGTGTTTTCAATTGTTTTAAAATTTTAAATTGTGTTTTTAATTGTTTTTAAAAGATCTGTTTTTAAATTTGTATATTTGTTTTAATGTTTTTAGTTACTGTAAATCACCCAGAGAGCTTCGGCTATGGGGCCGTATATAAGTACAATAAATAAATAAATACATACATAAATTCCTGGCCATTGGCCATGTTGGCTAGGGCTGATGGAATCTATAGACTCCAATGATATCTGAAGGATATTGTGATGGTTACCCCTGCTGTAATGCAGTGTCAGAGAAACTGCAATACTGTAAGGGGTGAAGAGAAATTGCAATACGTATCCCAAAGGGGATCCAATCAACACATTTCAGTCAACACTATCTTACTATGATCGGAGGTGGAGAGCATTAAAGAATCTCCCTGTGGTTAGCCTTGGTTCCTTCTTCCTGCCTGGAATGCTATTTTATTGACAACTGTAAAACAAAAAACCCAGAGCAAGAATCCCTGCTGTAATTACTGAAAAAAAAATTATCCATGCATGATCACATGCTTCCATGGTGCTTTCATTATGGTGCTTCCCTTCAGATCTACCATGACATAGAAGATTTGCATTTGCAGTACAGAAGCCATTCAAGCCCGTGGCCATTGCCACATCTTATACCAACAAATTCCATCAATTATCTATTTGATGTGTGAAAGTAAATGTTACATCACACTGTGCATAATTCACTTAAGGAATTTATTACTGCCAGATGTAGTGATGACCACGGGTCTTAGACGACTCTCAGAGGGGATTCGATGTACAGTATTCCAGCAGGAGAACAAGGTGTGGAAGCAATTGTCTGTTCTCGGCAGTTTCAATTTTGGATCATGTCCACCAGAGGGCAGCCATTATGCCGCTGCCTTGCAAACCCTCTCTTGAAAATAAGGCAGTTTTTACTTTTTCTTTACTCCTGTTTGGCTATCCGGTGGCTAATGAGGGGACTGCGCAACAAGAAGTCTCAATGTATCTGATAAAGAATGAGTGGTTGGTAATACAAATATTGCTATTAAGTTGCCAGTCTTTGTGTAATGTAGTGGTCAATATTTTTTTAAGAGAGAGAGAGAGAGAGAGAGAGTGTGTGTGTGTGTGTGTGTGTGTGTGTGTGTGAGAGAGAGAGAGAGAGAGAGAGAGAGAGAGAGAGGTACTTGTCAGTTTCAGCTGCTTTAAAAAGGAATAAAAAGGAACATAGAAAGCTGCCTTATACTGAGTCCATCTAGGTAAGTATCGTCTATGCATACCGGCAGTGGGTCTTCAGGGTTTCTGACAGGGGTCTCTCCTGGCTCTACCTGGAGATGTCAAGGATTGAACCAGGAACTTTCTGTGTGCAAAGCAGATGCTGTACTAGTGAACTACTGCCCTTCCTCTAGAGAGCTAAGTTTGGTCTGCTAGAATCTTGTAGTTAAGATGCCTCGCTCTGCAGTGGCGAAGAGCATGAAGGAACATCCATGAAATCCTGGTTCAAATCTCACTGGGCTGGCTCTTGAATTTACTAGTTGGCTTTCTCTAACTCAGGGGTTCCCAGACTGTGGTCCGCGGACCACCAATGTTCTGCAAGCTTCATTTAGGTGGCCCTGCAAGTTCATGGGAGGCTAGAATTAAGAACTTCAATCTTGATAATATACTGTCTTTTTAATGGTGGCAATTGTATTTTTATTGCATCCTTCATTTCTCATATTGTGTTTTATTGTATTATAATTGGATTCCATGGAATGCAAACTATCATACAATAAAATGCAATATAAAGATAAAAGAAGCAAGAAGAATTCAATTTAAAACCATACAGCATCTAGTGCAGCACATTACAATTACTACAACAGGCAGAAAAATCATGAAATAGTCTGCCAAGACGCTCAACAATTTTCAGGTGGCCTCTGGGGAAAAAAGTTTGGGAACCAGTGATCTAACACAAGCCACTCAGATTTAGCTCCCAATCCATCTGCGACAGTTTTTTTAAAATGCAGTTTCTGTATTACAACATTTTCATCTCGATTTTTTTGGTACATTTATTAATATAAATGATAAACAGTTTTTCCTAGATTCTCCTCTCCCACTGTAATCCCCTGACCCTCAGAGAGGCTTTTTGCAAGGCATAGGGGGCTGAATTGCTCAGAAGGTGGTCCGGAATCCTGCACTTGCATGAGCATGTTTATACCCACCAGGGCTGTGGAGTCGGAGTCGGAAGCAATTTTGGGTGGAGTCGAAGTCGGTAGAAATGTACCAACTCCGACTTCAAAATAAATTTTGATTGACAATTTCTTAAAAATATTAATTCAAAATGTCAAAGAAGCTTCCCATGAAGTCAGCTGTAGTTGAGCATTTCACCATAACTCAAGATGGAAAACATTTTGTGTGTCAGTGTATGACACAGGACCCAGATGAAGACAAATGCTGTGATGCCAAGATCAGCACATATTCAGGCAGCGACAAAAATGCTCCTATGAGAGCTTCCAATTTAAAAAGACATTTACAGCCCTTTCCAGGGCTGTGGAGTTGGAAGCAATTTTGGGTGGAGTTGGAGTCAGACAGTAGAAAAATAGAGGAGTTGGAGTCAGTTTGGCATACTGTCTCCACAGCCCTGATACCCACCCTGTATTGGATATAACTGGTTATTCTTCATAAAGCAAAATTATGTTCATTCACAAACAGGAAGGCCACTTCCACATTGCCCCCCCCAAAAGAGGAAATGTATCACCAAAAAAAAAAGAGGACAAAGGTTTACATAAAATAGTATACGCTAACATATATGCATAGAAGCATATTTAGCAATAATTATTATAATTTGAATAGAAACACAGTCCACTTCATTATAGTGAGAAAGATGGGGGTCTGTGAGCCTGGCACAGGCTGTGGATACACAAGATGCTTCAAAAGCAGTGAGAATGGCTTTTCTGGTTGTATTTTGAAGTGACTTTGCCCTTGGCTGGAGACACCTCCCTTTCCTACTACTGACTTCAGATCTTTTAGCCCACAGCAAAGTGTTGGGTCAATCACTGTCTCTCCCTGATCCTATAGCAAATTGTTTCTATTGGCTGCACATTGGAGATACAACGGGTTGATCTACCAATCAGTTGTGAAGTCTGTCTGAAGCTGAATTTTTAAAAAAACATACTCAAGCTGATCCAGGTTTTAGAGTAAAAAGGGGCATAGCTTGACTAGCACTGTGTGCCCTTGTTTTCAGAAAATAGAAGTGGAGATGCACTGGAATTAGTGCAACAGTGTGTCTCTACCCATAGTCTGCTATCTGGGTGCTGCTAACTGTTGATGGGCCACTTCAGTGCCCTCCATGCTCTCTTTTCTGATGGCTCTATGTTTAAACTGGACTTGCTGGACTGCCCTTCAAATAGAGGATTGTCCTCTGCCACCCTATTCACACCCCATCTGATGAACTCGGCGTGCTGTATAAATAATTCCATTGGGAATGGTCAATTGCTTTTTGTAAAACCGTGGAGGCTAAAAGAGAAACTCTAGTTTTATTGGGTTGTCAGACTTGATTTGCAATATTGTTTTGACAATGTCTGAACTGTTCTGTTCCGTGGTGTCAATGCCAGCTGAACTGCAGAAGGGTAGGTCCGAGTGCTTTTTATTAAATCCACCAAATAAATAAATAGGACCTTGAGATGAAATTTGGAAAAGTACATTTATGCAAATGTCTATTACTGTTCCATTTCTCAGTCTAGGCTACTACTTCTCATTAATGCCGTTTTGCTATTGGCATACTTGTGGTGGTTAATTTTTAATGAACTTTAAAAGGAGTGTCCTTTTGTTTTGCAGTCTGAATCTTGGAAACGGTTCAGGGGCAACAGAAGGTTTGTCTTGGTCATGCCATTATTAAGACACGAGCTCTCGTAAACAGGTTCCGGAATTCTTTTAAAATTACCTAGCAAAAGTTCAAAAGTGTTCTAACCTTTTTTTAGATCCATCTTTCCGGTGGAAAGGTGCTAGTACTGATGTAAACAAATTGCCCATAAATAGGTAACGCAAATAAGGTTGGACTCTTGTGGGTCACTGGATTCACTGTTGATGTCATCTTGGCACTGGCGCATGGACGAGTGCCAATTAATTAGGCTAAAAGTGTGACGGAAAATTGTCAATTGAGCATTATGACTGGGTCACTGGCACATAAAGACATGTGTGTCAGTACATGGTTCAAAGCCAGAATCAGAGGTCATTCTTTTTCAAAGAATTATCCTGTAAGTCATCAACCGAAACAAAGGAGGAAAGTTGGAGATGCAAGGTGGAAATTAAACAAGTGCTACCCTTCCAATTGTCTGAATGTTAATAGGGTTAAGCCCTATGTTTAGGCAGCTGCTATGCTATACACCTGTCCCAAGGAATTTAGAAAGTTGGACTAGATAAACAATGCTCCTTATTTTTCATACTACATTAACTATGGTTGCTTAAAGGTGCTCTGGCGGGTTGTGGATTGCACATCATAGAATTTTCACTGCTGCCAAAGGAAATTTAGGCGTAGACAATACACACACTGGGCAACTGGTCAAAAGAAAACTCTGGACAAATCTGTACTGAGATTTAGGGTCCAATCCCCCCAATATTTTTAACAGTAGCTTACTCTAGGAGTAGAATATGCAGCAAAGCAAAACTTGGACTGCTACTCTTGGGCTGCATAAATACTTCAAACGACATTAGTAACCAGATACTCCCTTCGTCTGTTATTTAGTTCTTTCCTACCACACTCAAGAAATAATATAGTACAAACAATTCTACTAATTTATTTAACACTAGCCTGATGGTAAGAAATCTTGCAAGCAAGAATGATAAAAATGCTTTATATATAATCTACGGTATATAGCAGTTTGGATTGTTCAAGGCATTTCACCTGTATTATCTCTTGTAAGGTAAATCACACTCTGATCCCACCCACCTGCCAGGGGACTAAGGACTGCTGGATTGTGTGGGGTTTGGGATTTGAGTATATGTATTTGTGTCAATGTATTACAACAATCTATTTGTAGGCCATCCTAAAACTCGCTAAATTGACAGGAAAGATATAAACCTTCTAAATCAGGGATGGGGGAACACTTTTGCCCAGCAGGCCTGATCAGAAAGGAACAGTTGGGAGTGCACTCTAAGCCTCTGTATTTAAGTACTTGCAGGAATTGCATGCAGGCATGTCCATGGGATTCAGAATCAGCTATGTATCCATTCACACAAACACACATACACATGTTTGCAGAACTCTCCATCTGTTAAGCCTTCTCTTCTGATAGCCCCTGCAGCCCATTCCCATTCATGTTTACTCAGAAGTCCCATGGAGGTGTTTAAGACACCTTTCCAACTCCTCTACTGAGCTTTCGGGGATGTGTTAAGAAGTGTAGGAAAGTGCACTGTAGCCAGGATACTCCATTGGAACTAAAATCCCTATAGAGGTAACGACAGAAGGCAGGACCCCACTCCAGAACCTCTACTCCACCCTCCCTCCTCCTGGACTCCCCATGCTGCTTCTAATCATGACAGCCTCCTTAGCTCACTGTGTTACAGATTGAAGAAGCAACAGAAAGTGAAGAGATGTAGATGCATGCATGAACTTGGATGTTCAACCACGGAGCACCGCAGCCAGATAATCTTTTCTAAAGAATGCTACACCACTCTAGCCACTGCATTCCATGGTTGGGTCATCACAGGAATAACAAGGAACAGGAGGCACCAGAGATTGCCTCTGAATTGAACTATCTGCTTGTTAGCAGTATTCTGAATTTCAGAAAAGAGAAAATGGCTGCAGAAGAGAGAAAATGGCTGCATCCACATCATACATTTAAATCACATCCCCCCCCCAAATGCTGGGAACAGTAGTTTACCTTTCACAAAGCTACAACAAACTACAATTTGTTGTACGACTACAAAGCACCCTCAACAAACTACAATTCCCAGGATTCTTTGGGAGGTGCTTTAAATGTATGGTGTGTACATAGCCAAAAAGAAGTCACACCAATATCAGATTGGATGGACAAACAATTAGAAGCTTCAGACAGGGCACAAATGCCAGCTATTGGCCAGACTATTTATTGGAAAGATTTATACTGCATATTTCAATTTAAGTGATCTCTTAGAAGGCTTACAACAGGTTATACCAATTCAATACAAAACTATTAGCTTACCTCAGCAGTGGGACAGCGAAGAAAGATGCTAAGGTAATGTAATGTCAAAGTCTCTCCCGATCTCTCTGGTGTTATTTATGTACTGCTGTCCTTATGTGGACTGAGGTGCTTCAAGGCAGCACTAGATAGAACTGTCAAACTGTCACTACGGGGTAGGGCTTCTCATATATGCCAGGTGGAATCTACAGTCTACAAGATAAACATAGATAAAATGATCTTTTAGCTTGCCAGGATACATTAGTTGTCACACCCCAAAGGCCCAGAGTTACTTTTGAATTAGCAAGAAGTAGAATTTAAAACGGGTGAGGAACCTTTTTCAGCCCATGGGCCGTATTCCCAATATTCCAACCTTCTGGGAACCACATGCCAGCAGTGGTCAGGGCCAAAGGCAAAAGTGGGCAGAACAATGAATGTAAATGCCCCCTCCGATCCACCACCCACCACCACCATGGAGAAGGAGGAGGCAGGAGAGGAGCCCCCCCCCCGGGTTGAACAATACAGCTGAAATAAATACTTTTGTAAATAAAGAAATACATGAGTTTCAGCCTGGTGGAAAAGACGGGGTGGGGTGGAGAAAGCAACACAAACAAGCAAACAAGCCCAGTGCTTTCCCTGCCTGCTTCCATCCTCAGACGAGGGAGAAAGAGGCAAGCCCGGAAAGGGGCAGAACACTCCCTGCGCAATGCATGTTTCCTGGAAAGAGCCTAGAGCCTACAAGGGTGTGTAGCCATGGAAGGGTTAAGGAAAATGAACTGGATTGCTAGAGAGGAAGCAGGTTTGGGGTGGCGTGGAGGAAGGGAGGAAGCGTCTGGGCTGTTTTGCAAAGGCTGCATTAGGTGCTTCCCTCCTGCGATTGGGTGAACACTCTGTCATGCTGTGGGGTGAAGGGTGACCTTGGGCCAGTCACTGCCTCTCAGCCTCATGAAAACCCTATTTATAGGGTCGCCATAAGTCGGAATTGACTTGAAGGCAGTACACACACACACAAAGAAGTAAACTCCTCATGATACTTAAAATGGAAATTGACTGCCTTCAAGTCGATCCCGACTTATGGCTACCATGTGAACAGGGTTTTCATGGTAAGCGGTATTCAGAGGGGGTTTACCATTGCCTCCCTCTGAGGCTAATCCTCCCCAGCTGGCTAGGGCCTGCTCAGCTTGCCATAGCTGCACAAGCCAGCCCCTTCCTTGTCCACAACTGCCAGCTGGGGGGCAACTGGGCTCCTTGGGACCATGCAGCTCGCCCACGGCTGCACAGGTGGCAGGGCATGTAACCTCTGAGCCTCTCACTGTGGGGGTGATCTTTACCTGGACCTTGACACCCAGGAGACACGAGCGGGGATTTGAACTCAGACTCTGGACTCCTAGCCACACTCTCCTCCCCACTGTGCTACTTAAGCTGTTGTTAATTGTTGCGCCATCCATGTGCATACCAGTTTAAAGTGTACAAGAGGACAGTTCACTGCCTTAAGGAGCCTACAATCTAAATTTTGCCACAGGGAAATGAGTAAAGGAAGGGAAGGGGAGAGGGGGGAAATTGGGGAAGAGTGTGTGATTATTTTAGTTACATGTGCTTAGGCTTAATCACAGTAGTGGATGAGAGCTGGGGAGGGAGGGTTGTGCCAAAGATTCACCACATCCTCTTGGTGCATGTCCCAGATTTTCACTAGTTTTGGCAATCCCCATTTCATAAGAGTCTATTTATCTTTGGTGCACAGCCAGCCAACAGTACACCATTGCTTTCACCTGCTCCTTCACTTCTAGCAGTCATTCTCAATTTGTGAGACGAGACAGTGGCTGCTTATGAATTCCTACCCAGAAGTTCTTCGTGTTTAGGAATTTCATAACATGTTTAGTAGTCCTAAAGGGCTGGCTGGCCAACCAAGCACTCAAAGCTGATGTATGAGATAGTGCCAGTCTAATGCACAATCCAGTACATATGCAACTTCCTGTGTCTTGTCTTGACTATCCTTCGAGTTCAGGGGTAGGCAACTGGATCTGGCCAGCACACTGGATGCTTAGTTCTCCCACTCTCTGTGGGCCAACTTTGACAGGTGAGTGGGACCTGTCAGTCACCTGACATTATCATGTTATCAAATGACAGCTGTCAAAGTTCAAAGGGGCTCAGGATTACAGTGACTTCCTTGTAACTATTTGCACCAGTCAGCTGATTGGTACTGGGAGTGTACTTTCAAAGGGTCTTGCTGTAAGTTCCTTTGAAGTCCACTTGCAGAAGTGGCTGGTTTGTGTCTGCAGGGGGAAAATGCTGTGTTTGCATGAAGAGGTTTGGATTCAAACTGCTTCCTGCAAAAGGCCTTCAAATCAGATGACTGGCGGTTACAGCAAACCCTTTGAGGCATATCCCAGCACCAGTCAGCAGATTGGTGTTGACAGGGAGCCCCATCTGCAGAGGAACAATCAGAAGCTCACTTTTAAGTTTTCTTTTATGGCCTTATCTGTACCTGTCCCACACCGAACAATACATATAAAACACCAGGTGTTTCATACTGAGCCAAGGAGCTGGCATCTCCTTGTGAGAGACCTGCTAGTGTGCCGAGCTAAACAAGCACATTAAATTAGACTTCTGTGACACCTGTTGTCAAAGAAACAGTGTGAAGATCAAGTGTGCAGGGGCAAGGTAAGAAATGTTTTATATTTTTACTTTTGTTAGAGTAACAAATGTAAATCTATTGAAATGTTGATTAAGATTTGGTATCATGACTTACTCTTTTGGGGTGCAAGAGTAACATATCCCCCCCCCATGAAAGACTGTGGTAGAGCACATTCTTTCCCATCTCTGAAGCAGGGTTCCCTGTCTGACACCACAGAAAGCCACTGCAAGTCAGGGTAAACAAAACCGAGCTAGATGGACTAATGATCTATATCTCTATGCAGCAATTTCCTATGTTCCTCAGCTATCAAATGTAGCCTCAGCTATCAAAAATGCTGATTTGCAGGAATGGGCCTAAGTCCAAAGAACTGTGCAACTGGTTCCACACAAACCCAAGGGAGCTTTCGACTCATTCTCCTTGATCAGCACATAACAAACTGATGACCACATGGCAAACTGCTTGTAAAACTCTCCTCAGTTTCAAAAGCCATTTGTGAGTTGGCATTGGGAGCAGGGGGTGGGGGAGCATGTTAGCCATTCAAAGAGGGGGAAAAGGTCCAAAAGTTCAACTGAACTGCAAGCCCTTATTCTTAAAACAGTCCATCCAGCATAACATTGTAATGGGGTAATAAATAAATAAAAATAATTCCATGATGATGTATGTGTATAAAATATGATCTGAAGGCCAATTAGCAATACTATGGTG
Organism: Rhineura floridana; assembly: GCF_030035675.1. Taxonomy (NCBI): domain Eukaryota; kingdom Metazoa; phylum Chordata; class Lepidosauria; order Squamata; family Rhineuridae; genus Rhineura; species Rhineura floridana. The sequence continues at coordinate 20,640,138 of NC_084481.1, forward strand.
ATGACTTTTAAAAAGGACTTTAAAATGGCATTTTAAGCCATTTCAGGAACTTATGTGCTGAACATACTTGCATGCAACATGTGTATATTTGTATGGCCAATCTGTTTTCCCAGGCTTTTTCAGGGAGGGGGTCAGCAAATGGGATTCTGGAGCTGATAGCAGGGAGGAATCCTTTCCTGGAACAGAATCAGTTGTAAGTGTTTTCATTTGATCATTTTACAAAATTTGAAACATGTGCAAAGAGATTAGTGATTAATGCTGCTTAAAATATGTTTAACTGCACATACTGATCTGGAAATCTGAAGCCAATTATCTGACTAATGAGAAAGCAACACAACTCAGACTAATTGGCCAGTGTCTTTGGTTAAAAGCAGTGCAATAAAAATGGTAGAGCATGGGGTTCAAAAGCAAGATTTGGAGATGAACGTTTGTGCCAAACATGCCTCAGGCTTACAGCTATGATCTTTCCCAATAGGCAACAAACTGGGTGCCTTTGCAAAGCCACTTGATGGTGTGTCCAAAAGACACCTGTAGCAGAGCAAAGCCCTAAAGCGATCCCTCCCTTAAAAAACCCTCATCTGCCATGGACTCTTTCCATCCATCCAGGGAGGTGAGGAACACACATAGATAAAGAACTGTTTTGCTAGAATACATCGAGGATATTTCTCCCTTGGTTCCATCCTCTCTGACAGTGACCCAAGAGGAGATGGTTCCCCTTTACAACTTTTAAAGCAGGGGTGGGGAGCCTCAGGCCCAGAGGCTGAATGCGACCCTCAAGCACTCTCTATCTGGCCCTTGGGACTGCCCAGGACAAGCCACATCCCTTACTAGTCCTGCTCTGCACGCTTCTGTGTGATTTTACCCAGAGCTTGGAAAAGTTACTTTTTTGAACTACAACTCCCATCAGCCCCAGCCAGCATGGCCACTGGATTGGGCTGATAGGAGTTGTAGTTCAAAAAAAGTAACTTTTCCAAGAACTGATTTTACCCGGCTGGAATGTGTCCTTAAACTGTAACAATGCCTCTTGCTTGCCTGGCTGGAGGATGGAGAGTGATGTGTGTCTGGCCACACCCACCACTGGTATGCGGCCCCTGGAAGGTTTCCCAATAGGGAATATGACCCTCAGGTTGAAAAAGATTCCCCAGCTCTGATCTACAGTGTCACTATAGGATGCTCCTCTAGCACCTCTTCTTAATATCTTCTGTACACTTACAATGGGCCCAGAATGCTTCCATAACAAAAAATATTCATGTGGCCTGATCTCATCCATATTTACTCAGATGAAAGCCCCACTGATTTTGGCAAGAGTTTACTGCCAAGGAAGCAGGTAAGATTGCAGCTTTAATCATGAACATTACATTATCCCAATAACCCCACATCTTGAAGAATGTGAGAGTTGTGCTTGGGTAGTTCTTTAGAGCTGAAACACAGCAGACTGTGGAATCAAAAGAAAATGTCATCAAACGTGCTGCTGTTCATGAATAGGTAAATAACTGTGCAGATATGCATTCTCATTTTTATTGCATGACGAATGGGAAGGCTAATAGTCTGAAGAGGGATTGCATTAGCTCAGTTGCACACAGAGTGTGGCACACACTGAAAGGTACCCATGTGCCTGAACTCTGCTAATCTGTGTCTCTTACTGCAGGGATGGGGAACCTGCGGCTCTTCAGATCTCGTCGAACTACAATTCCTTGACCATTAGCCATGCTGGATGGGGTTGATGGGAGTTGGAGTCCAATAACATCTTTGGAGAGCCAAAGGTTCCCTATCGCTGTACTGAACATGCATCCTTGCAAGTAGCATTAATGCAAGTTTGTGCATGCAGGGCAGCTGTGCTCATGCAAGAAAGTCTCCTACTGTGTGCCTAAAGTGCCTGCTGGATCATGTCAGTTAAAGTCAATGGTAGGATTGTCATTAGATACTTCGGGATAGCTTGGTGGATCAAACTTTTGCAGAGATTACAGATGAGTTGGGCACAAAGTGATACAAAGGTTGGGAATGGAAGTTCTTAAATCATCTTTGCATGTAAACAGATTAGTTTATGGCATCCTTTAAAAAATCCCCGTGCCTTGCCATATCTGAGACTGAACTTTTTGATATTCATCTCCTATTTATAGCGTAATCCTCCCATCTGGAAAAAACCCCAGCCCACAATATTGCTTTCTTCCTCCTCCACACACAATAACCACTGATATTAAACACTTAATGCTTCCTCGTCTGTTGCTCGTCACACATTTCAGTAAATCATTGTCAGCCTGGCCTCCAAAGGAAAGACGGAAATTATTGCTGGAAGCAGAAGGTTCTTCTGGGATTTTTTATTTAATATCAGAGCAATTAAGTGGGAACACATTATTGAGCAGCAGAAAGTACATTTTGTGCAAGTACAGTGTTGTAATGTAAATTTGTGTGGGAATAAATATTGAGCTTTTTTTTAATGAACACTCAGGATTATTCCAATTTGTGAAAAACACAAGCTGGAGGAAAAGAATGCGTACACTAACATTTAGTGATGAAACACCACACCCTACTCAGAAGTAAGACCCATTGAGTTCAATGGGACTTTCTTCCTGGTATGTGTGTAGAGCAGGGTTGGGAAAGCTGTGACCGTCCAAAAGTTGTTGCGCTCAACTCCCATCCGCTCCAGCCAGCATGGCCAACGATCAGGGATGATGGGAGTTGTAGTCTAGCCACAGGTTTCCTACTCTTGGTGTATAGCATAGCAGCTGCCTAAACATAGGGCTTAACCCTATTAACATTCAGACAGTTGGAACATCTGGAGTTATTTGTGGCTTGTCCTCACAAGACTGTAACCTAGGTCTTTCTTTTGTATGGTGGCTAAGAAACTCCTAATATACTCCTAAGAATAATGAATTATGAATTAAAGTTGGGTTGGGTTGGGGAAGGGCCATAGCGCAATGGCAGAACTTGTGCTTTGCATGTAAACTGTCCCAGGTTCAATCCCCAGTTTCTCCAGGTAGGTATGGAAATGCCTCCAGACTGAAATCCTGGATAGCCACTGCCACTTGGTTTAAACACTACTGAGCTAGATGGACCAAAGGTCTAACTCTGTACAAAGGGGCTTCCTGTGTTCCAAATAAAGTTGTTATTTTCTAGAATGAGAAATGCACGGAGGCAGCGATTAAAGTTGCAGAACCGGACCAATACTCACAAGTGCATCACAGTGGTAAAGTTCATATGTCATTTATTTCACGCATTTAGCAGCATAGGTAGCTGCCTTATGATTAGTCAAGGCCATTTATCCACCTAGCTCAGTAGTATCTGCATTCTTTGCCAAATGGCATTTAAAGCATCATACAGTACAGCAAGAGAAGGAAGGTAAACAGGGTCACCATCAGCTTGCTAGTTCCATCAGGCACCTTCTGCCATCAACTCACCTGGCAGCAGCTATTCCATCAGGCTACAGCAAGGGAGAGAAAGAAAGTAGCACCATTCCATCAGCTCTGCTGACAGACCAGCAACTTTTTGCTCTTCCTCTCCTCCATCTGTTTGCATTCCAGCGGATCATTACGAGAACGTGGTAACTAAAAACTAGTACCTGTTTGCTTTTTTTCCTCCCTCCCTCTCAGTGCCCTTTCCTTTTATGTCATGTCTTTTAGATTACAAGCCTGAGGGCAGGAACTGTATTATTACTGATATTCTTAAACTGCTCCGGGAGCCTTTTTAGGGTGAAAAGCAGAATAAACATGCTTTAAATAGATTATAAATAAAAGCACATAAAACCACATAAAGTGACATGCTAGACATTCACAGAAATGTTGTAAGCGAGAAAAACATCTAATGATCATTCCAAAGATTTCTTCTGTGCACTAGCATATAGCGTGCACCCCCCACTTGGGTGGAGTGGGACATTTCTCTCTTCTACCACCACCTACAACTTCCCTACGTCTGGGTGTACTCATGCATAAGGAAATGTGTGCACCTTTTAAGCAAAGAAGCCACAGGAATGTCTGCTTATGATAATAATAATAATAAAATTTTATTTTTAGGCCGCCTATCTGGCCGAATGAACAGCCACTCTAGGCGGCGTACATAATTAAAAATACAACATATAATACAGTTTTAACATATAAAACAATTATAATCCACCAACCTACATCTATACACTGTAAACTTGCTTCCCAGCACATGCACGTGCAGCAAAATGCATGCATGTGCAGTCCCCTCTGTGGGGATTTCTCTCTTTTTTATTATTATTATTATTATTGTTATTGTTGTTAGTTATTATTATTATTCATGATATTTATTACTTGCTTTTTTCCTAAAATGGCACTCAAAGTGACTTACAAAAAAATTGTGCTCAAAGTGGCTTACAACAAAAGCAAACAACAATTACAAAAACAATTTCGTAATAAAATAATACGACAGCAGTAATAAAACAATAACAAATGTCACAGCAAACACAAAAGCCTGTTCAATACTATAAGCATAACACTGTATTCTTTAGCAGGCCACATTACACCTCTTGGCAATATGGCAAGAATAAAAGGAAATTAAGACAGCTTGAGCTTTGCTCCTAGAAACACCCCACCCATGATGATACCCACAGTCTCACTCCTGCAGCCACTTCTTGCAAGCCCTCCAAAGGCAGGAGGTAGTGGGGTAGCTGGAAACATCACGTTCGTGATTTTATGCAGGGTAGCTCAGACAAGTCCCATCATCTTCCAGAGAACTTGCCATGTTGATAAAATTGCAACCTCAATCCCCTTTTTAATACCACTGAAAGGCATGGGGGTGGAGAAGAGACGCTTGCTTCAATACAGCTTTTGCAGGTGTTCGTTTCTGTTGGCTCCGTACTTCTCCCAGAGCCGCCTCACCTGCTCCACGCTGAGGCTGCAGTTCTCCCACAGGCCGAAGCGGTGCAGGACTTCCTTGGCCATCGATCAAACTGCGCCGATCGATCAAATCAGAAATAGTTAATAGGATGAGGATGTGTAGAACCCACAACTTCCCCACATTCCAGCGAAATACAGCCAGAGGGATGCCCCCATTTAGGCTCTAATGACACCAGCCAATGAGCGATGAGGTGCCTGCCCTTGGGTGGAGTTCTTCACTTTAACTTACCGGAAGTTCTTTAGGAATTCCATGTTTGGAGTGTCCTATTTTAAATAGCGGTGGCCAACCCTGTAGGCTGTCACTCAGCACCAGAGCATGAGACCAGGCCAGACTAATGCACACTGCAGGAGATATGCAACTCTCTGTGCTTTGATATAACTTTGCCTCCAGTCTCCTGAGCCAGGGAACAGGCAGCACGCAGTGCTGGAAGGGCCAACAAGAGTGTAGCCGTGGCTCTGTGCCATAGCCAGATCCAGTCCAAGCCTCCTCTTGCACAGCCATGCCATAAACCTCTGTTGCCTGGGTCCCACAGGTTGGCCACCCATGCCTGAAGGGCTGCTTTGTACGTTTTGTGGTAGCAAACCACAGGCAACATGTTCACTCTTAGCCATGGCAATACAAAGCAGATGTGTCTGTCTTCACATTCAGTATCTCTTCCTTGCCACTGTCCACGTCAAGTGCATAGGCTGGCGTGTTACTTGTATGGGTGAGTTGCTGCTGGTTCTGGCAATGGGGATGTAGTGGTAACTTGAGCTTTACGGTTTGTTACAGGCAGTATTTTAGTCTTGAAGCCATTGGCCAGATCAGTAAAATGACAGGCTTCCTAGTTCTTCCATGGTTATTAAAAACCTTTGGATGTCATTATATTCGGTGTGCCCAGATGCTCAACCAGTGTGGGCAGATGTTGCTTCGTTGAGTTGGTTACAGTGGAGGTCTGCTAACTGACACCAGCAGCACCACGTAATGTGATGTGAAGGTGAGAAATGGTACAGTTTAACTAACAGGACTCATTTATGTTTATAACTGGAAGTTTCCAAGATGGCTGCCCACAGCCAAAGCATAGGTACAATTGAGCCTTCCCCTGAATTTGTGTGTGTGTGTTTCATTTTTTTGTTATGTTTTATAAAATAAGGATTTTTCTTTTCATATTTAATACAGTATGACAACAAATGTAGAGTTAGGGAAGGATATGGGAGACAGGCAGTATAAGGCTTAATTTTCAGGCAGTGGCCAAATCTCATTGTTTGTTTGTTTATTTAGTTGCTTAGAGTACTGGTACCTATATTCTCCAAGCAGTGAGAAGTTTCAGGGGTCCCAGCATATATCTTGGGTTTGGTTTCCTTGAAATGGAGGTCACTGTAGAAAAGATGAATGGTGTTTTTCTGTGATATACACATATGCTGTCATTTCAACAAAATATACAGGCTGAGCATAATATAGGAGAGCTGACAGCATTAACAGATCTTGCTCCCCCATTAGATTTATGGGGTGGAGAGCACCAAAGCCCTAGCTTTGAATTCTTCACAGAGAGCAAAGCAAGCTTCTGTCTCTTTCCAATTCCAGTCTCTCCAAGATGGCCAGTCTCTTTTCTCTTTCACACACAGAGACACCTTAATGACATCACCTTCAGCCATGGGAGAGAAAGACATACTCTCTTTCAGAAGGATTTCTGCCTGACCATTAGCTCCTGTGACAACAAATCACCTGTACATGGCCAAGTCTTTAGTTATGCAAAGGCTCATTCTCCCAACAAAGGCTAAGCTTGATCTACAGGTTCACCCTCTTTAGAGGTCTCTCTTCTTTTTTGGCATAAATCAATTATTATTATTATTATTATTATTAAATTAAATCCCACTGAACTCATAAAGTATGCAAATGATCAAACCCACCCTCCCTTCTCCCCCTATCCCCTCCCTCTTGCCCCTTCCCTCTCCCTCCCTTTGCCCCTCGCTGCCCCTCCCCATTCCCTTCCAATCCCCTCCGTCCCCCTCCCTCCTCCTCCCCATGGTCAGTTTTACCTACCCTAACCATTATTGCATAGGAGTAAATCCCACTGAACTCAATAAGTATGCAAATGATCAATGCATTCTCAGCAAACTTGCACAGGATCCCATTTCTTATCTCTTGGATTAAAAAGCAGAGAAATTCACTAACAGACAAAAAGCCTTGCGGTTTAAGAACGTATCTATAGTCCACAGATATCTGAACTATATCAACTGTCTTAATAATGTTGCTTCCTTCCTGCTAAAACAAGATCAGCACAGCAGCATGTCTTCTTTCTATTATTTGGGCTGATTGCAGGCATTGCCACCACTCACCATATGCTCGGAGGCACATTACCAAATTCTTCCAAGCTACACAGGAAGTGAACTGGACCCAAATTGTGTATGCATTTTGACAACTTTGTAGGGCAGTCCAATATCTCAGAGAGGAGATCAGGTCTCCTGCTTCCCTGATGCTGCCCAATTTCCCTGCTTTTTAAAGTTTGATAGAAATATCTGTGGGCTATAGGTACGTTCTTAAACTGCAAGCTTTTTTGCCTATTAGGGAATATATACACAAAACTGTGTAAGCCTCATTTCTAGGCAAAGACCTAGCCCTGACAATTCTACCTGAGGGGCTGCTCTCCATTGTGCTGTGCTGCATCGTGTGTCCCAAAACACGAGGCACTTGCTAGGTAGCCAGAATTCAGGGCAGGCAACTGAATGGGGCCTTGACTATTCATTCAAATGGAGTCTCTGGCTGCTTCCGAACTGTCAGAAACAAGTATCTGTAAACAGATAGATAAATGTGCTCCTAAGCCATTTTGACATAGGATTATTCACTTTTGACATGTTATGAACATTAAAGGAAATTTAGTGTCCATCTGGACAGTTGGCTTTTGCCAAGTGCCACAACTACCAGCTGCAAAATATACAAGCTTGAAGCCATCCAGCTGCCACATGCTCAGCCTGTGCCAAGGAAGCGCAATCTGCCAACACGCTCCCTTGGTTAGTATGCAGTCAGCATTAGGAGAGCTGTTCTGTGAAGAGAAATTGGCAAGGGCTCCGATTCCCAAGTGGTGTCCTTAGTGCATCCTCTCTCTCTCTCTCCTCCCACCCGCTTGCATTTTGAGCCTTTTCAGTAAGCTAGGCGGGGGGGGGGGGAGAGAGAAAAGTGGGATGGAAGGAAGGAAGCATTATGTAGACATGGGAGAAGAAAGGCCCTGTGGTTTGCAGCAGTAGCTAATGGTCAATGAGATTAGGGGAGGGAGCACCTTTGAGCATCTTCAGAAGTCTTGCAGGATTCTCATTTGGACTGGCTTTCATTAGATAGGAGCTGACCTTCGGTTGGAATGGGGTTGGCAGAAAATGGGTTGGGGGATGCTATGTATCTGATACTATGTGGAGTTATTTTGATCATGTTCTTTTTAAAATGTAGATTGAACCGTCTACATCTCCAGTGCATGTTTCCTTAAATTAAAATGGGATTTACTCCCTAGGTTAGTGTGCCAAGGATGGCAGTCTTTTAGTCATTTGTTCTATATATGCTATAATGCAGGGGTAGCCAATGTGGTGGGCTACAAATCCCATAATTCCTGACCACTGGTCATGCCTGCTGGGGCTGATAGAAGTTAAAACCTAACAACATCTAGAGGGCACTTTGTTGACTACCTTTGTTGTAATGTGTCCAAAGCCTTGAAGATAGGGTGGGCTAAAATCCTTATATCTTCTAAAACAATAGCATTCAGTATCAGTATCAGTGCTTTTTCAGTATACATCAAAACATCCCATACATTATCTCAGGAGCCCTGGAACAATCCTATAAGGTCAGTCAGTGTTATGATCCCCACAGTGCAAACTGGGAGGGGGGACTGAGCCTGAAGCTAAGAAGGTAATTGCTTTCTTGGGGTTGCAGAGAACAGAGCTGAACCAGCCCCTCCCCCCCGCCTGGTTCATAGATTAGCCAACACACAATTTTGTTTACTACATGGATGCCCTTCCTTCCTTCCAAGGAGCTTGAGGCAATAAACATAAAGTCCACCACTCCATTTGGTCCTTGCAACAACTCTGTGAGGTGGGCTAGGCTAGGACACAGTGATTGGCCCAAAGTCACCCAGTGAGCTGCAGGGCTGAGTGGAGATCTGAACCCTGGTCTCCCAGACCCTAGTCCAATACTCTAACCACTATACCATGCTGGGTCTCTGCAGAACCCCTCTTCCCAGTGCTGACCCACACATCTCTCTAGGTGCTACCAGCCATGCACATCGGGCCAAATCACAGGGGTTGCTTATTTATTTACATTATTTAGAAGCCGCCTTTCAGGGTAATCCCTCCCAAGGTGGCATAAACAAGCATTTTAAAGCCATGCACACCACACAGTAGCTCTCAGCTGTGGAGCACATACTTGGCATGCAGGAGGTCCCAGGTTCAGTCACTGGCATCTCCACGTAGAGCCGGAAATGTCCCGTTAGAAACCCTGGAGAGCTGCTGCCAGTCAGTGTAGACAGTATTGAGCTAGCTGGATCAAGAATCTGACTGGGTATAAGTTTGAAATTCCTGTGTTTCACTGATTGCATGCAATTACTCCATGTGCAGGATCAAACTTTTTGCACATCACAGTAAAAATGGGTTAGGATTGTGACGGTATATCAGGAGCGTAATACTAGGTATAGCGGCACCAGCTGCATGCAGCCTTCAGACCATTATCAACGGGAGCTGTCATCTGCAGGAATGACAAGTGGCAATTAGGAGCTCTCATGAGCAGCATGCTTCTGAGTTCCAGTTGCTGGGGAACTGCAGACGGAGAGGGCTATTGCCCTCATGCCTTGCTTGTGGACTTCCTGGGGAGATCTGGTTGGCTACTGTTAGAAACAGGATGCTAGACTAGCTAGCTAGCTAGCCCTTGTGTCTGATTCAACAGGGTTCTTCCTCATTTCTTTATGAACAGAGTTGATACCAAACTTTGCCTTTCCCATGAAGTGTTTGGCTCAGCTCCTTTGCTCTTACGCCCTTCTGTGCCTAAATCTAAGGGCAGAGGCACACTTATTGCTTTGCTGGTTCCAGTGCGTCTCTATCTCTCTTTTCTGAAAATGGGGACTCACAATGCTAAACAAACCCCACCCCTTTTTACTGGTGGGGCAGCTTGAGTGAATTGCTTTAAAAAATCACTTCAAAGAGGCTTTGCAGCTGATTGGCAGATCAACCTCTTCCCCCTCCACAGCCTAAGTATGTGTAACTGAACTGAATGCATATTATTCTCCTGTAACTATTGCCCTCCTCTTCCTCAGTTATGCTCCGTTAGGTTTTTAGACTGTGAGTTCCTCAAGGCAAGGATCGCTCTTTTTGTTTGCTACCCTGTAAAGTACCTTGAATGTATGTTGATGGTGCTGTATAGACACCACCATTGTATAGTCACACCGCCACAATTGATAGTGCTGTATAGACACTGTATAGACACACATAGCGGTGTGAATGGGTCTTCAAGCTGGATCAAGCATCCATGGCTGCGCCTCAGTAGGGGTAGATGGGTTAATCAATCTCCAGTCCATGTCATTTTTGCATTTGCCCATTCATAAGCCCACCCTATCCCATTTATATATTAGTGCATGATAAGCCCATACAAAAAAACCCCTGCATTCAAATATTACCTAAATACTATTTTATCTCAGTCTATGCATCTCTAAATGCATTTTATGATAAAAAACACATTTCTAATGCATTTTGGGTCGTTTTTTGTGGTGAGAACTCTATCTCAAAATTCAAAGAAACACAAAATCCAAATTATGTTTTGATCTGTGGATTAGTACAGGAGGTAGGGGGTTAGTCTGGTTTGCTTAGAAAGGCAGCTTGAGACAAATTCTCCATCCCTGTTTCTCGGTGATGCACATAACACAAAGAGCCCAGCTAGACAACAAGTTCATGGCACATTCAGCTACACATCTGTACAGGTCATGTGATTTAAAAAACCTTATCGCTTGACAGGATGATACATATAGCCAAATTACTCTGGGTGCAAAATCTCAGCATAGGAAGGGCCTATTAATCTGTATATGCTCTATTAGGACTCCAGCAGAATGTTGGACTAGGTTCCCATATAGCCATAAATCATGCTGCGTGACCTTGGACCAGTCACTCTGTTTCAGCCTAACTCTACCTCGCAGGCTTGTTGTGAGGATAAAATGGGGACAGCTACCTGTGTCGCACTGAGCTCCTTGGAAACAAAGTGGAATATAAAGTAAGTGAATAAATAAATGCTACACTTTCCAGCAACAGTCAAATCTAACTCTTCAGCAAAGTAAATAAATGTGAAACTGATACCCACGGGTCCCTACTTGGAAGGCGTAGTGTCTGCGGAAGTACTCCTGCATCCACTCACATACCCTTAAGCTAAATGGGATGGCTCATTTGGAACTGTGGCGCAGAGTTGTGTGTCCCACGTATCTGTAGGCTGTTGTATTTCAAACACTGCCATGACTGTGATCCTACGCTGCGATCTCTGCTGCCACAGAGTTCTGACTGAAAGCACCTTTTCCTTGATAATCCCCGCTGCGGAAAGAATTACATCCCTCCTTGCTGCATAAATGAACATTATTGTGACACCCTTCTCAGCAGATGGGAGGCTGACATAAATGCCTGCGATTAGAAGCTCTGAAATTGCCTAAGTGTCCTCAGGGGTAATCAACTCGGGGGGGGGGGATAGCCCTGTTTGTTATACTTGGTGGTATGAGCGAGTCAAAATGTTTCTATTAAGGTCACTTACATTTCACACCACAATATCTATCTATCTCTATATTTTTTTAACCTTCCTCATAATGAGGGAGCTCTGTGCCTCACACCCTTTCCCCACTGGAATGTTTCAAAGGATTATGGCTATCGTGACTCCAAGGCCCCAGACGTGCAGTGTGAGAAATGAACTGTAATTCCAACATGACGCTTTGGTGTGAGTCCATCAAAATAAAAGTACATTTTCACACAATGCTGCTGCAATCCAGATCAACGTGACCCTGGTTCCCAGAAACTCTCCTAACTGCTCAGAACAGGCTGTACCACCTGACACTAGAAGGATAACTGTGCAAGACAGTGGCACCCCCTGTGTGCAGTGCTTAATTTCTGGAACAGGAGTGAGGAAACTTCTTCAGTCCAAGGGCCCCTTTGCCTCCCAGGCAACCCTCTGGGGGCTGCATGTCAGGGGTAGGCAACAAGGGGTGGAACAATGGATTATGGCTTTTACCTTTGTAGAGGGGGCTGCGTTCCAAAAGTCAGAGGCTTCTACACACACACACATGCACACCCTACTTCCACCAGTCAATCAAGAGACAGTGACTGTCTCAAGGTCACCCAGTGAGCTTCATGGCTGTGTGGGAATTCGAACCCTGGTCTCCCAGGTCCTAGTCCAACACTCTAACCACTATGCCACATTGGCTCTCAATCTATTAATAGACGTCCACTATATCCACATAGACTCTCAGGGGCTGCTTACACATTTACCCATTTGTCACATGAAAATGTAGTTTTTCTCAACGAGGAATCGCTCATGCTCATCCTCAGTGTGCTACTTTCAATCTAGATTGATTCTAGATCTTGCCATCGAGATGGGTGGGTGTGGCTACTTGCTATGTGTTTGAAAACCCTTCCATTGGTAAGATCATGCACTTGTGATTGTGACGCCCTTCCCTGGCTCTCCCTGTCAGGTTCCTACCTGCTCGTGGTTACTGCCTGTCACTAGGCACCACCAGGGACTCCACCAGTCCGGACTGTCCTTTTTTATGGTTTCTCTCCCTGCTCTAGCATAGACCTCACCAGATCCCCCTGCTAGGCAGCACCACCAGTCACGTCCTATAACCCGTATTCCCAGAGACTCTGCCTGAGTCTCTCTATCAGGTTACCTCTGTGACTGCGGTGCTTAAACTGTCCCAATCCCTTTGTATCAATGCAGATAATCCTGGTTTGCTCTGAATACTTGTGGTGTTATTCTCTTCACCGCTGCCACCATTTGTTACCCTTCAGACTTGGTATTTACCTTACCCTCCCTTCTGGTCTGTGGAACCCCAGCCAAGGATCAGGTCTTTGGTAAACCAAATATATTTATTAAATAACAGAGATAACAAGATTACTTTATAAAGGCACTTAAGCATATGGTTTCATCTATTCCTGAGGTACTGGTCTTAGTATTAATCCGAACTCCACACTCTCCTCACATCCACCAACTCTCCACCCAATCTCCTCTCAAAAACCCACCAAAACAACCCACTCACGTTCACCGTCCACCCAGATTTAACTGTCATCCTTCCATTTATACCCTCAGCCATTCTAAACACTCAGCCAATCATCCAGCATTCTACTGCCCATTCACTCCCCCCTCCTCTTTCATTCCACTTACCATGTATCTCCTATACAAACAGCACTTACCATATATACACTAATACATGAACATCACAGTGATCTCCTTGTGAACTTGGTATATGCCCACCCACAACGTCATTGGGCAAATGTGGATATACCCGGCCCTATGCTGGGACCTCCTACATCTGTTTTCAAATGGACACACTGCAGGGTAATGCAGAATCAATCATTCGGAATGACACCAGTTTGTCAAGAAATGCTTCTCAGGGGCAAAAAAATATGCCCTAGGTCTAGATCGTGTGTGGACTAGGTAGAAAAAAACAAGAACTCAGTATCCATTGATTCCAGAATAAAATGTTGTATGTATGCAGCCCTTATGTGTAGAATGCTGTTTTCCTTACTGTCAAATAAGTACAACCAGGTTTGGTGGATTAGAGAGCTAATGGCTAGTTTCATTCCCATAGAGATATGAACTGGCAGTATTGATAAAAGCAAGCTTTCCTAAGAGGAAAGAGATATTTATATTGTTTTATGTATTTATTAGAACACCTATAACCCATCCTTCTAGAGCAAGGGTGGGGAAGGGTGATTGCCTTGGCGCCTTTCATTTTACAAAAGAAGTTCTGCTCTGGATCTTGAACTGGCTCTGTTAAAATGACCACTTGCACAGTCACTTACCCTGTGATGAAATGCAGGACAGTCCTTCACTCTCTAGAGCCTCTTTATGATGTTTGCAATATGCTTCAGCCTCTGAAACATTAAATGTAAATGTACTGCCTTCAAGTCGATTCCGACTTATGGCGACCCTATGAATAGGGTTTTCATGAGGCTGAGAGGCAGTGACTGGCCCAAGGTCACCCAGTGAGTTTCATGGCTGTGTGGGGATTTGAACCATGGTCTCCCAGGTTGTAGTCCAGCACCTTAACCACTATGCCACACTGGCTCTGAAACATTAAACTATAGTTATTGCTTTGTGTGCCTCACTTTCCCAAAGTGGTAAGAAGTTCCAGGGCAGCTTTACAAAGTCAGTTTCCTAGTGAGGAGAAATTACTGGAAATGTGTGGCATTTCTGGCTATATATTTTCCTTTACAAATATACAGGTTGAGCTGAGCGGGGACAGGGTCTGTTAGTCCCCAAGAAGTATTGGTGCTCAAAATCCCACAGCAGCACCCTTGCTGACCCACAATATGACTTGCTGCCATTCAGTTCCAAAAATTCACTGTGTTTCCCTCACACTGCCTAAATTCAAAACTATGCAAACTATTCCTTTCAGCCCCTTTCCCCTAGTGGTTAAGGTGGACTACAACCTGGAAGACCAGGATTCGAATCCCCACACAGCCATGAAGCTCACTGGGTGACCTTGGGCCAGTCACTGCCTCTCAGCCTCAGAGGAAGGCAATGGTAAACCCCCTCTGAATACCACTTACCATGAAAACCCAATTCATAGGGTCGCCATAAGTCGGGATCGACTTGAAGGCAGTCCATTTCCATTTTCCCTAGCTAGATGTGCCATTTGCTATCTTCCAGAATGGAGTTTTAGATGAAGACTAATCTGATGCCATTAGTGGCCATTAAGAAAGCATCTATTGCTCATCATCCACTAGCAGACTCTGTAACAGGGATGGGGAATCTTTGGCTTTCCAGATGTTGCTATACTACAGCTCCCATCATCCTTGCCTATTGGCCATGCTGGCTGGGGCAGATGGGAGTTGGATTCCAACCACTTTCGGTGGACCAATTTCCCCATCCTGCTCTGCAATATTTTAGCAAGCGAGGATTGCATGGATTACAGAATGGCATCGTCTAGAAGAGTAGGTGATGAATTAACATGAATATAATTCCCTCTAATTCCAGCATTCAGACTGCTCTTGTTTATATAACCAACATGGCACCACCCATGCACAAAAGGGAGGTATCAGCAAGCTCAGGGGATCCCCAAGGTTTGCAGAAGTAAAAAAACAACAACTTTAGAGGAAAAAAACCCAAGGGGAGAAGCCCCCAAAGCAGCCCAATGAAGATGGAGCTTGCTCAGTGGCTACGGTATGCTGGCTGACTTTAGGGAGGGGGAGTGGAAACCTGGAGGGGTGGGGGAAGGGAATGGAGTGGATGGAATCCTAAATAACAGCACTCAACACTGCAACAGTTTATTGCAGTTCCCATTCATAACCCCTATTTTGTCTGAACATTAGTCTCTTCTGTTTAGTAATATGGTATGGCTGCATGTTGCTATTATTGTATTACAATCTGTTATAATTAACATGAAGGGGGGGAATGACTGCAGCTAGAAATAATCTTCAAAGAGGAAAGTGCATACATGAGAACCAGAAAGGGCACTGAGTGCATCATTCAAAGCTTTACATTTTCCATGAATGGAAGTTCAGCTCACTGATTAAACCCCACCTCCCCATTACAGAAATCTAAGCTATGAGTTTTCACACGGGCAGCAGAGTGCACTGAAATCTGTGAAATATGATGTGAGCAGATTGCCACCCGAGCAGTGCTGCTAAATTAATCTCTGTTGCAAAGACCATAAAAGTGAGAAGTGGCTTGTTGTGGAGGAGGATCTTGTGATCAGTGTTGCAAAGGGAAATGCATCCGTTGGGTCCCATGCACAAGCTGTTCCCCAAGGATCTTTGTCATGGGAATTAATTTTCTTTTGTTTTATTTTGAGGGCTTTCATCTTTAAAAGTAGAACTGAACAGGCCACAGTGACTATGAAGTGCTGGCTCAAACCCTTGACCTCTTTGGGATGGAAAACAAGAGCATGCTTGCCTGGGGCCACTGTGTCAGGAGGTTTGCCAGGAGAGCTCTGCTCTCATCCAAGGCCCGGATTAGCACTCCCAGCAGATGCTTCCCATGCCCTGTGACCAGCTGCTTTCAAGAAGGATATGGAAAGGTTGCTGCTTTGTAACCATTAAACAAGGCCAATCATACTGGAGATTATGAATCTGAGGTTGCTTCCAGTTCCAGGTGCCCTGTTTATTAAGCAGCCATCCTGATTTCTTTGAGCAAAGTTTGTGATGAGGTCAGATGGCATCAGCTATTTGTTGAGCATTCATTCTGACTGGCTTGCAGGAACATTGGCTGTGTGTACACACAGCATTTTATTCTAGAATCAATGGAGACTGAGTACTTGTTTTTTCTACATAGTTCACAGCACACAGTTTAAATCTGTTGCATATTTTTTGCCCCTGAAAGGCGCTTCTTGAGAAACTGGTTCCATTTCAAAAGTAAAAGCTCATTGCAGATTGATAATGCTTTGCCCCATAGTGTGTCCATTTGAAAAGTGATGAAAACAGATGTGGGCGGGCAATGGGTGTGTGTGTATCCACACCTGACCAATGATGTTGTGGTGGATGTATACCAAGATAATAACTGCCACTTCCTTCTTCATTCACCTGTAGCATGTGTTGGAAGGAAAAGGCATGGATAACCTAACCAAGGGCATGGTTTTCAAATATATATCAAGCATCCTCACCTAATCATGGGGCAACTGCTGATCCTGAATACTGCCCTGGCCCTGTTCATATTATTATTACCAACAGCCCTGATGGAAATTTTGTTTCCGTGGAAACTAGCAGATAATCTTGCAGCTGAAAAGTGGATGGACAGAGTGTTGGAAATAACGTTCTCTAAAAAAATGATGAGGCATTCTAGAACAGTTCGTGATATCTCAGAAAAAGACAAATGTGATGGTGTGCGGTGTCTGTTTACAGCACATGTTAACAGGACTCTGCCGGTTTTCTCTCCCCCGCCCCACTATCTCATGTTTCACTATGGCGAGGGTCAATATTCCACACTGCTACTGAGAACCATGCAGATAGGTGAGGATAGGAGAGACAGCTATTGCAATGTAAGTATGGCATGTCACTTTGATTAATTGTTAGGACTCTGTTGCTAGGACATATATTTTTGATGTCATTTTTGTGTACACTGTACTCCATGTTTTGTTGGTTTATTTTTTTCTTGTACACCCCTGTAGTGGTGGTGGACAGATTAAGATGGTCCTGGATTCCTGAATTCCCTGGGGGAGTTCCCAGTAGATAGAGCAGGTGACCCTGTTGAAGCCCTTCTCACGCTGTGGAACAGCGAGGCGCGTCGGGCTCTCGATACGGTTGCCCCCAAGCACCCTCTCAAGCATTGTGGAGCCTGGTTTGCACCTTGGTACACCAGTGAGCTAAGGGCAATGAAACAGGCTGGACGATGGCTAGAGCGCAAGTGGCAAAAGACGTGCTGTGAGGCTGATTGGCCACGAGTAAAACATGACAGTGCCTATTGTGTGATAGAGAGGGCAGCAAAGAAGGCCCACTTCTCTGCCTCCATCGCATCCTCAATTAGCCGTCCAGTGGAGCTTTTCCGTATTGTCAGGGGTCTGTTGACATCAGCTCCATGAAATGGAGTTTTAGACCCTTCAGAGCCCCATTGTGAATTGTTTGCAAGGCACTTTGAGGGTAAAGTTGCTCGCCTCCGTAGCAGTCTTGATGCACCCTCCACATCTACTGTAGTCCCCAATGAGGTGTCCAGTGCAACGTCTGCTGCAACTTCTTGGGAACGGTTTCAGTTGATGTGGTCTGATGATGTAGACAAGGCGCTTGTGATGATGCGGCTAGCAACATGTCCTCTCAACGTTTGCCCTTCTTGGCTTATTAAAGCTTGCCAAGGAGGTTTGACCTGGTGGATCCAGGGTGTGGTCAACACATCATTGCATAAGGGAGTGGTTTCAGCTGTCCTGAAAGAGGCGGTGATCTGACTGTCCCTGAAAAAGCCCACCATGGACCCATTACTTTGCAACAATTACCGACTGATCACAAATACCCCCTTCTTAGGGAAGGTGATTGAGAGGGTTGTGGCACAGCAATTCTTGGATCAAACATTATATTGACCCATTCCAGTCTGGGTTCAGGCCTGGTTATGGGACTGAATTGGCCTTGGTTGCCCTGATGGATGACCTTTATTGGGAGAAGGACAGGGGGAGTGCGACCCTGTTATTCTTACTTGATATCTCAGCTGCTTTTGATACCATTGACCGTGGTATCCTTCTGGGCCGATTTGGTGAGATGGGTATTGGAGGCATTGTTTTAGAGTGGTTCCAGTCCTATCTCCAAGGCCGTTTTCAGAGAATAGCATTGGG
Organism: Rhineura floridana; assembly: GCF_030035675.1. Taxonomy (NCBI): domain Eukaryota; kingdom Metazoa; phylum Chordata; class Lepidosauria; order Squamata; family Rhineuridae; genus Rhineura; species Rhineura floridana. The sequence goes on from NC_084481.1 coordinate 20,658,451, forward strand.
TGATTGTCTTTTGGCACCCTGGCACTTGTGCTGTGGGGTGCCCCAGGGTAACATCTTGTCCCCCATGCTGTTTAACATCTATATGAAGCTTTGGGGAGGGTCATCAGGAGATTTGGAATGAGGTGTCAGCAGTACGCTGATGATACCCAGCTCTATTTCTCTGTAACATCTGAATCGGGGGAGGCTGTGCAAGCCCTGGACCGCTGCCTGGACTCGGTGGTGGGCTGGATGAGGGCCAATAAACTGAGTCTGAATCCTAGCAAGACGGAGGTACTGTGGGTTGGTGGTTCCTGAGTTCGGATAATCGGTCAGTTGCCTGCTTTGGATGGGGTCGTACTCCCTCTGAAAGAGCAGGTTATTAGTCTGGGTGTGCTCCTGGATCCATCTTTGTCACTAGAGGCCTAGGTGCCCTCAGTGGCTAGGAGTGCCTTTTACCAGCTTCAGCTGGTAAGACAGCTGCAGCCATTTCTGGATCAGATAGCCTGACCACTGTTGTCCATGCACTGGTAACTTCCAGGCTGCATTACTGTAATGCACTCTATGTGGGGCTGCCCTTGAGGTTGATCCGGAAGCTGCAGCTGGTGCAAAATGTGGCAGCAAGGCTGCTCACTGGGGCAGGGTATCCCCAACATGTCACCCCGCTGCTGAAAGAATTGCACTGGCTGCCCATTTGCTACTGGGCTAAGCAAGGTCCTAATTTTGGTGTACAAAGCCTTATACAGCTTGGGACCAGGATACCTGAAAGACCAGCTCAATAATCAAATGGTCTGACTCAGTGTAAGGAAGTTTCATATATTCTGTCCAGATCTTTGGATCAACTACGGCAGGGCTGGGGAACCTGTGGCTCTCCAGATGTTGGGACTCCAACTCCCATTAGCCCTTGCCAGGAGAGCCCAATGATCAGACATAATGGGAGTTGTAGTCCAACAACATCTGAAAGGCCACATGTTCCCTACCCTTAGAGTGGTTCTTGCATTCAGTTTCCCATAGATGCAAGCAGCCAACTACTCAGCAGCATGTGTGCTCTGGCTATGTGAGGAAACCTCATTGTGAGCATAGTTCTTCAAAGATACAGCCTTGGTGATTCCTGTGGGCCTAGCAGCTGGAAACAGCACCTGCCCAAGATATTTTGCAACCTGAAGTGGAGCCTAAATGGTGCCTCCCTCCCCACCTTGGCAGGGCTAATATTATTTTAAAAGTCTTGCTGCATCATTCAGGGCCAAACTGTCCCTGTGACATTAGTCGTGTGTTTATATGAGCAAGCTTGACCTGGCCGCTTTGATTTGGGAAGAGACAAACTGACAGTGGAACCCAATTTGGAAGATGCTCCCAATCCAGATTGGGATCCACTTACATTTTTCTCCGGGAAAATCAATCTGCCTCGACTGCTATTGCCCCCCAAATATTGTGTTTGCAGTTAACAGCATTTTAAGGGTCAAAACATCTCATCTGTATTGGATCTATTTTAACTGCTTTTTATTATGTTTAATTGTTTCTAAATGTTTGTATTGTTATATATGGACTTTTTACAATGTTTTATAAAACATTTTCTTGTTTTATGTTTGTAATGGTCTTACTTGTATTATAAATGTATAGTCTGTTGTTGTAACCTGCTCTAGGACCTTATGGTAAAAAGTGGGTAAGAAATCTAATAAATGAACAAACAAAAACACTCAGGAATGGGGGTGGAAGGATCTGTCAGTGTTGGTTTCTCACTTTTCCAATTTCCCTGTCAGTTTCTGATTTGAAAATTCATCAGCATTTTAGCGTATATTTCTTCTAATATACACAGTTTTGCAAAGCAGTTTTCCTTAATATAATGTAGTTGTGTATGTTGTCCATACTGTACCCTAGTATATGCGTTTTTGTACACATTACTTGGCTGGAGATCTACACCTCAAAATTTGGATCAATGCGAAGTTTGAAGGTTGGCTGTGTTTCACTTCTCATGTTGTTTCAGAATGTGCCGGTTCAATAAGTTTGCTTTTAAATGTGAACTGAATCAAATGTCTCTCCCATCCCTACCCAGGAGGAGTGAGTGATTTTCAACAGAAAACCGATGCAGGGTTCTGATCTGAATTGGCAGGCTGCTCAATACTGGGTTCCCATGCCTGTTTTCCATCTAAAATGAAAATGGCTTGGACTACGACCTGGGAGACCAGGGTTCAAATCCCCACATAGCCATGAAGCTCACTGGGTGACCTTGGGCCAGTCACTGCCTCTCAGCCTCATGAAAACCCTGTTCGTAGGGTCGCCATAAGTTGGAATCGACTTGAAGGCAGTACACACACACACAAACATGCTAATTTGAACATGTGACTAATGTAGGAATTTAATTTTTGGAGGATTTTTCTGTCCCAGAAGTTTGAGCTGGAAGCTCCTATAAAAACTTTGTTCCCACTATTGTCACTCATGCAGGTGTGCCCTCAGACCAGTTCCTGCCTTCATCCCTTCCTGCTCATGGTGCCACCTGAAGCAGATCGCTTCTACCTGGCTTGAAAAACAGATCTGGATTCTGGCTGCCTGTATCTGTGTACAGCCCAGTTCACAGGTAATTGTGGATGCATGTGTATAGGGGGAATCTGACTATGAGCACAAGGTGGATGCTTCTGTGACCCTTTAAACCTGATTCTAGGGTTGGCTCTTCCATGCAACAGGATGAAGGGAACTGCTTCTAGCAGTATCATGAAGAGGGGGCATAGATGAAGTCAGGAACGAGCCAAGTCACAGCCACACTATGGGTTATAGTAGATTCATTGAAGGTAATGAACTTAAGTTAGTCGTGTCTGTCAATAGGTCTGCTCTGAGTAGGGCTAGCACTGAAAGCACATGGTTCCCCCAAAGAATCTTGGGAGCCGTAGTTTGGTAAGGGTACTGGGAACTGTTGCTCTGTGAGAGGTAAATTACAGTTCCCAGGATTCTTTGGGAAGCCATGACTGTTAAAGTGTTATAAATGGGCTTTAAATGTATGGTGGGGATAAGCCAATGGCACAACCAGTCTTTACTGCAAGTGCTGGCCCGTTTGGGCTCTGCTTCAGGCAGCAAAATGCCTTGGGCCAGCACTGCCCAATTTACACACGCAAGCAGCCACATGGTGGAAATTGACATTGGACTAAGGGCTACGTGTACTTAAAAGACAGGAAGGCCCACCTGTCCAGGTCAAATGATACTGCTGAAATGATGTTACTTCAAGAACTGGTGCCTGAATTTGCTTCCTTTCCTCTTCCTTCCCCGTTCTTTTTTTCCTTTTGTAGATAGTGAGCCTGCAGGCAGAGACAGACATATCTTTTAAGCCCTGATGATGATGACAGTGGTGATGACAACAATGTGCCCAGCGGACAGTCTGACTGCTGACCTTGATTTGTTGCTAATCAGTTGCCCACACACCCAGCATTTCGAAGGCAGAAATAGATGCATTCCCCTGCTTGTAGTAAATTCCTGAATTGCTTATATCGGCTTCTTTGCTCCAAGGTCAGGATTATCCAGCTTTCGTGTTGGCTGTCCTCTTTGCTCTACAGGCTGAAATAGACCTCCAAATCCCACTGCCACCAAAGAGCCAAACTCTTAATATAGCCATCGGCCTGATATTACAGAACCTCTCCCTTGCCTTTGCAGAGCAGCCTTAATACGTTAATAACAGGGGCGCAAATATCAAGTGGCTTTTCTTACATCTGCCTGTGTGGTCCTGCAGATTGAGGTTAGTGAATATGTCAGCAGTGAAACCACCATCGCCCTTAACGGAGCTCTAATAACCAGAGAGCCCAGAAAGTTTCTTATCTTTTAACATTTTTCAAATGTTTTATTTGGTAAGTGAATCCCCCCGTTTGAACAAGTAGTATCTCCACCAGCATTTCAGGGCTTAAAGGTTAACTGTTTTGCACCGGGCAGCCCCTCTCAAAGTGCTGTTTCCTTTCCCATCTCCCCCAGTCTCTCCTAAAACTACATTTTACCGCTGCTGGCATCACGATCCATCCCAAGCAGCAGTGTGCTCGCTGATTAAGTGCCCATTAGCACCATGGTGGGCTTCCAGAATTGCATCAATTAGTACTATAGACACCATGATTAATTTACATCCTGGAGGAAGCAGATAATGTCTCATGTTAAAGTGACTTTTAATTAGAGAAAAATAAATAACAGAATAAACAGTGATGGCTTATTTTTAGAGTACTGAGCAGCTACTGCTGACTCTTTGGCTTCTCTCTGGGAAGCCAATGAGAAAGCTCCAATGTGCGGCAAGCAGAAGGTGACCCTGAAAGGAACCTCTGGCGTGTGTGTGATCCAGAGTCCACAGATGTGAAATCAATCTTAATTTGCCAGCTACTAGGAATGCTTCAGATCATATTGTGTGGATTAGTTATCCTTATAGCAATCTCACCCTCCCATCATTTGCAGATACCCTGGGGAAAGGGTCAATTCCTCTCAGTCAGTGCCCAAATGCCATTCTTCTGGGCCTGGTATAAACATATGTCTTTATTTAAAACATTTATATGCCACCCCTTCATCCTATTTAGGGTTTCAAAGAAGTATACATCTTATTTAGGATTTCAAATTGTATCACTCACAGCTAGGAATAGGTAAATCTGTTGATTTCACTTTCTCCTTTTTCCAGTGTTAAGTTCAGTTCTCCACATTTCCACATCACTTTGTGATTTATTATTATTAGTCCTCATGAAAATTCATCTGCATTTTAGCTTGAATTCCTCCTAATATAAACCCATCTGTTTGCAATTTTGCCTAATATACACATTTTTGCAAAGCAATTTCCCCTAAAATAATGCAATTTTGTGTGCTGTTTTCACTTATATATGCATTTTTATAGACACTTTATCCCATTATTTGCATTTTTGTACATGCTACTTGGCATTTCAAAATCCAGAAAAATGCAGATTTGAAAGGAGAGTTTGGTTCTCGTATTGTTCAGGAAAGTTCAAATTAGGTAGATTTGCCTTTAATTATGAACTGAATTGAATTTCTCCCCCATCCCTAATTCACAGGACAAATACAGTAATAAAACAATGTAAGAAAATCCTTAAAGCAACAACAGTGACAAGTATAAATCCCTGGGTTGAATAAAAAAAATTTGTCCGATGCTGAAAAGCTTGTAATGTAGGCACCAGGTGAGCCTCTTAAGGGAGGGCATTTTGTAGCTTGGGCACCACTGCTGAGAAATCCCTTTCCTTTTTTTAAAAAAAATAGCATACTTCTTGTAAAGGAAGCACCTGGAGAAGAGCTTCAGCAGAAGCATGGGCAAACTGCAGGGGCAGTCCCTGTATAACATTGTGGTAATCCAACTCTGTGCGTGTGTGTGTGTTCACAGAGCATGGATCCTTGCCCAGAAATGGCTGCAACTGGTGAACTAGCCAAAGCTGATGAAATGCATTCCACTTGGAGCCCTTGTGACTAGGGATGGGTGAGAATTTCAGTTCAGGTCGCATTTCAAGCAGAATTTATCAGATTCACTCTTTCCGCAATAATATGAGAACCAAAACACAGCCATACTTCAATATTTGCATTTATTAGAATTTTGGGATGCAGTTTGCCAATTAAACAACATGTACAAAAATGCATATATTAGGGGAAAGTGGGCATAAAAATGAATACATGAGTGAAAATAACATGCAGAAAGGCATGAAATGATGAGAAATGGCTTGCAAAAATATGTACCTTTGTCAAAAGTGCCTACAAAAAATGTTTATTTGGAGAAATTTGCACTAAAATGGTGGAGAATTTTCATGAGGATTTATTTTTTAAAAATTGCAGCTTGCTGCAGAAATGTAAAGAACTGAATTTAACATTGGAAAAAATGAGAAACAGAGGGAACCGAAACTGACAGCTCTTTCCATCCCTACTTGTGACAAAGCTGGATCTAAAAGTACCCCTGAGCTGCAGACCTGCTCTCTAAAGTGGAGTGAAAGCAGGCCATATACTTATTTCCTGGACCTGAGAACCATCTACCCACAATGCCTCCATCTTGTCAGGATTCAGTCTCAGTTTATTGAGACTTATCCAGCCCATTGCCGCTTCCAGGCACGGTCAGTGCCTTTGCAGCCTCACTTGACTTAGTCAGATGGCAGAGAGAAATAAGCCGTGTTCATGCATTGTGCCTGAACAGGGAATGCCAACATGAGGAGGGGTTAAAAACTTCAGAAGAGCCTTGCTGGATCAGATTAAAGAAAGGCTCATCTAGTCCAGTACACAGTGGCCAACTAGATGTCTACGGGAAGCCCACAAGCAGGAACTGAGTGCGAGAGCACTCTCCCCACTTGCAACTCCAGGAAACTGGTATTCAGAGGGCTTACTGCTTCCAACCGTGGAAGCAAAGCATTGCCACCAGGTCTACCAGCCATTGACAGCCTTATCCTCCATGAATTTGTTAAATCTTCTTTTCAAGCCATCCGAGTTGGTGACCATCCCTACCTTTTGTGAGAGTGAATTTCACAGTTTACCTGTGTGCACTGCTGTGTGAAGAAGTGTGTCCCCCTATTGTCTGTCCTGAATCTTTCAAACAGTCAGCTTCATTGGATGGTCCCGGGTTCTAGTATTATACGAGACATGTCCATTTATCCACTTTCTACACACCGTGGGTTGTGGGGATGTGTGCACCATCCTCATCTGCTCTATCCCCAACCTTCCTGTGTTGCAACAAGAAAGCTTGAAGGGGGCTTCTAAGTACGTTCAGCTGTGTGAGGAGGTCTTACACAGTGTTCTGGATCACAGGGAGGTTTCTGAGCATGTTTCATTGAAGGCGCTTAGGAGCTCTCTTCAGGCTGTCCCACTCAACACGAACATTCAGGTGGAGCTGCTGGGGACAGGATCATTGGGGGGTGGGGCCATGTCACCCCCTACCTGCATTGGTATTCCGCTTGCAGGTGTCCAAGTGCCAGTTCTCTCTAAGGTCCTCCCTCACTCCCTTCCTTCCTGAATTTCCTCCCTTTGTTTTTTACATTGTTATTCTGCTCATCACCCAAGGAGCTCATGGTAGTGTTCACGACTCCCCTTACCCGTTTACTTTTCTACAACCCCTGCAAGGTAGATTAGAGTGAGAGATGGTGACAGGCCTTGTGTGTACAATCACATGAACCTGGACACTGCCTGGTCTGAGGGCTGAAACCGGCAGTAGGAAGTGACAGCAGCATTGCCACCTCTGTATTTTCTTAGCTCTCCCTGTACATCAGTGAGATGAATGGACAAAGTGCATTGCCCAAAGGGGAGGCACAGCGACCCTGTCCCTTTAATAGCTATACAGAAGATGTTTCATCTGTGCTGCTGTCCTCATCCTCCCATGTGTACAAGGGGCACTCACCAAAATGCCCTCCTCTGCACTGTCATTAAAGGTATATGTAGCATCTGTCAGTCCTTACCTCCAGTCATCCTCATAAACTGTCTCCAGCTCTGATGATTTATTTATTTACTTCCTTTCTACCCTCCTTTTCTTCCATGATGGAACTCAAGATGCCATACACTGGATTCTGAAACAGTCTCCCATCCAGACACTGACCAGACCCAAACCGGCCAGACCTTCAGCAAGATGGCTTCATCATTTGCTTTTAGACCATGCCAGGGGCCTTACTGCCCTTGTCAATTTCATCTAGGGGTGGGCAAAGCTATTTATATTTGGTCCATTTCACGTTTGCATGTGTTCACCCCAGTAGCGAATGGCGTAGGAAGGGGCAGCGATGCTTACCTGACCTCCAGTCCGTTGTGTCAGCGTTGCTCACTGGGAAGTAAAGGGGGAGAGACAAGTTCAGTGAGGGGCAAATGCATTGGCAGAGCCTGTCTGGTGCTCCTGAAAGTGTGTTTGCACTGTGCTGGCTACACCACTGCCTTGCCTCTCCCTCTCTACTTCCTGTTAAGCAGCAGCGATGCAGCTGATGGGAGGCCAGGTGCGTGCTGCCACCCCACCTCACTGTCAGCTACTGGTTCATCCATAAGCCTGTTATATTCCATTTCCTATTTCCACATTGTATCAGTCTACACCAAGAAAACTTCTTGTCCTGACAATAGAAGTGTATTTACAAGGAAAAACATCCCGAGTGTGGCAGATTAAATGGCCAGTGATCGCGGTTGTGTTGAACTACAGCTGATTTTGCAGAAGGAGAAGATTGTCCTGCATTGCCTACTTGCTGTGTGTTCATCTTTACTGAAAGAGAGTTTAATGGGCATCTTAGCCTGTGATGTTCACATCACGGGTGGGCAGGCATCAAGCTTGCAGGATTTACTCTCTCTCTCTCTCTCTCTCTGTGTGTGTGTGTGTGTGTGTGTGTGTGTGTGTGTGACTAGCCAGGTGCAAAAGACATAAATGCAGAATGAGAGAATTCAGGGCCCAGGGATTTGTTTTGAGGACCAGAACTAGATGGACCCATATATATATGAAGCACATCTGCACATTTATGTTATTGAAATTATCATATGCAAAACCATTGAAAAAGACTGCTGGGCTCGTATGGAGAGAGGTAGCCCCACATGTATGCCCAGTTCAAGCTGTATAGGGCTCTGCAGCTTTAGTGGATTGATGGAATATGGGACAAAGCTTGATCTTCATTACTTTTCTTTGAGATATTTATTGCATTTTAAACTTCGGATCGATTTACAACTGAAACATAAAGGAACTTTTTAAAAGAAATGTTTTCAGATCTTTCACCATTTTTGCAGCAATTTTGCCAAACTCATCTGGAGGAACACCTGGTAAGGGACTGCAATACCCATGGTGTTCAGAAGAGGGCAGCATTAAACTTCAAATTATGTGGCAGTGTCCCTCAAGGAGGCTGGCAAATGTTGAAAGGAAAAAGCTTCAGTCTTGGCGGGAAGGATTCCAAAAGTTTTGCTAAATAACATTTCCTGAACACAAATCCTACGGTTTGGTTTGTTAAAACCAGAATCTGTCCTCAGTTCTGACAAAGTAAATCCGTAATCTGGAATTACAGACATTTTCATGGTGTCATGTAATATTATCTTCATGGAGGGAAGTTGAATTGATTGGTCCAGGAATTGGGTATGCTACAGTGGTAGTCCTAGTGCCTTAAGTACTTTGCTAACATATACATCCATGGGTTTGGTTCAGAGGCTGTGCCTTGTTTAAAATGCAAATGGAAATCAGATTGAAATAAAGCTGGTTGAAATTAATTTGGTCCAAATCTGACTTTTCTTAGCCAACATTCCAATTTCCTTCTCTAAAGACCTGGTTGAGCAGCTGACATGAGAGGAAATCTTTGTTACTAGTCAGCCGCAATGCAAGCTCAGATCGCTAAATAATATATGGCAAGGGATCCGAATTGGCGGAAACACTTCCATTAATCCTGGCTGGGGTTCAGTTGGGCCACACTCTCCTCAGTATGGCATCATCTGGGCCAGTTTTTGCGAGGCATGAAACAAGCTGCTTGTTGATAAGAAGAGAACTGTCTGATTAGGTGTAGGCCGTTGTTCCATTTGTGTTCTGGGTTTCTGTGACCACCCACACTTGATTGAAGTTTGCCTGTGCTTGGTGTTTATCAAGGACCTTCACATGTCTCAGAATTGGCCCAGACATGGCTCATATTGGTCTGATTAGTAAAAGTAGACTGAGCCAAAAGACAGGATTTATTCAAAAGGCTATGTAACGTTTTCCCCCTCCTCCTCTTTCCACTGGGATGCTAAGTTATATATAATTGGGTGGCAGGGGAAGAAAGAGACAGCTTGTTTCCAGCTCTATAAGAACTAAACTCCGTCATCATGGGATTTAATATGTTGGGAGCAGAATTCAGCATCCTGATCATTTCAGCTTTTTAAATGATGAGTTGCTAGTCCTTATGAACACAATGTTTGGAGGAACTCTGGGTAAGTCTGCACTGCTTGCACTGTCAGGTTGTAAATTGGAGCATCCTGGGGACAAGGGGCATAGACTGTACCTCCTTCTGAATGGGGTTCCCAGTTAAGGCACGACTTCTGGGACAGTTGCTACTTCAGCCAAGGCAGTGGGTCTACTGATGAGGAACATTGTCTTCATCGAGCTTGCAGTTGCTCCAAAATGCATTTACGTGCCAGGAAATCTCATCCCTGACATGCCACTTGAGGGGACATTTTCTCTGCATTATTCCTCTGCTGCAGGGTGGCTAACCGCTGCAGGATAGGCAAACATTTGGCCAGCACAGCTTTCCCTGTCATTGTACCCATATTGCAGCAAATACTACAATTTCTGCTTGTCGCACATAGTTGTTAAAGGCACAGGAGCGCTCCCTGTGTCCTGAGAGGGTGCAAGGCAGTGCTGAAACGAAGTAATGGGAGCAATAAAAGTCCATCAAAATGAGATGGACACAGTGGAGAAGCTTTGGCAGAAATGTGTTCTCACTCAGAAGCCAGAGGGAGAGGGACCAGCAGGACATAACAGGCGCCAGTGAAGCTTCAAGGGTCTTCATATTTGGCCCTGTCTCACGGCCAGTAGAGGCAGAAGCATGGTTAGGGACGTACATGTTCCCTTTCTCCCACTCCATTATTACTCTGTGCTTCCATTATGCCAGGGCTGGGCTGGAGAAGCTTTGGCCCTCTAGATGATATTGGACTCCATCAGCCCCAGCCAGCATGGCCCAATGGGCTTGGGATGATGATGGGAGTTGTAGACCAGCAACATCTGGACAGCCACAGGCCCCCATTGCTACATTATACATATGGCGCTACTCTAATGGCCTTCTGACAAGAAAGGAGAATTTTGGCATGCTGATGATAGATTTTGAACAAGAAAAAAAATGTTTACTCTCATATATATATGAGTTGGGTGAGAAATTCTATTAAGTTTGCATTTAAAGTCGAATTGATTAAATTCACACTTTCTGAAACAAATTGTGAACCAAAACACCAAACTTTGAGAACTCAGCCATCCTTTGAAAACTGGATGCAGTTTTCCATCCAAACAATGTTTACAAAAATGCATACATTAGGGGGAAATGTGTATAAAAATGAACACATTAGTGAAGCTAACATAGAAAAATGCATTATATTTGGAGAAATTGCTTGCAAAAATATATACATTAGTCATAACCGCTTACAAAAATATGTTTATGAGGAGAAATTTCCACTAAAATGCTGAAGAATTTTCATAAAGATTTTAAAATAAAATTGCAGATTTCTGCAGAAGCGTACAGACCTCAATTTAAGATTGGAAAAATGAGAACCTGCAAGAACCAAAAGTGGCAGATTCATTCATTCATTCATTCATTCATATATATAATACAGCCACAAGAGTGCCTGTATACTATAGCCAGCATGGATTTTTTGCATTCTGCAATGTTAAACTAAAAATACCCCCATGCCATTCTGCTGCTTCCGTAAGCTCATTTCCAAACAAACCATTATAAAACTTATAGTCCTGAACTCAGAAATACTTGCTTGACAACCGTCTAAGTTTTCATGGTGATACACAAACACTCAGAGGGAATCATGAATTCAAAGTGTAAAACAAGAGGGAAAAAATCCAGACCCCTGTTGGACTTTTTTCTGTCAGAGTTCTCTAAATTTGTTGAAATTAATTAAAAATCAGACATGTTCATAGAATACCTGTAATCCTATTACTGACCTTGCCCCATACTCTGACATTCATCTTCTAAGGTTTAAAAGTTAAAAAATTGCATGACCGATTTTTAATTAATTTAAGAAATTTAACATTGAAGTCTATTATAGTGTCGGTCACGCTCAGTAAGAACCATCAGTGTTCTAAAAGCCAGACTCACAGCAGTTTGCTTGGCGATTCAGGTGGCCACACCCACACCAGACCTTTATTTCACTTTAGACAGTCATGGCTTCCCCCAAAGAATCCTGGGAACTGTCATCTGTGGAGGATGCTGAGAGTTGTTAGGAGACTTCTATTCCCCTGACACGCTCAACTAGCCAGAGTGGTTTAACAGTCAGCGCCTCTTCTGGGGATTGTAGCTCTGTGAGGGGAATAGGGCCTCTCCTATCAACTCTCAGCACCTTTCACTAACTACACTTCCCAGGATTCTTTGGGGGAAGCCATGACTGTCTAAAGCGAAATAAAGGTCTGGTATAGATGTGGCCAGGGACAGCTTTGATCAATCCATTCTCAGCAAACTTGCACAGGATCCCATTTCTTACCTTCCGGATTAAAAAGCAGAGAAATTCACTAATAGGCAAAAAGCCTTGTGGTTTAAGAAAGTACCTATAGTCAACAGATATTTCTATAAAACTTTAAAAATGACTATCTGAACTATATCAATTGTCTTAATATTGTTGCTTCCTTGCTGCTAAAACAAGATCAGCATAGCTCATCTTGTTTCTGTTATTCGGGCTGATTGCAAGTGTTGCCACCAGTCATCATATGCTCAGAGGCACATGTTACCAAATTCTTCCAAGCTACATAGGAAATGGTTTGGACAGTGAAAGACCAACCCAAATTGTGTTTGCATTTTTACAAATTTGTAGGGATTTCAGAGAAGAGGTCAGGTCTCCTCCTCCCCTGGTGCATTCAGTATAGCTGCCCAATTTCCCTGCTTTTTAGTTTGATAGAAATATCTGTTGACTATAGGTATGTTCTTAAATCGGAAAGGGTTTTTTGGCTATTGGTGAATATATATATATATTATACACATACATATATACATACATACCTATTACATCATTATGCAGCCCTCCCTCAGAACTGATACACATTCCTAGTATATACACATTTTGGATTATTTTGGGCACATCCAGGGTATACTTGCATCAAGGAGATCAGCAAGTAGAGCAGTACCAGGAATTAGGATGCTGTTCAGTCACTGAGCCATTGCTTAAGCACTTTTCAATTCCGCTGGCTTCAACAAGAGAGCATTATACATATAGTTAATGCCCATCAAAATCAGTCAGTACGACTTAAAAAGTTTCTCCTTCATGTGCCTTAATCCAAGTAGGCAATTGCTTGCTTCTGCCTTGGAACTTTCTGAAACATGGAGGGGATTTGTCTAGCCCCCTTACTCTCCCACCCATCCCACCCCAAATAAACTTGGTGAAAATACCCCACATTTTAAAACTGACTTATTTTTAGAGTCATAGGAACTGGAGCATTATGCTGTTTTGATTCTGTAGATCTCAAGGTGGATAATTTAACCTTGAATTATGTATCAAAATCCCCTGTTTCAGCATAAAGGCTGCCTATGTGCACATTTAATGAATAAGACCCTTATGGCTGTAGAGAAGCTAGATTTATACATTCCATTAAACATGATCTTCACAGGCTAATTAGCCAGTAATTTCACCCTTGCTTGTAATATACACAAGTTTATGGTCAATAATAGTAAAATGTATGTAAACCATGCTCTTTATTAATAAACATTATGTGCTTCTGGCTTTCCAATAAAGTAATGGATGGCTCTTCTCCTACTCACTACCTCTGTGGTGTAAAAAACCAAGACATTAGAAATATCAGCAGAATGTTTTGATGTGAAATGGGTGCAACATGTGAGGTTTGCAGGTTCCACTGACTGTCTTTGCACAGTCACATTTCACACCATGAATGCATCTGAAGGAAGCAGGCAGTCTTGTTTAGTCTCATCATTTTGGGGCTTGGCCTTCCCTCTGTGCACGTCACCCATTTGGTCAGGCCAGGGAAGGACTGGACAGCCACACAATGAAGAGGAGGAGACATCCCCAGCAACAGCACTGGGCTGCTTTTGTTCTGGCACAATGTGCTACCTTTACAAATGTTACCTCGAGAGAAGATATCTGAATCAGTCACACCAGCTGTGATGTATTACATGTGCACCCACAGGAAGATGGGAAACTGCCTTATACTAAGTCAGACCATTGGTCCATTTAGCCCAGTATTGCTGACTCTGACTGGCAGGGTTCCCAGCCCTTCTTGGAGGTCCCAGGGATTGAACCTGAGACCTTCTGCATGCAAAGCAGATACTCTTCCACTGAGCTACAGCCCTCCCCACCACCACCTGGAGAGATCTGTAGTGCAAATATGCCTGTTTTATTATATCCTTAGATATATCTGTCTATATCCTTAGAACAGGGGTGGGGAATCTCCAGCCCATAGGCCAATCCTGGCTTGCCAGGGGCCCCGGTTTGGCCCGCAAACCATGCCCACCCACCATGCCCACCCTCCCAGCAGCTGACATCCCTCAGGGTGGGAGGTCCTTGTGAAGGGATCAGCCTGGCAGGCCACCTGCCAAATTTGGCCCTCAAGGCTGCTGCTGATAAGGTTCTGGCTTGTGGAGCCACAGACAACCTCCTCTTGCCTTAGAACCTCCTCAAACTAGATGACACGTTAAATACATGATCACACTTCCATAACATTCTCTCTCTCTCTCTCTTTTTTTTTTTTACATAACAGCTGCCGGGGCCCTGAGCAGGATTGGGCCTGCAGCATGTAGAGAGGTGGAATTAATTCCTTTCCCCCATGATAGTTCCCCAATGAAAATCCCCACTCGACAAAGCCACTATTTGCCCGAGGAGGGAAGCGCTACAGACCCAGGGAGCAGCTTTGGAGAGAAGCCCTTTTCTTAGCACTTAAAACATTTTCCCAAGGATCTCTCCAAGCTAAAAATTCACAAAAAGTCCCAGGGCGGGTTACAATAAGAATGAAAATACAGTCATATCTAAAATAAAAAAGCATAAAACATTGATGCAAAATCAAACAACCCAGCATCTGATACCGAAGGGAAAACTCACACACATCCATCCCCAAAGTTTTCTGCAAGGGAGGTAGGGAATCACATTTTCTTAGGAATCCTGTAACATATCTTGGTTTAAGCGCTGGGAAAATTCTGTTTCATCCACAACACACACACTAGTTGAGGGAAGATGTCCCCCACAACAATTAAGCCATTCCGTGCAAAACCATTAATTATCTTCAAGGCTCTGAGGCAGTAATTCATAATTCACTAATAGGCAAAAAAAAAAAACCCTTGCGGTTTAAGAACATACCTATAGTCAACAAATATTTCTATCAAACTTTAAGAAGCAGGGAAATTGGGCAGTGTGATGCGTCCTTCCCTGGCTCTCCCTGTCAGGTTCCTACCTGCTCGTGGTTACTGCCTGTCTCTAGGCACCACCAGGGACTCCACCAGTCCGGACCGCACTCTCTTATGGTTTACCTATCCGCTCTAGCACAGATCTCAACAGATCCCCCTGCTAGGCAACCACCAGTAACGTCCCAATACTAGTATTCCCAGAGACTCTGAATACTGGTATTGTTATTCTCTTCACCGCTGCCACCATTTGTTACAGTTCCCCTTCAGCCTTGGTCATTACCTTACCCTCCCTTCTGGTCTGTGAAACCCCAGCCAAGGATCGGGCCTTTGGTAAACCAAATTAAGTATTTATTAAAGATAACAAAGCTAACAAGATTAACAAGATTTCTTCTTAAGGCACACAAGCATATGGTTTTACTCAATACTAATCTGAACTCCACCCCCCTCCTTCTTCACTCTCTCCTGGCAAACAACTCTCTCAAACCCCACCAAGCAATCCACTCTTTCTCTTCTCCCCCCCAGATTCCACAATTCACCACCTCACATTCACCCAGATTTACCTGTCATCCTTTCATTTATACTGTCAGCCATTTTAAACATTCAGCCAATCATCAAGCATTCTATTGCCCATTCACTCCCCCTCCTCTTTCACTACTTACCATGTATACTCTAAACAACCAGCACTTACCATATATACACTAATATATAGGAACATCACAGGCAGCTATAGTGAATGCATCAGGGGAGGAGCAGACCTGACCTCCTCTCTGAGATATTGGACTGCCCTACAAATTTAGGGCTTAGGGCGGTATATAAATTAAATTAAATTAAATAAATAAATAAATTTGTAAAAATGCAAACAATTTGGGTTGGTCTTTCACTGTCCAATCCACTTGCTGTGTAGCTTGGAAGAATTTGGTAACGTTCCTCTGAGCATATGGTGAGTTCGTGAATTTCTCTATTTTTTAATCCGGAAGGTAAGAAATGGGATCCTGTGCAAGTTTGCTGAGAATGGATTGATCATTTGCATGTTTATTGAGTTCAATGGGATTTACTCACCTGCAATCATGCTGACCACAGGGGGATGGGGACGGGAGGAGGAGGAAGGGCAGGGTAAGCCCTATTCCCCTCACAGAGCTGCAATCCCCAGAAGAGGTGCTGACTGTTAAACCATTCTGGCTACTGGAGCTCTGTCAGGGGAATAGGAGTCCCCTAACAACTCTCAGCACCTTTCACAAACGACACTTCCCAGGATTCTTTGGGGGAGGCCATGACTGTCTAAAGTGAAATAAATGTCTGTCATGGGTGTGGCTCCGTGATTAGCCAAGCCAAACAGCTGTGAGTCTGGATTTTAGAACACTGTCAGCTGGTTCTTACTGAGCATGCCTGACGTAATAATAGACTTCAATGCTAAATTTCTTAAATTAATTAAATATCAGCCATACATTTTTTAACTTTTAAACTGCAGAAGATGAATGTCAGAGTATGGGGCAAGGTCAGCAATAGGATTACAGGTACTCTATGAACATGGCTGATTTTCAATTAATTTCAACAAATTATGAGAACTCTGGCAGAAAAAAGTCCAAGTGTCTGGATTTTCTCTCTCTTGTTTTACCCTTTGAACTCTCAATTCTTGCTGAGGGTTTTGTGTATTGCCATGAAAACTTAGAAGGTTGTTAAGCAAGCATTTCTAAATTCAGGACTATAAATTTTGTAAGGTTTTTTTTTAAAATGTGCTTATGGAAAGCAGCTGAATGGCATGGAGGGGTATTTTCAGTTTAACATTGCGGAATGCAAAAAATCCATGCTGGCTATAGTATACAGTCACTGTCATGACTGTATAATCAACAATGCAATCCTATACATATAAACTCAGAAGGAAGCCCCATTGCATTCAATGGGACTTACTCTTAGGAACTTGGGCTGGAAGGATCAGTCCATTTCAGTTCTCGACGTTTCTCATTTTTCCAATTTTAAATTCAGTTCTGTAGCAATTTGCTATTTTTTTTTTTAAAAAAATGAAAAATCCTTCAGCATTTTAGTGTGAATTTCTCCTAGTAAACACATTTTGTATGCAGTTCTGACTAATGCACACATTTCTGTAAACAATATCTCCTGTTATTTCAGTAACATTTTTGCCTAATATATAATTTTTGTAAACATTGGTTGGAGAATTGCATTGCAAAATTTGGATATATGTGAATTTTGAAGGATGGTTGTTTTTTGGTTTTCATTTTGATTTGGAAAGTGTGAATTTGATAGATTCAGCTTGAAATGTTGAACTGAATCAAAATTCTTTCCCATTCTTACCAGGCACAGACCATGCCAATCTTTAAGATCTTCCTAGGAGAGCCTGCTGGTTGTTACATGACCAGTGGGATATCATTTGGTGACAGCTTCAAAGTGGGCCTTCTCAGTGATAACAACCACTCTCTGGAATGCCCTCCCTCAAATAATTCATGAGGTGAGGGCCATACTGATGTTAAAATGTAAATACACTGCCTTCAAGTCAATTCTGAGTTATGGTGACCCTATAAACCTTTACGACGAGCTAGAGGGAGCCCCAGCTGACAAAGCGTCAAGGCGAGTTAAGCAGCAGAGCGAGTTTGGCAGCAGGGCGAGGAGGCCAGGGCCCCCCACTCTGCCCGTCTGTTCCCTGACCTCAACTAAACCGCAGTCTCCAACCCATTGACGTAATAAACCTTAAACAAAACTATGCAGGTAAGAAGCCAGCAGGGGTGTGGGGGCTTTCCAGTGTTTTGCACCGCCTGCAGCATGTACAACTATCTGCCTGTTGGACAGAAGTCGTGGGTGTGCTCTCGGTGCAATGAGCTCCTGGCTCTCCGGGAACGACTTCATTTCCTTGAGGCCAAGGTGGCGGACCTGGAAAAGCTGAGAGAGGCAGAGAGGTGTGTGGAGGAGGCCTTCAGGGACGTTATAGCTGTGTCCCACTCCAACGATGATAGCTCTCCTGCTATCATGGAGAACGATGGTCTCGGGGAAGGAGAGCATCCAGCTGAGGAAGAGGGAAATGATCCCTTAGAAGGGACCCATTCCTTGGGGGATGAGCAGCTATCCTCTTGTGCCAAGGATATATCTCCAGGGGGTGGAGGGATCCTTGTAGTGGGTGATTCAATCATTAGGAACATAGACAGTGGGGGGTGTGATGGGCGTGTAGACCGCAAGGTGTTTTGCCTGCCTGGTGCGAAGGTTGCGGATATCGCCCATCATTTAGATAGTTTGGTAGACAGTGCTGGGAAGGAGTCAGTGGTCGTGGTGCACGTTGGCACCAACGACATGGGGAAATGCAGCCGTGAGGTCCTGGAAGCAAAATTTAGGTTGCTAGGTAGGATGCTGAAAGCCAGGACCTCCAAGGTGGCTTTCTCTGAAATGCTACCAGTTCCACGCGCAGGACCAGCCAGACAGGCCCAGCTTCGCAGTCTCAATGCGTGGATGAGACGATGGTGTCGGGTGGAAGGGTTCGGATTTGTTAGGCACTGGGGAACATTTTGGGACAAGCCGGGCCTGTACAAAAGGGACGGGCTCCACTTGAACCAGAATGGAACCAGACTGCTGGCACTTAAAATTAAAAAGGTAGCAGAGCAGCTTTTAAACTGACTGAGGGGGTAAACCCGACAGGAGCTGAGAAAGGTCCGGTTCGGAATAAACCTCCCCCCTGGGATAAAAACCAAAGAAATGATGAAATTTTAAAAGGGGTAGGCCTAGAAGTAGGCATTGTGAGAGCAGGGGCACAGGATATAAATTCAGAAGAGCAAAATTACCACAGGCCTAACCACAAGTGCCAAAGACACTTGAAGAGAGACACTGCTTACAAGTGCCTGTACGCTAATGCTAGGAGCCTCCGAACCAAGATGGGAGAACTGGAGTGCTTGGTCTTAGAGAAGAGCATTGATATAGTGAGCATAACCGAGACCTGGTGGAATGGAGAAAACCAGTGGGATACGGTTATCCCTGGATATAAACTATATCGGAAGGACAGGGAAGGACGTATTGGTGGCGGAGTCGCTCTATACGTGAAAGAAGGCATTGAATCCAGCAAGCTCGAAACCCCAAAAGAGGCAGACTCCTCCACAGAATCGTTGTGGGTGGTGATACCATGCCCCAGGAGGGACTTAATACTGGGAACGATCTATCGTCCCCCTGATCAAAATGCTCAGGGAGACCTTGAGATGAGATATGAAATTGAGGAAGCATCCAAACTAGGAAATGTGGTAGTAATGGGTGACTTCAACTACCCGGACATAGACTGGCTGCATATGTGTTCCAGTCATGACAAAGAAGCAAAGTTTCTAGATATTCTAAATGACTATTCCCTAGATCAGTTGGTCATGGAACCGACCAGAGGGACGGCAACCCTGGACTTAATCCTCAGTGGGGACCGGGACCTGGTGCGAGATGTAAGTGTTGTTGAACCGATTGGGAGCAGTGACCACAGTGCTATTAAATTAAACATACATGTAACTGGCCAATTGCCAAGAAAATCCAACACGGTCACATTTGACTTCAAAAGAGGAAACTTCACAAAAATGAGGGGATTGGTAAAAAGAAAGCTGAAAAACAAAGTCCAGAGGGTCACATCACTCGAAAATGCTTGGAAGTTGTTTAAAAACACTATATTAGAAGCTCAACTGGAGTGCATACCGCAGATCAGAAAAGGTACCGCCAGGGCCAAGAAGATGCCAGCATGGTTAACGAGCAAAGTCAAGGAAGCTCTTAGAGGCAAAAAGTCTTCCTTCAGAAAATGGAAGTCTTGTCCGAATGAAGAAAATAAAAAAGAACACAAACTCTGGCAAAAGAAATGCAAGAAGACAATAAGGGATGCTAAAAAAGAATTTGAGGAGCACATTGCTAAGAACATAAAAACCAACAACAAAAAATTCTATAAATACATTCAAAGCAGGAGACCATCTAGGGAGACAATTGGACCCTTGGATGATAAGGGAGTCAAAGGTGTACTAAAGAACGATAAGGAGATTGCAGAGAAGCTAAATGAATTCTTTGCATCTGTCTTCACAGTGGAAGATATAGGGCAGATCCCTGAACCTGAACTAACATTTGCAGAAAGGGATTCTGAGGAACTAAGACAAATAGTGGTAACGAGAGAGGAAGTTCTAAGCTTAATGGACAATATAAAAACTGACAAATCACCGGGCCCAGATGGCATCCACCCGAGAGTTCTCAAAGAACTCAAAGGTGAAATTACTGATCTGCTAACTAAAATATGTAACTTGTCCCTCGGGTCCTCCTCCGTGCCTGAGGACTGGAAAGTGGCAAATGTAACGCCAATCTTCAAAAAGGGATCCAGAGGGGATCCCGGAAATTACAGGCCAGTTAGCTTAACTTCTGTCCCTGGAAAACTGGTAGAAAGTATTATTAAAGCTAGATTAACTAAGCACATCGAAGAACAAGCCTTGCTGAAGCAGAGCCAGCATGGCTTCTGCAAGGGAAAGTCCTGTCTCAGTAACCTATTAGAATTCTTTGAGAGTGTCAACAAGCATATAGATAGAGGTGATCCAGTGGACATAGTGTACTTAGACTTTCAAAAAGCGTTTGACAAGGTACCTCACCAAAGGCTTCTGAGGAAGCTTAGCAGTCATGGAATAAGAGGAGAGGTCCTCTTGTGGATAAGGAATTGGTTAAGAAGCAGAAAGCAGAGAGTAGGAATAAACGGACAGTTCTCCCAATGGAGGGCTGTAGAAAGTGGAGTCCCTCAAGGATCGGTATTGGGACCTGTACTTTTCAACTTGTTCATTAATGACCTAGAATTAGGAGTGAGCAGTGAGGTGGCCAAGTTTGCTGACGACACTAAATTGTTCAGGGTTGTTAAAACAAAAAGGGATTGCGAAGAGCTCCAAAAAGACCTCTCCAAACTGAGTGAATGGGTGGAAAAATGGCAAATGCAATTCAATATAAACAAGTGTAAAATTATGCATATTGGAGCAAAAAATCTGAATTTCACATATACGCTCATGGGGTCTGAACTGGCGGTGACCGACCAGGAGAGAGACCTCGGGGTTGTAGTGGACAGCACAATGAAAATGTCGACCCAGTGTGCGGCAGCTGTGAAAAAGGCAAATTCCATGCTAGGGATCATTAGGAAAGGTATTGAAAATAAAACAGCCGATATCATAATGCCGTTGTATAAATCTATGGTGCGGCCGCATTTGGAATACTGTGTACAGTTCTGGTCGCCTCATCTCAAAAAGGATATTCTAGAGTTGGAAAAGGTTCAGAAGAGGGCAACCAGAATGATCAAGGGGATGGAGCGACTCCCTTACGAGGAAAGGTTGCAGCATTTGGGGCTTTTTAGTTTAGAGAAAAGGCGGGTCAGAGGAGACATGATAGAAGTGTATAAAATTATGCATGGCATTGAGAAAGTGGATAGAGAAAAGTTCTTCTCCCTCTCTCATAATACTAGAACTCGTGGACATTCAAAGGAGCTGAATGTTGGAAGATTCAGGACAAGCAAAAGGAAGTACTTCTTTACTCAGCGCATAGTTAAACTATGGAATTTGCTCCCACAAGATGCAGTAATGGCCACCAGCTTGGATGGCTTTAAAAGAAGATTAGACAAATTCATGGAGGACAGGGCTATCAATGGCTACTAGCCATGATGGCTGTGCTCTGCCACCCTAGTCAGAGGCAGCATGCTTCTGAAAACCAGTTGCCGGAAGCCTCAGGAGGGGAGAGTGTTCTTGCACTCGGGTCCTGCTTGCGGGCTTCCCCCAGGCACCTGGTTGGCCGCTGTGAGAACAGGATGCTGGACTAGATGGGCCACTGGCCTGATCCAGCAGGCTCTTCTTATGTTCTTATGTTCTTAAATTCCTATACGGTTTCGGCCCAGTGTATCTAAAGGAGCGCCTCCAGCATCATCAGCTATGCTGCCCAACAAGATCAGCCTCAAAAGACCCTCTTTCCATCCCATCAGTCAAAACAGCCAAACTGGTGAGGACTAGAGAGAGGGCTTTTTCAATTGTGGCCCCCACCCTGTGGAACTCCCTCCCAAGTGATCTCCGCCATGCCCCTTCTATGATGAGTTTCCGCCAGGCCTTGAAGACCTGGCTCTTCAGGCAGGCTTTTGGGATGGGCTAGATTTTATCCTCATTGTTTTTAGATTTTTAATGTCTATGTATTGTATGCCTATTTTGTACATCGCCCAGAGTGGCTGGACAGCTAGCCAGATGGGCGACTAATAAATTCAGTCAATCAATCAATCAATCAATCAATCAATAGGGTTTTCATGAGGCTGAGAGGCAATGACTGGCCCAAGGTCACCCAGTGAGTTTCATGGCTGTGTGGGGATTTGAATTGCGGTCTCCCAGGTTGTAGTCCAACACCTTAACCACTACGCCACACTGGCTCTCTCATACTGATGTTAAATGGCTTTTATAAAGGTATATGTTTACCTGAGCTTTCCTGGACTCTGACTCTTAAGCTTAAAGTTGTTGTTTTGAATACTGCTCACTTTTTTGTGTGTGATACACAGTTGTGTTCTGTTTTTATCTCACTTTTATCTAGTTTTTCAGGAAATTTTATTAAAATTGATGTATTTTTATTGTTCTTATGTAAACTGCTTGGAGATTTTTATTATATTTAAGTGGTGGAAACATTTTAACAAACAAACAAACAAAATGTCTATAAATGGTGGCCTCAGTGTGGTACCCAGCAAGTGGCATGAGCATGTTACTTTCATGGACCCCACCTATTGATGAATTTGAGAACTTTTCCTACCTTCAGAATGTACATTTACCAACCTCCTAAGGAATGCGTAGTTATATGTATGGATATGAGAAACCCGCATGTTTTTCTATATGTTTTAGTTCCCAGCATATAAATAGTATAACCTGGCCTGGTGCCAGTGGGCGGCCAGGTTGGGAACTGGTCGAGAGTCTCTGGTGCTGAGAGGGGCCTCTGCTTCTGGGGCTGGGACCGGTGTGCGCCCCCTGACCTGATGCTGGTGCAGATCGTGGAGCATCAGCCATCCTCCCAGGCAATATCCATGTTGCTCCCAGCGCAGGCTAGCTGTGCAACTTGCTGTGGCACCGCACCATCTTGAGTGATGGCCGGTGTACACGTGCAGCATACTAAACTGCTAACACGGCTGGGCCTATTTAAGCCCCTGGCGGCAGTGGCGATAGTGTGCTGCCTTCAAGGGCGTCTGCAGTCTGGTCCTGGCCTTGAGTATAACTTCAGTTTTCAAACTCTGGGTTGTATTAATCAACATCCTACCTAGAGCATACCCATTAAAATGAATGAAGCTGTTAGTCAGGTCTATTAATTCCCATGGGTCTACTCTGAGTAGGACCAAGATTGAAGACCACCCTGTATGTCAGAGAGCTGATATCAAGGGTAAGCACTGCTGAGCCCTGAGTGAGCAAGCAAGCAGGGAGAGGAACATTTTGCTGCCTGAGGCGAAGGAAGGATGCCCTGCCCCATTCCACACCCAGAAGCTGACTGGACCAGCTGTTGAATCTTACTTCAAGCCTGGAGACAGAATAGCACCCTCTGCTGCACCTGAGTGTAGGGGAGCACGGAAGAGAGACTGCATAGCCTACAGAGGCCTGTCTTCCAGCAGAAAAAAAAGCCAGGAGGCTTAGGAATGGCAGGCAGGGGAGGGCTGTTGCTGCTGCCTCCGGCATCTGCCGCTTGGAGCAGTCACCGCACTTTGCCTAACGGTAGGGCCGGCCTTAGAGCGGAGCAAGCAGGACACCATACAATACAATTGCCTTCCTACTTTTTGCCATCTTCCTCTGGAAGATGATGTCAGTTGGGCCCAGAGGGAGATGCAAGCAGGCAGGCAGCAGCAACAGTGGCAAGGAGGAGGTGGGCCCACTGAAAGCATCTTGCCCAAGAACCCTCCAAAACCTGGAACCAGCACTGCCGTATGTAATTGCAAAGCTGTAAAAGGTTATGCTTCAGCACTGGTTACAAATTTGCTACATACCAGAAATTGGTCACAACCTATTAAATTGGTACAGGTGGAGAGTATGAGAGGGCCTGTTGGAGCTGTGCTAGAAAGCAATGGAGAAAGCCGGTGGATGCTGGTCTGTTAGGGCAAATAGGGCACTGCCCTGCCAACCTCAGTCTGTCATCAGGCAACCCCTACTTGCCTACCTCCTTACTTATAACCTGTCCGGGGGTGGGGCACTGACTGTCAGCTTCCACCTTCTTCGTCTCAGTGCTACTCTAGTAATACTCAGCAGGGAGGAGGATGAGACTGCTTGTCATTGACTCCAGCTCTGCCTGCTACTCTACCAGTCAAAATGGGAACCAGCCACCACTGGTGCAAACCATATTGTCAAAGAAGGTAGACAGCTCTTCTCCGGATGGGAACGGCACCCATAATTAATGACACATCTTTTTTCCATTGGAGGGGAACAAGTTGCATGGATGCCAATTTGTAGTGATGCCCATTTTATAGTGAGGTGGCTTCCCTTAATTTGAAATTTGGTTGCTTTTTCAGCTAGAGCCACATGCAATGTCTAGGCAAAAAAAACCCTATTGTCTCACAATAGGCAAAAAAGGCCTAAATAACTTTTTGTCTATGTGTTTGGAAGCCAAAGCCATTGGGGATGTCTCCTCCTAGACAGCTGCCATTTTGTTTACAAGGGAAATGCCACCATTAGTATGCATACAAGTGTGCTCTGATTTCTTTTGGTTTCTAGCAAATATGACCCAAAGAAAGAAATTAAATTATCTATCAGGTTAAAAAAAAACAATCTCTTCTACCACAGCTGTATAACTAACTTATGTCTAATTGTTTGGAATCTTCAGAAGGGTTTGAGCTTTTTATTGTCTTCCTTGCCACACAATAGGCTGGGCAAGTTAAAAAGCTCTAAGTTTTCAAAGGCGAAAGCATTTGAGTGTCTGCCAGCACATATCTGTTTTAACAAACAAGCTGCAGGGTACTTATTAGTTGGCTGTGGTTTGCAAGCCATGAAGCCCTGGAGTCAGATCTGTTATTCAAATAGTTAATTTCTGTATATCACTGAGGCCATTAGATGAAAAGTGAAGCTCAACTACATATAAATATGGGTTTCGGTTATGCCTCTGTAAATGACTTTCAGCTTGGAACTCCAGTAAATGAAATATTAAACATTAGTAGAACCAATGCTTGCTTTGGATTTCCTGGTGGGGTATAGGACTTTGCAATCAAGTGCAAAATTGCTTTAGCTGTGATCTACTGCAATACTACAGAACCAGCACCTCTCTACAACTCTGAGTGATTATACATTATCCTTTAAAAAAAAAAAGAGGGGGACTGCTATGAATGCAATTCTGAAACTAAACAAACACACCACTACTTGCAAATGAGGGTGGAGATTGTTTTGAGTAGAGGCTTCTATCATGGTCCAGAGCATGGATAGCCAATGTAGTGTCCTCCAGATTTATTTGTTGCATTTATATCTAACTTTTACCACCAAGGAGCTCAAGGTGGTATACATGGTTCTCCCCCTCCTCATTTAATCCTCACAACAACCCTGTGAGGTAGGTTTGGCTGAGAGACAGAGACTGGCCCATGGTCACCCAGTGAGCTTCATGGCTGAGTAGAGATTTTGAACCCTGGTCTTCCAGGTCCTAGTCTAACACCTTAAACGCGCATGACACTGGCTCTCCAGATGTTGCTGAAGTCCCACTAGCCTGAGCCAGCATGGCCAATGGTTGGGGATGATGGGATTTGTAGTCCAGGAAAATCCAGAGGGCACCATATTGGCTCCCCATAGACCAGACTGCTCTGTGTGTCTTTCTAATGCCCATAAACAAGAATAGTCCAGGCTGATTTCACTCTGAAGATCAACCCTTCAGAAGTTGTCACAACCTTTCTCTCCCCGCTCCCAAGCGCAGGCTGGCAGAGATTCATGGAAGTTCATAGATGAGCCAGGAGTTGATACAGGTCTTTGCACACATATTTCTGGATTGATGCAGATGTCTTCCAAGCCTCTTGTCTGCCTCCTTAGCATTCCAAACCCTAGGACTCCCATCCAGTGGGTGAGCCAGACCTGTGTTAGAAACAGAGGTGTAGTTGTTGTTGGAAGTGGGGCAAGCACAACTCCTGTTTGGGTTCTTTTGTTTGCATTCCAGAAGGAAGATAGAGTTAGGGTCCTCCAACTGGCTGGGCTTGCCTACCTTTACCTGTGCTGTTCTCTACCTAACTTCCTTCCGTTGTAAACTGATATGCTCAGGGAAGCTGACCTGCCCCTCCTTCCTTTGTCATCTTCTTCCACCGTCTGAGGAAACATCTTTGTCTTTGCTCTCTCTCCTGAGCCATGAGGGCAATACCCACGTCTGGGCATTGCACCTCCAACTTAGTCAGTTAGTTAGAACTAGGTATGCATTTCCTATCTACTATGCATTTCTATAAATAAAGTAGCTTTTCTTATTTTACTAAGTCTTAAGTCTCTGTGATCTAAATGCAGGGTAAAAGCCTGCTACTTAGGTAAATACACACACTGGCACACACGCAGCTCAGATCGCTGACAATCTCTGCATATACAAATTTCCATAACAGTTGTCCAGGTCTTGGGGGGTCTTAGACCCTTCACATTTTGGGGAGCAGGGTTCCTATGACTCCAGCGTCCTATGAGCCAATCAGCAGTTAGCCACTGAGAGGAACCTTCAAACATGCTTCCTTGTCCTTTTGTGCTGATTGGAGTGAAAGGAGGTGAGTGAGCCAGTGAGAACTCTTCTCAGTAACAACACATGAAAGGCTCCTCTTTCATGCTGATTGGCTCCTAGGGACATCTGTTGTTGTGGGAGAAGGCACATGCAAAAAGGACTGAGGAGTGTGGAGAAAACGACAGAGTTCAAGCGAGTGAGGGAGGGTGTGTGGCTCAGGGGGCATGTCATGGCTATCATGGCAGGACCCTGCATTTCTGGATTTGCCATTACATTGCTGGTTAAAACTGATCATTTGAACTCTAGTCCCATGGCCTTAAGGCACATAACAAAGCATAACACAGCAATCACGCCATAACTAAGAAGGTCTGGGTAAGGTCGTGCCTGGTGGGGAGACCACCAAGGAACCTATATAAACTGCCTTGAGTTCCAAGGAAGAAAGGTGGGGTATAAATGGAATCAATAGCTCCCTGTACCATCTTTCCCAGTTGACATTATTTCACAACCGTTCACAAGGCTGACTTCTGTTTATCATACATCCATTATCTATCCTTGACTCCCCCTTTCTCTGCTACCCTTATATGCACCCCTAAACGTGAAACCTAGCAAGCACCAGTCATGGCCTTTGTTGCCCAAGTGCAGCAACCAGCCTATGCCACATCAGCAACCCAGCTCTTTGTATAGATCAGGGATGGGAAACCTATACTCCTCCAGATGTTGGACTCCAACTCCCATCAGCCCCAGCTAGCATGGTCAGTGGTCAGGGGTGATGAGAGCTGGAGTCCCATGATTTGAATATAAGCAAGCCTTATGCACCCTCACTCAGCCATTTCATATAGTTCATTGAGACTTTCTGGCTTGTTTTCTGGTTCATGCAAAAGAAGCAGCAAAATGGCTATATGTGGATACACCAGGTGTGATCATTCAAACGGCTGTAGCCTGTCTTCTGGCCTTAAAAATTGTGTGCACAGGTCAAGGGGAGAGCCTACAACTGTGAAGCCACCCCATCCTGCATGATGCTGTACATGACTTGAACATCTGTACAGGGCTCAACAAATGTAACACATATCCAAGGGAATGACCACAAGATTCTGCAAACAATTCTCCCCCAATCAACTTGATCTGTCCCAACAAGCACTTAATCAACTGATTTCTCTTCATGAGTTATCCATCCATAGGCAGACATCAGTTGTTACTAATTAGTCTGTGACTCAAAAATTCTTTGACAAATTGTTTATAGGACTGAATTTCATGCTGCGAGTTGCTCATGAATAACTCACTGTGACTACTGCTCCAAGTGTTTGTTATTTGTGGTGAGTGGCTGGTCTCAACAAGTCACATGGTTTCCTTGCCAAACGGGGAGCCAATGCCCATCAATTGATAGAACATTGGAGATGGCTAAAGTATGAGTCAGCAGCATACATCTCTTTTCCCCCCATTTCCAAAGCTTTTGTAAACAGAATTTCCCTCACAATTTGTTTGGGGGGGGGGGACATAAAAGGTTTGAGAAACTCCTTGGTCAAGTGAATGTTCAGACTGCATGGCTTCATATACTGATAACAATGTGTAGCCAACTCTTCTGTTTTCGCTTTCTTTAAGCACAAGCATTACTGTATTTCAGGAGTGGCAAGAAGAGTGATGTGGAGCTGCCGCACTGATCTTCCTGTTTTGGAAAGTGTGAGTTTGATAGATGCGAACTGAGTGGAATTTCTCCCTTATCCCTACCCAGAAGTAAGTCCTATTGAATTCAGTGTGTTTAAATCCCAAATAAATGGAGTTAGGATAGCAGCCTTGGACTACTAGGCCACCTAACCCATTTGTGCCTCCTCTGTCTGCAGGGACACTCCCAGGTTTCAGGCGGGAACCCTTATCATTCCTGCAACAGGGGATCTTAACTGGAAAGGCTAGGAATCTGAAGGCCAAACTGTCAAGATCCCACACAGCTAGGACTCCAGGGAGAGGTGTAGGACACCCCAGGCAACCCCAAAGGCACTGAGGACCTGGAAGAATCCACAAGAAGAGAGCATGAAATACTACATGGAGGCCACTCAAAGCACTCTCTGTGTGGAAGGATTTATCAACGGCTGGTTTTTATTGCTGTTGTCATTTTTGTAAGATTTCCTTGTTTCTAATGTTTAGTACTTTAATTCATTTTAGTGCATTATATTTTGCTTTATCTACATGTTGTCATGAGTTTTTAAGCAGCGGTAACTCAGCCAAAGCTCTGCTCACGGCTGGAGTTCGATTCCAACGAAAGGAGGAAGTCGAATCTCCGGTAAAAGGGGTCGAGGTCCACTCAGCCTTCCATCCATCTGTGGTCAGTAAAATGAGTACCTGGCATATGCTGGGGGGTAAAGAAAGGCTGGGGAAGGAACTGGCAAACCCACCCCATATATACGCTCTGCCTTGTAAACGTCGCAAGACGTCACCCTAAGAGTCAGACTCGCACTATAAGTGCGGGGACACCTTTACCTTTTTATAACAAGATAACATAGTAATAATATTCATTGCATTGCATTTATATCATGCCTTTCCTCCAAGCATACATGGTTCTTCACAACTTTATATTCACAGCAACCCTGTGAGGTAGTATGGCTAAAAGCAGGAAACCATTTCCAGGTCCCCAGGCCTGATGTCATAAACCTCATCTGAGGAACTACACTATTACTAAGATTAACATTTTAATTTGAAATCCTGGTACACAAACAGTTATTGATTGGGGGGAAATAGTTCAGTTTGCATTTAAAGACAAAGTTATCAAATTCAAACTTTCCAAAACTATACGAGAACTGAAACACGGCCTTCCTTTGAAATCCACACTTATCTGAATTTTGCAATGCAGTTCTCCAACCAAGCAATGTTTACAAATGCATATAGTATGGGAAAGTGTACATAAATTTAAATATATTGTTGTGTGTACCCCAGTCTCTGAGCGGTGAGAGACTTGCAGGGGTTCATGCGCTTACCCAGGTTTGGTTTCCTTAGAATGAAGGTCAAGGGAGACTGTGGTATCTTTATGATATGTGGTCTATTTACACATATATACAACCTGAGCATAAGATGGAGGGATCTCAGCATTAACAGTCCAATAGATCTTGCTTCCCCATTAGGCTTGTAGGGGAGTCTTCCCAGCCACAGCTTAGGGTTCAGACACAGAGAGCAAGCAAGCCTCTCTCTTTTCAGTTCCCAACCTTTTTCTCAGACTAACGCTAAACACACATACAGAAATTGCTTCCGAGGGCAAGATCACTTTCCTGCAAGATTTCCTATGTCAGCAGGACTTCTCTGGACTACACTCTTACATATGCAAATTGATCCCTCCAGAGAACAAAGAGCCTGGCCAGGCCAGAGTGATTAACTTATCAAAGGAACTTGTTTGACCAGTGGAGCAGGTTTCTTTGATACAACTCCACCTGTTCAGATTCCAAATCAGAGGCTTTTAAAGGACCCCAAAGTAATAATCCATATCAACTTCCAAATCCTATAACAGTATGAAGGTGTGAAAATTGGAGGGAGAAATATCAATAATTTAAGATATGCAGATGATACCATACTACTAGCAGAAACCAGGAATGATTTGAAACGAATGCTGATGAAAGTTAAAGAGGAAAGCACAAAAGCAGGACTACAGCTGAACGTTAAAAAGACTAAGTAATGACAACAGAAGATTTATGTAACTTTAAAGTTGACAATGAGGACATTGAACTTGTCAAGGATTATCAATACCTTGGCACAGTCATTAACCAAAATGGAGACAATAGTCAAGAAATCAGAAGAAGGCTAGGACTGGAAAGGGCAGCTGTGAGAGAACTAGAAAAGGTCCTCAAATGCAAAGATGTATCAGTAGTAATACAAGACCACCTCATGTCAAACAGCTAAGCCCCGCCCCTTTTGAGTTTGATGGATGACATCAGCGGAAGTCCCACCCCAGAAGGCCCACCCCGCCATTTCCGGTTCCCCTGATGACCTCACCAGATATCCTGTCCCCCAGAAGCCCCAGCCCTCATGCCCCACCCCAGAAACTGTAGCCATATGACCCCCCAGGAGCACATGGCCCTCGTTGGACCAATGGGCATATTTTTACTCAAAACAGGGTCCTGGATTGGTCCCTATAGGGGCATGTGACCCCTCTATGAGCACGTGGTCTCCAGGAGACCAATCTGAAGAGGTTTAAAACCCAAAGGTGAAAGCAGGGTGCTGGGGTCCATTTCCACCCCCTCTCCAGACTGCTCCCTATAGGAGCATGTGACCCCTCTGCGAGCACGTGGATGCCCAGGGACCAATCTGAAGAGGTTTAAAACCTATAGGTGAAATTAGGGTGCCGGAAATGGATCCCAAAGGGGTCCATTTCCACCCCCTCCTCTCCAGAACAGCCCAATAGGGATAAGTAACCCCTCTACAGCTACGTCACCCAATAGGGGGAGGTTTTGAGTCCCTAACCAATCAGGAGAGGGGATGGAGAGACCTGGTACAAAAGTGCATTTTGCAAGCCCAGACATTATTTATTTATTTATTTATTATTTCAATTTATATACCGCCCTTAGCAGAATAGCTCTCAGGGTGGTGAACAAACAAGATAAAATACAATATATCATAGTAAAAAATCACAAAAACATGTACAAACAAAACAACAGAAAGCACAACAAAAATGAAATACACCACAAATTAAGAAGGATACATATTAAAAGTAGAAAGATTAAGAAAATTAAAAGATTAAAATGCCTGGGAGCATAAAAAGGACTGTACCTGGCGCCGGAAAGATAGAAGTGTAGGCGCCAGGCGTACCTCTTCGGGGAGGCTGTTCCACAACTCAGGGGCCACCACAGAAAAGGCCCTAGATCTAGTAACCACCCTCCGGGCTTCCCGATGAGCTGGTACCCGGAGGAGGGCCTTAGATTCTGAACGAAGTGAACGGGTAGGTTCATAGCGAGAGAGGCATTCCACAAGGTATTGAGGTCCCACGCCGTGTAGGATCGAACATGGAACCAGCCAGCACCCCTTTGAGTCCTACGGAATTAACTATACCGCCACCCGCAGAGAGACCTAACCCTCGAAAGCGCTTTATTAGCACAAGTTCTAATGAAGATGAACGTTTTTCACCAACTAAACTGCTAAAAGAGGAAGAGAACAGCCAAATGTGGAACAGCATGTTGTAGGCCATTGCAACAGATAACGCTGTAATGCTGGTAAGATTTAAGTGTAAACTGCATGCATGGAGAACTGCAAAATATAGGAGGGGCAAAAATGTGAAAACATGTCCTTACTTTTCTAGGGATCTTCAGTAACTGAAAACTCCGCTGAAGCTAGCTCCCTGCCATGTCCAACAGTCCTGTAGAAGACGGTATCAATAGGAAACATTCACATGCAGGTTTGTAGAGTGATTATTTGCATGGTGTATTATAAAAACAAACAAAGGTCTGTGTTTGATTTTTTTCTAATATTTTTCTTTTTTTAGGATTCTGCAGATCTGACAAGAAATCATCCCAGGCATATCATCCTTAGAAGCATTCTAGGCATTCAAACCCATGAAACAGACAATATTTTACCAAGAAAACGGAAGGCAGCAATGAAATGCATTGTCAGAGCAGCTGTGTATGCCATTTTGAAGCACTGTTTAATGCAAAATATGTATGAAGCTTGTGAGGGTTGCCTAATTCAAGCCCCAGGTCAAAAATCACATGAATGTCTGAACTGGACAAAGCCTGTCCTTTCTAGAATGTTGAGAATTATATGTGGAAAGCTCTGTTTTAAAAGTGTGCTTCATGTTGTTATCTTAACAGCTTACAGTGTGAAATGACATGTTCCAACACAAGAAACTGTTGATGAAGTATTAAATCTTGTTACCAAAGTAGGCCGTTCCCAGAAGTCTGTCAAAGTTGTTGAAAAGATACTGAGAGACACTGACCAGTCATATCTAAGCCACATTTTAAATGTTATTAAGAACAGAAGTTACAAAACTTTTCTTACATCTCTCAATGAATCTTCTGAATAAAACGCTCTATTTGGAAACATAGTGTCTTTTTCTTTCATTTTTAAAAATAAAGATGTAAATACATGACTCCTCCAATGGAACACCTGAATTATTAAATTAGGACTGGGTTTACGGGGTGTGTGTGTGAGCTAATCATTCTCACCATTCCTGCTTTAATGCCAAAAGTAAATAAAATATATTGGATGGTGACCATGAGCAGCTTCCTAGGATTTAATCCTTTATGGATAGCTTCTCCTAGGCCTTAATTCAATCAGGAGAGATTACAGTTTAAACAGAATAAATGTACAGGATCTGTTTTTTATATCCAACTTGTCCTGTTTGTCATTAACCTTCTGCAACTCTTCAGAATAGAAAGAACCAATTACAGGCTCCTCTGCATAATCTTTTAACAGGAAGACAGGTTTCCTTCCTCTTCTGATGACCTGATCCACTATAAACAGCTCTGTGGTGAAATTTTGTTCATAGCCCTTGACAAATACCCCTTTGCTTTTAGAAATCCTCACGTGGTCTCCTTTCCTGAACAGCGGTGATACCTCTTTTCTGTAAATACAGTCTCCATAAATGGTTTTCCATACCAACAGGGCATTAGAATGGTTAATATCAATAGGCCTTGCTGTGACAGTTCTGTGAAAACTATGATTGTAACTTTTTAAGAGTTGTGGCAGGATATCAATATAACTATAGGTATTGTTAGCTGTAAAATACCTCCACATCTTTGATTTCAGAGTTCGGTTAAATCTTTCAACAATAGCAGCTTTTACTTCATTATTGCTGACGAAGTGGTGAACTCCGTGCTGTTTTAACAAGCCGTTTACGGCTCTGTTTAGAAACTCTTTGCCTCGGTCCATTTGGAGCTTTCGGGGCTTTCTTCCACTCTGACTGAATATAACATTAAAAGCTTTAGATACCTCTTTGCCTGTCTTGTCTTTTAAAGGCAATGCCCATGCATACTTAGACAGAATATCTATGACTGTTAAAATGTACCTATAGTTCTTGTTGTGCTTAGAAAATTGTTGCATATCTACTAAGTCAGCCTGCCATTGGGCATCGATATCAGACACAATAGTCTTGTTTCTTTTAAAATGGATTCTGGCTGGCTTATGCAATGTGTAAGCATATTGGTCTGAAAGCCATGTCATAACATGTTTCCTTCTTAGTGTTTTACTGTGCTTTTTTGCCTCCTGAAATAGATGGTTCACTCCCCCAAAGCTCCCAGCCTCCTCAGGTGTGTAATATGTGGTTTTTAGAATTTCATAATGCTCTCCCATATTGCTGGTTGATACAGGTATGGACACCAAGGGCTAAAGTAAACTATTTTTATTGGTACAAAAACTCCTGCTTCAAGCTTTCAGGGTTCAGGCTTGGGACAGACACATGAAATGCAGGAAATATTAACAGCCTGCGAACTCTCAATGTGTAGATTTTCCAAATCACCATCATGCATCACATCTTCCTATAGAAAAAAAAGAGAGGCACTTTAGCATTGGGGTTGCACCAAATTGGGAAAAACAACACACTAATAAAAATACAGTTCAGAAGCACCTACCTGTGGACACCCTTGTTCCATGCCTTCGTTTAAATCTTCCAGCCACTCATTTTTTTCAACCTCCATTTCCACCATGGGCTTAAAAAGTACACTTCCATCCACAACCTCTGCAAATTTCTTAAGTTCTTCTTCCTTCAGGAAATGAGCCTCCAGACCACACCCACATTCACACTCTGTGTCGGACCTGGTTTCACTAGAAGTTGCCTAGAATGAGGTTACAGGGTCTGGATATTGTCCGGCAGTAAACACCGCCACAGGTAAGTTTGTTGTTGAAACAGAACCATTTTTTCTAAAATGCGTTGGTTCTTCCTTTCCATAGCTAATTTTTATACTCGCTGGTGGGAACGATAATCTCCTAGGCTTTACCCACCTTTTTGAGCACATTTTCAAAGGTGCTAGAGGATAGGAAAAACCTACTAGCCCAAATGCTGATTCGCAGGCTGGTTCCATGTTCAATCCTCAGAGCGTGTCTGGGCATGCAAAATGCACTTCTGTACCAGGTCTCTCCATCCCCTCTCCTGATTGGTTAGGGATTCAAAACCTCCCCCTATTGGGTGATGTAGCTGTAGAGGGGTTACTTATCCCTATTGGGCTGTTCTGGAGAGGAGGGGGTGGAAATGGACCCCTTTGGGATCCATTTCCGGCACCCTAATTTCACCTATAGGTTTTAAACCTCTTCAGATTGGTCCCCAGGCATCCACGTGCTCGTAGAGGGGCACATGCCCCTATAGGGACCAATCCAGAACACTGTTTTGAGTAAAAGTATGCCCATTGGTCCAGCGAGGGCCATGTGCTCCTGGGAGGTCACATGGCTACCATTTCTGGGGTGGGGCATGAGGGCTGGGGCTTCTGGGGGACAGGATATCTGGTGAGGTCATCAGGGGAACCGGAAATGGCGGGGTGGGCCTTCTGGGGTGGGACTTCCGCTGATGTCATCCATCAAACTCAAAAAGGGGCGGGGCTTAGCTGTTTGACATGAGGTGGTCTTGTATTACTACTTGTATCACTGAACACTAAAGTCAAGATCATTCAGACCATGGTATTCCCGATCTCTATGTATGGATGTGACAGTTGGACAGTGAAAAAAGTGGATAAGAGAAAAATAAACTCATTTGAAATGTGGTGTTGAAGGAGAGTTTTGTGGATACCATGGACTGCGAAAAAGAGAAATAATTGGGTGTTAGAATAAATTAAACCAGAACTATCACTAGAAGCTAAAATGATGAAACTGAGGTTATCATACTTTGGACACATCATGAGAAGACATGATTCATTAGAAAAGACAATAGTGCTGGGGAAAACAGAAGGGAGTAGAAAAAGAGGAAGGCCAAACAAGAGATGGATTGATTCCCTAAAGGAAGCCACGGACCTGAACTTACAAGATCTGAACAGGGTGGTTTATAACAGATGCTCTTGGAGGTCGCTGATTCATAGGGTCGCCATAAGTCGTAATCGACTTGGAGGCACATAACAAGTCAAAACTACATATAAATGTGTTCAGCAGGAGAAATTCTCACTACAATGCTGAAGAATTTTCATGAGGATTTTTTTTAATTTGCAATTTTCTGCAGAAATGTGGAGTACCAAATTTAAGATTGGAAAAATAAGAATCAAAGAGAACCAAGACTTACAGATCCTTCCATCCCTGCAAACATTATAGATACTTAGGGCACTTCTGGAGTGTCACTATTTTCAGGTGGGATTCAATTATATTCCGTCAAATTCAGATTCAGCAATTATAGTTGCTTGGCAGGTCTTGTGCAATAAATCCATTTCCCCCAAAGATTAGACTTTCTGTGATAAGGGCAGTCATGGGGAAATGCTCCATAAAGTGTGAGATAACATTTACTTTGAATTGCCATCATCTAACCTTCCTACAAATAAATCAGAATGAATGCTCAGTAAACAGGTCATCTTGTCCCCATGTGTGACAGGCAGGATTAAACAGTGGGCTCCAACATAGACACTTATACCAGTTAAGACTGGCTTTGCAAGCTTTGCTGGGTCCTAAAATGGAGCTGGTGAACAGTAAGATGGCAATAGCTGTGTTATGCAGATACAGAATCCTCCCATCAGTAGTTAGAGGAGCTGCTGTTCACTGAGTGGAGAAGAAACCTCACAGCCCTAAATTAAGAACAGTGCTGTAAGATTTAAAAAACCTAATTAAAGTAAATATGTTGAAATGATTAAAAGGCACACACCATTTTTCAAGATAAAAGTTTATTATAGTTTTAAAAGGAAGCTCTTTAATTTGAAATGGAAAGTTTATGAAGCTGCAAGATAAACCTCAGCTAGGGGAAAATAAAGTAAAATAACAGCTTTCAGATGTTGCAGATATCAGACACTAACCACAAGTGATCATGCCACAACGCTGTTTTCCTCAGTCCAAGACAGTGAAAAGTCAAACACCCGCTATGCATTGAGGAAGTTGGTGGGGGGCACTCACCATCAGTTGTGTCACTCATAAAACAATCCTTGACCCCAGAGCTTGGAAGATTACTTTTAAAAAGGAATAAATTACAATTACTGTTACATGGCCCCCAAAAGGAATAAATTACCATTACAGTTGTTCTGAAAGGAATTCATTACTTTACCGTTACTCAAATGTAAGCACTACAATTAGACTTAAGTTACTTAAAAAAAAAACCTACAAGGTTCTGGCCTGGGTTGCTGCACACCTAAGTTGCCTAAAACAACATTAAAAATAAACACACACAAACAGGGGGTAGTAGAATAATTATTTTTATCCATAAGAGAGCAAGAGTGGTCTCTCCACTGGTAAGGGAGGCGGGGAGGGTGGCAGAGGCCACTACTCAGATATTTACACATGAAACCAAGTGCAGCCCTCACATACACACACACATTCTCAGCCAGCAAGCATCATCTCTCTCACTCAACCACCTCCGGTACCCTGCCCTACCACCAACTAAGGGACACCCACTAGGATTGCCAGGTTCAGGGCCTGATCCTGATCCTGTATCTTTAGGAGTAGAGAAAGTCAGCCAAGTTCAGGTGTTTTGTAATGGGAAAAACCACAAGGTGGAATTCTCCCTTCCCCCTGCACAACTTTTAAAGATACAGAAGGCCGCCATCTTGGTTTATTTTATTTTATTTATTTATTGTATTTATATATTGCCCCATAGCTGAAGCTCTCTGGGCGGTTTACAATAACCAAGCTCAAGGCAGCTTACAACATCAAAATAAATAAATTCATAATTGAGTCTTAACAGTTACAGAATATAACAAAATGTAAATAGTACTAAACAATAAGGTAATGAAAACATCAAATACACAATAAAATTAAACAATTCCTGCATAATTCCTAATAAGGCCTAACAACAAAAATACAAAAACAGAATGCCAGTAACAGGAAGAAAAGAATGCATCCCCAAAATTAAATCATGACCCCATCCCAATCCCCCATCCCCCCCACTCCTAAACAGCACCCTACCCCAACAGCCTCTAGATATCCCGAGCATTTTGGAATAACAGCAAGATGCTCTCTGGCCCCTTCAGCAGTAACAGCAGCTTTTGTAATTAGCCATCCCAGGCCAGGGAAAATAGGCAGGGGAAGACAGGCCAGTAACGCAGGGAGCAGTCCTTGCAAGATTCACAGGAGAGATGGTCTCCTTCAGATGCTTAGAAAAACATATTGGTCAGGCTTGCTTTATGGTATGAACTGCTCAGAAACATTTGTCTGGTTGTGTTGAGTGGCAAGATGTCTTTTATCCCAAAAGACTTTGGAAATGAATGGATTGGTTACTGTTGTCACCTCTGTTTTATGGGATATCTGTTGGTTTGCATTGACTGTTTTAGTCTACGTTCAGAGTGTTCTTTTATGATATTTCCTAAGCCACTTTGGTTTGGAAATATTCTGGAAAATGCTCATCATACTGGATGTTCGATAAAGCTGCCGAAGAAAGACACTCCGTAACTGAGGAAGTGGCACCATGCACACCGGTCTCTATTCCTTGCATACACAGATGGGATCTGTTTATAGTGCGTCTTCATCTGTGCCCTGATGCCAATTCTCTTTGTGTTTGGTTCCCATTCTCCTCTTTCATCCTTTGCGGTTGCCTTCTCAGGGACTACATCTAGTTGTTGTTCGCATTCCTTTTATTCAGGCTGCTCTTCCTTTAGGGAAGCAGTTTGTGGTTGATGGCATGTATGCGTGCTGCATGCGTGCATTGCTGCCATCAACCAAGCAAACATTTTCCCCTGAGATGCGAAAAAGTTAAAACACTGCAAGTGCAGCAAAATGCCAGGGAGGGCAGCGGAGGCCGCTTTATCTGCCAAGTATAAACACAATATTCACACACACACACACACACACACACACACACACGAGCCATCTTTCACCTCTACAGTTCTTTATCTCCATTCTGCTGCTGCCTCCTTCTCCTTTATCCATATTCTTGTCCTCTGGCTCCTTTGTCCCTCCACTCCATACTTCACCACCGTCCATTGTTTTCTCCACTCCACCCCTATCTTGTTCTCCACCTCTTCCCTCATCACTTCCTACCCACCCACAGAGCACGAGGGAAGAGCGATGCTGCAGAGGCACATGATTTTCATCCACAAATCAGAGGAGCAGAAGATTTCCCTTGCTTCCCCCCCCAAATAATGCCCCAAAGTAATGCTGGAAACATTACAATTACTCCTCAAAAGCAATAAAATTACTCCTCATTCTATTACAATCAAAATGTAAAGGAATTGCCCTCTCGTTTCTCAAAAAAGTAATGAATTACAAGTAATTCATTTTTTGTAACTGCTTACTTTCAAGCTCTGCTTGACCAACCAGACATTCTGAAGTTGAAGATTTAACAAAAGGGAGTCTTACATGCCCAGTGACATGCAAGGTGATCCTGAAGCAAGACATCAGTGTAGATACGAAATTGACAGGGCCAACCCCAGGCATGCCAGGGCCCTTGGGCACCAGCCTGCCCCGGACCCCGGCACTCCCCTTCTGCGATTCGCTGCAAGATTGGTACCGCACATCACAGGGCGTGAGATCCCAAGCCTCCCCCCATTCCCCCACTCTACTTACCTTTCTCTGTGCTGTTTTTTCAGCGGCACACCTGCAGCTGCAGGTTTGCCATCAATCAAGATGGTGGCCAAGGTTTCCCTAAGGGGCTGAAGCCTCTGCCGCAATCTTGGTTGATGGCACATATGAGTGCTACACACGTGCATTGCTGCCATCAACCAAGGTGGCGGCAGAGGCTTCAGCCCCTTAGGGAAACCTTGGCCGCCATCTTGATTGATGGCAAACCTGTATGCACAGTGCGCACAGCTGCAAAAAAACAGCAGAGAGAAAGGTAGGTGAAGCGGGGGGATGGCATGCAGCCCGAAGCTCCTGCCCTGCGATCTGTGGCAGCAATCCTTCTACGGATTGCAGAAGGGGAGCTCAGGGGCCCCCAGGGGCCATCAGCCAGTGCCCACCTGGCCGCCTTTTAGAACTGGCCCTGGATATTGATATAGATATGTTTTAGAAGTAATAGCCAGTAAATACCCTAGATCAGTGGTTCCCAACCTTTATGGGCACGGGACCCCCTTTATAAGCTGAATTTTTTTTGTGACCCCCTCCCCCCAGGGAGGCAGGCTGGCTGCCAGGAAGGAAGGGTTGCTTCTTTTTTTTTTTTGCAGGCTTGCTTCTTTTTGCTTCACAAAAAGCCCTCCTCTCATTCTAAGTAAGGGCATTGCCATGAGCAGCAGTGCAAGGAGACAGGAATCAGTGATAGTAATCCCCTCTTCTTCCTGGTAGCTCCACCCTCAGCCTCCTTTGGCATCTGCCATGTATTTTATAGGCAGATGCCTGCCCTTAGTGCGCCTGAAAGATGCTCTGGCACTTCAGGAAAAGGCGTCCCCTCTCGTTTGGAGCAAAGGGGAGGTGTCGTCTGAAGCGGCAGTGGAAAGCAGACAGTGTAGAAGGAGTGAAGACTTAATTAATAATTAAATAATTGATTAAATAAATAAATAATTCATTTCTTTACTGTTCACGGCCCCCTCTGGATTACTTCACGCCCTCCTGGGGTCCCGGCCCCCAGGTTGGGAACCACTGCCCTAGAGATCAGACTTTGCACTCTGAAAAGTGCTACAGAAAATTGGATCCAATGTGACAGAGGAGAACCATGAACAGGATCTTCCGGTTTGTGTGTGTTTTAAAAGGTTAATAGCAGCTGCATGGGAAGAGGGGCTGATTTAGATTGAAACTGCAGTGCTGGGAGAGGGGGTGTTTTAAAAACACTTTCCCCCATGCCATTTTCCTGAATAAAATAGGCTCCCATCTAAGCTTCTGTTTGGGTGAGAACATAAAATTTTATATTGGTACCTGTGTTGTTGAGTGTTGTTTTTTTTTGCGATGCAGGACAAATAACAGCTTGGGGTGCAGGGGGGGGTCAAGAGATGGTTTTCAATGGGAAAACAGTGCAGGGGGGAAGAGCCACAGTCTATATATGAATGGACCCTACCTAGTATTAACTTAAACAAAAAAATCATGGATCTCTCACATTACATCTTATTTTGCCCTTAATCTTCATCTTATTGTACAACATTTACCACTGAACCTGTGATGTTTCAGAATGGTTTGGGGACTGTCACTACATTCGCCTATCTTCCTAATGTTTCTCCTTAATTAGGTTAATGAGCCTAATCTGTAGACACACGAATTCATTGTAGATTGCATGGAGTCTGAAAGAGCGAGGACCCTTTGTTAATAAGAGGTGGCTTCCACTGAACTGAAAAACAGTAATCAATCAGACAATATTCCTTCCTAACATGAATACAACAGCTTAACTTATTCAAAAGTTATTGATAAGTTAGCAGACTCAAAATTTTAGTGTGGTATACATTTCACAGGACTGTACCACCTGTGGTATTCACATGGGGTTGCTTGTTTGTAAATGCTCCCCTGTTAAAATCTTTCTACATGAGCAAAGCTAACACATCAAAGGCTCTAGGTAGTCAAGAGGTATTTTGATGTGGGGAAGCTCAAATTCCGCACACACATATTTTAAAGTGGCAGCGAGACCACATGCATTAGTTCTTAGAGCTTTTCATATTTCAAATAGTTACATGGGAAAGCCCTGTTGAGATTGTAGCATTTCAGATTGCCGATAAAGTGACTGCATGTTTGAATGCATGTTTAAATGCAAAAACTCCCTGAACATAAAAAACCCTATTTAATCAGGGAGACCCCCTCTAGGATGCACACCTTAATGTGGTGAGGGGTTTGAGAGTGTTGAAGAAGCTAAGAGCAATGCCGTCAGGAGTCTAGACCAAGAGGCTAGACTCCTAGCAGGGGCACCCATGGCGGAATGGTCAAAGCTGAAACACCAGACTAAGATGCATCCAAACTCTGAGGAAGGCAATGGTAAACCACCTCTGAATATTTCTTACCATGAAAGCCACAGACCTGAACTTACAAGATCTGAACAGGGTGTTTCATGACAGATGCTCTTGGAGGTCACTGATTCATAGGGTCGCCATAAGTCGTAGTCGACTTGGAGGCGCATAACAACAACAGTCACGGAGAGTGTTAGGCGAGGGGCAGGGAGGGTTTCAGGGAAGTGGTTTGCTGTTTTATTTTGCATGGGGGAATCATTGAAACATGCACGCCATCCACAGTTGTACCATATAACTATTATGATAATGTTCCGAAGG
This sequence comes from Rhineura floridana, assembly GCF_030035675.1. Taxonomy (NCBI): domain Eukaryota; kingdom Metazoa; phylum Chordata; class Lepidosauria; order Squamata; family Rhineuridae; genus Rhineura; species Rhineura floridana. Next base: position 20,700,227 of record NC_084481.1, read on the forward strand.
TAACAGATCCCTGTACAAATGAGCATGGGAGGCTGGTCACCAAGGCAAGGTGGGGCACAGCCCTATCAGTATTTTTACCACTGCATTACTTAAGTGTCCACAGGATCTTAGCAAGGGAGGGGGAGGGGGAGAAAACCAGAACAAATTGGCCCCATCTCCAGTGACCCCCTCAATTAATACTGAAGATACCTGCTGAATGTCTTTTAGGAGAGCATTCCACCAGACTGGGCGATATTTCTAAAGGCTTGGCTTCGTCCTGATATCAGACGAGCCTCACCAACTCAGCGATAACCGAATACTTTTCTACGGATGGTCTCAATGACCAAGCTGGGATAGAAGGGTTCAGGCGGTCCCTAAGGCACCCTGTCCCTAAGTTGTTCAGGGCTGTGTAAATTAGTACAAGACCTTTGTCGTTAAAACATCACATACGATGTAACATGCATTGTCTGCCACAAAAAACAGGAGTGGATGGATCACAAGAGGAGTGGATGGTGGTCAATAGCTGTATGCATCCCCCAGATGTTCAACATACAGTACTGTAGGGGGGACGAACATGAACCCATGACTAGCTTTCACTCCTCGACCCAAATGGGTTCTACACTGGGGGTCTGCATGAACCAGCCCTAAAGTGTGACAATATCCCAGGCTTTCCTGTTTTATTGTAACATGTGAAAAAGTGATGGATGGATGATATGCTACTGGATAGTAGCGGGTTTGAGTGGTTCTGCCCACTTGTGTGGCCAAGTCCATCAATGAAAGCTGAGGGAAGCCCAGAAGAATTTGCTTTTGTTCACAGTCACAACCGCAACAAGCAGAATGGCAATGCTCCGTGTTTACTCCCCTCTGTGCAATCTGATAGCACTGAAATTAAAATGGTCTAAACAAAGAGCTATTGAGGCCTTTTATAATGGAGTCAATGCGGCTCTGATAAAGCCCAAAATGGATTCCTCAGTGCAGACAACATGTCGCAAGCCTTAATTTGTTTGTGAGATCCATAATGTGAATTCCCCCCCCCAACAAAGGCAATTTCTCTCCGTGGCAGGATATAAGGATGTACAGTACTGGAGTCTTAACTGTTAACGTTTAATCTCTAGAAATTGTGTTTGGTTACATCGCCAATTAGAAGGGTGATTTCTGCAATTTTGGCAGAACCTAATATTAGTCAGGAGGATCCTCAGAATCTGGGGAATCAGCATGACAAAGAGAAAGCGGTCCTGACCTTCCTCAGACAGAACACCCACTGACATTTTGGACCACTTCCTCAGCTTTTAAGAAATCGGCAGAATTGTTTTTGGCCTGGGTGTATTGCTAGCTCGTCTTGTGTGTGCATGTGTGTGTGTGGGTATGTGTGTGATTTGGCATGGTATCTTTATGAAGATAATAACTAGTCTTTGGAAAACATTTTTTTTATTTGTTGGGAATGTTAACATTTTAAAAACAAGTTTCTATTCCAAGCAAAAAATGTAGTGGCTTAGGAACACAGGAAGCTCAGTCAGGCCATTAGTCCACCTAGCTCAGTACTGTCGGCACTGACTAGCAGAGGTTTAAGATGGGGAACATCAGAGCTTGGAAAAGTTACTTTTTTGAACTACAACTCCCATCAGCCCAATCCAGTGGCCAAGCTGGCTGGGGCTGATGGGAGTTGTAGTTTTAAAAAGTAACTTTTCCAAGCTCACATGCCTAGCCCTACCTGGAGATGACAGGACTTGGACGTGGGACCTTCTGCAGACTAAACAGGATATACAGAAGGGAGAGCCCCATCCTCCTAACTTTCCACGTGTTCTGTAATACAAATCTTACGCACATACCAGCAATACACATGAAAACTCTTCCCACACTATGAGGGACCCTGCTTTTTGTAGTACATGAGTGGAGTAAAGAAGAGCCGATGAACAAGTAGAAAGACTGGAGAATAGGGTGGAATTGCTGTCCTGCTTCCCAAGTACCAGAGACTCAGCATTGGGTAGGCAAGTCCTGATGAAACCAACCTTGCTAGTGGAAGAGTTTGCAATTTTTATATATTTGTACAAATGTGTGTGCTATTCCTCATAAAGGATACCAGAACAGTGAGCAGCATAACATGCCGTAAAGTATGAATAAAACATCAGGATAAATTAATTCAAATGATCAACCATACATGGCTGGGGCACATATCAGGGAAAGCCTGTTGAAACAAAAAAGTTTTAAGCAAGGATTGAAATTTTTGCCCTGCCTAATGTTAAAAAAGAGGGAATTCCAGACAGTAGGCACTGCAGCGCTAAAAGCCCTGCTCCTCATGGTCATAAATTGCACCTTACTTGAGAAGCGTTCTTAAGAACACTTGATACAAACATAAGGAAAGCCATCTCCTTTCCAAGTAATTTTAATGAGAAGTGGGGTCAGAACAGCAGTATCCTGCTACAGCCACTTCTTGGAGATCTGAGTTCAAATCCCCATCCAACCATGAATCTTACCAAGTTGCCTTGGGCAAAGCACCGTTTCTCAGCATAAACTAACAGGGTAGTTGTTGTGAGAATAAAATAGGACAATCTCCATATATGGCACCCATTCCTTTTTGGAGGAAGTATGGGAAATGGATCCAATAAAGTGTGTGTTAGATGCTACAGAGATGGCTCTCTAGGCTTAAGACTCTATGGAAAGGATGGGATTACAACTCCCATCATCCTTGATCATTGGCCATGCTGGATGGGATTGATGGGACATGAGAGTCCAGTAACGTCTGAAGGGCCATGATTCCCCATCCTTGCTCAGTGTGGAATAGGGGAAGGCCCTAATTGACTTGCAGCATGGGAGTCTTGATTTGGTCTTGACACAATAAAGATTGTCTTTTTTTAACCATGGAAACATGGTTAGACTGTACAAGGCTATTATTATTATTATTAAATTTTATTTATAACCCGCCTTTCAGCCAAAGGCCCTCAAGGCGGCTTACAAAGAAAAATAAAGACAGGTATAAAAATACAATATGAAATACAATAAAAATACAATAAAAGCAATACAATTTACAAAAATTAAATTAAATAACAAATAACATAATAACAAATAAAATTAAAGAACAAATAACATTATCATTATCGGCACTGCCAAGAAAGAGGAGGTGGTGTTAGTGGGGGTGGCAGCTCCCGAGAGACAGAAGGGCGAAAGACTTTTGTTACAGTGAAGCTGTTTGCTGTCTCAACGTTGTCTTCCTCTCCATGTCCTCGGGCTCGCTCAGCTGCTACTCCCTGGGCTTCTGCTGGTGGTGATGGTTTATGTCAGGGGGTGGCTGCGGGAGCTCGGGCTCAGGTTTGGTCCTAGTTTTGGTGTACAAAGCCCTAAACAGCTTGGGACCAGGATACCTGAAAGACCGTCTTACCCCTTATATACCCAGTCGATCACTGAGCTGTGCAGGTGAGGGCCTCCTGCAGATACCATCTTATCAGGAGGTCCGTTCTGCACAACATAGGAAACGGACCTTTAGTGTGGCGGCACCTACCCTGTGGAATTCCCTCCCCTTAAATATTAGGCAGGCGATATCTGTGTTATCTTTTGAAGACTTTCCTCTTTCAACAAGCCTTTTAAGTTAAGACCTATCCCAGTCTGCGTTTGTGTTGGAATTGCTTTTTAATATATATATATTTAAACAATAAGTTTTTAACCCTTTTTAAAAGATGTTTTAAAAGCTTTTTAAAAAAATGTTTTTAAGTTGTTTTGTTTTGGTCTAATTTAAGGTCTGTTTTTATGATGTTTTGATGTGTTTTTAGTGCTTCTGTTTGCTGCCCTGGGCACCTGCTGGGAGGAAGGGTGGGATATAAATCAAATAATAAATAAATAAATAAACTACCATAGTCATCCCACAAGTGATGGTTGGTGGAAAGGTCTCCATTTGAAGCATCTTGCAAACTAAGAGGCTTGACTGGGGTGAATAAGCAGTCATGTCAGTGTCAGAAGGGTGTGGTGGCATTGGTTGGTTGATACTCCTCTCTTCATGAAGTACTACCCCTGTAGGCCCGTAACACCACTGTGACATGGAAAATACAAGATACATAAGTAATAAGCTTGGAAAACACACAGACACATACATACAACCTGAAGTGATGGCCCCATCAGGCAATAGATGGAAGGTCTTTACTAGGGATGTACTACAAATATGCCCAATTCAGATTTGGTATCAAATTTTTCATTAATTCGCTTATTCTCTATAATTCTGGATCAAAATTTTATGTAGCAATTTTCTGCGTCTATTTTCAAATACTGATGTTTTTTTTAAAAAATGACCTACGAAATATTAATATTAGGAATTATCATCGAGATTTCCTTTGATTTATTGATATTTCCTTTCAAAATATTTCCTTTGAAAATATCAATGCTAATATCAATATTTTTTGTGAGGGGAAAAAACCCTGGATCAGTAAAAGCAGCGACTGGCAGACAAAGAATGAACTTGAATCGATAACAGCCTCAGGGACCCTGGAACTGTTTTCAAGGTGGGGGGGCTCAAGACTGGCAGGCAGGTTATGTCATGATGACTTACTTGCAGGTGCATTTTACATCTGCTTATTGAATGTGTTAAGTAAACAATAAATCTGTCATATTCCAGCACTGTCACAATCATAAATACACTTGAAGAAAAAAGAAAAACGTAAGTTTAATGTTTTTTAATAACGTTTTTAACCCTTTTTAAAAGTTTTTTTTAATTGTTTTTAATGCTGTTTTGTTTTAATGTATTTTAAGATCTGTTTTTATGATGTTTTAACGTGTTTTTAGTGCTTTGTTTGCCGCCCTGGGCTCCTGCTGGGAGGAAGGGCGGGATACAAATTAAATAATAAATAAAATAAATAATAAATAAGTAGTAATTGCTCAAAGTAAAAATTACAGAATGTTTATGGATAATGGAATACCCTTTGTAAGTTCTAACTAACCTGTTTATGCTTCAGAGATGGAAAAGAAGAAAGCAAGGTCTTTTGTACAACTTTAGGAACTTTCCATTTATTACTGGAACTTCACATAACATCTTTAAAATAAAGATGTATAAAGATCTTAAAATAAATTAAAAGTACAATAAATTAAAATAAATAAATAAATAAATCTTAGCATAAATTTTAAATTAAAGAATAAAATAAAAAGATCTTAAAATATGTAATAAACAAAATAAAGACTTTAAAATAAATAGTATAGCTGTGTTTCTTGTGTTCTATTATTTATAACATGGATATCATAACAGGCATGTATTATACTTAATAACAAACCCTAAAGATAGTTTCAGAAGGGGTGGTCATGTTCATCTGAGATATGAAAACACAAACATCTTAAATAAATTTGTGAGTCTTTAAGGTGCCATAGATGCCTTGTTTGTGTTTTAATAAACCATAAACATTACTGTGGCACACTTAAGCCAAAGGTGGCTTGCCGTTCAGTAGTTCTTGTGATGAATTCATTCATAATATTTTCCAAAGGAATTTGGCCAGTTTTTTACTTGTGTACATGAAAGAGCAGATGTGTAAGGCGCTTCTGTGTCATGTGATTACTCAAGTATGTCTTTACCCTCCTCAGAGCACTGAAAGAACGTTCTCCTGATGCTGCTGATGCACGTATGGTGTGTAAGAGCTGTACCAGCATGACGACTTGGTCTAAGAGATTTCAGACTGTCTGAGGCTGTTGTCTCAATGAGATACCTTCAATAGTCTTTACTTCAGCAGTTGGAATGACTGTTGGGAGGAGTAACAGTTAAGCCAGCAGCCTGTTCAAATCAAAGTCACAGCTGTGAACTCCAAGGGCCTCTCTGAGCTCTTCTGTGCTGCTGAAATGCCTTCTGCATGCAGCAGTTACTAAAGCATTTTCCAGTTTGGTCCATTCCAGGTTGGTTGAACCGATGTTTGATTTCAGATGTTATGTGATCAGTTACATCAAAGAAATCCTTCTGGAGAGTTTTTTTTGCATCCAGGACCACTGGTGGTGTTGGTGTCTTTGTATGCTCAAAACGTGCTGGTGGTTTTCTACTGCTGCTTGCTTTGCCCCTGTTGCACTGTATTTGGTGCCCCCAGAGGGGCCGCGAAGTAATCCAGAGGGGGCCGTGAACAGTAAAGAAATGAATTATTTATTAATTTTTTAAAAAAGTCTTCACTCCCTCTACACTGTCTGCTTTCCGCTGCTGCTGCAGATGACACCTCCCCCTTGCTCCAAACAAGAGGGGAGACCTTTTGCTGAAGCGGCAGAGCGTCTTTCAGGCGCACTAAGGGCAGGCATCTGCCTATAAAATACATGGCAGATGCCAAAGGAGGCTGCGGGTGGAGCTACCAGGAAGAAGAGGGGATTACTATCACTGATTCCCGTCTCCTTGCACTGCCGCTACTGGCAACACCCTTACTTAGAATGAGAGGAGAGGGCTTTTTGTGAAGCAAAAAGAAGCAAGCCTGCAAAGAAAGGCTGCTTTCCCCCTTCCTTCCTGGCAGCCAGGCTGCCTCCCTGGGGGGAGGGGGTCAGAATTTTTTTTCAGCTTATAAAGTGGGTCCCGTGCTCATAAAGGTTGAGAACCACTGCTCTAGGCAACTGGGGGAAGGTGTAGTATTCTGAGTAATTTATGTATGTTGCCACCTAGTGGCCAAAGGGCAGATATATTGCTATAGCAAAGGGAGACTGAGCATGCTCCAGCTGGCTGGAACTGTTCCTAAAATGGCTGCCAGGCAAAGATCTTGATGAAAACAGAACAAAATAAACACAGTAATCTGTTAGCATTCCTGGTGTGCTCTCCATAGATTGCAGAAGGGATTCTCATGCTCTGACGACCTCTTTGTAGTGGCAGTGCAAGAAACCATTTTTCGCTGGAACTTAAGAACACTGCTGTACCACTATCAATTTTGTCTGGTCATTTCGGGGGGGCTCAGCCCACCCAACCTTAGTCTTGGGGGGGGGGCTTGAGCCCCCCGTGCCCCCCCCTGTTCCGGGGTCCATGAACAGCCTGTTAGGTTGACAGAATGCTTTTGAACTGACACTGGCTAACGGATCCCATCCCTAGCCCACTCATATGTTCAGATATATAGCTCTGTAAGAAATCTTTGGCTAAAGGGTTTTTAATATCTGAGATGTGAAGAAATATTGGGTGCAGAAGGACTTTTATTTTTATTTATAGGGTTATATACCACAAAATAAACCAAGTATCTAGGCCAGCCTTTCCCAACCAGTGTGCCTCCAGATGTTGTTGGACCACAACTCCCATCAGCCTCAGCCAGCATTGCCAATGGTCAGGAAAGATGGGGATTGTGGTCCAACAACATCTGGAGGCACACTGGTTGGGAAAGGCTGATCTAGGCAATAAACTGATGCATCCACAAAAACATCTGCACAGCAATATATAATAACCAATGGCTGAACTATACATCAAAAAAGCCCTATGTAAACAGAAGAGCCTTAAGCAGCCATTTGGAACAAAGTATTGATGGTGCCTGCTTAATAGTAATAGGCAGAGTCCCACGACACAGGCACACACAAAATGCCCTCAGTCTTGCAGAAGCAAAGCAAACATCATGTGGTACCCTTCATCGAGCTTCTCCAGTGGAATGTAAAGACTGAGCGGGTATACATATATCCTTTTATCTGTAAAGCATTTGTGTTGCAAGTCTTCTGTGTTTTATGCTTACATTGGGGTGAATGATTTTGATTAACTCTAAGGGGGGAGGGACAAATCACAGCTCTGTTAGCATATTCTCACTCTGAACAGCTTTGCCTGATTCCTTTGGAGTTGCCTAATGCAGCTTTCTGTGCGTGTAATTTTATATAATCTGATAATTCTGCATGCTTTTAAACACTGTCACTTACATGGAGGGGCGGAGGGCAACCTTGGTGCTGGAAGAATTTCCTGGTCTGCTATGAATTAGTGCGTGCGGCTGAGGCAAGGCTACTGAGGATTCCTCTACCTAAGGCATTTGAAAAGCTGTTGGCCAAAGGAGAGGGAGATTGTGATATGGTCTCTCTGCGATATCTCTGCAATCCCCAAGTTATTAAAAATGGCATACCGGTATTGATTTAGGGCTGATTAGTGTATGCATGTGAATTGCTTAAGGACTCACAAATGAACACGTGAGCTGCTTCCCAATGGGGGCCCTTTAACACATTCATAAAAGTGTGTGTACAGGGGGGGGAAAGTAGGGCAGTGGTATCTTCCCTACCTTTCCTGATCCCATTTGTTTATTTTCCTGCTTACAATCTATGGCCAGCTGTAACCTTACTGCCATTTTGCTATGAGCTCATTGTATGCATATACAACAAATACCATCTCCCATTCGGCCAATCTGACTCTAAAACTTGTATAGATACGGGTAAAGGGTTTGGGAAGGAAAGTCAAAACTTCTCCAGCGGTGCTCGGGGTGCTGGTGTTGGTGATGAGGTTTTTTGGAAAGGGGAAAGGATCATTCCACTGGAAGTACTTTCAAAAATGAAGGCAGACTTATGTTCTACAATTAAAATGGAGCTGCTGTGGAAAGGGGGCAGCTTTCCATTGACCTCCCCCTCTGCAATGGGTATTGAGACATACCTGTGTCGTGGGGATCTGCGCTGGATGCCTATAAGTTAGCAGGTCCAATTCAAGGTGTTGATGCTGACTTAAAGAACCCTGAATGACTTGAGGCATAGGCACCTAATGGAGCCCTTTTCATCAGCCTGTCTGGGCTCTCTGCCTGACAGAAAGAGCCTGTCTTGTGGTCTCATCAGGAAATTTGGTTTGCAGGATGGAGTCCTTCTCATTAATTGCACCCCAACTTTGGAACTCCCTCACCTTGGATGGCTACATCACCAATCAGCTTCCATCACTTAATTAGAACCCTTCTGTTCTCCCAGGCTTTTGGAGGACTTAGCTGAATCTGCTGTGATGTTTTAGGATTGTTGGCCGCATGCAATGCTAATTTGTGTCTTAGCTGTCACTTTGTTTGAAAGGTTGCGTTTTATTTTGGGTTGGAAACCACCTTGGGACCGCATTTGTGGTTCTTATTTCATTTGTGGTGGAAAATGGTCTACCAATGTTATAAATAAAATAAAAAATAAAATATTGCCATACTGGGAGGTTCTGTACCTCCACTGGCGGCAGGCAGCCAATGATGACGACAGAGGAGAAGAAATGCAGAACAGGTTGGCCCTGTTAAAAAAAAATCTGACCCCACCTCTGTCTCCCTGCTGGCTTCTCCTCCTCCTGGCCCCCAAACATATGGTGGAACTAGCCCAGGAGCCTTCTGTGAGGCGTCCTTCCCTGGCTTTCCCTGTCAGGTTCCTACCTGCTCGTGGTTACTGCCTGTCTCTAGGCACCACCAGGGACTCCACCAGTCCGGACCGCACTCTCTTATGGTTTACCTATCCGCTCTAGCACAGATCTCAACAGATCCCCCTGCTAGGCAACCACCAGTAACGTCCCAATACTAGTATTCCCAGAGACTCTGAATACTGGTATTGTTATTCTCTTCACCACTGCCACCATTTGTTACAGTTCCCCTTCAGCCTTGGTCATTACCTTACCCTCCCTTCTGGTCTGTGAAACCCCAGCCAAGGATCAGGCCTTTGGTAAACCAAATTAAGTATTTATTACAGATAACAAAGCTAACAAGATTAACAAGATTTCTTCTTAAGGCACATAAGCATATGGTTTTACTCAATACTAATCCGAACTCCACCTCCCTCCTGGTAAACAACTCTCTAAACCCCACCAAGCAACCCACTCAGTTCTCTTCTCCCCCCCAGATTCCACTCTCACTCTTCCTTTTATACATTCAGCCATTTTAAACACTCAGCCAATCATCTCGCATTCTACTGCCCATTCACTCCCCCTCTTTCACTCCACTTACCATGTATCTTCTAAACAACCAACACTTACCATATATACATTAATATAGGAACATCACATTTCCCCCCCTTAAACAACAGCAGAGTATTATTCCTGTTCCAGGATTTATACGTCGCGTTAACAAATAAAAGTCTCTATGGGGAAAATGTCTTTCTTTGTTCCTCCGTCTGGTCACGTCACTGCAGTCTCAGCCACTTGCCTGGAAAGTCCATCGGCCAGTACATTGTCCTTGCCTTTTATGAACTGGAAGTCCACTTGATAGTCCTGTAGGGCCCAGGACCACCTCTGCAGCATAGTGTTATGGTTTTTCATAGTCTGCAACCATAACAAGGCCCGATGATCCGTAGTCACTGTGAATCTTCGTCCCCACACGTATGGGCGCAACTTGTTCAGTCCTCACATGACCGCTAGGCACTCCTTCTGGACCGACGAATAGTTTTTCTCCCTTGGCGTCAGCTTGCGACTCAGGTATGCCACTGGATGTCTGGTGCCTTCTCTCTCCTGTAGCAAGACGACTCCCAGCGCCAGGTCCGACGCATCTGTAGCCACGATGAATGGTTTCTCATAGTCTGGTGCTATTAATATGGGTCCTTGGCACAAGGCTTGCTTCAGTAGATCAAAAGCCTTCTGACATTCATCCGTCCATACCACACGCTCAGAACACTTCTTCTTTGTTAATTCATGCAAGGGGGTTGCTATTTCCCCAAAATTTCTCACAAACTTCCTATAAAATCCAGCCACACCCAGAAATGCCCTTACTTGTTTTTTGGTTAAGGGGATCGGCCACACTTGTATTGCCTCCACCTTGCTCCATAAGGGGGTGATTTTCCCACTCCCCACCTTATGTCCTAAATAGATTACTTCCTTTAGTCCAAACTGGCATTTCTTAGCTTTTATTGTGAGGCCTGCTTTTCTTAAGGCCTCCAATACTGTTGTCAGGTGTTGGACATGCTCAGGCACCGACTTGCTAAAAATGGTCACGTCATCGATATAGGCCACTGCAAAATCTGACATGCCTCGCAACACAGTATTGATTAGCCTCTGAAATGAACTTGGTGAGTTCCTTAGTCCCATGGGTAAGGTCACAAACTCATATAACCCATCTGGTATACTGAAGGCAGTTTTGGCTCTGGATTGCTCGTCTAGTTCCATTTGCCAAAATCCTTTACAGAGATCTAGTGTAGAGATAATGGTTGCTGCCCCCAATAACTCTAACATTGCGTCTACCCTAGGCATAGGATACGCATCTGGGACAGTAATTTTATTGATTAGCCGATAATCAATGCAAAACCTTGTCGTTCCATCTTTTTTCGGAACCAGGACAATACTTGAGGCCCAGGGACTGATGGATTCCCTGATCACTCCTAATTCCAGCATATCTTCCACCTCCTTTTTGATCTCATTCAAAACTTTCCCATTCACACAGTACGGAACTGATCTGATTGGGGCATGATCTCCAGTATCAATGGAATGTATAACTATACTGGTTCGGCCAGGTTTGTTGCTAAAGAGATTCCTATAGGTTTTCAAAACTCTCAGAATCTCCTCTTTTACTTCCTCCTTCACCTCCTCTGACCATTCCACTTGATCTACCCCTCCTTTGTCTTTGCTTTCCTGTACCAAATCTGGAAGTTCAGGCCCACTTCCCTCAGGGAATAAGGTAACTTGCAACACCTGTACATCCCTGGTATGGTAAGGCTTCAACATATTTACATGAACCACTTTGCTTTTGTTTAATTGGTCTGTGGTGATTACATACGTCACTGTGTCAAGCCTTTCTCTGATGGTATATGGTCCTTCCCAGTTAGCCTGTAATTTGTCATGTTTCCTGGGTATGAACGCCATAACCATATCTCCCACATCATACACACATTCCCTGGCTGTTCTGTCATACCAGTAACGTTGCTTCTCCTGTGCTTGACTCAAATTCTTTTCCACCACCTCCATCATTGATGTTAATTTATTGAGGAATTCCAATACAAAATCTACTACAGATGTTTTGTACTCTCCCAGGGTTCCTTCCCATGAATTTTTTAATAGTTCCAAAGGTCCCCTCACTTTTCTAGTGAACATGAGTTCAAAGAGTGAGAAGCCTGTTGACTCCTGAGGGACTTCTCTGTATGCAAATAAGAAGCATCCCAACCGTTCATCCCAGTCTTGTGGGTGATCTTGAACATAGCTTCTGATCACGCCCTTCAAAACGCCATTGAATCTCTCTGTTAACCCATTAGTGGCGGGATGGTAAGTAGTGGTCTTTAGATGTTTTAGACCACAACATTTCCACATACATTGCATCACTTCTCCCATGAATACACTGCCTTGATCCGTCAGCACTTCATGAGGGAAACTCAGCCTCATAAAGATTTTTAATAAAGCCTCTGCCACTACAGGGGCTTCCACGGATCTTAGTGCTTCTGCGTCTGGGTACCTGGTGGCAAAATCCACCACCACCAATAGATATTTCTTGCCATGCCTTGTGGGTTTGGAAAAAGGGCCCACCAAATCTATTCCCACTCTATAAAAGGGTTGTCCAATTATAGGAAGGGGCTTTAAGGGTGCCTTAGTCTTTACTCCACTTTTTCCCACCTTTTGGCATATTCCACAAGATAGACAATGTTGTTTTACATCTTTGGAGATGTTTGGCCAATAATAGTGTGCAGCCAATCTCCTCTTGGTCTTTTTTATTCCCAGATGTCCTGCACATGGGACATCGTGGGCTACCTCTAGCAATCTGGTTCTGTATTTGCTAGGTACTATTAATTGCTTCACTGGTTCACATTCATCCTTTCTCTCAGCAGGCATCCACAGTCTATATAAAATCCCATTTTCACACACAACTTGATTCCTCAGTTTGTCAGTGAAAGGAATCTGTTGGGTCAGAGCTTGTTCCTTTATCTGCTTCAAACTTATATCTTTTTGTAGCTCTTCCCTGAATTGATCTGCCTCATCATTATCAGAGACCACTTGATAGTTTGTCTCCTTCAGCAGGCCTGCTAGTGGTTGCTATGGTGACCTGAGGCTGGTTAACAGATTCCACCCTGTTTGTTTCAGCCCCCCTTAATATGGCTTCTTTTTCTCTGCCAATTTGCTGTCTGGTCACTACATAGATCTTTCCTTGGGCGCCCATTACATCCCTTCCCAGTATTACTGGTTCTTGTTGCTGGGCATTAATGCCTACTTTATATCGGCCCTCTCGGCCTCTCCAAGTCATATCCACCAGGGCCACAGGCAAACTTTCTGGTTGACCCCTCACTCCTTGGATAGTCACAGTTTCCTGAGGTAATATTACCTCAGATTTTATTAAATCTGGCCTCAGTAATGTCTGAGCGGCACCAGTATCAAGCAATGCCCAATAATTTGCCCCTTGTACACTCACTTCCTCTCTCAGACTCGAATCAAGGTCTGTTACTTCTGTCCAGTTTATCTGGCAGAACTGAACCTTTTTCGCTGTTTCTAAAGCCTTGGGCTCTGTTTTCACTGCCCTTGTCTGAGCAGGATTACTAATGGGGTTGGCAACCTCACATTGAAAACGTAGGTGCCCCGGTCTACCACATTTGTAGCATAATTTCTCCTCACTTTTAGGGTACACAGATCCACTCTGGGGTGTCCTGTGCCCTTCAGATTTTACTGGAGGACTCACTCTCTGTGGTACCACATCCCTTCTGCCAGCGTTATATGGTCTGGGTTTAAACTCTCTTGATGTTTTCCCCACCCAGCCAGTTCTGTTGGAGGCGAAGTGATCCGCCATCTCTGCGGCCTCCTGCACCGATGTAGGGGAACGGTCTTTGACCAGGAGCCTTATTTCTGGTGGTAACTGATGGTATAATTGATCCAATATCATGAGGTTTTTCACCTCCTCCACAGACTGAGCTTTTGCACTTGTCAGCCATTTCCCAAATATGTCCATCAGTTTTGCCCCCAGCTCCACAAAAGACCTCCCTGTCTGTATCTGGCAATTTCTGAAAAGCTTTCTAAAATAATCAGGCCCCAGTCTGAATCTTTTAAACACTGCTTCTTTGAATTCAGCATAGGTGACGGGCCTGTCTGAGGGGAAATATTGGTATACCTCAGCCAATTCCCCTTTAATCAGGTTTGATAAATACTGCATGTATTTATCTTCAGGTAGCCCCCACAACTGAGCTGCCTTTTCAAAGGTGCTGAGGTAAATTTGAGGATCTTGACCAGGCTCATAGACAGCAAAGTCCTTTGGAGTAATTTTTATTTTTGCTCCATCTCTGTCCTTTCTTGTTTCATCAGAATGAAACTTCTCTCTTTCCAATTTTAATCTTTCCCCTTGTATCTCCGCATCCACTCTCATTCTCTCAGTTTCCATCCTCAATCTCTCTGTTTCCAACTCCCTCTGCTTGTCTTTTTCCTCAGCCTCCATCCTCAATCTCTCAGCTTCCAACTCTCTCTGTTTGTCTTTTTCCCCAGCCTCCATCCTCAATCTCTCAGCTTCCAACTCTCTCTGCTTGTCTTTTTCCTCAGCCTCCATCCTCAATCTCTCAGCTTCCAACTCTCTCTGTTTTTCCTTCTCTGCACCTTCCATCCTCAATCTCTCAGTTTCCATCTTCAACTTCTCTCTCAAGTACTCTATATAAGCGGGATTGCTTAAATATCCTTCTGGGGTCTCTTCCCTGACTGGTTGTTTTTGCTGGGCAGTAGCAAATCCTATAAGTGCTACCCTCAATTCATCTACCCCTTTACCCTCGTGAGGTAAATGGAATGTTACGCACTTCTCCACCAGCTCCTCTCTTTTCATTTTTATGTATTCAGCCATGGTGTTTGAGTTCACTCACTCTTTGCCACACACTCTTTGCCAGTCACTCTCACAAGTAATCTTGTTTTGTTATTTCTGTTTGCCACACAACTATTAGGGATTGTCTAGTATTCGTATCTCACTGCTACAGCCAACACCTGTGACGTAGTCTCCTTTGTCACCACGTGTCTTTGGGACTCTCTTTGGTTCGTATCTGGATTCTCGGTTGTCCGTATCCCACCGCTACTGCCACCACATGTGAGGCGTCCTTCCCTGGCTCTCCCTGTCAGGTTCCTACCTGCTCGTGGTTACTGCCTGTCTCTAGGCACCACCAGGGACTCCACCAGTCCGGACCGCACTCTCTTATGGTTTACCTATCCGCTCTAGCACAGATCTCAACAGATCCCCCTGCTAGGCAACCACCAGTAACATCCCAATACTAGTATTCCCAGAGACTCTGAATACTGGTATTGTTATTCTCTTCACCACTGCCACCATTTGTTACAGTTCCCCTTCAGCCTTGGTCATTACCTTACCCTTCCTTCTGGTCTGTGAAACCCCAGCCAAGGATCAGGCCTTTGGTAAACCAAATTAAGTATTTATTACAGATAACAAAGCTAACAAGATTAACAAGATTTCTTCTTAAGGCACATAAGCATATGGTTTTACTCAATACTAATCCGAACTCCACCTCCCTCCTGGTAAACAACTCTCTAAACCCCACCAAGCAACCCACTCAGTTCTCTTCTCCCCCCCAGATTCCACTCTCACTCTTCCTTTTATACATTCAGCCATTTTAAACACTCAGCCAATCATCTCGCATTCTACTGCCCATTCACTCCCCCTCTTTCACTCCACTTACCATGTATCTTCTAAACAACCAACACTTACCATATATACATTAATATAGGAACATCACACCTTCATCAACCTGGTATCCTCCAGTCACAGCAGCAGATGGTGGAGTGTGATGGCAAGGCTTACCTGACCTCCTGGAGCAGAGTCTAAAGCAGGGTTACTGGGAGGGGAAAGGTAGCAGGGAAGTCATTTCTGTGCAAGCACACTGATGGAGCCAATATGGTATTCTTGGTGTGTTTGCACACTGCTGACCTCTACTACCTTCTCCCCCCTTTCCATCCAGGTAAGCAGCAACAACTCTGTGGCTGGAACATCAGGTAAATGCTGACGCCCCTCTCTACCGTCCACAACTATCCAGATGTTTTGGACTTCAGCCCCATGGCCGTGCTGGCTGGGGTTGACGGGAGTTGTAGTTCAAAACATGCTCAGGTAGTAGCTGTGGCCAGGAGTGCTTTTGCACAGGTTTGGCTGATGCTGCAACTGTGGCCCTTCCTGGAGCAGGCCAATCTGGCCACTGTCACACATGTTTTGGTCACATCCAGGTTAGAATATTGCGACAGGCTCTTTGTGGTGTGCCTCTGAAGAACATTCAGGATCTACAACTGGTGCAAAATGCAGCTGCTGCTGGGGTGGTACCAGCTATGGGTTCCTTGGAATATATGACCCTATGCTTTAAAAAGTGCATTGACTCCTTGTCTGTTTCGGAGCTCAATTCAAAGGACTGGTTTTGATCACTGAAGCCCTAAATGGCTTGGATCCAGGGTGTCTGGACTGCTTGCTTCCACATGATACTGTCCAGCTGTTGAGATCTTCAGAGAGGGATCTGCTCTGCATCCTGCTGTTCTCTGAGGCCAGATTGGTGAAGTATGCACAGGACTCAGCCTTCCCTGGGGGGGGGCTCCCACAGGAAGTGCATTTAGTCATTTCTCTTCCCTCCTTCCAAGAGATTGTGAAGACCACCCTTTTCCATTAGGCATTTTATTGAATTTATTGCTCCAGGGTCCCAACTTTACGCTTTTTTGCTGTTTTTTATAAATTGTATAGTTGTAATTTGTTTGATCAAATTGTTTTCCATTACTGCTTGTATTTTTTTAACCCTTTTTATTATTCTGTTGGAAATATACATTGTCATAAGTGTTCACTGTCTTGAGCTTTCTTAAACAAAGGCAGGAGATCATTGTTTTAATTCTGTAACGTAACTTTTATGCACCAGTCTGGGGGCTGAAAAGCAGCCTAGGAATGAACATTTGGAATGTTTCTCCATATACCACATTTTTGCTCCTGTCAGGAGCTGCTAGATCTGTGTGCAGCTCCTTTGTGTGGTGAATAACCAGACTGGAGGTGACAGCTTTTAAGTGAAGAGCCTTCAGGCCCTGGACTGACTTAGCTCAACTAAGTTGCCCATTGGATCTTTCTGGGCAGGAAGGAATATAAAGGGCTTCCTGTTCCAGTTGAATCTTGCTTGAGCAATACAATCTTCTTCAGCTCTGATGTGGCTCTGCTTCCTGGAATATCATTTGGCTAACTTCTGGCTTGCTCTTTAGCCTGCCTCCTGGTTTGTCTTCTAGTCCTCCTGACTAGCTGTTTGGTTCTGTCTTCCGGCTTGTCCGATAGCTCTTGATTTCTGACTCATGGCCCAGCACTGACAGCTTAAAATAAAAAATTAGATGTCAACAAGAGTGATTCTACCATAGCCTGGTGTACTAATTTGCTATGTGCAGTGGTTGTTAAAAAATTATTACTTTTTTTTTAAGTTTGATCATGTGAGCAGTCTGATGTGTACAGTCTGATGTGGTACAGCCTAGACACAGGTTTATTCCCTCAGTGGAATCTGGCCTATATTCAATGGGTTTCAAAAAGACAGGTTGACTGTGCTTGGCTCTCACGCAGATTGTTCCCAATATGTATAAGTAGGTCTTTATTCTTAACAAATCCCCAGCAAATACAGAGTAAAGTTTGTCTTGATAAATGGACCCAAAATATTCACTGTTTTCTGGAAGCCATCTTTTAAACTGGGGCTAGTTTTCCCAAACTGTATGTGCTTGGGCAGAAAATCAGGATCCATGAAAGAAAAATTATCACCCTGTCTTCCTTAGCATATCTGAATGAAAGGATTAGCATTTAATTCTTTCTCATTTCTCATTTATTTTATTTTTCCCTTAATTATTAGTCACTCCCTTTGGGTTTCAAACCACCCTATGCAGCTGGATTATGAGGTATGGCATTTCCTCCAAATGGGGCTTACTCCCCAGCTAAAAATGCATGGCGTTCAGCTTTGATGTACTGAAGTTGTGCTGGTGTGGCTGCTGTCTATGGAAACAGAGCTACAAAGTGTGTAAAGGCCATGTTTTTCCTACAGGCCGACAAACATGTGGAGAATGTTCCTCGGGTTCCAGAGAAATGAAGAGTGACAACACTGTGAACTGAATCAAACATTCTGTTACATTAGGGCAGGGATAGCTAATGTGGTGCCCTCCTGGAACCTGCTTGACTACAGCTCCCCTGTTCCCTGGTCATTGCCCATGCTGGCTGGGCTAGGGATGGAAGGATTGTCAGTTTTGGTTCTCTTCATTTCTCATTTTTACACTCTTAAGTTTGGTTCTGCACGTTTCTGCAACCATTTGCATGTTTTTTAAAAAAGTCCTCATGAAAATTCTTCAGCATTTTAGTGCTGATTTCTCCTAATAAACACATTTTATGCTGTTCACCTTTTTTTCAATCAATAATGCATTTTGTATGCTATTTTCACTAATACATTGATTTTTATGCACATTTCCCCTTAATATATGTATTTTGTAGGCATTGTTTGGTCAGAGAACTGCATTGCAAAATTCAGATATGTGGATTTCAAAGGGTGGCTGTGGGCTCATCTACATGGTGGTTTACTATGTGTTTACTGCTAGTCACATGTCCTTTTAATTTGCATGGTTCACATGACATTACAGGCAAACAGAAGCTATCACGCAGTTTCCCCCTGTAAATCCATACTAACCCAATCCTCTGATAATATGAAAAAGGAAGAAAAAAACATCTTCACTCTATATCTCTAGTGCTTACAGACATTCTGTTCCAATGCTTTTAGGTGGGTGTGTCAATCATTCCCCACTCCACACCTACTCTCTCCTCCTCCATTCGTTCATTTTATTTCATGTAGGCTGAAAAGCAACTTCTGGCTGCTCTCCTCCTTCTGCTTTTTTGTGTTGCTGCAAATGGTGCCTTTATTTTATTTCCCCCCCTAAGTTGTGCGCAAAAGCGTAACACTGCTCAAACAAAGATTTGTATTTCACCTGTATCCTACCAGGAAAAACACAGAGATTTGCACTTCCGTTTTTTAAAAAAAGAATCCACTGTAGCATACTCAGTTGCCAAGCAGCCAGAGGGAGTGGAAATGTTAAATTAGCGGGTGTGTTCATTAGGAAATGAAATGACTGATCCTTCTCAGTGTGAATAGAAAACACTGTGTTTGCAGCTGGCATTGAGTCCTTACTGTGGGCGGTACAAATAGAAAATGGAGGTAAAAACAGTGTCTTTAGTACAGAGTAATGCTCCCATGTGGGTAAACCCTGTGTTTCAGTTCTCATATTGTTTTGGAAAGTGTGGATGTAATAGATTCAGCTTAAATGTGAACTGAATTGAATTTTTCCTGCTTCCCTAGCTGGGGCTGATGGGAGTTGGAATCTGAAGTGCATCATGTTGGCTAATACTTGAGAGTATTTGCAGGGGGGGGGAATACCCACAGCTGATATAAAAATGTTTGGGTAGGTGAACAGTAAATTCTTTTAAAGTAAAATCATCCAAACCATGCTTTGTGAAATGAATGTGTAGTGTGTGAATAGTTTTTTGGGGTGAAGGAGCTGAGTCAGAGCCAGTTAATTTTTCTTATTTTCTACTTGATGGAAAATAGACTTCTTATTTTTTAAGAATGTATAATGGATCATACAAATACACACAAAGTTAATCCTTGCACACCAATGTGCAGACAAAGCATCAAAGCCAATCCTCATTATGTTCAGAGTTTGTTTACATTGCAAAAAGCCCATTGTCATAGTAATTTGGTAAATGCAAGTTAGAGCTAAAGCAAATCTGCTGCCTGTAATTCCTGGTCAGCAAATTTTGTTGTCCAATATTTGTTGATAAATTGGCTTTCTCAAACCCCACCTCTTGCACTCTCTGCAACTTGTAAAGCAATACTGATGGGGGACAATGGAGAATGAGGACAGATTTTGCTCCTTGGATCCTGGAAGCCCCCCTTTAGGATGCACACCTTAACGTGGTGAGGGGGTTTGAGAGTGTTGAAGAAGCTAAGAGCAATGCCGTCAGGAGTCTAGACCAAAAGGCTAAACTCCTAGCATGGGCACCCAAGGCGGAATGGTCAAAGCTGAGACACCAGACTAAGATGCATCCAAACTCAGAGGAAGGCAATGTTAAAGCACCTCTGAATACCTCTTACCACGAAAACCCTATGAACAGAATATCCAAAATGCTGGAAGATGAGACCCCCAGGTAAGAAGGCACTCACCGAGCTACTGGGGAAGAACAAAGGACAAGTACGAGTAGCGCTGTGACTAATGACGCAGCTGGGTCAAAGCCGAAAGGAAGCCCAGAGGCTGATGCGCACAGATGTGAAAGGAGAGTCCAGAGTTGTACGATGTACACAATAGGAACATGGAATGTGAGAAGCATGAACCAGGGAAAGTTAGAAATTGTCAAGCAAGAAATGGAACGTATCAACATTACAATACTTGGTGTGAGTGAATTAAAATGGAAGGGGAATGGGACATTTTTAGACAACTACAAAATATTTTATGCAGGAAATGAGAAATGAAGAAGAAACGGGGTTGCTTTAATAGTGAGAGGTGATGTAGCAAAAGCAATTAGGAGCTACAACTCATGGTCTGAGCAAGTGATATCAATGAGATTAAACGGGTAACCTATTAACATAACTATCATCCAAGTCTATTTTCCAACAGCAAATGCAGAAGAAGAGGAATTGGAGAGATTTTACGCAGAAGTACAGGAGGAAATTGATCACAAACCAAAACAAGATATGATGATAATCACGGGGGACTGGAATGCAAAAGTAGGGAACAGAGAAAAACTAGGAATTGTGGGGAAATGGGGCTTAGGAGAGAGAAATGAAGCAGGAGAAAGACTTATTGAACTCTGTGAAGCCAATAATTTGTTTCTTGCGAGCACATTTTTTGAACAACCGAAAAGAAGACTGTACATATGGACATCACCAAATGGTCAATATAGGAATCAAATTGATTATATAATTGGTAGCAGAAGGTGGAGAAGTTCCATATTTTCTGCGAAAACAAGACCAGGAGCAGACTGCGGTATAGATCATGAACTGGTTGTATTGAAAATCAGTGTAAAGCTAAAGAAGAACAAAGCAATCATAATGCCAAAATACAACTTAAATAACATCCCAGAAGAGTATACAGATCAAATAAGGAACAGATTTGAGGCTTTAAACTTAGTTGACAGAGAACCAGAAGAATTATGGAGTGAAGTCAGGGACATTATCAGGGAAGAATGCAAAAAGACAATACCTTTAGTTAAAAAGAGGGGACGACCTCAATGGATGACTGAAAAAACTCTTAAAATGGTTAAAGGGAGAAGGAAAGCAAAAGCAAGAGGAGATAGAAACACAGTCAGAACCACAAACGCAACAATACAGCAACTAGTACGTAGGGACAAAGAGAACTATTGCAATCGTTATTGTATAGAAATAGAAGAGGACAACAAACAGGGAAGAACAAGAGCCCTTAAACCAAGAGTAGGGATGTTGAATAATCAACAGAGGAACACACTGATTGATCGAGATGAAATAAAAGGAAGATGGAAGCAATACACTGAAGAACTCTATAAAAGCGAAGCCAGGATGACAGATTCATTTGCGGAGGAACTGTATGATGAAAAACCAGAAATTTTAGAATGTGAGGTGAAAGCTGCTCTTAAAATACTTGGAAGAAACAAATCACCAGGAACAGATGGCATATCAATAGAGTTCCTGCAAGCTACTGAGACTGAATCTGTCCAAATGTTGACAAACATTTGTCAATAAATATGGAAAACTAAACAATGGCCCACAGACTGGAAGGGTTCAATATACATCCAAATTCCAAAGAAAGGGGATCCCAGGGAATGCAATAATTATCGAATTATTGCCTTAATATCCCATGCAAGTAAAGTAATGCTCAAGATTCTACAACAAAGGCTCTTACCATATATGGAGTGAGAAATGCCAGACGTCCAAGCTGGATTTAGAAAGGGAAGAGGCATCAGAGATCATATCGCAAACATATGTTGGATAATGGAATGGAGCAAGGAATTTCAGAAGAAAATCACCCTGTGCTTTATTGATTACAGCAAAGCCTTTGACTGTGTAGATCATGAAAAACTATGGAATGCTTTAAAAGAAATGGGGGTACCACAGCACAACCTATACTCTGGACTACTGTAAGGACAGAATATGGAGAAACCGACTGGTTCCCAATCGGAAAGAATGTGAAACAGGGGTGTATTTTATCACCCTATTTGTTTAATCTATATGCAGAACATATATGAAAAGTGGGATTGGACCAAGATGAAGGTGTGAAAATTGGAGGGAGAAATATCAATAATTTAAGATATGCAGACAATACCATACTACTAGCAGAAACCAGTAATGATCTGAAACAAATGCTGATGAAAGTTAAAGAGGAAAGCACAAAAGCAGGACTACAGCTGAACGTCAAAAAGACTAAAGTAATGACAACAGAAGATTTATGTAACTTTAAAGTTGACAATGAGAACATTGAATTTGTCAAGAATTATCAATACCTTGGCACAGTCATTAACCAAAATGGAGACAATAGTCAAGAAATCAGAACAAGGCTAGGACTGGAGAGGGCAGCTGTGAGAGAACTAGAAAAGGTCTTCAGATATAAAGATGTATCACTGAACACTAAAGTCAGGAACATTCAGACCATGGTATTCCCGATCTCTATGTATGTATGTGAAAGTTGGACAGTGAAAAAAGCGGATAAGAGAAAAATCAACTCCTTTTGAAATGTAGTGTTGGAGGACAGCTTTGCACATACTATGGGCTGTGAAAAAGACGAATAATTGGGTGTTAGAACAAATTAAACCAGAACTGTCACTAGAAGCTAAAATGATGAAACTGAGGTTATCATACTTTGGACACATCATGAGAAGACAGGATTCACTAGAAAATACCATAATGCTGGGAAAAACAGAAGTGTCCAGGTGCACTGAAGGTGTGCAGGCATGGGGGAGAGGCTGATTCTGCTTTATAAGCCGCAAAGAAAACCCCGGGAAAAGCACAGACAGAGAAGCAGAAAGAAACGTTAAATCAACATGGTGGGAGCAGTTAGTGTGTTTCTAGGAAGTGGGTGGTAGTCCTACCCGATGATAAGACAGGGCTCTTAAAATCAAGAGCAGAGAGACCAAGGTTGCCTTCAGACTGTCACTGTTTTGCAGGAGGGATTCAAGCAGACACTAGAAATTTAGGTTTGTGCAGTGGTAGCAGATTGAAGTGTTCTGTTGCCCTAGTGTAACAAAACAACCTTTAAAACAAACCCCACAGTTCCGGGAAGGGTGACTTCGCTTGTGCCTGCTTTTGGGACGGGCTCCCGCCTCAAAAGAAGCTTATTCAGATATAAATCAGTCAGAACATTTTTTTTTGACTGATGAAATTTCTCCCGGGCAGGGAGAAACGTAGAGATCAACCTCAAAGCCTGTTTTTGTTGGGAGGACTGGATTTCATTAATTTATGAGATAAGGTCCAGCCAACAATGCCGGACGGACTTTCTAACAAGCTCTATCTGCTTAAGCGATACGTTTATCTTTTCTTCAAAGAGAGAACGGACTAACAGGCAAGCACCCTTCTTTCTATTATTTTTTTTACTTGGTTTAAATTGTTGCAGCAAAAGGAGATTTGTCAGATTGATCGGCTTTGAACAACTTCTGGGTGAGATATAGCTCTTCTCTGTTATTCACGAAATTAACAGCTTATCTCTGTTTCTGTCGCAAAAAGCTGTCCTGGAAGTGCATTCTAAAGATAATAAACAGAAGAGGGATTTCTATTCCTGATTTCTATTCCGAGGAATATTATATTGTCTGGGACTATTCTTTTTTTGGTCTATTTTATTTTGACGAATCTGCTTCTTCACGACGCCACTAACTGTTTTGATGCTGGGAACTAAATTTGTTTTGCATTCTTGCACAAGAGAGATAAGGCAGGTTGCTCTGTTTATACTGTGATGTCATCAAGCCTGGAATATTAACCCAATTGTTGCTGAAATAAGAAGTGGTTCTTCTTTATTTTTGTTTTGCTTTGTTTTCGTGGTTTTAAAAATGGCAATCAAGAAAGTGGCTGAGAATCTGGAAGTAATTATGTTTCAGAAAATAATGGATGAGATTGAGATAACGAAACAAACCCTGCGACAGGGTAGTAAGGAGCTGAAAATTGAACTGAACAAAATGACGCAGGAGCTTAAAGAAATAGGGGACCCTGTGAGAGAGGAGAATGAGATCAGAGATGAGAAAAGAAAAAATAAAGGGAAGATACAAGCCCTGGAGATTGGAACAAATGTGGAATTGGAAAAAGATCTGGAGTTTATGGATTTTAGAAATAAAATCTACTGTTTGGAATTTAACGTTATCTCTGAAGAAATTAATGAAGATATTAGAGATAAAGTTATCAATGGCTTGGATAATCTTCTGGACTGGAATGATGTGATGGAGCTTGATATAGAGAAAATCTATGGAATTAACTGCAGCCATGTGACAATGGAAAAACTCTTAAGAGATGAGCCAGTGCATTTTGTAAAAAAGAAGAACACAGATATGACTTTACAACAGTATTTCAGCAACTTATTCAGAATGGATGGCAAGAAAATATTTGGGATAGAGGAAATTCCCATCAGACTCTTATTATATGACTATGGCTACAACAGCAAGATTATTATGGACTACTGATAATGGAAGATTGGACACTGAAATTACTGGACTTAACAGGACTATTGAAGATGGCAGATGGAACTAATAGGGATAATGGAATAATGGCTATTGAAATTATTGGACCTAACAGATTCTGATGAGATGGATTAATCGAAATGTTTATTTGGACTATGGTTATGACAATAAGATTATTATAATTATTAACGAGATGGATTAATTGACATGTTTATTTGGAGAAAAATTGATAGATATATTTCTTAAAGAATTGAAACCTCTCTTTGACTTTTTGTGGAAAGAATAAAGTAATGTTTATGAGATTTGACGATTAATTAAGATAACTACTGGAGGAAAGTGATTTTATAATATGATTTAAGAGACAGGATTGTTATATATTGTAGACCTATAACTGATTTGATATGTGACAAATGGGAAGTCAACATTTTATTTTATTTTATTTTATTGTTTAATCATTTTTGTTTTGTTTTGTTTTTTGTCTTTGAATGTTTTATGATTTTGTTTTCTATGTTTTATGAAAATTTGAATAAAAATTATTGTAAAAAAAAAATAAAACAAACCCCACAAACTTTTTTTGCAGTTTGGAAATGATGGCAAAATGTGCTGAAAACTGTGAGATGAATGAACAATTAACAGAAAGACCACTGTGCAAGTACATCAGGATGAATTCAGGATGGACACTCATGATCATATAACCTCCCTGCAAACCAATAGTTAAAACCAGACAAACTTCCATTCAAGCTTTGTATAAGCAAATTGGGATGAATGCTTAATAAACAGGCTGTCTGGAGGAGCCCAAGAATGTCTCTTAAGTCCAGTGCTCTGGCTTAAGATAGGTCTGAGAACACTCTGGTGCCTCTCCTCTTGTAGAGAGCACCACAAAGCTGTAGTCAGTCCTGGCTCTCTGATGAGCGTAATGCTAATGTGCATATCTTCAAACATGGGTTTTATCTCACGTGTGCTGTATCTTTCTAGAGGTATACTGAAACATTTTCAGTGTATGCTTAGAAACAAATAATGTGTGAAGTTTCCCACAGGCCAGCCAACATCCTCGCCAATGGAAATGACCTTTCCAGCTTGGAAAACAGGGCTTGCCAGACTGCCTCAGGAAAGTTCGCACAAATATAAACTTTGAAATGAACATAAAGGAAGAAAACGAAGGAAAAGCCTCGCCAGCTCATGTCAGTTTGCTCTTCACCTTGCAGGTTTTTTTTTAAAGTCTTCTAAAACCGATACTCTAAATGTGATTAAACTCTGTGTGCTTGAGGCTTCAATGAGCCAAACAGTCTTTCAAGTGGCTTTTCCTGTTAACATAATGTTACATGTAAGCAGCAGGCTGAGCCAAGTTTTACCAAGTGAAGGCTTTCAGTGAGATGCAGAGTTGGATTTCAGCAGGTTTTTCCCCCCTTCCTAGATTTACACGTCTGGGGCTGTGTTGACATGCAAATGATGGAAGATTAATTTTACATCTTGTAAATAGGCTAGCTTTGCTCATGATAATGAGCACCCTTTAAAACACACACACACACACCAAAATAATTGTACTGAATCCTGGGAAGGTTCAGCTGGTTCATTAGCAGACTGAAAACAGCAACGTTTCAAGTTTCATTGAAATCAGATGTAAATGCCTGTGTTCCAAGATCAGATGGAAACAAAAAAGGGGACAACTTTAAGACGTAGTACCTAGTCAAGGAAGGGCCGAGTGAACAGTCAGACAAGGGAGTTGATGTTCATCCGGCACCGTTAGCTTTTCTGTAGTTATTATAAAATAAAATAAATGTGAGGTAGAAACATCTATGTCCTCACTTTAAGCACTGGCAGGTAACTTGTTATGTGCTGCATCCCCGTTGATTGATTGGTTTGTTGGAGGCCTAAGACCTTTCACTCTTAAATCTTAAAAACAATTTTGCTACAATAAAGCATTTATACTTGCTGTTAAGTTCAATGGGAACACATGCTTAGATTTGTTCCACTGAAATCAATGGAATGTAAACGTACTTAATTTGTGCTGGATTGGGAGTCAAATGAATCAGTCTCCCATTGTTGTGTTAGGTAACTGAGGCACACAGGAGGTTGAATTTCATCAACATGTATTCACAAAACTACAATGTGTACAACAGCTGCATAGCAAGGTAATACTGTGTAAACCCAGGCACCTCTGCTTCCCCACTTCCTGTTCATGCTGCTGCTTGTCCCATCAGGCTACTTCTCCCAGCAGGCACTGTTTCCAGATCTGTTCTTATGACGGCTATCACCACACCAATATGCATTTTTTCAGCTTACATATAAAAGAGGCGGATGTACAGAAACTGAACCTTCATGCCCTTGTCAAGCTTGAGCATTGTTGTTTTGGGGGAACTTCAGGAAAGCAGGCAAGAAACCTGTTGCACGTGCAGAAGAGATGTATCATACAGTGATGGAGTATCTTAACAGTTCCTTCTAATTTAATCTTTGAACCCAAGTCCATGCCATCTGGAATCACTAAGGGTATGTTTAGATAACGCTGGGAACACTCGTGGTTTACTTTCCAAGACCCTTCTAATTAACGTGTATTTTCTTTGAGAAACTGAACTGATTATGGGCTGGGTGTGTTTGTTGCCTGCAGTACTCAAGAGAGACCACCTGATTGCTTAGTAGTTGCTACTGTACTGTATGATGTAGGCTAGGCAGCCCCCCTGATATAGAATGTAGACTTTCCAGAACACTTGATATATATGAAAATAATCAGGAGTCCATAAATGCCTATGATAACTATACCTTTGAGCCTACCCCGACACAAAGAGAAGAGGGGGCTCATCTTTCTGACATCATGCTGGGCATGCTGTCCTGACATCAAGTGAAGAGCTCACCTTCCCTTGTTGAGTTCAGAGAAAGATGGGGGTCTTTTATCTGACCTCCCATGGTATCCTAAGTGCCTCTGAAGTTCTGTGCGATGTCAGGGTCAATACCATCTCTGCTTCCAAGTCTAGAACTCAGGAGAAAGGTGGGGTCCCATGTCTGACCTTGCGCTGGGCTTAAGAATGACACACTTTTTTCTGATCTTACCCCATTTTTCTTTAGACATGCTCCCACTTGGACCCCCAGACCTATTAGTCCAGGGGAGCGTAGGCTGAACCTTGCTTTTCATCATACATAATATTTTTTACTGTTCTTATATGATTTTGAGGTGCTGAATCTGAATCCAAAGAGGAATGTCACTCTCTAAACCTTGGTGAAACTTCATAATATTACATTTAAACCTGAGGCAATGTGAATAATGGAAACAGCAGGTCAGAACTGGACTATCTTCACAACTGATCAACAACCTTTATACAGTTGCTGTTAATTTAACTTGAGGCGAGCAGCCATTACTTAATAATGTCTTACTGAGGCTGGGAGGCATACACATGCTTATGTCCTTTGTTGGTTGTATTGGTACACTAATGAGTGGTAGTGGAGAAGATAACATTCTAAAGTGTGCATTTGCTGGGGTACCAAAGATGCTTTCAGGACATAAGATTCCTGAAAGCAGAAGAAATATTGTGGTGAGTTATTAGTGACCTCCCAGATGATGCATCTATGAACAATATGGTGGAACTGATTGATAAGAGGTCTGAAAGCAGTCAGACTTCAAAGTTGACTGCTTTCTGAAGCCTGCTTTTATTATGATGAATTTCATCCATGCTGAGAGAGAATGTGATTGGTTACTGCATTTATATGCATTTATATGCAGGAGAGTCAATGTTCCAATATTTCTTCACTGCAAGGCTTGCCAGCTATGCACGGTATGGGTCCTACTACTTGAAAACTATGCAAAAACTATTTATAAAGTTCATGGCAGGTGAACACATAGTTAGGCACAAGAAAGGTAGTTGACATGGTATATGAACTGATTTATTGAGACAAAGTGCATGTGATATGGTCGTGGCCATGGAGGCATAATTGGATTTACTCTGCAACCAAAGTCTTTGGCTGTTTGAGTTCTGTCACAACACATTTTTGGTCAGATTTTAAAAGATCTGGAAGACATGACGGAAGGGAATGCTGAGAATGTTGTGACCTATCTCAAGGAAGAGGATGATCCAAGTATCAAGGCTGACTATGCAGATTGCATGATGATCCAGGATTATTTAATAGCTTGTGTCGATCCACTTGATGACAGCAGTCACCCAGTGAACGGTTTAATAAACATAGTCAGTGGCTAAATTCTGGACAATTGCTCATTAAATGTGCATGATGCAGTAGCTGCGGGGAGTAATGAGTACAATGAATTTGTGAGCAGCTGGCCCTCCGGTTTTCATGGAACTACTACTAAAAAAGTTAAAATAATAATGTCAGTCACCAAATCCGTGAAGCTGGGTGCAGCAGGTAGTCATGAAGTGGTTGTGGATTATATTCTGATTTATGCTTGCACAATGGGATTGCTCACATCATCTCGAGACATGGACAATGTACTTAGTCAGGAACTTGCCCCAGTGCCTACTGCTCTCCTCAGTGAAGATGGTGACATGTGGCAGACACCTAAGAGTGTGCTCAAAGAAAAAGTTGCTATCACAAGAAATGCTTGAACGATTCATTCTCTACCCCACACACAATTATTTTTGATGGCTGTGCCATGTTCTGGTGTGTGATTGATTGATTACATTTATTGTTGATGCACTAATGAATGTGGATGCCAACAAAACTCACAGATTGATTCTAACTGGTCCAGAGCCATCACCAGTGGAAGTTAATGTTGGGTTCTGGGGCCCATCAACAATACATGAGGAAGCTGACTTAAATATTGTGTACATAGCTATGTGGGAGGTGGCAAATGCCCCAGATTGTCTGATATGAGTAAGATGTGATGACACTGACATCTTGCTGTTCTTGGCACACTGCATATATACCCAACACATATTAACAGTGGAATTACAGTGGAAGAATGTTATGGGTCCAAATTAGAAAGTGATGTTGTCACAGCTCACAACCCATAGCAGCCAACACTCTAACTGGTTGCGATACAACCTCATCTCTTGCTGGAATTTGTAAAAGCTGCATGCTGAATGTTCTCCAAAAGCTTAAAGCTGTTGGTGACCCCACTTCAGAAGAAACAGTTGCTATGAAACAGTGTGACACCTTTGTGGCTGAGCTACACAGCCAAGGGGAGACTTCTACGGAAGGCTTGAGTGCTCGTTTGTGGAAAAATAATATGACTAGCAAAACAGTAACAAACTGCCAACACTTTCTAAGTTGCCTCCAACACCCGGTGCACTACAGCAACACTATACAGTAAACTAGCACACCTCCAAACAGCTCTGTGGAAGTCTGCCCATCTAATTAGTTCACCTTCAGGGGATTTTGGATAGAAGATTTTGTCAACCACAGCTGCCACGAGGTACCCCTCTAGCACCCAACATGGTTCACGCACCAAAGTTTGTAGTCATGCATGTACGTGCAGGAAAGTCCAATTAAGGTGTACAATATTCTTCACTTGCGAAGGTGAATGCAGCAATGAAATTATACACGATGATCTGGATGACAATGAAGATATTTGTGCTGATCCTAAAATTAATAATGGAAATAACTATAGTAATTTAATTCTTAAATTTAGTAATAAAAATACTTTCTAATGCTTAAAAAATCACCTAAAATTGTAAATGCATTAATAAATGCTGTTTTTATTGGAATTCTGCATTTTTATTTGAAGGTAAGCACCAATGCTTAACATTCCCGGAAAAGTGCCCACCCAACAGTGTCCTTGAATCCACCACTGATCAATGTCCTCAAAATTCTTAAATAATGTTTAGATGCTTATAATGCAAATTAGATTATCCTCATGCAGTTGAATGAAATGAAATATAAAAGAAAAACAAAAAGGTTCAGTCTGCTATACTGGGAAATTTAGAACTGCAATTGTGAAATTTCCCCAAGGTTTAGAGAGTGGCACTCTTCAGATTACATCATAAAACAGTAAAAAAACCAAACTTTATATATGATGAAAAATAAGGTTCAGCCAGAAAATGGCCCTTCACCAGACTATATTCTTGAAAAGCTGTTTCAGTTCCAACTTGCCCTGTTTATTCCCAATAATAAGCTTCGAATAATTAGACAACATGCATTTGGCTTTATCTAGAGATAACAGCCTGAGGCTGTTTACATGACCATTTCTGTGGGACTGATTTTGTTTAATGAACATTTTATTGATCTGAATTGTTTTTACAACGTATGCAATTTTTAAAAATGTAAATAACTTTCAACCTATTAAAAAGCAGTATATAATAATAAACAAAATATAAGAACATAAGAAGAGTCCTGACTGGTGGATCAGACCAAAGACTCATGTAGTTCAGAATTCTGTTCATACAGCAGCCAACCATGGAGATTTCTTTGTAGACCCCAAAAAAGACAGACTCAAAATGTCTTTTCACTGCTTTCTTAATACACACTTCTAAAATAATGTGATGCACACACATACACATATACATCTGGAAAGGTTCAACAGCATAAATCTTAACATAAATCTAGCATGAACAAACAATGCAGGCTTAGCTCAACCCATAAATCAATACCACAGCAGTTGGGTGACTAAGCCAACTAATGGGTGCAGATCCTACCCTGAGTCAGGAGTACAAGAGATGTTCTGAGACATACGTAATCTGGCCTTCAAGTGAAAGTGCTTCACCCATAAGTTTACACTGGAGGTAATACAAGATTTCAGCCAGGGATTCCTGCCACTTTCAGGTTATGGTGGTGGTCAGTGTGATATAACTGGTGGGTGAGCAGAACATATATGAAGCATGATTGCGATGTGATGTCAAAATATTAATTGTAGAAATGAAAGAAAATTAAACGTTGACAAATTCAGAATGGCAACAGTGTCCATGTTATCTCATGTTAGAGCTCAGGTGAAACACGTGGCATAATTTCATTCTGTTTTAACACCCGTGATATGTGTTGGAAAACAGCAATTGGAAGAAGGTGGTATGTTATGATATCCACAATTTCCCAAGCACCCAGCCTCTGAGAAACAAGCCACCATTGGTGGTTTTCTGTTTAACAATCAGACCTACAAATTCACTTGGGAAACTTTCGTTTGTACAAAGCTTTTTTTCTTGAACTACCAAGGTAGTGTCAGCCTTGATGGCCGTTGCCGAAATGCAAACTGTTTGTTCTGAACCATCATGGCATTGGTCCAAGCCATGGTGGTCACAGCATAGAGGGATTTCTCCACCCACACCCACACCCACTCTACACACCAGTATGCATGTATGGGCACACCAACCCATCATGGCTAATGGAAGAACTGCATGTACCATTCATATCCCCACCAAGCCCTCCCTCTCCACTCAGTCCAGGAACAAAAGTTTGGAACTCATGTTCCTTGATCAAGTGGGGTGGGCAGGCTGGATGAGATGTAAGCTCAAGCCTCCCATTCCCTGTAACTGCACTACACTGAGTGCCTGTGTATCATAACACAGGACTCTTTTATGCCCCATGACAACCATCACCAACCTGATCCCCTCCCTGATATTTTGGACTACAGCTTCCATCATCCCCAGTTAGCATCTGGCTGGGGCTGATGGGAGTTGTAGTTCAAAACTTCTGGAGGACACCAGGTTGACAAAGGCTGCCCTACAGGAATCCTCTCTTTGTGCATATACTGTTCTTCCAGGGGATTGGATAGAACTCCAAATGGCTTTCATAATGGTGTCTGTATGCAACTAAAATGCCATTTCTAGACATGAAAAAGGAAAAAACTGGCCCTCTTATCAGGGGAGCTTGAAGAACAACAGGGGGGAAGTAGAACAATAATAACAGAGCTGTGTTTAGATATTATTATTATTATTATTATTATTAATTAGTTGCTTTCCTTGCAAAGCAACCCAAAGCAACTTACAACAATATGATTAAAACCAATTATAACAAACACATTAAATAACAAACACAACACAACACAACCTAAAAACAGACAAATAAAGACAGTTCTTGCAAGACCTGTCACAAAAGAGGCCATTGATATGCCCTAGGCTCCTTCTAGGAGGAAGGGCGGGATAGAAATCGAATAAATAAATAACTAAAGCCCTTCAAATTAAAGGTCAAAAGCCCAGGAAAAAAAGAAAGGCTTTTGCCTGGTGCCTAAAATGATGGTGCCAGGTGTATCTCGTTGGGGAGAGCATTCCACAAGCAGGGAGCCACCACAGAAAAGGCCCGTACTTGTGTCACCACTGTCACCACCTCCCTCACAGGGGGCACATGGAGAAGGGCCTCAGATGAAGCCCACAGGGTCTGGGTTGGTTCATGTGGAGAGAAGCGGTTCTTGAGGTATTGGGGTCCTGAGCCACATAAGGCTTTGTAGGTCAAAACCAGCACATTGCATTTAGCCCAGAAACTAAATGTGCAGTTGTGCCGGAATAGGTGTTATCTGTTCTGACTGTTCTGTGCTGGTTTACAATCTGGCTGCCGAATTCTACGCCTGCTGCAGTTTCTGAACCATCTTCAAAGGCAGCCCCACGTATAAAGCATTGCAGTAATCCAACCTAGAGATTACCAGAGCGTAGACAATTGGTGTTAGGATGTCCTTGTCCAGAGGTACAGCTGGGCCACTAGTTGAAGCTGATGAAAGTCACTCTGTGCCACTGAGACCACTTGAGACTCAAGCAACAGTAATGGATCCAGAAGTACCTCCAAGCTATGTACCTGCTCCTTCAGAGGGCATCTAACCCCATCCAGAGCAGGCCATGCCCCATCCATCCAGTCTAGAGAACCACCCACTAACAGTGCCTCAGTCTTTTCTGGATTAAGCTTCAGTTTATTGGCTCTCATCCCATCCATTACTGAGGCAAGACACTGATCTAGCACATCTACTGCCACACCTGGAGATGAAAAGCAGAAGTAGAGCTGTGTGTCATCAGCATATTGCTGACAATTAACTCTAAAACTCCGGATGACTCCACTGAGCAGTTTCATGTAGATGCTAAAAAGCATGGGGGATAAAATTGAAGCCTGCAGCACCCCATATTGAAAGCTCCACGGGGCTGAACAATAGTTCCCAAGTACTACCTTGTAAAAACGACCATCCAAGCAGGACTGGAACCACCACAGAGCAGTATCACCCACCCCCAACGCAGATAGTCATTCCAGAAGAATACCATGCTATCGAAAGCTGCTGTCAAGGAAGATAAATGGGGATATGCTCCCCCTATTTCTCTCCCTACAGAGTTCATCATACAGGCAACCAAGGCAGTTTCTGTGCTTAAACTGGGCCTAAACCCAGATTGAAATGGGGTTTCTTCCAGACATGAAAGACAGTAAAGATGTCCAGAGCCAGACTAGCAATGTTCTTTCTGATGAACACTGGTTCAACTTTTGGACTTGGGAACCCAGTATTGTTTAACATTAGGTGGATTATCTTTATGGGCATTGAATTGTCCCCCTGGCAGAGACTAGAGACCAGGGAGAAATCTAATTGAATTTAGGCACAGCTAAGGCCCCTTCATATGTTATGCATCGGAGCCTTGCTCCCCATTACTTTTACTTACATACCATGATGGAAACCTAAGGAGAGCCTGTCAGAATTTGCTCTCTATTGAGATGCGTAGCAAAGTTGTGTATGCGCTGCGGAACGGAGAGTATTGAGCGAGCTGTGTGTGTGTGTTTGAATCTTTGCTAAGATTCTACCTTCCCTGCAAATTAGTCAGACAGAGACTTTAAGCTTTAAAATAAGAAACAACTACTTTATTCTGGAAGTACATGCTTGATAGGAAACAGTCCTTACATCTAGCTAACTAACTATGTTGGAGCAGTCTGCACTGGTCCCAGTGCAGCTCTCATCCTGGTTGAGAGGAGAGACAAAGAGAAGATGTCTGCTCCCCTCTCAAGAGAAAGAGAAGAACAAGAGAGAGGCGGGAAGGAACTGGGATTCAACATTCCTTTGCTTATCAGTCTAGCAGGAAGGGAAGAGACAGCAGGATCAAAGGGATAGGTATAGCCTCAACCAGCAAGAGGTCTAGCTCTCTAGCTACCCTTATTAACCCCATGCAGCCTCAACCCACCAAGCTGGAGTTGAACCTCATATATTCCAACAGAGCCTAGCTGCTAGATCAGGCTAGTGCTCCATGTAGTCCAGCAGCCTATTCTCACAGTGGCCAACCATGGGAAGCTCGCAAGCAGAATTTGAGGACAACTGCACTGTTCCCCTTTGTGATTCCGGGCAACTGGTATTCAGAGCAGTGTGAGTGCCAGGCTATTTTGCACCCTAGGCAAGGCTAACTATTTTCACACACACCCCCAAAAATTGCTAACTTCAATTTTCAAAACTTGAAACTGCTAAATTTATTTTAGTTGCATTTTTCCCAAGGGTTAAAAAAACGAATCTGTATAAAACTGTGCCCCTCAAAGGTCAGTACTGCGCCCCTCTGAGGTCTGCGCCCTAGGCGGCTGCCTAGTTGGCCTAATGATAGCACCGGCCCTGATTCAGAGGCATACTGCCTCCAACAGTTGGAGGTAGAACATAGCTGTTATGGCTATTTTGGGAACATTAGGAAACTTGGAACCACATGGGAAGGGCCAATGACATTGTTCCTTCCAACTTGTAACTCTCCAGTACTTTCCTCGCCCAAGGAATGCAACCCCTGAAACCTCCTGCCCTCAGGAAAACACTGAGTCCAGCAGCGGGGATCTTGTGTTCTTGGTAATAAACTACAAGTTGATTTGGTCAAGCAGTAGAGGGTGGCATTTGATCAGCCACAATGAGCTTAAAGTCAGTTTCTTGTGGCCTGCAAAACTCCAAAGCTGGGCTGGGTTCTCCACTGGCAGGAATGAAGGTGTTCACCAACTTCCTCGCAGAGCTTGGAAAAGTTACTTTTTTGAACTACAACTCCCACCAGCCCAATCCAGTGGCAATGCTGGCTGGGGCTGATGGGAGTTGTTGTTCAAAAAAGTAACTTTCCCAAGCTCTGCTTCCTCCTATCACAGCTCCCCAAGGGGGATGGCTAGTGGCTCCATGTCAGTGGGGCAATGGAATCCACTCCGGGGTTTACTTTGTCCAAAGTGCTTCAGCTACTGCTCCCCAATCAGGAAGAATTGTGTCGTCACTTTCCATGGTTGCTGTCATCAATGGTGGCTGGCGCCCACTGGGACTGGTGGGTTGGGAGGGAGGCAGCCCGGTAATAGGTGGAGCCAGAGCCAATCGTAGGCAGGGCGAGCTAATTCTAGTTTTGTTCCCCATCCTCCTCCCTGCTTAATTCTACAAGCACAAAACTGAAACTCGGGGGGGGGGAGCTGACAGGGGGTGCCACACCCTGGGCTGATTGTAATAAGGAAGGCAGGTAGGTGGGGGCTGGCGGAGAGCAGCCTGAGCTTGGTGGGGCAGTGCCCCACTGGCCCTAATGGATCAGCTTCCACTGGCTGTCACTCCTTCTCCCCCACCCCCACCACTCTCCATTCCAACACATCTGCTTCATGAGTGACAAATTAAAATGTCTGAATTGGGTAGAGAGACGCCCTGCCGCCAGCACATATGGCAAGCATGTGAAGCTGTGGCTCTTGCTGAATTCCCCACAGGAGCATAAGGATAGAAACGTTTTGGGACTGACACAAGAGGGAGTTCCAGGCAGCTAAAAGAAAGTAAAGTAAAATAAAACTGCAGGGTGGGAGAAGTGGGGGAAAGCAAGCCTGGAAAGGTTTCACTTCAGCTGCCTTGACTGTTCCTGCAAGAATATTGCCGGGTGGTGGGGTGAGAGAGAGAGAAACAGACATAGTCATCTGTCCTCCACTCTACCTCTGTTAAGGAAAATCAACTTAGAACCATTGACTCAGAGTCACCAACTTCAATAATTGTGGGAAACGCCATAGAAACGTAAAACTTACGTCTATATTGAAGCCAAAGAATCACTGCTCTTTTCAGGAAGTGAAAGGCTGCTGTTCAAAATATATGTGTAAGCGCTAAGCAGAATATATATATTGCAAACACCTAGAAAACATATTTTCCTTTCCTTTTCAGGAAGCATGTTTAGCATCAAATTAACTGTTCGTGACAGGTAACCACAAGTTATTAAACACGATTTTGCTGCCATATTGCAAAGCCCACAAGGAGGTAGGGGAGTAGATGCAGAGACAAACTGTTTGATTCATTGCTATTTGATACAAAGGGGCTTTCAGAAGGAGAGACACGGAGAGACTTTCAGCTTAAATGATTTTTATTTCTATTCTACCCTTTAAAAACAGTTATGTGAGCTGAACGAGACTCATGCTTTACTCCTGGCTCTGGCCAACCCTTCTCTCTTCCTGCCCTGCGCCCCCCCCCATCCTTTCTAAGTGTTCAGCTGCAAAGACTTAAAGATATTAAGAAGCTTGTGAGAAATGGCTGTGGGTAGCCAAGTCAGCAGAAGCATAAGAAGGCTGTGTCAAAACTAAACTTGTTTGACAAGTGAGACCCAAATGTTTGAAGCTGGCATGATGAAAGGCCTTTTCTTTCCTTTAATTCCATCCTGCCCAATAGCTAGCAGCACAATTTTATGCATGTCTACTCAGAAGTAAGTCTTATGGAATTCAGTGGAAATTACTCCCAGGTAAGTGGGTATAGGATTGCAGACTAGGGCAACAAATAATCAGATTTCCTATCGTGGAAGAGTTTTTATGGATGTGCAGAGGAAAACATAATTTCCTATGCGATGAGGAAGCTGAGGTTTTTTTACTCTCAACCACAATCCTAAAAATGCTTACTAATAAGTAAGTGCCTTTGGGGATTATTTCTGGTAAATGTGGGCTCAAGCTCCACAGAGACAAAGCTGGTGTGATACAGAATACAAAGAGGAAAACAGGTGCACAGGATGAGTGTACATAAAATTACATATCATTTGAAATTGTCTCAGATCCCATTTGGTACTTTTTTTAAAAAAGTGTTAGGGCTCAGGTCTCCTTGGAAGTGTACCTCCAAACCCAGAAATCCTAGTTCTTAACCCCAGGCAGAAGGGCTGGTGTTGGTTAGTGGTAAGGAAGGACCCTCTCCACTTGATCAAAACAATCCCATCTTTATTATTTTGTGTTCCAAGGTTGGGCCCTAACATGAAAAGCAGGTTTGTGGGATATATTCCCTGCAAGACTGGCCTCTCTGTGGTAACCCTGAGGATTATTCAAATTTATTTATTTAATAACAGTTATATATTGTTTGATTGTAATGAAACTTCAAAGTGGTTTACAAAATAAAATATTAGAATTATCAAGAAAAGACAGTTAAAAACAGGTATTTAAAAACATTCAAAAACTAATTCAACCAACAATAAACTAATTATTGTTGTTATGCATGGAGCTAGGGTTGCCAGGTTCAGGGCCTGAGACGATCCTGTATCTTTAGGAGAAGAGAAAGTCAGCCATGTGCAGGTGTTCTTGCAACTCTGTAATGGGAAAAACCACAAGGTGGAATTCTCCCTTCCCTCTGCACAACTTTTAAAGATACAGAAGACCTCTTCTTTGCCAGGCCCAGCCTCCAAGAGCAGAGCTTGGAAGTAACTAGCTACAAGTAACGAATTAGGTGTAATTCATTACTTTTTTGAGTAACGAGTGGGTAATTCCTTTACATTTTGATTGTAATAGAACTAGGAGTAATTTTACTACTTTTGTGGAGTAATTGTAACTTTTCCAGAATTACTTTTGGGCATTACTGGGGGGGGTAGCAGGGGAAGTCTTCTGCTCCTCTGATTTGTGGATGAAAATCATGTGCCTCAAACTGGGCTTCTGTGCAGTGTCACTCTTTCCTCATGGTCTGTGGATGGGTAGGAGGCGACGAGGGAGGAGGCAGAGAGTGAGACAGGGTAGAGTGGAGAAAACAATTATTTAAAAAAACAGATAGTGGTGGTGAAGAATGGAGTGGAGGGGAAAAGGATCCGGAGGTCAAGAACATGGATAAAGGAGAAGGAGGCAGCAGCAGAATGGAGATAAAGAACTGTGGAGGTGAAAGATGACAACGTGTGTGGTGTGTGTGAGAATACTGTGTTTGCACTTGGTACACAAAGTGGCCTCCACCACCCTCTCTGGCTACTGTGCTGCATTTGCAGTATTTTAACTTTTTTGCATCTCATGTGAAAATGTGTGTTTGGGTGAGTGTCCCTTAGTTGGTGGCAGGGCAGGATCTGGGAGGTCGTTAAGTGAGAGAGATTATGCTGGCTGGCTGAGTGGGGTGGGGGGTTGCACTTGGTTTGATGTGCAAAGATCTGAGTAGTGGCCTCAGCCTCCCTCCCCACCACTCTTTCCAGTGGAGAGACCACCATTGCTATCTTATGAATAAAAATAATTATTCTATTACCTCTGTATGTGTTTGTTTATTTTTAATGTTGTTTTAGGCAGCAGCCAAAGCCAGCACCTCATAGGCATTTTTTTAAAGTAACTGAAATGTAATTGTAGTGATTACTTTGGAGGAAAAGTAAAGTAATCAGTTACTTTCAGAGCAATTGTAATTGTAACAGTAATTACAGGCATACCCTGCTTAACGTCGCCTCGCTTAACATCGCCTCGCTTAACATCGCCTCGCTTAACATCGCCTCGCTATAACGTACATGCTCCATATGCCTGTATTTCTCCAGAAACGCAGCACAGCAGCAGAGGCTTTAGCGCGCAGGGGTGGAAATAGACCCGATCGCACCACCGCAAATCAGCTGGGAGGCACGATCAGCTGAGAGGCGTGGCAGCGCAGCAGCAGAGGCTTTAGCGTGGGCTTTGAGGCTCCTCATGAAGGAGAGGGAAAAAAAGTTTTAAAAGGTAGTACTTCACTTTAAGGACATTTTCGGTTTACGTACTCGCTTTGGTCCCATTGAGTATGTTAATGCGAGGTATTACTATACTACTTTGTTGGGCCATGTAACTGTAATTTATTACTTTTTAAAAGTAATCTTCCAAGCTCTGTCCAAGAGGTCTTGTGTATCTTTAAAAATTGTGCAGGGGGAAGGGAGAATTCCACCTTGTGGTTTTTCCCATTACAGTTTTGCAAGAACACCTGCACTTGGCTGACTTATTTCTTCTTCTCCTAAAGATACAGGATCAGGATCAGGCCCTGAACCTGGCAACCCTACATGGAGCCCACAGAGGCTTGTACCTGCTACAGTGTAATCATAGTATGTTTGTGGCTGTGTCTTAGAATGATACCTGACATCTCATTTGGGCCAAGGAAGGTTGGGAGAAGATGATATGTCTTGTTTAACAAGTTGTCTGGTCCCATGATGTAATATACTGTATAATAAATTGTCTATCTAGGATATATACTTCATTTATCAAGTCCATGAGGTAAACACTGTCACTAATATTAACATGTGTCAGGAGACTATCTCCACTTTTGTGAAGCAGAAAGTAAGTTTCCACAGCTACTGCTGGTCCCATGCAGCCATTTACCACAAACATCAGGTTTGCAGAAGTTACAAAGGGACATTTGCTCAGCATCTGTCCTTTTTCTTTTAGCCGGTGAACACAACCCCTTAATCCTCACCATTATGGATAAACTCAAACTTCATAAAAGGGTGTTACCTAGAACAAGAAAAACATCACATTAATAACAAAACATTTCTGTTTTTGATGTACAATTTTTTTTATTTCAGGGCGGTCAGATACAAAGGCATAATTTGCAACTACTTTTTGAATATATCTATTTATTTATTTATTATACTTGTATACCGCCCCATAGCTGAAGCTCTCTGGGCGGTTTACAGTAACTAAAAACAAATACAATTTAAGATACATCTTTATTATATATTCATTTTCCTTAACTGTTGATTTTAGGGCAATAAGTGTTACAAATGAACTTGTTCAAAATGGTCTTGGGAACAAAGCTTATAATAACAATTGGCTTCCTAAAATAAACGGTTTCTGGGGGGAAAGGCAACGCAAGGAAGCATAACGTCCATTTTGTAGATATGCGTCCATTTTGGGGGGGAAACCTGACGGTGTCAGGATGATGTGACCAAGCCAGAAAATATCCTGTACATCCAAGACCACATCCCAGAAGAGAAACTCTCTGTATGCACATTTGCCAATAGGCACTTGGCCGGCCCCTTTACTGTTAATATATACGGTATAGGAGTGAATTTGTAATAGGGGGATCAATCACAATGGAAGATTGTTCAGACTGAACAGATGACCATGCAAATAAAAAATGGCTAACTCCCACTGGTACCAAGGCAACCAGCAGGCAGGGGTGCTGGCCTGAAGGATACAGTTGTTCCTTCCTTCAGGAACGTCTGTCCTGTGGGACCTGTAACAATGGGGTATAATGGGAGACTCTCTGTATGAAGCAGCATGTTGATGTGGACGTGCCCAGACCTAAGTACCCTAGACATGAATTGGCACTGTCCCTTGGACAGTAAAAAAGGAGTAGAAGAACAAACAAAAGGCCCTTCCCTTTGTCACCACAAGATGGATCTGCAGGCTGAGGCATGGCCAAGAGGACCTTATCAGAAGAGCTTAGTGACTTACTGGGCAAGTCTCGACTGCAAAGAGCATTTCTTCAGACAACCCAGTCCCAAGTTATTTAAGGCTTTATAAGTAAGTACCAAAACTTTAAGTCAGGCCTGATAGCTAACTGGCAACCAGCTGAAGTACTCTGGATATAGCAGTCCACCATTTTTGTTGTAAACAGCCCAGAGAGCTTCAGCTATGGGGCGGTATACAAGTGCAATAAATAAATAAATAAACCTCAGACTTGTGAAGTACTCCTCCTTGTGAGCAGCCTGAAGTAAAAGAAAGGCCAAAGTACAAGTTTAAACAGGTTAAATTCCTTTCTGGTGGGGGGGGTGAAGAGAGAGAGAGAGAGAGAGAAGGGCAGGACAAAGCAAATCCAGACATGCAAAGGACAAAGGCAGGACATGGGCCTAACTTACCCCTTGGCCCCATACATTTAAAGCAGTATCATACCACTTTAACCGGTCATGGCTTTTCCCAAAGAATTCTGGGAGCTGCAGTTTTTTAAGGATGCTGAGAGTTATGGGACCCCTATTCCATTCACAGAGTTCCAATTGTCAGAGTTCCCTTGGGCCTTGGAAAAGGGATTGATTGTTAAACTATTCTGGAAAGTGGTCTCCTAACAACTCTCAGCACCCTGAACAAACTACCCTTTCCCAGGGTAGTTTGGGGGAAGCCATGCCTGTTTAAAGTGGTATTATACTGCTTTAAATATATAATGCAGGTGGGGCCCCTATTATACAGTAGAGCCCCACTCATACGGCGGGTTATGTTGCAGACCCCCACCTAAAAGCAAAACCCGCCAAAAAGCGGAACTCCATCAATAAAATGGTGCCTGACGCCCAAAAAATGCCTTAAAAGCGGAGCAAGTGCCATATGAGTAGGGCCTTACTCTAATTGAAAACTGCCGTATTAGCGGAATGCCAGAAAGCAGGCCGCCAAAAAGCGGGGCCCTACTGTATACAAATAAAGCAAACTGTAGCCGAAGACTGAAGAGCAAATGATAATCTCAGTGGTATGATTTAGTTAGGAAAGCGTGCAAATTTGAAAACATTCCTGTTTACCCAGGCATTTGATGGCTGAAGGTGACTGTTCCCAGCAACCAGAAGTTCACTGATTAAAGGATGTTTTTAAGTGTGTTTT
This sequence comes from Rhineura floridana, assembly GCF_030035675.1. NCBI lineage: Eukaryota > Metazoa > Chordata > Lepidosauria > Squamata > Rhineuridae > Rhineura > Rhineura floridana. The sequence goes on from NC_084481.1 coordinate 20,742,181, forward strand.
GGAATGTTTTAACTGTTTTTAGTATGGTTTTCTTTTTCTTGTTAAATTGCTTTGTGTATGTTTGCCACCCTGGGCTCCTTTGGGAGAAAGGGCAGGATAGATGAGGCGGTACAGAGCATGCTTATCAAATTTGCAGATGATACAAAATTGGGTGGCATAGCTAATACCGTGGAAGACAGAAACAAAATTCAAAGGGACCTTGATAGGTTGGAGCATTGGGCTGAAAACAACAGAATGAAATTCAACAGGGATAAATGCAAAGTTCTACACTTAGGAAAAAGAAACCAAATGCACAGTTATAAGATGGGGGATACTTGGCTCAACAATATGATATGTGAGAAGGATCTTGGAATTGTCGTTGATCACAAGCTGAATATGAGCTAACAGTGTGATGTGGCTGCAAAAAAGGCAAATGCTATATTAGGCTGCATTAACAGAAGTATAGTTTCCAAATTGTGTGAAGTATTAGTTCCCCTCTATTCACCACTGGTTAGGCCTCATCTTGAATACTGCGTCCAGGTCTGGTCTCCGCACTTCAAGAAGGATGCAGACAAACTGGAACAGGATCAGAGGAGGACAACAAGGATGATCAGGGGACTGGAAACAAAGCCCTATGAGGAGAGACTGAAAGAACTGGGCATGTTTAGCCTGGAGAAGAGAAGACTGAGGGGAGATATGATAGCACTCTTCAAGTACATGAAAGGTTGTCACATAGAGGAGGGCCGGGATCTCTTCTCGGTCGTTCCAGAGTGCAGGAGACAGAATAATGGGCTCAAGTTGCAGGAAGCCAGATTTTGACTGGACATCAGGAAAAACTTCCTAACTGTTAGAGCCATACGACAATGGAATCAATTACCTAGAGAGGTAGTGGGCTCTCTGACACTGGAGGCATTCAAAAGTCAGCTGGACAGTCATCTGTCGGGAATGCTTTGATTTGGATTCCTGCATTGCGCGGGGGTTGGACTTGATGGCCTTATAGGCCCCTTCCAACTCTACTATTCTTTGAATTTCAGTAAATAAATAAATAAAGGGTGTCTGGTTGGTCTTGGGGCCAAACTATACATCACGTTTTCCCTCTCCATTCCCTTCATGGCTATTTTTTTTAAAAAACTAGACATATTAAAAATGATCACACATTTAACTAAAGATGTCGTTTCCCCCTCAGTGTTTATTATTACACTGTAATTAAAAAAATATATTTTATTTTTCAAATCAAAAATTAAAAAGTAACGTTTGCAAACAACAACAACAGCAACAACCAGTTGGAGACCCCAATGGATTCTTTAGAGTTAGAAATTGAGATTTCTAATCTGGTTTGTGATTGGCTTCCAGAGATGGGTTTGATTATTAACCATCACAGAAAATGAGAATCCAGAGAGTCGCCTGTATTAGAATGAACAAATTTGCCAGGAAAAATATGAGGTGCTAGTTTCTTCTCCACAAGCAGATTAGGGGCTGCTGTTTACACCAGAAGGACCAAGAATATGCTCAAAGTGAGAAATTTCCTGCTATGACACAGGGTGGCTCCTTTGAATTTTTTAAGGTGGCAAAGGCAGCAGTCATTTGAATGCCAGTGAACAGCTTCTGAATGAATACAAAAGAGCAGACGGCTCCACTTATTCCTGAAATTAGATGCAATCATATCTGTGAATCACAGAGCAGCAAATCACAGTAATTGACATTACAATGCATTATCCCACTGCACTACCTAACTGCAGTGTACCGCCTCAGCAGAACTACTCCTCAGTGACCTGGACTGTTATTTGCCTAAGGCTCTAAGCCAGACCAAAGCGATAAAACTACAAAAAGAAATGCTTTCTGCTGCAGAAAAGGCACAAATTAGAATGGGAGTCAAGCCCCCAGCTAATGCAAGACTAGCATCTTCTTGTTCACAGTTTGCATAATTAGAGATCATGAATGGTTTGTTATTGTGCTAAAAATACTCTGGCTTTGTTTAAATCAGCTATTTCATTAACAGCATGACTTTTGCACAAGCATTAGCAAGGTAGACAGGGCAGGAAAGAGAGAGGCTATATCCTTTAGTTAACACTTAAAAAGTAAATTCAATTTTCCCCCCACCGTGTAGTGGCCCACTTAATTTTGATCTGCAAAGGCACTTGAGACAATTTGAGAAGACCCTGTTCTGCTATCTACCCTGCGGTGTTAATAAATGATACTGTCTCCCTCCCTCTTTCCCTAAGCCGTGGGGTGTGTAGGAAAGGCTTTCTGTAACTATTTTCTTTCCAAGAAAAAGAGCACGGGAGTTTTATGGTGTCTTGTTGTAAATGGCTTTAATTGCTGCAACATGCTTACAAGCCAAGAAGGAATAGATGAAAAAGAAACAGGCAGCCCAGTCCAAATGCAGAATCAGGATTGGGACTGAAGTCGAAGAAGCTAAGAACCAGTCAGGCAGCCTCTGCTCAGCCGTTCTGGTTCCAGAACAGCTGTCTTTGAGAAAGAAGCGACAACTCAGTGTGCATTGCTCGATATCCTGGACTCTCCATTGTGGAGTCCCACAGGGATCGGTTCTGTCCCCCATGCTTTTCAACATCTACATGAAGCCTCTGGGTACGGTCATCCGGAGTTTTGGAGTGCGTTGCCATCAGTACGCTAATGACACGCAGCTCTATTACTCCTTTTCATCTTCTTCAGGTGAGGCTGTTGATGTGCTGAACCGTTGCCTAACCGTTATAACGGACTGGATGGGAGCTAATAAACTGAAACTCAATCCAGATAAGACTGAGACGCTGTTGGTGAGGGCCTTTTCCGCACAGATGGAGGATGTTCATCCTGTTCTGGATGGGGTTACACTCCCCCTGAAGGAACAGGTTCGTAGTTTGGGGGTTCTTTTCGATCCTTCCTTGTCACTCAAGGCTCAGGTAGCCTCGGTGGCTCGGAATGCGTTCTACCATCTTCGTTTGGTAGCCCAACTACGCCCCTATCTTGGCGGTGACGACCTCGCCTCAGTTGTTCATGCTCTAGTGACCTCTAGATTGGACTACTGTAATGCACTCTACGTGGGGCTGCCCTTGAAGACGCTTCGGAAGCTGCAGCTAGTGCAAAACGCAGCAGCCAGATTATTGACAAGGACCAGTCGGTCCTCACATATTACACCTGTTCTGGCCCGTTTGCACTGGTTGCCAATTTGTTTCCGGGCCAGATTCAAGGTGCTGGTATTGACCTATAAAGCCCTACACGGTGTGGGCCCGCAATACCTGATGGAACGCCTCTCCCGCTATGAACCCACCCGTGCACTTCGTTCGACATCTAAGGCCCTCCTCCGAGTACCAAGTCATCGAGAAGCTCGGAGGATAATGACAAGATCCAGGGCCTTCTCTGTGGTGGCCCCCAAATTGTGGAACAGTCTCCCCGAGGAGGTACGCCTGGCGCCTACGTTGTTATCCTTTTGGCGCCAGGCTAAAACCTTCCTATTCTCCCAGGCATTTTAAATGCATTTTAAATAAATTTTAAATATATTTAATATATTTTTATGTATTTCAATGTGGTAATTGTTCTTGTTGTTTTAATATTGTTTAGTGCATCTGTATTTTATATCGAGTGATTTTGCTGATTTATTGTATTATTGTACTATTGTATGTTGTACACCGCCCAGGGAGCCATTGGTTATGGGCGGTTTATAAATGAAACTAAATAAATAAATAAATAGTTGGCATGGATAAAGCTCAATCCTGGCATCTCCCTTTAAAAGGATCTTGGATTATGGCAGGGTTGGGAAAGACCTCTGCCTGACACCCTACTGGGCAGTCAGAGCACACTGATCTCTAGGGATGGGCAAATTTGTCAATATCTCTTTCTCTCACTTTCCCATTCTTCTAATCTTAAATTCAGTTCTCCACATTTCCACATCAGTTTGGATTTTTTCTGAAAAAAAGTCCTCATGAAAATTCATCAGCATTTTAGTGTGAATTTCTCTTCATATACGCAATTATGTATGCCATTTTGCCTAATATGCATATTTTGCAAAGCAAATTCCCCTAATAGAGTGCATTTTTGTATGTTATTTTCAGTAAGATTTGCATTTTTATGCATGCTTAACCTACTATATACATTTTTGTACACACAGCTTGGCTGGAGAACTCTCTTACAAGATTTGGAGACGTGTGAATGTCAAAGGATGGCTGTGTTTTGGTTTGCATATTGTTTCAGGATGTGCAACTTAGGTAAATTTTGCCTTTAAATGCGAACGGAATCACATTTCTCCACCATCCCTGTTGATCTCTATACTCTATGCTTCAAACTTGTATCTCTTGAGTCTGGCACTATAACTTGAGCCCTCTCCATTAAGTTTATAAGAAACATTACAGAGCCCATGGAGATGTCCAGCCAAGCAGGTCTGGAGTCTTTGGATGGGTGGGGTATGATTAGCTACTGCTTAAGAGCAATTGCTATTATATTATATTATATTATATTATATTATATTATATTATATTATATTATATTATATTATATTATATTATATTATATTATATTATATTATATTATATATATATATATAAGGGGAAAATATGAACCTGGGTACAGCAACACTTTCTTGCAGAATGTAAAAGCACAGAGAAAGGAAATGCCCTCCAAAAAGTAATCGGCTGCTTCCAGGCAGATATTTCAAAGGCTCCATGCAAACTGTTCCACTGAGCCACAGACAATACTTATATTTGATACACTGCTATGCAGAGCTCTGGTTTACCTTTATATGCACCAGCTAGCCTATGTACACCTGGACAGTAGGGTGGCCAGTTATGCATTTCCAAAACAAGAGGATCTGTATCACTAATCTGTATCAATTTGCATGCAATATGCATATGGTAATATATATGAATAGACGCACGTTTAGAAATCATTTCTAAAATTTAAATAGAAATATAGTACATCTCACAGGGGAAGACACCAGTCACCAGGTGAATTTGTGTGTCTGCTGACCAGGTGCTGCTAACATACATTGGATAATGGAACGGACCAAGGGATTTCACCCTATGTTTTATTGATTACAGCAAAGCCTTTGACTGTGTAGATCATGAAAAACTATGGAATGCTTTAAAAGAAATGGGGGTGCCACAGCATCTGATTGTCCTGATGCGCAACCTATACTCTGGACAAGAGGCTACTGTAAGGACAGAATATGGAGAAACCGATTGGTTCCCAATCAGAAAGAGTGTGAGACAGGGGTGTATTTTATCACCCTATTTGTTTAATTTGTATACAGAACATATCGTATGGAAAGTGGGATTGGACCAAGATTAAAAATGGAAATTGCCTGCCTTCAAGTGGATCCCGACTTATGGCGACCCTATGAATAGGGTTTTCATGGTAAGCGGTATTCAGAGGGGGTTTACCATTGCCTCCCTCTGAGGCTGAGAAGTAGTGACTGGCCCAAGGTCACTCAGTGAGCTTCATGGCTATGTGGGGATTCGAACCCTGGTCTCCCAGGTTGTAGTGAAGGAGGTGTGACAGTTGGAGTTGCATAATTTAAGATATGCAGATGATACTATACTACTAGCAGAAACTAGTAATGATCTGAAACGAATGCTGATAAAAGTTGGAGGAAAGCACAAAAGCAAGACTACAGCTGAATGTCAAGAAGACTAAAGTAATGACAACAGAAGATTTATGTAACTTTAAAGTTGACAATGAGGACATTGAACTTGTCAAGGATTATCAATACCTTGGTGCAGTCCTTAACCAATATGGAGACAATAGCTAAGAAATCAGAAGAAGGCTAGGACTGGGGAGGGCAGCTATGAGAGAACTAGAAAAAGTCCTCAAATGCAAAGATGTATCACTGAACACTAAAGTCAGGATCATTCAGACCATGGTATTCCCGATCTGTATGTATGGATGTGAAAGTTGGACAGTCAAAAAAGCGGATAAGAGAAAAATCAGCTCATTTGAAATGTGGTGTTGGAGGAGAGTTTTGCTGATTCTATGGACATTGAAAAAGACAAATAATTGGGTGTTAGAACAAATTAAACCAGAACTATCACTAGAAGCTAAAATGATGAAACTGAGGTTATCATACTTTGGACAAATAAGAAGAAGACATGATTCACTAGAAAAGACAATAATGCTGGGGAAAACAGAAGGAAGTAGAAAAAGAGGAAGGCCAAACAAGAGATGGATTGATTCCATAAAGGAAGCCACAGACCTGAACTTACAAGATCTGAACAGGGTGATTTACAACAGATGCTACTGGAGGTCACTGATTCATAGGGTCGCCATAAGTCATAATCAACTTGAAGGCACATAACACACATGCACATAGACTTTTTCATTTATTATACATTTTAGTGCCCAAACTGCTTTCTCATTTTTGGATTTTTGGATTTTTTAAATATTTTTATTGGGTTGGGCGTTGAGGTAGATTATTTCTATAAGTCCCCTTTCAGTCTCTGATTTGGAACCCTGCACCTTGAGGTGGGCTCTGTAGTTGAGAAACCTGCTCTGCTGGTCAGATGAGTTTCCTTTGTTAATCTAATAGAGTGGTCAGGTGGGCTAATGGGTCTGTCAAGTGCCCATTAACTGGCCAGGGAGATGCTATTATTATTGAAACTCTTCAGGACAGCCCCCCCCCCAGCTAAGAGAGGCTTGTGTTTTTAGTTGAGTTGGAGGAAAGGCTGGGAACTGGAGACATGCAGAGAGGCCTGCTCCTTGCACAATGGCTTCAGGTTGCCTCTTACAAGCCTGATGGAAAAGCAAGATCTATTGGACTGCTGATGCTTTGAACCCCTCCATCTTATGCTCAGGCTGTGAATGTGTGTAAATAAACCAGGTTTCATAAAGACACCATAGACTCTGCTGACCTATTTACCAAGGAAACCAAACCCTGGGCAAGTGCAGGGATCCTTGGAGATCTCTTACTGTTTGGAGATTGGGGTGGCATGCAACAATATTAATTCCATGCTGGTCAGGTTTTATGCTATTTTTGGTAATGCTGGGTTCTGAGTTTTCCTGTCATTTGTACTGACATTGTTTTATTGATTGTGTTATATTTGTGTGTTTATTGACTTTTGTAAACCACCCAGAAGACTTTGGTCAATGCGCGATCTAGAAATAGAATAACCTGGTTATGCCAGGGACTGAGGGATCATAGTTCAGTGGTAGAACATCTGCTTTGCTTGCATCCCAGGTTCAGTCCCCAGCATCTCCAGGAAAGGCTGGGAGAGACCCAGGTCTGAACTGTTGGACCGCTGCTGCCAGTCACTGTAGACAACACTGAGCGAGATGGGTCAATGGTCTGACTCAGTATAAGGCCACTTCCTATGCTCCTATATGAACCTGGGGCCTTCGGCATGCAAAGCATGTGCTTCACCACTGGATCATGACCCTTCCCCAACAGGAAGTCACTCATTATTTTGATTGCTACATTTAAGTTTTGATGCAATCCTCACAGTCTGGGTTTTGTGGTTTTGGGGCGTTTTGTTTCTCTCTGACCTCATTGCTTGCACTCCTCCCCCACCACGCCAATTTATTTGGAGGATTGATCATGTCCTTTAGCTTTGTCTTGTTCCCACGTGAAAGTCCCTTACATTTCTGACGGCCTGATTTGTACTTATTACCTGACATGGCAATATGTCACTATGTATGCATATTAATTATACACAAGTGGTAAAAGCCATTTAGACCCTGTTCTCTGCCCCTGGGATCTTGGGTCACTTCTTCTATGTGCTCTGCAGACCAGAGGCCTAGATCATTTCTGTTCTGGAACCCATATATCACATCAGCAGCACTGAGTCCCACTGCTCCTAGGACTAGGATCTCGTTCTTCTTGATCATTATGCCCCCTCCTGCTGCTAATTCGCTACCCACCCCTACCCCCTGTGGCGTAGGAAATAGCAACAGAAAGAAAGAAACTCTGGAACTTGAAGTGCCTGGCAACTACACATGGTGAGACTCCCCCCTCCTTTCTCCCTCTCTTCCACTTCTAGAGGAGGCCCTAGGAGAGCGGCTTACTAGTATCGGCAAGAGCAGGCACAACCTAAGGCTGGAATTTCCACCTAAGTCTGGCATTTCCCGTTGCAAAGTGAATGCAGGGTTCCCAATCCCAACTCCCTATTTGCCCCCATAATGCTAATGCAGGGGCTGGGACAACATTTTGCAGGGGATAATTCATGGAAGGGGAGTTGTGCTGCTTAACCCTTCTCTCTCTCTCTCTCTCTCTCTCTCACACACACACACACACACACACAACACACACTCTGCTGCTCCCCTGCAAATGTCCCCTTAAGACATCCCTCTAGCTGGGGTTGAAACAGAAGAAACCCAGTGCACAGAGGAATCGACATGGGTGAGGAGCATTGTAGGCATGGGGAGGTTTAAACACCCTCCTCCCACCCACCAATTCTCTGCTGCAAATGTTTGCTGTAGCCCTCCCTCTGGCATCTGTACACTTCCAGTGCGATCCTTGCAAGAAAGTGGGTAACATTCCGTTAGTACCGATTGCATTCGTTTGCAGACTTCTATGGCTCCAACTTCGGCGGGCTATCATCAATAAAAAGCATGGGAAGAGTTCCGAAAAATAAATAAATAAATAATGAAGTGCAGTGCTGTGCAGGAGAACTCTACAACCTTATATTTTCATCACATACAGTTTAAGCAACCCTTGTCCGCTTGCATCCACATCTGCCATTGCAGATGGCTGAGCAAGGGGTGAATGGAGTGCATGTGGATTGCAGGGATCAAATGGTACTATCTGATCTGGTCCCAGGTCTGAAGGCACAGGATGCAGCTAACCTCTGAAGGTAAACAGGTTTGGTCCTGGTCTGTGATTGGATGGGAGATCCCCTGGGCACCCTACATAAGCCACCTTGAATTCCACAATGGAAGGCAGGATATAAATATACTAAATAAATAAATACCCCCTGAGAGAAATTCACAATGCACTGTTGCAGCAACATATGGCAGCAAGAGCAGCAGCATGTAAATGCTGACTCACCTTTCTCCGATGATGATAGGGTCAAAAAAGGGTGGCTTACCCCAAATGCTATTTTTTTCAGACAGACAAACTTTGGTGGCACAGGATATCCAAACACACACACAGGCCGTGGGGTAATTCTGTCCCATTTGTGGGTGGGTTGATTTTGCAGTGGGTGTTGTTCCAGGCAGGACTAGCTGTAAAATCCTGGAATAGATCAGGATTCTAAGCTCTAGCGCATTGTTGTGGCCATTGTGGTAACCTCAGAAGTCAATGGGTGGGTTTCATGGCTTCGGCAACAGATTTAAAAATAACAAAGTTATATTTCTGGTAAGCAACTGAATTCAATTAATCTCTCTCCCACCCACTGACCCCTCTACTCCCAGTCAGGCAAGAAACTGTGAAGTGATCATAGAGTTCTGGCCCTTCATAGTTCCTAGCCTCTTACAGAGAGACCCTAATAAAAGGAGGGACTTCTAGGTCAAAAGTGACTCTCTAGTTCCTGCTTAAGATCATGGGGATTTGTGCCTCTGCTTTAACACTACAGAAACAAGGTAGTTCAGAGAGCCTTTCCTAAAGGACCTTGGGCTATACAGTCAACCAGTGGATCATTTCTGTACAGAGAAATGCTAGCAGCTAGGAGGTTCAAGCCTATGTGGGAGTCAGATCACATATCTTGGAAGCCATCTCCATAATTCCAGATGTGATGGTAATGGTTACCCAATGTTGAGGGGAAAAGCAATCTGAACATGATGTTGGTAGGTTCCTCTTTCTTTATTATGTCTTCACATAGTCCAGGGCTGAGTCAGATGCATTTTGAATGCATCCCCAGGGCTGTTTTGTGGCTCAAATTAAGCCCCAAAGTCGTGTCATTTCCTCAGCTGCAGATTTTAGAAGGAATCTAAATGTGTATGGCCCATTTGAGGCACTTGACATCTCATCTTTTGCAAAAGGGATCCATCAACACGACTGGATTTCTTAAAGAGCACCAGCCCCATGCTAAACCATAGTCTAGCTCAACCCTCCTTCTCTTGGAGTGGCATAAACCACACTTTTTTCTCTTGCAACGTTGGCAAACTTTAGCCCAAAGACAGGATCACTTAAATGTGGCTCAGGCCTTGCCTTTTCATTCCTGTTGTCAACCCCATCCTGTTCAGACCTTGAAAATATGTTGCAGCCATTAGAATATAAGAAAAGCCCAGATGGGTTAGGCCAAAGGCCCTTCTAGTCCACCATTCTCTTCTCATTAACCAGATGCTTTTGGGAAGACCAACAAGCAGGACCCTAGTGCAACAGTAACTTGGTTCTAGCCATGAAGATGCTAGGCCTTTTGAGAACTTCCCAGGGAAGTGTAGCAGTGGTGGTGTAGAAAGGGAGAGAAGTATACGAAGAAAAACAGCTCAGCAAATTGAAACTTCAGCATCTTAAAATAACAAGCCAGCAGTCAAATGAGGAGCATTTGGGAATGTTCCAGGTTACCAGGGATAGAAGATCGGTCCATTTCAGTTCTCTCTTTTTCATTTTTTCCCATCTTCATTCGGTTCTCCACATATTTACAGCAATTGGCATTTAAAAAAAAATCTTCATAAAAATCCTTCAGCATTTTAGTGAGACTTTCTCCTGCTGAACACATTTTTGTATGCTGTTTTGACTCATGGGCACATTTTTGCAATCATTTTCTCCTAATATAATGCATTTTGTATTTCCCCCCCCCCCACTAATATGTGCATTTTATGAACACTTTCCCTTAATATATGCATTTTTGTAAAAACTGGTTGGAGACCTGCATAACAAAATTCAGCTAAGTGGAAATTTTGAAGGATGGCTGAGTTTTAGTTCTCATATTGTTTCAAAAAGTGATAGATTTGGCTTTAAATGCAAACTGAATTGAATTTCTCCCCCATCCCTAGAAGCAAGTGACCTGGATCTGACTTCTTGCACCTTCCATTTCAACCTGGGCAACAGAAAGAGGTGGAAAGCCACTCTCGGTTTATGATCAGTGATGACACAGGATTCTAGAGTATGGTTTTCTCTTCAGAACTATTTTAAGATAGGCATTCTGCTGGAAATGGTTGGTGGCTTGGCTATTGGCTTCCCACTTCAGAAGATTTTTTAAAAAAACGATGATTCAGTAAAAAAGGGTTTAAACAATTTATACCCTGGGTGCCCAATTCCGGAGGAAACTGCCCACACGTTTGTATTTTTGTGCAGCCAAGCTAACTGAGAAGCCCACACTGAACCCTTTGTCAGAGAGCACCCCACAAATGGGTATACTCACACCCAGGACAGCAACTCTAGGAAACAAATCTGGGGACAGATGAGTCTCTTGGGATTTGAGATTCTTGAACAGGAAGCTACTGTGGACAGATGGTAGTTTTCATAGTCAATATAACTCCATCTACTATAGTCATGAAATGTGGTCATAGAACACCCTACATGCTGGCACCTTCCTTTATTGTACTCAAATGCTTGAAGACTCCCAGCAGCTGAAATGCGTGAACTGATTCCACTGAAAAGCATTGTGCTTGTGGTGATCTAAAGTAATGTGGAGAGCCAGTGTGGTGTAGTGGTTAGAGTGCTGGAGTAGGACCTGGGAGACCAGGGTTCAAACCCCACTTGGCCATGAAGATGACTGGGTGACCTTGGGCCAGTCATATTCTCTCAGCCTAACCTACCTCACAGGGTTGTTGTGAGGATTAGAGGGAGAGGGGAAAGAACCATGTATACCACCTTGAGCTCCTTGAAGGAAAGGTGGGATATATATGTGATCAAATAAATATGTCTACAACAATTGGTGTGTGACAGCACATTCACAGATGCAAGTTGGCATGCAATGCTGCACTGATCACATAACGAGCATATATGTGTGTGCACTGGCCTTTAGTCACAGAACTGCTTCTGTGTGTTAAATCCCTAGAGATGGGTGCTCCTTATGTCAATCCAAGTAGGAAACAAGGGATCATGGGAGTCATTAAAGCTGACTTCCTGTTGTACATATTCTGCTGGGGTATCTGAAGGGGGGTGCAGGGAGGGAGACAGAGTTTCTTTTCCTGTGGAAATTTTCTGCACACTTGGCTGGGTGCTGCAGCAGCCAAAAAGGAAGACTGGATACTGTCATGCAGATAACCCCCAAATAGAAGAGATCTGTGCTAACAGATTCACCCACTGCTAACTCCCTTGCTCTGCAGCCCGGGCATCTGAAAATTACACTTACAAAGCAAACTCAGTTTCGAACTAGGAGAGCCTGCCTTAAGAAGACTTAGTGTTTGCATGAGAACTGTGTTTGCAGCTCCCCCCAATGCCAGTAGCATCACTCTGCAGCCTGAGACAGTCTTACCCAGGGATGGGGAACATGTGGCCCTCCAGATGTTGACTCATCGTCCCCAACCAGAGTGGCCAATGGTCAAGGTGTAACCCACTAAGAACATTCACCACTGCCTTGCTGGGTCAGGCTAAAGGTCCCTCTAGTACTGTATTTTACTCTTGTTTGTTCACTGCCCTGAGAGCTATTTTGCTATGGACGGTATATAAATTGAACGAAATAAATAAATAAGTAAATAAATAGTGCAGTACTTTTCCAATGGCCATTTTGGAAATACTTCTGGGAAATTCACAAGCAGACCATGAAGGTGATGGCCATGCCCTGTTGCATGTCCCCAGTTTCTGGTGGCCTGACTCTGAGGCATACTGTCTCTGGACATGGAGGTTTCATTTTTAAGCTCTAATGGCAAATACTCATTGAGAGACCTATCTTTCTTTATGCTGCTCTCTGGCCCTGTTCCACACCCTCCTCAAATGCTTTTGCCTGCTACCTGGAATGCCCCCCCTTTAAAACAAATTGTTCATTGTAAAGGTTTTCAAATACATGAAATAAGGGGACATGATGTCCAACATTCAAAAGAGATAAGTTCAATACAATTAGAAAATAAATAAATATACTTACAATAATAAAGGGAGGGGTGGGTGGGAAGGAGGGAAGAAGAGAGTGAGGAGAGGGTGGGGGGAAAGAGAAAAGAAGAAAGGGGAAGAAAGGAAAGAGAGAAAGATGAGAGGGAGGAATAGAAGTTGGAGAATGAAGAGAGATATCAGAATAAGGCATTGCTGAGGACTATATAAACAACATCGGAATTATATAACTGTTTAACTTGTATATATACATAACTGGAATATCCTCTTGAATTGCAATAAGGTATCTTGCTCTATGTGTGGGTGTGGGTGTAGAAACCTCTTGCATAGCTGGAATGTAGCATTATGTTCCAAGGTAACAGTCACATCTTGCTACGTGGGTAAGGGCCAGAAGGGCTGTAGCTCAGTGGTAGAGCAAATGCTTTGCACGTGAAAGACACCAGATTCAGTCCCTGAAGTCTCTGGGTCAGGCCTGGAAAGGCTCCTGTCTGCAGCCTTGGAGAGCCACTGCCAGTCAGTATCAACAATACTGAGCCAGATGGACCAATGGTCTGATTTGATATAAGGCAGCTTTCTGTGTTCCTGTGTGTTGGGTTGCACCACCCACTTTTGCCTCTGGCCCTGCCCATCACTGGGATGAAACTTCTCCAGAAGGTTGCCCATGAGAGGATATGACCCTTAAGCAACCATTTCAAAAAACTGCTACCATGTCGGCTCAGGGTGTCATAGGAGCCCTGTTTGGGAATCCTAGGAAACCCTCCGCCTCTCGACCTAACAGGTTTGCTTCAGTGAAGCAGCCACTGACCTTACGTTCAATGCTCCCAGACCCATCAGTAACAGGTTTTCACTGAGTGCCCTACCATCCACCAAGGAGAAGGGGATGGCCCCCAGATTATTCTAGCATGGCCATTAGAGTATGTTGGGATGGTGTCTCCTTGTTTTCCCCTCTCTAACATTACGGAAATCTCAGACATAAGAAAGTCATTTGGTTTTATCCACATAATGGGGAAGGAGGGTCCCCCCCCGCCCACTGCACTTGATAAATGAGAGCAATTTGCTAAATGCCCAAGGATTACCTACTGTAACGTTTCACTCTTTCCTGATATTCACAGAAACTGGAGATTTTCCATCCCAGCAAGGTTGCAGAATTCACTACGATTAAACTATTTGTGGCGTGGAAATCGGTTTCTGAGTATTCGATCGGCTAATTGTCTCCCATTTGGGTTGAAAGCGTAAGTAAGGGGGAGCATGATGTTACAGCATCTCCAGAACCAGGGAGAAATAATAAATTCCAGCCTGATTTCTTTCCTGGTGATTTGCAAAGTCACTGCCACCTCCCCTCTGTCTGTGCTTCGATCCCTGTGTCATAAGTTAATAGAGCAATAATAGCTGATGAACTGGATGAGCGGGGGGGGGACGGGACAGCAGTTATGTCACACTCGGAATGGAACGAGGTGCCCTTATAATGATAAACTGATCCTATTCCATTAAAGCACAAAGCTGTCTCCACTCCTCTCTTCATCCCGTATAAGTGGATGAAGAAGGGGGCGGAATCATGGAATTGCTATCGCTCACTGCAGCTGTCAGGAAACGATACTATTTAGTTTAATTTGCAATAACAGAAGCACTTACTTTTCAAATAATCTTAAGTTGGAAAGTCAGTTTTTATACAGATCTATATCTATCTCTATATATGATGACACAGTTAAGAGACTCTGAAGCATGGATTTCTTTAACCTTTGACACTAAGATCTTTAGGTAAAAGTAATGTCCTTCAGGCTGTCACGACAAGCAAGCAAAACATGGAGCGGCTCAACACTGAGCCAAGCAGTCTGAATGTGTCTTGGCAAGGGTGCTGGGCTTTGAACCATAGTCTACCAGCAGTGATGCTGAGAAGACATATACTGATATGAAGAAATGGTGAGATGCAGACCATCAAAGGATCTACTTATTTGTACATCACATTTGCCAACATGACTTTAGAAACACTGACATTTGCAAATGAATAGCCATAATTCAGTGGTGGAGCACATGTTTTGCATGTCCTAGGTTCAGTCCTTGCCTCCTCTAGGTAGGGCTGGGGAAGGCTGCTGTCTGAAAACTGGAGAGCTGCTGCCCGTCAGTGTTGACAATACTGAGCTAAATGGACCAATGATTTTAATGCAGCTTGTGACGTGTCTGTGGCTTTCTCCCTTGAAAATGAGTCAGATCACGGGCATACATTTGTTGATTGGTTGGTTTATTGCATTTATATACCACTCTTTACAATGTCTATTGCAGAGGCTGCAATATTCATGTGGCCGGAATAAGGGATCGTGGTCCCAGTGAACCTAAGTCCAAAAATCCCCAGGATGGATTTTTGTAACCATATTCATGACCATTAAAAAAACTATGGTTCTGCTGACAATCCAGCTTAGTTCAGCATGTGGCAATGGGCAGCTGTTGCATGAATTGCTCAGCATGCCCTGTAGCAAATGTATACTGGCTGACTAACAAAACTACAGCTGCCACAGGCTCTGTGGGTCATGGGAATGAGTCCTCATTCTGGTCAATGTGCATATTGCAGCTTTTGTTATACAGGCACTTCTAGACATTCCTGTTTTGATTGGCTGCCTTTGGCTTTCTTCTTTTTCATTGGCCAAGGTTTCCTTTCAAAGTTTCCAGAGTCATATTGGCAGACTGCCTCTCCATGGAGATACTTTGATGGTTTTTTCTCAAGGTCTCAATGCTTTCTTCATATTCCAGCCTCGCCTTGTACTGAGGTCTTACTCTGTGTGATGGCCCAGTCCCAACTTTGTTCAGATTTATCTCCTGCTCTTATGATGTAAGTCATTCAGCCTTGAGCTGAGGGGAAGATATTTTCTCAATTTTAATGGGTTTTAGGGAACTTAGCCAAAAAAAAGTTTCTGTAAAGGTATTGGATTTGCCAAATGATACTTAACATTAATGACTCGTCAACAAGACTTAAGTGATAGTAGTAATCGTGATAATTGTTGATAAGTATTCCAAAAAGTGAAAATTTGAAAGTGAAATTTGCTCATTTTCAAATTCTGAGATAGTTGCCAGAGTGCATATTTTTCACAAACATTTGTTTCCATTCTCTTGCTTCATTGGAACCTCCACCTGAATTAGTCATTATCGTTTTGATCTCAGCTGAAGCTTAAGAAAGGAGCAGTCAGGTTAGCCATCTGATATGGCTTCCCAGGGTCCTGCGTAGATTCAAATCTGATCTCTTGGCTTCAAATTATCTTGCAGTGATACTGCACCTATGTATAAATGTATGAACGGAATTGGTCTTCCAGTTAAAAATAGTCAAAGCCATCTAAATGGCAACAATGAATCTGAGGGGAAAAACTATTAACAGATAACTATTAAAAAGAACAAGAACCCTGTAAGACTGCATTACATACATGGAAACAGGAACAGGAACTGTTGGTGAACAGGTTGAGAATGGGGAGTATTTTGCCATTGAAGGTGGTGATACCTCAAAGTTCTGAATTTTTAGGGAAAAGATTGTCAAGGATATAAGCCTAATAGTGGCCTGTCAAGTTCCTTTAGATCTGTTACTGTGTTGATACCAAGAAACAGTATATGGTTTGTTAAAAACACCTATTGATGGATACTATGTTAGTCAAGGTTCCTGGAAGAAAGGGGCTGTGCTACAAAGGTGCAGAGTGTTGATGAAATTTAGCACATCTTAATAATGGAAAACTCACCAACTGACAGTTATCTGGAACTAACCTAGGCGAGCACAGTTCCTACTACATCACATTTTCTCAGTTATACAGAAGCTCCCAAGAAGACATATTCGTCCCACACAAATATTTGTCTATCTGTTCCCTACTAGATATGGTTTTCCATGGTGAGATGAGACATAATGACTTGCTCTGGATGCTTTTGGGGAAGGAGGGGACTTGGGTAGAACAGTGCAATCCCATACATGAGCTTAGAGGGGCTTACCCCCAGGTAGGCATTTTAGGACTTCAGACAAAATTTTCTTTTTCTAGGTAGGAGGGTGCCTCACTGCTACAAATATGATGATCTTTGAAGGCATCATATGAATATGCTGGATAATAGCTGCCGGAATAAAATGGTACGGACTAATTTAAAGGTTGTATCCAACAGAGTCATTGCACTCATCCCCCTCTCTCTTCCTCCTCCTGCACCCAGTGGTGTAGTGGCACATTCTGAAATGAAGGGTCCCTTCATAATAGTCACAGCCACGCCCCCTTCTAAGATTATAGAATAATCTGGCCAGGTTTGAATACTACTTTCGGCTTCTCTATCAATTTCACTATTTGACTGTCCTTTCTCACTGTCAGAGATATTGCTTGAATTGTTGAATTCAGTGTCTGCACATTTATCTCCTGCTGCTACCAAACTGTTCGATGATGTAGACGGGATGCTATCATCAGGCTTCACTGTCTCTTCTGCAGTTACAGAATTCTTATTCTCCACAATTTGTTTTTCACTCTGACTGGCTCCAATCAGAGCAGGAAAGGACAAGGAAGCAAGTTAGAAGACTCTTCTCAGCAGCTAACACACTCCCTTTTTATGGTGATTGGCTCATAGAGCGCTGGAGATATAGGGACCCTGCTGGGTCCTGGCTCCCCAAAATGTAAGGGTTCTAAGACCCCCTGAGACCCTGGATGACTACACCCCTGCCTGCACTCCCCCAATCTGCTCTAGGGTTTTCCCCCAACTCTCCAGATCAGACTGGGGGGGATACAGGGGGGGAGAGAGGGAGAAATTCCATTGCACAAGTGGAAGTTGTTCCATGAGTGCAATAACTTTGTTGGATTCAATCTTATACCTTTGTGCTCTGTATGTAGAGCCTTCTTTTGTTTGCTATTCATTTCCTCTGAAAAGTTTAGAAACAAAAAGCATTTGCCAAAAGAACAAGAAAAGAATAGGAAAGAACATAAACCATGTCAACATCCTGGAACAGTATTCATGGTGGTGGGCACTCCGCACACCCTTCAGTGTGCAAGTATCCCCATGCATGTCAAAAAGGAGCTGTATGGGGAATCACAGCAAACACTTTGAAGAGGAGATCATGTATCTAAATGTGAGAAAATGAATGACATGCACCACTATGGGAGGAGGGTAGCACACATTGTTTGCGCTATCGCTTAGAACTGCAGATCTCCTATGCCAAATAGTCATCTGACTGCATCACTTATCTGACATGAAGGCATTAAATATTTAATCAACTGCTAATATTAAAGTGGGGAATGCCCCTACAGTTCAGTTGGCCACCAGACTGGAATCAAAAGTATCTTTCTTTCTTTCTTGAAACATTAAGAATATGAGCTATGGACGACAGCACAAGTCTACTAAAATATGTAGATTCTCTTTTGGCTGTCTTTTGAATGGACTGTTATCTTGGTGCTGTTCTGTCCCCATGATGAAAAATATCTTCTTCTAAAGTATATAATTACCCTTTGTCACTTGTAAATTTCCCCTAGTTTCTGAGCTCATTTAATAATGCTGAAGAGAAGTTAACAATAAAGGGCTCCTGCCAATTTAGCACCTTGTACATAATGTACCTATAATGATAGTTTGATTGCCTGTGCCCATTATTTCCAGCTTCTGTCTATTTGCTATTACTACACAGAGAGCCATTCTGCTCCGTGGAAGATGAATGCAGGAGATGAATACAGATGTTAGGCTATAGAAAATGCCACACACAAAATGGCATTGGCCTTAGTCTGGATCTTGATTTTACTCTTGGCTAATAAACAGAAACGAAGCTCTCCATTACAGATTTGCCTGGCTTTGTATCACAGACAGACAACCAAAAGTTGTGCATTGCCACCCCTTGCCCCCATCTCATCTTCACATTGGAGGTGGATTTGTCCTATAAAGGGCTTGTAAATTTTGACACACAGGAGCTCATCATGACAGCCCCACTAGCCATGCCCCAAAGGAGAGTCAACACCAGCTGTGTTGATCCATACATACCTTAAAGAATATATAGCATAGTATCTAATTTATTAGCATCACCTGATAGTCATATAACAGTGAGCTGGCAAAGGTTGGTGCAGTGGTTAGACTTTGGCTTGGGAGACTTGGATTCACATCAGCCATGAAGTTCACTGTGTGGCCTTGGACCAGCAACTGCCTGAGCCTAGTGTGGCCTAGCCTGCAAAGGGATCGTGTACCTGGTCAGTTCTGTGTTAGCAAATGCCATTACAGCAGATGATGTCATTGCTCCTGCTGTGGAAAAAAAGTAGAGGGGCTGTTCATCTCCATATTTTTGCTCCACTCCACCACTGGCTGTAATGGTTTCCCCAGATAGCTCTAACTTGTGGCCTTCTGTGCCAGAACTTCCAGTGCCTGTAGTTCAGGCCTGCTGAGGGGATTAGCCAGCGTTGTTCCCTCAGGTGGCAAGGACCAGGATGGATTGTGCACTCTGCACTGCCAGGGTGGTATTCAGTGCTAGTTCTACTTAGAATAGACCCATTAAATTTAATAGACATACCTAACTTAGGTTCTTTCATTTCAGTGGGTCTGCTCTGAGTAGGACTTAATTGAATACAACCCTAGTTTTCTACAATGACAAGTGGGGGGAGGGAGAGGAAATCCTGGGGGAGGGAATTAAAATCCCCCCCAAATGGACATGCTTCTTCTGCATATTAAATTTGCTATGTGTGTTGACTGAACTGCATCTATACTTCCTATATCTAAATCATGTTTGTACTGTCCGTCAGGCTAGTCATTCCTCTGAAATGTGTAGAGGAAGGCACTGACAATTAGACCTTCAATTGTGATTCTGTTCAGTTCAATATTTCCTGCTAGATTTAACTGATTCTTATTTTTGTATATATCTGATTTTATATTCACTTCTCCAGAGAAATCTCATCCCCTGGATAGTATCCAATGCTGTTCCTCCACTGAGGGGAGGCTCGCTGATCAAGCCGTGACCAGATTTGCTTGCACATCAGTGCACACAGATACGTGGACATTTATCTTAATACATGGATTAGGGATGGAAGGATCAGTCCATTTCTATTCTCTCCATTTCTAATTTTTCCAATTTTCAATTTGGTACCTCACATTTCTGCAGCAATTTGCTATTTTTTTTAAAATCCCCATGAAAATACTTTAGTATTTTAGTGCAAATTTCTAATAAACACATTTTGTATGCAGTTTGGACTAATGTACACAGTTTTGCAAGCAATTTCTCCTAATATAATGTATTTTTGTATGTCAGTTTCATTTTAATACACACGTTCCTCTGAACCTGATATATGCAGTTTTGTAAACATTGTTTGGTTGGAGAACTGCACCACAAAATTCAGATAAGTGTGAATTTTGAAGGATGGCTGTGTTTGGTACTCATATTGTTTCAGAAAGTGTGGATTTGATAGGTTTGGGTTTAAATGTGAACTGAACTAAATTTCACCCCCATCCCTGGCATGTATTCATGGAAAAGCAAACGTTGGGAAATTAGCATTACTGCTCTTGGGATCTTTATTGAAGACAATTGCACAATACAGACAGGATTACATTGGCTATGATTACCTGGCTTACTTACCTGGCTTAATCACTTGGCGATAACCAATATCAATGTGCTTGCTTTAGAGACCTAGCAGCAATGATCACATTATTGTGCTCTATTTGTAAACAATTAAACGTATTTAAAGCCAAAATACTAATTGTTTTGCAGCCTGAAACACTAGCACAGAAACATAAAGAGTATTAAAAAGGGTTAAGAGTTACACATTACACAGGCTATCCACACGTACTTCCTATCACAGAGATAGACAGAGAGTCTCTAGGGGCAGAGGATCGCCTTATGTGGAGAGGCAAGATGGAGGCTTAGGGGCCCAGCTGGAACCAGGAAGGGGGAAAATTCACATGGAGAGTACTAGATATCCCATCCTGTGAGAGCAATGGATGCACAGGATTTGGTGCATGGCTTTAGTGGAAAACCCCAGAAACTAAAATTACACAAAAAACAAGCAGACTCTGACAAATTTGTTAATATTTGGTATTGCTTTATTCAATACATTAGCAACCAGGACCATCCAAAGAATCCACCAGCCACACTGGAGATTTATGGATTGACCTTCTAAGATGACCTAAGAAATGGAAAAAGAAAAATAATACCAAAAAATGCTAAACCCCTCCAAAAAATACAGACAAACAAACAACAATTGGTCTGCAACAGTTACCTGAAACTTTTTAGAAGGGAGGATTAACGGGTTCATGTTCTAGTTCTTGTCAAAAATATAACACACTAGTACTTTGATGGAATCTAAAGTATGCAATATATACTTGTATTTTGGAAAACCATAAATATTTTTTTTAAAAGAGCTTAAGAAGGGCCTGCTGGATCAGGCCAATGGCCCATCTAGTCCAGCATCCTGTCCTCACAGAGGCCAACCAGACACCAGATGCCTATGGGAAGTCTGAAACAAGGACTTGAGTGTAACAGCGCTGTCCCCACTTGTGATTCCCAGCAGCTGGCATTTAGTGGCATACTGCCTCCGACAGTGGAAGCAGAACATAGCCATCGTGGCTAGTTGCCGTTGATATAAAGTCAATTCATTTGCCATGAAGTAAATTCAAAGAGATATGTGAATGGAGGTCCATAATCTATTGCTGTGTTGAAGGTGTGCACTTGTCTTTCCAATGCTGTAATATTATCTGTTTGGCTATACCCCCCACTTGGGGGATCCGTTATTCTTACCCAGGAGAAAGGTTCTACACTGAAGGGATGTGCCCCAGCAAAACATATTCCATGTTCAGGCATTCTCATATGTAAAAGCAATACGCAAGTGCAGGGAATGAGGGTGAGCATATGAAGCCCTGCCTCCTACACCCTCTACCAGTTGGAAGGTTTTGTAGAGGCTGGAAGATCAGAGTTCTAAATTGCACAGGAAGTCTTCTCAATTACAACAGGTTCTCCACTCCAGACGTTCACCATCCAACTGATAGAGGGTGACGGGGATGGCAGTTTGGAGGTGGGGGGGGAGGGCAAAGCTAGGCATGCTCATCCTTATTCTCCCCATACCTGTGTTGCTTTTACATGTGAGTAGCATGCTTGAAGGCAGATATAAATATTCTTGAATCTTAATTATGTTTGTAGTACTAGGTGTTCCTAGTGCAAGGGTAATGATTACCAAAATCTCAATCAGAAAAGGTGCAATTATTAAAAACAATTTCATATCCTATGAGCGTGGAAACAACTAGCAGCATTATATCACTGTTTCTTGGAATTAGGGTACCTGTGTGTGTGTGTCTGTGTGTGTGTGAAATGTATTCTAAAAATATTTTTTGTTGCATCAGTCTTACTTTTAGATCCAGGGAGGAGTGTTTGGGGGTTCTTAATGCTGTGGACCATAGATTTGACCAAACACCTAACCTCAATGGCTGCTTGTCCAAGAGAAGACGAGGTTTTTGTGAGAGGGCCTCTTTTTTTTAACTTTAAAGGATGGAGCAGAAAAAGGTAGGAGAAGAAAGGGGGTTGTTGAAACTTGCTAAGATGTGACCGTAAGCATCTGTGCTGCTTCCTTCTCCCAGCCTCTCTTTCATAGCTTGTTATACGCTTTCCTTTTTCTAAGAGCTCAGTACAGTGATACAAACATGAGTCAGGTCAGGTCTTGCATGGGGCAAAGAATACAAATTTGGTCTCTGTTCAGAAAATTCTGTTGACAGCTCCAGTCATCAGGCAGGCAGGTGAATTGTTTGTGAGTGTCATTCTCCTAGAGTGTTCATTTTTTAAAAAATTAAGTATTTCAAAACATTAGTAATTTTGAAAGACTTATAAGATTGGATTTAGACTCACCGAAGCTGGAGGAAGAGGGTGGGGAGCCACTCTTTGCTGGTTCTTCCTCCTTCCCCCTGGAGCCTCCTGTGCTTCTTGAAAAGCTGCTCCGTAGTGTTGGGGGACCCTTTGGAATTGTAGGAGAGGCAGCATGGAGAACTGCAGGCTGAAGGAAGAATCAGCGGGAAGCCTCCTCTGAATCTCAGTGTCTTCCATGAACAAAAGCAGCCCTTCCATTTGTAAAATGGCCAGTCTGGATGCAACCCAGAGTTGGAAAATGTCAGTTGGCTGTGTCAACCTGACTCAAAACCAGGCCAGCTGTCTACCAATCTCCTCACCATACTAGTCCAGAAATGTCAGCAAATGTGATAAGGATCAAATTTGATCCTTAGCTTTTTAGTCTCTACCGTTTCATTTGCTGTGAATGTATCTTAAGCGTGCATGTGTGGACTTGAAAATAAAGTTTCTCTACAAGTGTATTCTTATGCTCTACCACAGAGGTCCCCAAACTGTGGTACATGGACCACGTGGTCCGCAAGCTTCATTCAAGCGGTCTGCATATCCACATTAAATATTGATGTTGATTTTTTAATTATATTTTATTGCTTCTTTTATTACTTACATTGCGTTTTATTGTGTTTCATGTTTTGTAGTAAGTAAAATACAATATAAGAAATAAAAGAAGCAATAAAAATACAATTAAAATCACTCAGCATCTAGCACAGCACATTACAAGCGCTACCAAAATCGCTGAGTGGTTCACCAAGACCCTCAGTAATTTTCAAATGTTCTGTGGGGGGAAACAAGTTGGGGAACCATTGCTCTACCATATTCTGATTTTAAAAATGTGAAGATAGTTTAGGGAGATGATAGGTTGATGTCACATTTGATATGCAGATAAATGCAAATAATATGCAAATTAGCTTTTATTTTGAGTTTGTTTGATTCTGCTTCAGGCAAAGATGAAGCCAACCTTCTTGTGTAGCCTTCTGGAAGTTATGGGATCTGGTGTTGACATTCTGAGCCTCTAGGTTACATTTGGTTCATTTTCCCCCTGAAGTCCTTCACTGCAATGCTGAAGGCTACCAACTTTATTTAAAAAAATACATGAAAACTCATCATCATTTCATCATCATCATTTTATTTGTACGCCGCCTTTCCACATAAAATTGTGCTCAAGGCGGCTTACAGCAAGGGGAACAAAAATACATCTCAAAAACAATTGCAAAAACAATTTCCTAATAACAAAAAATAATAAAACAGTGACATAACAAATATAAAACTGAGCTTGTATGTGTGCGTGTGTGAGAGAGAGAGAGGGAGGGCAAAGGTTAAATTTCCATTTATGCTTCCAAGAGCTGGTGGCTTCTCCGCACAAACTGGTGGCAGATTTCAAAATGAAAACCCCACACCTTTAAAATAAATGAATAAATACATAGCCTGGTTGTTTATTTGTGCAATGTTTCAAGGGGCATTACTTATGGTGTAGCATTTGCCAACTGTCTACCACAAATGTTGTCCTGAGAGAGCATTGTGCAGATGGGTCAGGACTCTCCTATGACATTTTTTATGAGCAGTAACAAAATCCCTCCAAGGCAATTGCTTGCTCTGCTACACTCGGGATAAGGTCAACAACAATCTCTTTTATTTTTTAAAGAAGAATTTTCTTTCTTTCTTTTAAAGAAAAGGTTTTGATGTATAATGTCATACTCCATAACATATTCCTCCAGAATGAATTACCAGGCCGGGGGGGCAGGGGTTACTGGAAGACAGAGCAAATATCATGGTACTTGCACATCAAGAACTGAGACCAAAAAAAAGTACGGCTTAGTTATTCTCAGTCACAAATTAAGAACAAGCACAGACAAATCAGGATTTGCAAAGACACAATTACAGGATTTGCAAAGGCACAATTATAGTTAACCATCGCATGACATTTTGAGAATCTTTAAATTTGTTCACATTCATCTCTTGTCCTTGGGTCTTCCATTTCTTCTCTGCTTCCGCTATTTGTTACCCTTGCCTCTCCCTTTCCTTTCTTGTCTCCTATGCCTTTGAAATTTAGACTGTAAGTTCATCAGGACAGGGACTTGGTTTTGTGCCTTTCCTTCTTCTTCTGAATGAACGAAGTACACTAATGGTGCTGATAGCTATCATTCCATCACCTAGCTATCTGTTCACCTAGCATAGAGACACCCAAAGTATCTGAAATCACTTGAACATTTGAATGTGTAGCCCAAAGTTTAGATAAACAGGAATGCTATTAAGAGCCAAACTACAAGTGACACACAACTTTTGTTCTGTCTAAGATCTATACCCTGCCTTCAAGCACATTTTCAGGGCAGCTG
Source organism: Rhineura floridana (assembly GCF_030035675.1). Classification (NCBI taxonomy): domain Eukaryota; kingdom Metazoa; phylum Chordata; class Lepidosauria; order Squamata; family Rhineuridae; genus Rhineura; species Rhineura floridana. The sequence goes on from NC_084481.1 coordinate 20,767,136, forward strand.
ACATTAAAATATCAGTGAACAAAAAAACCTGTTGATTTAGCATGTTGTGTTGATGGCTTTCCACATTTACTCAAGCTCAGATATGCTCAGAAATTGCAGCTCTTAAGGGCTATGCCAGTCAGTGGCAGAGGGCTGAACCTAACTCCCAGTCCCAGATTTGTCTGTTCACTGGAACAACAAACACATACAGTCTATACAACTGAAGCTACGTTTCAAGTACCTAACCAGCAATCAATACCATCCCCATAGAATTATAGAGTTGGAAGGAGCTGCAAAGTTTAACATTTTTAACTATAACCTGTAGAACCTTCTGCCTCCCTGACTCTTCATTATAATGTGATTCAGTTAACTCTCCCTTAAGGTAACTAAGGGCTCATTCACAGGGCAAGTTACTGTGAGATTGGTGCTACTTGCACCCCCGTTTAATTCACAGGGTTCACATGACGTTGCAGGCAAAGAGAAGCTAGGATGCAGTTTTCCCCTTTAAATCCACATTAAACCAATCCGGGGATAATGCAAAAAGTGAAGGAAAAACCGTCTCCACTTCACAGCATTACTCCCCATGTAGGTGCTTTGCTCCGATGTTTTTTGCCGGGGGCTGGATCATCACTTTCTGATACTCCCCTTTCTCTGCCCACTAAACTCTCCATGAATTCCATTTAGTTTCCGTTGGCTTAACAAGCAACTTCCAACTGACTGCTTCTGAACTGCTGCAGCCCTCCTTTCTCTTGCCCCTCCCCCCTAGTAAGCTGTCTTCCTACACTCCTGTTCTTTGTTTCTTTCTTTTTCAAACTTCGGCCGGGTTCAAACTCTTTCCACCCAAATTCCCTCAGGCTTTGCAAAAGTGAAGCTGGACTACCCCCGCAACTTGCACTCATAACACTGCCAATCTGCAGGAACGGAATGTTGGGCTGCGAAGTGTGTGGTGGCGTCAGCGTCTATGCCCTGGTGCGATAGAAATGGGGCAGCTCAGAGTGCATAAAGTCTTCCGCTGAAATCACTTTTATGACCCAGACTAACAACTTTGGCAGCTGCACACAAGGAGCTGCTTTTCCCTTCCAGTTTGCTGCACACTACCCCAGCGGAGGGGGAAAGGAGCAACTCCAGGGGTAGTAGATGTGACAGAAGGCACGCACACACACACACTGTTTCCCACTATAAAAATTGCATTTCATACGTACTTAATAAAAAATGGGGGTTTACTATAAATATGTCAGGAGGAACTGAAACTGACAAGAAAAAGTTTTTCATATCAATTGCATCCCCATGTTCTCCCAGCTTCAGCATGCAATTGACAAAAAAACACCCTTCCGCTCTCAATTAGCAATATGGATACTCCAGAAGGAGTAAACATGTAAATTGGGGGGCAGGGCCACAAGGAAACTGAGATACTAAACCTTTCCAGATGAACGCAAACTAGTGTGAATGGAAAACAGTGGATTGGAAGGTAGGTAGTGTGAACCCTGCAAATCTATCGCAATGGAAAAAGCTGTGTCTTTAATCCGAAGGTTCGCTGCCATGTGAATCAGCCCTAAACACCATAACGGTAACATAAAAATAATCCAAGTAAAACAGGGCAACAAAATCGCCAGGCACTAGAAAGTCATCAGAGTCCACACCATGCTTGTCTTCCTGAGCTGAGCATTCCAATGTCAGGGAGGCAATACCAAAAAGACCCTCTCCCTGGTAGCCACCCACCACACCTCATGATCACACTTTCCCCTGATGGTCTGGGTTTCTTTGCTTGACTGAAAACAGCCTTGGAGTCTGCAATCAAGAGCAGAAGAGCAATTAACTCTTTCCCTCCCTGATGCTTGTCTGTTTAAAATTGTACACCATTTTGTACCATTTTGTCTGCACAGCTTACTTCTGCATAAAACAGGAAGAACTGGCTGTTCTTGCTGAACTTGATTCTCTGAGGGAGGTTATACATCTGGCCCAAAGACAGTGAGTGTGGATCCACAGTAGGCTCACCATTTTGACTATGTGCATCTGTATACACATGTTGAGCAGATAAACATGGTGGTGAGTATTAAGCAGCTTTTGCACCTCACATGCCCACTTTTGACCATAGCCTCTGAAACTACTTTTGATATTAAAAAGACAAGAAAGGAAGGAAGGCACACTTAGTTGCTTTTAATGTCTAGTTTAGCCCTAAAACAGGATTGCTTTAACAAAGACTACAAACACAATCATAAGAAAGTCCCCTTGCAAATTAATAGCAATGTGGGGACACATTAAATGTTGTGATCACATTGATTTCAATCGGACAAAAACTTAATTTGCCCTTGGTTGTATCCTCCAATGGAGGGGAAACACAGTTAGCTCAAGCCTAATAATATTTACTCGGAAGTCATCTCACTAGTCAATAGAATTTACTTCCTGATAAGTATCATTACAACTGAAACCAGGCTGTTGTTGCTATAGCATGTCACTGTATCTTCAAATAGTCAAATGGTTCCTATTAGGGGATTTTTGTTCTAGGATCATAGAGATTCTGAACCAACCTTCAAGCTGGCTAATACTGCAGAAACTATTCTCCCAGTGTGGATAGGCCTCAAATGTGTGAATGATTTCCATCTCTTGCTGCATCATTTACCTTTCATATAGTTTTTCATAATTTGTCATCACATGATTACTACTTTCCCCAAGCTACTGGTGTTTAAACAAAGGGCTTGTTCATTCCCAACCCATCTTCAATTTCAGCTTGATCTTGTGTTGACAGGTGTCATAAATGCAGAGCTATTATGATTTTACTGCCTATGGATGGATGGAGGAGTTAATCATTCAACTTTAATGAGAGCAAAGGGGAGGCAGGGGAGGAGTTCATTAGCATTCAAGCTCCTCCCCACTGCGTGCCTTCAAAAGAAACATTTGCATTGGCCAGCCTTCCAACTGGTATATTAGGCTAAATGTATATCTTTAATACTAGGTTTTCTCAAATTAACCATCTATGGTGTTGGTTGATAGCTATGGTTTAAATAGAGAGATCACAGACAACCGATAAACTTCAGCATGGGGTTCAGGAAGAAAGGGCAGTATTATCTCTGAGTCACGGCATGGCTCTACCCCTCAGGTAGCCTATTGATTTATACTTATGCTAAGGCAATACTTTGGCCAGGCTTCTCCCAATATCCTATGTGTGTTTCTGTAGTCCTGTTGCTTCTGGTTGCTTCCCAAGCAGCCTGCCAGTTCCCTTGTCCACTTGCTTACCCTGAGGCCGATTTGCCTCTTTGTTCCAGCTTCCCTTTGAGATGGACCTCTTCTCAGCTCAGAATCTGACTTGCACCTGAATCTGCTTTTGGTTTGACCCATCTGTGCATCTACCCTGCTGCTTCATACAACTCACCCCAATATTGCTATGAGCATAAAAGACTACAGTTGCAATATTAAACAAATGTTTTAGTGCATTAATCATCTGATGTAATTGATGAATCAATCAATTTGCATATAGTCAGAGCCTCACTGTAGATTTGGGGAGACTTTAAAAGAAGACTGTGAGTTATCTTACAAGTGAATAAATAATAGTTATCATGTAATGGCATTTGAAAGCCGTGACTGACGATTGACTTCCGGGAAGGGTGACTTAGCCTGTGCCTGCTTTTGAGACGGGCTCCTGCCTCAAAAGAAGCTTATTCAGATATATCAGTCAGATTTTTTTTTTTTTGACTGATTAAACTTCTCCCGGGTAGGGAGAAACGAAGAGATTAACCTCAAAGCCTATTTTTGTTGGGACGACCAGATCTCATTAATTTATGGGACGAGGTCCAGCCGACGAAGGTGGGACGGATTTTCAACAACAAGCTCTATCTGATAAAGCGAACGTTCATCTTATCTTCTAAGAGAGAACGCACTAACAGGCAAGCACCCTTCTTTCTATATTTTTCTTTTACTTGACTTAAATTGTTGCTGTTTAAAAGAGATTTGCCAGATTGATCGGTTTTTGACATCTCACTGGGGAGCCATAACTTCTCTCTGCTACTCACTAATTAATAGCTTATCTCTGTTTTTGTTGCAAAAAGCTGTCCTGGATTTGCATTCTAAAGATATACACAGAAGAGGGATTTCTATTCCAGATTTTTATTTTGAAGAATATTATATTGTCTGAGACTACTCTATTTTTGGTCTATTTTATTTTGACGAATCTGTTTCCTGACGACCGCCATTAATTGTTTCGATCCTGGGAACTGCATTTTGTTTACTTAAGCATGGAGAGATAAGGCTGTCTGCTCTGTTTTTACTGTGATGTCACCAAGTTTGGAGTATTAACCCAATTGTTGCTGAAATAAGAAGTGGTTTTCCTATATTTTTCTTTTAAAATGGCAATTAAGAAAGTGGCTGAGAATCTGGAAATAACTATGTTTCAGAAAATAATGGATGAGATTGAGATAACGAAACAAAACCTGCGACAGGGTTGTAAGGAGCTGAAAATTGAATTGAGTAAAATGAAGCAGGAGATTAAAGATATAGGGGTCCCTGTGAGAGAGGTGACCCTGGAAGGGGTCCCTGTGAGAGAGGAGACCCCGGAGATTGGAACAAACGTGGAACAGGAAAAAGATTTGGAGTCTATGGACTTTAGAAACAAAATCTATTGTTTGGAGACACAGGAGATTAAAGACATAGGGGTCCTTGTGAGAGAGGAGACCCTGGAGACTGGAACAGGGGTCCCTGTGAGAGAGGAGACCCTGGAGACTGGAACAGGGGTCCCTGTGAGAGAGGAGATCCCGGAGATTGGAACAAACGTGGAACAGGAACAAGATTTGGAGTCTATGGACTTTAGAAATAAAATCAATTGTTTGGAACTCAATGTTATCTCTGAAGAAATTAATGAAGATTCTAGAGATAAAGTTATCAATGGCATGGATAATCTTCTGGACTGGAATGATGTGATGGAGCCCAATATAGAGAAAATCTATGGAATTAACTGCAGCCATGTGACAATGGAAAAACTTTCAAGAGATGACCCAGTGTATTTTGAAAAAAAGAACAGAGATATGATTTTACAGCAGTATTTCAGCAACCTATTCAGAATGGATGGCAAGAAAATATTTGGGATAGAGGTAATTCCCATTAGACTCTTACTATATGACTATGGCTTTGACAGCAAGATTATTATGGAATACTGATAATGGAAGATTGGATACTGAAATTACTGGACTTAACAAGACTACTGAAGATGGAAGATGGAAAATGGAACTAATAGGGATAATAGAACAATGGCTACTGAAATTACTGAACCTAACAGATTCTGATGTGATGGATTAATTGAAATGTTTATTTTGACTATGGTTATGACAATAAGATTATCATAATTAGTAATGAGATGGATTAATCGATATGCTTATCTGGAAAAAAAAATTGATAGATATATTTCTTAAAGAATTGAAACCTCTCTTTGACTTTTTGTGGAAAGAATAAAGTAATGTTTATGAGATTTGATGATTAAGTAAGATAACTACTGGAGGAAAGTGATTTTATAATATGACTTAAGAGACAGGATTGTTATATATTATAGACTTATAACTGATTTGATCTTTGACAAATGGGAAGTCAATATTTTATTCTTTATTTTTTCTTTTTGTTTTTTTTTTCTTTTTTTCTTTTTGTTTAACTATTTTTGATTTTGTTTTTTGTCTTTGAATGTTTTATGATTTCGTCTTGTATGTTTTATGAAAATCTGAATAAAAATTATTGAAAAAAAAAAAAAAAAAAAAAGAAAGCCGTGACTGACACTGATTAAAACTAAACACTCATCTTCAGTTCCTATGGTTCCTATTTATAGGAGGTCTATTGGCAGCTTCAATCTGAAATGCAGGATATCTGTCAGCCATGCAGACAACTGAATGTTTCTTTTCCATTAAATGTTGCACAGGGAGGAACGCCTGGCATACCTGTGCAACATGCCCTCCAGCCTCAGACAGACTTAGGGGAAAATGTGATTAAATATTTAATTGATTAATCTGACATTCAGTTGATAAAAGTGTGCCACCCTCATGTTTTTGATACATGTTAGCAGAACAAAATCCTTATTTATTTATATAAACAAAGAATGATCATTGCGTGATTGAGATGAGATTGAGAATGAATGTTATACTTCTCCAGTTGACTGTTTTGACTTTCTGAATTGCAACCCTAACATATTACTCCCCAGCAACATAGTAAAAACAGAGTCTCTGTACAGTTTAATTCCTTTGAGTCTGCTATTCCTAAAAGTCGCACTAGTGGGCACCACTCCATTTCAGTGACAAGATGGAACAGCTTGGTTGTTCATTCGAGATCATCACTGCAGTTTACAAAGCAAGCAGAATAAAACCTTGAAGAAGTAGCTCTGATTCACATGTACTGTCTAATACAAGACACAATATGGTACTAACTGTGAACTAAAGAAATAAGGATATACCTTTAATAGACTTAAAAGAGGCAATAAAATGTTCAATCAATTAAAGTGTAGGCTATATTTGTATTGATTTCCCCCCCTTCAGCATGAGGATAAAAATAGAAGGAGGGGGAGGAAGAGGAATCAACATCATCTCAAGCTGCTTGCACTCCCTGAATTGCTCATATCTGCTTCAAACCATAAACATTTATATGCTACTACACACTGCTGGCCTTCAATAGGTAGAATCTTATACCTGAAACAGCTGCCGTGGTAGGAAAAAAGTGAGCATGTAAAGCCCTATTATCATCATCAACAACCTCATGTTAAAAAGATGGCAAGCCTATCAATAAATAGCCTGCAGCAGCAGAGGTGAGGAACCCTTTTCAGCCCAAGTGCTGCATTCCCTAGTGGGTTACTTTGCGAGGGCCACATGCTGGTACTGGATGGGGTAACAAAGGTGACTGTTATCTTTGTACACTAGGCTACAATCTAGCCATACAAAAGTCAAAGGTTTCTACAAAAGTCAGAGGTTTCTCTTATCTTTGTACAGTAGGCTGCAGTCTAGCCACATAAAAGCCAGAGGTTCCTACATATACATCTCTCCATACAGGCAAGCTAGAGGCATTATTGCAGTTGAGCACACATTCCAGCCAGGCAAAAGCAAAAGAAACAAAACGAAGCAGGGAATGGAACAAGGCCAATGAGGGGGGGGTGGCTTAGGGGCTTTGCCTGTGGACCGTCTTGAGGGCCAGGTAGAGAGGTCTGCAGGGCTATATTTGGCCTCTAAGCCTGAAGTTCTCCAACAAAATGGCTGAACTATCTTTTCAGGCCTCTGTCTCTCTCTCTTATCACCACCATCTCCATTCATTTATTTAACAAATGTCTATTTCTATTTATTGATTAATTTATACACTGCTTCCTTGCCAAAATGTCAAGTATATCCCACCTTTCCTCCATCACCGAACTCAAAATGGTATACATGAGGTTCCTAAGTTATCTGTCAGCAAGGATGCTGCTGGACCATGTGCCCTCAGACCAGTGGTGTCTGATGTCCCTTGAGGAAGGGTAGAAAGCACAAAGATCAACAGTAGGTGGAGCCAGAGTCAATGGCAGGCAGAGCCATCCTCTTCTCTGCTTCGTTCTATAAGAGCAGCACTGAGACTGAGGAGGAGGAAGCTGAGAGGCTGTTCTGCACACTGCACTGGATAAAGTACGAAGGCAGGCAGGTGGGGGCTGGCTGAGGGCAGACTAAGGTTAAGGTTGGACCAGACTCCAATACCTCAGACCCTATTCTGCAATCAATTGCTTTTGCCTATTCCATTTCTTCTGCATCTTTACAACTAGGGTTGTCATCTTTTTTTTTTTCCTGGCACAGATCCTTTCACTATTGCATGGCTGGCAGAAATTCAATGCATGTATTTTTGCTGGCGTGAAAAAGCAGTTAAACAAAAAACCTCTTTTTTGTCTGTTAAAATCTGTCCTTATTTTTTTTTAGTTCCCAGTTTGCATTTAGGCTATCCCTAGGCCAAATGACCCCACAGGAGAACCATCTTCAGAACCGCCTCTCATTTGGGAAACTTTAATGCTCTGGGGTGTGTTTTTTTAAATTGCATTTGTAGCCCCTTTTATGACTGTGATGCACAATTTGCATGCATGATTTATTCCTGTCATATAAGATGGATGTGTTCCCAATCACAGGCACACTATTTGTTGCATGGGTCCTGCAGATTTAACAACGAATCTGGGCATTAATGCAACACTGGCCTTGCAGATCAATGTTGTCAGCTTTGCAATAAAGATGAACCGTCTGTATTGGTTTTGTTTCAGCTCTTGAGTGGATTGTTGAGTAAATAGACTGTGACTACTACTCCAGGTGGAGCATCCCAGACAGTTGCCTGGATCACCTGTCCATAAATCTAGGCCTATTAGCAATACATTTGGTCTTGTAGGATTCAGTACATGGGAGCATTGTAAGGTCAGACCAAAGGGCCATCTGCCTAATAGTGAGTCAAACCATTGGTCCATCTGGCTCAGTATTATCTACACCAGATGTGGCCCTCTAGAAGTTGTTTGACCCCAACTTTATCCAGCAACACTAATGGTCAGGGATGATGGGAGTTATAGTCCAACAACATCTGGAGGGCCACAGGTTCCTAGTCCTGATCTACACCAACTGGCAGTGGCTCTCCAAGGTTTCAGACAAGCGAAATTTCCAGCCCTACCTGGAGATGCCAGAGATTGAACCTGGGACCTTCTGCATGCAAAGCAGATGCTCTGCCACTGAGCTACGGCATTCTCCAGTTACTTTAGGATGCTGAATTTTTGCCTGTCATGCAATGTTAAAGCCCTGCCAGACCAAAAAGTCGCCACCATATTCTCTGCTCGCCGTAGTGTTGGTGAAGCACAATGCCCAAGCTCTGTATTTCCTTATGATTCTGTGCATATTTATTTTTATTTATTTATTTATTGCACTTTTAAACCGCCCTTTAGCAACAGGCTCTCAGGGTGGTGTACAACAGGATAAAACCACATTTAAAAACCAGCGAATGTGGATTACAACATATAAGTATAAAAACACATTAAAAACAGATTAAGACAAAATTAATAAAGATTACAATTAATTAACTATAAAATTAAAATTAAAACAAAGATTAAAATGCCTGGGCAAAGAGGTAGGTCTTTACCTGGCGCCGAAAAGATAACAAAGAAGGCGCCAGGCGTATCTCGTCAGGGAGGGCATTCCATAATTTGGGGGCCACCACTGAGAAAGCCCTAGATCTCGTTATTGCTCTCCGGGCCTACTTGTGAGTTGGAACCCGGAGAAGGGCCTTCGACGTCGAGCGTAGCGAACAGGTAGGTTCATAGTGGGAGAGGCGTTCCATCAGGTATTGCGGTCCGGTGCCGTTAAGGGCTTTATAGGTAAGAACCAACACTTTGAATCTGGCCCGGAAACGTATTGGTAGCCGGTGCAGTTGGGCCAGGACAGGTGTTATATGATCAGATCTTTTAGTCCGAGTAAGAACTCTGGCCGCAGCATTCTGCACCAGCTGAAGTTTCCGAACCGTCTTCAAAGGTAACCCTACGTAGAGTGCATTACAGTAGTCCAATCTAGAGGTTACCAGAGCATGGATAACTGGGCAAGGTTCTCCCTGTCCAGATAGGGTCATAGTTGGGCTACCAGCCGAAGCTGGTAGAACGCATTCCGTGCCACCGAGGCTACCTGAGCCTCCAGAGACAGGAGCGGATCTAATAAGACCCCCAAACTACGGACCTGCTCCTTTAGGGATGAGTGTCCCATTGCATAGAAAGAAACATGATAGTATCCCTGGGGAAGGGCCATAGCTCAGTGGCAGAGCATCTGCATGCAGAAGGTCCCAACTTCAATCTCCAGCATCTCCAGGTAGGGCTGGGAGAGAATCCCCGCCTGGATCCTTGAAGAGCCACTGCCAGTGGACCAATGGTCTGACTCACTATAAGGCAGCTTCCTATGTTCCTATCCAGCAAATATACTTGCAGGCAAGTGGACTACTGTGTTTGTACTGCTGTAGGGACCAGAGTACTTGTGGCTGCTGGAAGTGCTAGCTATTCTTGAGGCTATAAGCCAAGGGTCAGAAATTTGTCCCATCCAAGTATTTGACTAAACTTGTTTTGCATTTCCCCCGCCTTCATTCCTCTCTCTCTCTCTCTCTCTCTCTCTCTCTCTCTCTGAAGTTCCAGACACAGATATATTGTACATGTTGTGTACATATTTTAAAAAAATATCCAAATTTTGTTAATTTTATTTACTAAAAATATTCATAAGCTACCCCTCATCAATATAGATGCTAGGCCAGGGGTACAGAACACAGAATAAAACTACCAACCAAATAATAAAATTAACAATACATACAAAAGTAGCTTACTCATGCACGAAATGGCATGTTACAGTAATGCAATCCATTTGCTCACAAGCTGAACAGTGTTTTATTTATTTCTATTTATTTATTATTTGATTTATATCCCGCCCATCCTCCTGGAAGGAGCCCAGGGAGGCAAGGGTTTTCCCCAGCAATAGAAATTAGTGTCGATTGGATGTTCAGGGGGTGAGGGCTGGGCGTGGTTGGGGAATGAACCCCCTTTCCTGTTTAAACGTGGCTCGGTGTATATGGCACCATAGTAAAAAATGAAACCCCACCCCAATCATGAACATTTGATTTGATTTGATTTAATATCACCAGATTAAAGTGTCTTGTAATTTACTGGACTTCTTCTATGCAGTGTGTTCATCTCCAAACACTTTTTGGGCATCAGCTAGTTCTGGCCCTTCAGTTTATATGCTTATTCGTCATTCGCATGATCAAGCAGAAGGCGACTCACACACCAATTGGTGGTTCTTTGGGGCAAGAACTGTTCCCCCCATGCAGCTGCCAAGGAGACACATGGGCAGGGTTGAATGTGAGTTATTTGAGGATCTAATAGCACTTTACTGAAGATGAGCTTCAGATGTTGTTCTGCAACATTGTCATCACTATCCTCTCTTTAATCCTGACAAAATTACATTGTCATTGAAGTATATATTAATGGTTCAATTTTAGTTTAAGTTTCCAATCAATAACTCAATGGTTTAAAAAAAAAATCTAGAAAATGACAACATAGTATCATCTTAACTGAGTGTGCTTTTACACAAAATTATTATGATCCTGAAGATAACACAACCTAATTTTTTTAAAAAATGGGGAGGTTATCTAGGGAAATCTTGAACATCCAGTTGACCCATTACCGTCAGGATCATAACCTTTTTTTATTTTTGCCTCAGGTGTACTTATATGTGCATTAAGACCAGACGCTGGGTAACATTTCAGTGCCATTTTCTCTTAACCAAAATTTGACCTAATAAGTCCACCTTTACACTCCTTATGACAATCCCCTAGATTTTCTAGTCCTGAAGGTTGTTTTTATTTGAAGAACATTAATTTTATTTACTAAAATTACTGAAATTGTCCCTATTTGTAGTGGCGCATTTGATATCCTAAGAATGCAAATCTTACGGGTAATGTGAGTTGAATGGCTAACATGACCAACAGCCAGCCGTTGCATACATTCATCATGCTCATGAAAAACATGAACATCACTTGCCCACAAAGAGAGAGTCATCCATATTTCTAGTCAAAACACACATTCTCCATCAGACCTTACAGAACACACATATCTCAACATTTTTGTACACATTCTCCAGGCAATATCAGAGCTTGGAAAAGTTACTTTTTTGGACTACAAGTCCCATCAGCCCATTCCAGTGCCCATGCTGGCTGGGGCTGATGGGAGTTGTAGTTTAAAAAAGTAACTTTTCCAAGCTCCATAACATGAAGAATGTGCATACATTGGCATGCCCTTGGTTTCTACTTCTGGTTGCTGTAGTCTCAAGGCTCCAGGACTGGATATAGGCCTGTCTTTGCAACAAGAAACACAAGCTATATGCACAGTCTTCAAAGTGATATCAGAGAATGTGAATTCATTTTCCATATGGAGAACATTTTTAAAATTTCACAAACTTCTATTTCGGAAGAGGAAAACAAAAGTGGGCAAAATGTTATTGTTTCATTGTTTACACCAGCTGTTTCCAATTTAGTGCCCTCCGGATATATTGGAGTCCAACTCCCATCAGTTTCAGCCAGCATGGCAAATGGACAGGGCTGATGGGAATTGTAGTCTAAAACATCAGAAGGTTACCAGGATGGGGAAGGCTGCTTTATGCCCTTAAAGACATTATGAAACAGGGTGACAAATATGGTAACAAACAAGATGTGCCCCACCCCCAAGCTAGTGGCACTGGGAACAATTCTTAAGCTATCAGGCTATGGTCTGAAGGCACATGAGGCCAGCACCCTGCTGAAGCTAAGCAGGGTCAGGTCTGTCGGAATTCTATTGAGTTGCGTAGCGGAGCAGAGAGTTTTGAGTGAGCTTATGTGTGTGTGTATGAATCTTTGCTAAGATTCTACCTTCCCTGCAAATTAGTCAGACAGAGACTTTAAGCTTCAAAATAAGAAATAACTACTTTATTCTGGAAGTACATGCTTGATAGGAAAGAGTCCTATATCTAGCTAACTAGCTATGTTGGAGCAGTCTGCACTGGTCCCAGTGCAGCTCCCATGCTGGTTGAGAGGGAGAGACAAAGGAAAGATGTCTGCTCCCCTCTCGAGAGAGAAGAAGAAACATTGGGAAGGCAGGAAGGAACTGGGATCAACATCCTTTCCATATCAGTCTAGCAGGGAGAGATGGCAAGAATCAAAGGACAGGTATAGCCTAGCTACCCTTTTTAACCCCATGCAGCCTCAACCCACCAAGTTGGAGTTGAACCTCATACTTTCCAACAAGGTCTGGTCAGTGCCTGGATGGGAGGCCACCTGGGAATCATAGGTAAGCCGCCTTGGGTTTCTATCATGAAAAGAAAGGTGGTGTATAAATGTAATAAATAAATAAAATAAATTTCAAACGTGAAACATAATCATAAAAACTGACAACACGAAGTGTTACTATATCATCAAAATTGCTTGGAGAGTGTGTAGATCCAGATACTTTTTCATATTTTTGCTTGCTATCCCAAAGCAATTCATGTAGAAATTTCATTTTGCTTCATTTTCCTCTCATTTTAATGCACATGATACATGTGATGGTGCATCTATATCATTCTTCTGTGTCAGGTTCATCAAAAACAGCAATGGTTGCACTCTGAAGATCTGTGGAAGCATTCTCACATTCCCTTTGACAAACATGGCGTTTTGCTGTGCTTCTGATCTTCCATTTCCTCTTCTTGATTGTCATTTTCTGAATTTTATTGTCATGTTCTGCTTTCCCAGCTTCTTTTTCTCTCTGTTCAACAACTTTTTCTAGATCTTCTGTTTCAATCTCACTGGTGTTCATGACATATCACTGATGTTGTCAAGCCATTTTTGGCCTTTGTTCCAAACACAGTCTCATCTGGGCTCTGTTTGAGTACCATGTGGTAAGCTTGCTACCTGGAGGCTATGCATATTGGCCCAGAGAATGTGTATATTGACTTGATAGTATACACAGTTCTGCCAATGTGTGCACATTCTCTGAAGTGGCTTTGAAGAAATGATGCTTTTGATGCCCTGATTTAAAGCTTCCACTTCCAATTCTATTGGAGCGGAATTGTGGGCATCTAGTTGGCCACTGTGGGAACAGGATGCTGGACTAGATGGCCCACTGGCCTGATCCAGCAGGCTCTTCTCATGTTCTTATGGAGCAAATGGGAAATCCATTGCAGGCAGGTAAGTGCTCTGTGACACATTGGAATCCTTGTACCTGTAGGATTGTTGGACCAAGCAGAAGCCTATTTCATAGCTGATTCCACCTGAGCATCTGCCACATGCATGCTGGAGTGATATTAATGTTGGAAGTGGAGCAAGAGCAACTCCTGTTTTGTTCTTTTGTTTGTGCTCCAGAAGGAAGATAGAGCTAGGGTTCTCCAGATGGATAGACTTGTTTACCTTTTACCTGTGATGCTCTGACTGACTTCCTTCTGTCACTAGACTGTTACATCTTTAGGGAAGCTTACCTGCCCCTCCTCCTTCTGCCCTTTCCCTTCCTTTGTTCTCTGGCTGTCCGGAAGAGAGGAGACATCCCTTTGTCTCTGCTCTCTCCAAGCATGAGGCTAACTCCCGCACCTGGGCGTTACGCCTCCAACTTATTAGCTAGTTAGTTAGAACTAGGTATGCCTTTTCTATCTACTATGTATTTCTGTAAATAAAGTAGCTTTTCTTATTTTACTAAGTCTCAAGTCTCAGTGATGCTGATGCAGGGTAAAAGCCTGTTTTCTTAGGTAAACGCACACACACGCTGGCACACTCGCATTTCAACATCTGCTGTTACTCTGCTGCTGTGGTGTTGCTTTAAATGAAATTAAGCACACAAACGACACACAGCGCAACAATTAATTCATCCCTAACGTCATGAGGGTTACAAATATACTTTTTAAAAAACATTGAAGCCTGACATTTGTGTCATTTCAGTGCATGTGGCTCTTACTGTAGAACCTTCAAGCATCTTCCAGTCATGATAGAATGATTCTGGAAAGATCCATGATAGAATGGCAAGCGAGTTGCTTGGGAATCCTAGTCTGTGTGTCCAATGAAAATCAAAGGCACTTTTAATGTCTCTTTAGAGAGTTTCATTTTTCACATGAATCTGTATCAGCTGACATCATGCTTTAAATATACCCTCAGCTTAAAAACCAAATGAGATTCTTTCAAAGAAAGCCAACCCACACCGGCTCCACAGTAACTTTAGACCATGTTTTTTTAATCATGCAGTTGTCTTGTTTTTGAACAATAAATATTACTGTTACACATTGTCAAACACACACACATATACACACACAAAATCAAATCTGGGGGGGGGAAATCCCTTTGAATCGTGAATGCTGGCCACCTGCTTTAGACTGACTGTCACTAGGTCCTGAATTGGCAGGATTTATGAAACTATAATAATCCCCAAACAAAGTCTGGAGTTCAGCCAAGCTGAAATTATCCCCAAAAATGTGTTGCACAGGAACATAACAGGCAGGGAGAGTGTTTCTGTAGTTAATGAGTAAGGCTACAATCCTGTCCTCACTTTCTTGAAAATAAGCCTCATTAAACTCAATGACACTTATTTTGAGTATACATGTAGGATTGCACCCAAAGGCTAGTCAAAAGTTAGACTAATTTAGGCCATTTATTTCATTGTATCTGCTCTGAATATGATTCAGTTTGCATTTCAAGCTGAATTCATCTAATTTGCACTGTCTGAAACAATAGGAGAATCAAAACACAGTCATCCTTTGAAATTCACACTTAGCTGAATTTTGCAATGCACTTCTCTTACCAATGTTTGCCAAAATGTATATATTAGGGGGATTTGTGCATAAAAATGCATATATTAGTGGAAAAAATACAAAAATACATTATAATAAGACATTTCTTGCAAAACTGTGTACATTGGCCAAAATTGCATACAAAAATGTGTTTAGTAGGAGACAATTTTCAAGAAGATTTTTTTAAAAAAAAAACAAATGCAAATAGCTGCAGAAATATGGAAAACTGAAATTAAGACTGGAAAAATGAGAAACTAAGAGAACTAAAATTGGCAGATCTTTCCATCCCTGAGTAGAATTTAGTTGGTTACAAGTCAACACAACTCACTGTTAATGTAGGCGTTTCCTGTCACATTACGTTCTAGAGGTCTGTTTTGGAGTTTTTCATCAGAAATATCCACTTAGAATGGTATTTTTTTTAAATCTGAAGTAATTCTATGTAGGATTGCAGCCATAGGACTCTAGGGCTGGGGAATGGGAGCCTGTATGTCATTTAGCGTATGCATCCCCTCTACTAAGTTGTCAACTATTGTACTGGCCCTGCTTCTGTGACGTTAGCAACAATCTGACAGGCAGAAATATAGTAATTTGTCGAAACTTCCTGGGCATGAAGATAAATGGCAGAAACAGCTTCAGAGCAGGGCCTGTTGGACAGCTGATAAGCCTAACTGTCCACCCTTTGGCAAAACCTTCCACACATCCTCCTCCTTATACATAGGGATAGGGAGGAATTCTATTCAGCTTGCATCGGAAGCTGAACCTATCAAATCTGCACTTTCTGGAACAATATGAGAACCAAAACTCAGCCTTCCTTCAAAATCCACACTTATCAGAATTTTGTGATGCAGTTCTCCAATCAAACAATGTTTACAAAAATCCATATATTAGGCAAAGTGTGCATTAAAATGAATATGTTAGTGAAAATAACATGCAATAACGCATAATATCATGAGAAATTGCTTGCCAAAATATGCTTATTAGTCAAAACTGCATACAAAAATGTGTTTGTTAGAAGAAATCCGCACTAAAATGCTGAAGAATTTTCATGAAGTTTTTTTTAACAACAACAATGCAAATTGCTGCAGAAATGTGGAGAACTGAGTGTAACATGGGAAAAATGAGAACTGATATGGGCAGATCCTTCTATCTTTTCTTATGCAGCCAGCATGTGAACTGTCATCTGTCACATGCAGGTTAGATATGGATGTGGAGCTGCAGACACCCAAAGGGGCATGCAGCAGCCAGAGCAAGCTGGATGCAACCATTCTGGGGGCCGTAACTCCAGCTGGAACTAGAGGCGCTTTCTGTTTCCGTGCTCCAGAAGCCAAGCAGCCACTCCAGGGGACCATGCCAGGGCACTGGGCCTTTGATGCTCCATTTCTGAAGTCACCTGCTTCCCTCGGAACGATGCCTAGGCAACCTGCTCACGTGCCACACATTTTTCTGCTCTGACATGGTGCCTTCTATCATCATGGCTTCTCCCACCTGTTTGCCAGCTTTTGCTTCTTCCTGCTGCTGTTTGCAGGCAGTGAGTCACTGTGAACAATTAAAAGGGCTGTCAACAAAGAGAGGGCAAATGCCAAGGTGAAGGGCTGAGGATAGTTTTCTCTCTCCCTGTGTGTCTGGCACCCTTCCATTCCATCCCCCCCTCCTTTTCTCCTCCCTCCCCCAGCATGCCAGTCCCCCCTAAGTACGCTCGGCTTTCATCGAGCTGTGTTTGGACTTTTTTGCCCCCATAGGGATTCCACCCCAAAATATTTTTCTGGGTACTTCTGCAAATCTTGGGATGCCCTTCAGCATGATGATACTTCTGTCTTGATTCTTTCACTTTAGAGCCATTTTGACTATAATCCTATTGACACTCACCAACTAAGTTTGCTATTAGAAGAGATTCCATGCACCAGCAGATGCTGCCAGACCATTATAACTCAGAGGACAGTTTAACTCTGGCTGTCTATTTCCTTTTTTTGGGGGGGAGAGGGATGTTTGAAAGTGGCCTATGAAAGAGGTATGCAGTATGATACATGCTAGAAGCACAATATAAACCAGTGGGCAGCAGCTAGTTTGCATCTGGCAGGGCTGCAATATAGAAATAAAACTATTTGCATGCTTTTTGCATCAAGATGGCGGATGCCAAATGTCAGGCACAAGGCATATGTTTACTGTCTGATATCTTCACTCTCGAAATGCAGACCTCAAATATGTGGAGAACATCAGCAAATCTTAAGATAGCCTTAGATGTCATGAGACTTGACGAATTCTGAATCTGAATTGGCCTTTCTTTTACTTGCCTCGCACATCTTGGCCAAAGAGTAGCACAAAAGTGTGTTTTTAAAGGCATCTGCGATATTGTTACTTCCAGCCACCTCAAAAGTATAGCAGACTTAAAGTGCAATCCGATACATGTCTAATCAGAAACAAGCCCAAAAGGTCTTCTGCATCTTTAAAAGTTGTGGGGGGGGGGAGGGAGAATTCCACCTTGTGGTTTTTCCCGTTACAGAGTTGCAAGAACACCTGCACTTGGCTGACTTTCTCTTCTCCTAAAGATACAGGATCAGTCTCAGGCCATAGACCTGGCAACCCTATTACAAGGCCAGGTTCAAGGTGTTACTACTGGTATTTAAAGCCTTTAACAGCTCAGGACCAGTGTACTTGTGAGACTGCCTTCCCCCATATGTGCCCAGCTGAGCACGTCACTCTGCAGAACAGGCACTGTTACAGGTGCCATGTAATACTCATTCCACATTTGCAAGAAATCATTCTTTTAGTTCCCACTCTTTGGAACTCTCTGCCTATTGACATCAGGTGGGCACCTTCGCTGTACTCCTTTCAGTGCATGCTTAAAACTTTTTTGTTTATGCAGGCCTAGCCAGACACATAGATGTTGATCTGTGTTTTTTTAATTAGTAGCTGTTTCAATTGTTTTAAATGTTTTTAATTACTTGCTTTTGACCATTTTATTGATAATTTTAATGTTTTTTGTAAACTGCTTAGAGACTTTGACATTCAAGTGGTATATAAATTTTATTAACTAAAATAAAATAATAAATAAATAAACTCTAGGCGGGGAGTAAAGCTAAAATTCACTCGTGGTCAAGCAGATCAGTTACAAATAATAAAAATAAAACCATCTTTTGAGGTGCCCAAGGAAACTTATCTACTGAAGAGACCTCTTCCCGGGGGGGCTGGGGGCTGAGGCCCAGATCTTTTGTGCCAGTTCCAAATCTCCCGTCCCTTCCCCACTTTTTTACTTTGCTTGCAGATCAACAAAGCAGAGTCCTAGTACGACCCCAGGGCTCTTGCCATCTTTATTTTTTTGAAGCTTTAATATGTATAGAAGCAACCGTTCTTTCCAACAGATTGCAGGTGGGGTGGAGGGTCCAACCCACATACAATGTCCTGGGTCCAGAAAATCATGTTGGTACCCTATAGCTCAGAGTAAGCCCTGACAATAAAGAGCCACAGTTGGTTTGTTTTTCCCTCTGTAAGTTAGCCTGGATTTGCATCTATACATATAAATTAGCATACAGCTTTTATTATGGAAATATGTGTCATGCACCTGTGTCCTCTTAAGTAGCAAGGAATGCCCCTGTATAAACATCACTTAATCTCTTCTCATTTAACTACCATGCACTTTGTGAATGCATGAAGTAGCTCCTTTGAAAGGTTTTGCATTTGTGGTGGCATAGAGGGAGATGTAGTGTTGGATCTGTGATGGCTCATTCGCATATGCCTATCCTCATCTGACCTTGGCTGTCATCACAGTGATCAATGTGCATGTATGAAGAGGCTTGTGAGGTCCTTCCCCTGGCACCACCTGTGACGCTCTCACTCGTGGTTACCAGCAGTCAGGATCGTCGTGTTTATTTTTACCTGTCTCTGCTCTAGCACAGATCTCAAAAGATCCCCCTGCTAGGCCACACTATCCAACACTCTGTGTATCCAGTATAGCCTCTAGACTGTGCCTTAGTCTCTTCCTGGCTATTTTGATACATTGTGTCTGTGTGTTTAGGTAATTCCCAACCCCCCTGAAGCCTCTTGCCTATGAAGCTCACAGCTCTGGGTTGCTCTGTGGTACTGAATGCTGATACAATATCTCCTCCTTTACCGCTGCCACCATTAGATACAATTTCTTCTTCAGCCTTGGTTACCCTGCCTTCCCCCCCTGGTCTGTACACTCCAGCTAAAGAATCAGGCTTTAAGTAAACCAAGAAAATATTTATTGATAACACTAGGAATAACAAGATTTTGTTGACAAGCGTATGGTTTCATATATGATTCTCTTATGTTCTTAATTCTTAATATGTGCTGTGATGTCCTTCCCTGGCACCACCTATGAAGCTCTCACTTTGTGGCTACCAGCAGACAGGAACGTCAGGTTTATTCTTACCCTTTACAGCACTAGCACTGATCTCAAAAGATCCCACTGCTAGGCAGCACCACCTGACACTCTGTAACCCTTTTAGCCAATAGACTGTGCCTAGTCTCTGTCTGGCTATTCCGATACCTTGTGTCAATGGGTATAGGTAATTTGTAAACCCCCCTGCAGCCCCTTGACTCTGAAGCATACAGCCCTGGGTTTCTCTGTGGGACTGGATACACTTTCCTCCGATCCGCCGCTGCCACCATTCGATACAAACTGTTCAGCCTTGGTTACTTTGCTATTCCCCCTGGTATGTGTATCCCAGCTGAAGGAATCAGGCTTTTATTTAACCAAGAAATATTTATTAAGAATTAGAAATAACAAGATTACTTAAGGAATGTTTCACAAGCGTATGGTTTCATCTATATTCTGTTATGTACCTGACTTCTTACTAATTGCCTCAGAACTCTGACTCACTCTCAACAACAACAACCTCCAAACACCACCTCACAGCCACCACCTCAATTCACCACCAAACCTCCACCCAGATTCAACTGTCATTCTTCCATTTATACTCCCAGCCATTCAAACACTCAGCCAATCCTTCAGCATTCTACTGCTCATGTACTCCCCCTCCTCTTTCACTCCACTTACCATATATCTCCTATATAACCAGCACTTACCATATTTACAATATAAGCAGGAACATCACATATGCCTCAGAACTCCTAATCCAATCTCTCAACAGCCACCTTCTCTCTACAACAACCTTCAACACCCACCACCTTCAACCAACCCACCGTCCAACAACCACCCCGATTCAACTGTCATCCTCTCATTTATACCTTCAGCCATTCAAACACACAGCCAATCATCATCCAGCATTATACAGCCCATGTACTCCCCCTTCTCACTCACTCCACTTACCATATTTCCTATAATAAACCTGCACTTACCATATTTACATTAACATACAGGAACATCACAAGGCTCTTAGAAGATTTGTTTGTAAACAGGAGCACAAGCCCTCTCCTCACAGAGGTGTATGGGAATGATATTCAAAAGATTCCGTGCAGCTACCTGGCAGCAAAGGAATGAGCAGAGCTGGGAAATGTTACTTTTTTGAACTACAACTCCCATCAGCCCCAGCCAGCATGACCACTGTAGTTAAAAAAAGTAACTTTTCCAAGCTCTGCGAATGAGTATATCTGCGAGGGGAAACCTGTGGCTTTCCAGATGTTGTTGGACTCCGACTCCCAACAGCCCCAGCCAGAATGGCCCATCCCTGGAATATATTAACAGGCCTAGCAATTATATTGTAGAGATGGAGGGTGAAGAATCCAAGGACCAGCCCATTTGACCAAACCATCCGGAGCATAATATGCACTGAAGGGATCAGTGCAGAGTTGCTAGCACATGGTGAGGCTAGCAACTGAGTATGCATTTACTACCAAGTTGCTGGAAGTGGGTTCAGCAGTACAGCAGCAAATGTGGGTTGAATTTCAGGCTCCCCTCCCACCATAAATGGATCTCTTGATAAGCTCCGTCAAAAGTTGAGGTCTGCTTGAATCTTCCATGCTGATTTGGCCAATTCTCATCAGGCGCAAGAATCTAAATGCCCCAAAGACTGTGTTTGGAATATTTGGAGTGCTTCATAACTATTAACTCAGTAAGTCAGAGCTTGCAATTTTGTAGGTTAGATCAGCATTGTTATTCCCATGTTGGGCAGGAGGAGAGTAGTCTGGTTTCTTGCAAGAAGGACACAGACGCAAACAAGCTGTTTCTTCATTCATGTTCCTTTCCCAACAATGTTTGGGTCCTTTCTGTCTTCTCTCTGTTTTCCTCTTTCCTCCTTTCTATAAAGGTCCTCCAGGGACAAATGTCTGGAAAAACAAACAGGGAAGGGACTGGGGCTATAAGGATGCAACAAGATTGCCTAAGTAAATTCATGGCAGAGGTGATATTTGATTTCCTGGGATTTCCTGGTTCAGTGTTTATACACATTATCTCACATGTTATAAACTAATAAATAAAATGAATGTATCTCAACAACTGAAGGTGGAAGAGGTTGAGACTAGGTGATAGTGGCTTGCTTATGGCCACCCAATTATTTGAGCCAAGGATGTCACCATTGACACTTTTAGCCATTACAACTATCCACACCAATTTGGTTGGTAAATTGACCTCTGAGAGCTAATCTATACATTCAGATGAATCATGTGATATGTTTCTAGCTGGACCATTTCATACTATAGGTGGAAGATTGCATCTCTGAACGATTCCCCATGTTGAAAAGAAAAACATCCTGCAGATTAAAATACAAATACAAAAACCTAACATGTCAGGCAGAGAAGGCTAGGCTAAAAGCCTTTCCTTGGCAGAAGATTCTGATGTGTGGAAACATCAAATATGCAGGCACTCACCAGCAATCTGAAATTGACAAGGACTGGTTAGTTACCTGGCTATGTAGATGCAGAACATCTGGCCCTCCCAGCATGGATTCTAACTCCCAGCATGGCCAATGGTCAGGGAAGGAGGGAGTTGTAAATGTTTATTTATTTAATAATATTTCTATACCACTTACCATCAGTACTGCAATCTCAAAGCAGTTTACAAGGATAAAAAGTAAAATATATTAAATCAAGTTCAACACATACAAACCAGTATCACAGATGCCAACAACAATGTTGAGATCAGGAAAAGCCTGGGCAAACAGGACAGTTTTCAATAAATGTCAGAAGCGCCCAAAAGTCAGGGCCTCCCAGATCACAGGAGGGAAGACATTCCAAAGTGTAAGCACCACTACAGAGAAACCCTGCTTTTGTAATGCCACCACATGGCACTCCACAGGTCATGGCACTATCAACAAGGTCTTCTCCAAAGTTCTCAGTGATCTACAGCATCTGGAGGGCCACAAGTTCTCTTATCCATTGTAGAGAGATTGGCTCTGAATGGAACCCAGTTAGGTGGACAGAGTAAATCACTGGGTATGGCGGTCAGCTTCTATACCCAGAAGAAAGCTGGGGAGATCATGTAGGCCTGATACTCTATAAAAATCGTTGTGGTCCCCTCCCCCAAACCACTGAGCTTTTATTTTGGGCCCTGGAGGTGATCCCAAATAAATATACTTAAGCTATTGGGACAAAGAGAATTATGAGAATTTAGCCATACTTCAAAACCAGCAGTAGAAGAGCCTGGAATTTAGAATTACTGAGAGCCAAGTGGAGTGCTGTATAAACCCAGGACAATAACAGTACACAAAATGAATTTTTCTACCCACTGACTAATATAATTACCTCTCAGAGAATATCTGAGAGTCAGTTTTGGTCCATCAGCTGTAAACAGGGACAGACTTTGAAATGCAAAGCTCTCCTTCAAGACATTTGCCTTTCATACTGAGCTCCCCGCCACCAAATTGCTTTTGCTTGCTGTGGTACTTGGGGTTGGAGTGGCTGAGAGACAGTTTTTGCTCTCTTTCTCTCAAATCTCTCTACAAAGAAACAAGAAACTGAAATGCATCTTCAGACAGCTACACCAGCCACTTTTCCAGACATAAGATTGTGTACAAAGGAAAAGGCACAGGAGGAGCTGGGCACCGACAGAAGATGTGTAGGAAAGCCTAATACAGTAACTTATTATGATAGCTCAGCAGGTTTCCCACGGCTGTAACATGACTCTTCCTGACACATGGAGAAAGCTAGAGAGCACACAGTCTCTTTCTCTCCTCTTTGGGGAGCTCCTGCCACTGCTGGATGTCTTCAAGCAGAGGCTGGACAGCTATCTGCGGGAGATGCTCTAGCTGTGGATTTCCTGCTGTGAGCAGGGGGTTGGACTCGATGGCCTACAAGGCCCCTTCCAACTCTATGATTCTATGATTCTATGACAGCACGTTGTCCACAAGGGAGATACCTGCTCTCTTGCTTTGGGTGCCAACCACTAGATGTGCAGGAAGGATGGAAGCAGCCTCCATCAGCCAGCGAGAAAAGATAAAGCCAAGGGGCGTTCAAAATGATCAAGGGGGTGGAACATCTTCCCTATGAAGGAAATGTAAAAACGTAGGGCAGGGATGGGAAAGGCAGCCCTCCAGGCCACTCTCCACAGACCATGCCCACGACCAGCCCTTCTCTATGGTCTGCTCAAGTACTTCTGCCTGGCTGAAATGAGTCCTTGAGGATGGAAAGAGGTGTTTGTATTTAGAAACCTTACTTTTGCATGGCCAGAATGCAGCCTCTGGCTCGGCCCATCACAGATACATGGTCCCTGGAAGGTTGTCCACAAGGGAATGCGGCCCTTAGGCTAGAAATGGTTCCCCAGCTCTGACACAGCGGAATGGTGAGCCCCACCCCTAAGAAACTCTTGGGGAATTTCTTTCCCCTCCCCAGGGAAATTTACTGAAATGGTCTGCCCAGTTTCTCTGCTCACATACAGGGCAGGGAATGTTGAGGGGCCATTTGCACATATCTCTAGTATGTTCAGGAAGCACTTCACTCAACACTTGCTTTCCTTACGGAATCCACTGCTCCAAGATGTGATGAGATCTGGTCGCTTGTAAAAAGGATTCAGCAAAGTCATGGAGGGTAGATATATCTATGGTTATTAGGCGCGACAGCTTGATGGGGTCTTTGTGGTCTGGGACAGTATACCCGTTTGTGAGCACCCCAGAAACACCAGTCTGTCCATATGCAGGGTCAGATGGCCCCTAATCAGATTCAGCAGGGCTCTTCTATTCTTATGGATGCAGTTGTATGGGAAAGCAGGGCCTTACACTTGCCTCAGTCTCTCATGGGGGGGGGGCAGGGCAGGATTGGAAATAGCTGCAAGACACTTAGTCTGATCCAGGACAACAATTTTAAAAAATACATACACTGTCATGGCCAAATGTGCAGGATCACATGCCAAATATCTATCTAACCCAGAGCCTTTCCTACTGAATCCCTCACAATGGCCGAGATCTCTATGCAACTAATTTCTGTGCACTCCAACACCAGGGCCTCTGTGCAACCTACATGGCAAGCTTGTTTAATGAGAAGAGTCTCAGGGGGAAGTTTTGTGAGCTGCCCATGTCAACTGTCCAAAGGGAGGGCATGAAAACATCAACACGGGGTGCATGGAAGCCCTTGGGTGCGCATGAAGCAATGATTGAGATCCTGCTAATGTCTCTCCAGATGTCATACAGAAAGCTGTTCCCTTTGGGTATGCCTCCCCCAGGGCTCTTTATGGTCCCTTTTGATTTGGCTCTTGTTGCCTCACATTGTTCCCCATTTCCTTTGTGAATTCCCAGTGGAAAGATCAGCAGATGGAAGGAAGGTGCTCCAGGCAGATCCTCTTTCAAAAACAAACCTAAAAGGGGGGGCCATTTATTTATTTAAAATGTTGATCTGATTCTATTTACCAATTGCTTCCCCTATAATATCTCAAAGCGATGCCACTGTATTCAGCAAGAAAGACCATTCAAAGCAATTCCATATGTAAGAACAATTAAAAACCATTTCAAATCCAGGACAACTACAAACGTGGATAAAGCTCTCCACTCAGAAGGCTTGTTGAAAAAGGAAGGTCTTCAATAGGTGCCGAAACAACCACAGAGATAGCACCTGTCAGATATGTAATGTGTTCCAAAGGGTAGGGGCCGCCACACTAAAAGCCTAATCCCTACACTGTACGGGACTGATCTCCTAATAATCTGTAGGATGCCTTCTCCTGTGATTGGTTGGGTATACAAGAGGTGAGATTATCCTTTAGGTATCCTGGTCTCAAGCTGTATAGGGTTTTGTACACCAAAACCAGCGCCTTGAACTTAGCTCAGTAGCTACTTAGCAGCCAGTGCAATTCTTTCAGCAGCAGCATGACATGGTGATGACAGTTTAGCCCAGTGAGCGGTTGAGCTGGTGAATTTTGCGCTAGCTGCAGCTTCCAAGCCGACCGCAAGGGCAGTATTAATATCCCAACAAGGAGTATTTATATCCAAGGATCTCAGGGTGGCATGCATGGTTCTCCCCCTCCTGATTTTATCCTCACAACCACCCTGTGAGATAGGTTAGGCTGAGAGAGAGTGACTGGCCCAAGGTCACCCAGTGAGCTTCATAGCTGAGTGGAGACTTGAACCCTGGTCTCCCAGGTCCCAGCCCAACCACTACACTGACCTAGCTCTGTCCCCCAAGCCCCAGTTCCTTCTGATCTCTGCCCACCATAAGGGTTGCCTCTTGCTCTTGAACATTTAACAGCAGTGTATCAGACAGAAAATTGGGGTTTTTTTTCAAGAGCAAGAGAGAAAAGATGTCCCTGTTGTTTACAGCCTTTGGATGGGCCTAGCCATATAGGTTTAAGAAGGAACAAAACACACATCGCTGTGCAGCTGTTGAGAGACCTCCAAGAAAAAGGTGAAAAACTAATGCTACCTTCTGCCTCTCATCCTTTTGCCTGTCCTCCTTCCTAAAACTGCTGAAGGAGAAGAAAAAGAGAGCCTATTTACCCTGCGGGTTATATCTAAGTCATACCCAGCGTAGACCCATCACAATCAATGGACTCAGGTTAGTCATGAATAACTTCATTGATTTTGATGGGCCTACTCTTGAGCACAACTTAGCCAGATATAACTACACATTTCTAAAATGTGTGTATGCTATTCCTACTTAACTGCGATGACTTCCCCCACAGAATCCTGGGAATTGTAGTTTGGTGAGGGTACTGAGAATTCTCTGCTATGTATCTCAATACCCTCCTGTAGCTCCTGGGGGTGATGGAATGACTATTAAACTGCCAGTTTGTACACAGATGTAGATATGTTCAGGAAAACATGCACAATCCCATTCCTCTTGCTCAGGGCACCTTTCTCCCTCACAACCCCCAAGGCCCTCCAAGAAACACAGCGAAAGGGGAAAGGGGAGAGAGAGAGAGAGAGAGAGAGAGAAGACTGGCAATCAGGGTAACAAACCACAGCCCTCCTCAGGGGGCAGATTTGGCCTGGGGCAGCTAGCTGCCGATCCTAAATTGGGGAAGAGATGTTTGCAGCAACACCATCCTCCAGCCATGTACAAGGAGACCAGCAAGGTTGCCTGCAGGAAGTCTGTGGTGACTGCCTAGCCAATTAATGCTTCTCTCTTCAGTAAATAACACTTTCACCCCTCCCCCCATGCCAGGATTTGGGAGAAAATCCTTTGACATCCTCCTTGCTTGTAATTAAATGAAAGCAAACTGGCCCTCTGGCATTTGCCCAGTGACTTTCCATGCCTTATCCCCCCCCCACACCCACACACCCCGGCCTCTTATTTAGTTTCTTTATTAGCTGTTGTTTCTAATTTCTTTTAAAAGGATCAGGAAGCCTGTTGTAGCCACAGTAAGTAAACTGTCTTTGCAAGAAATAAGGAAACTGTTAGAAGGGAGTAGCTGCCACATTGTGTGGGTAACTTAATTGTCTTAATTGTAAACCTATGAACAAAAATAGACCTCAGACTTCCTTTCCTTTTTCTTTTTTTCCAAAACTGAAAAACATCCAAGGCCGTAATAAAACCAATGGATGTTTTGTATAATAGGAGGAGAAAGGGCTGGTGGGTGACTTATTATTTAATTTCAGCATTCAGCTTTGCTGGATCATTATAACAGTAATCATCAGTTTAGAAGGGGTCTTTCCCCCCCTGGCCTAGAAGGGGTCTTCCCCCCACCTGGCCATGAGGGACACGGGATTTCTGATCTCCTCTGTGGATGATTGCTCTGAATATAGCATTATTTCAAATAGAAACGACTGCTCTTTGTGTTTACTTTATGGGAGTGAACAGGGCTTGGAAGTTCATGGAAGTTTCACTCTCTGAATGTTTCTGAAGCATTGTAAATAGGGATATGTCTGTGTGCACATGCACACAGGCCCACTATAGGGCAACTCATTAAAAAAGGACCGTATAATCAAACTTGGAAATTTATTCCGTTCCCTTTCCAACCTCAAAAATGCAGCTTCCTTTACCTTTGCTTGTTTTTGTTTGTTTTAAACGTGGTAAGCTCTTAGGCGAAAGCAGTGCAGCCAATAAAAAGCTGACGTGAAGAAATGATCAAAAGCCCCTCGCCCTGAGCTTCTCCCCCTGCCTGCACCATGAGCCTCCCCATCAAGCAGAGAGTGAGACAAAGGATGGGCAAATCTGTCAATTTGAGGTTTTGCATATTTCTCATTTTTCCAATCCAATTCCAAGTTCCCCACGTTTCGTTATCAGTTTGTGATTTTTTAAAAAGTCCTCATGAAAATTCATCAGTGATTTAGTGTGAATGTCTCCTGACGTGTGTATTTGTACGTAGTTTGGTCTACTATATACATTTTTGCAAGTCATGTTCCCTAGCATAATGCATTTTGTATGTTACAGTAATACCTCAGTTAACAGATCCCCCAGGAAAGAAGCTCCTTCTAACAAAGGAGTGGGGCGCGAGCACACTCTGACATAGTCAGAATGTGGCTCCTTGTCTACTGGATTGCAGCTGCTGCAGGCAGCTCTCTCACGTGTGGCTGGAATGGTGCTCTTTGCCAGGTGGCACCGGCGCCTCCACAGTAAACAGTGCTTTGGGTGCTCTGGAAGCACTGTTTACTGCAGACACGTATGCTCAAGTGTAGGGGGGGATGGCAGAGAGAGACCAAGCACAGAGTGGTGGTGGTGGCTGCCCCTTGCCTGCCTGTTCAAATGTACAGAGAGGAGAACTGTGCTCAAAGCTTTAGATTGCTTTAACAAGATGCTACATGATACAAGAAAAAAGGCAAGGCAGGCATCCCTAGAAGCATCTTGGAAGAAGCATTCAAGGCTTACCTGACTTGATTGTTTCATTTCAGACATGTGTATTGTTAGTTTTAGATTAAAAAATGGCTGAAATGTGTCCAACTGCTCTTCTTTTTTGTGGTGTAGGAACCTACCCCTATTCTTTCCATGTTATTCCTACCTCTGGTACCAAAGTTTCTGTTAAAGAAGTCATGTACTTTGTTAACTCAGGTATGCACACTTTATCCCACTATATGCATTTTTGGATATATTACTTGGCTGCATTGCAAAATTCTGAGAAGGGCCAATTTCGAAGGGTGGCCCCATTTTGGTTCACATATTGCCTTGGAAACAGTGAAGTAGGTATGCTCACCTTTAAATGCGAACTGAACCGAATTGCTCCGCCATCCCTCATTGAGACTCTGAGGGTTCCTTACAGAATGTGTTCCCACAGCCAACACCAGCTACAACATAATGTTCTGTAACAGGGAGCTCCCTTTTTTTCTCTCTTTCTCTTTCCCTTTTTTTAAAAAAACGTTTTTGCCTCTGTGGTTCATCCAGGCTCACGCATATGGAAGAGCTGGGGGAGGAAAGAAAAGGAAGTCTGTGGTCTGTTTTTATTTGTATGCTTGCAGCTGGATGGCAATTTATATCTTTGTGCCAGAGGACACTAAGGCACAGTTCCTAAATAGAGGTGCCTAACCCCATCTCCATCCCTGGCGTAATGGTGGCAGGAAAGAGGAAATTTTGGTACATAGTTTCTGGGGGGTGGGGGAAGAGAAAAGAAGCTGGAAGACAAATTAGAAGGGCTTAGCCTTCCTGTATCACCACAAGTGTAGCTGAAATTATGAGGCTAAAGGTTACCAGTTACCAGCTCCTTGTTTGCATGAAAGTTGGTGACAGAGCTCATTAAGAACACTTCAAAAGAAACAGATGCTTCTTTGGCCCAGCACCCCAGAATAAGCTTTGGCCCAACCTGCATCACATGTTTAATATTTATTTATTTATTCAACTGATATCCCGCCCTTCCTCTCAAAGGGCTGCATATCTCCATAACTGGGGAAGGGGTCTACGCACAACCTCATTCCTTTGTCCCGTGCTGCACGCATTAGTTATTACTGACATGAAGGCTCCATGCTTGATTATGTCTTGCCACCTTGAAGAGGACACACTGTCCCTGGAGGTACGAGCTCGTGATCTGGGGATGCCCAGTGCTTAGTTTGGGGTGCACTAGATTTGTAAGTGTCATCTGGGTTCCCCAAACATTAAAGAATGTTTTTACTGTGGTGGAACAGTCCCCCGGTCACAGAGATATGTGATATGGAGTGGTGAGCCAAAGCTTATTTTGGCAGGGGCGTATATGGGGTTAAATTCCTTATTAAGTCTTCTTGTTGAGCTCTGTTACAAACTCTCCTGGGAAATGGAAATTAGTATATTAGTATACAAGCGTTCTGCCTGCAGTCTTAATCTGTCATGACTAGAGATGTGAAGGCCCAGAAAAAAAAAATAGAAAAATTTGGTGGGGAAATGTTTTTTCCCCGAAGCCTTTTTTGTTTTTTTCCCAAAAAATTGGAAAAATTGAAAAAAATGAAGAAAAAGTGGATTACGGAATGTTTTATTTTAGTATGATGAATAAAATGTTTCACTGAATCTTGGTCCCCCCCTTTTTCTCAGTTCTTTTTATGGGAATGGATGCTTTATGTCTGCTTGACACTGTGGAGGACTAGCGGAGACATAAATAATTTTCTTTGTTATTAATGTTGGTTTCTTCTGTTTGTTTGTTTTTTAAAATTTTGCCTGCTCATAAACTGGCAAAATGAAAGAGGCTCCTTACAGTTCAGGATCTTGTAGTTCCATTTGTTACCAAAAAAAGTAAAAAAATTAAAAAGTAAATTCAATTTATACTACTTGTTTGAATAAAATGTATTTTTAATATACCAAATGTGATAATATTATGCCAAACCAATTTGTACATAATTACATTTGATGTTCCTGAAGTAACAAAGTGACTTTCAATCTGTAAAAAGTGCCAATATTGCATTTTTAATTTTTTTCTGAAAATTTCTGTTTTTTTCTGGGGGGGAAATAAAAAAAAAAGGGTTTTTTTCCGATGGCTTCAAAATTCCTGGAAATTGTACATCTCTAGTCATGACTCATTCTACCTTCACTTGCTTGCTTGCTTGTTTAAGCATTCCGTAATTCACTTTATAGTCCGAAGGACTCTCAAAGTGGACTACATATTTAAAATAGATTTAACAAACCACATCATAAACGTGAATTGAATTGTGCTTAGAACTCGACTGAGAGCCAGTGTAGTTCTTTCACATACTTCCCCTGTGCTCCATCCAATTTGTTGTTGTTCTAGCTGCTGTGTATTGCAGTGACTGACATCTCTAAACAGGCTTCAAGGGCAGCCCCTTATATAAGAAATGAACATGGATGTGGGAATCAGCCTCAAGTGCAGTGCTTAGCTTAGGGCCAGCCCAAGTCACTTTGCTGCCTGAGAAGGACGAAATGATGGTCCCTCTCCCCCCCCCCATTTCATGTACAGAAGCCAGCTAGACTGACAGCTGAACCTTATTTCAACCCTGCTGTTGGGACAATGTCCTACATCGCTTGCAGCAAACTAGTTTATGGGGTGCTAAGCAGGCACATACCTTATCACTGTCCTCCAGCACTCTAACCGATAGGGCCAAACTGGGGTGGGGGAGGGGGTTGGAAATCCATCTCCTTACCTTTTATGACCCATAGATGCTGTTTTCAGGAAGTTACAGAGTGGGTGTGATTTGACTAAAACCCTAGAAAGTCAATGGATAGGATTTAGGCCCCCTAAGTCTCTCCTCTCCTAATTTGAGGACTGCTCAAGTGAGTGAAGAGAAATCAAGTAATGTACCTATGTACATGAGTTACTCAGCCCTCAGAGTTCTGGTGAAACCATTCTGACCTTCTTCTACGTGGGAGCACGTACCCAAGATCTCTCACTGGGGGCTAGAATGCTTTAACAACTGAGGATAGTCTACATATGCACCAGATTTATATGGTGTCCTTTTTATCGAGACTCCCGATTTGATCTTATTAACCCAATTCTTCAAAAATTCCCAGGGAGGTCTGATGCATTTTATTTAGAATAGTTACTCTCAGATAGGAACCTGTGGGTCATAGTTAATGTGGTAAGTTTCTGTGCTTCAGCTGTTACCTGTAGGAGAGTGATGATGGCAAACAACAATAATAATCTTGGGGGGGGGCTATTGCACATTAATGTATTTATTCAGCACTATTAGTGCCATATTATCTCATGCGACTGCTGTTTGTTTCCTTCTCTGTATAATATTGATATGTTTTATCATTTTATTGTTTTAATAGTTTATAGTGCTGGTCTTTGACTGCAATAATAAATGATTGATTGATTGATTGATATGGTGGAATCCTGAAGGACTATACCACTTCAGGACGCAGCTAGAGATGTGGTTCTGAAAGTTCCTCCAGGGCAAGGAGGTACCTCTCTGCAAATTTTATTAAAAACTTAGCACATGGGGTAGAATGGTTCCGAGCCAGTATATTGTTTGCTGCACCAATATTCATTTGGCAAAAAAACGTATGCAAAGGAGCATTCGAAGTGTGCATCCTCCTTCCCCCTTGCTGACTGGCTCCTCAGGATTTGGATCCTCAGTGCTCTTGTGTCAGATTATGAAAGGGTTTTAATGATTGTAGGAAAGCAAGCACTGTTATTATTGTTATTCAGCATTAGCTGATTTGAAATTATATAGATGTTTTTATGTAAGCTCCAAAGAGATGGAAGAGGTCACTGCTTTGTTTTTCCCCTCCCCTACTTCTTCCCCTTGGGAAGCCTCACCCAAAGCTCCAGACTGGGGTGTAACTGATAATAATGACCTCTGGATTTGTGTGTTTGTTGAACCGACTGTAATCAAGAGCAAAAGTGAAATATATTTGGCAGAGTGCAGCAACAGCACCAGAAAAAAAAGGGGGGGGGCACAGACACTACCAAAAAAATCAGAGGGACAGATGGAACAAAGTATATTTCTAGGTAGGTGAAATAGATTAGGTGGGGGGCAGGCTTCTTATCTGGGGGGGGTGCTTGCCCCCTTGCCCCCCTTTGGCACCATTCTGATTGGGGGGGTCAGGGTGAGAGAGATATTTCAGTAGGGACAGTCAGATTTTGGGCATTCAATATATTTAGTATTAAATGGGGGGGGAAGTACCCTATCCTGTATTTTGTAAATTGCCTGCTGCGATGGCTTTTTAAATATCTGGTAACAATACAACATTGATGTCATAAGAGGTAAAGGAGAGAGCATGTATGTCTGTGCCATCAGTGTCCATACCAAGTATTCCGCCCCATTTAATGGTTTCAAACAGGGATGGGCCCTCCAAATGTTGTTGGATTTCAATCCCCTCAGCCAACATGGCCAATGGTCAGGGATGACAATATATGGAGAAGTAATGGGGAACCTCTGACCTATGGGCCTATCTGGATCTGCGAGTGCCCCCTCATTGGCCCACAATGTGGTTTGGCCCAACCATACCCACCTGCCTATCACCTAATGTCCTATGTGGCATCAGATGTGGGATAGTTAAATCCACAGGGCCTGAAAAAGAAGAATCATGAGTGTGCTCTGAAGTGTACTCCTAGTTCTTCCTTTCCAGCCACTGGCAAAATTCAGCACTCTTTGAATTCGGCATCTTTTTCTATTGCCCTACAGTGATCTACATACTGCTGGAAAGGAAGAATATGGAGCACACTTAGTGTGTGTTCCCGATTTGTCCTTTGCAAGCCGCACATTCACAGTCAAATCACCCGTGGTCAGGTGACTGGCAGGTGGTCAGCCTCACCCATGTGTCAAATTGGCCCACAGAGGGTGGGGGAGTTCTGGATCAGGCCTGCCGGCAGGATTCAGTTCCCTGGGACTAAGGGTGTTGAGTAGCCTTGTCCAACCTGGTGCCCAGGCTGGTGTCCAGCCAGTGAGTTGTTCAGAAACACAGATGCTCCTAAAGAAATGTGTTTTGGAACATTGTTGTCCCACCCTCGCTAAAGTACAACCTTTTATATTGGTCAGAATTGCACTGAAATAAACCCCACTAGTTTCAACAGGCAAGGGCCAAACCACATATTACAGTATTTACAGCCCCCCTCCCCCCCGGGCAAGACCTGTATGAACTGACTACTGGTTTATCGAAGCAAGAGCAGCTGTAGGCCTCAATCGGATCTCTCTCACCCCCCTCCCAAATTTCCTGCTGAAAATCCTTCCCAGCTTCTGCTGCTTGTTTCTTGCCTTGAAAGTGCTGCTTCTTGCCGACAACGCATAGCTAAACTATTATTATTATTATTCAATTTATTTATATATTTTCCACAAATACACATGTGCTCAAAGCGATTCACACAAACAGTCCAAATGCTGTTTTAACTATGGAAATAAACTATGGAATTTGCTCCCACAGGAGGCAGTGATGGCCACTAACTTGGATGGCTTTAAAAGAGGATTAGACCAATTCATGGAGGAGCAGGCTATCCATGGCTACTGGCTACTGCTTACCGCTATAGTCAGAGGCAGTATGCTTCTGAATACCAGTTGCTGGAAATCGCAGGAGGGGAGAGTGCTCTTGCACTCAGGTCCTGCTTGTGGGCTTCTCATGGGCATCTGGTTGGTCACTGTGAGAACAGGACACTGGACTAGATGGGCCGTTGGCCTGATCTAGCAGGCTATTCTTATGTTCTTACAGGACCTCCAGGGCAAATAGCAGCAGTGAGGAGTAATTTTCAGCAGGAATCTGGGGATGGCAGCCAGAGGCGTACTCGTCCAGGGTCTCAGGGGGTCTTAGACCCCTTACTTTTTTGGGAGCCAGGTCCCAGCAGTTTCTATGTCTCCTGTATCCTATGAGCCAAACACTGTGAAAGAAGGTGAGTCAGCCACTAAGACTCTTCAGTAATTCAAGCAATATCTCTGATAGTAAGAAAGGACAGTTAAATGACCACAGTGACAGAGAAGCAGAAAGCAGTATTCAAACCTGGCCAGATTATTCTAATCTTAGAAGGGGGCGTGGCTGTGACTGTCATGAAGGGACCCTGCACTTCTGAATTTGGCACTACACTACTGGTAGCAGCAGCAGCAGCAGAGCAGCAGCAGGGAGGGTGATCCAGAATGGGAGTTTATTAGTTTATTTAACAAGATTTATATATCCCTTTATATATAGATCAAAGAAATTTAGGGTGCTTCCTGATGGTGGCTTAATATTACATACTGGTGGATTATACATCACATATAGGTTGTCGGCAACGGGATTCTTTCGTTTATTGGTTTTTCCTCTTAAAAGGTAAATCTGGATTAAACGGGGGGCAGGGAAGAAAACTAAAGACAGACAAGTTGGCATTTTGATGCCAACACCGTCATGTGGACACTGCATAAATCTTGCATGCATGAGGAGACCACATCCTGCAATAAATACCCCATCTAGAAGTACCCTTTGTGGAAACATACTGTCGCGGAGCAGCCCAGCGGTCGAGCTTCTCTCCAAACAGAAAGCACATGTATAGTCCAGTGTGCTAAATCCGCAAGGGGGCGGGCCGGAAGCCTGAACGGGAGGGCGGGCTCAAGCTCCAGGCCCGTCCATTTCAATCTCAGCTCTTCTCTTATCCGCCCCTCGGCTTCAGAAGGAAAGCCTGCGTGGGAGCGATGACCTCTTTCCGGATGGAAAGCGTGGGGGGCGGGGCAGAGGAAGAGAACCGCTTAAGCCGCACCGTACACGGAGCAAGAGTCCCCACCCCAAGTGCCGCCAGAGAGTAATCGAAGGCGGGAAAAGGCCGCTCAGCTGATTCTCCAGAAACTGGTCTGGAGAAGACTGTGGCAGAAACTGGTCTCGGCTATTTCCAGGTTCTCTCACCGCCCCTTCCGATCCGCCTCCCTCCCTTGCAAAACCTTCAATATGGAAATAAGGGGTAGGGGTAGGGTAGAGGATGTGGCTATCGCTGGGGCCACCTGAGGTCATATGTTTCCCCCACCGCAATAAAAGTCTTTCAAATGTTCTGCTTATATTAGGGAAGAAGTCCATCAAGACCTAACCCACCGCGAGTCCCCAACGGGGCTTAATTTCAACAAGTCTTCATTCATTTATTCATTAATTCCTTTCCCCCAAGTAGTCCGCTTCAGGATCTGCTTCAATTGTTGTCCGCTGAAGGTCGCAAAGCAGAAATGACTCCCCGCGTGGAAAGCCTTTGAGATAATGGTTTGGCCGATTCTGGCCCGAGAAGAACTCGTCGTGATGAGGAGGATGACCGTGATGATGATTAGTATTAATAACATTAGTATATATTTCAGCTTTCTGTGCTCATGTTCAAGGGTATAGTTCAAGGGTCTCAGGCCCCTTACTTTTTTGGGAGCAGGGTCCTTGCGGGGTCCCTCTGTTTCCAGCATCCTAGGAGCCAGTCAGTATGAAAGGGAAGTGTGTTAGCCGCTGAGAAGAGTCGTCTAACTTGATTCCTTGTCCTTTCCTGCTGATTCGAACTAATCAAATTGAAAGGAGGTGAGTTAGCCACTGAGAAGACTCTTATCAGTAGCTAACACTCCCATTTTATGCTTATTGACTGATGGGGGTGTCTGTTGTGGGAGAAGGCATTAGCAAGGATGTCATTCTCAACCCAGCAGCAAAAGGGGGTAGCGATGGCGGTGACTATCATGAAGGGACCCTGCACTTTTGAATTTGCCACTACACTACTGCTCATGTTACAAACGGGGCCGAGAAGCGAGTCAGTATAACCGGCCAGACGTGACCCCTTCAGAGAGCTCCAAGGAGAGATCATACGGAACAGTTTTTAGGGATCTGATTTCATTAAAATCACTAGCACTGTGGTTTGGAGCAAGGTGCGCCCGCTAAGAAACACTCTCGGAGAGCAGGATCGGGCCGAACTTCCACGTTCCTGTGAACTTCTCCACCCTTTGTGGTTTAATGTAAATGTACTGCCTTCAAGTCGATTCCGACTTATGGCGACCCTATTCTAGAGCCTTATTTTGTCTTCCCTTTTTAGATCTTCTGGATGCTTTTTTGTTTTATGAATAGGATGCCGGGACAATGGTCAAGACGATCAATACCAACTACAGTCAGTACCCATTCATGCGAAAGGAGAAATCCAAGCACCGTTTAGTGGCTCTGAAAACCAAGGCGCGTCTTTGAGGCCGCATCAGGAAACACGCGTACTGAGATTTGGCTCTACCAGTATACGCGAGGCCCTCTTTCTCGACACCCGGATCCTACACGCGCCCGTCCTGTGGCACTGCAATATCAAGCACAGTGAAAATGGCTTGTAATCAGCTTTTCCAAATTGACTCCTATCCTCGGCGCTTTTTTCCTTGGAAAGGCCCCACCCCGATGGACATTAAGAGGTCTTTACACCCAAAGAACAGCAGCACTTTTGCCACTAAAGTGTTGAAAGCGAAGCCTTCCTTCTAAGATTTGATTTCCAGTTATTTGTGCTTAAGGACTGCGGCTTAAAACGTAGCTCTGAGGCTGGCCAGTATTTCCAAACCAAGAGGTGCATTGAGCGGCACTTTCGAGGCAAAGGGCACCTAAAAGTAGCATTTGATCCACTTTTGAACTTGAGGTTGCCCTGATTTCCTCCCTCGAAAAAATATGGTAGACTTGCTTTTCAAAGCTGATAGGAGCTCCCAAGAGAGTGGTGTAGTGGTTAAGGTGTTGGACTACGACCTGGGAGACCAGGGTTCGAATCCCCACACAGCCATGAAGCTCACTGGGTGACCTTGGGGCAGTCACTGCCTCTCAGCCTCAGAGGAAGGCAATGGTAGACCCCCTCTGAATACTGCTTACCATGAAAACCCTATTCATAGGGTCGCCCATAAGTCGGAATCGACTTGAAGGCAGTCCATTTCATTTCAGGAGCTCCCAAAGTGGTATCATTAACACAGAGAGAGCCCTGTTGATGCTGGAAGGGCGGAGGGAGGGAAAGGCACTCGTTTGAACATCATCATCCATCATCATCATCGTCATATAGAGCACTGAAAGCTGTGATAAAGGAGGGATCTGGTAAAATGGGGCAACGTGTGTCGAGCGGGATGTGTGTGTTAAGAGAGAACATGAAAAAATACAGCATCCTTTATTGGTGGTCCCTAAAATTGTGGCCAGTTGGTTTTAAAGGACAAGAGTGAGGGTGGACAACGGGGGGGGGGAGTAGATGGGACTCCCTAATCCAGCCTTGCAGATGCTGAAGCAGGAGACTCTGACTATCTCCCAGATGTGGCTCGGTCCCTTCTTGATCGCTTTGTATCCAAGGGAAGAGGCAGGCTGGCTCCCCCTCCTCTTAATCGCCGCCGCCCTCTACCGCAGGCCCGTCTTTCTCGGCTTGCAAGTTGGCTCCAAAGCAGCAAGCAGGGAGTTCATTCATGCGGGAAGCGGCGGCGATGCGGGTTCAACTCAGAGGGCCGGGCTAGGGCATCTTTAAGAAATACCAACCGAGAACTTCTAGTTTCCTTTCAGTTCGGAACGGAATCTTCCGGCAGCCCAGATTTCTCACACACCCGATACAAACAGAACCCGAAGGGAGCTCTGTCAGGGAGACACCTATGCGCGGACACGACTCCTCTGAGGGTTCCTTCCAAGCAAGTCCCATGTGCTTGAAACCCAGTGGACACTTACTAGCAAGAGCCTGAAGGGCTGCAAACCTCTGGGCGATACGTTCAGAGTTAGTCCCGTTCAACCCAGTGGGACGTTCTTGGGAGCAAGCCATGCGTAGGATCTGAGGGCAGATCCCCCCTCGCCCCCATCCGTATCCTGTTAGTACAGGGAGAACTAAAGCATATAGGAGGCTGGGCCCAA
This sequence comes from Rhineura floridana, assembly GCF_030035675.1. Taxonomy (NCBI): domain Eukaryota; kingdom Metazoa; phylum Chordata; class Lepidosauria; order Squamata; family Rhineuridae; genus Rhineura; species Rhineura floridana. The sequence goes on from NC_084481.1 coordinate 20,805,304, forward strand.
TGTCCTGTAGGACCCTGCAGAGTTGCGTAGAGGAACGGAGAGTTTTGAGCGAGCTTGTGTGTGTGTGTGTTTGAATCTTTGCTAAGATTCTACCTTCCCTGCAAATTAGTCAGACAGAGACTTTAAGCTTTAAAATAAGAAAGAACTACTTTATTCTGGAAGTACATGCTTGATAGGAAAGAATTCTAGATCTAGCTAACTAGCTATGCTGGAGCAGCCGGCACTGGTCCCAGTGCTAGCCCTCATGCTGGCTGAGAGGGAGAGACAAAGAAAAGATGTCTGCTCCCCTCTCGAGAGGAAGAAAAACTGGTGGAAGGCGGGAAGGAACAGGGATCAACATTCCTTGCATATCAGTCTAGCAGGAAGGAAGAGACAGTAGGAGATCAAAGGACAGGTATAGCCTAGCAACCAAGAGGTCTCCTCTGTAGCTCCGCCTTTAGCCCCATGCAGCCTCAACCTACAAGTTGGAATTGAACCCCATATATTCCAACAAAGCACATGCTTAATGTTCTACCTGAATCAATAGGCACTACCGTGTATGCACACGTTGACCTCAGTGGAACTTACTTCTGACTTTGACCTATAAGATCATGCTATTAAAATGTGTAACTTTGACAGGATTGGGTCTACTCTGTCGGAAAGTCATGATGCTGGGAACGGAGAGTTCTGAGCGAGCTTATGTGTGTGTGTTTGAATCCTTGCTAAAGATTACACCTTCCCTGCAAATTAGTCAGACAGAGACTTTAAGCTTTAAAATAAGAAACTACTACTTTATTCTGGAAGTACATGCTTCATAGGAAAGAGTCCTATATCTAGCTAACTAGCTAAGTTGGAGCAGCAAGCACTGAGCCCAGTGTCTGCCCTCATGCTTGGAGGAGAGGGAGAGACAAAAGGAATATGTCTGCTCTCCCTCACGAGAAAGAAGAAGACTGAAAGGAGGGAAGGAACTGGGATCAACATCATTTGTAAATCAGTCTATCAGGAAGTAAGAGACAGCAGGAGATCAAAGGACAGGTATAGCCTAGCAACCAAGAGGTCTCCTCTCTAGCTACCCTTTTTAACCCCATGCAGCCTCAACCCAAGTTGGAGTTGAACCCCATATATTCCAACACCCCTTCTCAACGAGAACTTGGTTCATTCTACAAGCTGCATCTTGCCTCATAGCTTCTGGTGTCGAACTTTGTCCAATGGCTTGGTCAAAGCATCAGCTGTCATCTCTTCTGTTGGACAGTAGGCCATCTCTAGAAGACCTTTCTCCCTTATGTCCTTGAGGTAGTGGAACTTCACATCAATGTGCTTAATGCGAGAACTTTGCCCTTCTGATTCTGCGAGTCTTATGCAGGCTTGATTGTCCTCAAGTATTCTGATAGGCTCTGGTTCAAGATATGCCCAAGTCTTCTAGAAGCTTGCGTAGCCACAGCATTTCCTTACATGCCTCATCAGCTGATACGTACTCTGCCTCAGTAGATGAGTATGCTACAGTGTCTTGCTTTCGACTTGTCCAGCAGATAAGTGACTGTCCATAGTAGAACAAGTTTCCACTGGTTGACTTACGATCTCTGGTGTCTCCAGCCCAGTCAGCATCAGCATATCCTAGAAGTTTAGGATCTCGAGTAGCTGATAGCTTTAGTTTTAAGTTTGCAGTGCCTTTCAGATATCTTCCCAGTCTTTCTTGTTTGGCAAGCTGGTTTTTCTGCAAAGGTATCCCAATTCTGCTGCCACGTCTGGTCCAGTTATTGTCCTGATGTATAGGAGTTTCCCTATAGCTCGTCTGTACCTTTCGTTGTCTTCCCAGGGTTGATTGTTCTGGTCTGGTTTCAAGTATCTTACTTCCATTGGTGTAGGTGCTGGATGTGCATCCTTCAGTCCTAGACTCTCAAGTAGGTCTTGAATCTTTTGTTTTTGATTTAGAAGAAAGGATCCATCGTCCCCTCTTTCAATTTGTATTCCAAGGTAGTATGTGATGTCACCTAGACATTTCACTTCAACTTCCTTGCTTAGATTATTTACTAATTCTTGCTTGTCTTGTGGATTCTCATAAGCCAGTAGTAAATCATCTGCATAAATCAAAATATAAGTCCATTTGTCGTTCTTGAATCTGCTATACAGGCATTTGTCTGCTTCGCCTCTTTTTCAAGGGCATTTGGTTCGGTTTGTCATTCCATGCTTTTGCAGCTTGTTTCAGTCCATCGATGCTCTTTTACAATTTGCATACTAGGGTTTCCTTTCCTGGTATTTCAAAACCTGGTGGTTGATGCATGTAGATTTCCTCTTCTATTCCTTCATGCAAGAATGCTGTTTTTACATCCATGTGTTCCACCTGCATTTTCTTGTAAGCAGCAACACTTAGAAGAGTTCTGATTGTTGTATGTTTGACTACAGGAGCAAAAGTTTCATAGTAGTCTTGTCCATACTTTTGAGAGTATTCTTTGGCCACTAGTCTTGCCTTGTATCTCTCAATGTTCCCTTCAGCATTTGGCTTTTTCTTGAATACCCACTTACAACCTACAGCTTTCCTTCCTCGAGGAAGCTCGGTAAGTGTCCAAGTTTTGTTCTTGTGTAGAGCTTCCAGTTCTTCCTTGGCTGCCTGCCTCCACCTCTCAACTTCAGCTTTGGGTAAGGCCTCAATATCTTTCCAGGTCTCTGGCTCTGGAAGTTAATCAGCTCTTGCCAGGTAGGACAGTCTCAGTGGAGGTACACCTCTGTTGGTGCAGTTAGAGCGTCTTGGTACGGGATTCTCTTCTGACCCTTCTGGCTGTGCAGGTTCCCCTTCTTGCTCTGATTCCTCACTGTCCACCAGTGCTGGCATGTTGCTGTAGTCTGTACTACTGTATGGTATTTCTACTTTATCTTCTTCACTGTCGTGGTCTTGGAGTGGTGCCCCTTCTGGTTGGAATGCACCTTGACCATCAAAGTAGACAGCTCTTTGGATTTCAATCCTTTCCATTTTGGGATTTTAGATTCTGTATTCCTTTTGCTTTGTAGAATATTCAACGAAGATTCCTTCCTTTGTAATGTTGTCCAATTTGGTTCTCTTCTGGTGTGGAATGTGACCGTACACTTTTGATCCAAACACCTTTAAATGACCCAAACTGGGTATGCGTCCATACCATAATTCAAATGGAGTCTTGTTGCCATTCACCTTTGTCCGCAAACGATTTTGTAGATAGGTGGCAGTATACACTGCCTCTCCCCAAGAAATCCAAAGAGCCGTCTACTCTGATGAAGGTCAAGGTGCATTCCAACCAGAAGGGGCACCATTTCAAGACCACGACAGAGAAGAAGATAAAGTAGAAATACCATACACTACTACAGATTACAGCAACATGCCAGCACTGGAGGACAGTGAGCAGCAGAGAATCCTGTACCAAGATACTCTAACTGCACCAACAGAGGTGTACCTCCACTGAGACTGTCCTACCTTGCAAGAGCTGATGAAACAAGGCTATAAAAGAGGCAAAGCAGACAAATGCCTGTATAGCAGATTCAAGAACAACAAATGGACTTAAATTTTGATTTATGCAGATGATTTACTACTGGTTTATGAGAATCCACAAGACAAGCAAGAATTAGTAAATAATCTAAGCAAGGAAGTTGAAGTGAAATGTCTAGGCGACATCACGTACTACCTTGGAATACAAATTGAAAGAGGGGACGATGGATCCTTTCTTCTAAATCAAAAACAAAAGATTCAAGACCTACTTGAGAGTCTAGGACTGAAGGATGCACATCCAGCACCTACACCAATGGAAGTAGGATACTTGAAACCAGACCAGAACAATCAACCCTGGGAAGACAACGAAAGGTACAGACAAGCTATAGGGAAACTCCTGTACATCAGGACAATAACCAGACCAGACGTGGCAGCAGAATTGGGATACCTTTGCAGAAAAACCAGCTTGCCAAACAAGAAAGACTGGGAAGCAATCAAGAGCAATCAAGATATCTGAAAGGCACTGCAAACTTAAAACTAAAGCTATCAGCTACTCGAGATCCTAAACTTCTAGGATATGCTGATGCTGACTGGGCTGGAGACACCAAAGATCGTAAGTCAACCAGTGGAAACTTGTTCTACTATGGACAGTCACTTATCTGCTGGACAAGTTGAAAGCAAGAGACTATAGCACACTCATCTACTGAGGCAGAGTACATATCAGCTGATGAGGCATGTAAGGAAATGCTGTGGCTACGCAAGCTTCTAGGAGACTTGAGCATATCTGAACCAGAGCCTGTCAGAATACTTGAGGACAATCAAGCCTGCATAAGACTCGCAGAATCAGAAGGGCAAAGTTCTCGCATGAAGCACATTGATGTGAAGTTCCACTACCTCAAGGACATAAGGGAGAAAGGTCTTCTAGAGATGACCTACTGTCCAACAGAAGGGATGACAGCTGATGATTTGACCAAACCATTGGACAAAGTCCGACACCAGAAGCTATGAGGCAAGATGCAGCTTGTAGAATGAACCAAGTTCTCGTTGAGAAGGGGTGTTGGAATATATGAGGTTCAACTCCAACTTGGGTTGAGGCTGCATGGGGTTAAAAAGGGTAGCTAGAGAGGAGACCTCTTGGTTGCTAGGTTATACCTATCTCTTTGATCTCCTGCTGTCTCATCCCTTCCTGCTAGACTGATATGCAGAAGGATGTTGATCTCAGTTCCTATAGGACGTTGGGCCCAATGTCCTGTAGGACCTTGCAGGGGAGGAACTGAGATCAACATTCCTTGCATATCAGTCTAGCAGGAAGGAAGAGACAGCAGGAGATCAAAGGACAGGTATAGCCTAGCAACCAAGAGGTCTCCTCTCTAGCTTCGCCTTTAGCCCCATATAGCCTCAACACACAAATTGGAGTTGAACCCCATATATTCCAACAGTTCCTTCCAGTCGTCTTCTTTCTTGAGAGGGGAGCAGACATCTTTCCTTTGTCTCTCCCTCTCATCCAGCATGAGGGCAATCATTGGGCGCAGTGCTCGTTGCTCCAACTTAGCTAGTTAGGTAGATATAGGACTCTTTCCTATCAAGGATGTACTTACAGAATAAAGTAGTTGTTTCTTATTTAAAAGCTTAAAGTCTCTGTCTGACTAATTTGCAGAGAAGGTAGAATCTTAGCAAAGATTCAAACACACACACATAAGCTCGCTCAAAACTCTCCGCTCCGCTCCGCAACTCTGCAGGGTCCTACAGGACATTGGGCCCAGCCTCCTATAGTATGTATTTCCAGAATAAAGTAGTTATTTCTTATTTTAAAGCTTAAAGTCTCTGTCTGACTAATTTGCGGGGAAGGTGTAATCTTTAGCAAAGATTCAAACACACCTAAAGGCTCAGTCAGTCTCTCTGTTCCCAGTTTCGCCACTCTGCAACAATATGAATATAGTTACATGGGGATAGGTCCCATTGATTCCACCTAGCTTCCAAGTAACACCCCATCTTTTCTGCATTTGACTTAGAAGTGGATTTAACTGATTTCAAAACCAAAGAAAAACACAAAACAGATCGGCAAAATGATCTGACCCTTCATGTTTGAGATAAGATGGAACTCCGACGTGGACGCATACATATATAAATACATATGTTCACACGACACGGATTTACTGTTGTGTTAAGTGGACAGACTTCCGTTGATTTCAGTGGGACTTGCTTCTAAGCAAAATGGATTGCGGGCGGGATATTGCCACTGGATCGGTAACATTCACACCTCACGTCCAGGCCAAAGTGAAGCGTTTGCCAATCCCATTGACTTCAATGGGACAGTGTTGGGATCTCGCGTTGAATTTAGGGGGCTTTTTACCCAAAGTGCTTTCACATCGGCTGAATCGTGCTGGATGTTCTGATGAAAGCGAGTCGCGGATAATTTACATGGCGCTTTCCATCAGTTTGATTTAAATTAAATAAATATTTTTTTCCTGGGGGTTTAAAAAAGAAAAGGAGGCTGGCGTGGCTTCAGAATTGTCCGGACAGAACAGACCCTTGGGCGCCGGCCAAGAAAAGACACCGCGGACGGAGGAGCTCTCTGTCATTTTAGCCGAGGGTACTCTTTGCGCTCCGCAGTCACAGCTAGCCATCGAAGCGCACGCGGCTTGGATGGCTCAGCTAAGCCAGCAGCCAATCGGAGGCGAGCGAGAGAACCGAGGCGCTTCTCTCTCCACACCCCACACCCCCGACGGCGCCCGCCTCGGCCTTCCTGACTTTCCAGCTGGGCGACGAGCGTGCGGCAGGGAAACCACTGACAGCTCAAAGCCCCCCTTGGTTCTCTCGTCGCAGGGGAGCCAGCCAGCGCGAGCTTGGCACTCTCTTTGACTCCGCTCCACGTGGCAGCTCCCTGCCCTCAACTCAGGCAGCTCCCGCAAGGGATTCCAGAGACGCTCGCTTCAGGTCAATGGGATCCAGCTGGCGGATGGCTAGCTGCTGCCTTCTCCCCTCGCGAAAAGCGCCAGTGGGCAGGTTGTGCACCAGAGAGACAGGCGTAAAGAGGCTGCATGGCCAGGGTACGTTGAGCAAACGTTCCCGGCTGGCCCGGCTGGATTCAAGCTTCAGGCTAGGCGGGAGGAGCTTCAAAACTCTCTGCCGCCTCCGTTGCCTCCCCGCCCCAGTCTGCGATGTGGGCACCATCCAGCCGTGCTTGCCTTCCGCATAGGCGCTGGAAAGGGAGACAATGTTGTGTGAAGCGCTTTGGACACTTTTTAGTGGAAAATATGTGCAGACGCAGCCCGATCCTCCGCCAGCTGTTGCCTCCAAAAATCATCCCCCCCACATGCACGTGTTCAGTGGGGCCTGCGCCCAGGTCTGAAGCATGCGCCATCCTTGCAAGAGAGTAAATCCCACGAAACATACTGCTCCCGCTGAAATCGGGGGCTCAAAAACTTCCTTTGGCTTTGTCGTAAGCCGCGTGAAGACCGTTAATACGATCAGTAATTTATAACGAAGTTAAAGGGCATTTTGGACTCATCGATTTCAGTCCGAGTGCTAGTGCGGGGGGCTACCTAAACCTTATGAATAATATAGTGTTAATGTAGTTAGTAGTATGAACATAGTTCATTAGTAGTAATATAGCGATGAATCTCACTGGGTGACCTTGGGCCAGTCACAGTCTCTTAACCTAACCTACCTCACAGGGTTGTTGTGAGGATAGGCGGGGATGGGAAGGACTGCGTAGGCCGCTTGAGCTCCTTGGGAGAAAGGTGGGATATAAATAAATATAAATATAAAAAGTCATGTCACTAATAGTAGCAAACATTTGTAAGGCGCTTTCAAGCTTCACACGCGTTATCTAGTTCTAATCCTTAACAAGTCTATGGTATCGTCCAAGTCTACGGCATCGGCCCCCATATTGCCCGGGAGATAGAGGGAGACTGAGTGGCTGGCCCGAATGCCACATTCGCGATTTCACGGCAGAAGCAGGATTCGCACCGGGGAACCGTAGCCCCCTGGGCGACACTACCTCTCGCTGCGCCTACCCGGCCAGTTCAGTAGATTCCCGCCCGGGGCGCCTAATTTCTCCCGGCCGGGTTTCCCTCTTGGTGGGCTGGCCTTCTTTCCTAGCGCGGCGCTGCCCTCCCTATCTCCAAGTCGCGGCTGCGTTTGCAAACCGAATCCCCCAAAAGGGAAAGGCTTGGACAGAAGCCGGTTTTGACCCCCGCTGAACTGCTCGGCCCGATCCAACGCAGCGGCAGCTGGAGGATTTGGCCTGCGGAGTCCTGCGCACCGTAACGGGCGGTTATGACGTCCGGTTGATTTCAGCGGGATAATTTTGGCGTGGGTGAGACGAACTGTCGGATTCCAGTCTGGAGTCGAATGATTCACAGACCAAGATGTCTTCCGTAGACCCCTTACATATCTTTATTGACATCCCAAGTTTGAGGACATTTGCTAGGCAGCAAGCAACCTCCCTCAACAGGGAGACGCATGACCTCTACCTGGATATCCCGGATCGCTCGGCTGCGTGTATTCCTAAGGATGGGCGACTGTGGTATAGAAGTTTTATCTGTTTTACTTGTGACAGACTTCACCGGGAAAAGCGGCATATAAATATTTCAAAACAAATACCTTGCCACTGACTTCCAAGTAAATGAATATTACATATTGTATAGGCTGCAATCCTATACCCACATTCATCTGAGAGTAAATCGCGTTGAACTCAGTGGGACTTACTGTCAAGTAGGCTAGCAATATGAGACGTAAGTCCGGGCATTGAAGCGATGCCTAGTATGGTGGGTGGTATTCAATCCTACTCAGAGTAGACTCATTGAAGTTAATAGACATGACTAACTTAATATACCCAAGGGACTTACTTTCTCAGAATTGCAGCCTAAGGTGACGGCCTTCAAACACATTTCAGTAGGTCTACTCTGAGTAGGACTTAGTTGAATATAACCCCGCGTGTATTCATTGACGTCTAGGACACAAGGTTCGCAAGTGCTTTATGATTTCAGCAGCCTTCCACATGCATCGAACAACAGACGCGCATGTGCATTACTTTATGACCTGATCGTGTGAATGAGATGGGCCACACCAGGGGTAGAATGACCACACCGCCTCACACACGGGCCTTTTCGATGGTGCCGGCTCACACAGAGCAATCGACCGCAGAGAAATCAAGGGCTCCTACGTGTCCGTGCGAACTGTTCCTAAGCGAACTTTTCCTTTATCCTGAAAACAATTAAGCTTCCTTTCTTGACCCTGGATTTTCAGGATCTTGCTGTCAGAAGCCACAAGCGTAAGGCACCGCCGGAGTCAACGAAAAGCACCAGGACTTTTAGCTATGTTCGGGCTGGGCAACCGTTTAAAGTCAGTCCTGGCACTCCAGAGGAACGGGCGGTGCGTAAGTGCGACCCCTTGACTTGCTTCAAAAGCTTCCGATTATTTCGGAAGCGCCTTTCCATTCCTAGTTCAAAGCGGTCCAGTGAATCCAGATCAGGGCGCAGCTGTTACTCCGGTTCCCTGGCGGAGGGGCTGCTCCTGTTTCCCAGCACGATCCCTCCTCGCCCTCCCGCAGTCTGTTCCTTTTAGACGGCAGTCCTAAACAAGCTCCCCTGCGCTCAGCGGGGCTTCCTTCTAAGCAGGCCCCCATAAGAGTGCCAGCCCTCTGCGCCCTTCCTTAGGGGTTCAACGACCTCAGCGGGACTTGGAAGCGAGTCATGGGGCTTTCAAAAGGTCTGCCGCGATTAGGGTTGTTAAAATAAACCTCTCTTTCTGCCCCCCCTTATCTCCAGTTGAGAGACGGTTTTGCCATCATGTGGCCCTTATGGGAAAGGAAGCCACACGGAAGCAACGCACACCACTAGGCCGCCCAGCCTTTTAGTCAAAAGTAAGCGATCCTCCGTCCTGGTGGGATGTCTGCTAGCCGCAGAGGCAGTTCTGCCCTGCCCGTCGTATAGCTACTGGAAGGAGGAGGAGGAGGCGAAAGGTAAGGCGTCAGAACGGGGGAACTGGACTCTTCCTAAAACGCCTCAGGGTTGAGGTGCTGCCGCCGCATCCAAAGAAGGCAGCCTTGCCCGGGGCCGAGTGGGATGCGCAGGTTTCCTTGGGAGTTAGCTCCATCGAGGTCAATGGAGCTCACTCCTGAGAAACTGCGCTAGAGGGTTGTGAGGCGCAATCGCCTCCCGGTTGAACCCAGAAGCAAGTCCCGCTGAGCTCCAAGGAAGTCAGTTTCCTAGCCAAGGCCTTGAAGAGGGCAGGCACAGTCTTACCCGTCCAGTGTGGGAGAAATAGAGAGAGATGATCCTTTTTGCCGCACCGAAGTTTTCACACGTTCTTCCAGCCGGATCCAGAGCCCCAGGATAGCGTTGTTCTTCAGGACTTGGGAATGTTCTCCCCCGTTGATTTAAATGAGGCTCCTGGCCTTAATTCTGCCGTTTTGCCTCAGTGAGGTCTATCGACTTGAAAGTGTGCTGATGATGTCCTGATGAACGTGAGGAAATCGCATACAGGCCCAGTCCTAAACACACTTGCACCGCGGTCACAAACGCGTCGACTTGATGGTAAGCCTCGTTGATTTCAATGAGCCCTGCTTTGGGGGGAGGGTGTATCTGGGGAGTCAGCTCCATTGAAACCAACGAGGCTTGGTTCTTGGCAAACGACCGCTTGACGATCGGGGATGCTCCGTGCGAGGGAAAGCATTGACAGCACAATCCTATGCATGCCTTCTCAGAAACATGTCCCATTGAGTTCAAATGTGGCTTGTTTCTCGGGCAGGTAGGTATGGGATGGCAGCCTTACAGCGCCCTCCTAACCCTGTCTACTCAGAAGCAAGGGCCGATTGAATCCAATGGGGCTTACTCCTAGGTAAGTTAGGACTGCAGCCTAAGGGTTGGAGTCATCCAAGTCCTGCTCAGAGTAGACTCACTGAAATAATTGAACCGAGATGAAGTTAACGAACTTCAGCGGGTCTACTCTGAGTAGGATTAGCACAGAATACCCCAGTCTCTTTCTTCCAAGTAAAGGAGGGGTGTATACGAGCGCGCGCGTGGGGTCCACAGTAAACCGGCTTCGCTCTTCAGCGCTCCGACTTCAACCAGGCTGTTCATCTCACCTGTCCATCACGCCTCTTTCTTCAATCAGAGGCAATAAAGGCGGTGGCGGGGGGAGGAGGGGGGGTTGATCTCTTGAGTTGAGTGGCACTAAAAGGCAGACTAATTGCCGAGCAAAGGAAGAAAGCCGAGGGTTTCTCGCCTTTTTTTTTTTTTAAAGGAGGGGGGCAGAGATTGAAAAGAAAGGAAAGGACCAGCAAAGAAGGAAAACAGCCTCGACACTCTTCTCCTCGGGCGAGGAAGCGAGATGGGGAAAGCGAAGTAGCTGGCCGGGCCGCCGGCTGGGAGAGAGGCGAAGCGGGGAGAAGGCGGCTCTGCGGGGACGCTCAACAGGCGGGCAGCGGAGAGCCAGGCCCTGCGATCGGTGAGCCGCCAACGTGGAGGCACTGAGGGGGGAGGGAGAGAGGGAGGGAGGGAGGGGTGGTGGATGGGTCGGAGGGGGAGATCAGGGGCGGCAAGGTGCCTCCTCTGTCTGCCTCCTCTGTCTGCCTCCTCTGTCTTCTGGGCAAGGGAGGCGCGCGGAGCCCCCTGGCCTTTTTGCCACTGGGAGCCCCTTGGGGCTGAGAGCCAGAACTGAGCTGGACAGGAAGGGTTGAACTAGGAAGCTGTCGCCGCGCCAGGCTCTTCTTCTAGATCAGAGAATCCTCCCCCCCCCACCTCAATGTCCCGCAATCGGCCCGGGAAAGGGCTTGTTTTGGAAACACACACAAGCCCGGCGCCTGCCATTGGGTGAGCGTGTCGACGCTCCTGGGTGACCACATGGCAAAACTGGGCCTAGTCCTTCTCCCTGGCCGCCGCCACCTCTCCTTGCCCCGCCAGCCCCTCCTCCAGGGGGAACAGAATATTGTCTGTCCTCACTCTTGGAGGATCAGACACGGGGTTGCATCTTGAAAGTCTTTGCAAGCCCCCCTGTCGTGCAGTGGTGATCATTTATGTGGTGGGGACAGGAAACTGAGGTTTGAGGGAGGCGCGGGGGGATGGAGAGAGAGAGAGAGAGAGAGGATCTAAGCAGACCTTGCACTGCAGCTATGCACAGTTCAGTTTCATTCTTGAAACTCTTCAGGGGATTCTTTCATCCTCACCCCTTTTGACCCTGGATGTCAGTATGTTGCAAAGTCTTTCTAATAACCCCTCAGTCTCTCCTCTCTCTGTGGGATATTTGAATTTGCCTGCCAACACCCCAAATATATGGGCCACGAAAACTCCAGGAAGGATCCATTAAGAGGTCCCAAACTTTGCCCAGCCACTCACCTGCCCACAAAGTCCCCCGAGGGTCAGTGTATGCCTTGGGGATAACAAAGAGCTCGACTTTGCTTTTTCAGTTGGTTTTGAGAACAGATTTTCTCCAACCGTTGCATAGATTTTTATTATTATTATTATTATTATTATTATGCTAACTCTATCTTTGTGATGTGGCTAGCAGAGGGAGGGATGAGGTGGAATCAAAACTCACCTCGTTTTTGTTTTGTTTTTCAATCAGCGTCTGAATTTTATTTTGGTGGGGGGGGTTGTGGGGGGACTAACGAGCAATCGGAGATCATCATTGGTGGGAAAGAAAAATCTAGTGACCCACATGTTTAAAAAATAGAAATACTTTCACGGTCATATGTTGGGATCCATTACCCAAGCGGTGGATCCCCCGGTTGAAGGGATCCGCTATGTAGTTACAGGGGATTGAGATGCCAAATCAACACGTGTGTGTGTTTGTGTATATCCATAATGCCCTGCATAGAATTAGGACCCATTCTTTCAACACCCCCTCCATGCAAATCCATCTAGTGGTCGTTGGAACCTGTACACTTTTTTTAAAAGCGAGGATGTCTGGGATGCGATTTTGAAGAGAAATCGAGGCGTAAAACGCCAAACCTTTCCCTTTCCCCATTTCCTCACCCCCGCAGATAATTAGAGAGTGACAATTTACGGGAAAATCTATAATTAAAACGAGCCACGCATTTGAAAAATGGCAGAGCAGAGTGGCCAGAGAAATCCCTGAAAGCATGCCACGTCAAGCAATTATAAAGTTTGCGCGTGACGCACGAGTGAAGTCCAGCATTTTCTAACCTGAAATCGCCATGGGTGTAAAGGAGCTTACGCATAACAACAAATGCTGAAGGAGTTGAAGCGCTCAGTGGGGATCTCGGATCTTTGTTGCCGGGCGAAGCAGAATCGATTTGTTAGCTTCACATGTAGATCGTTTGTGCTAGTCAATAGTTTGTGCGTCACCAAGGCTGGGTGTCTTGCTAGTCTAGGTTTGAGAGCCAACTTTTGGATTCGAGTTTAATTAAAATTTATCTAGGCTTGAGGTGCTTTTTAAAATCGAAGGTGTCTGTTATATCGGTCAGAAGCATGCCTTTCAATAGTTGCGGTTGGAAGAAAGGAAATGACCCCGCCTCCTTTTAAAAGAAATGAAGACAATTTAGGTACCGCATCCCAGTTGCGATATTAAAAGTGCGCCGTCACAAATGGGATACAATATAGTATTTATTTATGACATTTATACCCCGCCTTTCCTTTTAAAAGCTTGATTGTTTAACTGCAGCATAGCAGGATTTTTTTAAAAAAAATCTTCGTGGGACCTATACTTCCAGTTAGGACAAACTGAACGTTGTTCAAAATTGGTCGTCAGGGAACAATTAGTTTAAAATGAATTGGCGTGCAAATAAAGGAGTGTGAGCTGCCAAATTGTTAACATCTAAGTCTAAGTGAAATGGATTGATTTCCTTCTTAAACCTAATCCTGCAAATATATTAAAAAGACTGCTATTCTCAACCTAGGCATACTTATTGAACAGCGCATAAACCACCCTGTTTTGCATGGAAATTACTGAACAAGTTCATTGAAGCCCAGACTTTAGGGACAGGGCTATACTTTAAAATTGTTAAATAGCTGGATGAAGGTTTTGAGAATTTAAATGTGAGGGCACGCTGGGTCCAGCCAGAAGGAACAGCGCTCAGTGAAATCCTCCAGTCGGCAGCAATTTTTCCCAGGCACGAACAATCCTGTGATGTGCAAAGAGGTCTCCTTGCTCTTCAGCTCCGATTACGTGGCTTCTCATTTGGAAGTTCCATAGCCCTTGAACGCTCTGATTGATCCAGTCCGGGGGCTGGTGTGCGCGCGAGTCTTTCAAAGCCTCCGAAACTCTGAAATCACACCCGCTCGCACGAACACGCGCGCACGAACACACACAGACACACACACAGAGCTACTGCTTAACGGCCCAATTCTAGGTTTGCTTGGAGGTGATCCACTGAACTCAGTGGGACTTACTGACCTGCAAGTTTGGTTTTGCAGGGCATCCCAGGGTGTACCAAAGGTGTTCCTTTGATAACGATGATGAAATAAAAACAGAATTTGATAAACGATTCTGATCATAAAAACATCTTTTTTGATAGTATGGTCACTTTAAATATAGGCGCTCACGTCTCTCGAATGTGGAACCCCCAGGTTAATATTTAACATCGTGTTCTCCTTTCTGGGCTGTAGAATTAGGGCCCTGCCATCCATAAGACATTTGAAGGGAAACACGTTCGATTGATGGGGTTTATGCCCAAAGGGTTGTTTTCTACTTGTTGAAGGATGTAAGCCGCCTTGAGTGTCTCTTCAGAGACAGAAAAGTGCGGTTATAGAAATTATGCAAATAAATAAATACAGTACTGAAATCTTTGAGGACCTATGTGGGCCTTTTTAAAAAGGGTTCTTACACATTCTAAACAAATGTCGCCCAGTTCAGGGGGTTAAGAAGGGCAATTCCCCTTGTACTGCATAGGATGCTGCAAATCCAAATTATTCGAGCACAAGAATTTCCCTTCACCGATGTGAATTTCTCTTCTTCGTTATCCTGCCTACGCACTTGTCAAAAGATGGTATTGTAGGGTGTATCCAATGTTTCTAACCCTTTCGCCTTTGCGTTCCTTTATGGGAGGACGCAGCGTTTGTGCCCTCTGATGCTTTAAAACCCACGTTTAATGCCCCATTCAGTTCAATACCAGTATTTGACCTTACTGAAGTCAAGAGGACGTCCACTCCCACCTTATTCTATATACCGGAAGTCAGGACTGCCAGAAATCAGTTTATGAAACCTCCATGGAAATATATTTAGGATGAGGGGGGAGGGGCGGCGGGACGGCTACAATCCTAAACTCATTTCGGTTCCTGTGATTTTAGTGGGACTGTAATAATTTTAATTCGGAGTAAGTCCAATATATTTCAGTGGAGTCTTAGTTTGAACAAATAGGGATCATTAAAATCCCAAACGAATCCTGTGCTCCTTTCTGATTTACTGTCTGTTTTATCCGAATATAGGAAGAGGAAACCTTTCCCGTAGCGCCTCGATCTTAAACACAAGGCATCAGCCGCCTTGAGAACTTTTGTACCTTTAAACTTAAAATCTGGTAGACTGAAGGCACTTGAGACCGCTACTTCGCTGAAGCTCAGCAGGTCTGGGTCTGGTCAGGACCTGGAGGGGGACCGCCTGGGAGCCTGCATGTACGCCGCCTTGTGTTTCACATCAGAAGAAAGGCGGGCTCTAAATGTAAAGGGGGAGGAATTAAAATCAGGTAAAAATGCGTTGGTTTGAGAGGAACTCCTGCTGAGGACTCATAGCCGGGTATATATCGAAGTGTTTCAAGTAATCTGGTTTGGCCGCAGTAGACGGACAGTGGGATGACTGAAGAGAAAAGGCCTATTTTGCTCCTTTATGAATGTAACCCATCAACGGAGCATACCGAGCTGATTTCGCAAAGGGCAAAGCTACCCTTTCCACCTCCCAGCTGTGGTGGTCTTATGTCCTTGACCCGTATGTGTAGGCCGTCTCACCTAAAAGCCACCCGCAGCTGCTAGTGATCTTTTGGTAATTGTATGGCTATACGATCCACGGGAGAAAAGTCTCATTCAATTCTGTGGGGCCAGAGACGATGTGGAGTGGGTTTGCGTCACCGCACGTGTGACATAATGGCCGCGTACACATTATGCATTAGCAGCACCCCCCAAATAATCCTAAAAGCTGTAGTTTACCGCAGAGTTGCATTTCCCAGCACAAACTACAGTTCCCAAGATTCTTGAGGGTTTTAGCTTTAAATGTATGGTGTGCGCGCAGCCGGAGACAAGGTCGACGAATGAAACTTGTGTAGAGCTTGCAGAGCGTTCAAAGCGCTTCACAAACATAATACTGACCCATTTTACATAATCTCAGTCTGTAAAATGGGCCAATATTATTACTATTTCGCTTCAAATAAATTCTTGATTGCAAGGCTCGGGGCAGATTCGAGCGAGCCTGGAACTTTGATTCCTAGCTCAGTTTCTTAGCAACAACGCTGCATCCCCTCACTTCTCCCGCCCCTTCCCCCGGACTTTGGTATCCTAGGGTTAGGCAAGTGCCTCTTCCTCAGAATCGGATACGGAATACGGAGAAATCCCACTGGGTCGACACAGGGAACTCCTGTAAGCCCCCTCTCGCCACTGGCTCAAGATTTACTCTGGGTGCCTCAGTCTGAGCTGAGTTGGACAGGATGGCTGAAGGGTGGTAACGGACAGCGCATTCACTTTTATAAAGCTCTAGTCCAGGGATGAAGAACCTCTGGTCCTCTAGCTATTGCTGGATCACGACGCCTGTCCGCTCTGCTCTTGGTCATGCTAGCGGGGGCGGATGGGCATTTGAGTCCGGCATCTGATGGGAGGGCCACCGTTTCTCCATCCCTTTGTCTGGTGGTCTTTGCTTGGGAGGCGGTCCGGCCGAGCTCCCTGGATTTGCTTCCACGGAAGCATGTTCAGGATCGGGCGGAAAAGTGCCCTCGAGTGTGCGTCTCGGGGTCCTGAACAGCTGCTCTGCAGGCCTCCCTGCCAGTCTCTCCCACCCCGTTCCACCAGCAAGGCCAAGCCTGAAAGAATCGCCTTAGGCTTTAGCGTACACCCTCCCCGCCAACACAGCACGGGTGACTTGCGCGCTTTAAATAATCGTGTCCTGTTGTGTTACCCCGTGAGTGGGAATGGGGTTACGCGGATGGACGTGAGCACGTTGAATAAGCAGCACTAGAGATGCCTAATCCATTGGACCGCCTCGGGGAAACTCCTTGCTACAGAGAGACAAGGCGGCTTCCAACAGCCGTCCTCGGGCAGCAGAGCGAGGCTTTTCGTCTTTCGGCGAGCGGTACCCGGCCTGAACGCGCGGTGGCGCTGCTCGAAGGAGAAGCCTTTGGAAATCCTGGCGAAAGCAGGACGGGTTGCGCGTCTGGTCGCCTTCGCAGGATGGTTCAAGGGTGTCAACGAATTCACTTTTACAGCTCTGGCTCAGAGGTTAGGAGCCGCAGCTCCAAGTCTCTCTCTCTCTCTCTCCCATCCCGTTGATTGCCGAAGGGCTTTGCTAGAGGGCAGGTTCAGAGCGTCCTCACTGACGAAGCCCCGTTTGCTCCGAAAAAGCTGGTCCAGGGCCTGAGAAAGAACGGGGACCCGGTGGTCCATTTATTAAACAGCGAAAGGAAGGGCGGCCTGGTCTCCCCCCATCAAGCCCATCTGAATGGGCCTACAGAATCCGCTGTGCTTGCCAGCCCTCGCCATGGTCCCGCGGATGAGCAAGAAACGTTGGCCCCGCTGTTCTGCCAGGTTCGAGGGTGACACCAGGAGCCAATCAATGGTTGTGTGCGTTGACCCTCGTTTCCAGTGCAAAAAGGGGCACTTCCCCCTTGGCTAGAGGGCGGAGGGAGGCCCGCCAAACAGACAGCCCTTCCCTTCCCTTCCTGCGAGCAGGACTCGCCTGCGTTGCCCTTTCCCGGGTCCAATAGATCCTTTTCCCGACAGGCATTTATTTCCCGCAACCGTTTGGCCCGCAAAGGCCCAGTCTTTCTAAGGGTGCCATTTTTGGCGTCCTTACTTGGGAGAAAGCTCCATTGAATGGAGAGGGAGTGGCTTCTAAGGAAAGAGGTGTTTCCTGAACAGGGAAAGTTCAACCGAATCACAGCGGGACTATGTTTAGAATCCGGGTGCCTATCTCTCCACTCACCCCCGCCCCACAAACTGAAGCGATTCCCCCTCGCCCCGTCTTCGACAAAGTTCCTGCAGTCAAGGATGGAACTTGGGCTTAGATCAAAAGCAATTCCGTGTTGTCAGCTATCTCAACTCGTGACACCCGGACCCTCCTCACATTACACAGAATCACACCTCGTCTGTGCCCATAACTGGGAGCTGCAGCCCGAGACTTTTCACATTCAAATAGGCCTTTTTAGGTGTGTCCTTCAAACAGTTTACGCGTATGCCTAAAAGCGAGATATGTGAATTGGCCGACATGCTGCCTGTCTCACACACATTTCACCCAGCCTTTTGCTCTGGCATGTGTATTCCAACCACACCTCAACACAGTCACTCTTCCATAGACCGTCACTTCCCCCCCTCTTTCCTAGACGTTATTTTATATATATATATGAGTGAATCCTGATAAAACATCCAGGGCCTGCCAAGTATTGTACTTGGACCTGAGCCTAACCCCCCCCCCAAATCACATGCACGCAGGTTCTCCTTTGATAAAGGCCTCCCCAGGCTGCGATTCCCAGCCTATTTAACTCCTTAAAAATTCTGTGAAAGAAGTGAGCCTAATCTCGCAGCCGGAGGCTATAAACCCAAACCCGTGTCGCCGACCTGGAAGTGTGATCCCTTTGAACGCGGCGGGGCTTTCTTGAGAGCAAAATGCCTTTAGGACGGTGTAGTTTTAGGCTTATCTATTCAGAAAGTCTCGCCGGGTTCAAGGGGGTTTACTCCCA
The DNA here is from genome assembly GCF_030035675.1 of Rhineura floridana. Classification (NCBI taxonomy): domain Eukaryota; kingdom Metazoa; phylum Chordata; class Lepidosauria; order Squamata; family Rhineuridae; genus Rhineura; species Rhineura floridana. The sequence continues at coordinate 20,823,576 of NC_084481.1, forward strand.
GGTGAGTGGATACAGGATTGCAGCCCAAAGCGCAGGCCCGGCGGCGGGGCTTAAGTCTCTGGAGCTGCCCTTTCTATCATATTCCCTTGCTCCCGGGACAAGTCAGATCGGACGTGAAATCTCCGCTTGCTTCCTGGGCGTGTGCGTGTGGGCCGGGGTGGGGTTGTTGATTTTAGAATTTATCAATCACGAGCGCCAGAGGAATCCCCTCCGCCTCCCGACCTGGCTGTCTTGGCCTTTCGGTAGAGGCCGTTGCGGCTGCCTCGTGTTGTTCTTGGGCCGAGTTTGCAGAGCCGGCGGTATCCCCAGTCCGCTGATTTGATTTCCTTGCTGCTTGAGGGCATCGTGGTTTCTTCGAGCTCCCTGACGAAAGGCGGCGCAGAGAGGGGCTGCCCTCGCCGCCTCTAGTGATTTCTTCTTATACCGTTTCTAAGCCCCCTCGGGCGAAGTTTTATTCTCTCCCGGAATGGATGAGAGCCTCTTTAGTAGCACGATTTGCCAGCCGGGAAGTCGAAGCGAGCAAATGATTTAGAGTGGCCTGGCCTGAGATCTGGTTGCTTCTGGCGACTTTGATTCTAGGAGCTGCCCAACCAAAAAGGAGATATCAAGAAAGAAAGAGGCTCTGCAAGATAAGAGTGCGGATGTCAAACGACAATGTCCGAGAGACTAGCATTTGGGTTTAATTAATTTTGCAAAGGGGGCACGGAAAGAAGCGACCTCCAATTCTTACCTAAATGCTTTGAGGGGTTTGTCTGCGGTGTGTGTGTGAGAGAGATTTTAAAAACCAAAAGGTCCTAGTTGATTAATATCAGCCCATAAAAGTTTTGACCCAAAATGTCTTGAGAACTTTTTAAAATGAGGACGACAACATGCCACTCTTTTGGCCCTGAACTAATAATCTTGGGTTTTTCTTTTCAACCACCCAAATATTCCAAAGAACAAACACCCATAGAGTGAGATTTTGTTTTAAAAAATGCTGAAAATACAAGGTTATTAGAAAATAATGCAAACTATATTTAGCAGGAGAGGAAGTAAAAGTTTTCCCTCCTGTTCAAATAAAGACAATATGTGAAAACTATCAACTAAGGAAACCATACATAATTTGAAACAGAAAACGCCTTTATTGGGGTTTTTTTGGGGGTAAATTTATTAGAAACTCTTGTGCCCATCCATTTATTTCACGCCATACAAATGTGCTTGTTTCCTCAATTAAAGCGTTCGAGTTTTAAAAAATCAAAACACCTCACAAGACAAACCCAGTAGGTATTAACAAGCAATGTTCAGTTTCATGCTATTTAATTATAATCTTTGTTTAGGAGACACAATGCTTAAAACCTTTGGCACTCCGACAGTCACAGGGCTTTACTTTCAATGGCTCCATAACGGGTTTTTAAAAAAAGTTTAAATACCCCAAAACAAAACCAACTAACGAGAAAGGAAACGGCGAAAGTATAAAAGCTACATCCGAAACCCATTGCGACCCATTTTATACACGTATTTAATTGTATACATTACTCAAAATGATCCGGGGAGCGGCAGAATATTTAAAATAAATAGTTTCCCTAAAATCTTTATGAAATGTTAACGCTTTATAAAATATGAATAAGTGAACAATCCGGATGTATTCTCTGAAAGAAGGCTAAATTTGTTCCCACTGAGCTGCAGCGTTAAATGCGATCAGCGACCAAATGGCAGTCAAGATCTTCGCTTCGTGGGCTTTATAAAATAGCTCATTAATGAGCTTGGGTGGACTCTCTGCAGCCACTCACTTCACCGGTTAGATTAATCAATCAGGGACAGGGGAAGAGTCTGTCTTTAAACCGTTAGCATTGTCCCAGCCCTCAAACCACCCGTTCTTTCAACGTTGGCTACCGATCGGGACAGTAAAGGTAAGAGGACCATCGCCATTGTTCTTCTGTTCTTCACTACCTTGTCTGATAACGCCCCGGTGTAGACTTTTAGGCAATTTAAAACACTCCCACCCCCCGAAAGTCCTCACACTTCCAGCTACTTTCTCACTCCTTTTCCAAATAGGCACTATTGTTCTAACTTGGAAGTAATCTTTAAATGCTTCAACTCTCAATTAATTCCTAAGAGCCTTGTAAACAACACCCTTCCCGTCCCCGACTACGGGCCAGGTTAGAAGTATACAGCCCCTCACCTTCAGTTGTGGGTAACCTGCGTCTGGGTCCCAAAAGTTCCACCGGACATACGACCATCACCCCCTCCCGCCGCCTTTTTCCTCCCAAAGCAAGTGGAAGGTCTCTAGAAATCTTCAGGAACAGATCATGGTATATTTGTTAAGATATGTAAGCAACAGGAGAAAGAAAGAAAAAAGTTCATCCTGTACCGAAGAACTTCTGCCTTTCCCGGGACGGATGGGACCCTCTTGCCCTACTCGGATTGCAGGGGGAAACGATCTGGCGTGAATATCTTACCCGGATCAGGAGTTCTCCGTCGTTCCCAGGCTGCCAACTAGCGCTTCCTAGTGAGGGCCGAAGCCCAGAGAGAGAGAGGGGAAAAAAAAGTCGCGAGCCCTCTGCAGCATATTATGGTTATCATCTTTGGAGACCGAAGAAGCAATAGCAGTCGCCGCCGCCGTACAGCTTGTAGCGCCAGGCTCCAAGCTCCAGCAGCACCCGAACAACAAGCTCGTTTGACCAAATCACAGGCGTCGGCTTCCGACCTTACTGTTTTTGGGGAGAGTAAGGTGGGCTGGGCTAGTAGAGCGGAAAGCTCTTGCTTTGGTTCCAATCGGATAAAGGCCTCGACAAGATTCTGGGGAGTTATTCGGTGCTCTTCTTGAGTCTCCTCTGAGAAGCTCGTGGGTTACACGACTTTCACAGCACCTACGCGCGCAAAACGCACCGCCGTTTCGCTTTTGCTGCAGAGACTGATCGGGTCGACTGCTACTTTTTATTCGGTGCTACAGCTCGTGCGATTGCGGCTAAAGGGATCTCCCTCCGAAGTGTCAGGAAAAAAAGCATTTTAGTGCAAAAAACAAGCATTTGCATCCCTTTCAACTTTATGAACTTCGACCGTCAGGGCTCCACGGCCCTCCATGGGAAATTAAGATGGCAATCTTGAATAGTTAGGCACCCCCAAACCCGCTGATCTCTATGTAAGTAGGGGCGCCTAACTCTGCACTGATTTTGGAGCAAGTCTCACTGAAATCAGAGGGAAATTGTGAAGTTTATAAAATAACTTTTTCTCTCCTCCCTCCTTCTCTTTGGTTTTCTTGCAGTTTATATTAATGCTGAGAATGTTCTGGTGACTGGTTTCTCCTTCCGTAACAATTGTATACCTGATAGTACAATCCTATATATGGCTACTCAGAAGGAAGCCCCCTTGAGTACAATGAGATTTGTTCCCCGGTTGAGTGTGTACTGGATTAGTAACCTGAATTGCCTCCATGCGCTCCATGGTCCTGAATTAGACCAGCGATTCTATTGCCATTCCCACCTCTCCCTTAAATTTATCTGTTAAAGTTTTGGGGAAAGGGTCAAACTAATCCATCCCTTCCCAAGAGTTCAACACGTCCTTCTTGGGTCGCGGTTAAAAACAACACACGCACACATCCAAAAAAAAAAAAAAAAAAATCCACCCAGGGCGGCTTTATTTTGACCCTCTAGCGCCACCGTAAAAAACCAGGCTCTCTTAAGGGGGCACGAGAAGTTTTGCAAGCTGTATAGAGCTCTGATCCTTTCCTGGCAAAACCGCGAGAGGCTTTCCTACGGGCGATGCAGAGGAATGGAAGGGGAGGGGGAGGAGGGGTACTGGGGTGGGGTGAGCGGCGACCCGCCTCCGCAGCAGGAAGAGGAAGTAAAACATTCTTCCTGGGCCACCTTAAACGCAGAGCAGGCGCCGCCACGCGGCTTCAATTCTAAGGCGATCCCCGAGGTCTCGAGGCAGACGCTGGTCCCCGTGGCCGGGGAGGGTTGTTTTTTGGGGGAGGGGGGTTGGTTCAATACCTTCTCTCTCCCTAAGTGGCGTTCGGAGTGGGGAAGGAGTGCTTTTGTGTGTGTGTGTGGGGTGTGTGTTCAGCAACACCCTTCCACCCCTTCCGTTAACTCTCTCTTTTTCTCCAAGGGATGGCTGGGCACCAGTACCTCCCGCCGCCCCTCACCCTCACGCCAGTCTATCCCGCACCTAACGAAGCTTCGCAGCCTCTTCATCTTTCGGGGCCTGGGAGTTTCAGAGAGAGAGCTCTTGCCTCAACTCTCCCTAGACATCACCACCCTGAGGCGGCCAGTTTCTCTCTCTCTCTCTCTCCCCATCTGGGGAAACAAAGCGGCTGCAGCCTCCTCACAACCCCTTCCCCTTAACCCACCAGCCTCATGAAATGCACCCCCGGGCAGAAAGAGGCAAGGGGGGTGGAGGTGGCACACACTCCCCGCCCCGCCTGCCTTTTTCTGTGGCCCTACAGGCAGACCATTACCATGCTGCGGTGGTGGCCGTAGTGGGAGGGGGGAGGAGAAGGGGAGATCACACCCCTTTTTCTTCAGAAAGAGAAAGGAGGGAGCGGAGGGTTCCAACCTGGTGCTCACCCCTCCCCTCCCCGCAGGGCACCGTAGTGCCTGCTCCCTTTGCTGTAAGGGGACAAGGAGTGTGGTGAAGGAGGGGGGCAAAGGGGAAGAAGAGGAGCAGGGCCACGTGCGTTTGTTTTGAGGCCTGCTGCCACAGCTCCCTCCGGAGAGGGCAGACAGAGAAGAGAAGGAAGCACCTAGAGTGGACATGTGGGGCTGGCTTTACTCCAACCTCCCCCAGCCGCATTTTCCCATCGGTCCTTCTCTCTGGCAAGCCGCTGCCTCTGGCTGCCTTCTCCCCCCACCCTGTAACCCTGCCCCCTTCCTTTGCATTACTTCCACCTCGCCTTTTCTCTCTGCTCCCCTCCCCAACTTTGCTCCTATTTTGGTTTTGCCTATGTGCTTGTGCGAACCCCGTGTGTTTCAATTTATGCTATATTTATTGGGCTTTTAATTTCCTGCCCGGCGGATTTCTCTCTTTCTCTGCCTGCCTGCAAACCGCGGTGCTGGCACCAGGAGCAGCAGCAGGAGCAGCAATTTGCAAACCCCTTGCCATTTTGGAAAGAGGAAGGGATCTATCCTGTATAAGCGATCTCATAAGATAAGGGAGAGAGGCTGTTTTGGGGGAAGTGGGAAGAGGAGGAGGAGGAGGAGGGGAAAAAGAAAAGTAGGAGGGGAAGCAGAAGCAGAAAGGGAAACTGAGCTGTTATTTTGGATTCCAAGAGCCGGGAGGAGGGAGGGAAGGAGGGAGGAGGGGGGGAAGGCATCACCAGCACCACACCAACCATTTAAAAAAAAAAAAGCAGGCAAGAAAAGAAAAAATCCCAAAGCAAGGAAGGACAACCCCAGAAAAGGACTCACTTTGCCTGATGACTCAACGCAACTAATAATCATTTGTCTCCTCTCTGGCGAATCCCTCGTGTTGTTCCTGCCGCCGCCGCCGCCGCTCTTGCTGCCTGGCGGAGGGAGAGATTGAAAGTGACACATCGGGCGCTGCTGCCTGCTCGGCGGCGACCAGAGCACCGGCTCCTGCTGCCTCTTTTCCAGCTCGCCCAGGATAGCGTCCCATCTCCCCCCCCCCCGCGTTTAGAGGCATCCTCTCCACCCCCTTTTCTTCTCCCCTCCCCCCTTTGATTTCTTCGTCTGTTTATTTTTTTATTTTGCTAAAGGTGAGAGACATTAGTATTTCTCTCTCCCTCCTCCTCCTCCTCTACTCCCCCTTCCGCTTCTTTCCCTCGCCGATCCCAGGGCTCCCTCGCCTCTTCCCTTGCATTCGCCACCTCGGACGTCCTTTGGGGAAGAGCCCTTTCCTCCGACCATCCAAGCAGTCTCTGGCGCAAGACCACGAGGCATCCTGACCTGCGAGCGTGACCCTCCCACCCCTCCCCTCCCCCCAAAAGCATCGGGACTTGAGGTGGCGGTGGGTTGGTTGGGGGAGACGAGCTAGACGAGAACGAAGACCACGTACAAAGAGGAGCCAAGAAAACTTTCCACCCTGGATTCTCTACTTTTGATCCATGGACAGAGCCCAACTCAGCCAAGTTACGGACAGACTATAAGCAGTAAGTACGCCAGGAAAGCTCACCAAAATTCACGGCGAGGCTCCCGAAAGATTTATCTTAAGAAGCTAGGTCAAAGCAAACAAAACTATTTACGGATGGCTCTGTCGCCGTGATTGAGGTGCTTCCGGTGGAAGTGTTGCTATTATACATCACACTCCCATTTATTTGTTTCTCTGTGGCTCCGTAAACTGCTCTAGCCGTGATGACTCCTTTTCTCTCGGTTTTTGCTGTACTACGTTGTGTAGTCAAGCTTGAAAACTCAATCTGCTTGAGATAGCATTTCAGCGCAAAATATCGAACCGACCTGCCAATGCTCTCTTTGGGGGGGGGAATCCCGGAGGATAAAGTTTTGCCCCCCTTGCCGAGCAAATTTATATTTTAATTTTCCTTTGCCTAGGGATAAACAAAACAAAATAAAAAAGCCGCAAAGATGAGACTTAATGGGTCGATTTCTAAGCAGCTTGTTTAAAAGCAGAAACAAGGATGCCTGGCATACGTTGCTTTTTTTCCCTTAATGTTTTTTTTAATTAGTGTGAAAGTGGGGCTGTAACTGTCAGTGTCCTTAGCTGTCACAGTAGGTCTGCCTGCTATTCCTCCAGAGTTTGCCCAATACAGGACCCCTCTTTAAACACATCACTAGGTGTGCCACTGGACCACTATGTCGGTTCACGCACCATCTGAAACGCATTAGCCTCTTTAATGCTGCAAACTCGCTCCTTAATAGATTTGTTTGACCGAGTCCCTCGCTTTTTGAAATTGCACTCTACCCCAAAGACGGAAGCTGTATCGTAGCAAATAGCTCCGATAATAGCCTGGCTTATAAAGCCGAAGTTAAATGAAGGATCAACTTCTGTGAACCTTTCTTGTTAGCTGCCGGCTCCCCACGCAGCATCGGAAGCCTGTTAAACAAGTCAGGTGCAAAAGCGAAGCCTTCTGGCTGGGTCTTCCCTACCGTGCAGACCGCTTTTATTCTGGCTTAAAGCATGCTTCCTTTTTTTTTTTAAATGTACATGTGATTAATGGATACATTCAGTTTGGATGCTTCTGAAGTCCTGCTGTTTGTTTCTTTCTCCCTCCCTGCCTGCCTCTTTCTTTCCAGGTCCTTGCTCATTTTATTGTGATCTGCCTGTGGGAACATTGTCGCCAACTCCAAGTAGCATGGACCGGAGAAGTGAGAGTCCCTGCCTAAGGGATAGCCCAGACAGAGGGAGCGGCAGCCCTGATGTCAAAGGTCCTCCCCCGGTGAAGGTGCCCAGACTTGAACAGAATGGGAGCCCTATGGGAGCCCGAGGGAAGCCCAATGGCTCTGTCACCAAATCAGTGGGAGGTAACAAACCTAGTAGAACTAATGTATACATAACAGACTGACGGCTGGGTTACAATGGCACGGGGAGTCAGGGTTCAGGTTGGCCAAGCCTGAGTGTCTTGGTGTTGGGTTACAGGAAGAAAGTCAAGGGCAGGCTGTTAATGGCCCACTTGCTCCTCTAGCCAGTAACCAACGGCCTCATTATGGTTAAACAGGACAGTGGATTATACAGAAGGTGGCATACTTTGGGCATGTTGCCACTTTGTAGGCGGTGTTAGCTGGTTATGACACAGTTAAGAGTTCCTAGCTTTTCCTGGAAAGCTTGAAGTTATTCAGTTCTTTGCCCCTGTGTTAGAAGGACAGTTAAAAAGGCTTGGGTTTTTGTTTTTGTTTTGTTTTGGGTTGCCTTTTGCACAATTGTATTTGGATCAAGTGACAAAGAAGTTAGTTACTTAATTCAGTTAAAAAGGGATCCAAATTATGTCCCTAGTATTTTATATCTTTGTTAAATGCTCCATATACATGTATGACTGGAAGCTAATTTAAAATATTTTATAACAGTTTTGGTATTGTATAGGTCATTCTAATCTTACTTGTGCCTCAGAAAGTGTTTTGGGGTTCTTTAGTCTCTTAAAGGGGACAGCTTGATCATTTTAGTTGCTAAGAATGCATGGTTCAATATTTTATGAATGGCCTGTTTCAAAACAGGAGAAAATTGCTGTGCTGTACACATCACTAGTCTAGCTTATTTGCCCTACTGTTACTATACACATCTCTAGTCTAGTTTATTTTAAATTTATAGAATCTAGTTGTAATGGCATTCTTGGGTTGTGATCCCAACATATTTACTTGGAAGCAAAAGCTTCACATTCATCAGTAGAATGTAATACCACATAAATGTATAAAGCAGTTAATTACTTTTAAAATACTCCTTGAAACAAAATGGGGTCATTTTTTCCTTTTAAGGACAGTTGCTACAGAATAATTTTTTTAAGCACCAATAGTTACAGTTGTTGGACAGCGCATGTACTGTTTTTTCTAGATACTCTTACCTCTGTATTCTGTGGTGTGATTTCAGTGACACAAGTAGATGATTTAAAATCACAGACATGCAGCTGGTTAAAGGTCTTTAGTTCTGAATTTTATGATTTCTCTGTTCACATTACTTTTGGACCTGAGTATTAGAACAGCATCCAGCTTTTCTTCTGTTTCTAAAGAAGAAGAAAAAAAATTAATGTCAAACTGTTCTGCAAAAAATATAACACATTATAATCCCCTATGGACAGAATTCTTACTGCATACAAAGAAATGTAAAAATTGCATGTTTTGGCAATAGTGGGCTAGTATTTTGAGTGCTAAGAAAATGCTGCATAATGCCATTGAAGCAGTTTTAACAAAACACTCTTTACTTATTGGGATTAGTAATTGTCAAAGGTTGTCAAAAAGTTGTACATTGAGGTTCTCCTCTCTCCCCAAACTTAGTTATTTTAATATTTCTAGGTAATCTTGAGTAAAGATAGCTAACAATGGATAGGAAAGTTCAGACAATGGTTTGAGAGACTTGGTGAATGAACTTCTTTCTCCCTGTTGCTCTCATCAATGTGTTCTTAGAGGCAAAAAATGAAAATGTATAATTAAATACTCTGCTAGTTAGCAATTTATAAAAGTAATAACAGAGTACTTATGGATTTGATGCTAACTAAATCTTTCTATAAATCTTTCGGTATAAGCTTTGGAGTAGCTGAGGGCTGTTTTGAAGCATTAATTACTTTTTAGAAAGGGTTTGTGGGTTTGTGTTAATGTTGTGTTTAGGGCTTCTAATCTGCACCAAGGTGGGTAGGGGAGGTTTATTTCAAAATGTTGGCTTATGTATGTTTCTAAATTGCTTCAGTGCATTGCCACAGGAAGGTCACAATGGTTTATGATATCAGTAGTAGAGATTCAATCAAGTGTGAAGTAGGATGGAGGATTTTCTTCAGTTTTACATGAAGGCTTTCGTTTCTCAAGGCCATCTTCTCAGAGGTTACCTTTTCATGCACTGCTGACTGACTCAAAATTTGTTTTCACTTTGTGGTTCATGAAAATTTGTGTAGTTCTAGTATTTGCTGGCTAGTGTTCAATTTTTAAGTAAGAATAAAAAAGTCTGATTCTGAAATCACTAATACTCAGTACTAAAGTAGTTTTAAGTCAGACTATCTAGATAAGGCAATGGTTTAAAATTGGTGTTCATTTTGTGTTAAAATCTTTTAGGATAACTAGCTTGCCTATCTTATGAAAGGCTTTTTGCTACAGCCCTTTTACAAATTATTTTAGGAAAAAGTTCAAAAATGGGACCACTTTTCAGAACAAATTATAAATTGTGTGTATCAGATGCATATGTGGCTGTAAAAGATTTATTGAAATAGTACAAATGTTGTACCTTTTTGCACACTAATCTTAGCACTCAAATCTGATTTATCTAGAGGTGAAGGTAGTTATATTAGAAAGGAAAACTAATGCCAAGCATAAATCTCTGGCCTGTAAAAGTGTGTTAACAAGATATTTTTTAGTTACATTAAAGGAAAATATTCAATATGTAGTGTAGTTAAGACTTCTCAATATATTTCATTTATGGTGGGTTTGAAATGCAGTGAACAGCTGAGGAAAGTTACTGACTTTCAAATAAGCTGCTTAAAAAATATCATAACTATAAAACCTTAGTTCTTCTGTGTTTCTTTGGAAAAAGAAGGTAGTACAGGATTCTGACTCTGTTCTATTTGCTTAAACAAAGAGTTAACAGACCTTGTAGGCACTGTCAAGTGATGAACTTGTGTTAATAGACATCTCTGGTACTCCTTATTTCTTATGATATCTCTAAGTAAAGGAAAAACTTGCAAGGATATGCAGTTGTACTTCACTGATTATTTGGGGGAGGAGAGCATGGTAAAAGAGATTTTACCGGAAGCTGTTTGGTAACCACTGGTATAGTAGCTATTCTAGAGTGAAACACTTTTTGGCTTTTTGGGAAGAGAGATGAAACTTGAAAAATCCTGAACAAAAAGTTGAAGAGGGTGTGGTAGAAGTAAGTTTCCCTGGGGACTTAAACACCTTGTGCTATTTACAGTGTTAATTCTAGCTGAACTAGTCAGGGTTAACTTTTTTTTTTGGCCTTAGGTATTCTAGCACTTCCTGCAGTTATCTTAGTGGTCTGTTTTAAATGCCTGTGTAATAAAGCAGAAGTGCTGTGATATTCGTGATTGGCAGCTTTTATAGTGAGACTGTGGGAGAAAAAGGCGAATATCTCTTTAAAACACATATGACGCCTGGGAGAGAGGTTAAAGCAAGCAAGAGCTCTGTGGTGTTGACAGCTTTATATCCCTGCTGGGTAACATTCACTTACTAGAATTGGCGTCCCCTCTCAGTTTGTAATTCGCTCCATAAGGATTTTGAAAAAGGATGATTAATGGCCAGGAAACTCTGATTTGTAAAATTCCTGATTAAAATGTATTCTGTGTTCACGACTCTTCAACTCTCATGTGCATTTACATTTTTATTAGTATTTAAGAGATGGAAAATTAGTCTGAAGAACTCAAGTATAACGTGGTTTAATCACTTAATGCCATGATCCTAATTTCACTGATTTAGAAGTGAGCTCTTATTGGGGCTAATTTTCAGACAAATCTCTTATTTTGTCCTCTGGTGAAATAAACTGAAGAATAGAACCCATTAATACCAAAGGCTAAAATCTAGTATAAGCAGCAAGATATAAAATCTAGTATAAGCAGTAGGATGCTATGTCATATTTGATCCATATAAATTGATTCTTACAGTGGTGTTAGAAGGTTGAAGCATATCTTTTTTTACCAGGTTCAGAGCGATTCAAGGATAGGTTGGCCTTTAAATAGAAATCTGGTGTGTGTGTATTTTATTTTAATATTTGATTGGAAGACCAAGCTTTTACACAGTTTATCACCAGACTACATGAAATAAACTTTGATATACTATATGGTGTAAAATGCTCAGACATGCAAATTTTGATATCACTGATCTGATTATAAAATATACTATTTCTATCTTTTTGGAAGTTAAATATAGGTATGCTTCTTAATCTGCTTTAATGTTTCTCAGATAAATGATAACTGTTTTAAAATGCTAGCAAAATGATTTATAACTTGATCCTATTTGTGTTAACAAGGAATCAAAGTCCCATTGAATTCAGTGGGACTTACCTTAAGAGAAGTGTTTACTGGGTTACAATTTTAGGCATCAAACATGAAGCCTACTCTTATGCATGTTTACTGAAGCGCTATTGAATTCAGCATATTTTACACCCAAGTAGGATTACAGCCTTTGTTTTAAGGTCTAGCATACTACTGTTAACAGTTGCAATATATAAATGTTAATTACTACTACTGATAGAGCCAGGTATAGGAGAGTTGTGACCCTTTATTACAGTTAACAAATATAATAAGGGGAAATCAAGGTTAATGTTTGTTTGAAGCATTCAGACATTGATCAGAGCATTGTTATAAGTTGTCATTTGAATATTGTCTGTGACAGCTGTTTATGTAATTTTCTTGGACATGAAGTCTTTACATGCAAAGAGATAGACAGTAATATGTAGTCTTTCATTATTATTCTTCCTGTTCGTCTCAACTGTGTGAGAGGCATATTTCCTTATATTTGTAAGGGTTGAATATACCTTAAAAATGAAAGCAAGTGACAAAAACAGATTTACTCTTGGGCAAATTTGGATTACACTGTTCTTATATAATCTAATGTATTGCTGGACAATACCCATTTATATAGTGCAATTTAACATTTTAAAAAGTATTGATTCCTGTACATATCTAGGTTACAAAATGAAGTCCACCAAAGTAAAATTTGGATTATTGCTCTTTAGATGTTAGAATGATTTAGAAAAAGGTGTTTTTTAAAAAAACATCTGTCTTTGTTTTTTAGACACAAACACTGTAGTCATACATTTGGAGTCACCTAGCATGTCACCTTCTCTCTCCCAATAAGAAAATAGTCATTCTCTGTGATTTTAGTATTAAGTATGCTGAAGCAAATATGTAGTTTATTTGATTTCAAGATGTTTACAATTCAACATCCACAATGAGTTTAATATAAAATATCCCTCCAAGAGGAGTCTAGGGTAATTTTGGAACATTTTACTTGAAATGTTCTTCACAAAGTTGTAGACATAATGGATTGAAATATCAATATTAATTCTAACTTTTTTTGGTGTTTTTTTATACTGTGGGGAAAATGGTGTCAAATGCTTACTTGGAAGTAAATCCCAGTGATTTCAGTTGAATGTATCACTCTTAAGGCACACAGTCACATTTGGGATTTGGGTGCAGGCTAAATTACCTATTTAGATTTTATACTGTCTGTTCACATGTGTCTGAAATGCACTTGCTTAGAAGTATAGCTGAGTTCATTGGGAGAAACATGCATAGGATGAGGACCATAACCGTTTTCTTCTAAACTTCTCTATTGACCAGGGCTCATTCATCAAGGCCTTTTAGCCTCTCTTTATTTCTCTCGATATAGCATGAATTCTAGCTCATATTTCCCTGGAAAGTGAGTGGATTTTGTAGGGTTTTTGGTGGAAATCAGTAGGAAGAAGAGTAAGGAGTCCCAAGTGTACTTATTTGAAATAACGCCCATCAAAATAGTGGAATTTATTTCCAATAAATTGTGTTTTGGATTGGCCAATATTCTTCTTTGGTTCACTATACATTTGTATCACATTCTGATTCTAAAACATATTTGCATGAAACTAAATTTAATTGATTTCTTAGTACATAGAATTGGGGCTTTGGTGTTAGCAGAAGTACATGGACCAGATTGGCACTCTGTCTTGTACTCAGTGTTTAAGACAATTGCTTTTCTTTAATTGAGTATTAGTAGCCTTTTTGCTGAAAGCTGGTTATGGTAAATGTAGCTTCTCTTTGCATACAATAAAAGTGTACCAAATACAACATTTTCTCTTATGCATTTTAACTGGTGATAGCATAATACCTATGCAAGATATGTATTTCAGTAATGCCTTATTAATCTTTATGGTAATTTCATACATTGAAACTGAAATATCGGGCACTTAGCTGTTGGAGAAAAAGTGGTGCTCTGTAACAGGTATAAAATATTTTTTGACAAACTTGAATGTGTGTATATATAGGATTTTAGAGAGGGGAAAAGTACCACTGTAATGGCAAAATAATGCAGAACGTATGCTGATGTAATTCTGAGCTAATATACTGTTTCCAAAGCAAGCCACAGAAAGATTTTAGACACTATATGAAAAAATGAGGACTCTTAAAAAAAAATTGCCTGATGGCAGTATAATAAGCATGAAAGTGCAACCATGAAATAATGCATCATTATTATTGGTAATAAAATGCATTTTTACTTTGGGAATAACTGAATATTATGTGAAATAAGTGAAAATTAGGAAGGTATTAGGCCATTACACCCCAAGACACTGGAGGGTCTAATCTAGTTCCATATCATGTAACTACATAGGTGGTATTGTTGGCTAGGCGAGAAGGGTTATTTGCTGGGTGTTCTTTGGTAACTTAGTAGCATTTCAAGATTAAAATACTGTATTGTAGTGATACCAAGACTCTACTACTACCTGTGCTTTATAATCCAAGACAGGAGTTAGCTGACACAATGTGTGTAGGTGTGGTGGGACTATCTGAAAGGGAAAGTGCTCTTTTGGCAACACAAAATATTGACTTTGAACTATAGCGTGTGCTTAAAATGCAACTGTTCTCCCCCCTGCCCCCCGAGATAAATTATGAATCAATCTTATGTTAATTGGTTCCTACTGTATAAACTCCATAAAAACAGATGCACTTTCATATGAAGACGTTCTGTAAGTGAAACTGTTTTAAGAGCTAAAGCCACAACTGACAAACATATGAGGAGCTGAAGATTTCAGAGAACTATACTTAATTATCTCTACCATGCTGAATTTTCCCACCAAATATAAGCTGAGCATTCATCATAGAGTGTTAAGCATCTATCTTGTGTTTGTGACAAAAAGAGTTTCAGTTGTTTTGGACTACAGAAAAGAGGATCAGCATTCCTCTGCTGTGGTATCTTTCAAAAGATTAATGTTATTTTTTTAGGGTCTTCATGATGTCCATTGTATAAACAGCATCAATTCTAAAATTAATACAGTTATATACATTATACAATAATATTGGGGAAATATGCAAATCCAGAACACATGTATGAGAAAGTCTTGCTGTATTCTCAACACTTACTTTAAAGTAAATTTCACTGACATTTTGACTTAGGAGAGTGTGACTCTCTGCATTTGTTGTGGGAAATGTTGGCATTGCACTGCAGCTTCCCGCAGCAAATGGATAAAGTGTAGAAGTAAAATGTGAGGTTTTGTATGGGTTATATGTATTATTAATAGTTAATACAATTAAACTAAAAAATAAAACACGCATCTGTATGCAACTGGGAACCCTGATCGGTTCATGTTATCCAGACATGTGTACCAGCTATTTTAAAGTATGTGGACTGGAGATGATGATTCTTGCATCAGTTGAGTATATAGTGCTGCCCTCAATTTATGTTTAGAAAAGGGTACACTCAAATACCTAGTCTACAGGCTTCTTTAAAAATTTTTGTTCCTAACAGAGACTTATAAAAGGCCTAATTTGAGCCTTTCATCATTTTTGTGTTATATATATGATTCCCCACCACCACCGGAGTTCAGAATTAATTTTGAAATATACAAAGTAAGTAATTGTGAGATTAAATCTAGAGCAAGTTAGGCATATCTGTATCTCTATGAAATGAATGGAACCAAAATGCTTAATACTGTGCTTAATCCTACCAGTTCAATAGGATTTTTACTTTGTACCCTTTAAAAAGTATTGTCTCTGCTTGTTTATAGAAATGTGAAATTTCTGATTTGCTCAACAAATTGATCCCCAAATGATATAATCTGTACTTTGTATCAAATAAAAATTTCAAAATAGATCTAACTTTTAAAAAGTATTTTGAGACAAAAGGGTTAACGTTAGGAAACTAATTTTGCTCATAAGACAAGCAGAGAGCCTCTTTAGAGGCAGTCTTTTCCTCAGGGCTTTGACAAAACTGTCTTATAGTAATGTCAAGACTTTAGTGAAAATCTGTGCAGTCTAAGAAAAACCTCAGCATCTAAGGACTGTTTTACATGTCATGAATTATTGAAATAGATGAGTTCACTGCATGCGTTTGTGGGTAACCTGTAAAGTGCAAGGCAACTTCACGTGTTTTTATGTGCATGTACTGCATATTCCATGGAGAGCTATGGTTAGTTGTAGCTCCTCACAATATGTGATAATAGTGTTAGTGAAAATAATGAGTGTAGTTGTTTTTCATGTCATGGAGATTGCTGGAAAAAAATGCAGTAAACTGTGGTTTGAGTACCGCTTTGAGGTGCAAATCATTTGTTAGTGGATGTTTCATGCGGATAGAATTGTTTGCATGTCGCAATAAAAATGAATTAGACCATGTTTCAAGTTCTAAGCCACTGAAACATTTTGTACAGTTAGAAATTAATAGTTCAGTGTACAACAGGAATAGAAAGATACGTGATATTATATGGCTTGCTTCTTTGCACAGTTTATGGGCAGCCATTTGTGCTTTTTATTCATTTTCATTGAAACTGTGGTTAAATGTTTCTATGATAGAATCGAGAGATAACTAGATTATATATACTAATCTTATTTTCTTTGAGTCTGAACAATATATAATTTCAGTTAAAGAGAAAACATACAAAGTAACTTTTAGGTGGTGTGTCCAGTGAAGTGCTTCTTCTAGTACAAGGATTTCCGCTTGCGCAATAAAACTTTTCTTCCCTTTCTTTGCCCTGCGTGTCTTCCCTGCTCCGGAGGGTTGGGGGAACCCTGAGAACAGATTTAGGGGTGCATATCAGGAGAAGAGAGGGAGAGGAAGGTCTATTGCGCAGCCAAACTTTCTTATGCTAGTGGAAGCGCTTCATTGGCTACTGCCCTTTAACAACAGTGAGGTGCTGTACCCCTCAATTTATGGCTGGTTGACACAATAAAAGCACCCCCTCCACATACATAGTTCCAACCTTCCTTGAGCCCTCACTTGTGTTGGCAGATACAACGTGAACTAGGTAACGATGGATATGGAAGACATTCCTTTTCCCAGCTGGTTTATTCCCTAGTTCACATATTGTTGTGGTTTGTACAGAATGCTAAGCCATGGTTTAGCATTATATGCATAAAAAGGAAGGAGCCTAGGGCTTGTGTGGTTCCTTGCTTCCCGCCTCTTGTGTGGCCCAAAGAAGAAGGACTTCATTGGTGTTTAGCTTCAACTTGCCATTAATCCTGGTTGTGTCATATGTACCAGAGATTGTTGTTTAAAACAAACTCTGGTTAGTTAAAAACACACACCCAGCTTTATAACTCCTGGTTTCAAGTTGGCTTGTTTTGAAATGGACCAGAGTTTGTTTTCAACCATGGTCTCTGGTTCATTTGGCAGAATAAACCATAATTTAGTGAAAAGTGAAACTAGACTTCTCCCAGGCCTGCATGGGGGGGAGGGGATTGGGGAAACCTGTGACCCAGAGACTTTGCTTTGGTTCCTTTCAGCTTGTGTCTGCAGTGCCAAGTTATGGTCATAACATTGATTCATGTGAGCATACCCATGGATAGTCAGGACTGTTGCATGGAGAACAGATGTATTGCATGTCCATGTCCACTATATATATATATATATATATATTACTGCATAGTCAAATTTGTGATGTATGATGGCTGCTATAAAAAGAAGCTTGACTTCTAGTAAGTGTGTTTAGGATCATAGCCTAAAACTATACATGTGGATGCAAGTCTCATTTAAGGTAATAGAAGTAGGTGCCTAGTACATGTTGAGATGTACATGAGGTATCATCCCAATTAGGCAAAAGCTTAGTAGGAATCTTAATACAAAGGCACTTCATTTTGTATTGACGTGTGTGTGTGTGTGTGTGCGCTCACACCCCCACCCCAACACCCCCACCCCACTTGTTACATATTGCTGTTTCTTTGGCAAACAAAGAAGCTTGCTTTTAATAATGTAATTTTCAGATATGTAACTGCTGGGCCTAGAAGCTACTTAGGCTGCAATCCAATACATGTCTACTCAGAAGTAAGTTCCATTGGGTGCACTGGGACTTACTCCCAGGTAAGTGTGTATTGGATTGCAGCTTAGTTTATGTTTAAAAGATATGTAGTTTAGGCGGTGATCCTGTTTGCATTCACCTGGGTGTAAGCCCCATTGAACACAGTGGAACTAACTTCTGGGTGTATGTTGGTAGGATTCCACTGTTAGCTGGACAAATATGAGACAACAAAAGAATAGTCTAGTGAAAAAAATTACTTTGTTCCTTAACATACTTATCTGTCAATAGGTTGCTGGCCTTTTATTCCACTCCATGTAAACATATTTAGGATTAGAGTTATGTTTAGGATATTTCTTTTTAAAGATAAATATTGCTGTTGCAGCCATACTAAAAATGAAGCATGCCCTTTGAATAACCTATATTTTAAAAAGGAACATAAATTCATATTTTATGTGATGTGCCTTTCCATTATTTATATGTCACAACTGAATATGTATATCTCTTAGATTAGCTATTTTGTATTTTATTGGCTATTAAGGAATAAATTCTCACTTGTGAGTTATGCATTACTTTGCAGTGAAAGGTGCCTTTCATAATATCTTTTTCCAACTTACAAATAACTTTTTTGCCATAATATTCACATGCTAGCAGAGCAACATGATAGATGTCTTCTTAAGTGTCGTAGTAAAAGAAAATGACTTGGATTTTCAGACTGTTGATAGTTTATGTTGTTTTGGACCAATTTCCCAAGCAGTGATCGAAAACAGATTACAATAACAATTATACAGTCAGAAGATGCAATATCCATTTCTGTTTTAATTGGGTGAAGGAATAATAAAAACATCATTAAGAAAAATGAGATGGACCTGTCACATAGTCTACCAATTTTTAGACTTTGAGAAAAT